>NC_059155.1:11529464-12779464 GCF_020740605.2 Lemur catta
GAACACGACAGACAAAATCCCTGCCCTGCTGGAGCACGTGTTTCAGCGGGGACACATATTTAAAAGTAAACAAATAAATAATCACTACTTGTATTGATACACATTCTAGGAAGGAAAAACAAGTGGCTGTGAGGGGAATTACAGGGAGCTACTTCAGCTAGGGCAGTCAGGAAAGGATATTCTGAAGAAGTGACATTTGAGTTAAGAATTGAATGGCCTGAGCTCAGTGAGCTCATGTAGGTAAAGCACCAATAAATGGTAGCTGCCCTTATACACCCAGCTCTGACTTGGGGCACTTACAGACCTAGCTCAGCCTGTAGTCTGTTGCCACTTGTGTGCCTCACACTACAAGCAGTGTCAGATTTCAGAGATGACAAAAATCACATGGGCAGAAAAAACTGGGGAGAAGGGGTTTGGCCAGGTACAGTGCATGGGACAGAGCTTTGGTCACTACCTTTGCAGCATTGGCCTCACTTTGGCCAAACTGAGAGATACTGCTTCACTTGGGTAGCGGATTCATAGTTATCTCTTTGGAATTTGAAACAACTACTGTACAAGGAAGGGCCTTCAGCATTTCTCCAGATGATCTGACTATAAAAATCTTTTGTATGTCATGCCTAATTATTTCCAAGAAACATTGAGGCTTTTCAGGTGAGACAAAAGATGGTTTATGGGTGAGGGAATCTGGGGATTATTGTAGCCACAGGGAGAAGTTATGTGGTGGAGAATAAAGAAAGTTGTGTAGGATGGGGCCAGATTATGATAAGGATTACAAAGAGGACATTAGGCTTGATCCAGTAGGCATTGAGAAACTGCTGTAGGTTTTTGAGTGAGGAAATGAAGGGAAGAAAAGGAAACAAAAGGTCCTGATACCTCTTGGTAATCAGAATCCTTCCTCTGCCCAATACACGTGGACTCCCCTAGAGTAACATGGTTATGAGCATGGGCTCAAATCCCAGCTCTGCCACTTACTGACTCTGAACTTGGACAAGTTACTTAACTCCTCTGTGCCTCAGTTTCCTCCCCTGTAGAATGGGGTGGTTATGAGTATTGAATTAGTTAATAATTGTGAAGTGCTTAGAACAGTGCCTGATATTTAGTTAGTATTCAATAAACTTTAGCTATCATTATCCAAAGAGGAAACTGGTATGAGGGGGTACAGTTTGGATACTGCCATAAACTTGGATTATTTTGATCAAAGTTTTGTCAGCTGAGGATTCTAAGAAGCTGTGAGCATTGCCTGGGCTCAGGACTCAGTGTATGCAAAGTAAATGTGGGCCCTTTGCCCCAATCTTTTCCGTTAACCTTCCACCAGCATCTACAATCTTCACTGTTCTTTAGTAGAAATCTGGAGACTTAAGGATTTTTAACTGAATTAAGGCATCCTGTTATCTGGCAGCAAAAAAAAATGGACATTAGATCATTGGGATAAAGCAGAGCTTTATTGTCACTTGGGATAAAGCAGAGCTTTGAAGGAATGGGTACAGGGTGGCATATTAGTTATCTATTTCTGTGTAACAAACTATCCCAAATTTAGCCATTTACAACAATAAACATTTATCATCTTACAGTTTCTGTGGGTCAGGGAACAACTTAGCTGGGTGGTTCTAGCTCAAGGTCACTCATAAGGATGTATTGAAGTTGTGGGGGCTGTAGTATCTGAAGGCTCAACTGGGGCTGATAGATCTGCCTCCAAATTTACTCATGCAGTTGTTGGCAGGCTTTGGTTCCTCATAGGTGGTTGGACTGAGGGTTTCAATTCCTTGCCATGCCATGTTGGCCTCTATATTAGACTGCTGACAACATGGCAGCTTGCTTCCTCCCACATGATTGATAAGGGGGGAGAGAGAGTAAAAGCACGAGTGCCTAGGCCAGCTCAAGGCAGAAGCCACAGTCTTTGTGTAACCTTATCTCAGAAATTATATCCCATCACTTCTGCAATATTGTATTCATTAGAAGTTAGTCGCTAGGTCCAACCCATACTCAGGGGGAGGGGAAACACAAGGATGTGAATATCAGGAGATGGGAATTATTTGGGGCCATTTTAGAAGCTGCCTACCACAGATGGGTAAGTACTGATGGTAGGAGGTTTAAAAAAAAAAAAAGGCCCTAGTGAAGTGGAAAATTAGAATCCTCTGGCAAGTTGGGGGCCAGCATCAATAATTACTGGACTTAGTGGTAGCCAGAGATGTTGGGTACCAAAAGGGCAAACAGAGGAACAAAAAGGTGTGGTGGATGGTCGCTGAAAGGTATTTGATCCACATCTGGGGTTGCCAAAGTCCTGGGACCCTCTTCAGATCCAAGCTCAAATGTGCTGTGCTGAGGTATCACCTGTCCTTGCTCGCAAGGCCCAGCCCTGTGGGTGTGGCCAGGGAAAAAGAAGGGAGCTGGGAGGAGGCCCAGGAAGCCCAGTGGCAGCAGAAGCAGGAGTGGGGAATGCAGGTTCAGCAACTGCATTTGTTTGCAGTTGGGAAAGTTGTTAATTTTAGCTTCACACAAGGGGCTGAAGCAGGAGGGTTTGTCATTTCTGCTGAGCTAGCCCTTGGCTGCCTCCCACAGGCCACTGCCGCCTTGTCAGCTCCAAGCCGCTGTTTGCAGGGGGTGAGCTTGGATAACAGTAATGAAAGGCTGATTGGGCTGCGTTGGGCCTGATGGGTCTGAGGCCTTAGGTAGAGGGCCCAGCCACCCCTGGCCAAACCAGTGCAGTAGGCCAGCAACTACCTGCTGCCACCTCCTTCTTCCTTTTATCACTCCTCTGTTCCCATCCTGGCTCTACCACTTGCTGATTTTGTGACCTAGGGCAAGTCACTTTATTTCTTAGCACCTCCATTTCCTTCTCTGCAGAATGGAGATAAATAGTCCCTAGCTTACTGAGTTGATGGGAAGAATCAGTGAGCTCATGTAGGTAAGGCACCAATAAGTGGTACCTGCTCTTACTTACATTTCCAGCCCTGACTCGGGGCACCAAGCCCAAAAGAGGCAGGTCTCTCCCAGCACAGGACCCCTTTCCAAACCAGTCAGAAACACTCTCTGAGTGTAAGTGTCTTCTTTTGCTGAGGACTTTACATGAGTCAGGCACTCTAATGATCTCCAGTTTATGTAAGAAGAAATTGAGGCTCAGAGAGGGGAAGTGACTTTCTCAGGGGCACACAGCTAATAGTAAATGACAAAGTTGAGACCATAACTCAGATCTGTCATAGTCCCAAATCTGACCTTTTTCTAGCCTACCCCACAGTTGGTTGGCTCTGAACATGATTTCAGGATGTGATGAGGATAGATAGCAGTGCCAGAGGTTGGCTACAAAGGTAGAAGGCTTTTGGAGCCCCAGAAACTTGACTTCACAGGGAAGTTTCTACTCCACCTCCACATGACAGAGCCAGGAGTAGAAGTTGTAATTTGTGTAATGGCATTCTTCCCCCTCACCCCTAACACATAACACACTTTTATACCAAATGGCCAATTTCCTTTTGAACATGTTTATGAGTCCAAGAAACAAGGAAGCAGATGTTGAGTGTATTTGAGGGTCTGTTCAAAATGCTAAGCTCCAAGAGCACAGTCTTTCTCTCAGAGATGCAGGTAACCTCTCCCTGTTACCATGGGAACCTCAGTCCCTGCAGCAGGAGGCGGAGGTGGGGGGTGGGTGCTGGCCACAACTTGCCCTGCCCTTGCAGCTTTGGGCAGCCTCTCCTTTATCTACAATAGCTGCAGAGAAGGAAGAGCTTGAAATCCTTGGAGCTTGAGGCAAGGAATTCAGAATAGAGAAGATTCCAGAACTGAGGCTTGGTCTGGAGAGAGGGAGACTAGGTAAGGAATATATGGGTCTGAGAGGTGGAAAGAGAATGACGAAGAAAAAGCACAAGGATTGAGAGGTAGGATAAAGGAAATGGAAGGGGAAATCAAGGAAGAGAGGAGTTTGAGAGATATGAAGGAATGGAGGAAAATAAGGAAGATAACTCAAAGAGCAAAATGTAGAGAAATGCTAAAAACTATGGGTGGTCTCCAGAATTGTCATATAGGAAGAACTTGGGGGCAACAATCTCATTGGTAGCGGTTTAGGAGACTTGTCTGGAAGCTCCCTTTGCATGTGGTTTTTACTTAGGTGGCATATTTATTAGGAGTAGCTTGTGGGGGCAAGTGATGGATTAATGGGAGAAGGCTGCTCCTCCCCAAGCCACCCTTGCCACCATTGCCACTGATGAACAACATTGACAAAGTGCCTACTCTGTGCTGGAAAAGTTGCGATTGAAGAAAGGTGGAATAGCAGAAAGTAAAGAAAAAGAAAAAAAGCAAAAGGCTGGAAGGCTGCAACAGATTAAGCTGCTCTGGTAGGGTTGGTGATGGGGGGCTTTGTGCTCTCCAGCCCAAGGGAGACAAATCGACTAAATGGAGGCTTGGTATGGGAGACTCCAGGAGGAGAATGGGTGTATATTCCAGAATCTTATTTTAGAGAACTATCAGGTCCACCACCGAGGGCAGGACTAGCTGTGAATTTAGAGTATAGGACATGAAATGTGTCTGCATGTATTTGTGTATGTGTGTGCGTGTGTGTGTGAGTGTGTGTCTTCATAGAGAGGAACATTTTCTCTCCTGGTACACAGATGCATTACACATCTACGTATAACACATGTGAGTGTGTGTGTGTTAGCTCTCTGTCTGGTGTCTGGGTATCAGTAGGTCTTCATTTCACCTGTAAAGACCACCTTAATCCCAGCTCTCTTCCTTCCTTGAGCTACTTTCAAGTGTCTCCTCTGCTCTGTAGAAGGGAGGCCCTGGCTGAGGATGTGTTTTTGTTTTCTGCGGTTCCTTTTTCTTCGGCCCCAACCTAAGCCTGAGCTGCTATTTCCTCAACAACATCCAAAGGGGGAAGCAATCATTGGTTTGAGAAGAATCTCTGAGCCAATGAAATGTCAGCTCAGCTATTGTTTCCAGATCCCTAAAGGAGAGTTATCCATAGATGGAACAAAACCTCTGTTGACCAGAATATTCAAGAATGGGCAGATAATAACAGTTTTCTGGTGAATCGAGGGTTTTAATTGTGATTCATTGTTGAAATTCTCTCTACAATATGAAACCTCTTGCTTGCCGTAGGGGGTCAGTCCCCAGTGAAATGGATTCTGTGTTTGATGACTAAGGACCTTGCTTTCTGAATATCAGCCCTAATGTTTCGTTTCATAGAAAGGTGGTATGGTATAGCAGTCAGAACACTGAATTCTGAGAGTCAAAGGATATGGGTTCCACTTTGAGTGTAGCCACATACTAGCAGGCAATTTGGGGCAGTGGCTTATCCTTTCTGAGCCTCTATTTCCTCATTTGTAAGATGGAGTGGTGTTATTTTTATAAGATGGAGAAAGTATAGGTGAAAATGTGTACTGCACACAGACCATCCCTTGGAAATTACTTACTTGAATTATTTCCTCATGCAGGCTTATTTCATTATCCTTTGCCTCTTTTTCCAAACAGCTAAGTGCAGGAAAAAAAAATGTACATGACCAATTGATGGATTGGATAGATTGGATGTTTGTTGGCTGAATTTTTACCATTTATCCCATTTCCTCACTAGAATGTTCCCCCTGAGAACATACTGTGTCCACCCAAACAATTCAAACCTCTTAGCTCCCGGTTGCAAACACCTCATGGAAGCTTAGTCATGTTCGGTAATGGTGCCAGTGCTGACGCCTTTGTCACCCCACCACTGGGCTGAGCTGCAGGCTCAGACAGGATCCTCGCTTTGACGTCTCTAGACTAACACAGTGCCTGGCATTCAGTGAGGGCTTAATAAATGATAGCTGCTGTTCTTGGTATCATTATTCTTTTGGGGCTACCCCAAAACTGAGGGAGACAGTAGAAATGAACATAGCATTTCCAATTCCATTGCAATTGCTGGAGTCATATGCAGAATCATGGTGAGAGGAATATTAGATCTGGAAGAGACCTTACAGATGAAGAAATGAAGGCTGGATAGTCCTCAATCAGGCCATATGCAAAAGGCAAGTTGAACCACTCTCTCTTCAGAGAGGAAAAAGCTGAAGAAGTTTGTTACCTCAGCCCAGTCCCCTCCCCCAGCCCTTTCCCATCTGCCCATTGGTTGAGATTACTTCACCTGGTTAGGCTGAGGGTTTGGGATAGGGGAGGGACTGGCCTCTGGGGTAAGATTCCAGGCCTAGGTGACTTGAGGGAACTTGGGGCCTTGATAAAGGAAAGCAGGGATGAGTGGGGCACCCAAGCTAGGACAGCCAGAGGGCATCTAGCCAGGGACTGGGGCAGGGGGTGGTAGTGGTGGCATATGTGTCTCTCCTTAAAGACATCCAGCCTACTCCCCAATTTTGCCTGAGGATACTGGAGGTATAGGGTGCTGGCTTTGCCCCAAGGAATCCCTTTGGGGCCCCGGGAAACAGGAAAAGTCAGCTGGGTGCCCCAGGGCTATTGGCATCCTGGCTAGATGCCTTTGCAGGCAGAGCTGAGCTGGTGTCAGAGAGGGGGGAAAGCACCTACTGCAGGGAGAACTGTTGGGGGAGAGGCCAGACAACCGGCTCACCCAGGATAGGACTGTCATATAGAAATATTCCCATCTGGATAGTTCTAGAGAAGCAAGTCTGGGTAATGATAAACTATGAATTTTATGCATGAGCTGAACATTGAAAAACTTCAGCCCCAAGCTCCCGGCTAGCATCTGAGCCAAATCCCACTCGCACAGCATTTAATCAGCTTCCTGACAGATCCCAGTAAAAGGGAGATGAATTTACGAGATTGATTAGCTAATACCCAAGTGTTATGCTTACTCCGTGATCCAGGAGCACCAGGCTGGGCCTCTAGACTTTCTGCTGCTCAGATTCTGCGGCTGCTATGATGGTAGGTGGGCCTGGGGGCTGCCCCTGGAGAGGGGGACTGTTCCTGCTCTCAGGCTCACTCCCCAGCCAAGGATGCATCTGGGCCTTGGGAAAGAGTTATTCTCATCTTTGCCCTCCACCGCCTGTTATAGCCTCAGCCAGTTTATTACTCATCTACACCTTATGCCAGAGATGCCCTCTCCTCGTCTCTACCAATCCAAAGCATGCCTTTTCTTTAAGACCCACCTGGAGCCTCACCTCCTCCAGTAAGCCTTCCCTGACTATTGAAGTCTTCAGTAAGCTTTTCCTTCTCCCAACTCTGAAAGCTCTGTATCATCCAAACCACAGATAATCACAGACCATGGTTAGAGCTAAACAAGAATTTAGCCACTTCCATCCATTCCCATTTGTAAATGCTAGATTTATTTAACCACAAAAGTAATATATGCTCACTATAACAAGTCAGAAAATACAGAGAGGTTTAAAGAAGAAATTAATCTCCCTCTCAAGCCCCTCAATTCCCATCCTCTCGGAAAACCAATATTACCAATCTCTACACTCTGTCTCTATGCTCAGACAGAGTTGTATACAAAGCCCCTTCATTTTACAGGTAAGGAAACGGAGGCCCAGAGGGGTGAGGTGACTTTTCCAAGATCACACAGTTGACTGATGTAGTTGTTTAGTGTCTGAGCTGGAAGTAGGACCCAGGTGTCCAGGCTCCCAGTTCCCAGGCCAATTCAGTTGTAGTTCAGTTGCCTCCTCAGAGAGTCTTGTCTTCCCAAGTGAATCGTAAACTCAACTGATAGTTAAAAAAAAAAAAGAAAAAGCCATGTGTTCTCTCTTGCATTTCCCACAACACCTAGCACAGTTTCGAGCATCTGGTCCAGGGTGTTTACTAAATGTTTGTCTCCTCATTTTAAATCCTTTCTGAAACAAGACACAGTATAAATAAAGAAAAAGAAAATGTTTGACTCAGTGCCTGGTTTCGCTAGACTGTAAAGCCAAGCCATGCAATCATACAGAAATTGATTGTTAAGATGGCTGGGAAAAAAAAAAAAGCAGCCGTAAACTCAAGTGATTAGTGACTGTGCGCAGATATCTCGAGGCAGAGACAAATAGGAGACTCAGGAGCTGAAACTTGTGAGGGGCTTGTGCTATGTTAAGCTAACAGAGTCAAGAACCTGGCATGGGGATGGGGTGGGGGCAGTGCCGGAGGTGGGGTGTGAGGCCGCTGAGCACCCTACTAAGTTCTTAGGTGCCTGTCTCTCCACCCCACCCCCAAACCAATGGCCAAGTCGACTGCTGCAGTCCTCCCAGAGCTGCTGAAGCCCCCCTTGGCTGCGGCCAAGTACTTAAGGCTCCTTTTGTGTTTCCTTTTGATGCTGCAAAACCTGCTTTATGGCCTTTATACTCCTTTGTGGAGTCAAAGTGCTGGGATTTGTGTGGATTTATTTGATGTATTTGTTTATTGCTAATCAGTTGTGAGGATAGAGGAGGCTAGGCTGGAATTAAGGCCATTGGTTCCATCCATAGAGATTGTCTCCGGTCCTTAGGGAGCCGGGGAGGGGTTGAGAGCAGCCTCTGGCCACATCAACTGCTCTGGAGGCGGAACCCTTTGGAAAATCATAAACACTAATTGAATTTTCGAGCTGAAACAAACTTTCAAGATCATCCAATAAGATTATTAATGCGTCACATTTAGATGGCACTTCATAGTTTATGAAACGACTAGATGTGACTCATTCTCCTCATTTTAAGTGTAGAAACCTTTGTTTATTTTAAGAAGACCCTGCCAACTGGATAGTAGATTGCTGTTAATTTCTTAGGTGTGAGAATGGTATTGTGGTTATGTAGGAGTGTTCTAATTTTTAGGAATGTTCTAAATATGTGGAAATGATGAAATATTTAGGGGGTGAAGTGTCATGATGTTTGAAACTTTAAAATTGTACAGCATTTAAAGAGATATTAATACAAATAGGGGATGGGGGATGGGGAGTTAATGTTTAATAGGTACCGAGCTTCTGTTTGGGATGATGACAAAGTTCTGGAGATGGATGGTGGTGATGGTTGCACAACAATGTGAAGGGACCTAATAATACTTTAAAAATGATTAGAATGGTAAATTTTATGTTAAGTATATTTTACCACAGTTATACACAGAGAGAGAGAGAGCATAAAACTGGCAAAAATTTTAATAAATGTTGAGTCTAGGTGATGAATATAAAAGTGATTACTGTATTTGTCTTTAGGCTACTTCAGCTGCTCTGTATATTTGAAAGTATTCATAATCAAATGTAGAGAATAACAGAAACTCTTGGATGTGGGCAGGCTTCTGGAGAAATTGAGACCCGGCTATCTGTAGCTGCCAAAGATTGTGCCAAAGATGAGTCACGGGCCCCAAGAGCATGTGGCAGATTGGAGCGTTGTGATGGAGAGGAGGCAATGGATGGGTTGCTGTGTTGTTGGGCATTGTTGGTCTATTGACAGGTAAAATGGCAGAACGTCTATTCTAGCTGATACTTGGGGTGAGTGACAGAAAAGTTATTACATGGAGGGTACTTAGGTTGTGACATAACTCACGTCATAGTTAGGGCTTTGAGTTACTCAGAGGCTGACTATCCAGTTTCTGCCTTGCATCTCCTACAGGCCATGGTGGTGCTTGTGAGTTTTTCATGAGTGAATAAAGCAGAGAAATAGACATTGCTGAAGCTGTCATCAGTTCACTTAGGTTAGTTTTGTGCCACCTAGTTCTACTCTCGAAATCTCATCAAACTGCACATCCTCTAGGTGGGAGTCACATGGGCTTTCTGAAAGGTAACCCATAACGGCTTAATAGCCCAAGGTTTGGTGAGAAGAAGACTTCAAATGGAAGGACCTGTGACTCAGTCATGCAACCCTACCCATGTGTGATCTATTGGTCATTTGAGGCTTTGCTGATGAGGGAGAAGGGAAGGATCTGCCCCAGCACTGGGGCCCTCCAGATGTTCTTCTCTAGAAAACATCTAGAGGTGCCATCCATCTCATTGCTGGCAGGGCTTGAGGGTTAGTTCAGAATTCAACAGAGTCATTAAATTGGGGTCCAGCCCCCCACCAACCACACGGTGAACCGGAATTTATGGGGATCACTTTGTCCCTGCTGTTCCTTTGCTAGACCTGCCTAGCTTCCACCCCACCAGGGCCTCATCCCTCCTCAGCAGACAGAAAGGCTTATGACCCTCCCAGTGCACAAGGGAAAGGGACAGGGACTTAATTTGCATTTTCCCTTGGCCAGCATTTGCCTGTTGTCTACATTAATCACCATAAAGGATAAATGCCACCAAGAAAATGAAGCAAGCCAGAGAGAGAGAGAGAGGAACAGAGAGAGCAGGAGAGAGCAAGAGCGAGCATTTGAGCAAGCAGTGGGGCCCACGGGGGAAGAGCAAGCTGGTCTGGAATAGAGCAGGCCAGAGAGAAGCTTTGTGAGCTCTCACCTCATCTCCTGGACCTCTGGGACTTCAGCCTTCTTGAAAATTAGATCTCCTTCCAAGTCATGTTTGACAGCCATGTTCCCAAATAATTGAGGATGGGTCTAAAAGAAAACAGGCTCTATGCAAGGGCTAATGCAGTGTAGTTATAACAAATGAATGTAGGTGAGAGTTTGGATAGACTAGGATAGGCTAGAATGTTAGAGATTATTTACTAGTCCAATTCCCTTCCTAATTTTGCACATAAGTAAACCGAGACTCAGTGAGGGGAAGGGACATACCCAAGGCCACCGAGCTAATTAGTCCAGGCAGAGCCCCTGAATCCCAATGCAGTCCTTTTTAATAAATCATAAGACACACTGTGCTGGCAAGCAAAAACCCCATGAGCTGAGAGTTCTTTTTCTATCAAACATCTTTGCAAGGCGGCACTGACTGAAACCCAGTCTTGGAAAAGGCTTCCGCCTCCTCCTTCCCTGTCTTACCACAGCAAGGTGGCCGTGCTCTGGAGTCAGGCCAAGCTCCAGTAGGTCCTTGCTCTCTCTCCAGCCCACTCCCCCTCCCTCTCCTTTGTCAGCAGAGGCTTACTGGAAAGGCCTTTCTGAAATGAAGATAATGTCAGTGAAGTGCTTGTTAGTAGGTAGCCGCTGGCTGACTACAGCCTTGGCCATTTCCCTTGATCTCGGTCCGAGATTCTTGATCTGTGTGGCACCCACTCCAACTCCTCTTACCTTTGACTTGGAGAACAGGGGTCACCAGATTCTGCCTTGGGGCCCATATTTTTCCTTACCCCAGCTTCTAGGACCACATGATCCTCTGTTGGGTTGCTGGAAGGGAGGACCAAGGACCAAACCTTGGAGCAGGAGTAGTATAAGCTTCCCAGAGTCTCAGGACCCCAGAATAGGAAGGGACCTTAAACTGTGTCCAATGTATAGATAGGGAAACTGATGATCACTATTGCAATAGTATAGCTTAATTTTCATTTTAGAGCAGTGCATGAGGGAACAGGGTCCCCAAAGAATTTGCTTGAATAAGAGTAGTACCAACACTGTTGGGCAGGGAGGTTAAGTGGCAGCTCTTGAAGAGGTGAGTCCAAGGGAGAAGTTGGAGGATGCAAAAGACATGAATTATTTTCCTTATAAAATAAAACACAGTAAAAACAAAAAGTTGCAAAGTTGTTGATGAGCAGAAGGCCCTGGAAAATAACCACCTCAGAAACAAAAAGGCATTTCTGGGCTGTGTGTAGTGGCTCACGCCTATAATCCCAGCACTTTGGGAGGCCATGATGGGAGGATTGCTTGAGTCTAGGAGTTTGAGACCAGCCTGGGCAACACAGTAAGACCCCATCTCTACCAAAAAAAAAAAAGGAAAGAAAGAAAAAGGCATTTCTACCTTAACCGCACAATGTAGCTTCCCACAAGTCTGGTGCCCCAGCCGGGTTCAACATTGTCCCTGTCCATAGACCCAGCCCTTTCCATGTTTGGAAACCAATGAGGATGGGATGCGGGCAAGGCCTTGAGCAGCTCAGTCTCCCTGAGCCTCAATATGGGGGGAGAGGAGTTATTTGCTGCAGTCAGGGCTGCCACATACAGTTGTGCAGGTTATAAGCTGCATCAAGGTATTTGGCTGAGAGGGTAAATAGGAGTGGAAATCCAGCCCTTGCCCTGCTCCCCAAACCACGTGCCCTGGTGTAGCACTAAGTCCACCTGGATGAAGGGGTACATTTTTCCTCTGACAAAGCCATACTCCTCATGGGGCTGCAATCACCCAGAGGGAGTAGCTTTTTCTAAGCTTTTTACACAAAGACACTGACTAGATTACTTGTGGCTCTGGCTGCCATGGCTGCCATTACTTGTGGCTCAACCATAGGTTCCCCGTGGTGACCCATCTCTAAGCTCCTAAGTTCCCCACTGAGGCTCTCCCCACTGTACCCCCTGGACCCAGGCCGAGGCCTTTTGTTCTTGCCAGCCACCTTCTGAGCATGAGGGCAGAAAATCCAGTGAAGCAGGTCTCTTGGATCCGGGGCCCTCCCTCATGATGACGTTTAGATTTCTGAGCTTTCTCAACCCTGGATTTTCTGCCCTTGTGCTCTGCCCACCTGTTTAGCTCAGCCATCACATCTTGGATGCCCATTTCCTTCCTGGTAGAATGGTGCCAACTGTTTGTCTGCATCGTGACTCTGACTGCTGTGTCCCCTGTTTTCTGTGCCCTGCCCTCCCAGCTGCCCCTCTCTAATCAGCTGTCGCAGCCAGAACACATCCTGGGCCGGTAGAGCCCTAATGCGGGGGTGGAGTGGGGGTGGGGCTCACCGAGCTCCCTGCTCTTGCTCCCTGCCTGCCTGTCTGGATGGAGGTCTTTTGTTGGTGCTTTTCACTGCAAAAGAACATATACACCGGGTGTGCAGAGAGAACAATAGTGGCCGGGGGCTCTTAGCTGGAGAGCTTTGTCATGTCCATGCCATGACAAGAGCCCACCAGACACCCATCCATTCTCCCCAGGCTGCAGGGGAGGGGCTATGGCAGGGCCAGGAACAGGCTGTAGAAACCTGTGTAGTGAGAGTGGAGGGTGGAGGCAGGTGAGTCCTCAGATCAGAGTGGCTCCTTCTGGCTATGCTCAAGCACCCCCTATCCCCAACCTTCCTGACAGCACAGGCCCAAGGCTTCCAAATAAGCTCCCAGAGGCCAGTGGATTATGGTGCCAGATGGGCCTGGAGCAAATTGCCCCACAGAGTGCTGCTGGGGAAGAAAGGGGCCTCAAGTCAGGACCAACTTTGCTCCAGCCAGTGGGGAGGTGACCGGGAGGGGGCCAGGTTCTCGAAACCTCCCCACCCTGAGAGGGAGGCCAGCATCTTCTCAGCTGAGCCCCTTCAAGTGAGGACTAGCAAAAGCCCTTGAATAAAGAAGAATGTGAATGGAACAGCTAAGCATTCTCCCTCTCCGCCTCCTCCCTTCTCCCCAAATCCCAGAGCGGGAAGGAGCCAGACAGTGGAAGAAGGGGCGGGGAAAGAAAGCAGAGGGCCTGCCATCAATCTCCTGCCCTGACAAACTGCGTCATCACTGGCTCCAGCTGGCTCCCCTGGGGCAAGGGGGAGGGGAGCTTGTGTGGGTCTTGGCCAGGAGGAGCAGGGGAAAAGCGAGATGCAAGGCAATCCAGGCACTGGGTCTTAGAGCCACGGCAGAAGGCTGGGGTATGCATCCAGGGGTAGCCAAAAACAGAGAAGTCTGGTAACCTGGGGTCCGTTAGGAAGTGCACAGACCAGGGCAGGTCCAATTGAATGGATACTGTAAGGACAGCCAAGCTGTGTAGAGTCTCGCAACAGTCTCTCTGCTGTCTCTGAGGAATAGCAGCTGCTGGTTTCCCCAGTGCCTGCTTCACTACCACTCTCCACCTCTGGGACTTCTAACAGCTGAATCGACCTCCCAGAGGTGTGTGCCAATCCCAAAAGATATGATTAGCTAATCGGGAAGGCCAAAGATCTGATCATGCCAAGATGTGAGGTTTATAAAGAAGACAGAACTCCAGATTCTGTTTGCTCTCAGTCAGAAATGTCTGCTTCCCGGTCCTTCTGAACTCTTGGAAAGAGCCACACACCCTGAAAGAATGTTCCAATTTAGTCACGCCAGTGGGCTAAGCCAACCAAGTAATTTGGTAAGGGGGACGGAAAGGGGCAGGCACTCTGGAATGGCAGTGAGCTTCTTGTGCATGGAGCTTGCGTTCCTCTGCTGGTCAGGCAGTTCTTCGGGAAGCTAGTTTGGGGCTGTGTGGGTCTTTGCAGGAGCTCCACTGTGGGAACTTGCTGGTTGGGGTTTTCTTTTCAGGAGGTGGTGTGGATTGGGGCAGGAGGTTGGGGGGAATCTCCCGGCTACTGAGAAGGATCCTGGACCAAATTAAATGTTTTAGTTCTGTTCAGATGTAGTGGCTGTTTAAATTGTGTCCCTTGCATTAGAAAATATGGAAGTTTCTTCCTGGATTTACTAATAATTGGCTTACTAGGTTTTAGAAAGCACCTCAGTTCTGTGTTTGATGAGAAATATATCTGTGAAGTTTTTGTTTTTTTTTTTTGAGACAGAGTCTCGCTTTGTTGCCCAGGCTAGAATGAGTGCCATGGCGTCAGCCTCGCTCACAGCAACCTCAAACTCCTGGGCTCAAGCGATCCTCCTGCCTCAGCCTCCCGAGTAGCTGGGACTACAGGCATGCGCCACCATGCCCGGCTAATTTTTTCTATATATAATTTTAGTTGTCCAGATAATTTCTTTCTATTTTTAGTAGAGACAGGGTCTCGCTCTTGCTCAGGCTGGGCTCGAACTCCTGACCTCGAGCGATCCACCCGCCTCGGCCTCCCAGAGTGCTAGGATTACAGGTGTGAGCCACCGCACCCGGCCTATCTGTGAAGTTTGATGCAGCAAATTGACAGGTTTCATTCTGATTTAGAATGTCCAGTCTGCTCAATTTTAGCTCCTGCCTCTGAGTAAATTATTCTGGGCAATGGGAACTGTGGCCACTAGGTCCCTGCCGGTAGCCTCTGAGGGCCCACATTGTCTCATACCCCCTGAAGCCAGGCCATTGCCCCAGTGCCTAGGGCAGGAGTGGAGGGGAGCAGGGGTATAGGGGAAGGAGAAGGGGCCCTCCTTGCTTGGTTCTGTCCCACTTAATGGTTTTCCCACTGAAGAGCACTCATTTTTCACATTTAGCTTCAGGAGGTGAGGCAGGATGATCCATCCCTCAGGCCTGGGCCTATAAAAACCAGGGAATTGGCACCTGCAATCTGCCATTCTCTGCCTTTGCCTTCTCTGGCTGTGGCTAAACTGCTGCTAAAATGCTGACTCCTGTCTTGTCCATGATGGAGTGAGCTTTTAACTGGTAGCTTGGCCTGCGAAGCTTACTTTATTCAGTGCTGCATAAAATACTGGAGAGGTAAAGAGCTCGGAGTGACTGTGGGGGAGTGGGGAGGAAGACACTTGAAGTTGGATGTGAAAAGAGCCCCCATGAGGCTGCGGCACGCCTGGGCCTTTCCTGGGTGCCATCTCTAGTGACCTCAGAAGAATGGACCCAGCTGTTCCAGATATTTCTTTTTTTGTTTGTTTTTGAGACAGAGTCTCACTCTGTTGCCCAGGCTAGAGTGCCGTGGCATCAGCCTAGCTCACAGCAACCTCAAACTCCTGGGCTCAAGCGATCCTACTGCCTCAGCCTCCCGAGTAGCCGGGACTACAGGCATGTGCCACCATGCCAGGCTAATTTTTTCTATGTGTTTTTAGTTGTCCAGATAATTTCTTTCTATTTTTTTAGTAGAGACAGGGTCTCGCTCTTGCTCAGGCTGGTCTCGAACTCCTGATCTCAAACGATCCTCCCGCCTCACCCTCCCAGAGTGCTAGGATTACAGGCGTGAGCCACTGCACCCAGCCTGCTCCAGATATTTCTCCGACTTGGATCTTCAGTAATTAGTTTTATGGGTATTTACCCGCATGACAGTTCCTCACACGGTGTGCTTTGAGGACCTCCACAGGTCCCTTCTGACCACAAAATATTTTTTCCATGTTTTGCCATGATCCGTGAAAATTATTGCCTTGGGTCAAGGCATTGTCTTCCAAAGACCTTGCTAAAATGTATGTTTTTGTTTTGTCTGTGAAGTTTTCATGTATCGGATTCACTGGCTTTCACCTGTCAAAGAGCAAGTTCACAAAGAAATGGGATTTAGGGCAAATAATGCTTGATGGGAAGGAGAGAGAGATGTTTACAACAAGGTGAGGCATATGGCTTAGTTGAGTTGGGAGACATAATTGCTCGGGTGGGGAGGGAGGTCTGGACAACCAAGAGGGAAGTTGAAGACAAAGGCATCAGTTATCCCTGTTATCCGGGTGTCCACGTGGTCTCCCCTGTCCTTCAGGTTGAGAGAAGGCTCCTTCAAAATTCATGGCCTCCTAGATCTCTACATTCCTAGGGAGGGCTTCCATTCTTCTTGTCCACTACCCTCACCCCAGGCTACTAGCACCTGGTTCTCCCGAAAGAGTTTCACGGAGACCAGTGGTTCTAAACCTCCACTTGGGGAGCTTTCACAGTGTTGATGTGTTGCCCCACCCCAGACCAATTGCATCGAAACCTCTGATGGGAGGCCCTTGGGGGCATCTCTAGGTTTTAAAAACTTCCCCAGGTGATTTTAATGCATAGCCAGAGTTAGGAAGTTCCAGTTCAGATGATCCATCTGTTGCATCTTTTCATGTCAACCAAAATGTGGAACTTTGCCCTCTTCCTTAATCCTACCCAAATAAGCATTCACCCAAGGAAATGTATGTAGGAGGCTTCAGGAAGACAGAAGGATTTACCTTGCAGCAGCATAAACAACTGGAACTTTAAAGTTAGGAATCCTGGGCCTAAGAAGTCCCTTGGTCATTTTCTCAGTCAGGTTCTAGCCTCACATCCTGTTCCTCAGTTCCCCTTTTTGCAGGCCAAGCTACCTTTCACTTCCATCTACTCCTCCCCTCTCTGTTCCCCCTGCAACCTCAAAGTCCTGTCCAATTTACCATACAGCATTAAGCTCTTTCCTCTGTTGCCTTGACTCCTGCCTACCCATGCTGTCAAGGCAAGCAGCTTATCAAAATCTTTTCCTAAAGACAGTCCCAGTTCCCTCCCTAAGAAGGATTCTGGTGCCAGCTGGTGAGATGATTGAAATTTCACCCTAGATCCACATGGTTTTGACAAGGACCCTGAATGGCCTCATCATTGTATCTCCACTGGCTCTGAGAACCATCACAGATGCATGCTCTGCTATTTCTGTCCAAAGAAGCAGGGCCCAGATCTTGCAGGGGAGGCCCAAAGTTGGCAAAGCATTTGGAGAGTGACTGTCTGTGTATCCACTTGAGGGAGTCTTTGTGTACTTGTGGGTGTCTAGCCCTTATGGCTAATATTCAAATTTGGCCCATTTGCAAACTGATAGGACTTTCCCAAGTGCAGAGAAAAGCATCCTAAAAAAATATAGATACTGTCACCACAAAAATACTTTGAGATGAAAACATGACGTTTTATTCAGTGGATATTTGTTGTGCACCATCATATGCCAGGCACTGGGCTAAGTGCTTTGGCGACCCAAACCTGCATGCCTGGCATTTACAGTCTAGTGGGTTTTATTAATTTCTTTTTTGAACTCCTCTTCCTGAGCTAAAAGGCACTCTCTGAGAAAAAAAACAACACTTTAAGCCCGGAATCAAGAATTTCTGCGCACTGGAAATTCTCCTCAGCAAACAGGCAAGTTTCTGTATGTGGGCCTGAACGTGTTATTTCCGTGTGTGTGAAATGGGAACATGTGGAAAGGCACATGGTATGTATGTAAGCCTTTCATGATCCTGTTTATGATTCTCAAACTGAACTGTGAAGGCACCTTTACCCCTGAAACTTTCCTTCCCGGAGCTCGTTCAAGTTCTCTGATCCTGCATCACTAGCTAGCTAGTCAACAGCTATCGGTGCTTACAATGTGCCCGACCCCAGGCTTGCCACTTCACAGGCATCATCTCACTTCATCCTCACAATGGTGAGCTCGATAGATTATTATCTGTATTTTACACCTGGGAAAACTGACCACCTACTATTAAGTAGCAGAGGCAGGATTCAAATCCAGGACTATCTGACTCCAGAGCCTTTCAAAGCATACCACCTGATGCCAACCTCCAAAGCAGGGCTGAGAGAAAGCAAGCTCCCTCATCATCAATAACATCATCACTGTCATGGTCATTGCCATCATGTCATCATATCAGCTATCATTTGTCAAGTACTTTATATTAAGCACTGTACTAAAATGCTTTTAATAATAATAAATAATATTAATAGCAGTTAATAGTTATTGAGTTCTTATTATGTGTCAGGCACTGCCCTAAACCTCTTATAAGGATTACCCTAATCATTCCTTTCCATACTGCTATGAGATAGATACTATTCTTAGCCATATTTTAGAGAAGAGAAAACAGAAGTTATAGACTGGCTAATTCACCCCATGAACTCACAGCTAGTGGGTAACAGAGATGGGATGTGACCTCTGTCTGACTCCAGAACCTTACTTCCTGTGCTGTACTCTGCCTTTTATATTAGGGGTTCTGCCTACAAAGAGGTTTCTGTCTCTCCCCTTTTACCCTTTTGGGAGCACTGTCTGCCACTGGCTTCTGATAATTGGAGAGCTCTCTCAGACCCATCTGCAACTGGGAGAGGGGCTGGAATGGCAGGCCACCATGGGCATGAGCAGATGCCTTTTTGATGAACTGACAACCCACACCCTTTCCATCTGGCAGCCGATGCCATGAGAATAAGAAATCTGCCCAGAGAGGGCCTCCCAGCCAAACAATTTGTACAGCAGAACAAATGTAGTAGCTGAGACCCATATAAGTTGAGGCCAGAGTAAACAACACAACTCTTCTCTTTGTGTTTTCTTCCTCTGCATTTGATAGAGTTACACTTATTCCCTAAACTGTCATATTACTTTTCAGAGTAATTATTCTTTCTTCATTACACCCCTAGGATACCCTGTCCACTAGCATCTCTTGCTGATGCCTACTTCTTCCTCCTTGCCCTTTTCTAGTTTCAGCATCATTTGCTCTTTGTGTCTCATTTAATTCCTCTTTCAAAAATGTCTTCTTTCAAAAAAGCCTCCTCTTGGCTCCAAATCTCTTCATTTTTTCCTGCTTTCATTTCAGTTCAAGCCACATTAAGGTTGTAAAGCACTTTGGAAAGTAGTGAGTGTGATAGGATGGTAAATAGAGTTTTATGATATTTTGCTGTCATTGAGTTTGGAGTCTTTGAAAACCAGTGGCAATTCACAGCCCTGGCATACCTGTGTCTCTGCAGAGCTATTAACTAGCTGTAGATGAGGTTTATGGCCATGACCCAAAATGTACATTTTGCAGATGATGTGAAGTCACTCCAGGTGGAGTAGTATTAGCTTGACTAGCATTTTCCAAATTGGTTTCCATCATACCCTGAGTGTGAGGGATTAATAGGTACCTTGGGGAGAAAAAAGTTTCTGGGTACCAATAGGTTTGATAAATGCCGGGTTAAACTAAACTTCATTACAGGATTTCACAGAGCCTTTAATATACTAATGAGAATTGTGAATCACCAAGAGGGCATTTAGAGCCTTACCATTCAAAGTATGATCTGGGGGCTGGCAACAAAAGCATCACCTGGGAGCTTGCTAGAAATGCAGGATCTCAGGCCTCCACCCCAGACTTTCTGAGTCAAAACTGGCATTGTAACAAGATCCTCAGGTGACTTGTATGCACATTAGATTTTGAGAAGCACTGATTTAGAGTACACAGCATTTCTCAAACTTTTTTGTTCATTGATCCCCTTTGTGAAACCTTTTATAGGACTGGTGTTCCCTGGAACATGCTTTGGGGAAATACCAAGCCTAGAAAGCCCTTTGTAGGAATGTTATTGATTGGAGAGCTTATAGAAACACATTAGCCAGAGCAACATTTAGAAATTGGGGGATTGCTTCATTATATGTTACCCAAAGATTCATTTTACAGACATTCCAAGTCTTCTAAGTCTTGTGTTACCAGAAATTCTTCCCATACCCCCTTGCTCCCAATTAACTCATTTCCTGGGGCATTTTTAAGCAGTGCCATAGCTGTGCTTCTTGGTCTGTTCTCCGGTCTGGATTAATCTGTTTGTTTCTTAAATCCAGCAGCTTCTCCGGAGTACTAGAGCTCAGGATCTAAACATCCAAAGAATGTTGCATAGTCCCCTGCTGTAGACATTATAAAGACGATTTTATAAGAGCTGGACAACTTTTTAGTCCAGTGTGTTCTGTTCAGTTTTGTAATTGTTTTTCTTTTAGGCCTTTAAGCTATTGTGCCAAACATCAAAATAATGCTGGCTATTTTGTATTCAGATCCTGCAACTCATTTGGGGGCATTGTTAATATTTTATAAGAAAATTCTCATTTTTTCCATCCACATTTATGGTTTTCAAGTGTGTTGCTACATTGCATTCATAAACATGATTTTTATTAAGTCTTGGGGCCCCATTTTTTTGCCCGCAGAGAAACACATCTCCAATTTTATGTTAAAAGTTAAATGGGAAATAGGCTTTGATATGTGAAATTTTGATTTGTGAGGAAATTGTCCAGGCTGTATCCATTCTGTACAGTAAGGTGCTGCTATGCCCAAGCTCTGGTTAGGACATGGGCAAAGCTCTCTCAGCAAGGTTTCCTAGAGGTTGTCACCAAGCACCTTCTCAGTGGTCACTTTCTATGGCTGGCCAGGATTGTCTGTTCAGAGTGAAGGTAGAAGAGGTGAGACGAGCCAGCAGGATGATACCTAGTGAGGAAGACCACACCATTAGGCACCTAGGGCTGGAAAATCTGCCAGCCACTGACGTTGCCTACTGTGCATTTGAAACAGTGATTCTGGACTTTCCCACACTCTCATCAGAGCAGAAGCAACAGAGTAAAGGTGAGAGAAACTATGGAAACTCTTCCTCACTCTCGATCAGGAGATCCAAGGCTTCATTTGAATTTCCCACCTGCTCAATGATGCTAGAAATACTATGGTTTAGAGCCCCATCAGTTTGAAGCTAAATGCAAACCCATCTGGAAAAGGTAACCATTGATGCCAGTAGTTTCTAACCTTCCTAAGTATCAATCCTCATTTATAATGTTAAACATTTAGGATACTTCCCACAATAGCGATTCTACTTGATTTTTTCACTCTACTGAAAATCCATAATTGGTGTATTCAAGAATTTTCCTTGTAGGAAATCCACAGGCCTTTCAGGGGACTAAAGGCACACAGGTTGTTCTCTATACCTCAAACCTGGGTGTGAATGAATAATAGCAGCTACCATTTCTTCAGGACTTACGATGTGCCAGGCACTGGGCTTAGCACTTTATATGCAGTATCTTGTTTAATCCTCACAATACCTTATGATCACCCCCATTTTACAGATAAGGGAATTGAGGCTCAGAGAAGTAGATGACTTACCTACCCAAAGAAAGTTGCACAGCTAGTAAGCGGTGAAACCTGGAGGCCAGCCCAGATCTGTGGAAATCCTAAGTGCTCTTTATTCCTCAGACTGGGAGACTGGCTTTGATAGCAGACAGCACCACAAGGGCCCAGAATTCTGAGGGAGCAAATGGGCTTCTGAGGAGGCAAAAAAAAGGACTAGAGGGTTGAGGATTGACAGACACATATGTTTGCCTCATAATTTTACCTAGGACTAGCCCTGCAAGCAAGTGAGGTTAAGGTGGCCCTCATAGCCCACTTGGAGATCTAATGACAGAGCCCACTCCTGAATCTCTACATGTACAACCAATCACATACATTGTCACAGGCAAACTCTTCCAGCAACCCTAGCCTTCTTCACAGTCCTTGCATGTGCCACTCCTTGTGCCTGACAGGCTCTTCCCCCATATATCAATGCAACTTGCTCCTCTCTTCCTTCAGCTCAGCTGTCACTTTCTGAGTGGGTCCTTCCCTGACTACCCTATTTAAAGTGGCAGCCACTCATCCCCAAACCTGTATCTACTTTCCTTGCTTTATTTTCTCCAAAGCACTTATTCCCTAAACTGTCATAGAATTTTGCCTATTTACTTGTTTATTGTCTGTGTCTTCTCAATAGAATGCAAGCTTTGTGAGGGCAGGAATTTTTATCTGTTTTGTTCACTGAATATCTCTGGTGTCTAGAACAGTGTCTGGCACATAGTGGGATCTCAGTACATATTTTCATAATGAATGATTGAATATGCAGATAGCTGTAGACATGGCTTCCCACCCCTGCCGTATCTACAGAGACACACAGGGCCTTTGAGATGAAATAGAAGGTGAGCAGATAAGAGAATGTGTGACTTTGTGGGTACAAAGACATGGGGTGGGAGTACTTTATGCACAGAATGCCTATCCCAATCTGGCCAAAGCCAAGGACCTATATTCTGGATACTTCTTGACAGCAACTTTACTCATGGTATCCATTGATTGAGAAACACATAATGACCACAAACTAATATGAATGTAGTCATCTTTTAAAATGAATGTGTATTTTCTTAAACATTATGACATCTGCCTAATGTTTGGAAAATAGTCATACAAACATGTATGAGATGTTCCAGGATGGTGCTTCAATGCCTAGTCTCCAGATATGTCAGCTAGGGTTTGATTTCTGGCATTGCCACTTATTACCTTTGTGATCTTGCACAAGTTGCTTGAGCCTTTGCCTCAGTGTCCATGTCTGCAAAAGGGGGATAATGATAGTACCAAGATCACAGAGTTGTTGTGAAGATTCAATGAAGTACTGCATGTAGAGCTCATGTAAAGTGGCTGGCATGTAGTAAATGCTCCCCAAATGGAAGCTGTTCTTATCATCATCATCACAGATTATTGTTTGAGTCCACAGGAAATGCTTTCAGGTACATGGATTTGCATCCCTTTTGCAGTACTATACTCTGCATCCCCCGGGGTCATGGGTCTACAGTTCTGGGAGTGGGTGCAGCAGATGCTAAGTGTTATTGGCAGTCACAGAAGATGGGCTGGAGCCTGGGTGGATAGGGGCATGTGCATTGTGAGAATGGGAAGGTAGACAAGAGTGAGAGTGGCCATAGGCATCATCTTGGACTGGTGGCTAGATCTATGCATTCAGAGAGGAAACCAGCAGCTACACTGGAGGCCTTCTAACACTCTTTGAAATCCTAACTTAGCTACAGGTTGTTCAGGAAGACAGATAAAGACAGTTATTACCGAATGGCCCTGGTATAAGTTTTAAGTGTTTCATCACCTCGGAGTGTTAGCTCCTCAAGTGTGTTGAAGCTGCTCTGATCATCATCCTGTTTGCCTGTGCATTCCAGGAAGAACTCTGAGTTCCAAGTGGCAGTCCATTAGTGGAAAGTTGGGGTCTGGGTGACCTAAACAGTTTCTCTGCAGTATTTCCCTGCACAGAGAAATTTCCCTGCAGCTCTCCTCCAACCCCAAATGGAAACTCAAGAAATCTGTTCTGTGGGGGCTGCGGCTCAAAGAGCAACCACCTGAGGTCCCGGGGAGAGCTGAGCTGGGCAGCAGCAGTGGGTAGCCAGCAGGCAAGGATGCTTCCCTCTCTGGCACTTCATTGCTGTGCCCTGCAGAGCAGGAAGCACAGGGTGGATTTACCAGGGATTTCAGTGAGCCCTGGTGGTTTAAGATATCAAACAAGAAGGAGGTCAAGGATGGAGCTCAGTGGGGGTAGGGAGGAGTGGCCGCCCCCTGAGGCTACACATTATTAGACAGGAACCAGTCCACCCGCAGAGAGAGCACACAAGCTGTGCCCATAGGCTGATTGATTTGATGAGGGAGTTGAGTACGTTCTGTGATTTTTGCTCAAAATGGGAAATAGAGCCAATTAAACTTCACCTTCCCAGGGAAGAAACTGGGAACCCCAGCTTTTGGGTTTATTTTAGGAAGCTAATCTTTCTGGAAAAATAAAAAACTCTAATGGCACTTGGCAATATGCCACAAAGAGGCTGCTTCTTCTTGACCTTCAGGTGGAAAGCCCAACTCTTGTGCAAGTGAGGAGTTTTCATCTTCAAACCATGGACCTTAAAAAAACAGCTGTCAGTCCTGTACAGATTGGCTGAGGCCCCCTCCCCATTTCTCCTGGAAGCCTTGACTCCATTCTCATCACCATGCAGCAGACCATTTGTAACTGCCCGGTACCTTTCTGGGCCTGATGGAGAGTTCTGCTCAGGGGCTTCATTTGCATAGACAAATGCAGACTGGCATCTGTCAGCCTAGCACCACAAGCCAACGATCTTGAGCAGCGACAGGCAACCTTCTGGACAAATACCCTGGATATTGGATTCAAAAATGACAGTGTCAAATTGGGACTAATTTGCATAGGCTTATCAGGTTAATTACTACAATGTCTCCAGGAACTTAAAAATCCTTGAATTCTTATGCAACCAGAATGCTCAAAGTCTGTTGCTATGAAACTTGGAGTGTAAATTACCATGAATACCATTAATCTGTTCACTAGGAGGTTAATTTGCAATTTGTTGGCAAATCACATGTGGGTCTTATAGCAAGAGTGTAGGTGGTGTTTTTGTGCCAACGTGTGGCCCCGCCTGTGTTTCTGGATGTGTGTGTGTGCGTGTGTGCACTTGTGCGCACGCGCATTATGCCACTGGGATTGGCACTCTATGGGAAGTCACATCCTGGGTTTTCTCACTGCTCCCTGGATCTCACCTGACTCTCTGGCACACCTTGGGTCTGAGGGCATGTGTTCCCAGAGTTGGAGGGCTGCTATGCAGAGCACTTCTTGGCCCAGTGCCAGCCAGCTTACGAGACATTAGTTTCTCCTGAGACAGGATCGCAAAGGTGTCCGTTAATGCCTTAGAATCATCGGATTTTTCGAAAAGATGCACTTTCCCGGTAATAGCCCTCGAGTTGTTTTTGCACACAGGCAGGCTGCTTCTGGCAAAGGAACTCAGATCGTAAAGGAAACAGGACAGGAAATTTGTCATGAGATAGGAGATGGTAACCAGGACCACACTGGTTGCGGGTGGGAGGAGAAAGACCGCTGAGCAGGGCTGAGGGGCTTCCATGGCTACCCTGTGGTACCATTAATGGAGGTGGCAGGGTTGGTGATACAAATCTCACCCAGCTGTATTAGCCTGCTCTTCCACAAAAGACTAGTACTTACAACAAATTGAGGAAAATCCCCTCCTGATTTAGGAGGCAGACTGTGAAGTGTGACTGAAGGGACATCAAAATCCCACTCACCCAGAAATAGCATCCCAGTGCTGGAAATGGAGGCACTGGAGATTCAAATATGTTGTCCAGGAAGGAAGACCTAGTGGAAAAGTAGCACCTGAAGGGAATGAGGACATAAAACATCTAAGTTTTGGCCCTCTTGTTATGACAGCGGGATCCATTCGTCGTCTATGGAGAATGTATCTTGCTCTTGCTCTGTGAACCTATGTCTTGCTCTTGCTCTGTAAACCTATCTTGTCCTTCCTCAACAAACTCTGTTTCATGCTTGCAAAAAAAATCTAAGTTTTGATGCTTAAGAGGGATCCCCAGGAAATTCTCAATGCTTTGGGGTACCCTGCATAGTCTAGGGGTGGGGAGCACATGGATCCATCACAGTGAGGGGCTGTTCAAAGGAGTAAGAGCATACTGAAAGTTAGGAAAGGCTCTGAAAACAGTCACATCCACCTGCCCTACAGGAGAGGCTTATTTTTTATTATTTTATTTTATTGTTCTATTTCTCTACAGAAGAGACTTAGAATAGGCTTGTGAGGGGCATAGAGATTTTATGATGTTAGTTTGAAGAACTTGAGATGTTAGGCAGAAGCAGAGTTAGGAGTTAGGAGGTCTGCTGGGAGCCAGAAAGCCCCAGAAAATGTGGCTGCTAGGGTATCCTCTTGAACGCTTTTCTTCCCCACATCCCCCTCATCCCAGTTCACTCAAAGAACATTTACTGAGAACCTATTCTCATGCCAGGCTCTGGGCAGACAGTGAACAAAACATACGTCCTACCCTGCCCTCAACTGGCTCACATTCTAGTGGAAGGTGGCCTTTTAAATTAACTCTGCCTAGGGAGGCAGATGAGGTTCAGAGAGGGTTTCCCAGACAAGGTGACTCCTGAGCTGAGTCCAGAAGGATGAGTAGGAGGTTGCCAGGTAGACAAGTTGATGGAGGGCATTCTGGGTAAAGAAGCAGCCAAGCGTAAAAGTATAGAAGTATGAAAGCCTGGTATGGTCTCCGTGAAAAAGGCAAGACAGCTTTCTCCCTAGAGTAGGAAATGCCATCTTCCTTAATAAAATGTCACCCAGAACCTCCACAATTGGCCCTAGAAGAAGACTGTTTCAGTGAAAACAAGCATCTGTAAGATCCCCCATTGCCTATAACATTGACTCATCATCGGAGTCCTTTAATACTCCACAGCATTGTTTAGATCAGACTGAAACTTTCAACAAAATCATATTTTAAAGGCTAGGGGATGAGAACAGAGAAACGAACATATAGAGTAATAATAATAAAAATAGCTAAACATCTGTTGAGCACTTCCTCTGAGCCAGGCACTATTCTAAATATATATTTACAGATACATATGCATGTACTCATTTAATCCTCATAATAACCCCATGAAGTAGACATGGTGCTGTTCTTATCAGTATGCCTATTTTACAGATGAGGACCAGGAAGCTAGGCTAGACAATTGATCTTAGAAGGCATAATTCAGTCATCTTCCACTACTGGGGTCCCCTGGGGGCCCATTCATCCTTCCCAACTCCTGGCTTGCCTCTGTGGCCCAGAGGCCATCTCTAACCCTAGCCACCCATATGTGCCCTCCCAAACACTGAGACTCTGGGAGGGCCAGGCCAAGACCAAGGTACCCAACTCTCCCTCTCACCATGTTAAAGAGGCAGTGGAGGGGAAGGATTGTAAACCCAGATGCCTCTGGGGCTACACCCAAATGAGTCAATGTACTCACTAGGGGAAGATCAGATGTATGTCCAATGTTCCATTTTCCTCTTTATTATTCTTTTAATAAAAACAGCAACACAACAGCACAAGCACGATATGAGGGTACTAAAGAAATAACCAGGGGTGCTCATCCCTCATCCAAAAGGGGTTGTGCTATATTTAGCCCATCTGATTATTTTGGGGTAGGCCCTTAAGGCCCAAGGTTGCCAGGTAGGATTTTTCAAGACAAGAGTGAAATCCGGATTCTTATATCAAATCTGAGGATTTTAAAGGGTTAACAATGAATTTTCAAAATGCTTTGAAAACATCCTTGTATCCTAGCTGGGTGACCTTTGGGCAGGTAACCTCTTAAGCCTCAGTTTCCTACTATGTAAAATAGGGATAATTGCAATACCTACTTCAGAGGGTAATTATGAGGATTAAATGAGGTAGTGTAACTGAAATGCCTGTCACATAGTCAGTGATTAATACGGGATAGCTATTAGAATGATTATTATTCCTAGGAGTTTCAGTTCTTACCTGAGGAACCTCTTTTTCTAATTGATTGACAGGAAAGTCTCTACCCGTCACCTCCAGATAGACCCCATGCCCTCCCTTAGTCAGGGCAATTTAGCTTCGCCCTTGCAGGCAGAAAATACTAAAGATACACTTACACAGTAATTGACAAGCGTACGCCTAGTGGTGAGGGAGGTACATTTCTTTCTTTATACCCCTTCTCACAGCAAACGCAGTGCTGATGGATTTACAAAGCCAATCCAGGGCTGGGGAGGGACTGAGCAGGCCTATAGAATGATATCCTCCGGGAGAATGGGGGAAACTGAGGCAGGAAGCTAGGCAATAGTTCACATCCACTTTACCTTCTTCTTACTGGGAACACCCAAGGTTTTAAAGAAAGTTCTTGGCTGCTACAGACAATTCTCTTGTCTCTTATTTCTCCATCTCCCTTATAGCCAGTGGTGCTCACTCCTGACTGCACAGTAGGATCACCTGGGCAGCTTATAAAAAAAAATACCGATGCAGGGGCCTGACCCTCTGAGGTTCTATGACCCCTCACACAATCACAAGCAAAATTGTATATGCACATGTGTGCATACATACACTTTTCTGGGGACTCTGTTGGGGCCTCAAAGGGCAGTCCAGAAGCTGAATGGCACAAGCATGTGGGGTACTACAGGAAAGAACTGGGTCCGGCCCTGTTTGGCCACCACACAGCAGCTATCCACGCAGACAGGCCCTCTCAGCTCTCCTCACTCACCCCACAGGGATCGGTAATCACTCCCACTCAGGCTCCTCTGGTGGCTGTGAGGATGCAGCGAACTACTACATCATGCACAAGAAAGTGCTTTGAAAAAGCCCAGCCCCCTTTCCACAGGGAAGGGCCCGTTATTACAAGGTTAAGGAGGGTGTGGGTGGGGAGGTAACAGATGCAGCAGGGAGCAGTGTTACACATTGAGAAAAGGCCATGCGCACATGTTAACAAAGCAACTCACAAATGAGAGCAAATTAATACCGGGCCCAGCGAGAACAGAACATTCGCACGGCAGGGGCAAAGCACCCATTGGAGCAGCTAGGTCTTGGCAGGGAGAAGGAAGTGGAATAGCAGAGGGAGGAAAGAGAGGGGCCGAGTGAGGGGGGTTTTCAATGCTAGGGAGGCTTGCTCTGGCTAAGAGCAGAAGGGAAGGGGTGGGCCACGAAGGAGGGAATGACAATAGTGAATACTGGAGGTGGGCTGGGGGAGCACCCAACAGCCCTCAGGGGAGGGGACCCGTGTTGAGAGGGTAATAGCTGGAAGGCGTGTTCCTCCAATTTCAACACATTTGGCTTCATCATCTGGCAACTAGATCCAGACCATAGGGCAGAGGGTCACCAGGGAAGTTGCTACTAACCACAGAGCCAGTCCCCTCCCCGCTGCCACTCGTGCTGCCTTCTTTTTCTTCATTCCGTGAAGCAACCAGGGCCCACCTGACTCAGAGGCAGGGAGTCAGGCATTCCTCCATTCAGAAACGCCCTTGACAAATCTTCATAGAGAAATGGCCTGGGAAGAGGGAGGGACATTGGACTGGAGTGGAATCCTAGACTAGGGTGATACTAAAAATCTTATATCATTTATGTGGCCCAGCCACTGACCAGACTGAATGAACAGCCCTTAGAACCGGAGTAGTGTTCTGCAGGCCCCCTGACTGGGCCAGGCATTAACCCTTTAGTCACTGGATTGGAAATAGGGAGGGGCAGGACAGTTGGGGGCACTCAGAGGAGCTTGGGGCAGCAGCTGTTTGCCCATTGCTAAGTAAGGAATGTGAGATGTGAACCAGTGGGATGATGGTCCAGGTGTTCACTGGGGAATGTCAGCCCTGATGCTGGGGCAGATGGAGTCAGTCCTAGAGGAGGGCATAAGGGATTCACAGGCAGATAGCTACTGCTAGGAACCTGAGGGGTGCAAGACAGGTTAGGGGGCAATGAACAAATTCTCCCTCTGCTCTCATAGCAAAGGGTGAGTCAGACACTGGCTGCATTGTTGAATAGCTGCACCAGGCCCAGTGTCCTGGAATCAGGGCCCACTCTTGGAGGAACATTAATTGGTTTCAGTGTCCAAGAGCTTAGAATCTAAGCTTATTAAAACAGGAAGGGGCTGGGCGAGGTGGCTCATGCCTGTAATCCTAGCACTCTGGGAGGTCGAGTCAGGAGGATCACTTGAGGCCAGGAGTTCAAGACTAACCTGAGCAAGAGCAAGACCCCGTCTCTACTAAAAATAGAAAAATTATCCAGGTGTGGTGGTGTGTGCCTATAGTCCCAGCTACTTGGGAGGCTGAGGCAGAAGGATCACTTGAACCCAGGAGTTTGAGGTTGCTGTGAGCTAGGATGACGCCACTGTACCCTAGCCCAGGTGACAGAGCAAGACTCCATCTCAAAAAAATAAAATTAAATTAAAAAACCAGAAAGAAACCCTGAATATCAGCTAATTCAGTGTTCTCTTGACATATGGAGAAACTGAGGCCTAGAAAGGGAAAGTGTAGGACCATACATCTAATTAGTGCCAGAGCTGTGATGAGCAGCAAGATATCCCTGCTCCCAGCCTGGTGTATTTTCTATTGTCTTCTTTGCTATTATCCCAAGTCTTCATTATATTTGAAGGAAAATACCAGAATATCCTCAGGGCCAGCCTTACACATAGGTAAACATGATGTGATCAAATATGTCTCCTCAATTGCCTGTCATTGTGCCTGCAATTTCACCATCGGTGATTCATTCCTTTGGAACTTGAAGCTTTCTGGTCTTTCAGGGGGATATATTGACAATCGCTGAGAGGAAGGCTTTGCAAATTAGACCCAGGTTGGGGGAGAGCAGTGGCAGCTGGTCCGGGGAAGAAGAAAGAGGCCAGGGTAGGCATGGGAACTCGGGGCAAGAATCAGAATCCAGGTCTCAGGCCACCCTGATGGGGCAAAAAAGGAGTATTTGTTACACCCACACCCAGAGCATCCGTCAAGCCCTGGCTTGAGTGCTTGGGAAGCATTCCCCCCAGAGACTGTACTGTGACCTGGAAGACCTGAATCACTGCTGTGTGGCCCACGCTGAGGAGAAGGGCGGGAGAGTGAAGGATAACATCAGCCTGTCTGGAGTGGCTGCGGGGGTACTTTATTAAGAGGAGCAGCCTGGGAGAGATGGATGTGACAAGGGAATCTATGAAGACATTGAGAGGAGCCTCAGCCGCAAGAGAGATGGGTTCTGAGACTGCCAAAGGAGGCTGGGTATGGAGTCCGTCTGTTCTACACTGCCCCCAGGCACCTGCTGGCTGCAGGTGCCCTGGCTCAAGGCTGGGGTGCTTTCTGTTGCTCTCTCTGACTTCCCTTCTAGTTCTGCTCCAGAGCTGAGCAGTACAACTCTGGGCTTGCTTGTGGTTCCCAGGTTTCTGAGCCATCCCTGTTTTGCCATCAGTTTTAGCATTTTTATATCCAAGGGGCTTCAGGGTGACAATCTGGCGTGGGGGGGAGGGGGAAGGAAAAGGCTAGTGGATTTGTCTGGAAACTGGTTTTGTCTGGCAAGACCTTCTGTTTCCTTAAAGTGTGTGTTTACTTGGGGTAATAGAGGGTAGGGGAGAGTGCTTCTGGAAATTTGGGAACTTGTCTTGAAGCTGTGTTTGCATAGCAAGTATAGTATTGTAATTTAGATTGAAGGCATATTTGGGGTGGCTTTTAGGGGTCAGCTGGGTAAGCTAAAGATCCTCCCAAAGTCTCCACTAGTTCTGTGGAGCCCAGAGTTGCACAGATGCCATTGTCAAGCTATGCATGCAGAATACAGAACCCCCAGCTTCCAACAAAATAAAGCATACACCCTCATGGACAACCTCTGCCATCTGATATGAGCCCTGTGCTTCCCGAAGGGGGTGTTTTTGGGGGCCTCACGAGGTTTCTACCCAGACACCTACAGTCCTGGGGTTGGGTGGGCTCAGGTAGGAGGAGGAGGCTGCTATTGCCAGGAATTAGAGACCCAGAGCCAAAACTGTCTCAGTGGTTCTATTCAGGTCCTCAAAACAATCTCCCCGGCTTAAGGCCAGGTCATCACTAACTCATGTGTCATGAGCACTGCTGAAGGAGAATGATACTTCGCAGAGACTCCCACCCAGGTGCGGGCTTAGTGATTTGAGGAAGATGGAATTTAGTGCTATCAATTTCGGAGAGGCAGCCAGGATTTCTTTTAAGATTTACTTCCCAGCAGCCCCCTCCCACCTTGGAGACAGACTAATTCCTGACATTTGTCTAGTGGCCTTATACTTTTTAAAGCTCCTTCACATCCATTATCTCCATCAAGCCTCACAAACACCCCTGTGAAATAGGATGAGAAGGTATTATTAGCCCTGTTTGACCAACAAGAAAACTGAGGTCCCAAAAGGAAGCAGGACTCATCCAGGGTCAAACGGCTATTTAGTCAAGGAACTATGACTTCAAATGTGTTTCCTAAATCCCAGCCCTGTGATCTTTCCACCTCCCATGTGGACTCTTCCCACATAACTGTGGAGGTCTCTGCCCCTAGCCAGTGCCTAGCCCACAAGAGATGTCAATAAATAATTGCTGAATGAATGAATGGATAAGTAGTGGCAAGGCTGGAAGAAATACAAGTTCTAAAACTGCTCTTTTGAAAATGATCAGAATAGAAGGACAGGAATGCTGTGTTATTTCATCATTTTGACCAGGAAGGAAGAAGAGATCATTCCCATTTCACAGATGCCATTGTCAAGGCATGAAGCTTAGGGTAGCTCCCATAGGAAAGCCATGGGGCTCAATCTCCCAACAAGGCTGCCTTCCACTCACAGTCCTTTAAAGAGGAATGAGTGGTGTGGGTCCTTATTCCGGTAGCAGGAAGGAGTCAGAATCAGCCCTGTGGGAAATGTTCTCCCTACCTTGTCTCTGCAAGCCCCTTCTCTCCCCATGTCCCCTCCCAGTGGCTCCCGGAGGAGGGGTGTCTGGTTGCCCACTCCTTTAGGACCTCTGCACCACCACCTCTTTGACACTTTTAGAAGTCAGACCTCACAGGTCCAGTGCCTGTCTCCTAGACAGGCACCTGGACTAAGACTTTTCCACCTCCCTCAGGGCCTAGCACATAGTAGGTGCATAATAAATGTGAGAAGAATGAATTGTCTGAGGTAAAGAGGGATGGCCACTCCCTGGCTCTAGGCACTGCAGTCAAGATCCTGCCTCCCGGGGCCCCACTTCCACAGGCAAACGGACCTGGGGTTGCCATTTGTCCCTAGTGCGGTCAGAAAAAATGGGGAAACCTGAGGTGGAGGCTCAGGTATTCGAATGCCGCTTTGCAGTAGCACCAGGTGGCTTTTGAGGCAGGCAGCCCCGAATTTAAGGTCCTCAGGTTTTAAATCTTGGCCCCACCATTTATTAGTAGTTCATACATGGGGGCTATTTGCTTTGCTCCTCTGAGCCTCAATTTTGTTTTCTGTACAATGGAGAGGATGCTGGAATGAGAAAATGGATGTGAAGCACGGTGCCCGGCACTTAGTAACTGCTCAGCAAGCAGTAGCTGGATTATCTGAACATCTGTGTCCTCCGAGCCTCCCCCTCCCCAGCTCCGCGGCGCGGGGGGTGGGGCGGGGGGGGCGGTCCCCGGCGGGGAGGGGAGGCGTCCTCCGGGGGCGACGAACGCTCGGCGGCTGGATTGCTGGATTGCGGGCGGGTGCGAGGCAGCAGACGCCGTGTTTACCAGCTCCTTCGCTAGTTCGCCACCTCAGCCGCGGCTCTGGGGCCGAGCCAGTCGCCTCCTTCTTTAAGATTCTGGTCACAGCAGGGGCTGGTTTTCTAAGGCAGGCGTGATCTTTCTCTTCCTACGGACGCCGCTGCCTCTACCGTCGGCGCTGGCCACAGCCGGGGACAGCACGAGAGGGAGACAGCGAGAGGGTTCCCGGGCCGGGCAGTCGCCCAGCCCCGGCCCCGGAGAGGGCCCCGACAGTAAGTACCGCACTCCGAGCAGCCAGGTTGGGGGGCGCCTGGGCAAGAGCCAGAAAGCCGAGAGCCTGGCCCTTGAGGCAGGGGTTTTTGAGGTTGAGGGGTCGACAGCCCAGTGCTAGGGTCCTCGCCAGCCCCTTAAAGTGACTTGGGGTCGGCGCTGGCATGCGCCCCCTCGTCCCCTGTGCGCGCCCGATGGGCGCCCGCAGTCGTTGGACGGAGTTGGCGCGTCGCGAGCCGACATCCCTCTCCATCCTCCATCCCGACCCCCCCAAAGATTCATTCTGGTCGCCAGGCAGCCCGCGGGCCCCTTCGCGGCGCCACCTAAGAGGAAATTGGAGGGCAAGATGCGAGGGGATGAGGTTTTGACGCCGGTGGAAAACTGGCGGGCGCGAGCGGGAAGTTTTCCGCCGGTGTGGGGGAGAGGGTCGTGGAGAGAAGGGGTGAAGAGAGCCAGAAGCTGGGAGAGAAGCCACCAGGGTGGGGCGGGGGCGGCCCCTCCAGGTGCTTGGACCCCCTCTCTTCCCTCTCCGCTGTTCTGGCCCGCTGTTCTGCCCTGGGCCTGAGACCCGCGTCGCGTGTTGCGTAGGAACTGCAGGGCGGGGGGGCGGCGGGCGGGAGGGGGCTTCTAGCCGCCTCCCCCCCACCCTCCAGCGCCTCAGCTTCCCCAGGACCCGGTACCCTGGCTGGCCTGTCGGGGATGTGGTGGGGGGAGGGGAGGCCTCAGCGTTCACGAAGCTCTGCGGGGCTGAGACGCAAGACCACCCTACCCTACGAGGTGGTGCATTAATTGCAGAAACGTTGGCAAGTGGGAAATATGCAGGAGCACACCTGTCACTTTCTTTTCTCAGGCTGTGTAAAATTCATGGGAGAGAGGGGGCCTGAGATTGCAAGGGCACGTTTATCCTAAATCACTTAATCCCTTTTTCGGAGAACACCCAGATCTCCCTTGTGTTCTTCCGCCCCTAGTCATTCATTTTACTGAGCGTACTGATGATCCTAGTACCTACTATTACTATGTGCCCAACATTGTGCTAAGCTCTTTACCTAGTAGTAAGAATTCATATAAATAAGAACAGTAGTTGGCATTCACTCAGCGCTTTGTGTGTGCCAGGCAGAGTTTGTAGTGTTTTACATGCATCATCTTATTTAATCTTCACAACAACCCTGTGAGGTAGACAGTAATATCATCCCCATTTTACAGATGAGGTAATTGAGGCACAGAGAGGTCTATAAGCCCAAGGTCCCACAGCTAGTGAGAGGCAGAGCTTGGATTTCAGTCTCACTTCACCCCCCACTGTTAACTACTAGAAATATGATGAGAGGTTGGCTTTAATGAAGTAGTAAAATAGAGTTTGATTTCTCTATGGCAAAGCCTATTTATTCTATAGATCTGAAGTCAGGGTCCCAGGTCTGAAGAGTTTTGAATCAATTTTCAGATCACCCCCGTTACATCCTGTGAAGAAAGGCAAACTGAGTGGACCATAAGAGGACAGCAGATCCTCTTATAGACATTAGTGTGTGTCTACTAATAATGATAGTAATAATTGTTAATAGCCATTATTGAGTGCTTACTTTGCACCAAAACTTCATGTATATTTAACCTTCTTGTAGGTACTTTGAAGTAGGTACTATCATGAGCCCCATTTTATAGATGAAGGAACTGAGGCTCAAGAGGTTAAGTAACTTGCCACAGAGTTGGGATACCAGCCCAGATGTCTTAACGCCAAAGCCCAGGATGGGGTTACCCTTTGGCAGATTTGTGCATGAGGCAGAGGTTTGCCTTCCCTGGGGTCCCCTCCCCCAAGCCAGTTCCCAGAGCTCTGCACTGTCCTCTTCATTCCCCAGCCCTCCTTTGCACTAAGGAAGGGATTGTGCAGTTTGGCAGAGAAAGGGCTTCCTAGACAAGATGGAGTGTTCTGCATAGATTTGGGTTTTGTTGTTGTACTAAGTGCTATGCCTGTAACATCAATAAGTTGTTCTGCTTTATAAGTTTTATTAATTAGACAAGTGTCTGGTCTGCTGGCTTGGAGTTGTTAATCCGATATTATGGCTTTATCTGAGTACCTCTATTAGGAATTATTTTCTGAAAAGTTTTTAGAGCCTTGCTTGCAATGCTGGGCAAAGCTGTCTTCCCACCTCCTGGGGAGGGAGGGGGACTTGTTTCTAGGCTAGGACTTCAGTAGCAGGAACTGCAGCCCATACATGAGTAGTAGTATTGCTGTGCCCATTAATATTTCCCCTCCCCCCCCCCAGCTTGGCCTCTGTGAGCTGACACCTGAAACCTGAATGTGGCCAGGTCCCTTGGGCTACTCCTGTGTCACATCTGGCCCTGCAGTTGGCTTATTTGTAATTCCCCACTGTTGGCCCTGACCCATTCATAGAGCTGATTTCACATAGGCCCTCTTCAATATGGGCATAATGGAGTGTGTGAGCTTGGCTTTGGTCTCCATTACTATGGCTGGATCTCAATGCATCTGCTGGTGGTCCATCCTTCCCATCTCCTCCCACGAGAGGGGGGCCTTCCATGTGTTAGCTTTGAGGTTGTCCATAAGACACGTGGCTGGCAACCCTGGTGCTGGGCTGTGTCCCTGGTTGCCTCTGTGGCCTCTTCAAAGTGCACTGCATCATTTCATAAGACCACATGAAAGGAGTCAGTGGGTAACATTAGTCTTCAAATTAAGGATTCCCTTCAGTTTTGCCTGAATTTATTCTATGATTTCTGCTTTTAATTGCAGTGACTTAAATTCCTAGAGATTTCTACTCTTTACTGAATCTTCCTAATTATTCATTTGCTATCATGTTTGATATTCCTTTCCTGGAATGTCCTCAGCTTTACCATTCAGCTGGGGTGGGGGGGGTCTCCTGCTGGGAGTCACAGTACAGTTTGGGGGCACACTGTCCACTGTGCTTCCATAGCATCCCCTGCTGCCTCCTGTGGTGTCAGGTGACACATGGTTTTATTTTTGTCTGTTTACATACCTGCCCCTACCTTAGACTGCACCCTCCCTGAGGGGAGAGTCTGGATCTTATTTATCTCCATATCTCCAGGACTAAGTACCATGCCTGGTAAATAGAAAGTGCTCAGAAAATTTTCATTGCATACGTGAAGGAAGGAAGGAAGCAATGAATGCTATCTAAAAGCTGGTAGAGAGAGCCCTTGACTCACACAAGGAACTCTGCTATTATTCCCTTCATAAGAAGGGAGAGATAGGAGCAGAACGTGCATTATTCTGCAACAGAGAGCCCCAGCTCTATAGATTTTAATCATTGAAAAAAACCAATTACAATGTAATGCCAAAACCTGAATGCTTGGGGACGGGCTTTTCTGATTAATAGAATGTTTCTGGGTAACTGAGGGTTAGGCAAAAAAAAAAAAAAATCATTTTTCTTTACCCTTTTTGATTCTTTCTAAAATGCCTTGGTTTGCTTTTCTACCTTAGTGAGACAAGGCTGGGGTCCGTCATCATCGAATTCGTGTTGCCAAGCAGGGAGCCTGTGGGTTCTCAGGATTTCCTAGGATTGTTTCCCTCTGCCTGCTTGCAGAGTAGGATACAATCTCCTTACCTTCCCCCACTCCTGCCTGTCTTTGCTGCACCCAAAGACAAGCCCACAGGCCCTTTGAGGTTTGTAATTTCACTGTCACTCATCTCTAGGAAACAGACAGGAGTTTCCCAACTGACAACATGGAGGAGGTGCAGAGTGTCGGTGCTCACTCACGCCCTCTGAGCTAGTAATTCAGCACGAGCTCTTGCCCTTGGCTTTTATTCTTAGGTGGAAGGTTCACCGACCTCCCTCCCCCTTTTCTAAGCCCAGTTTAGGAAGGACCTTATAATTCCTTCTTCCTTCTCAGCAGGAAAGATGCGATTAGGCAGAATAAAAGGTGTCTTATTGTCCTGAGGCTGTGGTTTGGCATTTCTGGACACCTCTACACGGGGTGACATGAATTTATCAGGCCTGCGTTCACATACCCTCCTTTGGCTCAAGGCTTCTTGGCCTAATTTCTGCCCTGCCCCTGGGCTGTGCTCCTTATTGGACAGCTCAGAGATGGTATACAAGAAAGAGCCAGAGTTGCTCCTGCACAAGAGGTCAGCCTGGTGCCTGCTGGGCGTAAGGCCTGGGCTTCGGACATACCTGCATCATCGCGGGCAAGGGTAGCAGATGTGCATCTAGGTAAAGCGTCGAGGTAGATGTGCCTTTCTCTGTGCAGCTTTGACTAGACTGGCCTGCCTCTCTCCTCACAAGCTCCCCAAAAGGGCATGGGGGTGGAGAGGAGGACCTGATGTCCCAGCAGGGCCAGATATGAGAGAGGGAGTGAGGGAAAGTCCTACTCACTGTCTACCCTGGGTCAACCACGGCCTCTTGCTTCCCAGCTAACCTCTTCCCAGCAGCCCTCTCCCCCACCCAGGCTGTGTTCATGCCTCCTGCCACACACCCCTGCTCTCTTCTGTCTCTGGGCCTGTTGTCAGTGCCTTTCCTCTCTACTTTATCAAATCTGGCCTTTCCCATAGTACCCAGCTGCAGTCCTCCTCTAGAAAGCCTCCTGCTGCTTCTGGAAATCAGCAGAAGACGACAAGGGTGAACTAAATGACTTCCAAGGTCCCTGCCGACTCTAAGACTCTCCAGGAGTTTAACCAGAAGTCAGGGGTGGGGGGCATCAAAGGCTGGTGGCCCAGGCCATCGAGGTCTAGGAACTTCACAGAAAGGAGGGAGACAGCACAGCCAGCAGCCAAGTAGGCCTAGTTTGGCTTCAGGAGGCTGTGCCCAGAGGCCTGTGCAGCCAGCATCTGCCAAGCAGCCCCCAGAGGGGTGCTATTTGAGCCCTGGGTCTTTGGCTACTGGAGGCAGCTACTTGTTGGGAAGTTCCCAGAAGCTCCTGCCCACACCTGCTCCCCCTGTCTGCCCTCCAAGTTTTGTTTACAGTTCAGCCCTTGGCAGACTAAACACTGGGATCCAAGAGGAGAGAGAGATCTGGGTGGCTAGGGACCCTCTCCTGGCTTAGCATTCTGTGCCAGAGCTCTGCAGCCCCGCCTGGCCTCAGAGAGATGTGTTCACTGAGGGGAAGAATTCAGGCCTGCTGCTCCTTTCCCTGCCAGCTCCACTTTTCCCATTGTGATCATCCCCTCCTGCCTTCTGGAATTCTCTCCCCTTCCCATTTGCTCCTTTCAGTCTCCTTCTCTGGATCAAAACTACGGTCTCTGGTGACTGAGAAACTGGCCTAAGTCAGGAAGGTATCCTGGATCTCATCCTCATGCTGTTTCTGATTTGATAATAGCAGTCCCCTCCCCATGAGCTTCATCACCTAGGTCTTCTATTCTCTACTTGAGGCTCTCATTACCACGTGGCCCTCCAGCTGCAGTAGGAGCCCTGAGGGAAGAGTTGGGGGGCAGCTCCAGGGTGTTTAGAAGGGAGCAAGTGAGGACCTCCAAAAAGCTGAGGCATCCAGAGCTGGTGCCACAGCTTCTCTGTAGTGCTTGCTTTCTCCAAGCCTGTCCTTTCTCCTTCACTGTCTGCCAGGCCCTCTTCTTGTCTCATTTATCCTCTCCTGTCTTATTTTTGCCACCTCCCCTCACCTCTCCCTCCTGGCTCTGTCTGGCCCCTTTCCTGCTCCGCTGTCTTCCCCTCTTGCTTGTCTTTCCCTTTATTCCTCATCTCTCCCCTCTGGCTCAGTCAATCTCTGTCTGTCTCTGCCTCCTTCAGAATTCCCTGGTGTGGTGCATGGAGGGTGGGGGCGGGGGTGCCCAGGGCTCTTTGGAGTGACATGACAACTCCTTCAAGGGCCCATGAATATTTCATGGCTCCAGTTCCCCCTCACTGCCTTTGCCAGAGACAGGTGAGTGGGGGCTAAAACACAAGGATCTCCCCACTAACTCCGCCACAGCTCAGTGGCAGCAGCTTCAGACCTTGTGACCCAAGGTGCCATATGGCATCAGCCTCACATCTGGCACAGCCCTCACATCTGTCACCAGGCTGGCAGCCCCAGCAGGGAGGGTTTAGGAACGTGTCTGGGCCTATTAGACAACATGTCTGAAGCTATTGAATGTGTAACCCTGAGGGGAGGAGTGGGGAGGGGAAGGGCAGCTGTAGGGGGAGGGTCCTCTGTAGTCCCTCTCAGAAACACTATAGGGTTGGTCTTTTGCAAGGTGAATCTGGGCTTTCAGGTATTTGTGGAAGGACAGATGACCTTGGTATCCCTACCTACCTCCCTACCTGCTAGAACAGGTGACCAATGTCTTCATTCCAGCCCACTGGGAAAAAGTAACTGGATAACCAGAAAAAGAATCCAGAAACCCGCAGATTTTCCAGAAGATGCCTCTCCCGGCTCAGCTGAAGAGGAAATTATAGAGCCATGAAGACCTGGAAGGGAAAGAGGAAGGCAGCCCTGGGAGGGTCACACATCAGCTATCCAGACACTCTCAGGAGTGGGAAGGACTAGCCAAAGTCATCCTGCCCACCCCCATGCCTCTTGCAATTCTAAAAGGACAGTTGTCTACCCTTTAAAAAATATTCTTTCCCTGAGAAGGAATAGCTATTGGGTTTCCCATCCTTGTACCCCTACAAGGGCTGGAGCCATGCTGTCCCCCATTTCTTCTTAGATTGTAGCCCTCCTTGGTACACTTCCTTTGACTCCATTCTCTGCCTACCTTTTTCTTTGGCCAGAGGTGTTGAGGGCTTTCTCCCATGGACCAGACTTCCCATCCAGAAACCTGCCTGAGGCTGAGATACAAACAGTAGGCATTTGATAATGAATTGCATGGAATGGCCAGAAGATTCTGATCTGTATGCCTCAAAGTCAATCCTATCCTTGCATGGGTTCATTTAGAAAATATTTACTAAGCGCCTCCTATGTGCCAGGTATTACAGTAAGTGGTAGAGATATACTGTTGAACAAAAGAGACATACTCTCTGTTCTTGTGGTGTTTACAGCCAAATAATCACAGAAAAGAATATATAACTACAAATTGTGATGGGTCTTATGAAGGAAATGAACAGGTTGCAATAGTAGTAACCAAAGCAGAGTTTCCAGGGAAGGCCTCTGTGAAGAGGTGATATTTAACTGGAGATCTAAAGGATAAAAGATCAGCCTTGTGAAGAATAGGGAAAGAAGTTTCCAGGAAAAAAGGAATGCCAAGTGGGAAGGCTTTGGGGTGGTGTGTGTTGAGAAACTAAAAGGAGGCCAGTGGGGCCAGTTGTGGTAGGAAAGAGTAAGAATAGCATCAGCGGGGATGACAAGGAGGACAGGAGATCACACTGGGCTTTGTGAGCCATGCAAGAGGAATTTGGATATGATTCACTTGCAGTGGGAAATGTCTGAAGGGTTTTAAGCAGAGAAGTGATGGGATCTGATCTAGACTTTTGCAACATCTGTAGAGACCAGACTTAGAAAGGGGCAGCAGTGGATACAGGGAGACCAGGAAGGGGGCTGCTGCAGTGATCCACAGGAGAGATGATGGCGGCTTGAACTAGCCATGGAGATGGACAGAGTTGGTGAGATCTGGATGGGTTTTAAAGCGACAGCTGACAATACTTATACAATACTCAGGGATTAGACGTGGAGGGTAAAGGAAAGGGAGAGACAGGCCTCAAGAATGACTCTCGGGTTTCTGGCTTGAGTACTTGAAGAGACAGTGCTATGTACTGAGATGAGGAAGGCTGAGGGAGGCGTAGGCTTGAGGGGGGAAAAATCAAGAGTTTGGTTTTGGACATGTTAAGTTTGAGATTCCTGTGAGGCATAAAGTAGAGATGTCAGAGTATGAGTTTGGGAGCTCACAGAAGAGGTGTGAGAAGAATGCAAATTTGGGAGTTGTCTGAATATAGATTGTATTTAAAGCCGAGGACTAGATGAGATCACCTTGGGAAGGCAAGGAGAGAGAGAAGAGAAGGCCCAGGACTGGGTTCCAAAGAATTCCAATATCTAGTGATTAAGTAGGGGAGGAAAAGCCCACAAAGGACACTAAGAAAAAGGTACCTGGCCAGGGGCGGTGGCTCACGCCTGTAATCCTAGCACTCTGGGAGGCTGAGGTGGGAGGATCACTTGAGGCCAGGAGTTTGAGACCAGCCTGAGGAAGAGTGAGGCCCCATCTCTACAAAAAATAGAAAAATTAGCCATGTGTGGTGGCACGTTCCTGTAGTCCCAGCTACTTGGGAGGCAGAGGCAGGAGGATCACTTGAGCCCAGCAGTTGGAGGTTGCAGTGAGCTATGATGATGTCACTGCACTCTAGCCCGGGTGATAGAGAGAGACTGACTTAAAGAAAGAAAAGAAAAAGTAGAGAAGTAGGAGGAGAGTCAAGAGCTAGTCCCAGAAGCCAAGAGAAGAGAGTGTCTCAAGAAGGAGGGAGTGGCCAACTATGTCAACAGCTGTTGAGAGGTTGAGCAAGTTGAGAACTGAGAGATGACCGTGGAGGCCAGTGGGGACCTTAACAAGAGCAACTCTGTGGAGTGATAGATATGGAACCCAGATGATGGTGGATGGAGGAGCAAATAAGAAATGGAGGCATGGTGACAGTAGCCATATTACAGATAAACAAACCAAAAAAAAAGGAAATGGAGGCAATATGTGTATAAAACCCTTTTGAGGAATATTTGCTGTGAAGGGGAGCAGAAAAATGTGTCAGTAACTACAAGGGGATTGTGGAGTAGAAGGAGGTGGGTTTTGTTTGTTTTCTTAAGAATGGGTGATCTTCACTAGCATAGTAGCACGATTTTGGAGAGGTGGAGAGATTGATGATCTATCTAGTGAAGACAGTGAATGTCCAAAGGAGCAGAATCCTTGAGAAGATGAGAGAGGATGGAACCAGAGCATAAGTGAAGAGATCGGCCATTGATAGAAGAAAAGAAACATTCTCCATTTTAATAGAGAAAAGGAAAACATGGGTACAGATGTAGACAGGGTGATGTGGAGATTTAGTGGTGGTACGAGGCGGGAGCTCTCATCTGATGGCTTCTGATTTTGCAGTAGTATATTGGGATGAGGTTATCAGCTGAGATTTTGGGGGACAAATGGGAAGTTGAGGAAGATCGAGGAGGCAGGGGAAGCTATGAAATAGTCATCTTAGAAAGTGAGAAAGTGGTGACCAGAAAGCATGGAGAGCCCATACCAGGGTTGAGATTGTGAATTTTAAAACAAAAGCCAGCTACCCAGTTGTGTGATTTTTCTCCAGCTACCTTCAGCTACTCTGATGCAGGCGTGGAGAATGCATATGGTTGAGTTCACCATGGAGGAGCGAGGTTCTGCAAGGTGATTATGCCAGAGGGAGGGGAAGTAAGGGAGTTGAAAGTGTTTGCAAAAGAATGATCATAATGATAGATAGACTGGGAACTCTAATCTGGACATGAAGGCAAGTGAAAATAAGAAGGAATTCAAAGGAGAATAAGAAAGTGAATAACTGGGGGTAAGTACTTGGAGGTAGGCCTCTCTGAAAAAGTGACATTTAAGCTGAAACTTGAAGGATGAAGAGTCGGCCCTGCAAAGAGTAGAGGAAGAGATTTCCAGGAAAAGGAAATATCAAGTGGGAAGTAAATAGGTGATCATGATGCGTTCAGATGAGTCCTGCAGTGAGGGCCCTTATGGCGGTAAACTGGCAGGATGGATGGTATAGTAGAGAGTGGGACGTTGAGGATATTGATTTGCCAATAGTATCAAGAGTTGGAGTGGGCACATCCATTAGGATGGCTATTATAAAAGCAAAACAAGATAACAAAATAACAAGTGTTGGCCAGGATGTGGAGAAATTGGAACCTTTGTGAATTGGTGGTGGGACTGTAAATGGTACAGCCACTGTGGAAAACAGTATGACAATTCCTCAAAAAATTAAATGTAGAATTACCATAAGATCCGGCAATTCCATTTCCGAATATGTACTCAAAAGAAGTGAAAGCAGGGACTACAATAGATATTTGTACACCCGTGTTCATAGCAGCATTATTCACAATAAGCTAAAGGTGGAAACAATCCAAGTGCCCATCAACAGATGAATAAAATGTGATATATACATACAGTGGAATATCATTCAAACTTGAAGGAAATTCTGATACGTGCTACCACATGGATGAACCTTGAAGACATTATACTCGGTGAAATAAGCTAGTGGCACATAGTGACAAATACTGTATGATTCCACTGATATGCCGTACCTAGAGTATCAAATTCATAGAGACGGAAAGAGGAATGATGGTTGCCAGAGCCTAGGGGAGGGGAAGGGGGGTTAGTGTTTAGTGGGTACAGAGTTTCAGTTTGGGAAGATAAAGGAGCAAGATTTTTTGCAGAAAGAGTAATGGCCTGGAGGCACCATTGGCAAGCTGGGAGGACACCTAACCCACCTGCAGGTTGTGGAGGACTCGAGACTGGAGAGAGAAAAACAAAAACAAAATAAAAAGGTTTGTTATGTAAAATTTTGGATTCAGTCAAAAGGCCACACTTAAGGATCTAGAAGGCTACATGTGGCCTTAAGACCACAGGTTCCCCACCCCTGGAAGAGTGCTACCTCTTCCAGATCTTTTCTCTCCTTCCCAACACAACTGTACCTCTCTTATTTCATATTCGTTTGGAGCCTTCCCTGTTCTCTCCTGGGGTAAGTCTGACTCAACCAGCGAGTTCTTTGTTTGCATGAATTTATGTGTCCACAAAAGATAACATTTGTTTTAACTGGGGCCTGCAATGCCATAACCCAACGGAATAAAAGCACCTCAGTCCTCCCACCTGACTGTGACTCTCTCATTGTCTAAGAATAGCATTCTTTTAAATCCTTGCTTCTCAAAGTGTCGTCTGTGGTCTAGCAGCATGGGTACCACCCTGGAATTTGTTAGAATCTCAGACCTTGCTCCAAACCTACTGCATCAGAATCATTTTAGCAATACCTCCAGGTGATTCATATGCACTTTAAAGCTTGAGAAGCACTGCTAGAATAAGGAACAGCTAGCTGAAGTAACAGGTGAGGGCTTTTTTACAGGAAGAAGGGTTTGTGTCCAAGCTCCTTACAAGAGGGCACCCAGAGCAGCTACTTCAGAACCCCGGGGATAGGGCTGCCATCTCTACTACCAAGAGAACATGGCATCTCATGGGGGCCCAGCTGCTAGCCTGCCATGCTGGATCTCTGGACCCTCCAGGAGAGTGAGGCTCCTGTTACTGAAATCAGAGGGCTAATTGGCCCCACATGGTTCCAATCCTGCCAGTCTCGAGGGGAGTGACAAGACTCCCTAAGGAGTCAACCAAATGTAAAGAAAAAGGAGCCAAAGGCAAGGAGGGGTGGAAAACTAAAAGCTATGCTTGGAAATTTAACTGTTACATTTTTATCTTCCTGCCCAAAAGTGCAAGGAGGGAGAGCATCAGCTTAGAACCATTCCATATTCTTCTTGGTTCGTTTGTCCTTTAGCCACATCCTGCCTAGCAACAGTTGTTAACATGAGCCCAAGCCACCAGTTTGTCTTTGGACAGTGAAGAAGGGATCAGTTTAGCCCACAGAGGAGTCAGGGTGTCCAGAAGGAGCCAGGTTGTCTGACAGTTGGGTCAGGGAAAGAGCTGCCTGGAAAATGAGGGGACAGAGTGCATTGTGAGGCTGTTTCCTAAAAGCAAGGAATTAATGGGGGAAGAGCTTGGGCTTTGTGAAGCAGGTGAAGATTATCGTCGGCTCCCTTTATCTGCTCCTCTGGCCACCCCGAATAATGCTGCCAGTAATATCGCCACTTCTACATTTGTGTGATATGCTTAACCTTCCAAAGTGCTTCTGTAGTCATGATCTCATTTTATTCTCCCAACATTGTGGAGTGAACGGGCTCAGAGACAGGTTAATTATGATGAGGGCTGAGCATCCAGGCTGGGCCAGGATATGAAGTGCTGCTGGCTGTAGGGTTGGGGCAGCTCCGCAATGGGGACTCTGGATAGCCAGTGGGTGCAGGTGGGGGTGCTGTGATTGTGGGTCCTGTCTGAGAGATTTGGCCCCAGCCAAGTCACTAATGTGCTTAGCCTCTATGAGTCTGTTTCTTCATCTCCTGCTTCAGAGGCTGGGATGGAGGAGGAGCTGTCACCTAGCCGATTTGGCAGGACAGTAAGAGGCTGTGAGGAGATAATGGATGTGAAAGCACCTTTTCTCAAATGAGGTAATGGGTATAAAAATGACAAGAACCACATGGATATAAAATGTTATTATCATTAGGCATAAGAGAAAGGCTAGAGGGCAAGCTTGGCACAGGGTGAGGGGTACCTTTGGGGACCTTGGGTAGGAAGGGGACAGAGTGAAGGCATTGCATGCTTTGAGGCAAACAACAGAAGAAAACAGCAGGTCTCAGAAACAAAGCTGGAGGGGGGATAAGCTTTGGCTGCTTCATAATTTTGTTCAGGGTTGTCCTGTTTGAAGGGACCAGAAGCCAAGCATCTTTCAAAGTCAAATTGCCTGTCCCCCAGGAGGGTGGTCATGTGACCCATGGACAGCTGAGCTCCTGTCATCCATCACTGCTTGCCTTCAGTGTCACTCCCAAGTCTCCAGGCACTTAGCAAATTTCAGAGGGACTGAGCTGCCTGGAAGATGTAAACCCCAGGAGGGAAGGAACAACTTGTATTTGAATTGTAAAATGGCCTTCTGGTCTGCTAATGGAGGTGTTTCTCCCATGTCCCAAGATGCCTGGGAAGGCCCAGGCAATGTGAGGAAAGGACTACTTGCAGAATCGAGGGAGGATGCAGTTAGGGACAGTTAGTCCAGTTTAGTTAGGGACATCCCAGGGATGAATGTGTGTTAGTCGCATCTGGAGACATACCTGTGGCTGTGGGAGAAATAGCTGGGCCCCCTGCAGAAAGACGGGGCACACTCATGGACAGAACTTGGGTTATTGTCTCTCTCCCCAGCTCTGCCCTTTCCTGGCCAGGCAGCGCAATTCCCACTGCCTGCATGGAGCCTTCTCCATGCCTTCCTCTGAACACACAAGTTGGAACTTATAGACCTCATCTACTAGTTTCAGCACTCTAATTCCCTTGTTCAGTGTACACTTGTCTGTTCTCCCCCAGTTAGACTGGAAGATCTTTGAGGGCAGAGACCTGTAACTTCTCTTGGGTCCCCCAGAGCTCTGGACCGTCTGAGCAGGCACTCCATAAATACTTGTTGATTGATTAACACAAGTCAAAAAGAGTAAAGCAAAACACTTGTGTCACAAAAGGCTCTTTGCCCATTGGTTCCTCTGGGTCGAGGAATGCCCGTTTTCATCAGAAGTGGAGGCACCTCAAGGCCCAGTGGAGACTGAAGTGTCCCTAGCTTCAAAAAAAGGAGCAAAGCCCTCCGCTGCAGTGGCGCTGAGTGCAGGACAGCGTCCAGAGTGCTTCTGCGGCACACCTGTGTCTTTCTTGCCGGTGTTCCTGCCCCCCACAGCCACATTCTGCACAGCCTGACAGGCTCTCATCCTCCAGCCTGCCCTGGCTTGTGCCCATGTCGGAAATGAGCTAGTGTCATCCCAAGAAGAGGCCCTTTTAGCGCCAATGAGGTCTGATGGCAGGAGGCAAAAGGCTCATTTTGGAAGCAGCCCCAGGGGTGAGGCAAGACAGCAGCTGCAGGAAGATGTTCTCTGGCTCCCTTCAAGGCCAAGCTCCTGCCTGCCACCAGGAGCACAAATGAGAGAAGCATCAGCCTGTGGCCACCCTCACAAGACCCTTATACTGGAAGGGTCCGTGTTCAAGACACTGACCAGCCACATTCCAACTTCAGAGTGACTTTCCGTTGCTAAGTGACCATTTGTCTTACCAGTGTGAGAGGGAAGGCACCAGTTTCTGAATTTGCCTTCTGGAGGCTTGACCTCATCCTAGCATCCCCTTCTACCTCCCTAGGGGGCGATAGACTCCAAGCCAATGTAGGCGCAGCCAGAGCGGATGTGGCTGAATTCAAATCAGCCATGGTCTGTCTTCCTTTCCAAGTTCTTGTATGCTAGAGACAAGCCCAAGGTTCTTTTGCTGGGCTATGAATTTCTCTTCTATCCAATTACTCTAAATCTTCTCCCCTCCCCCAAGTTCTTAAGCTCCTCTCTAAGTACTGAATTTGTGTCCTGATAAACAACCTAACTGCTTGAAACCGTTTGTTACTGATGAATTCGATAGTCTTAGCTAATCAACAATTGCATCACTCTCAAAGTGTCAAAACCTCCTGCTTCTTTTACATACCTTATACTAGTTTGATTAATTAGCTCCTGGCCCTCTGTATCTTGTTCTAAAGGGCCCTGCCTGGAACCTTAATTCTAGAGAATATACATACAGAGGCTGGAGAACTTAAGCCCATCCAGTAGGCCTGAAAGCCTGGGGCTGTAGTGGTGCCAAGTCAGGGGCTAAGGCTCTGGGTCCCTTGGCTCTGGCTCCCTCTCCTCCACCTGCCCTGCCTTTCCCCTGGACCTTCCATTCCCTCTTTTACCTCCTTCCCTTCCCATTACCCTCCCAGGCTCCACTGTCCCTACACCCTCACGCTTCAGGGCTCTTCAGTTGAACAGTACACTCAGGCGCGTACTTGCCTGCAGTATGCCTCCCCCTGGCCCTTGATGGATAACATTTATAAAGCTCTTGTGGAACTCCTAAGCTTCAGTAACTTACGTTGTGGGCATCAGGAGAACAATCTGTAATCTCTCCCAGGTGTTAGGGCAGCAATTTCTCTTCTCCTAGCTCCTTTTGGTTTCAGGTTTTCTGGCAGCCCCAGGACGCAGCTCCCCTTCTGGCCCCCAGGAGCCATTTTCCAGGTGTCCCATGAACTGAGATAAGTTGGCATCATGTACAATTGCATAAGGTAATGGGCCTAAACAGCACATTTGTTTACATATGCCACCGAAATAGTTTACTTTTATATGTAACCTAAGAGATATCCAAGTTTAAAATTGCACAAGGACTTCATGAAGATGCTCCACATTCTGGAACAACTTCACATTTCTTGCCCACTCACTTGCCTGTTTTGTTTTCTATTCCCTTTGGTTTCCCTTAGGAAGTTCATAGCCAATTCAATGGGTGATACCAGTTACCTTCTGTAGAACATTTACATTAGGCTTCTTCTGGAATTCCAATATCTTAGAGGAAGAGTCCAACTCGAATTTCAGGCTCATGGCACCGGTTTCTTCTGTTGGCTCTAGCCCCAAAGACAGTGGCTTCTGCTTTCTAGATCCCTCTTTCTCCAATCTGAAAGATGAGGTAGTTGTCACCTCTGTTGATTCCAGAGGATGTAGGAAGCTAAGCTGTGAACTTCTGGGTGCCAGGGCCAGAACCCTAACCAATGTCCCTCCCAGCTGGTTCTGAGGCTTAGTTCCCTTTCCATCTTGTTTTGCTCCCATCTTCCCTTTCCCCCAGTCATGTGATGCAGGAAGAGAGTGCAAATGATATGGAATGTGAGCAGCTGCCAGCAGAGATACCACGACAAGTGATCATTCACCGAGACCCTATATATGGCTTTGGCTTCGTGGCTGGCAGTGAGAAGCCTGTGGTGGTTCGATCTGTGAGGCCAGGTAGGTGTCCCTCAGAGTGTCTCCTAGCCCTGACTCTTACCCCCCAACATCCACATATCTTCCCAAAGAGCAGAGCTTCTGAGTGTTCCAACTGTGTTGCTGAGGAATTCATGAAAAATGGGTGAAGACTTGCCCACCAATAACTGTGTGGGGGAGCTGGCCTCTTAAGACTGACAGACACAAACCACTGAGGATGCTTGGGGCCCTAGACAGAGGCTGCAGTTGATTGTTTAATAGGGTCTGGGCCTTAATAAAGCTTCCTTTTGCATAGAACATTCATAGAAGAGCCATAATGCCTTGGATGAGAAAGTACCTATTCAATTCAATTCAACAAGTATTTATATATTGCTTACTCTAAGCCCAGCAATGTTGTAGGGAAGTGTAAGACACAGTTGTTGTTCTCAAGATTCAACCAGCAGGCTGTGGAGACTTGGACTTATTCATTAAATAAGTCAGCCATTGAAGACCAGAATCAGGAGACAGAGCCAGAATCAGGAACCAGATCTGTCCCTTGTCCAGGGGAGAGGAGAATGAAACCTCTGAATGCCAGAGTGGCAATAACAACATCTACCATTGTTTAAGCATCTGCTATGTGCTTTACATCATCTTGTTTAATTCTCACAGCCAAGCCTACAAGGTAAATAAATAATATCATTCCCATTTTACAAATGAGGAAACTGAGGCATAGAGGAAGAAAAGTGATTTGTCCAGAGTCCCTCAGCTAGGAAGCAACAGAGCCAGGGTTTGCACCTGGGCCTGTCTGATGCCATGTAGTGGAAGTAGAGCTTGAGTGGGACCATGTGGGTTGGAACGAGCAAGAGCCCCACGTAAACTGTGAAGCCCTGGCATCATGAATGAAATGCAAAAGGGCCGAAGCACTGTTTTGTTTTGAGTCTGCTAGGCATTGACAGAAAAGACAGACGGAAAGGAGCTTTATCCCTGACTTGCTGGGCCTGAGGCTTTAGATGTTTACAACAGTTTCTCGCTCAGTCAAGAAGAGCAGCCGGAGTACAAACTGGTCTTGCAGAAATTTGATGAATTTTGCAATCCTCAAAGGAAAAACCTCTTTCTTCAACTAGAGGGCACAGAGAAAAAAATAATAATTCAGTACGGGAGTTCATGGCTGACCTAAGGCTCCGTAGTCAGTCATGCAGTTTGGCAAAAGGGTTTTGAATCTCTGATCAGAAATCAAATTTATCCTGGGAAAGATAAAACTTAGTAATAGACCACCGGGAGCCCCTGCTTTAACTTCAAATGGGACAGAATTTGCATGGCTGGAAGGCTCCAGGCCTAGAGAGGGTCAGCTGCAAAAGGTAGAAGAATGAAGAGGAAGGAGTTGGAGGGGTGAAGAGAGAGAAGGAGAAAGCACCAGGCAAGAGGCACAGAAAGCCATGGGGCTGGCAGATGCAGCCCTATAAAAGACTCGGCTGATCCACATTGCTGCTTCTGGGCCAGGTGGCTCCTAAATGCAGAGGACTTGTTTCATTCTGTATTTGAGGCCCTAAGGAAAGACAAAGAAGCATCCTACAGAGGAGCAATTATGGTTGAGCAAGCCAACAAGCCATTCGTGAAAGCAGTAGTAGACTGATGTTACCAGTGCCATCAGAGGGCCAAGGTCCATGCATGAGGACCTCTTCCATTAGAAAGAAGAAAGGGAGGAAGTGAAGGATGAAGGAAGGAAGGAGGGAGGAAGACAGGGAAGTGGGAAGGAAGGAAGGAGAGAGAGAGAGAGAGAGTGGCCCCCACGTAAGAGATTGGCATTTTTGGCAGAAGTAGATAGAAGAGATGAAATGAGTTGAAGGAATTGTCCCTTGGAGCATATAGTAACTGCCATTTATTCAATTCTTACCAACACCAATCTACTATTTTAAGTGCTGTACATTCATCATCTCATTTATCCTCCCAGCCTTCTTCTGATGTATAGGTACAGTCACTTCCCCATTTTACAGATGAGGTAAGAGAGACTCAGAGAGATTAAATGTCTCACCCAAGGTCGTGCAACTAGTGAATTGGAGATTTGGGATTAGAGTCCAGGTCTGCCTGGCTGCAAAGAGTGTACTCTTTACCACCACATTCTTCTCCTAAAGTCACTGTGCTGTCAGGAGACTTGGCCTAGTGTGTTTGGGGCCATTGCTGCTCGAGCCGTGAATCCTGCTGGCTGTGCTGGCATAGATAGCCATCCTCAGCACACGGCCCCATACTCCAGAGCCACTGAGCTGTGCTCAAGTGACATATTTGCTGTGTATGTTCATGTTTTTGGAATTTGGGCAGCGTACTTCTTTGTGGACAGTGGGAGAAGTTGGGATCTGGCCCTTTAAAGTGGACACAAGCAGGAATCAAGGCCGGTTAGGGAGTGGGACATGTTATTAAACATTTCTTTTGAGTTTGACTCAGGCTGGATCTGACTTTTCAATCTCCCTGAGTCTCTGAAAATCTTTTCTCCAAGAAGATGTTGCATAAACACCAGAGGCGGCGCACAGACTTGTGGTAGCCCTCTAACCCCCACTCTTTACCCCAGCCAAGAAGGCATGGCCCTCAGAGAGGTCTGCTTTCTTTCTTAACCTTGGCAGTAGAGATGGGAAAGAGAGAAAGCAAATATCCAATTGCCCAGGGATATGTACCTTGTTCCTCTCATTTATTGGACAGTGACATTTCTCAGTACTGAAAAAATAAATAAAACCCTTTAGGTCTTTTAGTCCATCCTCTGTGTCCAGGCAAGTGAATGCCTAAATCATTCCAGACCAGTAAGTCTGAGTAATATTCAAGTAAGAAGATTCCTCCACCTCCTCCTGTCACCTGTACCACCTCCAGTAGTCTGGAAGTCATTCCTTATGCCTAAGCAAATCCCTCCTATGAAATGGAAGTCCCATGTTCCTTTTTAGAACCGAGCCAGTAAAGCATTTATTGACTTCATCTGAGTATGAGGCCCGGGCTTGGGTCCTTTTGCTTCCATGCCACACCCAGCTAAAGGAGGTCCACTCCATTCTCTTTCTTCATTCCGCTGCCCTCTGTCTGCCCTATGCAGCAGTGGCAGTAGCAGCAGAGAGCTCGCACAGCACCCCCTCCACCACTACTCAGCCTGCATCATCTCCCGCAGCCCGCAGCACCCGCTTCAGCTCTCGGGCACTGGGGACTTGCCCAAACTTGTGCTTTCCCAGCAGTAGCCCTAAGCCCTCATGCCTCTCTCCTCTCCTCTGCAGGAGGCCCCTCTGAGGACAAGCTCCTGGCTGGTGACCAGATTGTGGCTATTAATGAGGAGGACGTGAGTGAAGCCCCCAGGGAGAGGTTCATAGAACTCATCAGGTAACAGGGGCCTCTTGGGCCTTGGCAGGAGCTGAGTGGTTCCCAGCCCTGTCTCATCAGCGGCAATAGGGCTGTCACTGCCCCCCCTGACCCTGAGAGAAGAATCTTCCCAGGCACAGAAGCCCCAGACAGGGCTCCTGGCTACCCAGAACCTCAGAGGCCAGATGTTCAAGGTCACCAGGGTCCCTCACACATCCTGGCTTAGCCTTTTCCAATGGTGTGAATAGAGACAAAGAAGAACCTCCTAGAGCCTCACTTCCACCTCCCTCCACCCAGCTAATCTCACCCAAGCCCCTTGGTTTTTGAGTTACTGTGCAGTGGGACAGACCAAGTGGCCGATGGGAAGCAAACAAGCCGGAACACTCTGAGATAAGCAAAGAGCAAGCAACACATTGTTCCCGCTTCCTCCTGATCCTCCCCCGCCGCCCCCCCCATAAAACACACACACACACACACACACACACACACACCACAAGAAGTAAATCAGAATCCCTGGGCAGCAGGTTGAGGAAGGGAACTTGCCATTTTGTATTCTGCCCACAGCATTTGTGACCCCTTAATGCCCTCCCCAGATGGGAGCAGGTGAGAGAGAAAGGGAGTGTTGGAGGACCACCACCATCTGTACATGGAGAGTAATCACATTGTCTTTGCCCATCCCTTACCCCTACACACATTGCACATACACACACACCCCATACACACTCCCCTACCCCTCCCTACACCATACACTCACACCATATGCACACACCCTGGCATAAGTTTGTCAATAAGGAATGAGAGAATAGAGGTGAAGGCTCTAAACTCCACAGGCTAACCTGAGTTTTGGGTACCTTGGCTATCTCCCTCCAAATGGAACCATGTGCATGTGCGTGTGCTCTCTCAGCCCCCACCCCACCCCTGCTGGCCTTGCATAGTCTGGCTCCATCTCTGCCTCCATCTTCTTCGATCCCTCTTCGTTCAGAGTGTTTTCATCCCACTCACCTTTGTGAGGACCCCAAAAGCCCATCTGGTCTCAGAGCTCCTCCTTTGCCTTCAAAGGTAGACTTCATATTCTGCGTGTGGAACAGCGCCCTCTTACTAGCTCTGGAAGGGTTGGAATGCTTCTTCCTGAAGTCCAGAGGAGGTCTTCTTGGCATGCTTCCCCTCCAGCTCAATACCTTGAAATGTGTCTGTTCCCTAATGACCTTTACTTTGTCTCTTCTCCAAGTTCAGTTGTTTGCTGCATTTCCTCACCCTCTTCCCTCCACCTTTCACCCTTCACCCTCCACTACCACACCAATATGGGGTGAGTTCTTTCACCTCCATCAGGGCATGTTAGGGCTTTTCCAGCTTGACCTCTCAGAAGTCACCGCTTTGCTTCTAGTGGATATCTTTGCGCCCTAGAACAAGGTAGCCTGATTTTGTCAGGGATTCTGGAGCTCCCTCAGGGTTAAACATAGCTCACTCTTTTGATAACCTAAGGGGCCCAGGGGTCATTCATTTATTTATTTATTCATTCAATAAATATTTATTATTAAGTGTCTACTATGAACCAGGCACTGTTCTAGGCACCGAAGATATAGCAGTAAATAAGATGGACCAAAATCCCTGGCTTATTGGAGTTTACATTTTAGTGAAAAAAGACATGCCATAAGCAGTAAACATGACAAATAAGTAATTGTATAGTATATTAGAGGTTGTTAAATGTTATTGGGGAATGGGAAGTAGATACAGGTAAAGAGGATCAGAGGTGCTGGGCATAGGGGTGCAGAATGCAACTTTAAACAGTAGGGCTAGCATTGGCCTCATTAAGAAGGTGACATCTGAAGAAAAACTTGAAGGAGGAGAGGGTGTTGGAGAAAGATAGAAGAGCCAGCTCAAAGGCTCCATGGCAGGAGTGTGTCTGGCATGATTGAGGAACAAGGGAGAAGCCAGTAGGGCTGGAGTCAGGTAAGGAAAGGAGAGAGTTGTAGAAGATAGGTCCATATAATGGAGAGCCCTGTAAGCCATGACAAGGACTGTGGCTTTGTTTTAAATGAAATGGGGAGAATGGCAAGGGCTGGAGCAGACAAGTCACATAATGCGACTTATGTTATGCCTCTTCCCTGTTTAAGATAACGGATTTTCCTTGATGTTTTCCCTAGAACACAACTCCTCACTTCTGGGAACTTCCCAGACTCTGGGGCTGATTGGTCCCTGTAGTTTGCCTTGCCAAATATGGAAAATGTTCAAAGTCTTTGAGCAGGGAGCCTTGGCATTTCTTGAATACCCAGAATCAAGGGTACCTTGACTCCACTTCTTGAAAGCTTTTGTTCCCGTGAACATTTGGAAAAGGCCAACAAGGAGAGGGGAAGCTCCTTCAAGGCAAACTATTTCCATTTCTCTTAGTTCTTTTAAACAATTATGTATTCCTGGGAGGGCATTTTCATTCCTCACAGCCTTTTTGATCATTGGCATAATTTTTGCCGGAAGAATTTCAAATTCTTCATCGTTTTGAATATTTGCTATCTGGAGAGTCTTGGCTTCCATCTGTTGCTCCCTGGCTCTCATTTTTTGGTCCCTCAATTAAAACAAATCTGCTGAGCATGAGTCATGATGACCAAATGACCTCCTTTGGGTTTTTCCTTTGAATTTCTCCTCTTGCTTAAATACCAAATTACCAATAATCATCGTACATGGTTCCCAGGACTCTCTGACTTTGAGTTCCATGATTCAGTCCTTTAGTTTTCCTTGAGAATTTTCTGGTCTACAGATAAAATTGCTCCTAAGGTTTGGGGATTTCTACAGAGAGAATGTGAGAAGGAATACAAAATAAAGACCTGAAAAATGACAACCACAGAGGTAATGGTAATGCCATCTTCGGATGCCTCTGTGAACCAATATGGATGGTTTGTGTCGGCCTCCACAAATGATGGGAGGAGAGGCATCCGCGCAGATTCGCATATTGCCCTCTGTCCTAATCCATATACCTGAATGCAGCCCAGGGGAAAATTCTGGTGTTGCTTCTTGTACTAGATGAATACCTAGTGCATGATACACTACTCTCCTGTTCCCTCTTTTCTCTGTAGGAGCGCTAAGGAATTCATCGTTCTTACAGTTCTGCACACTCATCAGGTGAGTGAGCCTCTTTGCCATCTGTCCTTCCTCCTGACCGAGAAGAGATGACCTTATATTGGAAAGCAACAGTGATGGGGGCAGGAGGGGAGTCAGAGACTAGGACCAACATGTGAGCCAAGGATTTAGGAGTGAACTTAAAGAATACCTTTGCAACATCATGTCTGTTTTCATGTCCAAGGCTGAGGATTTTGAAAGGCTGTGCAGTGCTGTGTTCTGTCCTGTGCCCTCTGCTTTACCCACTTAAGGTGCACACTGCCTCGGTTCCAAATATATTTTCTACCTCTTTTTAGCTGTGTCCCATTGAAATTTACCTATCCAGTGTCCAGCTTTCATAAAGTCCTAGAAGATGGTGGGTGCTAATGTTATCCATTCATTCATACAAATATTTACTAAGTGACCTACAATGTATGAGACACAACCTATATGTGAGAAAATTTAATAGAAAATTGCTGGGAGGTACAGTTGGACAAACAGGTTCATCTTTGTCCTGTTACAATCACTAACTCTGTGACCTTGGGTGAGTCAGTTCTCTTTTCCGAATGTATTTTCTCATCTGTAAATTGAGAGGTTTAAAGTAGAACGGTGTATGCCTACATGACGAGTGCATTGCGCACCCTCTGGGGAATGGTCATGCTTGAGGGTGCAGACCCGGGGAGGTGGGGGGGGAGGGGATCGAGGTATGAATACATGGCGAGTGCCAGGCGCACTGTCTGGAGAGTGGGAGCGGACGCGCTTGGGACTCTGACTCGGGGGGATGGGCGGGACAGGGACAATGTATATGATCTGAACTTATGTACCCCCATGATGAGCTGAAATAAAAAAAAAAATAAAATAAAATAAAGTAGAACAGTGTTTCCTAAGCAAGCCTGATCATAATAGTCAGTCACCAGGACTACTTATTAAGAGTAAATATCTCCAGGCCCCTCTTCTCAAGGGTTGGATTCAAAAAGCCTGGTGTCCATTACTAGGTTACATCCTTACAGCAGTCTTAACTCACATGTGCAAAACTTCCATGTGCAAAACTCAGAGCCCTCCAGTCTATCTGTCCCTTCCTCGCATCTCCAGCACCCCTCTGTACCCCAGCACTGATGTTCCACCCTCAACTCATAACCACAGGAGAGGTCACATCTGTTGGGGGCAGGGACATGAAATCAGGGGAGGCTTCATGGAGGAGGCTGCTCCTGAGCCGAACCTTGAGAAATGGGACAGGATTTCCCAGGCAGAGACAGAGGGAAGGATTTTCCAGAGAGAGATGATGTTTATGTGCAAAGCCAGGGATGGAGCACAGGTGTGGAGTATGGGCTCACCAGTCAGGGGGACGGGGTTCAAATCAGGCCTGGTTCAAATAACTGCCTCTCCCCATAGCCCCCAGCCCTATTCTGTGCCAGTGTGAACTTCACGCACACACTTGCACACATACACACTCACACACATACATACACACAGACACTCATACATGCACACTCATATACTCACACAGTACATTCACACATACACCAAAACACATACACCCACATGATATGCTCACACATATATGCTCACATACACACACTCACACATACATTCACACACACACACACACACACACACACATATACTTACATGCACTCTCTTGTACACATACACACAATGCTCCCAGGAAGATGGGCCTTTCTCAGTTCCAGTTCTCTGTCTTTGGATAACACTTCCATTGGTGTTACTGAAAGTCCCCTCATCCCCATTTTACTGGACATTTGCGGTTGCCTAGTGGGCAGTCAATCCCCAACTCCCCCATCTCCTGTCTCCCCAAAAAACATGCTTATTGTATGGTTAGAATTTACTACTCTGATCAGAGACCCAGTGTAGGTTACTCTGTTAATCGGACCTCCTCAAATGTCAGTCTTTGCAGAAGCCTTCCTTGACTACCCTTTTTTTTTTTTTTGAGACAGAGTCTCACTCTGTTGCCTGGGCTAGAGTGAGTGCTGTGGCATCAGCCTTGCTCACAGCAACCTCAAACTCCTGGGCTCAAGCGATCCTCCTGCCTCAGCCTCCCGAGTAGCTGAGACTACAGGCATGCGCCACCATGTCCGGCTAATTTTTTTTTCTATATATATTTTTAGCTGTCCAAATTATTTCTTTCTATTTTTAGTAGAGACGGGGTCTCGCTCTTGGTCAGGCTGGTCTCAAACTCCTGAGCTCAAACTATCCGCCCCCCTCGGCCTCCCATAGTGCTGGGATTACAGGCGTGAGCCACTGTGCCCGGCCCCTTGACTACCCTTTCTGAGATAGCATCTACCTGTCACTATCTCCTGATACTGCTTCCTTTTTCCTCAGAGCTGAAATATTATATTTTTTTAACTTTTCTTTTGAAATCATTGTAGATTCACAGGAAATTGCAAAGGTAGTACAGAGACATCTCGTGTACTACCCTTCACCCTGTTTCTCCTAATGGTTACATCTTACATAACTATAGTGCAATATCAAAACCAGGAAAGCAACATCAATTAAATATATGTATATAGTTCAATGTGAATTTATCACCTGTATGGGTTTATGTATCCACCAACACAGTCAAGACACTTGACAAGTCTATCACCAAAAGGATCCTTCATGTTGCCCTTTTATAACCACACCTACTTCCTCCTACCCACCCTCAATCCCTGTCAACTACTGATTTTGTTCTCCATTTCTATAATTTTATCATTCTATAATATTATATAAATGGAATAATATAGTATGTGACCTTTGGGACTGGCCTTTTTCAGTCAGCCTAATGCCCTTGAGATTCATCCAACTTATCGCAGGTATCAGTATTTTGTTCCTTTTTATTGGCGAGTGGTATTCCATGGTATTCCACGGTGTGGATGTACCACATTTTGTTTAATCATTCACCAATTGAAGGGCATCTGGGTTGTTTCCAGTTTTGAACTACTACAAATAAAGCTGCTATAAATATTCGTGTACAGGTTTTTGATAAGCATAAATTTTTATTTCTCTGGCAAGAGAAATGAAATGCCCAAGAGTACAATTGCTGGGTCATATAGTAAGCGTATGTTTAGTTTATTAAGAAACTGCCAGACTCTTTTGCAGAGTGGCTGTACTATTTTACGTTACCATGAAATATTATATTTATATGTTTATTGTCTATCTCCCTCATTAGAATGTCAGCTCTATGAGGGTAGGGACTGTATTTTGTTCCTGCCACGTCTCCAGCACCTGGCACAGAGTAGGCATGAATAAATATTATCGAAGGAATGAAGGAAACTCAGCTTCTATCCATCAAAGCAACCCCAACTAAACTCAAGTGTCCAAACTTAGGCTTAGAATAAGAGCCTGACACTCCCCCCAGTCTCTGTCCCAACTTTCTCATCCCAGTGCCTCCAACACTCCCTTGCTTCCCAGTTCTGATGCCTCCACATGTCCTATCCCACGGTCCTTTTGCCATGGCCAGGCTGCTTTCCTTCTCCTCCTTCTTAGGTACATTTCCTTCTTCTCCTCTTTCTTAGGTATATTTCTTAGATTTTACTTCCCTGTGGACTTTTGTCCTTGTACTATTCCACATCTCTTCTAATACATATCTATTTTCTTTAAGACCTGGCTTGATACGCGTGTCTTCCAAACAACTTTGCCTGACTACCCTTAATGAGAGTTTCTAATCCATTAATTTATTCATTCATTCATCAAGCATTTGTTGAATGCCTACTATTCTAGCCACTCTTATAGGCTGAGAATATAGCAGTGCACGGGACAGAAATGGTTCTTGCCCTCACAGAGCTTACATTCTAGTTCTTGGCCTTGTGCTGTCTAAACCCTTGGAACATAGAAGTGGATGAACACATATACACAGGGAAGACAGTGAAAACACTGTAATTATTAGGTGCCAACCAGTCAGAATATGTCAATAATAGCATTGGAACAGAATCTTGGAGGCTACTTGACTGTGTAAGGTGTTAGCCCTTTATCTACATTTGTAAAGAGGTCCAGAGGAGAGGTCAGGTGGCACCCAGGAAGCTTAGGGCAGTGGCTACTTACCAATCAGTGAAAGAATCCCTCAATATTTTACAACCAGTGTGGCCAAACCAGTGCATCCTGGCAGAATGTCAGCCTTACATCCAGGTACAGTCCATCCTCATTACTTGCAGATTCCATGTTTGCAAATTTGCCTACTCCCTAAAATTTCTTTGTAACCCCCAAAATCAATACTGCACTTTCCTGGTCATTTGCAGACATGTGCAGAGTGTGAGAAATTTGAGTTGCCCAATGTACACGTTCCCAGCTGAGGTCAGACAAGGCAATGCTCCAGAGGGTCTGCAACCATACCACCCTGAATGCGCCCAATCTCATCTGATCTCGGAAGCTAAGCAGGGTTGGGCCTGGTTAGTACTTGGGTAGGAGAGATGACCAGAGGATGGAGACAATAGGGGCAGTGCCATGTAGTACAAGAAACAAGCACTCTGTAGGGGGCCAGTTAGAAGGGGTCCAACTCTGGCGACTGTGAGTGGGGCAGCCTCAGGCAAGTTACTTAACACTTGTAAACCTCATTTGCTCCTTGTGAAATAAATATAGACTCTCCAAAGATGAATTACCTTTGGGATTTAAGATTATAATCTATGTGAAATATTGGAGCCACAGTTCAGTGTTCACTAATTCAGAGTTCACGGTGACTTTATAGAAAATAACTACCGTGAGTAACAAGACTCAACTAAAAGAATCTGCTCTCTCAAGCTATAGTAAAAGCTTCTTGAAGGCCCCCAACATATGTTCAACGTTATACCCCCTGCATCACAGAAAATTGCACTGTGTTCACAGCAGGCACTTGGCATCTCATGGGTACAAGGAGACTGCTGCCTCTTACTGAACTCTTGTCGTGTTAAAGCTTGACTACCACTTCTTCTAGAAGACAACCTTCCAGTAGGTCAAGGGTGTGGTCCAGGAATCTGTATTTGTAATATGATTCTTTTGATTAGTAGAATTTAGGAAACACTGGACCAGACAATCTCTTAGGCTCCTTCCAACTTCTGCATTCTATGTCTGATAATGGTCTATACCTACTCCTATATTATGGCTGATAATGGTCTATACCTGCTCCTGTATACTATGGTTCTTGACCCTGGTTATACATTAGAACCCCCTGGGAAGCTCTTAAAAATATTGATATTTGTGCTCTAGTCCTGACTAATTGAATTAGAAGCTCTGGGGATGGGGCCCTGGTGTTGCTTTTTTGAAAAGGCTCCCCAAATGATTCTGATATGTGGTCTCTTTCAGATGACATTTTCCTTTTAACAGAGGGACTCATATCATGGCAGACAATTGGGGAGGTATTTTCAGGGGTCACAGGAGTCCTTTCCCAGGGCCCCTCAAAACATACTGCATAGATAGCCACTTGTTAAGCTTCTGTGTATTTAAGGATGTTCATTAATCTTTGATTACTAATTATTCTGCATGATTGACTGAATATTTGTTAATTTTGGTATCCTTAGACATCGGCACATATTAGATCCTCAATAAATATTTTAAAATAGATAAAGTACTGGGCTATGACCTAGAATGGTAAAGCAAGCCCAGACAGTCCCTTCAAATGAAACCCTAGTTTTCTGGTTCTGAAAGCTTAGCCTGTACCCAAAGAGCCTGAATCCCCTCTGCTTGGAGTCACCTGCCCAGAAAAAGAAAAGCCAAAATAATGGGAACACCTGCAGAAACACTGGTTTTCTACAGAGCTTCTTGGGGTGGAGTGCTTGGCAGATGGTAGGTACTCAAACCGTATTTGCTGAATTAATGAACTAATTATTAATCTTAGTAATCAACTAATATTTTATGTTGTGCCTACTATGTGCTTGATGTAGGAGAAGACATACTAATATAAAATGTCATTTCTGCTTGTACAACTTTATTGGAGAGATGAGCTATGACAGGGTGGATTAACAGGAGTACTGTAGGAAATCCAAGGAGGGGAATGGAAGAGTTAGGGAAGGATGCACGATAAAGGTAGAATTTGAACTGGGCTTTAAAGAAGAGATGGCATTTAGCTTGTCAAAAGGGACACTGGAGGCCCTGAAGGGTAGGAATGGGGAGGAAACAGCATGACGTGAGTCCAGCAGTAGGAACAAGCCCAGTGTGTGCGGAGAGCTGTGGACAGAACCACCAAGTGCAACAGAAGGTGATATTGGAGATAGGCACTTAGAGAGTCAAGTGTGGCTTGTGGGGGGCTTTAGAAGTCAGCGAGAGGACATGTTCATCTCTAGGCAGTTTTGACTGCAGGAAGGAAGGCGCCCTGGTTCCTTTATCAGTGATCTGGTGAAACCAGGATAGCCCTCTGTTGTCCTAGGCATCCACAGTGGTTGCTGGGGGAATTGATTACGAGTAGGCTCAGGTGTCAAAGACAACGAGCCAGCAGAAAGGTGAATCAGGAAGCAAACCTTCAGGAACGTGAGCTTCATCCTTTCACATTTATCAAAGTGGGGCCCTACCTTGTACTAAAACGTTTGGCCGTTTGGCCATATACCTGCCTTTCATCAAGATATGAGTGATCACAACCCTGACATCTGTACCAATACAGCTGCCCAATTAAAAAATCACCAGCTGCTGAATTCAGCCCTAAGGGGTAGGCAGGCTCTCTCTTCTATTCCTTATTCCACCTAACTGCTTCAAGGGGCTTACAGTGGCCCCAGAGGCACTTAGCAATTCTAGTCCTGTGTTTCAAGCCAAAATTCATTTTAGCCAGCAAGGGTGCCTGTTGCAAAATGAGACTCCCAGCTGCTTGAAGGCAAAATAGGGTCAGTGAAGAGCTCAGATGTCCGAGGCTTAAGGTACTCAATTAATCTATGCTTTATGAGTCAGGACATCTTCAATAATGTAGATTTTTGGGCCCCACTCTCCCAGAGACACTTGCTTTTCAAGTCTGGTATGGGCCTAGGCATCTGTGTTTTAACAAGCACTCCTCAGTGATTCTTACCATCAGACAAGTTTTAGAAGCAGTGGGTTAGTGCACACTAATGAGTTAGTGCAGGGATCAGCAAACTTTTTCTGTAAAGGGCCATATAATCAATATTTTAGGCTTTGCAGGCCATATATGGTAGCACAAAAGCAGCCATAGGCAATACATAAATGAAGATCATGGCTGTGCTCCAATAAAGCTTTATTTACAAAAACAGGTGGTGGGCAAGATTTGGCCCATACAGGCCTGTAATTTGCTCGCCCCTAAAGTGTGTTTCTCACCCCTCCCTGGTACCACTTTCACATTTTGACCAGAGCCTTTCAAATTCTCAATATTTTATTTCAAAGGAATGATCCTATTATTAAGAACTTCAGGCTCCACAGCTGAGATTTGAAAATGCTTTGGAACAGGGAGACCTTTGGGAGCCCCCTCATATCACACTGCAAGGCAGGCCTTACCTGTGTCTAAGCATAAGGCTAGACATGACTCTGTAACATCTAGCAGAGACCAGCTGGCAATGAATGAGTCATGATCAATGATCGAGGCTGAAGACTGAGAACAGGATGGAGTCTTAGAGACCAACAGGACAAGGGTCAATGAGAAATGAAGCACAAACAAGCTGAAAATAACTCTGAAACAGACACCTGGAAATGATTGTAATCCCTGAAAACAATGGCAATTCCACTTCCTCCTTTGTGGTTTGCTTCCATAAATATTAATATCAGAATCTTGGTTTGCAGTGGTACCAAGAGTTTCTAGGGCAGGATCTAATCTCAGATCTGGGGTAGGGATACCAAGGATGCTGTCCCCTCCACTGTGGTAAATACATAAAAGGATACCAGTTGAGATTCTTCGTTTGTTGGAATCTATCACACAGGACCAAGGTAGAACCAGAACCAGTGGATGACAGATCAGGAATGGACTCCCAGCTTCAGCTTGTTGTTGGGGAACAATCCCTCATCCAAGACTCAGGAAATCTGGGTTCTGGTTTTGGCTCTGCTACTCAATTATTTTGATACTTTGGGTAAAGTATCTTCCTGGGCCTCTGTTTCAATGTAAAAATGAAGGATAGACTGCATGGCCCATTTAAGTCTCTAGAAATACCTCATTCCACACACTGTGCCATGGAGGCATCTGAGGGCAGACGATCACAGAGAAGAGAAAAGGAGACTGTCAGAATGAAGATTCCACCTGCCTCATGTTTGTGGCACACTGGTGGAACTTGGGATGACTGTAGAGATGGAGTCAAGCAGAGCTGCCTCCGCATAGCTATAGATCTTTCTATCTTGCCCCTTCCTCTTGCTCCTGCCTCAGCCTGCAGCCCCTGCCCAGTATTGGAGCACCAGGCTGTGTAACACACAAAGGCATTTATCGAGTCCATGAACAATCAATACTGTAATCACTTTCTGCAGCGATCTCCAGCACTGGATTTCATTGTGCTATATCATCTGCTGCCAACAAATTGCCTCCGTGGCTTAGGGTGACAAGTCTAGGGTTCCTTTAGCTCAGTGGTTCTTCTTCTTGGCTGCACTTTGAAATCATCGGAGGCTTTTAGAAATACTAATGCTCAGGCCCCACCCCCAGGAATTCTGATATAATTGATCTGGGGTGGGGCCTGGGCTTCGGGATTTTGAGAAGCTCCTCCGGTGTTTCTACTATGCAGTCAGGACTGAGACCCACTGCTTGGGTTCCTGCTGGACTCAGGTGGAACACGTGGCTTTTTGCAATCTGCCCTCTGTGGGGAATGCGATTGCTGGCTCTGATGGAGAACACAGCTGGGACCAGGGCCCAGGATGTGATAAGGACGTTTGTTTCTGATGTGTCTTTATCTTAGGGCCCTGCCCTCCTGTGGCTGATCTAGTAAATGAATCTCAACTGCAGTGTGAATGGACGATAATAGCTTAATGCATTGCCTTCCCAGCTGGCAGGGACCTTCAGGGCCTTAACACAAAGGAATTCCTGATTGTAGGATTCACATGCTCCATGGCAAGGCCCACAGGGGGAGGTGGTTTTAAGTAGTCCCACCCAAACCTGCTTCACTCCCCAGTCCTCATCTCAGTAAACGGCAGTTCCATTCTTCTGGTTGACCCCTCTCTTTTTCTCACCCCCCACAGCCAATCCATCAGTATATCATCTTGATTCAGTCTTCAAAATATATCCAGAATTCTTCAACCTGAGAAAGCTGATTGAAAAACACTTTTTTAAAAAAACCAAAATATATGCAGGATTCACTCACTTTTCATCTTCTCCATCATTACCATCCCAGCCCCAGCCTCCATCATATTTTAACTGTATTGTTGCAGTTAGCCTTTTTTTTTAATTATTATTGAGACAGAATCTCACTCTGTTGCCTAGGCTAGAGTGCCGTGGCATCATTATAGCTCAGGGCAACCTCAAACTCCTGGGCTCAAGTGATCCTCCTGCCTCAGCCTCCCGAGTAGCTGGGACTACAGGCATGCGCCACCATGCCTGGCTAATTTTTCTATTTTTTGTAGAGACGGGTTCTTGCTCTTGCTCAGGCTGGTCTCTCAAACTCCTGAGCTCAAGCAATCCTCCCGCCTCGACCTCCCAGAGTGCTACGAATACAGGTGTGAGCCTCCACGCCTGGCCCCTTCCTGTTTTAATAAGCTGAGATTCTAAGCTCTTTATTGTTCTTTCTGTCCAGAAACCTTTCTCCAGATAGCCTCATGGCTGTCCCTCCCTCACTTCCTTCAGGTCTCTGCTTAAATGTCACCTCCTCAGAGAGGTCTTCCCTCGCTATCCTGTCTAAAATAACATCCTGCAATCCCAATTCTGCGTATCCAAAGGAATTGAAATCAGTATGTTGAAGAGATGTCTACACTCCCATGTTCGTTGCAGCACTATTCACTATAGCCAAGATATGGAATCAGCCTAAGTGTCCATCAACAGATGAATGGATAAAGAAAATGTGGTACATAGACACAATGAAATACTATTCCGCCATAGAAAAGAAGGAAATCCTGTCATTTGTGACAACGTGGATGAACCTGGAGGACATTATGCTAAATGAAATTAGCCAGGCACAGAAAGACACACATGACCTCACTTATATGTGGAATCTAAAAAAGTCTAACTCAGAGAAGTGTAGGGAGTAGAACGGTGGTTACCAGAGGCTGAGGTAAAGGAGGGAATGGGGAGATGCTGTTCAAAGGGTACACAGTTTCAATTAGACAGGAGGAATAAGTTTTCTGAGATCTATTACACATCATGGTGACTATAGTTAATAATAATGTATTGTATATTTCAAAATTGCTAAAATAACCCCCCACCACCCCCATCCTCACTCACTCATCCTCTTGTGTAGTCTCTTACCCTGCCTTATTTTTCCTCACAGTCCTTAATTGCTACCTAAAATATATTTGTTTATTGTTTGTCTGCCCCTGCTAGAAAGGACACTCCATGAGGCCAGGGAATTTCACTGTCTTGTTCACTGCTCTATCCCTCATCACCTGAAACAGTGCCTGGCATATAGTAGGCTTCCCCTCAATTTGTCAAATGAGTGAATAAGTGCCCCCAAAGACATGAGGATGCCCCTCAGCTTGGCTCCTGCATTTCCTGGCTGCTAGGCTGTATGGAGCTCAGCAGGGACTTGGAATCCAAGGAGCACCCAGGAGAGGCTTAGTTTCTAGTGATTGCTAATCATGCTTCCTGCTGAATTTGTGGGGAAACAATTTTGTTTTTATTTTTTCAAGACAGGATATTGCTCTGTCACCCCAGCAAAAGTATAGTGGCATCATCATAGCTCACTGCAACCTCAAACTTCTGGGCTCAAGCTAGCCTCCTGCATCAGTCTCCCAAGTAGCTGGGACTACAGGCATGCACCAACATGCCTGGCTAATTTTTATATTTTTTGTTTTATAGAAATGGGGTCTCCCTCTTTCTCAGGCTGGTCTCAAACTCCTGGCCTCAAACAATCCTCCTGCCTCGGCCTCCCAAAGTGTTAGGATTATAGGCATGATCAGATACTGGGCCTGGCCTGTGGGCAACTTTTTAAGAACTAAAGAACCTAGCTGATTATTTGGGCATTTCTTACAGAATTGGATAAACAAAGTGGTGCAGAGCCCAGAACTAGAAAGCCAGAAGACCTGGATTAAAGTGCCCACGTCTCTATTCCTGAATAGGGAAGCAACTGTGGGCAAATCATGCTCATGTGCTAGGTCTCCTTTCTTCCACATCTAAAATAATAACTGTTATGTGCCTTCTTTTTAGGTGCAGGGCATATCTGTGAGATAAGACCATTTCTTTAAATTCTTTGGGATGTTTATATTCAGATGTAATAAAAACCACCATTTAGATATATCTCACATTAAGAAAACCAAATATATGTCATTACTAAAGAATTTTTTGCAAACTCTCCTAGTCATAGAGCATTAGTAATAGGATTCCATTTACTTCAATTCATGCCCAACTTTTTCAGAACACACCAATCGTATAGGGAAGCACTTGGCATTGCCTTATACCAAGTAGGCAATCAATACTTATTGACTTCTTAATCAGTAAGGCAAAGTGTACCTGTACTGGGACATCTTAACTCTGACATGACAATGGTCAGGTTTTCCCCATGGATGGACAACTCACCAGCTCTCTGTTCTTTTTTCAGTCCCCCAAATCTGCCTTCATCAGTGCTGCGAAGAAGGCCAAGCTGAGGTCCAACCCTGTGAAGGTTCGATTTTCCAAGCAGGTGGCAGTTGGAAAAACAGATGCAGTAAGTGCGGGTTTGGCTCTCTTCACTCAGCCCTTGGCCAGAATCATCCTGGCTGTTGAGGTCTCCCTCTGGGGCTACTCATGGTGCACGGTAGCGTTCCAAATGGGTGGGGGTAGGAGGGTCCTGGTGCTGTGGGTGGGGCGGGGGTAGTGAGGGAAGAGGAGCATGTGAGATCCAGAAAGGCTCTGGGCATTGAGAGGAGAAGGAATACTATCGGTTCAACAAGGATCCTCCTGGTCCTTAGAGAAATTTCCATCCCTGACACAATAGCTTACACCCAGAGCAAGTGTTCCATAAGCATCTTTTGGCTACTTGATAGAAGCAGGAAGGAAGTGATGGTTTTCTGAAGTTCCAGGAAACGAGTGGCTACTGTAATCGAGCTCTCTTCACATTTAAGTGATCCTACAACCCCATATCTTGACTGGAGAAGACTGCAGTGATGGGTGAATCTGCCTAGGACAAATGATACAGACTCTCATTAAAGCACCAAGTTTTTATTAGGCACCTACTGTTTTCCCAGTGCTAGAGGGGAGGCAAAATAAATACCTGTTGCTTGCTACAGGGTACCTCTCAGCGATGTTGCGTGGTACCAGTGGTTCAGATCGAGACAATATAGAATCCGCCACCGGGTGGTGTGGTTTTGAGGAGCAGGCAATGTTTGACAGCCCATGCCATGCAGCTAACAATGTTGTGAGGGGTCCTGGCCGGTTGTAGTCTTTCTCAGTGCTTTGTGGGATTTACATTCAGTAAGCTATCTGCTCCAGATGTGCAAATGAGATGTGGGTGGACAGCAGAAAGATGTGTGCTGAGCAGTCATGGGTTCTGGCCCAGAGTCCCCCAGGAATCTGCAGGACTTGCTGACATCCCAGTGGGGGTGGAGGGGATAGCTGGAACGAACAGGCACTTGTGTGCTTTTGCAGGCTGTGGCAGGCACGGCCGTCAGGGGGGCCCTTGGCATTTACGTACTGAGGCACAGCTGCAGTTGTTGAGAGAAGCTAGCAGGCCCAGATTGAGCAGGGAAATCAGCAGGATGCCAGGCACTTCTGTAGTTCTTTGAGGCAGAGTCATTCAGAAGAAGGGATAGAGAACACAGGTGTCTTCCATCTCTATTTCCCTGACTCTCATCCCCAAGCTCAGCCCGTGCCCTCCTCCTTCTCTGTACGTAAGGCTGGCAAGCCCAAGAACTATAGGACCCCACTGGGCAAGCTGTCTGAATCACTGGTGGCTGGGATCTATGTCAATCCTAGCAGAAAAGGTTGAAAAGAAGCGGGGGTGGTGAGCAGAGAGGAAAGGGAGCAGTATGGAGTCCATGCAGATCAGCGTGAAGCAGACCCTGAATTCCAAGTCACCAAAGGAGACATTTATGTCCTGAGCCCTTGAAAAGCCAGAGGACATATGACTTGAATTTGGGAAGTATGGATGGGTGCATCCTATCCCATCCCAACATTGCAGACTAATCAATGAAGGCCTGGCCACCCACGGAGGAACTCCCTCCCCTCCCCTCCCCTCTCTTCATCTCTCTTCCACTCTCCCTTTTCCACTCTCTCCTTCCTCCACCATGGCTCCCTTCTCCACACATCACAGCTGGGCCACAGGCAGAATCAAGCTATCACTGCAGTCTAATCTGAACACAAATGCCCCAGTGTAGGTAGGACCCACCCAGAGTTGCTTCTCTCTCTCCTGGACAGGCCACCAGGCATGGTACAATGCTCTTGTCTGGGAGAGAGACAGACATCAATCTTCCAACTCTCACTGTGCTCAGGAAATTACCTGATGTTACAACAGCATCTCTGCCGCCAGTGTGGACCATAGCAGCCTCATCATTGGTGAGGACCTGCGGGCCTCCAGGCCTAGGTGCCTCCGGGCTGTCCTATCATCCCTTTCCCTTTGTGTTCCAAGGCTTTATTAAGCAGCCAGAGCAAAAATAAATCCTGTGGGCGTTCCTTGCCAACTCTATTTTTAAGCAAAATCAATTAAGTAATTATCTGAGTCCAACCCAGTGTGCTAAATAAAACTTGCCACCGCTGCGCGTCATCAGCCCGGGGATCCAGGGCCTCTGGGCTTAGCAGGAGCTAGGTATCTCAGGTTCAGGGAGAGGACCAGGGAGTCACACTTTTTCAACTTTATATCCCATCACTCCCCACCTTGGCTTGACCCCAGCCAAGTCTGACTCCTGACTCTTCACCACCAGCAACTATACCCCAATGCAGGAGGGACTTGCTTGTTCCTGTTTCCATGCTTTGTCCCTGATCTGTGACAGTCCCTAAATCTGGACTATTCTTTTCTGGCTTCTCTAATAATCCACATCCACCATCTCCTTCAAAGTCAAAATCTAATTTGCCTTGTCTAGGAAACTTTAGCTGTCTTGTACCTGTTGGTTTGGTTTTCTAATGTGTGTGTATGTCAGGTCACTATGACATGAGTGCAAGACTGGGCTTGAGTTCTCTATTTTTGCTGTAGCCCTCATGGGGACTTAGTAGCTCTCATGGGGACTTAGCACAGTGCTGGGCATACAGTAGAGGCTCAACGAATGCCCAGAATTAAGGATTCTGGCCATCTATGTAGCTTTCTAGTTCCTGTAGAACTAATGGTGTCGACCCAGGGAAATGTAATCATTCAAGTAAGTACATACTAAGCACCTACTGCTCATTCATCAGCAGCCATTTATTGAGCACCAGCTATATGCCAGGAACTCAGTTTAGTGTTGGTACTACGAAGATCAATAGGACATGGTTAGGGCCCGGAGAGGTGGCTCACGCCTGTAATCCTAGCACTCTGGGAGGCCGAGGCGAGAGGATTGCTCGAGGTCAGGAGTTCGAGACCAGCCTGAGCAAGAGCGAGACTCCGTCTCTACTAAAAATAGAAAGAAATGATCTGGACAGCTAAAAATATATATAGAAAAAAAAATTAGCCGGGCATGGTGGCACATGCCTATAGTCCCAGCTACTCGGGAGGCTGAGGCAGAAGGATTGCTTGATCCCAGGAGTTTGAGGTTGCTGTGAGCTAGGCTCACGCCACAGCACTCTAGCCCAGGCAACAGAGCAAGACTCTGTCTCAAAAAAAAAAAAGAAAAAATAGGACATGGTTATTGTTCTCTGAGTTCACCATTTGATTCTGAAAGACAAGTATTCTTCAAAAATATGGTAAGAGCACTGTGAGAGGTTTGTATAAATTGCTATAAGAATGCATGGGAAAACCAGGTCCATGTGTCCAACAATCAAGTGGGATTCTGAAGGACGAATAGGAGTTTGCCAAGGAGTAAAAAAGAAAGGCAGAGGAAATAGCCTTTATTAATGAATTTTTACTGAGAACTTAACATCCACAACTCTATAAATCAAGAAACCTCTGAGCCAGGAAAACTTTTGCTAAGGAGTTGTCAGATGCTCAGAAAGAGGCCTTACCAGTGATCCTTTGTCAGGATCAGTACTGCTCAAGCCTAGAGACCTTTTGGAAATGCCTGAGGGTGTTTTGGATCATCCCAAAGATTTGGTGTGCTACTGGCATTTTGTGTCTTAGGATCAGAGATGCCAAGTGTCCTGCAGGGAGTGGGACAGTCCCTGAATGATGAAGACTTGTCAGAGGTATGAAGGCATGAAAGAGGCATGGGAACTGGGAATGGCAAGATATGACTCCGGAGAGGTAGGCAAGGGCCAGGTCACAAAGGGCCTAGGATGCCATGAGGGAGGGGGAATGGCAGAGCAAAGGCATCGATGAGGAAGTGATCTTGGCTTGCAAAGGGCCTGGTGGGAAAGGACGTATTGGAGGTTAAAATCAGATGAGTGAGGTGTGCTCTGAAGGAGGCCCTTCATCAGCCCTTCAGGGAGTGTATGATGGTCTCTGTGGGCCAAGCACTGCTCTAAGCTGGGGCGATTTGAACCACAGTGGGTGCACCATGATTTTAAATGAAGGGCGAAGTTTTAACATGGCCCAGTGTCTTCTTGGGGAATTTGGTTCTGGTCCCCATGTAGCATTATTATGGATCCGCCCTTTGTGTCTTTGTCCTCCTGCACCTTTGGCTCCCTGTCCCTTTCACCTTTTCTCTCTTCCTTTCCACACTCTTCCTCTTGCTTCCCTCCTCCTCAGTAAGCCTCTCTCCTTGTTCTTTTCTGCTTGTTCACAGAAAATGATGAAGAAGGAAGCTCTCCTCCTTATCCCCAACGTCCTGAAGGTTTTCTTAGAAAATGGGCAGATCAAGTCATTCACATTTGATGGCCGGACCACTGTTAAGGTATATACAGAGTCTCCTCTCCCAGGCCAGCATTGACCCCTCCAGAGTACACACGGCTGTTTGTCCTGTGTTCCTCTGAGTCTACACATCGCTGCTTGCTGCCAGAGCAAGAAGGCCTTTAGCTCCCAATGCTCATGAGCACAAGGCTGCAAAAACACAGTCCTCAGATGAGGACGGTGGTGGAAAGCTGCATGCCCAACTGTGTGCTAGTCACTGTTAAAACTGTGTGTGTGCACACACGCGGGCACATGGGTGCACATGTACTTGTGAACTGTTTTGTATTTATATTATACAGGGTCCTTCAGGAACTTAGGAAATAAGGAGTGTGAAGATCACTAAACCATTTATAATAAACAAAAGTAATTTATGTTGATACAATGACATCCACACAGAAATAAACAAACACAATCTCTTGAGAGATTAGCTTAGCCAGGCCTTCCTTTTTAAATAACAACCTGATCTTAAGCACTGAACCAAGATTTGAAAAGTCCAGCCACAGCCCTTTGGCTGTTCTTTTCTCAGGAAGAACAATTACTGAGCTGTGATTCTTAAAAGCTCAGCCCGGCATCTAAAAGTCATAGTGATTCTCTTAGTCCTGAGGAGTAGAGGTGATGATACAATTAACCCCCCAGATCCACTCTGCTCTGGGACAGAAATATCTATTCCTGCTTCTTCTGGACTCTCTCCAGAAAGACAGTGGGTGTTTTGGGTCATCCCAATGATTTGGTGTCTCACTAAGTGTTCTGCAGGGAGCAAGACAGCCTCTGAATGATAAAGAACTGTCCTGCCCAAAGTGCCAGTAGCACCCTCATTCCAATACACTGTGACTAAACCATGTTGATTGAACCAAGAATTTCTTTGGAAGGCTTGGGTCTGGGTGGGTCCCCTAGGAGACCTAGGATGTTCTCCTTAGGGTGCCATGGGATGGTCTCTTGGTTATTGAAGGTCTCAGGCTATGGGAAGGGGCATTGAAACAGAACAAGGCTACCCAAGGAGTGTCCAAATGTCCCTCCTCCAGATGTGGATACCTCTGTGTCAGAATCCTCCTCACTGTTTATTCATGGATTGGTCTGTCCACTGTAGATTCTGTCCCCACACTGGACTGTTTACTGCCCTCTCTTTCCCCTGGGAGGCTTCTCCAAGATTCTCTCACTTGATGTCATCACTGCCAATTGTGGCTTCCAGGTAGCCCCAGCCTTCCAGGACAACAGTGTTCCCCTCTCTCGTGATCTCTCTCTGACTTCAGGAAGGGTGTGCTGGCTGTTTATTGGCACTTTGACAGGCTGCCAAGCCACTTGTCCCAGAGAGGTACCTGGGTGAATTGACAGCCTGGCACAGGGGCTGTTACACTTGTAACACCAGTTGGCAATCACTGGCTTGGCTGTCCACAATCCCAATGCAGCCGAATTGCAAAGAAAACCTCATCTGTCCCTGACAGAGCTCCAGCAACACTGGCGCCTCTGTGACTACTTGGATAACACAAAGAGATGCTCTCAAGTATTCACTAATTTCCAGCCTAACATTTGAATGGCTGAACGTCTTTCAGTGTTCACTGGGGGCTTGTTTGGCAACCCTGGTTGTAAGGGAGCTTCACACTCCCAAGCCTGCTTCTTTCCAGCCTTTGGGGGCTGAGAGATGCAGACTCCATGAACACACACACACTGGATCCCAGTGTATAAGCCAAAGTCACAGCAAATAGGTGACAGAAGTCTCAAAACTGACATTGGGCAGCCCCCACCAATATGTTTCCAGACACCCTAATATTAAAAGTAGGGCAGCAGAGCAGATGGAGCGAAGAAGTAGTCAGATTTATGACTGTACACAAGACACATGACATAGTTCCTCTGCATGGATACATTTTTCAAGTTGCTAAATTGATCGTCTATAAAAGCCAGATACGGTCACAAGTGAACATTTTGCCAGTAACTCAAGTCATTTGATTTAGATTATGAATCCAGAAATAGTACACTTCTTAATCATATCAATATAGCTTTTGCTTTTGTTAATTGCTAAGTAAATTGTTGACAGACAAACCTGATTGGACGTTCTGACTTACAAGAAAAGGTGAGGGAAGAACCAACACTGGCACTTAGTAAACATTCAGGAAATAATTTGTGGAATGGAAGGAGAGAGGGAGGGAAGGAGAGACATGACCTTCTTTTGCCGTATGCCTGGCCAGGTGGAATTCAGAAACACCTTCTTCTATCCTCTGCACCTTTGGTGTTCCCAGGGCCCAGGCCTCCGAGCAGCACTTATGGGTCACTTTACTCATCCTGAAGCACAGTGTTGGGGCTGCCATAAAGGCCGGTATGTCAGGCCTTCTCCCCAAGACTGTCTTTCTTGGTGTTCAATCCCCCCTCCCATGTTTGGTGCTTAGAATAGCTTAGAGGCAGAACAGATCTCCCTCTCAAGACTCTTTTCTCTTCCACAGGATGTGATGGTAACATTACAGGACCGTCTTTCCCTGAGGTACATTGAGCACTTTGCTCTTGTCCTTGAGTATGCTGGGCCAGAACAGAATCACAAGTTTCTGCTTCTCCAGGACAAGCAGCCCCTGGCTTATGTAAGTAACTCCTTTTTCCTGGCTTGATAGCTTTGTGTGTGGCCTCTAGTATAAAAGGGGACCTAAGGCACTCCCTGTCTGGAAACATAATGATAAGCTCAGACAGCTCCCAGAAGTCACAGTTCTCACCCAAAGCTGATACCACCCACCTCCAGAGGGCTTTTGACAATGCCCTTTGTGACCTGAGAAGGGCATGAAGATTATTAGTCTCAGTGTCTAGTGGGAAGAGTATGGGGTAGGAAGTCACTGCAGGGCATCCAGAATGCTGAGTTACAGAGCAGTGGCAAGTCTCCTGTGTCCTGCAAACTCCACCTGCTAAATTTTTCTGCTTCCAGGGAGGAAATTTGACCTTTTGAATGAAGGCTGTAATACAAAAGGGTCAGGGAATGTAATCTAGTGTGAGTAGGACTAGTGGGAGTTAGGAATGGGCTGAGTAGGGCCAAGAACAGGCAGCATGCCACCCACATCACCTTCCAAGGTGGAGTGGGCAAAACTCTCTGGTCTTCCTGGCCCTCCCCATATGGAAGAAGGCTGGGAAAATCCAGGATTGTTGGACAGCATTTCACTAACAGTGAAGCACCAAGAAGCGTCAGAAAGGCAACCAGTCAACATTCCCAGGTAGGGTAGGACACAGTTGAATAGGAACAGTTGGAAAGAAATACCTTTTCAGAGCCTACATGGAAGCCAAATGAAAACCAATATTAGACATACACACAAAAAAAATTAAAGCTGAAAGGATTTTTGGAAATAAAGATTCTTCAAGTTTAGTTCTCAGCCAAATGCAATCCAGAAACTCCCAGGTGGGAAGGAAAGGTAGTGGGTGCCCTCCCTGGAGGGAGGCCTAAGTGTCTCCCTAGCTCCTGTGCAGCCCTTTGAATACAATTGGTCTCTTGTTCCAAATGGGGTTTTAAACTTTTTTATTATGAAAAATTTCAAACATACACAAAAGCAGAAGGAATATAGTATAATGAATCCTATTACCCATCCCCAGCTTCAACAATTACCAATATACTGCCAACTTGTTTCATCTATATTTTGACATGGGATTTTAAATCTTTGATTTGGCTTCATAATCAGCAACTTCCTCTGCTCGAGGCTGAGCTCTTCTGCAAGGTAAAGGCTTGAGTTCCACAGCAAGAAAAGAGTCTGAGAAATTTCAGGAGCCCTCTCTTTCTACCTAGTGTCTTGGATCTTAGATCCAATTGTTGATAAAGGTCATGTCCTGGATAAGTGATTTTAAAAGTCATGTTACTTTGGGTCAGAAGTGTGGAAAAGACCTGGGTCCTCATCACTTTCCTCTAAGGGGAATTGAAATCAGCCCAGTGGGAGACAGAATGGGAAACAACAGCCTGGCTCTGCCCCAAGCCCCAACTTAAGGAGCCACTGAGCTGACTACCCACCACCCCGGCCATTGATTCCAGATTTCTTTTTCTCTCCCTTCTCATCCTGGGATTCAGGTGGTACAGAGGACACACTATCACGGAATGAAATGCCTCTTCCGAATAAGCTTCTTTCCCAAAGACCCTGTGGAGCTCCTGCGTCGGGACCCTGCTGCTTTCGAGTACCTATACATCCAGGTAGGGTCTGGCTTGGGGACACACAGACAGACCGACCAGTGGACAAACAAGCAGGCAGGCTATTCTGCCATCACACTGCAGTCACTATGTAAGTTTTTCCAACCTCCAGGTATCTCTGAAGCTCCTTTCCATTTCTGCTACCATTGTAGCCCATGGCCAAATTGGTTAGCCTGGTGACCTGAGCTGGCTTTGGCTCAAAGTCCTGTTTATTTGTCCACTCAGATCTCATCAGTTTTCAGGAACAAGTAACCCCAGTAATTCTGGCATCCTCACAGGATCCCAAGGCTTAACAAGCCCATGTGGGTTTCCAGGGGTCCCAACCCCTAATACCCAGCTCCAGTAAGGAAACTATTCCCAATTCAGTTCATCCAGAAACATTTACTGAACACATACTCTGGGCCAGGACTTACGCTAGCTACTGGCAATCAGAGGTGAACAAAGAGCTGTCCTGGCTCGTTAGAGTGCATTTGTGCACAAATATGGATGACAACAGCAGGGTGCAGTGTTAATGAGGGCATCCAGGAAGCATTTGTCCAACTCTACATGGGGGAGAGACAGTGAAGGCTTCACAGAGGAAGAGCATGATACATGCATGCTCTTAGCCTTGAAGGATGAACGGAGGTTTGCTGTGTAGAGTGATGGAGTGCAGGGGACATATTCTAAGCAAAGGGCCTTGCATTACAAAGGCATGGTGGCATAAAACATCATGGCATGATGAGAGCACTGTAGTGATTTTTATTAAAATTATGGTGGGAGTGGAGATTATGAGGTAAGGAGCAGTTGGAAGTGAAATTGGAGAGACAGGAAGCAGGTGGTGAAGGGCCTGGTAGGTCATGGCAAGCATAGGCTTTATGATTGAGGCCAGGCAGCAGTTCTCAAAGTGTGGTCCCTGGACCAGCAGCATCAGCATCAACTAGGAACTTACAGATGCAAATTCTTGGGCCCCAGACCAGTCCTACTGAATCAGAAACTCTGGAGGTGGAGCCCAGCACTCTGTGTTTTAACAGGCCCTTCAGGGGACTCTGATGCCCAAAAGACTACTTTGAGAATCACTGTTTTAGGACAGTGATTCTTTTTTTTTTTTTTTTTTTTTTTGACACAGAGTCTCACTCTGTCAACTGGACTAGAGTGCTGTGGCGTCAGCCTAGCTCACTGCAACCTCACACTCCTGGGCTCAAGTAATCCTCCTGCCTCAGCCTCCAGAGTAGCTGGGACTGTAGGCGCCCGCCACCACACCCAGTTAATTTTTTCTATTTTTAGTAGAGACGGGGTCTCACTCTTGCTCAGGATGGTCTTGAACTCCTGAGCTCAGGTAATCCTCCTGCCTCAGCCTCCCAGAGTGCTAGGATTACAGGCGTGAACCACCACGCCTGGCCATAGGACAGTGATTCTTAACCCTAGCTGTATATTAAAATTATCTAGGAAGCTTCAGAAAAATATTCTCTGCCCCATCCGAGACCATTTAAATCAAAATTTATAGGAGTAGGGTCCAAATATTGGTATTTTTTTAAATTCTTCAAGTGATTCTAATGTGCAGACAAGGTAAAGAAATTCTGCTGGAAGGTAGGAGCACAGAAATGATGAAAGGAGAATAGCCTGGTCAGGTGAACAATTTCAAAAGATCACTCAGTGCTGAGGAAGTACACCAGAACATTTTTCAGGGGGGTTGTTGTTGTTGTTGTTGTTGTTGGGTTTTTTTGAGACAGGGTCTCACTCTGTTGCCCAGGCTGGAGTGCAGTGGCATGACAGCTCACTGCAGCCTGGAACTCCTGGGCTCAAGTGATCCTCCTGCCTAAACCTCCTGAGTAGCTGGAACTACAGGCATATGCCACTGCACCCAGCTAATTTTTAAACTTTTTGTAGAGACAGGTCCTCACTATGTTGGCCAGGCTGGTCTTATACTTCTAGCCTCAAGCAATCCTCCCACCTCACCTCCCAAATTGCTAGGATTACAGGCATGAGCTACTGTGCCCAGCAGGAACATTTCTCAAACAGCCTCAAGTTCTTTTACCAACCCTCTAGGGGATAACATGTTTTGGTTGCTCTATGAATTTTATAAGTCTGGTTCTCATTTGTTTGCCCTGAATTTTTTCATTCAAGTATCTTGGGAATTGCCTTGCTTCTAATATTTTAGAATTTGGGGACAAGACCCTGCCTACCCTATCTCTCTCCTTCATGATGATATGGACTTCTGCTGTATTCCTTCTTTTTTATATTTAACAGCTTTATGGAGGTCTAATTGACACACAACAAACTGTACATGTTTAAAGAACACAGTATGATAAGTTTTGTCTCAACACAGTATTCCAGGCAGAAAAAGAAAAAAAAATAAAAAACATAAAATAGTAAGTTTTGACATATATCACAATCAAAAGATTGAACATATCCAACTTTCCTCAGGCCCCTTTGTAATTCATCCCTTCCAGCCCCAGGCAACCACTGACCTGCTTTCTATCACTCTAGATTAGTTTGCATTTTCTACAGTTTTATATAAACAAAATCATACAGTATGTACACTTATTTTGGTCTGGCTTATTTGGCGCAACATAATTTTGAGATCCGTCCACGTTGTTGCACGTATCAACAGTTCATTCCTTTGTATGCCAAATAATACTCCATGGTATAAATATGCCATAATTTGTTTATCGATTCACCTGTTGATGGATATCTGGGTTGTTTCCAGGTTTTAGCTATTGCCATAAAGCTTCTATGGACATTCATGTACATGTCTTTGTATGGACATGTGCTTTCTTTTCTCTTGAGTAAATACCTAGGAAAGGAATGGTTTGATCATACAGTAGATCTTTCTTTAATTTCTTAAAAAGAAACTCCAGTACCGTTTTCCAAAGTGGTTGTACCATCTTTCATTCCCACCAGCCATGTACGAGAGTTTTAGTTTCTCCACATCCTCATCAACTTTTGGTATTCTGCATATTTTTTTTTTACTTTAGTCATTCTAATAATGTGTAGTGGCATCTCATTGTGGTTTTCATTTGCATTCTTCTAATGGCTAATGATGTTGAGCATCTTTTCATGTGTTTATTTGATGTCGTGCATCTTCTTTGGTGAAGTGTCTGTTCAGCTTTTTTGACTTCTTTTTTATTGGGTTGTTTGTTTTCTTATTATTGAATTTTGAGAGTTCTTTATGTATTCTGGGTACACTTTGTTTGTTGGATATGTTATTTGCAATTATTTTTCTCCCAGTCTGTGGCTTGCCTTTTCAGTTTCTAAACAGTGTCTTTCACAGAGCAAATGTTTGAATTTTGATGAAATCCAATTTGTTAGTTTTTTCCTCTTATGGACACTGCTTTTGGTGTCATATCAAAGAAATCTTTGCGTAACCTAAGGTCACAGAGATTTTCTTTTGTTTTTTTTTTCCTAGAAGATCTATCATTTAAGCTTTTACATTTAGGGCTATGATCCATTTGGAGTAACTTTTGTATGTGGTGCAAGATACCCATCAAAGTTTTGTGGGTTTTTTTTTTTTTTCACATATAGATATCCAATTGTTCCAGCACCATTTGTTGAAAAGACTATCTTTTCTCCGGTGAATTGCCTTTGCACCCTTGTCAAAAATCAGTTGTCTATATATGTGTGATCTATTTTTTAACTCTGTATTCTGATCCATTGATCTATTTGTCTATCCTTATGCTAACATCGCATTCTTTTGTTTACTGAAGCTTTGTGATAAGTCTTGAAATCAGGTAGTATTTGTTCTCCAACTTTGCTCTGCTTTTTCAAAATTGTTTTGGCTATTCTAGGTCCTTTGCATTTCCATGTGAATTTTGGAACCGGCTTGACAATTTCTACCACAAACCTGCTGTGATTTGGATGGGGATTATGTTGAACAGATCAATTTGGAAAGAACTGACATCTTAACAATATTGAGTCTACCAACCCATGAACATATATTTCCATATCTATTTAGGTCTTCTTTAATTTTTCTCAACAGTGCTTTATAGTTTTCAATATATGGGTCTTCCACATATTTTGTCGGATTTGTCCCCAATTATTTCATATTTTTGATGCTATTTTAAATGATTTTGATTTTTAATTTCAATTTCCAATTATTTGTTGCTAGCATATAGAAATACAATTGGTTTTTATATAGTGATCTTATATCCTGAAACTTTGCTAAACTCACATACTACATTTGGTCCTCTATATCCACAGGTTCCACAATTGTGGATTTTGAAACTATTTGAAAAAAATCAAGAAAAAATAATAATACAACAAAAAAATACAAAATTTAAAATATAGTGTAATAACTATTAGTTATAGTTTATAGCTATATTAATATAGCATTTAAATTGTATTAGATATTATAAGTAATCTAGAGGTGATTTAAAGTATACAGGAGGATTTTCATAGGTTATGTGCAAATACAATGCCATTTTGGTAAAGGACTTAAACATCCATGAATTTTCGTATCTACAGGGGTCCTGGAACCAATCCCCCCTGGGTAATAAGGGACAACTGTAGTTCTAGTAATTTTTTGTAGATTCCATTAGATTTTCTACATGGATTATCACTGGCGAAGTATGCCTTTTCCACCCTCTCCTATACTATACTGATACCGCTGTGGCTCCCTAGTCCTTTAGCCTATCCTGGTTCCACTTCAACAAAATAGGCAACTGGTCTAACCAAGGCTGACTCATTGATAGCTGGAGCTGTGACTCTCAGGGTTTAGGGGTTATCATACCCTTGGCCAGCAGTTCCAGGGGACCTCCCTCTAGGATAGCATAGGGAAGATTGACTCATCAATGTTTTTGTCCTTCGGACCCCAAGGAACAAAATATCTGCCCCATCCCTGCAATCCATTTCTCACCCTGGGCTTCTGGACCAGAGCCCTGTGGAGAGTCCCGCTCCAATGTCTTTCTACCCTGTGTACATCTGAGCTAGTAGAGAAGGCTTGTATGGCTGGGGGGTGAGTATAGACCCCCAAGAATAAATGGGAGCATTTTTTGTAAGAGGAGGAAAGATAGGGAGTGGTCCCATGTCTTGCTTTTGTGGTGAATTAAACTTTCTGCCCACTTGTGCCTTGCCATTGTGTGCACCTGTCACTGAGAACAAGGCTGTCCACTGCCTGCTGAATAAAGCAAATAGTGTCTCTGAGACCCAAGGCTCCTCTGTCTCTCTTCCCCAAGGGCAGCACCTTCCTCTATCCCTTGATCTAACATGCCTTACTGACACCATGATTCTTTACTGGGATGTAAGGGAGTAGATCAGGGGATGGGGAGGGAACGTCTCCTTTAACTGATGGGCTTGGACTGCCCTCTCTCGCAGAGTCGGAACGATGTTATCCGAGAACGCTTTGGAATGGAGCCCAAGCCAGAGATGCTTTTGGGCCTTGCTGCCCTCCACATCTATATCACTGTCTCAGCCACTCGACCTAGTCAGAAGATCTCGCTGAAGAATGTGGAGTGAGTTGTGCTGGGGCCTTTCGGGATGGGGCAAATAGTTGTGCAGGGAAACGATACACTGGTTGAGCTATGCTGCGCTTTTTCAGAAGCGTAGGGCACGGGATGGGAGTGAAAGTTGGAGTTCCTCACACCTAGACCGTGAGGCCCTAGAGCTACAGCTTCTATTGGGAAACAGTGACCAATGTTACTCGCTGGTCCCCCATCCCTCTTTCTCTTTCTCCCAGTCTCTTGTCTCCCACCTCCACCTCTCACTTTCAATTTCTGTCCTACCATCTTCCTCTCTCTGCCCCACTATGTCTCTCTCACTAATCTCTTACTTTTCTTCTGCTTTTAGGAAGGAGTGGGGCCTGGAACCCTTTCTTCCCCCCTCCCTCCTGCAGTGCATCAAAGAGAAGAACCTCTGGAAATCTCTCTCTCAGCAACTGAAGGCTCACCAAATACATCCTTCCTGTGACACCAAGGTACCCAAAGTAGGCCACTGGGCACACCGTGCTACTACTGTGGCACTGCTGGCCACAGGGGGATCCTAGGAGGCTTTCAAGCAGGGTCTGATCCTCTGGGGATCCTCACCACTGTTTTTGACTTACGTGCACATCCAGCTTGGCCAGGTATGGGAGCAGTTATGGAGAGGCGTGAGCCTCCCGCAGAGACAGCTCAGTTGCATGTCACTGAGAGAGCTCAGGGCCCTCAATGCAAAGGAGCTAAGGTGTAGGAGGAAATAATTCTTGGGTCCTTTCACCAATTAATCAGTGCTGACTGAGCACTTGTCATGTGGAAGATGTTGAACCCTGAACCCTGGGGAGGCACGTGTTTTCTATGGAAATGACTGCTCTGTCCCTCAACAGCTTTCTAATTTATCCGTCTTGGAATATGGAATTCTGGGAGATAAAAACCCAGCTCAGGGGTTAGGGGAGAGTTAAGGGACAAGGCCTGATTTGGAGAATGGGTCACCGCCCAGTGTCAAGGGCTCAGGTCACTGCTTCCACCTTGTAGTGCTCTGAGGGCCTCCCACTCCCTGCTGCCCAGAGCCCTACAGGCCCTGCTTAGGCTCCTAAGGCTCAGTCTGCTGTGCTTCCTGCCTGAGAAGCAGGAGGGTGGCAAGAAGCAGGAGAATCAGCGTGCAGATGTAGACACGGGACACAGCCGCCCCCAGATATTCCCACCCCTTTCAGATTCCTCCTATTCCCAACTAGCTTCTCTTTTAAGATGCAAATTTCCCCTGGGAGTTCAGCCATTCCCACCTTGCTGTGCATATTTAATCAGATTGTTTTCTTCTCAGCTGAGAGCACCAGTGCTCACCAACGTCTCCTCAGCTAACATTTTCTGAGGCGCCCCAGTGCTCCAGCTGGAAATACAAAGATGAAGGGGGCCTGGGCTTGGTCCTCAGTCAGGCACAGTCTAGTGAGGAAACACAATAGTCAATCCCACACAGTGCGATAGGCGCGGGCACTTTGGAAGCTCAGAGAAGGAACACCAGGCCCAGCTCAAGGGAGTGGAAGAGGCCAGGAATTGGTGTATTTGATGCCAGAGCTGGGTCTTGAAGGACAGACAGGTAGGAGTGTGTCTAGATGAATTGGTGGCCATGGGTAGTAAGAGGAAGACTTTCCCAGGCAGAGAGATCCGTCTGTACAAAGGCCCAGAGATATCAGAGACCCTGGTGCAAGGAAAGAAATGCAAACAGTTCAGCCTAAGCAAGTACAGAGAGTGCAAGGGGTATACAAGGGGTGGGGGTAGGAGCAAGAGAGGAGAAAGGAGCCAGTCCATGGAGGGCCTTGTGTGCCAAGGAAAGGGCTTGTACTTCATCCTGTAGGCAGCCTGGAGCCATTGAAGGGTTTAAGCAGGAAGCTGATGGGGCATGGTGGCTCACGCCTATAATCCCAGCACTTTGAGAGACCAAGGCAGGAGGATCTGTTGAGGCCAGGAGTTCAAGACCAGCCTGAGCAACATAGTGAGATGCCCCGAGACCCCATCTCTACAAAAAAATAGAAAAATTAGCTGGGTGTGGTGGTGCGCACCTGTAGTCCCAGCTACTGGGGAGGCTGAGGCAGGAGGATGGCTGGAGCCCAGGAGTTGGAGGTTGCAGAGAGCTATGATGATGCCACTGCACTTTTGCCGGGGTGACAGAGCAAGACCCTGTCTCTAAGTAAATAAATAAATAAACTTATGTTTTAGGATGCTCCCTCTGTGTGGAGGCACTGGAGGGAAAGAGTGAAAAGAATGTCAGTCCTGAAGGTAACCTGGAGGTCACCTTGACACAGGTGGGGATGTCAAGGCAGTGACTGTGGGGCTAGAGAAGAGAAGAGGGACAGATATGTGTCAGAGGGTAGAATCAAGATGATTTGGTGACCAGTGGCACACAGATGAGAGGTGGAAGGAGCAGTCCAGTGTGACTCGCAGGTTTCCAGCTCAATTCCCCAGGAGATGCTGATGGAAACCAGGAATGCTAGATGAAGAGCAGGTTTGGGGCTTTCGGTGCTCAGTATTAAATGCATCAAGTGGGACCCCTGGTTGGGTATGGCCAGTATCTAGGTGACTCTAGGGGTCCAAAGGGTCTCAACAGGGAGGTATAGATTAGGTAGGGTGTCACACTTGCGGAAAGGGTCGGAATGAACCGAAGAACAAAATGAGTCAGCTGGATGCTTTAGGAACGAGGATCAGGAGGAAGGAGCAGGGATGCTCGAGGTAAGAGCTGTGCAAACTGAAAGCTTCCTGCGGTTTTTACAGAGGGTCTCCTCACAGTGTGGCTTGCTGACTAGTGCCTGTCCCAGGATGCTGAGACTCCTCTTTGAGAATGTGGGTTTGCTTTTCCTGTGCTCTTCGGGCTTCTCATATTTCTGGGTGGGTTGTTTCCACAGGGCTCTGCAACTCAGGCAAAGCTCCAGTATCTTCGAATTCTGAATGAACTTCCGACCTTCACTGGCGTATTGTTCAACACTGTGGGCCTGGTCAGTGTGGCTGGGTGCGGGAAGCCAGGAGGGAGCCCTCTGTTGGCTCTTGTCCTTGGGTGGCAGGGCAGGAGGGGCAGATATTTCTAAAGACCTTCCTTCCACTTCCTCCTCCTTCTACCTTTCCCTCCCCGTGGTGCTCTGGCCCTGCCTCTGGTAAAATGATAAAGTAGGAGGTATTTGCTTTCAGCATCCCTTCATGGCCCTTTTATGTCCCCCTTCCTGTATTTTAGAGGTCTGCAAACTTTTTCCATAAAGGGCCAGACAGTAAAGATTTTAGGCTTTGCAGGGCACCATACAGGTCTCTGTGGCAACTACTTGGCCCCGCTGTCACATCGAGAAAGCAGCCGTAGACAATGCAGAAATAAATGGGCATGGCTGTGTGCCAATAACTATTTATGGACATGAAAACTTGAATTTTCACATGTCACAAGACATGGACCTTCTGATATTTTCCCGCAACCATTTAAAAATGTAAAAATTATTCTTAGCCTGTGGGCCATACAGAAACAGGTAGTGGGCTAGATTTGGTGCACGGGCTGCAGTTTGCCAACCCCTGCTCTCTTTTGTTTCCCTTCTACTTACTCCCGAAGTCCCCGACCCCAGCTTTCCTGAGTCCTTATACTTCCCCCTGCTTGGCCTGGCACTAGGCTATGACAAAAAACACCCTGGGGCGGGCACAGCTGGTCTCACCCTTAAGACTGTGCCCCAGGCTAGTTTACCCTGCAGAAAGGAAATTCAAATCATCTTGCTGATTGGATCCAGGTGCTTGTCTTGCTCCCAGGAGCACTGTCATGCTAGTGCAGCACACTGGTGGAAAGCCACTTATCAAAGTGTTTATAGGCAGATGCAAGAGGTTCCTCAGGGTGATGTTAATGCCAGGGAATAGGCTGGCAGAGGGCTCAGGCCTGATTGCTCCAAGAAGTCTGTCAGGACCACTTAAGGAGATCCAGTCTACCAGGCCTAGAGGCATCCATTTACATACTGGGATTTGCAGAACATTGAGAGCCCACCGTCCCCTCCCTCTACCCCCACACACCCTCAAATCTTTCTTCCACCCACCTGCCACTGCTGAAATTCCTTTTGGCCATTCCTTTCAGTTCAGACTGCTGGAGTGCCTATTAAGGGCAAATGTCCTGTTAGGGAGGGAGGCCCCCATGAAGTGCCCAATCACCCGTTAACACCTTAGGCAGAGTTACTGGGCCAGTTTAGCTTTTGGCACGGGGTGAGACGTGCAAGTTTGAGTGGCTGTTGGTGGGGGGAGGGTTAAGACCAGGATGCTACCTGGTCAGGTAGAGCACAGGTGAGGGGGGTGGCCTTGAATGGCCTGCAGCAAAAAATGGAAAGTCCCTGGGGCTTGGTAGGGGTGGGTGCTCTAAAGACACCCAAACAAACCTCACCTACTTAATGATATTGCTAGAGCCAGCCCTGCTGCTGAGGCTAAGGTGTCCATCGAAACTGATGATCTGGGGCCCTACCCTGGGAACAGGGGAGTCCCAAACCATTTTCCCCTCAACGTTGTCCTCTTGCCCTGGCACTGAGGCCCAGATATTTCCAGATCCTCCCAGCAGAACCAGTCCAATGCATGTTTTCTATTTCCTCCTCCTGCCTCTTCTCCCCACCTCCTCCACCCCTTCTTTCTGTGAATGCTGCCTGCCACATGCTTGCAAATCAGGACGAGAAGCAGTCAGCCACCACTCTCCTGGTGGGACCCCGTCACGGCATCAGCCATGTTATTGACCTCAAAACCAACCTCACCACTGTGCTGTCCGAGTTCAGCAAGATCAGCAAGATCCAGCTGTTCCGGGAGAACCAGGGCGTGGCCCGGGTGGAGACCAGCATCATGGATGCCAAGGTAAGCCCTGCTTCGAGGGGCTACTTCTGTCCAGAAACAGGCCTTGGGAACAGAGGAAGAAGTAAACTTGAGAAAGAGAATTTGAGCCTGTTAGGTGAGGTTCAGTGATTCTGAAGAGGTTCAGACCCTGGACCCTTTGGGGCTCATCTTTCTTTCCCTTCTCAACCCTCTGGGACATGCTGTTTTGACCACATAATAATTCCGCCAGCACTAGGGAAGGCTAGGGAGTGTCAGATCAACCTGAGACAGGTCTTCAGCACAGGGCAGGGGACTTGGAGAACTTGGAGCTAGCCTCAGGCCTTTGCTTTCTGATCTTTCTCGTGTCATAGCACACATAGAAAATGACATTCGCATGGAACATTGGAGCGAGTGGAGTAGCCTCAGAGACTCTATCCATCCCAGGCCCTGCCTGGCTGTCCCAGAGGCTGAAAGGATGAATATCTTGCCTCAACTCTACCTATTCTTTGTGCACACTGATGGGGGGCCCTGCCATAGGTGCACACACACCTGGAATCATGGAGGGGGGGTGTCTGAGCCCATGGACACAACACCCTAGGGCACCTGGGGAGAGGGGGAGCAGGCGGAGCTTAATCCCTATTTCACCTCCTGGAATCCATCTCTTCCAGAACCTTAGAACCTTTCCCATAGACCAGCTCCTTTGGACTGGCAAGCAGCTGTCACCTGTGCAAAGTCTGGCAGCCGTGGCCAGCCACCCCCTCCACAGCTCTCCTGTTTGAATACCAGTGACCAGTGTGGGCTGGGGGCAGGCCTGCCTGCCAGCTGGCGGAAGCTCTTAGAGGAGATGCAACTTTCCTTTCTTAAAGGATTTCCCAGGGGGAGATGTTGTTAGCCGATTAAGAGGTGGAGTGTTTGCTGTTTCTAAAAGACTGAATTATTTGCTTTATTTTTGTATTGGTGAAACCCAGAAAGTTTTAATATGTTAATTTCTCCACCTGTGATTCATAGGATTCCCATTGGTTTAGGAACCTGCTTGGAGCCAAATTTAATTGGCTTTTGGCTACCTCCTCGACCAATGGTGGCTGCTCTCCTCAGATGTTGTTGGGTAGAGGCCCAATGGACTGGCAGGGAAGAGGGAGGAAAGACAAGGCATGCAGGGGACATGTGGATTCCTGAGAAATAAAAGGGGTTTAAAACAGAAAAACGGCTTTCCAACTGAGCCGTCTTCTGTGATTCTCAACATTGGCTGCACAATAGAATTTCCTTGAGAGCCTTAAAAAAACAGATGCCTGGATCCTACTCCCAGAGATTATGATTTAATTGATCAGGGGTGCAGCCTGGGTATCAGCATTTTTTTTTTTCAGTTTCCCAGGTGATCATGCAGTGCAACCAGTTTGAGAACACACAGGTTTGAGATCTATATGACCAGAGCCCTGAGAGGAGACAGGATGACCGGGGGATCGGTGGGTGTTGCCTGAGTGAGGAGCACTGTGCTTCTTTCTGGGAGTAATCCAGACACAGTTGTGGGCATGAATGCTGCCCTAGAGAGGCTACACTCTTATTAGGGAGACTGGACTCACAAAGACACATGGCCTGCCTTAAAAACAGCTTTAGAACATCTATAGAACTCTGGAATCAGATAGACCAGGTTCAAATCCCAGCTCTACTACTTCCAAGTCCTATGGCCTTGAGAAAACATCTTAACCTCTCTGAACCCTGATTCCCTCAACTGCAAAATGGAGTGCCTATCTCAAAGGGTCATTGTCAGGGTAAAATGAGAAAATGTACATAAAACGTCTTAGCACACTGCCTGGAACATCCTAAGTACTCAACAAATGAGACCTGTTATTTCTCCAAAAGCAAAACAGCAGTAAAGAAAAAGTAATACGAAGTAAATGTTATACTTAAGTGTGGTGTGGAACATGGAAGAAAAGAACAGGAAGGAGTTAACCAGACTGGCTTCCCACAAGAGGGTGTTTTAAGCTGGATCTTGAAGTGATAGGCATGAATTAGCAGGGAGAAGTGGGATGTGTTCAAAGGCAAGGAGCAAGCACAGAAATAAGCAAGCCATATGTGCAGGTCGGTAAGCATAGCTGCTTGACTAGAGAGAATACCGAGAAAGGAGAGTAGGGAGATTGGGGGTGGGCAGAATGAGTTCGTTAAAAGCCTCGAAGGCCAGTCTGAGGAATTTCGAGTCAATGTGGTAGAATAGTGGGATTCCATGGTAGGTCCTTGAGCAGAGGGGTGACTGAATGAAAGCTGGCTTGGACCAGGGTGCAAGGTGGGTGGGAGCAAGCCTAGTGTGGAGCCAGGGCAGCAAGGAGAAGACCAGGGCACTAGTTCAGGAGTGGAGGGATAAGGGCCCGAGCTGGAGGGACAGCAGTGGTAATGAGAAAGAAAAAGCGGATGCGAAACATGCAGAATCAGTGAGATATGCATGCACATCCTCCGCCACGCACCACTCTTGCACAGACACTGCACATGTCTTCTCACATCACACCTAACCCTGCTGCCTACTGCACGGATCCCAAGTGCACCGTAGAATGGTGCTATGTGCACAGCAGAGGCAAGATGGATGATATCGTGGTAAAAGGAAAAGAGGATGATTGAGGGAGGAAAAAAAAAGTCAAGGTTTCCACTTGACAGTCATTTAGTATGAACTTATTAATACTATTGCTAAGAAGCATGCTAAACACAATAGGGGATACACAGATTTTTTTTTAAAAAAAAGAAAGGAAAAAAACCACCCATGGTTCCCTGCCCTCACGAAGCTTACCATCTTGTAGGAAAGAAACGCACAAACACATGACAGACCAAAGGAGGTGCCATAGAAGAGGTATAGCAAGAGAGTATTAGGGGAATACAGAGGAGGGCAAGATTCTGGCTGGGGGTGTTAAGGAAAGCTTCCTGGAGGCAGTTTATGCCAGTAATATCTGTGGCTACTGAGAGATGCCCCTAGGAAGGAGTTGGGGGAACAGGGTTTGGGAAGCTTCTAGTTGGAGAATGGCTTCCCTGGGCTTAGCAGGAGTCTGCCCACGGCGTCAGTGGTGCGCTGGAGCCAGCTCACACAGCATGCCACAGCCAGTTGGCCACATCTCTCCCAACTGTGCGTTCAGTGCCATCACATTGATAGCTCGAAAGCAGCCATGGAGGGAGCATGTACACCAGGGAAATTGGCCACCGCTATCAATCAGGACTTGAAAGAACTCATTGTGAGATGTTTAGCAGCGCCCGACTGCAGAGGTGCCCTGAAGCAAGGCTGCTAAGCATCCCTAATAGGAGACGTGGAAGTTACAAACCAGACTTGGCCCACTTCCCCTCTGCTCTGGGAATATTCCGGAAGGGCCTGGTGATAATTATTAAAATTATTCATTTAAACCAATTCTCAGCTCTGACCGCACATTATAATCATGTGTGGAGATTTTAAAACCACTAGATGCCCAGGTTCTTCCAGACCATTTAAATCAGAATTTCTGGGGGTGGGCCCAGGGGTATACAGGTCTTTCCTACTGATGTGTATCTGGCCTGAGAACCACTGCCTTAAGCGATATTCTGCCTTGCTCCCAAATTGTCTGCCTGTGCCCAAATACCCTTTCCCTGTGCTGCGGAGGCAAGAACACAAATGTGCTGGCCCTCTAGGTCTCAGGGACCATCATCTTGTACCCTTGCCCCTCCAGGCCCCTGGAGTCCCATCCTTTTCCTGTTTTCAGGGATGCTAGAGTGAGCCGAGGCTACCCCAAGGCCAATCCCCTCCTTAGTTGGCATCGCAAAGTGCGGGGTGCCTGAGAGTGCCCAGGGCACCCTGGGAAGGAGATATGGCTGGAACATGTCAAATCAATCCCTGCTGTACCTTCTCCTGGCTCGTTCATGCCTGAAACTCCATTCTCCTTTTCCACTGGAAGATGGCCTGGGCATAGTTATAATTTTCACTCAGCTTAATTGCTCTTAGTGGAGCAAACATGAGGTAGTATTGAAATATCTTTCTCCAAGAGATAGCAGCCTGGGACTGAGACACCACTGGGCCATTACCATACCCCATTACCACAGAATCACATGGCAGGGAAAGAAGCCATCAAAGCAATGTCCCAAGGGATCTCTTGTGGCCCACTGTGTCTCCTATTCTCATGTTTGAGCTTTATTGCTCTAGTGCTTTCCGTAGGGACAAGCATTCCATTGGATGCCGAGATCATTAAAATCCTATTTAAAATAAAATGTTATTTTTGAAGGTTTCTAAGAAATCTATCCAAACTCTTGGCTTGCCTGCCTTTGGTTTGATTTTTACCCCTGCTGGCAAAAAGTGCATCTGTGTTGCTTTTACAAGTGGCATTTGGCCCGTGCCAGGGCCTAGTTAGCCATCTGGGGACGCTGAGGAGAGGTTCCTGATGTGCTCTGCCATGCATGCTGTGCTGAGCCAGCTGGGGATGTGCTTGGCCCTCTCTGTGCGCAGGATTTTGCCTTCTGCTGTTTTATTACCAACATTGGGCTACATCGGGGGCAAAGGGGGAAACAGAAGTCAGACAACTAAGCCAATCGGCCAGTTAATCTCCCAGCTTCCAGTCAGTCAGTAATTCTGTCCATCAGCCAGCCAAGCAGCCAGCCAGGTAGCTAAGCCGCCAGAATGTGAGGCCCATAGGCATTGTGCCTACCCTGCAGCGCGCTCGTCAGCCTAGGCAGGAGTGAGTCTTGCAACCAGCCAGCCTGCCTGCCTGTCCTTCAGTCAGTCAGCCACTCAGCCTATACTTTGGTCAAATAGTCCCTCATTCTATTTGTCAGCCAATGTCATTTCCTTAAAGCTTTCTCCAGCTTCTGAAACCAAATTAGTCACACACACACACATACACACACATGCACGCACACATGTCCACACCCACCCACCCACAGAGTGCTCCAGAACATTCTGTGTTCTTGTAGCTCTCCCTATGTTTCCTTCAAAGTGCTTATCACACCTTGCAGTCATAGTCATTTGCGTGATTATTTGGTTCATGTCTTATTTCCTGCTAGATTGTAAGCTCCATGAGGGCAGGAACTGGGTTGGCCCTGTTCTGGAATGAATGGATGCATCTCTCAGTCATTCATGCTCTCCAGGAGGCACTAGCCAATATGTAGCAGCTTGCTGGGTGGAAAAAGCAGGGCACAGGAGCCTTTCAGCCAGAGAGAGCGGCATAGGTTAAGGTATGAAGGTGTGAAAGATCAAGCGAGCTGCAAATGTCCTTGCTGGAGCATAGGATGAGGGACAGACAGGAGGACAGCACTGGCAGAGCTAATGGGAGATAAGGTTGGAGATGGAGGTTGGGTCCAGGTCCTGAAGGGCTTGTGTACCATGGTAAGGCAGTTGCATTTTATCCTATAGGTGATGAGCTAGTGAAAATTTTAAATGACAGTGAGACTGTACTTTAGAAAGACCCCTCAGATAGCAATATGGAGGTGAAGTGGAGCTAAGTGGGAAGAGACTAGAAGCAGAGAGCCCAATCAGGAGGCTATTGGAGGTCTTAGGTTAGTGTATCCCAACCTTTTCCATATCATGGGTACATGTCACAATTTGTATGACAAAACATACAAACAGAAGAGGCATACAAACACACACAGATAAGGCAGCTTGTGGCCAGAGGCAATAGGACCCAGAGGCTGAGGGGCTCAGGATCTCAGCATACTTGTCACCCATTCACACGTACCTTGGGAAGTTTTGGTCTGGGAGGAAGATGATAAGGTCTGAAATAAAGCAGTGGCAGTAGGGATGGTGGTGATGTCTGTGAATGCTCCTAAGGCCTAATGAATCTTGGGCCTTAATGGTAATGGTGGTAGCAGCCATCCACACCCAGCCTCTCTGTACCCTTCTGCCAATTGGTGGCAGGGGTGCAGTGGGAAGGGGTATCTGACTCTCTTCCCACCCCCAAAATCCATCCCCTTTCCATCCATTTTGTTGTATGTATGGTTGACCATTCTTTTGTGACTGAGAAGTGTTTATTAGCTTGAGATATAAACATCTCCTTTGTCCCTTCCTAATAATGACTCAAAAGTAATACCTCATCTCCAACCCCTTTCTCACTGGAGAAAAGAGCCATTGTTCCTCAGGGTAGAGACTGTTCCTTTTTCCTCACAATGGTATTGCATCAACTCTATAGGAGCATCGCTTACTTGTTGCCTGTGGGGCAGAGTCCAAATGCCTTACTGTGGCATGCATTGTAATTGGATGTACAATAATTATTATACAATTCAAGATAGTATTTGATCCGGCACAAAATTGTGTGGTATAGACATAGCACCATATGAGTTTGGAGATAGGAAAACAATTCAAGGGAGAAATAGACTGGAATTTTGGATTCGGCCACCATAGAGGTGAAAACTGCCACCCTGAGGGAGAAGAATTGACAATTGTAGCCTGAGCCTGGGGCATAGATAGGGTGGAGAGGTTCCACAGGAAGAGCCAGCCAAAGATGGTTAGAGATTACAGACCCAGAACACAGTGTCACTTCACAGAAACAGAAGCCAAGAGAAGAATTTCCAAAAGAGAAGGCTGTCTGTCAGCAGTTTGCTGTCTGTCAGCAAATGTAACAAGTTGAGATGTGTGATGAATAAATGCAGTTGTATCTAGCTGGAAAGAAATCTCACTTCTAGATCAGGTGGCAAACTATAGCCCATAAGCCAAATCCCACCTGCCTGTTTCTGTAAATATAGTTTTATTAGAACACAATCATACTCATTTGTTTAGTTTACAGATTATCCATTGCTGTTTTCACACTACATACAATGGCAGAGTTGTGACAGAAACTGTGGCCCTCATGGCCTAAAATATTTACTATCTAGCCCTTTATAGAAAATGTGCATCGACCCCTGATCCATATGAACTACATCAAAAGCAAGTATCTCACGGTTAAAAGAAAAAAAAATAAGAATATATGAACTACAAAGAATTCAACTCAGGCTGTATGTTGGGATCCAGGGAGACAGCAAAGAAAACTGGTACAACTTTATCTAACAACTGAGCTGGTTTGGATTCCGAATTGTTCCCCAGATGATAATGATACAGACAAAGGGGGCTAATCTAGTTGGTGACCAAGTTCTATCAAGTCTGTATGATGTTCCTTCCTTTATACTGGAATGGCCACTACCCTAGTGGAGGCCCTAATCACCTCTCCTATTGCAGCAGCCTCCTCACTGGTCAGAGAAGGGTCTCATTCCCTCTGCTTAATTCCTTCAGCTCTTAATGCCTGGTCTGGGAGCCCCAGGCCTAGGCAACCTATAGCCCCATGGCTCCCTCTTTAGTCAATCATCAGGGGTCTTTATCTGGAGACCACTGCCCTGTTCCAAGGAGAACACCCCCATAGCTGACTTCAGTCTGACCCAGGCTCAATCAAGCCACACTTTTTAAATTCTAGTACAGATATTAGGAAATTTTCTTGAAAAGGTGCTGATTTTTTTGTATAGCATTGCCTCGTCTTTGAAGCAGTTAACCCCCGGGCTAATCTGACTGATTTAGGGTTAGGAACAGAAGTCAACAGAGTATGCAAGTATTTTCCAAGGTGGGTTAAAAACAACTACAACAACCCTATTACCATGAGATGTTCTATAAAAATAAATAGATGTTTGTGGTCAGATAAACTTGGAATACTAAAGCCTTTCTTTTGAAGTTTCACAGTGCACATTAATATATTAAAGGGTCTTAAGAATTGCCATAGTAAAACTATCTGCATAGCTTCATTTAACTCTGTGTCACAAACACTTTTAACCAAGGAGCTCTTTTAAGAAGCACCAGTTAACATCATGAGGTGATGCTGGGAAACAGGGGAAAGGGGATAGAGTATGAAGCTCTGAGCAGGGCGGGCCAGAAACACTTTGGTCCAAAAGACACAGTTAGGACTTGATTCCAAATAGTATCCTCTATGTCCAAGGAGCTGTTCTGGGTATTGTAAGGGGGCATGTGGAGGTGAGCAAGAGATTATTCTTGCACCCAAGGAGCTTAGAGTCAAGAGTGTACCAGGCCATTCTGCAGTCTAGCCTAGACTCCCAGCTTCACCCCAGTTAGCCCACACATCTGCCAAGCTCTGACAAACACACATACAGCCAACACAGTAGTCACATGTTATATAATTTTAGTCATTTGCAGTAAAGGTGGTTCATTAAATGTATAATTAAAGGTTGATTTAATTTCGATACCTGGGTAAGAGTTTACTACAAAGAAATTCCCAGATCAGAAGAACTATTTGTCAGGCCATGTGCCTCAATTTGGGGTTCAGAAAGTACGGTTCTCATAGCTAAGCAAGCCATCTTTTCTTTGCTATCTATCATCCTTCCAAAAATGTACCTACCTCCCTCCTTTCCATGTCTTTATGTTTCTTCTCAATTCTCCTGCAGCCTCTGGTACTGTTGATGGAGTGGCCCGAAGCCACCAACTTTGCCTGCCTGATTGCGGGGTATTGCCGCCTCCTGCTGGATTCCAGGAAGATGATCTTTTCCAGGCCTGCCAACCAGCCTCTTCCACCTCCAATGAGCAAGGCAGGTAGGGCTCAGCCTCTGTTTTCAGAGTGCCAGAGGCCCTTTGGACCCTGGAGACACAGAGGGAGGAACTTCTATGCCTTACTGTTCACCCATGCCAGTGGTGCCTGGTTACCAGTAGCAGGCCTGTAGCACTGCATCCTACCTGGCACGCAGAGTGGGAAAGACACCTGACCTTCACATGTGTCTGTTCCACAAAGTATGCCTGTGATGACACATTGTGCTCAAGTCAGTGAATGAATGTACAATAAAAATAGCAAACAAGCAATAAATAGAGCCAACTACAGAGTTACATTGGCTCTAAAGCAAAGTTTTTGAGGTACAGAGATCTCAGGGAGATTCATGAGTGTTCTGGCTCAGTTGAAGTGGGGTTGAAAATGAAAATATAGCCAGGCGTGGTGGCTCATACCTATAATCCTAGCACTTTGGGAGGCCAAGGTGGGAGGATTGCTCGAGGCCAGGAGTGTGAGACCAGCCTGAGCAACATAGTGAGACCTCATCTCTACAAAAATAGAAAAATTAGCTGGCCATAGTGGCACACACCTGTAGTACCAGCTACTCAGGGGACTGAAGTGGGAGGACCACTGGAGCCCAGAAATACGAGGCTGCAGTGAGCTATGATCACACCACTGCACTCTAGCCTGGGTAACAGAGTGAGACCTTGTCTCAAAACAAAATTTAAAAAAAAAGGAAAGGAAAGGAAAAATAAAAAGAAAATGAAGATATAAGCTTTCTTTTTGTTCATCATGGTGAGGATCAACAGAGCTGCCTGAAATAAGGCTTCTCCTGGGCCCATGGAAGGCTCAGGTGGGGAAAGACTGTGCAGGCCCAGAAGAAGGCTTAGAGATAAGAGAGGATAGTCATGAAGAACAAGTTCAAGTACAGCCTACAAACAGAAAGCTTTCCAGTTAGGCAACTTAATGCAGCCACCTCTCTGAGCTATCCTGGTCATGGCACACACAGGACCCTTAGAAAAAACCAGCCCAGTGCAGGCACTGCTGCTCAGAACTGAAGCAGGAAGAGGAGAAAGGTGACTCAAAGGGAAGGTGCTCCACATATCAGACTTAAGGCTCACGTATACACAGTAACTGCTCCCCCACCCCAGCACCCACACATCATAGGCGAAGGTGAGTCTGACACCCAGTAGTCACCCTCCTCACATGCTGAATACTCTCAACCCATTTGCTCGCTGCTTGGCTATTTCTTCTCTCTTCAAGGCTGTCTTGGTTTTGAGTAGTCACATCTGATGGAAATTGAGGTGTCTGAGAGTAGAAACACACTCCCGATGGATGACCCAGCACCCAGAGGGCTGTGGATCCCCACACACATCCTCTCACCTCATTGTCTCTTCATCACAACCATCATGACAAGCCCAAGTTTACGTCTCATGACATTGTCTGCAGGAATTAAATGGCAATCCACCAACACAGATTTGGGAAAGGATAGGTGGCCCCCAGGCATATGAAGGAAGCTCCACATAGAAAGGCAAAGGAACGGACTAAAACTAGGAAGACAACAGGGGGTGAGTTGCTGCAAGTCTCCAGGTGAATAGCTCTGAAGAGGTAGCCATGCTAGCAACCCTCCGGATGGCCAAATGATGGAAAAGCCCATGTTAGCATTATCAGTGTCACCTGTGGCCCTCCTCTATACTCGCATCCAAGTAAACTATATGTCTTACTGAGCAGGGTAGAGAAGGAGAAAGGGAAAAGGGAGGGCAAAAGGAACAACCTGGAGCCCAGTCAAGGACCACATGTGGCAGTGAGGGTTGTTTGGGGGGAACCACTTTCAGAAGGCACTGGGGGTGACTCTGTAGCCCCACCCCGCCCAAAAAAGGGTTTCTGTCATCTCATCAGAACCGTAGCCAATGCGGGCCCCAAGTATTCCCCTTGCTCTGGGGATAGTGGCACCCAGCGAGAGACACAGGCTTCCTGTGTGCCCTGCAGCCTCTCTGGACACCTTCCATGTTGTGCCCCTGTTGCTTTTCCAAAGGCAGATCTGTTTCATTGGATTCTCTATGGGTTGGCATGGCTTTAGAACCCACCTCCCTGATTCCTGAGAGCCCCCTTGGGCCTGCAGAGTGATGGGGCTCAAGCTGCCTCTAGCACAGGGCCTCTGTGTCTATGCAGGAGCCAGAGGGACCACTATGGTGTCTCCACTGTTTGTAGTGCTTCTCCTTCTTGGGGTGGAAGCAGTCAGCTCAGGGGCAGAGGCATATGGAAAGCCTCTGCTCTTCCTTCCTCATCTCTTCTGCCCAGAAACATGAGAACTTAAACTTGCCATTACTTTCCCAGGTGCTTGGTTCAATGCTTGGGCCCAGTTTCTTGGCATTTTAGACTGTTAGATGCTCTTGGTGGGTGGGGTGAGGTACAGCGAGCCTCACAGCTCTGCCCAACTTCACTGAGCTGCCACTACCCCAGCAAAGTTCTAGGACTGGTGGGCACATCTTGTCTCATGACCCCTAGGAAGGGAAGGGCACCACTGAAGAGACCTCAGCTCAGGTTCCAGTGTAGGAATTATCAGTTCCAGGTCCTGTAGACCGTTAGGACCTAGGTCCAAAGTTAAGATGTGTTTCCTCCATCAGCCCTCACGTTCATCCCAGAACAGAAGCCCCAGTGCCAACTGTTGTGCTTTAGCAAAGGCCCGTAGGGAACAGGCATGCTCCCAACCTCATCTGGACTTTAACCCCAGAGTCCAAAGCCCCAGCCCACTCCGGACCTGGACTCTGTGGAGGGAGGAAGAAGTCAGGCCAGCTCTATATTATTGTCCCACGGTAGCTGCTGGCTGCCAGCCAGCCCAACTCGGCACTCAGCCTACTGGGCCTAAAGGATGCTATTAAACCAGCAACTGGGAAAGAGAAAGCATCATCTTCCTTCAAGTCCCAGGAAAAAAGGAGAATAGGGACATGGCGGGAAAGTGATTCCCTCTTGGTTTTTATCAGTAGCTTCACCAAAGTAGCTACTTCACTTACTCATGTGGGAATACAGATGATTAAAAGGATAGTGCCAGCACAGTAAGTGCCCTTGTGTTTATATAACAGAAATTCAACAGATAGAGCAGCACCTGGGTTCGAGGGCCCAGAAAGGCTCTGAGCTTAGAGAAAGGCCCAGACAAATGCCAATTCTCCATCTGTACTGAGGCAGTGGGATACTCAGAGGCAGCTACTATCTCTCTGTGGCCCTGAGCTCCCTGTATCCTGGGGGAATCCAGGAAAATAAAGCTTTGGGGGCTCCAGCTGGGGGCTCTGTTGGAGGAACTCACTCTATATTTTCTACCATGGTTAGAAAAGAGTTTGATCTGGTGAATTGAGCATTCTGGTTAATGGCTAGTATATATACCATGCATGGCTTATCAGTTTTCATGTAGTTAAAACCCAGCAACATGCACAGAGCACTAAAGTTCCACTGAACATAATGGACTTTTTTTAGGATTCAGAAAGACCATGTGGTCCTTGTCATCTTTATGACCAATGATCACTGAACTACAGAACACAGCAGGGTCAAGTACTAGAATGCTGGTTGAGTCTATGTCGTACTGACTGTATGTTTGTTTATATATATATGTATATATATATAAACTGCATATATTTTCAACCATAACTCCAGTAGGATCACCGTCCTGTTCTTTGCAAGCATTTTTTCCTAAAGTCAGTCTTCTGAGTGGCTGAGTACAGAGGGATAGTCTAGGGCAACCTCCTTGGGGGAAGCTGATGAGTAATTTACAACATATTTGCAATCTGGGAAGCACACTGTCCCAGCCATCAGCCAGCTGCGCCTGGCATCACTGGCATTTTTAACCTTCTGCCAGGAGGAGATTTGGGCTTCTCCAGACACACTTTCTCCTCCGATCTGGAAATCACAGTACTAAACGGTGGGCTGGGAATCACCTGGCCTTGATAGTCTAGTGTAAGGAGATATTTCCATCTTGTAGGGAGGGAAACCACGCTTAGAACTCCTGCCCTTAACTGAGAAGAGTTGCCACCTACTGACTGGACATGCCCTGGGGAGCAACCTGCAATGGCAGCTTATTGCCAGGCCGATAATTCAGCTGTCTCATAGGTAGTTAGCACCTGGTGCATCCCCAGGACCTGAGGACAATGCCTTGGGGTAGAGAGATGACATGAACTAATAGTTCATACTCCTGGCTTGGTACTTCCCTGGAGCACTTATTCCCTAAGTCTCAGAGGCCTGGATGGAGGGTCATTAAATACTATTCCCCCGACTGATCCAGAATTCCCTAGAGACAGTAAAGCCCAGTAAGGCCTGAAACAAATCCACTCAATGTAATTACACTGAATGTGTGTTTAAAGGGGCAACATGGTTTGTGGAAAACTACAAGAACTTGGGATCAGAAGTCAAAAAGACTTGGCGTCCAGTCCCTGTTCTGCCATATCTTAGCTGTGTGATCATGACTAGGTGCCAGAAACTGAGTCTCAGTTTTCTCATCTGTAGAATGAGGACAATACTACTCATGAGGGATTTGACAGGACTGTGTCAGGTAAACCACATAAAGTCATTTCACAATGCAGAGCATTTTTTTTTTTTGCTCTTTTTATAAGGATTGAGAGTTCATCATGTGCATGTTCAGAGCTGTGCTTTTTTTCCAATAAACAGCTTTATTTAGATCTAATTTCTAAGCCATACAATTTACCCATTTAAAGTACACAACTCGGTGTTTCTTAATATATTTAGTATAGTCACAGGGTTGTACAACCATCACCACAATCTAATTTTAGAAAATTTTTGCTTATCAAAACAAACTATACCCATTAGCAGCCACTCCCCATTTCCCCCTAATCACCACCTAGCTGTAAGCAATCACTGATCTACTTTCCATCTCTATAGCTTTGCCTATTCTGGATGTTTCATATAAATGGAATCATACACTATATGGTCTTCTGTGGCTTGCTTTTTTTCACCTAGCATAATGTTTTCAAGAGTCATCCATGTTGTAGCATGTATCTGTACTTCATTCCTTTATATTGATGAATAATATTTTGTTGTATGGATATACTACATTTCCTTATCCATTCATCAGTTGATGAACATTTGACTTGTTTCCACCTTTTGGCTATTATGAATAATGTTGTTATAAGCATTCATGTACAACTTTTTATGGAGACATATGTTTTCCTTTCTTTTCAGTATATACCTAGGAATGGGCTTGCTGGTCAAATGGGAAAGTTTTCAGTATTTCATCTGAATCAAGTATGATGTTAGCTGTGAGTTTTTTATAGATAACTTTTATCATGTTGAGGAAGTTCCCTTTTATTTCTAAGTGTTCAGTGTTTCATCATGAAAGGGTGTTGCGTTTTGTCAAATGGCTTTCTGCATCTATTGAGATGATCATGCAGTTTTTTTCCTCTAGTCTGTTAATGGTGCATTACACGAATTGATTTTTAGGCATTAAACCAACCTTGCATTATTGCAATGAATCCCACTTGGTCATGGTTGAATCTGTCTTGGTCGTGGTGTATAATTATTTTTATATTTTGCTGAATTCAGTTTTCTGGTATTTTGTTGAGGGACTTTGTGTCTATATTCATAAGACATATTGGTCTGTAGTTTTCTTGTGATATCTTTGTCTGGTTTGGGGATCGAGGTAATACTGGCCTCATAGAATGAGTTGAGAAGTGTTCTCTCTTCTGTTTTTTGAAGGAATTTGTGAAAGTTTGGCATAAATTCTTCTTTAAGCATTTGATAGAATTCACCAGTGAAGCCATCTGGGCCTGGGCTTTTGGTGGGGGTGGTTGGGGAGGATTTCTCATTACTAATTCAATTTATTTTCCTGTTATTGCTGATTCAGATTTTCTACTTTCCTGAATCAGTTTTGGTAGATTGTATATTTCTAAGAATTTGTCCATATCATTTAGGTTATCTAATTTGTTGATACCACCTTATTCATCATATTCCCGCTTATAACCAATTCTACATCTGTAGGATCAGTAGCGATGTCCTCTCTTTCATTCCTAATTTTAGTAATTTGAGTCTTCTCTTTTTTTTTGCTTGGTCTATACAGCTAAAGGTTTGTCAATTTTATTGATTTTTTTAAATTAATTTTTTTTAAGGAACCAAATTTTAGTTTCATTGATTTTCTCTAATTTTTCTCTATCTTCTATACTTTACTATTACTTTCCTTCTGCTTGTTTTGGGTTTAGTTTGTTCTTTTTCTGTTTTCTTAAGATGGAAGATTAGGTTATTGATGTGAAATCTTTCTCCTTTTTTAATGTAGGCACTTATAGCTATAGATTTCCCCTTTAAGAACTATTTTAGCTAGATTCCATAAGCATTGGTATGTTGTATTTTCATTTTCATTCATCTCAAAGTATTTTCTAATTTCTCTTGTGATTTCTCCTTTGACCTATTGGTTATTTAACAGTGTTTTGTTTAATTTCCACTTGTGAATTTTCCAAAATTCCTTCTGTTATTGATTTCTAATTTAATTCTGTTGTGCTCAGGAAACATACTTTGTATGATTTCATTCCTTTTAATTTTTTTTTGTTGTTGTTGCCCGGGCTAGAGTGAGTGCCGTGGCGTCAGCCTAGCTCACAGCAACCTCAAACTCCTGGGCTCAAGTGATCCTCCTGCCTTAGCCTCCCAAGTAGCTGGGACTACAGGCATGCGTCACCATGCCCGGCTAATTTTTTCTATATATATTTTTAGTTGTCCAGATAATATCTTTCTATTTTTAGTAGAGACGGGGTCTCACTCTTGTTCAGGCTGGTCTCGAACTCCTGAGCTCAAATGATCTGCCCGCCTCGGCCTCCCAGAGTGCTAGGATTACAGGCGTGAGCCACCGTGCCCGGCCTCCTTTTAAATTTATTGAGGCTTATTTTATGGCCTAACATATGGTCTTTCCAGGGCAGTGTTCCATGTACATTTAAGAAGAATATATATTCTGCTGCTAAGTAGAGTGTCCTATAGATTTATATTAGGTCTAGTTGGTTTACAGTATTGTTCAGGTCCTCTATTTCCTTGCTGACATTCTGCTTAGTTGTTGTATCTATTATTGAAAGTGGGGTATTGAAGTCTCCAACTGTTGTTACTGAATTGTCTATTTCTACCTTCAGTTCCATTTTTACTTCATGTATTTGGTGTTCTGTTGTTAGGTGCCAGCATTGTGCTTTTGTCATAGCTATAAGCTCTGGTGAAGGGCAACACTGCCATAGTGACTCTGTCAAACTGGAGTTTGAAAGGCATTTTGAAGTCTTGCTTTTCAGCAACTTGACTGCCATGATGAGCTATCAGGGTAATGGTTAAAATATGGCTTTTGAAGTCCCTCAGACCTGGGCTGAAATCTAGACTGTCACTTATGATCCATGTGACCTTGGGTGAGTCACATAACCATCTTGGTTGGTTTCTTTCTCTGTAAAATAGGGATAATGCTAATACCTATTTCATTAGGTTGTTGCAAGGATTAAATGGGATCATATGTAAGGAGCTTAGCCTAAGTTAGTGCTTGTTTGTCATCTATCTGCTGATAGCAGAGTGAATTGGCGTAGTCTGAGTATATTCTCATAGATAACATGGGGAGGGGCTCCTGAAACAGAGTGAGAGAGAGAGAAGCTATTCAGAGATAAAGCATTTACTATGAATAGTTCTCAGATGCACACACCTATCAGCATTAAGAGCTGTTGGTAAGAGTATTTACCACATGTATGTGTAGCAGACAGGGCTGGCATTGCATGAATACAGAAAAGGAATAAGATGTGAGGAATTATAAGAATGTTCTCAAAGCTAGACATGGTGGCTCACACCTGTAATCCTGACTACTCAGGAGGGTTAAGGTGGGAGGATCACTTGCGGCCAGGAGTTCAGGACCTGCCTGGGCAACAAAGTGAGACCAGGCCTCTTAAACAAAAAATTAGCTGGACTTGGTGGCATGCACCTGCCTATAGTCCCAGTTATTGGGGAGGCTGAGGTTGGAGGATCATTTGAGCCCAGGAGTTCAAGGCTGGCTGCACTGAGCTATCATCAACCTATTGCCATTGCCAGCCTAGGTGACAGAGAAAAACAGAAAGAAGGAAAGAGAGAAAGAGGCGAGAGAGAGAGAGAGAAAGAGAGAGAGAAGAAAGAAAGAAAGAAAAAGAAAGAAGAAGGAAAGGCAGCTCCCCTCACCCTCCTCCACACATGTACCTCTTGTCTATCTCCTAAACACTTTACACATTCTGATGTGGGGAATTCTAATAGAGTGTTACTCTTTTTTTTTTTTTTTTTTTTTTTTTGAGACAGGGTCTTCCTCTGTTACCCAGGATAGAGTGCCATGGCACAATCTAGCTGACAGCAACCTCAGACTCCTGGGCTCAAGCGATCCTCCTGCCTCAGTCTTCCGAGTAGCTGAGACAATAGGCGCACACCATTGTGCTTATATTTTTTGTAGAGATGGGCTCTTGCTCTTGCTCAGGCTGGTATGGAACTCCTGACCTCAAGGGATCTTCCTGCCTCAGCCTCCCACAGAGCTAGGATTATAGGTGTGAGCCCTAGAGCATTAGGGCGTGTCCCTCCATCAACAGTCCTCTTTGAAATGTAAACACTTGGGCATTGTATGTAGTCTGCTTAAGGCTTTAGTGACTTGTCAGATTTATTTCCTCCTGCTAGAGGAATTCCAAGATAACCCAAAAGCAGCAGAGCACTGGCAGTTGGAAGGGCTCTGAAAAGGGGTGGGGGCAGGACAGGAACAGTTCCAAGGGGGACATAAAACAAGTCTTGCCTTTTTAAGTATGTTTACAGCTGACAGTCAGGCAAAGGTGTCCATGTAAGAGTCCAGCTGTGCCCACATACCAAGGTGTTCACCCCACGCCCACCTCCCCCCATGCCTTTTCCCATTTCACAGGTGATGGGACTATTAGCAGCTCAGATCATTAGATTCTACTCACTCCACTTTCAGGGTCATCAGTGACATGGCTCATCCACTCCCCTTCCCCTAATCTCTAGCAGCCAGGTAATGCTTTCTCTTGGTACCTGCCACCCAACTGTGCTACAGAGACATGGGCCAGAGATGCCAAGGGAGCTCAGCTACAATCCTCAGCACCAGGGCTCAACTGTCCATTCTCTTTCCGGGTTTAGATTACATGCACAGCGCCCACCGCCCTGTCACTGGGGGCCACCTGGGGAAAAAGGAGAGTAGTTATGTGAGCAGCATGGGCACCAGCCCCAGGAAGTCAAGCCGCTGCACGCCCCCGCCTGCCGACTCTGAGCTTGTCAGCTTCTGCTACCTCCACATGCGGGAACAAAGGAAGGAGCAGGAAAGCCGGACGGATGTCAACGAGAACCTAATCTTCTTTGAGGAGACCAGGCCCCGGACCAAGTCTGACCCCACATCCAAAAGCTCTGGCCAAGGTTATGATGTGATCCCCGATGACTTTGATGCAGCCAGCCTAGACCATGAGCCTTGTGCCAGCAGGGCCCGGTCCTACACCTTGGACAATTCCCTTGGGGCTGAAGCCCTGAATTTCTACTGTGACTCTTGCAAAGCCAAATTCCAGGAGCAACTGGGCCCCCGCAAAGGCAGAAGGCCTGGCTCCTCTCGTGACAATATTGTAGATTTGATGTCCCTCCCACCACCTGGGAGTGAGGAGGAGGAGGAGGAAGAAGATGAGACAACTTCTCTGTTGCCTGCCATTGCCGCCCCACCCCCTGGCTTCCGAGACAACAGCTCTGATGAGGATGACCCCAAGCGCCGGGCTGTCCAGAGTCAGGAGCAAGGACGCCACCTGCGTGGGCTCCTGTATGATGAGATTCCAGTGACACTGATTGACAGTGTGCAGACCCGGACAGTTCGAGATCATGCTCAGGAGCTAGATGATGCCCTGGTGTCCACTCTGCAGGCTCTGGAAGCCCTGGCTGCATCAGAGGATGGAGCACACCCCCCACCCCCACAGACTGCAGGTAATGACCCATTCCTCTTCCCTTTTGACTCCCCCTCCTCCCTGCCAGGAAGGGCCAGCAGGTAACATTGTGTCTTCCCAAGCAGACGTCAAAGTTACCGTGGTGTGTCAGGGCAGTGGATGGGCCAGAGGTAGTTCAGATCAGGTCAGGGGAGCAGTGATGTTGCAGCAGGGATCAGCGACTCAGCTCTAGCCAGAGCTCTGGCTCTCGCCATTGCATCTCTTTGGAAATGTCTTGCAGATGGATCCCAGTGATTTGGGCCATGACAGCTACTGATCCAGGCCAGGATGGAGGATCAGAGAAAAACTGTGAGAGATCTAGAAGACAGGCAAAGAACATCCAGCATGCACATGATTGGAAGAAAAATGAAATGACCAACTCACCACCTAGGGCCCTGGGATGAGGGGAGCCAAGAGCTTTCACTGCTTAGTGCTGAGTCTTTATCTTGCCTAAGAGCATGGGCTCTGAATCAGAGGCACCCAAGTCCTGGTTTCTCCACTCACTGCCAGTGTGACCTTTGGCAAGGCACTTACTCTTACTGACACTTTTGTCGTCTTAAGTGGGTTTGATAGCAATAGTTATATCACATAGGGTTGTCGTGAAGACTAAAGGAGACCATTCGTGCAAAGTACTTAAACACTGCCTAGCACACAGTAAGGACTCAGTAAGCAGTAGCTATTGTTATTAAATATTAGTTGGTAGGGGAACCTCTAACATGCATGTAGACACATGTACATCCATCTTGTACACACACATCAGACATGTACCCATAGTCACACATGCATCTCTCCATACACATACACCTTAAGAAAAAGAATAGGTAAATGACGCAGCAACAGAAAAGGAATAGGGAGGAAGGAATATGAGAAAGCACGTGAGGCAGGGGAAAGTGTGGACAGAGACAGTGAAGGGATTGGGGTTAGAGGGAACCTGCCTGTATGTGAGGACAGCCTTGACATTGATCAGCCCCCATGTGTTTGCCCTCTCCCCCAGGGGCCAGCATTTCTCTTTGCTTAGAGCCCAGAGTGCCAAGCCCTAGCTGTTCCAGGCCCAAGGCCCACGTGCTTGCCAGAGAGAGGACAAGCTTGCTAAATGGCCTCAGCTGCAAGAACTGTAGGCAGGCCTGGCCAGATGAGGAGGGATAAGAGAGGGACTTCTCTTTGCCAAACCCTCTTTAGGACAATTAACAAAAATTTCCTAGCTGTTGAATCTAAAAATAGTGTTGATTAGCATATTGTTTTGCATGTGATTTGCATGGTAATTTGCCATCAAACTGCCCAGATCTTCTCCTCACCTCTTTTGTTTTTCTTTGGGATTCTAGCCTTTCATACCCCTCCTCACAGCATGCCCCTCTTTGTCCCCTCCACTCCTCCCACCCTCAGCCCTGCATTTCCCCCAGGTGTTCCCCAGCTTGAAATACAGCTGGCTAACCTTGGCCTCCATGCACTGTCTATACAGCCGGCCCTCCATATCTGAGAGTTTCACAGCCAACCTGAAATCAAAAATATCTGGGAAAAAAATGGATGATTGCGTCTGTACTGAACGTGTACAGGCTTTTTTTTCTCATCGTTATTCCCTAAACAATACAGTATGGCAATAATTTATATAGCATTTACATTACATTAGGCATTGTGAATAATCCAGAAACGATTTGAAGTATACAGGAGGATGTAGGTAGATGACATGCAAATACTACACTAGCATCTGTGGATTTTGGAATCCTTAGGGGTCCTGGAACCAATCCCCTATGGGTACCATGGAACAATTATATATGACCGGGAAAGAACCTGATCTTAGTAGGCGTAACAGGCCCTGTCCCTGTTCCTCCAGGTCTGATTGTGCTGGCCACGATCACCCCTGAGTCATCGCTGGACTCGGGCCATGAAACCAACTCTTCTGAGCTCACAGACATGTCGGAGATGATGTCGGCCATGAAGCAGCACCAGAACACCACCTACTTCCTGGCCCAGCACCTGAACAAGGACAGCCTCCTTGCGCGCAAGGACCTGCCCTTCCGGATCCAGAGCTGCGCAGCCCAGGCCGTTCTCACGGCCCCTTACTCTCTCGGGCGCCCGGATCCCAACCCATCTCTCCAGCCAGTCATGTCAAGCCAGAGCCCAGGCCCACCAGGCGCACGAAGGAAGCTGCCCCCACCAGACAGCCAGGCACAGGGAGAGCGGTCCTATTCCCTGGCAGTGCACCCAGCACTGTCCCCACAGCTCAGTGAGCAGAAGAATCTGAGCCTGCTGTCCCCAGTTCCTGAGGACAAAGGGCCTAGCCACACCAGGGCAGGCCTAGAGATGTCACTGAGGGCGACCACGCCATCTCTCAGTGAAGAACAGGTCTCTGAGCTGAGGGAGAACCTGCCTAAGGAAGTCAGGTTGAGCCCCAAGCTTATCCTGGACCCGAAGGGCAGTGTGACCCCAGCCATCATCTCAGCTGCCCTACAGCAAGTGGTTCACAGTAAGAGTCTAGCCACCCCTGCTGGGGCTTTGGGGAACCCCCCCAGCAGAGGGGAGAGAAGGCTGGAAGCCAGCGTGGGGAGGCCAGAAGTTAGCATGATGAGCAGCAGTGCCAATAAGAATCTGAAGTTCAAAACGAGCCCCGGTGCTCCAGAGACCTCACGGAATTCCCAGCAGCAGCTCTGCCCAGAGGTTTCTCCCAGCCCCAGAGCGCTCACAGGCAGCCGGGCTGACAGCCTGCACCTCTCCCCACAAGAGGACAGGCTGCCTGTTCAAAATTTTCCTCCCAAAAGCTATCATTTGCGAGCAAGTCGAGAGTCAGTGGGCAAGCAAGCTACAGGGGAGGTGGCAGCCAAAGGTGGGCCAGAGGGTGCTAAGCCTACCCTGCACAAGCAGGGCACCATCTCCAGCCAGGGAGAGAAGGGGCACCTGGAGAGCACCTCCAAAAGCAGCAAGCTTGAGGAGACAAGCCTGGTCCCCAGAGCTGGCTACCCCATGGTTCTAAAGAGCCCCAGCTGCCAGCCGCGAAGCCTCAGCCCCAGCTGCCAGCCGCGAAGCCACAGCCCCAGCTACCAGCCCCATGGCCTCAGCCCCAGCAGCCAGTCCCGAGGCCAGAGCCCCAGCTGCCAGCCTCGAGGCCAGAGCCCACTGAGGCCTCAGGCTGTGAGCCGCCAGGTGAGCACCATGCCCTCTAGGAAACTTGAGACAACGCTGAACGGCGCCCACTCGGCCTCTGAAGGCCCTGCAAAGCCCAAGTCATCCCGGGGTCCTTTCCGGCTACGCAATTTATTCTCTGCCACCTTCCCAACCCGCCAGAAGAAAGAGACAGATGAGCGGCAGGCCCAACTGCAGAAGGTAAAGCAGTATGAGCTGGAGTTCCTCGAGGAACTTCTAAAGCCACCAAGCCAGGGGGACCTGCCAGGCACCGAGTACCTGCAACCTCCGGCACCTGGCCGCTGCAGCTGCCAGCTCCGCAGCAGCCCTGTGCAGCAGGGGCCTGGCATGTCCCGCGAGCAGAGGCGCAGCTGCGACTGCAAGCGCATCAGCCGTGGGGGCCGGCCCCAGGCCGCCCAGACACCGGTGCCCAGCGTCCGAGGGAGGGAAAGGGACAGGGTCCTCCCTACCCAGAGGCAGCCAGAGGCCGGCCTAGGCTTGAGCCTCAGCAGCCCCAGCCAGGTCCGGCGCATCCGTTCCGACAGCCTGGAATCACGAGAGTGCCGATCAGACCCTGAGAGTGGCATCTCGTGCCTATCCACGTGTGCCTCGGGGGGCGAGTGTCTGGCAGCTTCCAACTACAGGAAACTGATGCGCCGCTACAGCATCAGTGAGCTAGACCAGGGTGACAGGGCCTCACTGACCTCGGACATCTACCCACACCCACCCCTGGGCATGCTGCCCCGGGAGGCCAAGGAGGTAGAGGCAGGCCTCCCCCTAGGCTTGGGTCCCAAAAGCAAGTCTCTGGAGTCACCGACCCTGGGAGACCCGTCCTATGTCCAGGTTGCCCCTGAGACCAAAGGCCCCAGACAGATGGCCGTGTTCTCGCTGCCTGAGGAGGTGTACCGGAGGCCTGCTGATCTGGACGAGGAGAGTGAGACCACCCAGTGCTGCTCCATCCGCTACTGCTTCTACTACCGCAAGTGCGACATAGCAGACGATGCCAGTGATGGCAAGGACGAACTCTCCTACTCCATCCCCATGAAGATTCTGCCCGGCATGAAGCTGAATGAGCAGGTGGTGCCTGTGGTGAGCAGGACCCTGCAGGTGCTGGATGCCGCCACCTGCAGCAGTCCCAGCCCCGAGGCCTCCCGCACTCAGGAGATTGACCTTCGGGTGTCCACCTTTGAGGGGAGCCTGGCCAAGATCAATGCCCTGCGTGCCCATGCCTACGGCCTCCCTGATGGCTTCCTGGCTGCCCGGATGGACACTAATGAGCTCCTGACAGTCCTGCGACAGTGCGTGGCCAGCCCCGAGGCCCGGGCCCCCAAGCCCTACGTCTCTCAGATCTCCGAGTACAAACTCGAGCTAGCTCTCAAGTTCAAGGAGCTCCGGGCCTCCTGCCGCCGTGTGGCCAATGTGGACAAGAGCCCAACTCACATGCTGGCAGCCATCACGGGCAGCTTCCAGGTGCTGAGCAGCCTCATTGAGACCTTCGTGCGGCTGGTGTTCATCGTGCGCTCTGAGGCGCAGCGCCAAGAGCTGCTGGCCAAGGTAGAAGAGGTGGTGAGGAACTACACCTTCCTGCTGCGCGCCGCTGAGGAGTCCACGGCCCGGAACCTTAACCAGCAGCAGCAGCAGCAGCAGCAGCAACAGCAGCAGCAGCAGCAGATGGCAGCAGCTACAGGGGCAGCCACGGGGCACCCACCAGGCTCCCCAACTTCGGCGACTGTTATGAGCACATTCACCCGCTCCTTAAAAAACCTTTATTAAGCAGGGCATCTGCCCAGCCTGTCCCCCTTCCCCAACCACGGCCCCAGGTTTGAGCTTTGTGGTCCTTGCAACTCGTGGTGAGTGTGCGTGTATATGTGTGTGTGTCTGCTGGGCCAGTCAGGGTCCAAGAGCCCATCAGTCTCCAGGGAGTGAAAACTCCCTTGACTGAGGCTCTCTCTTAAGGGCTGCAGGCCTTGCTGCCGCCCTGGGTGTCTTCACCCCTTCTCTGGCCTCTGGGCCTCACTGTGAGGGCAAAGGCCCCTCGTCACTCTGCCCACCGCAGAGCTGTTATTTTTTCTCTTCTCCAGGACTGAGAGGTGACATCAGGTTCACTTCCTGCTCCGCACTGGGCGCCAGGGGAGCCAGGGCCTGAATCAAGCAGACCCTCAGGCCTTGAGCTCCTCCTGGCATCTGCTCCCTCTCCCGGGAGCAGTAGCAGTAGCAGCAGGCCACAGTGCCGAGCTGAGGGGAGAGGGCACTCAGCCCAGATGTGCCCGCCCACCCTGGGCTCACACTCACCTGGCAGGAGCCTCCCCCAAGGGTCCGTGCTCATGCTCGGGTGGGATGTCTGCAGAGAACAGCTGTGCTGAGCTGTTTGTGGCCAGCCCAACAGGCTGGCAGGCTGGGGAGCCCTCGCCCCCAGGTCCAGTAGCTCCACACCAGCCATCCCCAAAGTGCCCTGCCCCTCACTGATGGGCAGGGCAGCTCAGTCCACTAGGGAACAAGTCTCTGGGATCACCCCACTCGTTTGGGTAAGGTACCTGGTAAAAACGTCTGCCCTGGGGTGACCCAGCACAGGCCTAGGAGCCCGCGCGGCCCAGCCCTGCCCAGCGCAGGGGCTGTCACTGCAGGCACGAGGCTCCTCTCTCAACATCTCTACCAGACAGACTGTCCTTAGGAGTTGACTTAGCTGTGGATTGGGGTGGGGGGTGGGGGGAGGGGGGCAGGGGCTCTGGGGTGGGGGGTGTTGATGACTATATCTTAAACTTCTGGAAGCTAGCGTGATATGTTAGTCCTGAGTATATGCTTTTGGCTGTGTATTGACCCTGTGGATTTGTCTCTCTAAGAAAAGAAGCTGAGCGCCTTACCCGGTGCAGTCCTGCACCTCTTTTTCCCTCTCTGGAGCCATCTGGAAGGGAATTCACACTGTTTAGCATCCATCTTGACACACACCTCCTATTGCCACCACTGCTGCCGCTGCTACCACCACCGCTGCCACCCCCCGCCCCACCCCACAACCTTCCTAGGAGTGAAGACACGGAGTCCCTACCAACTGTCACACTGTAGGGAACAAAGAAAGCCAATGTTTCTTCTGTGTAGATAGCTTGTCATCCACCTCTCCAAAGCTCCCCGTTCCCCACACCCTCGTGCCGTGCGTATGCCTCTTTCGTAACTGTGTGAGAGGCCCATGTGATATCTGCCATTCTTATGTGAGTTTTATAAAGATGTACACTGTGCTTAACCCCGCCCCATCCTTGGTAACCCCTAGGGCAAGGAAGCGCCCCTGAGTGGCGAGCTTTCCCGGCAAGGGCCAGGGAGCTCCTCTTGCAGATGCCAGCCCCCCTTCCTTGTCTCTCCTCCCATGGGACCAAGTTGTTTAATAGGCCAGAGATGCAGCCAGTGGGGAACCCTGTCCCCCACGGCCACTGCAAGCTGGAGTGCTGACGTGGTCTCCCTCTTCTCCCACCTTGATCCTGTGCCTTCACCACTCAGACCCCGCCTGTCATTCCAGCGCCATCCTTCACCTCTCCCTCAGCCTCACGGAGAGGGAACATTTTCTAATGTCTGTATATAGTATATATACCACATAAAATATATAAATTATATATACTAATTTATGTCTTGTTTTTCAAACAAGAGTGATTAAATCTATTCATCTGACTATCCCAATAAGTCTTTGCAGTGCCTCTTTGTGGGTGTCCTTGAATTGTTGGGTGGTGGCGGCCCTTAAAGTGCTCCCCCTAGGCCTGTGCTCCCATGTACCTGGGTTCGGGGGGGGGGGTGATGGGAACGGAGGACCCTGTTCCTCCCACCTCCTCAACATGCAGAGGATCCCTTTGCTCCTTTTAAAAGCCTGCTGTTTGTCACAGGTGTTAGATATTATCTGCCCCATTCTCTTCACTATGGGGCCTCTGGCCTACCTGGCCACCATGGCTGTGACCTCAGAGCTGGGGTGGGGGGGTGGCAGAAACACAATGTGTCCTGTGCCTAGTGTACTGGATGGCTTGAGAATCAGGAGGCAGGGTTTTAGACCAGCTCTCAGATTGGGATTGGGATTGGGAAATGGGGTCTCCCCCTCTGAAACATGCCTGGTAACCTCAGTGTGTAGCCTGACCACATAGTAGTTTAGGCTAGTGAGTCCCTTGCAGTGGCCTCTGGCAGTTTGGCAGTAGGGGGTGGGAGGGGGAGGGTTGTTTCCATAGGGTAGAAGCATCAGTACCGTAAGCAAGGCCAACTCTCTCCAGGGGCCAGGACTGACCCCTCAGAGGTCATTTCCTCCCACTCCATGGAGGCCCTCGTCCTTGCCCAGGAGGCACAGCCACAGCCTGGCTTCCAGGCTGCAGGATGGGGAATGGGTTGCTTTTCAGAGAGTTGCCTAACGATGATGTTAACGAAGGCGGGGGTGGGGGGGAGCCAAATTGTAAAATAATTTTAAAGAGATTTATTCTGAGCCAAATTTGAGGACCATGACCCCGGAGCCAAGCCCAAGAAGCCTTGAGCAAGTGGACTCACTGTGGCTGGGTTGCAGTTTGGTTTTATACATTTCAGAGAGACAGGGGTTACAGGTAAAGTCATAAATCAATACGTGGAAGGCGTACATTGGTTTGGCCTGAAAAGGTGGGCCATCACGAAGTGGCAGCTTACAGGTTATAGGTGGGTTTAAAGATTCTTTGACTTGTAATTGGCTAAAGACATGAAGCTTTGTCTAAAGGCTTGGAATGTTTTAACATGAGAGCTGTTAATCAGAGACAAGCCACATATATTTGTTGTGTAAATTGAGGGCCTGCAGGTTTGTCTTGCATACCCTTAGGCCTGTTAATGGGTTACAAAGGATGTCCCCAAGAAGGGAGGGGAGCATGATAAGGCACGTCCCACCTCTCTCCTCGTGTCCCCTTGGCCAAGAGAGGATCCATTCAGTCAGCCGGTGGGGGGTGAGCCTTAAGATTTTATTTTAGTTCACACTGAGAAATTATTTTGTTTCTCCTATTCTCTTATTTCCTCCTTCTGGTAATCACAGGTCTTCACTAGCCTATGAGGTGTCTTTGTGCAAATTAGGAAAAGGTTCTCTCTGCCACCCCTGACCCATGATGAATTAGAGAAAAAAAACCCACTCTCTGGGTGATGATAGCCCTGTCTGACATGGTGTGGTAATTTCAGCCCCATCCAGCCCCACTTGCCTCCTTGGCCAGGTCTACAAACTACATGATCATGTACAGTGACCCTGATTAGTCACTTCCTCCCAAAGATAGATCACAGACTCTGTTTTTATGTCTGCAAAGGTCGTGGCTAATGAGGTTTGGAAGCAAAGCACTGAGGAGGAGCCAGAGGCAGCACAGTCAGGCTGGGCTGCTCTGCATGTTCCCCAACACCAAACCAGAGTGCCACTCTGCACCTGAGAGGGAACCACGGGTGACAGCCCCAGGACTGGTGGCAGAGTTCTTCTGGGTGCTACCAGCCAGGGTTACTCCAAGGTTGGGATTCAGTGGAAGTCAATGCCAGCGTAAAGTGAAGCCTGCTTCCTCTCAAAATGGCCCCCAACTGGACATTCCAAAAACTTGGGCCCCTTAAGGCCCCATGCTAACTACACTGGTAGCTCCTTAAGGTCATAAAACATTCTTACTCAGTTCTGTACCCTGGGTGCCCACCCACACAGTGCCCGGCACATAGGAGGTCTTCAAATAAATATTTGTGTAATGAATGAGTGTTGAATGAGATGATTGTCATGAGAAAGCCCTCCCAGACTTCTGTGCCGGTGGAAAGGGCCCTCTCTCCTCTGCGAATGGTCAATCCAGGGCAGTGCAGTGGGACATGGCTAGGCAGCCTGGTATCCTCCTATTAAAAGATAAGGACTTGGGACCATCATCCAGTTTCCCACGGACTCAGCTGGGGTTTCACTAACTACTTTCCAAAAGCTTCTGAAACTCTCCTGAGGTGACTGATGGCCTCCCTTTCTGCAGACCCAGGGCCATTCTCTGCAGTAGCCGGGAGCGCAGGGGGAGGCCACATTCCCACCAGTGTCTTCCTCGCCATCCTCAGCCTGCGCCTGAACCTGACCTAATGCTCTCCAGCCGCCCCATCCCAGCGCCCCAGAGCCTGGCGCCTGCCTTTCTGGCTTCAGCCAATTAAAGGAAAATGGGTTCATACTATTGGCATGGGCCCAGAATGCAAGCGGTGCTGGCACAGTCACATTTTTTCAAGCTGTTGTCAAGGCACTGTGGATAATAGGCAATTTCATCAGCAATGAATTCAAAGGACTTGCCTCAGCCAGAATTTTTGCTGCCAAAAGGGCAGGGGAAGATCAACTGCCAGCATTGGGAAGTGGCATACATTTATGTCCTAGAACCAAATTCCCCCAGACAGCCAACAGGATGAGAGTAATAACTGCAAGCCATTCCCCATCCTGCAGCCTGGAAGCCAGGCTGTGGCTGTGCCTCCTGGGCAAGGACGAGGGCCTCCATGGAGTGGGAGGAAATGACCTCTGAGGGGTCAGTCCTGGGCCCTGGAGAAATGTCCTGCAGTCGAACTCTTGGGTCCAATGTCCTGATCTGCTGGGAGCCACTGTTAGGAGGAAATGATGAAGGCCTGCCCCCTCACAGGTACAGAACCGCTTGCTTCGCATCAGCCTTCCTAGTGATCCCTCCCACACATGCCCAGACACCCGCACACCAAGTCCTCGGGTGGCACGCCCAGTGCCCTAGCATCATGGAGACATGCCCCGGTGCCAGGGCTGATGCCTTCAGCCATGGGTGTGGACCTACCACTTATGAATGAGCTCAGTTTTAGCCTCCCTACTCGGCTGTCTGTGATGTCCTTCCCTCTGGGTGTTCATTCCTCATTCTTACTTTCAAGGCTTTGGCTAAAAGGAATATGCATCTGTCCTATGTCAGGAACCTTCCACAACACAGAAAAATTGATCCTTGCCCTTACATCGACCCAAAACTGTATATGAACACTTGCCACACATGCCAGGCACTCTGCTAAGTACTTTACACACGTGATCTCATTTAATCTTCCCAACAATCCTTTGAGAGAGGTACTATTATCATCTCCATGTCTCAGAGGAGGAAATTGAAGCCCAGAGAGGTTAAGACACTAGCCCAAGGTCACACAGCTGGTAAGTGGTAAGCCACTCAGTTTTCAAACCCAGCCCATGTTTTCAACTCCTACCCTATAGTACTCAGCCCAGCCCCACCTTTGAAGCACTTCCCCTGGAAGCAGAGGCATGGACACAGCCACACATCAGAAGATGGCCTGTCATTGCTGCTCAGGGTCCAGGCAGCCTGTGGGTGACAAGTGGGTAACATTGGAATGTGAAGCGAGGGATACCACAAGCCCACCTGCCTGCTGACCTCTTTTCACCACTCCACCCTTGCGCCACATGCCTCTCGGAGCCAGGGGTGAAACAGTATATGTGTATGAAAATTTGTGGGTAGAGCATTTATGTTCAAAAAGCTACCCTCGTGCTCGCTTTGGCAGCACAGACACTAAAATTGGAATGATACGGAGAAGATCAGCATGGCCTTTAAAAAAATTTTTTAAGAAGCTACCCTCAAAATATACATGTAGTTCCCAAGTGGCTCCCTCACCATCTCCCATTGGCCCATTGCTATGAGACCCTTCATGCCCCTCACTCTGAGGTCTGGGTCCCCCAGGGTACATGGAAACGTTGGACACACTCAGGGCCCATCACATGAGCTAGTTGGTGGCATAGACCCGGAGAGGTGGACATCTAAGACCAGCTTATTTCCATGGGTCTGGGCACAGGTGGGGAGGGTAGGCGCTTCTTCAAGGATAAGGGACCTGGAGTGACATGGTGTCAGGGAAGGACACCAGGAGGAGATGGGGCAGCATTAGCCAAGCCTCCCTCCCCTCCCTTGCCCCTGCTCCTCCCCCTATCCCAACAGAGACTGAAAGGAGCCCGAGATTTCCACTCTGCAATGGGCCAGCAAAGCAGGGAAGCGTGTGGGCTAAGCTGAGCAGTGCACCCCAGAACGAGAGGCTCTGCTCTGTTTTCAGCCCAGCCGCTGACTTGCCACATGATGGGGTCCAAGCCATTTCACCTCTTTGAGCCTCTTCTCTAAAATGAAGCTGACTGAGTCTTCAGCCTCCCTCTGTGGCTGTGAGGATTAATGAGGTGGTGCCGGAAAAGCAGCTATAAAAATCCCGAGTCCTAGCTGTACAAGCTTAACAAGTACAAATCGAACTGCCCCATTGGCAGCCGGTCCACAGAAACTCATTAAACTTGCACCGAGGGCCTAGAACTAGAAACTTGGCCAGCAGAGCTTTGGGGGCCTGTTTCCTCCACAGATCTGTGGCTCTCAGGCAAAACCGTCTTCCATCAGTTCCTCTGAAAAGGGACAGGCAAGACCTCCTTCCGCTAGGCCTTTCGGACCCAAGACTCTTCTTAGCCTTTGGCCAATACCCTGGCCGGTTTCTCTGACAGCCTCCTCCCCTTCTTGCATTCTCATCCTCCTTGCTATAAGCAACTATAATTAAAGAAGTCTTGAATTTCTCATTTTTCCTCAACACTTAGACTTAACTAATAAGAAAGGATTTTGGTTCACTTTGGGGTGTTTTTTTAAGAGAATAGTCAATTTTTAAACTTTTTATTAACTATAGTCGTTATGTTGTACGTTAGATCTCCAGATTTCTTCATCCTATATATCTGCTACTTTGTATCTTTTGAACTACGCCTCCCCATTTCCTCCCCTCCACCCTGCCCCTGGTAACCACTGTTTTATTTTCTATCTCTGTAGAGTGAGATCATGCAGTATTTGTCTTTTTGTGCCTGGCTTACTTCACTTAATATAATGTCCTCCAGGTCCACCCATGTTGTGGCAAGTGGCAGGATCTCCTTTTTTAAAGCTGAGTGACATCCCATTGTGTAGATATCACATTTCCTTTATCCATTCATCCATTGACAGACACTTAGGCTGTTTCCATATCTGGGCTATTGTGAAAAGGCTGCAATGAGCATGGGAGTGTAGATATCTTTACGAGGTGCTGATGTCATCTCCTTTGGGTATATATCCAGAACAGGGATTGCTGGGTCATATGGGGAAAGGGTTTTAAACTCCAAATTCTTAGCCAGCTTCCCAGCGGCAGCTATAGATACTGTAGACAGTTTATCAGCTATGCCCAGTGTTCAGTTCCCATGCCTCCCACTCCCACCATAGCAGTTGCCAACCTATGGCAGCATGCTGAGGGCAGCAGGAGAAATGATTTTCAAAGACCTGTGGCACAGAGGGCAGCTCAGTTCCCAGGATCATGGCAAAATTGCCTAGAAGGTAAAATCGACTTTGATTCCCATCCCCTGATTGCCCTCTCCACTCCTATCTTGCTAGGACATCCTGGGTCGTCATGTGTTCCTCTGGCTTCTAAATGCCCTACATAGTGACAACTCTCTAGGCCTGGTTCCTCTGTTAGTCTACTTCACGTTGCTATAAAGGAAATACCTGAGACTGGGTAATTTATAAAGAAAAGAGGTTTATCTGGCTCACGGTTCTGCAGACTGTACAAGGAGCATGGTGCCCTCCCCTGCTTCTGGCGAGGGCTTTGGGGAGCTTCCAATCAAGGTGGAAGGTGAAGGGGGAGCAGGCATGTCACATGGTGACAGAGGGAGGAAGAGAGAGAGGAGGGGTGCCAGGCTCTTTTAAACAACCCCCTCTCTTGCAAACTAATAGAGCAAGAACTCACTCATTACAGCAGGAAGGCACCAAACCATTTATGAGGGACCCACTGCCATGACCCAAACAACTCCCATTAGGCTCACCTCCAACACTGGGGTTCAAATTTCAACATGAGATTTGGAGGGTCCAAACGTCCAAACCATATCATCTCCCCTCAAAATGACCTCCTGCTCCTCTTCCTCTCCCCAGGCAAAAACTGGTATCATGGGCATATGTTAGGTTTTGAGCCATCTAATTAACTGAATAACCACTCTGTGCTGGGCCTAAGAGCTTCCTACAAAGTCAAAAATACACTCATAGCCAATGTAGGCTGCAATGAATCTGATCTTTTAATTGATACACATGCTATGTGACCTTGGTAATGTGGCTGTCAGAAATTTCTCCTCTCAGTTACAGGATTATGACAATGGGGAGTGCCCAAGCCACTGAGGTAACATCTGTTCTCTTTGCCTTCTCTAGAACCCTAATCACTCAATCCCTCAGCCTGCCCCCTTGCAAACTAAAGATCCCATCTGCCCCTCCCTCTCTCATATAAATTTGAGAATAAATCTGCAGTATGGGCAAGCTGTTTTTGCAGTTTCTTGGAAGTGAATGCAATTCCCGCGTTCTAGTTTGACTTATAGGCCAAAAAATGCTATATGGCCTTCGCCACCAAGGACAGAGGAATTGGTAGTAAAGCCAGAGCACGAGGACAAGCACTCCTGCCCCTTTCCTAACCTGGCACAGTGGGAATGTACAAGGCCTCCAGGGATCTGAAAAGCCTCAAAGAACCAAGTGGAAACTGGAGAGATTTTCCCCTGCTGAACAATGAAAGAGACTTTGATTTGATTTGCAGTTCTGCAGCCCTGAGCCCGCGCTAGCTTGGCTCTGTAATGGAGCTGCAAGCAAGAGCCCTACACCAGGAGACAGAAGACTTTAATTCTGTTTGCAGTTCTTCCAAGAACTAGCTGTGTGACCTTGGGCATTCACTTCCCCTCTCTGGCTGTCAATGTCTTGCTATATAAAATGAATGGGTTGAACTAGAGGGCCTATTCGTTTTTAAAAAATATTTTTCTAGACATTCTTTCACTGAAGCATTTTTAAGCAAAGGCAAGTACTTCTGGCACCACCCAACAGTCCCCGGGTCAGTAATTAAACTGGGAGAACTCCCCCGTTCACAAAAGTTAAACACCAGAACAAACTACAAAAAGCCCACTTGTCCCTGCTGTTTTCATCTAATCACCTTCTGTCAAGAAGGATTGAAACCTGGCATATTTTAAATCCCTACATGATTCTAGCTCCCTATGACACTGACCTTGTACATAACACCTACATTCACAAGAAACCTACTCACGGGAACTCTAGAAGAGTGAAACACATCTAAAGATTTCAGCCAAATCCTACCTAAGATAAAACAATCAAACTTTGTTTTATGAGATAAATCTTCCCGAACAGGATTCATTTTAAGACAGACTTTTGTTAATAAAAACCATGATTTATATATAAGTCCTTTGCTCTTTCAAAGGGCTCCAGTGTTGAATCCTTTTGAAAAGCCATTAATAGTCACCTCCTAATATATCTTTTGTGTCAATCCAGCTTTTCAGTCGAAATCCTTAAGTGTTATCCTTAAGTGTTTAAAATGTGTCCACACCTTGTCTCTACAAGAAAAAATATTAACCAGGCATGATGGCACTTGCCTGTGGTCCCAGCTACTCAGGAGGCTGAGGCAGAAGGATCGCTTGAGCCCAGGAGTTTGAGGCTGCAGTGAGCTATGATGACACCACTGCACTCCAGCCTGGGTGACAGAGCGAGACCCTGTCTCAGAAAGAGAGAAAGAAAGAAAGAAAGAGAAAGAGAGAGAGAGAGAGGAGAGAGAGAGAGAGAAAGAAAGAAAGAAAGAAAGAAAGAAAGAAAGAAAGAAAGAAAGAAAGAAAGAAAAGAAAGAAAGAAAGAAAAGAAAGAAAGAAAGAAAGAAAGAAAGAAAGAAAGAAAGAAAGAAAGAAAGAAAGAAAGAAAGAAAGAAAGAAAGAAAGAAAGAAAGAAAGAAAGAAAGAGAAAGAAAGAAAGCTAGCTAAAATAAAATGCATCCACTCTGAGGCTGACCTATGTGAGGCTGGAGGAGCTACGTGGCCTCTGCCTCCAGACAGCTTACATTCTCACTGAAGACAGACACAGAGAACATAAGATTGGCAGCCCAGGGCCCAATGGAAGGGCCGACTCCTGAGAGCTGGTGAGCTCAGCGTGGGCTGCAGCAGGTCAGGCAGTTTCTACAGATGTGACAGGCTTTGTGGTGGCTTTTAAAGGCTTTCTGGTGTGCTTACAAAAATGAAACACCCACCTGCCATCACTTTGGCATTGAATTGGGAGTTGGCTGAGAAGGCCGAGGCGGGAGTATGAACAACCAGGGCAGGTCACGCTAGCCTCAAGAGGAAAAAAATTGGGGCCGTGCGCGGTGGCTCACGCCTGTAATCCTAGCACTCTGGGAGGCCGAGGCGGGTGGATCGCTCGAGGTCAGGAGTTCGAGACCAGCCTGAGCAAGAGCGAGACCCCCGTCTCTACTAAAATTAGAAATAAAAATTATCTGGACAACTAAAAATATATATAGAAAAAATTACCTGGGTATGGTGGTGCATGCCTGTAGTCCCACCTACTTTGGAGGCTGAGGCAGGAGGATCGCTTGAGCCCAGGAGTTTGAGGTTGCTGTGAGCTAGGCTGATGCCACGGCACTCACTCTAGCCGGGCAACAGAGCAAGACTCTGTCTCAAAAAAAAAAAAAAAAAAAAGAGGAAAATATTGCAACAGACACAGACAGGAGATAGAAAACAAAATATTCTGAGGCCGGGCGCAGTGGCTCATGCCTGTAATCCTAGCACTCTGGGAGGCTGAGATGGGCGGATCACTGGAGCTCAGGAGTTCGAGACCAGCTTGAACAAGAGCAAGACCCTGTCTCTACTAAAAATAGAAAGAAATTATCTGGCCAACTAAAAATATATATAGAAAAAATTAGCCGGGCATGGTGGCACATGCCTGTAGTCCCAGCTACTCGGGAGGCTGAGGCAGGAGGATCGCTTAAGCCCAGGAGTTTGAGGTTGCTGTGAGCTAGGCTGACGCCTCGGCACTCACTCTAGCCCGGGGCAACAGAGTGAGACTCTGTCTCAAAAAAAAAAAAAAAAATATTCTGAAAGAAATGCTGCCCAGAAGGAGTGAGAAAGGTTGCTTGAAGATGACAAAGAAGCCCAGCTAGTCAAAGCTGATGCTGGAAGAAGCCCAGTGCACTGGGATCAAAATGGCAGGCCCAGAAAAGGAAGATTTTGCTGCAACTACCTCCTTCTAGTCCTGCAGGGAGCAGAGGAGGGGTCTTCCTTCTCTCTGCCTGCTGTTAAAGTTAGTCATCTACAAGTCTGTTTGTAAAGTTTCTTGAGGATAAGGGCCATATTTTATTAATTTCTGTAATCCAGAGGCTGAGCATTTTTTTTTTTTTTTTGACACAGAGTCTCACTCTGTTGCCCAGGCTAGAATGCAGTGGCGTCAGCCTAGCTCACAGCAACATCAGACTCCTTGACTTAAGCAATCCTCCTGCCTCACCCTCCTGAGTAGCTGGGACTACAGGCATGCACCACCATGCCCGGCTAATTTTTTCTACATATTTTTAGTTGTCCAGCTAATTTCTTTCTATTTTTTAAGTAGAGACGGGGTCTTACTCTTGCTCAGGCTGGTCTCGAACTCCTGAGCTCAAACGATCCTCCCGCCTCGGCCTCCCAGAGTGCTAGGATTACAGGCATGAGCCACCGCGCCCAGGCCAGAGGCTGAGCATTTTTTACAGTACTTTGTCCATAGTTGCTGCCCAAGAAATGCCTGCAGAAGAAATGACTGATTGGACAAATGGATGGATTTAGACTCTCCTAACATGCCTGGTATCTCAGAGGGAAGCAAAACCAGACAGGCAGAAACCCCCAACAAGGTGGAAGGAGAGAAGGAGCCCTTCCAATGAGGAGAGTGTTTACATAATTCTCCCAGAAGCCCTGTCCTTTAGAGCTAATTGGAAATATGAAATATGGGCAAGAGGGCATCCCTCAGCATTTTCTAGAAAAATAAGTGCTCTCCCCTTCCCTTTTCCTCCAGGTCATGGATCAGAGCTCCCCTCATCAGGACTCCAGCCCTTACACTCAACACCCTCAAACTGGCATTCAAAGCTCTCCACAGTCTGGTTTTTTATCAGTCAAGGTCAGGAGATGCATATTAAGGGATTTGTTGTAAGGAATTGGCTTACATTATTGTGGGGCTGGCTAGGCTAGTCTGAAATCCATGGGGCAGGCATCAGGAAGGGCAGGCTTGGCTGGGCTTGGTGGCTCACACCTGTGATCCCAGCACTCTGGGAGGCCAAGGCAGGAGGATAGCTTGAGGCCAGGAGTTCAAGACCAGCCTGAGCAAAAGTGAGATCCCATCTCTACAAAAAATAAAAAAAATTACTGGCTGTGGTGGCGCATGCCTATAGTCCCAGCTATTTGGGAGGCTAAGGCAGGAGGATTGCTTGAGCCCAGGAGGTTGAGGTTGCAGTAAGCTATGATCATGCCACTCTAGCCTGAGCAACAAAGTGAGACCCTGTCTGGGAAAAAAAAAAAGGGGGGGGGAAGCAGGCTGGGACTCTGGACATGAGTTGAAACTGCTGTCCAAAGGTGGAATTTCTTTTTCCTCAGGGAAGCCTCAGTTCTGCTCTTAAGGCCTTTTAGCAGATTGAATCAGGCCCACTCAGATGATATAGGATAATCTCCTTCCCTTAAAGTCAACCCATTATGAATATTTAATCACATCTACAAAATATCTTCACAGCAACACCTAGACCACTGTTTGATTCTATAACTGGGACCAAAGCATAGTCAAGTTGACACCTAAAACTGATCATCGCAGGCTTCTAGTTGCCTTTCTTGCCTGAGTGCACGCGCTCTCTCTCTGTTTAACTCCAGAAAACATTGTAAGGATATTGCCTGAGCTCTTAACACACTCTCATCCCATCTCACCCCATACATACATTCACTTGCCCTTGCCTTTGTTAAAGCATTTCTCTCTGTTCTCTATACTCAGGTTGTGATCCTTGATCCTCCCTCAGCCATTTCCTGCAAGACTCTTCCCAGGTCCTCTCAATTTGATTTCATTTCCCATGCCCCCATTAGTAACCTTATTTCTGTAAGTATTAATACCTGTCTTGTCTGCTCAAAGGAAAGGATAGCATATTGTAAATTCTCTATGCCCACACTCAAGAGGGTCTGGCATAGAGGACCTCAGCACATTTCTTTTGAATTACAGTATATCAAATTTATAGAACCCACCATGATTTACACAACCTAGCCACATTTTTGTTTTTGTTTTTTGTTTTGGAGACAGGGTCTCGCTATGTTGCCCAGGCTGGCATATAGTGGCTATTTCATATGTTCAATCATAATACACAGCAGCCTCAAATTCCTGGCCTTAAGCAATCCTCTTGCCTCAGCATCCCAAATTGCTAGGACCACAGGTGCATGCCACCTCACCTGGCTTTAGCTATGCTTTTTAAAACCTCATCTCGGCCGGGCGTGGTGGCTCACGCCTGTAATCCTAGCCCTCTGGGAGGCCGAGGCAGGTGGATCGCTCCAGGTCAGGAGTTCGAGACCAGCCTGAGTGAGACCCCGTCTCTACTAAAAATAGAAATAAATTATCTGGCCAACTAAAAATATATATAGAAAAAATTAGCCAGGCATGGTGGCTCATGCCTGTAGTCCCAGCTACTCGGGAGGCTGAGGCAGTAGGATCGCTTAAGCCCAGGAGTTTGAGGTTGCTGTGAGCTAGGCTGACGCCACGGCACTCACTCTAGCCAGGGCAACAGAGTGAGACTCTGTCTCAAAAAAAAAAAAAAAAAAAACCTCATCTCTTACTACTTAAAGCAATCTACAGATTCAATGTAATCCTTATCAAAATACCAATGACATTCTTCACAGAAATAGAAAAAAAATCCTAAAATTTATATAGAACCACAAAAGACCCCAAATAGCCAAGGCAATCCTGAGTGAAAAGAACAAAGCTGGAGGCAACACAGACTTCAAAATATACCTCAAATCTGTAGTAACCAAAACAGCATGGTAGTGGCATAAAAACAGACACATAGACCAATGGAACAGAATAGAGAACCCTGAAATTAAGCCACGTATCTACAGCCAACTGATTTTTGACAAGGGCACCAAGAACATACATTGAGGAAAGGACAGTCTCTTTAATGAATGGTTTTGGGAAAACTGAATCTCCATATGCAGAAGAATGAAACTACACCCCCACTTCTCAACTTATGCAAAAATCAATGCAGAATGGATGAAAGACCTAAATGTAAGACCCAAAACTACTAGAGGAAAACATAGGGGGAACATCTCAGGATATTGATCAGGGGAAAGATTTTATGAATAAGAGCTCAAAACACAGGCAACAAAAGCAAAAATAGACAAATGGGATTACATCAAACTAAAAAGCTTCTGCACAGCAAAGGAAACAATCATCAACAGAGTGAAAAGATGACCTGCAGAATTGGAGAAAATATTTGCAAACTATTCATCCAACAGGGGATTAATATCGAGAACATACAAGGAACTCAAACATTCGCTGGCAAAGAAACAAACAATCTGAGTAAATAAATGGGCAAATGATCCGAACAAACATTTCTCAAAAGAAGACATAAAAATAGCCAAAAATATATGAAAAAATGTTCAACATCATTAATCATCAGGGAAATGCAAATCAAAACACAACAAAGTATCATCTTACCCCAGTTAGGATGGCTATTATCAAAAAGACAAAAAATAACAAATGCTGATGAGGATGCAGAGAAAAGGGAACTCTTATGCACTCCTGGTGGGAATGTAAACTAGTACATCCACTACGGAGGACAGTATGGAGGTTCCTCAAAAAACTGCAGATAGAGGCCAGGCACGGTGGCTCATGCCTGTAATCCTAGCACTTTGGGAGGTGGGAGGTCCAGGCAGGAGGATTGCTTGAGGCCAGGAGTTTAAGACCAGCCTGAGCACCATAGCAAGACCAGGTCTTTACAGAAAACATTTTTAAATAGCCAGGTGTGGTGGCATGTGCCTGTAGTCACAGCTACTAGGGAGGCCAAGGCAGGAAGATTGCTTGAGTCCCAGAGTTTGAAGTTGCAGTGAGCTATGATGACACCACTGCACTCTAGCCCAGGTGACAAAGTGAGACCCTGTCTTAAAAAGGAAAAAAACATAAACCCTACAAATAAAACTACCATAGGATCCAGCAATCTCACTACTTGGCATTTATCCAAAGGAAAGGAAATCAGTATGTCAAAGCGATATTTTCACTCCCATATTTATTGCAGCACTTTTCACAATAGCCAAAATACGGCATCAACCTAGGTGTTCAACAACAAATGAATGGTTAAGGAAAATGTGGTATACATACACAATGGAATACTATTCAGCCATGAAACACTGTCATTGACAACAACATGCATGGAACTGGAGGATATTATGTTAAGCAGAAAGTAGAACGGAGGATATTAGAGGATGGGAAGGGTAGGGGGAAGGGAGAGATAGGGAGAGATTTGTTAAAGGATATAAAATTACAGCTAGATAGAAGGAATAAATTCTAGTTTTCTACACCACTGCAGGATGACTATAGTTAAGAATAATATATTATACAGTTTCAAATAGCTAAAAAGAGGATACTGAATGTTCCCAATGATAAATGTTTGAGATGATAAATATGCTATTACCCTGATCTGATCACTATACATTATATGTATCAAAAGATCACTGTGTGGCCAGGCACAGTGGCTCATGCCTGTAATCTTAGCTTTCTAGGAGGCCGAGGCGGAAGGATAGCTGCAGCTCAGGGGTTGGACACCAGCCTGAGCACAGTGAGACCTTGTCTTTTTTGTTAATTTGAAAATTATATAAAAAAAGAAAAAAGTAGGGAAAAAAGATCACCATGTACCCCATAAATACGTACAATTATTATGTGTCAATTAAAAAAATTTTTTTTTTTTTGAGACAGAGTGTCGCTCTGTTGCCCGGGCTAGAGTGAGTGCCGTGGCGTCAGCCTAGCTCACAGCAACCTCAAACTCCTGGGCTTAAGCGATCCTCCTGCCTCAGCCTCCCGAGTAGCTGGGACTACAGGCATGAGCCACCATGCCTGGCTAATTTTTTCTATATATATTTTAGTTGGCCATATAATTTCTTTCTATTTTTAGTAGAGATGGGGGTCTCGCTCTTGCTCAGGCTGGTCTCGAACTCCTGACCTCGAGCGATCCACCCGCCTCAGCCTCCCAGAGTGCTAGGATTACAGGCGTGAGCCACCGCACCCAGCCAATTAAAATTTTTTAATTAAAAAAAACTTTTTGAAAAGTTAAACATAACATTTACAAAAAAAAAAAAAAACCTCACCTCTTACGATCCTAATGCCTACCTGACACCCACACTGTCCCTATTCTGATGGTCTAATTTGTCTGTGCTCTTTCATCCCTAAAGGTTTGAGGACATTTTTTTCTTAAATTAATTCAAATCTCCTCTCAATTTCCCCCCAGGACTATTGTACTATAGATATTGCCTAAGAAGGTCCACCTGCCCCCAAAGAGTAATTCTTTCCCACATACCCCGACTTTGTTTACCTTTCCAGAGAGGAATAAGGGGCAAAGATAACAAACAGCACTATTTCCATATTCATTTACATTCTGGAATACCAATCAGATGACAGTACTTACTTTTTGCCCTAATAGGATGTTTATTTTAATCTAATGAGTCCAGGTTTCTATGGTCATTTACAGGCATACCTTGGTGATATTGTGGGCTCAGTTCCAGACCACTGCAATAAATCAAATGTCACAATAAGTGAGTCACACAAATTTTTTGGTTTCCCAGTGCATATTCAAGTTATGTTTACACTATACTGTAGTTTATTAAGTGTGCAATAACATTATGTCTGAAAAAGCAATGTACATACCTTAAATAAAAAATACTTCATTGCTAAAAGATGCATACAGTCATCTGAGCTTTCAGGGAGTCCTAATCTTTGCAAACGCAATGTGTGTGAAGGGTGGAGGGTTTTGCCTTGATGTTAATGGCTGCTGACTAATCAGGTGGTGGCTGCTGAAGGGTGGGGTGGCTGTAGCAATTTCTTAAAATAAGACAATGCAGCTTGCTGCATCAATTGACTCTTCCTTTCACAAAGGATTTCTCCGTAGCATGTAATGCTGTTTGTTTACCCACTATAAAATTTCTTTCAAAATTGGAGTCAGTCTTCTCAAATTCTGCCCACTGCTTTAACAACTAAGTTTATGTCATATTCTAAATCCTTTGTTGTTATTTCAACAATGTTCACAGCATCTTCACCAGAAGTAGATTCCATCTCAAGAAACCTCTTTCTGTGCTCATCCATAAGAAGCAAATGCTCCTCTGTTCAGATTTTATCATGAGATTGCTGCAATTCAGGCACATCTCCAGGCTCCACCTCTAATTCTAGTTCTCTTGGTATTTCCACCACATCTGCAGTTACTTCTTCCCTTGAAGTCTTGAACCCCTTAAGTCATCCATGAGGGTTGGAATCAATATCTTCCAAACTCCTGTTAGTGTTGATAATTTTGACATCCTCCCACGAATCACAAATGTTCTTAATGGCATCTAGAATGGTGAATCCTTTCCAGAAGATTTTCAATTTACTTTGCCCAGATCCATCAAAGAAATCACTATCTATGGCAGCTATAGCTCTACGAAATGTATTTCTTTAAAAAAATAAGACTTGAAAGTCAAAATTACTCCTTGATCCATGGGCTGCAGAATGGATGTTGTGTTAGCAGGCATGAAAACATTAATCTCCTTGCACATCTCCATCAGAACTCTTGGATGACTAGGTGCATTGTCAATGAGCAGTAGTGTGTTGAAAAGAATCTTTATTTTTGAGCATTAGGCCTCAATTGTGGGCTTAAAACATTCAGTAAACCAGCTAGGCATGTTTTCTCACACCTATAATCTAGCATTCTGAGAGGCCAAGGCAGGAGGATCACTTGAGCTCAAGAATTCGAGACCAGCCTGAGCAAGAGTGAGACCCCTGTCTCTACCAAAAATAGAAAAAATTAGTCAGGTATGGTCACAAGTGCCTGTAGTTCTAGCTACTCAACAGGCTGAGGCAGGAGGATCACTTGAGCCCAGGAGTTGGAGGTTGCAGTGAGCTAGATTGTGCCACTGCACTCTAGCCTGGGTGACAGAGTGAGACTGTGTCAAAAAAAAAATTCAGTAACTCATGCTATAAACAGAAGTGCTGTCATCCAGGCTTTGTTGTTCCCTTTGTAGAGCACAAGCAGAATAGATTTAGCCTAATTCTTAAGGACCTTAGGATTTGGGGAATGGTACATGAGCATTGGCTTCAACTTAAAGTCACCAGCTCCAAACTTGGTGTTTGGGAGGAAAAAAAAAGTCACCAGCTGCATTCATACCTAACAAGAGTCAGCTTGTCCTTTGAAGCTTTGAAGCCAAGCACTGACTTCTCTTTAAATATGAAAGTCCTAAATGGCACCTTCTTCCAATAGAAGGCTGTTTCATCTCCACTGAAAATCTATTGTTTAGTGTAGCTACCTTCATCAATTATCTTAGCTAGACCTTCTGGATAACTTGCTACAGCTTCTACATCAGCACTTGCTGCTTCACCCTGCAAGTTTTTTTTTTTTTTTTTTTTTTTTTTTTTTTTTTTTGAGACAAGACTCTCACTCTGTTGCCCGCACTGGGGCGCCATGGTGTCAACCTAGCTCATAGCAACCTCAAACTCCTGGGCTCAAGCAATCCTCCTGCCTCAGCCTCTCCAGTAGCTGGGACTACAGGCATGCACCACCACACCCGGCTAATTTTTTCTATATATTTTTAGTTGTCCAGCTAATTTCTTTCTATTTTTAGTAGAGACAGGGTCTCACTCTTGCTCAGGCTAGTCTCGAACTCCCAAGCTCAAATGATCCTCCCACCTCGGCCTCCCAGAGTGCTAGGATTGCAGGCGTGAGCCACTGCACCCGGCCCCACCCTGCACTTTTATGTCATGAAGATGGCTTCTTTTCTTAAACCTCATGAACCAACTTCTGCTAGCTTCATACTTTACTTTTGCAGCTTCCTCACCTCTCTTAGCCTTCCTGGAATTGAACAGAGTTAGGGCCTTGCTCTGAATTAGGGTTTCTCTTAAGGGAATGTGGTGACTGGTTTGATCTTCTATTCGGACCACTAAATCTTGTGTTTGTTGTTGGTTTGTTGTGTTTGTTTGTTTAGGCTGGTCAAGTGAAGCAGTGGGAATGGAGAAGGAACAAAGGAATCTGTAACTTGTTTGATCAATTAGTTGCAAACATCACTGCATTTGGACCAGCCCCGACCACTAAATCTTTCTCCATATCAGCAATAAGGCTGTTTTGTTTTCTTATCATTTGTGTGTTCATTGGAGTAGTACTTTTAATTCCTTCAAGACCTTTTCCTTGGCCAGGGATAGTGGCTCATGCCTGTAATCCCAGCACTTTAGGAGATCAAGGTGGGAGAATCACTTGAGCCCAGGAGTTTCAGACCAGCCTGGGCAATAGTGAGACCCTACCTCTACAAAAAAACAGAAAAATTAGCCAGGCATGGTGATGCATACCTGAAGTCTTAGCTACTCGGGAGGCTGATGTAGGAAAATTGCTTGAGTCCAGGAGTTGGAGACTGCAGCAAGCAATTATTGTGCCACTGCACTCCAGCCTGGGCAACAGAGCAAGACCTTGTCTCAGAAAAAGAAAATAAAGAACTTTTTTCCTTTGCATTCACAACTTGGCTAATTGGCAAAGAGGCCTACCTTGCTTTCGACCTGTTTTGCTTTTTGACATGCCTTCCTCACAAAGCTTAATCATTTCCAGCTTTTGATTTAAAGTGAGAGAAAGGGGAGTCTTCTTTTCACTTGGACACTTAGAAGCCATTATAGGGTTATTACTTGACCTAATTTCTATTTTATTTTATTTTATTTTTTTGAGACAGAGTCTCACTCTGTTGCCTGGGCTAGAGTGCCGTGGCATCAGCCTAGCTCACAGCAGCCTCAAATTCCTGGGCTCAAGCAATCCTCCTGCCTCAGCCTCCCGAGTAGCTGGGACTACAGGCATGCGCCACCATGCTCGGCTAATTTTTCTATATATATTTTTAGTTTTCCAGCTAATTTCTTTCTATTTTTAGTAGAGATGGTATCTCGCTCTTGCTCAGGCTGATCTCAAACTCCTGAACTCAAAGGATCCACCCATCTCAGCCTCCCAGAGTGCTAGGATTATAGGTGTGAGCCACCGCGCCTGGCTTACTTGGCCTAATTTCAATATTGTTTTATCTCAGGGAATAGGGAGGCCCGAGGAGAGGCAGAGAGAATGGGCAGTTGGTGCAGCAGTCAGAACACATCCGTTTATCAACTAAGTTCACTGTCTTATATAGGCATGGTTCATAGTGTCCCAAAATAATTATAATAATAACATCAAAGATCACTGATCACAGATCACCATAACAGATATAATAATAATATATAATAATAATAATAATAATGAAGCTTTAAATAGTTTGAGAATTACCAGAATGTGACACGGAGACACTAAGTGAGTACTTGCTGTTGGAAAAATGTCACTGATAGACTTGCTCAATACAGGGTTGCTACAAACCTTCAATTTGTAAAAAACACAATGTCTGTGAAGTACCATAAAGCAAAAGGCAATAAAATGAGGTATACCGGTATCTGGAGAGAATCCATAGTGCTCATAAAATTCTCAAAGGAGTCCATGATCCCCAAAAGGTTGAAATTTACAATGTCTCTACCATTCCTCTTCTTAAACCCCATAGCTACTGACTTAGTAGCTGTGGGACATTACTAACTTGCTCTCTTAATCTGGTTTGTCTGTCTCCAGTCTCTTCCCTATTCTTCACATTACACAGACAGATTTACCTAAAGCACAGTTACGATCACGTCATTCCTTTACTCCAGAGCAGTCAGTGGCTTTCCATTGCCTGCAGAATGAAGTCCCAACATGGTAACTGATACTCCAGCCAAAATAGGCTACTTCCCTTTCTTCAAAACTTCTCTCTGCTTCCTCACCTTGGCTTCCTGCTTGGGGAGACCCACCTCCTCACAATGATTGCCTGTCAAAACCCTACCCATTTTTCAAGGCCTAGTTCATGTGCTTCAACCTCCAAAAACACCTCCCAGGATATCCCATGCAGAGGTGATATCTTTTACCTCTGGACCTGCATAGCACTTTATTTTGGCCTTGTGGGAGATGGACTTCTAGTTGCCTCTGCAAAATCCACTCTCCTCTCAAAACATTTCCTAATCTTTCCTGCAGTTAGGTGTGACTTGCAACTAAACTCTTGCCAAAGGGATGTGAGAGAAAGTGAGATGGACAAATTCCACCTCACTTGCTTAAAAAAGAAATTCCTTGCCTGGCCCTTGTCTCTTTCCCCCTTCCGTAAGTGAGAACGTGGATGTGCACATGACCTTCCATGGAGCAGGACTGTCCCACTGGCCTAGACCAGCCAGACTGTTATGCAAGAGAGAAACAATTTGCCTTACTTGAGCTGCTGCATTTTAGATTCTTTGCTGTAGAAGCTTACTCTTTACCCAAACACACTGGCTTCTTCATGGCAATGTGTTAAATTGTATCATGACTTATAATTATTTGTATCAATGTTTAATCCGCCTCCTAGGAAGCCAGCTTCTAATTGGTCTCCCTGCTTCCTACCCTGCCTCCTGCACTCTGTTCTCAGCAACTGCCCTGATCCTTTTAAAAGGGGAGTCAGATTATCTCACTCTTTGTTAAAAACCTTCATTCAGTAAAAGGAAAACCCTTACAATAACCTACAAGGTCCTGCATAGTGGATATTCTCCTTCCAATCACTCTTATCTCGATGATCTTACTTTGCTTATTTTCTCTTATAGGTACATGCTACCCCCCACCCCACAACATTCACCCTGTACTAGTATTCCTCAAGCCAGTCAAACACTTCCACCTTAGGGGCTTTGCCCTTGCCTTTGGCTCTGTCTAACTCAGATATCAACATGCCTCTTTTTTTAATCTCCTTCAGGTCTTAGCTCACATGTTATCTTTCCAGATAGACCTTCTCTGACCACCGTACCTAAAATTATACTCCTATCCCCTACACCCTGGCAAATTATCCCAGTTTCCTTGCCTAATTTTTCTTTACAGCACTTATCACCATTTGTGATACTATGTCTTTTCTTTATTTGCATGTTTATTGTTTGAAAAATGCAAAATCCATGGGGGGTGGGGTTTGATTGTTTACTACTGTATTCTCATGCATATACATAGGGCCTGGGTCATAAAAAGTGTACCATGAATATTTATTGATGAATGAATTCCTTGGGGGCAAATACTTTGTAGTCCCCTCAAGACCTAGTACACTGCCTTGTATGCAATAAAGCACTCAGTAAATATTTGATGGATGAACTATGATGGGAGACTACTAATATTCTGCCCTTGAGTCTGCTTCCTTCTCCGAGTATGCCTATACACATGGGCCTATATTAAATTTCTGAACATGTGGAAGTATGCAAAAGGTCAGAGGAGAGGTCCTCCATGGACATTGCTGAAAATGGCAGTAAGAGAAAGATAGGATGCTGCTTTGCTGCTTTGAGAATTTCCTGCCTTTGCCACCTAGACAAATCCCTTCCCCACTCTGGGTCCCAGTTGCAGCATATGTAAAATGAAGTTAGTAGACTAGATGATCTCTATTTTTGTAATTGGTAACTATGAGCACTACAGTCACTTTTGATTCTAGAACTGTATGATTTTTCTCTTCTCCTAACCCATGGTTGGAATATGCCTAACAAAAACATGGTGTAAGAATAAAACCTCACTTTGGTCCAATTAGCAAGGATCATTATAAAAATAATAAGACATGGTGTAAAAGCCACATTAACAACATGCAGATACGACTTCGAAGCTCACAGGAGGGAGACTGGACTAAAAATCGGGTTTTCTGATCCCTTCAGGACTCTTCATCTGAAGCTCCATGGTATTCTAGTTTTTCTTTCCTTTCCAAGAGTTACATAAATCAGACCCTTATTGCCCAGATATTTTGGAAAATCCACAGTGCTTCACTTGTTTGAACATACTTGGTCCCAGCGTTAAGAAACAAAACGCAACTTTCTCTGGCAGTGTCTCTGGATGATTCAGGTGGCATGCCTTCAGTCACTTTTCCCTTTAAGATTTGTCTTTCAGGCTGTTCAATTGCAGAGGGCAAACAAGCCCTTTGGATGCGCCTCTGTGATGTAAAAGTGCTTTAATTCAGCCCCATCCTTATTAAGAGAGAAAAATGGTGTTCAGAAACATGCAAACTCATGTGGCTGTCGTCCTGATGAACAGATTTTTTCAAAGCAAACTGTAAACCAGAGCCAGACTTACTTTCTCGCGCTGAGGAAGGAAAAAAAAAAATAGCAAGCGTGGCTGATTTCCCGCTAGCGGGAACGATCTTCGCGTCATCCCTCCACCCACGTCCCTCCACCCCCAGTCATCTCCCCGCGCTCCAGTCCGCTCTCCCGGACAGCTCAGCGACAGGGGGCGAGGCCAAGAAGTAGCCCCGCCCACTTCATGCGCTCCAGCCAATACCTGCAGAACCGGAGGGAGGCTGAGCTACAGGGAGGGGCCGGCCCCTCGCTCCCGCTCAGCTAATCCGGGCGGGGCGGGGTGTGGACTTCCCTGCTAACCCCGCCCCCCGGCTCTGGATAATTTAGAGCCGCGCGCGGGGCGGGAATGTAAGATGGCGGAGTAGCAGCGTGAAGAGGTTAGCATTGAGTCTCCGGGCAGACTTTGGTTCCTGCCTCCGCCGCAGCAGTGATCGCTTAGTTAAGAGTGCCTAGAGTAATTGGACAAGATGCCGAACATCAAAATCTTCAGCGGCAGCTCCCACCAGGATTTGTCCCAGAAGATTGCCGACCGCCTGGGCCTGGAGCTAGGCAAGGTGGTGACTAAGAAATTTAGCAACCAGGAGACCTGGTAAGGGCCAAATTGGGACCCCAATGTGACCTCACCCGCCCGAACAGCGGGGCGTAGAGGGGATGGGGCCGCCGCCTGAGTTCCGAGGGACTGCGGGAGGGGGAAAGAGGGAAGCTCTGTGGCGAGCGTGCCCCTTAGGCTGTTTCCGTTATGTTACCTCTTGCGGGAGGGTCACGTTCATTCTCACCGTGCGGTGGGGTGGAGTCAAGATGGAGCATGAGGCGAGGCTGCTGGGTTTAAAGGCAAGGGCTGGAGAACCAAGTGGATAGTGGCTGCCTAGAGCGACGGGAGGGGACACGTGGCTTTGCTTCGCTTTTGAGCCACCCATGCTAGACTGGGTTTGCTTCGGCTCTTGGACTAGCTTGCACTGGAGAACCGTCCGCGTAGTGTGAGCCTCCTTGGTCTTTCTCCTAGTGTCTAAGAAGTAGCTTTTTCATTTGAAATGGAATGGGTCCAGTTTGGTGTTGGGAGAAGCTGGCATTACATACTGTGGGCGCCAAAATTACTACGGGGGACTTCCCTTAGATCGGCAAGCGTTGGCTTTTCACATTTTTAGAATCATCTACTGCATAATCGGAGCCATAAATCTAGTTGAATAAGCGATGCATTGACTCTGCATCCTTGATAGCCAGCATCTCAGCTTGAGCCATCCAGAAAGTCTAGGGGACTTTAATTCTGGAATCTTTGACCTTCCCCAATGCAGCTCGTGGTACCGATAATGGCAAAAGCATATTTTTCGGTAACGGAGTGTACCCTGCACTTGTGCACTTCTCTTCTCTTAGGGTGGGGAATTTAGGAAACATTTTTATACCTGAATGTTAAGATAATTGAAGACATAATGGAATGGAAGACCAGGATTGGACAGTGCATTGCAACTTGAATTTTTTTCATTGCCTTACCACTAAAACTTGCTTCCTCCCCCTCACTTCCACCGTGTACCTGCGCCATGGGACATCTTAGAGATAGCCTGGTTCTTTCAATAACTCTTCCACTTAAATGCGGGATCTTCTGGTTCTGATATGTGTACTTTGTGTTTTGTTATGCAGGATCTTCTGGTTCTGATAGGTGTACTTTGTGTTTTATTGTTACCCTGTTGAGCAAATCAGAGCACTGCCCACAATCTTACAGATACAGTCATCTGTTAAGGCAAAAGTTTTCACCTAATAATTTGTTACATTACTTTGAACATTTTTTTTCTTAAACGCTTTTGTTTACTTTTTTTCTTTAAGCTGATTTCCAAGGGTAACTGCCCTTATCTTTTTTTTTCTTTTTTTGAGACAGGGTCTTGCTCTGTAGCACTGAGTAGAGTGCAGGCTGCAGCCTCAAACTCCTGGGCTCAAGCAATCCTCCTGCCTCAGCCTCCAGAGTAGCTGGGACTACAGCTGCGGCCATCCCCAGCTAATTTTTTCTATTTTTAGTAGAGATGGGGTCTCTTGCTCAGGCTGGTCTAACTCAGGCAGGTCTCCCAACCTCTGACCTTAAAGCGATCCTCCCGCCAGCGACTGCACCCAACCCTCTTTTAATCTTTTTAAAGATCAAGGTGATAAAAGTAATGTCTACTGTAATGGACAGGTTCCTGGATTATTGTGCCAATAATTGTGATGCAAATGTACTGTAAACACTGCCATCTGTAACCAGCCTGCACCTCAGGCAAAAGAGGTGCTCAGTCTTTAGCCTTGACCAAACATCATGGACCTTCGTTAAGAATACAAAACAGGACAAGACTTTTGTTGCGAATGGCCAGATAGCTAGGGGACAAGAATGTTTTTCACTTGGAGATTTTCTTTGGCCCCTGTGGTTATTTAATCCTTTTCCTATGCTCCCAGGAAAAATATGAACAGTTTATTTTCTCCTTGTCTTAATCCGTCTGCATAATGCAACATACCAGAACCTGAGGCTATACTGGGTGAGGGGAGGGGGAAAACAAGCTCATTTTCTCAGTAGAAGTTGATTTCAAATAAGCCCAACATGGATAATTGCTGACTGGCTAGGTTTCCTTGGTTCTGGCTTAATCATTAGCTTTTTGGTTCCTTAGATATTCAGAAATCTTCATTTAACATAATCAAATATGCTATCTGTGGAGCTCCCCCCAACCTTTGTCTTTTCTATGCTGCAGACATAACTGCTCCCCTGGGTGACTCTTGGGATCTAAAGGTCATGGACAGGGCAACTCAGTAGGTGCTGTGGGTTGTCTCTTGGGGAAAAAATAAAACAATTTTGCTATTTCCTACAATTTGGCAGAATCTCAGGGGTTGATGCTCTCTTGAGCAGAGTAGCTTTTCTTTTGAAATCAGGATTATCCTCAGCGGTCTAGTTATTTTGGAAACATACAGAAATAGAGGTTAAAAGTTAAGGTGCTGGAATCAGGGAACCTGGACTTGAATCCTTAACCTTTGTAGAAGACAGAAGGAAAAAAGATATCTCTCATAATTCTATCACCCAACATAAACTGTTCACATTTTGATTTATGACCTCCCAGATGTTTGTTATATATGTGTGCATTTTATATACTTTTTTTACTTTTAATGGTTTTCTTCATTTAGCAATATATTTTGAGTAGTTTCTTCCTTTAATATTTAGTCTGTGTGATTTTTTAAAGTTATTTAGTTAAAAAGAGACAGGGTCTCACTTTTTTGCCTAGGCTAGAGTGCAGTGGCTGTTCACAGGCATGATCATGGCGCATTGCAGCCTCAAACTCCTGGGCTGAAGTGATCCTTCTTTCTGCCTCGGCCTCCAGAGTAGCTGGGACTATAGGTGCATGCCACCATGCCTAGCTAGTCTATATGATTTGAAACGGCTGCATATTCTTATGGTTATACCATTATTTTATTTTATTTTTTTTTGAGACAGAGTCTCACTCTGTTCCCTGGGGCTAGAGTGCCGTAGCATCAGCCTAGCTCACAGCAACCTCAAACTCCTGGGCTTAAGTGATCCTACTGCCCCAGCCTCCCGAGTAGCTGGGACTACATGCATGCGCCACCATGCCCGGCTAATTTTTTGTATATATTTTAGTGGGTGTTTGGCTAATTTCTTTCTATTTTTTTAGTAGAGATGGGGTCTCGCTCTTGCTGAGGCTGGTCTCGAACTCCTGAGCTCAAATGATCCACCCGCCTCGGCCTCCCAGAGTGCTAGTGCTAGGATTACAGGAGTGAGCCACTGCACCCGGCTGAGTTTTTTTTTTTTTTTTTTTTTTTTGAGACAGAGTCTTTGCTCTGTTGCCCAGGCTAGAGTGAGTGCCGTGGCGTCAGCCTAGCTCACAGCAACCTCAAACTCCTGGGCTCAAGCGATCCTCCTGCCTCAGCCTCCCCAGTAGCTGGGACTACAGGCATGCACCACCATGCCCGGCTAATTTTTTTTTTCTATATATATTTTTAGTTGGCCAGATAATTTCTATTTTTAGTAGAGATGGGGTCTCCCTCAGGCTGGTCTCGAACTCCTGACCTTGAGCGATCCACCTGCCTCGGCCTCCCAGAGTGCTAGGATTACAGGCGTGAGCCACCTCGCCCGGCCTTATTTTATTTTTTGAGACAGGGTCTTGTTCTGTCACGCAGGCTGGAGTGCGATGGTATGATCGTAGTTCACTGCAGCCTCAAACTCCTGGGCTCAAGCGATCCTCCCACCTCAGCATCCTGAGTAACTGGGACTACAGGTGTGTGGTAGCACACCTGGCTGATTTTTAAAAATTTTTCTTGCAGAGATGAGGTCTCACTATGTTGTGCAGGCTGGTCTTGAAATCCTGGCCTCCCAAAGTGCTGAGATTATAGGTGTGAGCCATATACTGTAGTTTTAGATAACCAAGTCCCTGTTAATTGGATATTTCCAATTTCTGATCTAATGCTTTTATATGAAAATCCTTGAATATAAATCTTTGACTATGTCTGATAATTTCCTCAATAAATCCCTAGGGAGGAGCCAGGTGTGGTGGCTTGTGCCTGGGACTACACAAGCCTGGGACTGGAGGCTGAGGCAAGAGAATTGCTTGAGCCCAGGAGTTTGAGGCTGCAGGGAGCCATGATTGTGCTGCACTCTAGCCTGGGCCACAGAGCAAGACCCTGTCTCTTGAAAAAAAGTAATAAATTCCTAGGAGGGGAATTACTAGGTTAAAGGGTATACACCATTTTTCAGGCTTTTGATACCTATTGCCAAATTGCTTCCCAGAAAAGTTGAAGTAATCTCCAGTTTCATCATCCATAACAGTGTTGATAATATCTGATGTATAGTGAATGTTTAAAGGTGTGCTAGTTTCCATGCTAAGCACTTTGTGTACGTTGTATTTAATCTCCTCAAAACTGCTATGAGAAGTTACTCACTATCTCTTTTACTGAGGAGGGAACTAAGATTCAAGGTTAAGTAACTTGCTCAACTCTGTGTATGATGATTCTTTTAAATTTTTGCTTACATGATACCTCACCTGGCTTTCAGAACTTCTGGATATACCAAACTTTTGACTCTGTTCTCTTCAATATCAGTAAATAACTATGGTTTATTTGGTTAATTTTGTATTGGCTGAGAGGAGGAAGACTTCAACTTCAGTTGCCTAGGATTTTCCTAAGAACCGTACCTTTTGGTTAGTTAATCCCATGTATTTTGCACATGCCAACATCTCCATAGTCTGAATTCTTGAGATTTTCTTAATACCATCTGCCTTTTAGGTTAGCTATATTTCCTTTTTGTATGTTTTAACATTCTGTGCTGGTTGGATGCACTTATTCCTAATGCTAAAGGAAGGGAAAAAGAGAAGCTAGTTTTCTCACTGATTGGATGGGCATAACAAGTCCTCTCGCCTCTCCAAAACAGCTGGGAGAATGATTGGCGCAAAGCCATTTGGAGAGCACTCCATTAACTAGAGGGAGAGAACAAAGAGTGTTATCCTCTAAATTGCTGAACTGGGTCTTTCTGCCTAATAGATTATATTAGGAGCAAACAGGTTTTAGGCCCAACTGTTCTTCCATCAGGTGCTGCCATACCTCATCTCTTAGATTTAGAAGAAACCAAAAATCATTTATTGACCAAGTTGTATAATGAGTGTAGTTCATGGACTTTTTAAGGCTTTGTCAAAGTCCATGTGTTTAGCAGTACTACTAGAGGGAAAAATTGGTCTTAATAAGTAAAATTAGAATTATACACAGTAAAACAAGTCAATATCCTAAGTTTACTTTTACCACCTTATTTTTAACAGTTAAATAACTTGCACAAGTTATTAGATACGTGCCTCACCATAACAAATATCTTTCTATGCTGAGGGTAAATTTTAGTTTTAAGTTTGACCTTGGGAAACGTCTGACGTGTAATAACAAAATAGTGATTGTGTTGGGTGGTGAGCTGATAGTGATTTAAAAAAATTATTCTTCAAGCCTTATGTGATGTTAGAATATATTATTTTTAAAAGAATCTCCTGTTAAAGCTATATATTTAGCTGATCCTCTCTGATGTTTAATTTTATAACTGATACGTTGCCTGCTTTTAAGAAAGGATTTGAAGTGTTTCACAATAGTCACAAGTTTAAGAAGCAATGTGGAACGATGGACTACAGTAATTGTGCCTAGAATTTGCCATAAAATGATCACTAAAGTTTGGTGTTAGTTTAACTGTATCCCTGGGCTTCCTGGCAGACAGAGGGATAAAGGCGTATGCAATGGATTATGTAGCTTTTCTTTTTTTTTCTTACAGCACTGTCAGCTAGCCTGGAATTGTGGAGCTTTTATTTTCATAAGGCTAATTTTATGGGTGGGATTCTTAAATTGTTATGGTGAGTAACATAATGAACAAAATAGCAATTTTGTGGGTTTTTCTTCTTACAATCTTTACTTTTTAATTGAATTATAACATGAATGGAGAAAATGAACAAATTTTCAATGTACAGAATTTTACGTATGGAAAGCATTCATAATGACCATTATGTAGGTCAGGATATGGAATATTTCATCACCACTGCAGGTATGTCCCCCTCCCAGATGACAGCTCCAAATATGGGTATTTTTTATACTGACTGATAGTTGAGGCATTGGTAAAGGGAGATAAGCCACCATGGTCTAAGTATTGTTGTTTTCTGGTCTTATTTGATAATAATAAAGCTTTAAAAACATAGAGGAATAGATAGTTAGCCTGTCCCTTATCCTGTCTTGGATCAATGGTCAAATTACATTTGTCCTCTTAACTCCTAACAAACCACCTGGATCTGGCAAGTGAATGCCTGGAGCACAGATAACATTTGTGTTCTTGACAAAAACAAGTTCTATAGATTTCTGATACCAGATGTAGAGGGCAAAGTTGACATTATTGGAAATGAATGTGCCTGACTCCCTCCACCCAGGGAAATGGAAAATTTGGTCAAGGATGTGACTTATGAGGGATGAATGTGGGCAGGATTAAAGTTTTCTGTGTGTTTTAGTTGTTCAAATAATGTACCTATTTTACATTTAACAGCACGTATCAGTTCAGTTCCTGGGTCACACTAGCCACATTTCAGGTGTTCAATAACCACATGAGACCAGTGGGTACCATATCGGACTGTACCATTCTAGGGCCTACATTTTGGAAAACATGAAAGTTGTCCTTCTAGAAAGCCCTTCCTGGCTCCCTCCTGCCTATCTGAATTTTGTTGAATGTCTTCAGAAAGCAATTTTGACATTGGCATAGTTGGTATTTCAAACAGATTCAATTGTTTCTTAAGGCTGATCTTGGTGATTAATAAAATCCTCAGCATAAAAGATACCCTTTTACTTTTTATAATTGAAGGTAAGGCAAAGTTCATATAAAAGCTGAATCAAGTATTCATAAATTAGAACAAAAAAGAGGTAAATCTGTCACTTCAGTTATGTGGAGGTTCACAAAATTGCTATATTGTTCATTATCTTACTCAGCACCACTATTTAAGGATCATGCCATAAAATTCTTTGTCACTATCATCCTGGTGAGCCCATCAGGTTATAGTTCTACCCCAAATTAAATATAATACAAGTATCTGCAAAAGGATATGAGCAGATTTGTCAACCTTTTAAACAAACATGTTCACACTTGCCTCTATTGTAGAGCCAAAAATGAATTATTTTGTGAAGGATGATAAAAGTCAGCCTTCTAGATTTTCCCAATAGCAGGCCTGAAGCCAGTTTATAATCTGTCTAAAATGAGTGGGTGCAAGGGGCAGCTAATTCTGAAGGATGTTTATTCATTCATTCATATATCCATTCATGCATCCATTTTTCATGGTTTTGGCACTGGCTGGCTGGGGACACCAGTAAGTGGGACTGATCTGGTCCTTGCCTTCACAGAGCTTGCATTCTAGTGGAGGAGAGACAGTAAGCACGTACATAAATAATAAGGTGATAAGAAATTGTGGTAAGTGTTCTGAAGGGAGTAAACCAGGGTGATGAGAAAATACGAGGGGGGGGATCACTTTAACTTTTTATTATGGAACATTTCAAACATAAATGGAAGTAGACAAAATGGTAAAATGATCACTCCCTACTCCCGGTACCCATCACACATTTCAGCAGTTATCAATTTTTGGCTACTCTTTTTTTTTTAAGGGGTCAGGGGTTGTGAGGGGGGTGGGTGCTCAGTTGCCTTGTTAGTTTTTGCTGAGACAGTCTCACTCTGTCGCCCTGGGTAGAGTGCAGTGGCAGTCTTTGTAGCTCACTGCAACCTCAAACTCCTGGGCTGTAAACTGTCCTGCCTCAGCCTCCTGGATAGCTGGGATTATGAGCACACGCTGAAGTGCCTGGCTGGGGTTTTTTGTTGTTGTTTTTTCACTTCTTTCTTTTTTTTTCCTTTTTCTTTTTGGTAGAGACAGGGTTTCGCTCTTGTTCAGGCTGGTCTTGAACTCCTGATCTCAAGCGATCCTCCCTCCTGCCTTGATCCTCCCACCTGGGCCTCCCAGGGTGCTTGGATTAAAGGCGTGAGCCACCACGCCTGGCCTACAGCTACTCTTGTTTCATCTGTTATTCCCCCTTCACACATAATGCCCACAATTGAATTATTTTGAAGCAAACACAGGTGTTAATGTCACCCATGTGTATTTTAGTAACCATGATACCATTATCACACCTAAAAAATTAACAGTAATTCCTTACTGACAAATAACTAGCCAGTGTTCCAGTTTCCCCAGCTCATAAATGTGGGGTTTTTTGTTTGAAACAGTATGCAAATAAGGTCCATACAGGTATAATTGGTTGATATGATTTTTAAGTCACTTTTAAGTTTACAGGTTCTCTGGGTGGTCACTTTTGATAAGATGGTCAGGGAAAGAAGGTGTTTTGATTGGGGGCCTGAAAAGTGAGTAGGGTAGCTGTAGGAAGAACATTCCAGGTAGTGGGGAGAAGTGTAAAGGCCGTGAAGTAGAAACAGGTGTATTCAAGGAATGTAAGGAAGAGTGTGGCCAGTGTATAAGCTAGGGAGAAAATATTTTGAAATGAGTGATTTCTCGAATTAACTATCCTCCAAGTTCCCTCGCAGTATTATATAGTTTCTTAGAAAATAATACAGTTAGACTAAGTTCTTTTTTTTTTTTTTTTTTTTTTTTTTGAGACAGAGTCTCACTCTGTTACCTGGGCTAGAGTGCCGTGGCGTCAGCCTAGCTCACAGCAACCTCAAACTCCTGGGCTCAAGCGATCCTCCTGCCTCAGCCTCCCGAGTAGCTGGGACTACAGGCACGTGCCACCATGCCCGGCTAATTTTTTCTATATATATTTTAGTTGGCCAGATAATTTATTTTTAGTAGAGACGGGGTCTTGCTCTTGCTCAGGCTGGTCTCGAACTCCTGACCTCGAGCGATCCTCCCGCCTCGGCCTCCCAGAGTGCTAGGATTACAGGCGTGAGCCACCGCACCCGGCCATAGACTAAGTTCTTTTGATTGACTACAGAAGTGCTGTTGTTTTTAGTTATGCTTTTATGACCTCCAGCAATGGTTTACTCAAGAATACACAGAGTATAATAATGTACTTTTTGTTGAAATTGAATTTTGAAATAATCGTAGATTGACATGCACTTGTAAAAAATAGTACAGAGAGATCCAGTGAGCCCATTATCCACTTGTCCCCAAGTTCCCAATCATAGTTTTCCAAACTGTAATTTTCTTGTAAAACTAGGGTACATCGTGTCAACCAATATATCGACATTGATACAGTCAAGACATAAAATGGTTTTATCACTGTAAGGGTCCTTCCCGTCGTAACCACATCCACCTTTCTCCTCCTCCCCCTCTGTAGTTTTCCTTTTTACATTGCCTTTGTCTGGTTTTGGTATCTGAGTAATACTTGCCTTATAAAATGAGCTGGAGAGTGTTCCCTCGTCATCTGTCTTCTAGAAAAGATTGCGCAAAATTGGCGTTAATTCTTCTTTCAATGCTTGGGTAGAATTCTCCAGTGAAGCCTAGAGGTTTATCAGTTTTATTGATAGTTCCGTCCCCTCAAGAACCAGCTTTTTGTTTCATTGACTTTTTTCTGTTTCCTGTTTTCAGTTTTAGTGACTTCAGCTCTTGTGGTTATTTTCTTCCTTCTGCTTGCTTGGAGTTTATTTTGCTCTTTTCCTAGTTTCTTGAGGTAGGAACTTAGATTATTGACTTGAGCAAATAATGCACTTTTAGCATAAGCATCCGTGGTATAAAATACTTACTGAATTCAGTGCCTGAAGATTTATGTTCAGATATCCTAAACTAATGTGTTTTCCTTTTTGTTCTTGGTGTCAGGAAGCTCGGCTGGTTTTTTCTATTTGCTTTTATTTTTCTTGCTTTACAGTACAAACTAACCCCATTCTTTTTTTAAAAATGCCTTACAGTTTTTATTTTGATGGTGTTGTATGAAAAGTGAAATTAGTAGGAAAAAAAGACCCAGCAGCTGTTGGAGGGCTTCCATAGGCATCTTAGCCAAAAGGACTGGTTCAAAAGCAAAATAAACCCATTTGTCAGGAAGGTGTGAAAGGAAGCAGCCATGAGACAGCCTTCAGTGCTTAAAAGCCCATTCTTCTTATAATAAAAGTAGGATCCCTTCAATAGCTATGTGGGTTAGAAATGAATAAGTCATTATCTGCTATGTCAGCTTCTTCTGGCAATCGAATTACCTCTGCTGAGATAATTCTCCTTGAGGTAATGCTCTTTGAAGTTTTGTTTGGGGAGAGAGGATTGGGGTAAAAGTGATCCTGACAGGCATAGGACAGTGGATAGTTCCTGAAACCACGCAGAAGATAGCACTTAGAGTGAGATAAAGGTCTGGATCTTTTATTATTGCCTTTTGATTCAAGCAAAAAATTTTTCTCTTGCTCAGTAGGGGTTGTCAGCCATTTTTTTTTTTTTTTTTTTTTTGAGACAGAGGCTCACTCTGTTGCCCCGGCTAGAGTGCTGTGGCGTCAGCCTAGCTCACACCAACCTCAAACTCCTGGGCTCAAGCAATCCTTCTGCCTCAGCCTGAGTAGCTGGGACTACAGGCATGCGCCACCATGCCTGGCTAATTTTTTCTATATATTTTAGTGGGTGTTTGGCTAATTTCTTTCTATTTTTTAGATCATAACTTTTTCTTGGTAGGGACCCAAGTATGGGTATTAAAACTTTGATTTTGTGGTAAAATAATAGCCCTACTCCGTAACTGGAGTAACTTTCCTATGGAGTTTTATTAAATAAGACTCACTGATTGGACCAGAGTACAGTTAGCACAGAATGAGGGTAAGGACCACATCTGTTTTATTCACCACTGTTTCCATGGCACCTAGCACAGTGACTAGCATATGAACATTTAATATTAGTGAATTGCCAATATGGTGGAGGTGATACTATCTTCTGTATAAAGTGTCATTATGGAACAGTAGCAGTTCATTCCTTATGATATTTCTACTTTTGTTATGTATGGAATATGTAACAGTCACAGGTGATGTATCAGGCTTATATGCACATCACAACTGCAGATCAAAAATATTTGGAAAAAATTGCACCTGTATAGAACATGTACAGACTTTTTTCTTGTCATTATTTTCTGAACATACAGTATAACAGCTATTTACATAGCATTCACACTGTATTAGGTATTTTTTTATTGCCAGTCAAATTTAGCAATGGGGGGTTGAATACCAACTTTAGTGACACTAATGTTAATAAGTTCTGATAACCCACTACCATCGGACCAGCCTGTATTAGGTATTATAAGTAATCTGGAGATGATTTAAAGTATACAGGAAGATGCACATAGTTTATATATGCAAATACTATATCATTTTACATAAGGGACTTGAGCATCAGTGGATGCTGGTATCCAAGGGGGGTCCGGGAACTAATCCCCCTTAGATACCAAGAGATGACTAACTATACTTCTACAGATAGTAAGGTCTAAGAAGCATAGCTTCCCTACAGGTATGCTGTGAATGGGTTATAGCTACATGTGGATACTGAGGCCTCAGACTTCAGGTAATCCCCTGGAGGGACCCCTATACCCAGAAGCAGTTCACTGCTTCAATTTACTCCAGTGGAGTATGCAAATATTACCATTTTCTACATGTGACATGACATGAAAAAGATTGGCTAATGTTAGTCTAAAGTACTTACAAATAATTGGACCATAATTTCGGCAGGCAGCCTGTATTTCATCTCACAGGTTGTGATCTGCGGTTGCTTGAATCCATGGATGTGGAACCCAAGGAAGTGGAGGGCTGACTGTATAAGTACTTAAAAATCTATTTTATGTTGTTTTTCTTTCCCCATTGCAGTGTGGAAATTGGCGAAAGTGTACGTGGAGAGGATGTCTACATCGTTCAGAGTGGTTGTGGTGAAATCAATGACAATTTAATGGAGCTTTTGATCATGATTAATGCCTGCAAGATTGCTTCAGCCAGCCGGGTTACTGCAGTCATCCCATGCTTCCCGTATGCCCGGCAGGATAAGAAGGATAAGGTAGGAGCAGAATCTTTTTTTTTTTTAAAGCAGGGGAAACAAGTACTTCCCAAAGTCACAAAAGAACTCTGTAACCAGCAGATAGATATTTAGGGGGCATTTTTTAAATCACATTTTCTTAGGTATTACCCTATCTTCAAAATAATAGACATATATTAATAATTGGTTTGCATAAAGCAACATTTATAGTCTATGTTTTATTCCAGTCCTACATATGTAACTTTCAGTTAGCTCACTGGTATTTTTAATTGTATCATTCCACCAACTTTAGTGGAATAGAATATTTTTTAAAGCTTATGTAGATCCTCTCAAAGTGTCATAAGATTGGGGTCCTAGTTATGACCTCTTCGTAAAACTTGAAGTCTGTTACATGAATACTTGGTTTTCACATATAAAACTTTGCAAGTCTATTGTAATTAATGCCCAATTTCATGCACAATGCCTGGGAGAAGGCCAGATATTTTTATTCCAACAGAGTATAAATTAAAGGGCATGGACTTGTCTATTTTATAGTGCAGTGAGTATATTTATCTTTTTTTTTTTATTTCAGCTCTTCATGGGGGTACAAAACCTCAGGTTACATACATTGTCCGTGTCCCACCTATTTATCTTTTTTTTTTTTAAGGGATTTACGGTTATTGGAAGGTTGACCTCCAGATGAATATGGCAGTGATATAATTTATAAAAAAAAACCTCTATAATTTCTATTCTTTATTGATGTATCTTTAAACTTTGACACATCAGATATTATACAGGTTTGAGTATGCATGCGCTAAAAATTTTAATTAAATTATTTTAAGAAGATTTTTAGGTTTACCTAGTTTGAATAATTGTGCATTGGAAACATTTGAATAGGATGAAAATATGTATGCTAAGAAAATGAAAGCTAGGAAGGTATTTTCTTTATTGAAATAGTGTCCTGAGATGGAAAAGTGATATTGTACTTAATGTTCGTTCTAGATTTTAATCTACTAAAAGTCAATGGCCATGTCTCTTTCTATGAATTTCCTGGTAGCATGGTGCCTTAAACATAGTAGGTGTACAATAGTTTCTTGATCAAATGAATTGTTTTTCAAACTGGCCTTTTCATTTTTCTTTTTTTTGCTTCCTCTTTCCTCCTCTCCATTTAGAGCCGGGCTCCAATTTCAGCCAAACTTGTTGCAAATATGCTGTCTGTAGCAGGTGCAGATCATATTATCACCATGGACCTACATGCTTCTCAAATACAGGTATCAATGGAACCTAAATATTAGGGGTTAGAAAGGTAGGAGGTGAGTACTGATGATGCTGAAGACTGCAGAGAAGCCAAAAATTATGCCTAAGTACAGCTTAAATAAACTAGACAACAACATTTTAAAATGTATTCACATTAAGCATGGTTCCGTGATCTTGGTCATTTGAGGTGGTGAGATAGGGAGGCAGTCTGGTATTATGGGGAAGAACGTAGACTTTGGCATCAGACCTAGATTGAATACTGGTTTTGACGCTTAACTAGCTTTGTAAGCTTGGGCAGGTTACTTAACTTCTGGTCATACTTTTTCATTATTGTGATTATAAGATGTTAAATTCATGATATAATGCCTGGCCCATGATAGGTATTCATAAATAGGAGGTGTTATTGTCATTATTTTCTTTGAATATTCACTGTCTTAAATTTAGAGCCACAGATATTGGAACCTACTTTCTAGCATAAACCTAGAAGAAGGGGAGTAGAACACCATTTTAATGCTTTTCAAAGAGGCTTTCAACTCATTATCATTTCAGGCTTATGGGAATTCAATGAAGTACATAGGACAAGAGATTGTACTTATTTTATAGAAAGGAACAACTTGAGAAACACAGCTAATTTGTATCAACTAGAGTTAGAATACAGATCTCCTGACCTCAAGCTATTCTTTGATTGTTTACTGTAAATAGCTTCCACTAAGTTATACACCATAGCATCTCTAACTGGTTTATCAATCAGCTTTTTGCTCCTTAACAAATCAATGCAACATAAAGCAGTATTTATTAACGCATGAGTCTGCATGTTGGCTGGGCAGTTCTTATGGTCTTGGCTGAACTTGGGCTGTTCTTCACATGGACTCACTCATGTTCCTATGGGCAGTTGTGGGTTGGCTGAGGGCCGGGCTCTCTGCCACAGCCTAGATTTGAGGAGGCCGTTTTTATAATCTACCACACTGGGCATGCCTTCCCATCCGTTTGAATGTTGCAGTAAGGTACTGTTTGAACAAGTTACTACTTTCTTTGTGTTAGCCATTTATAAATAAATGGAAGAGAAGGAAAATGAAGCAAAACTGATCTAGCTTCTTTCTATAGGGCTTTTTTGATATCCCAGTTGACAATTTGTATGCAGAGCCAGCTGTCCTGAAGTGGATAAGGGAGAACATCTCTGAGTGGAGGAACTGCACTATTGTCTCACCTGATGCTGGTGGAGCTAAGAGGTATGGCTGAAATTAGTATTGTAACCAATATACTGGGAAAATCTTTCAGACAGTTGTGTCAGAAAGTGATGTCTTTCTATCCAAGTGGTGGTTTTTAAGTATACTTCTGAATGGATATAGCAGTAGTTGGGACATGGGTTCAGTATAGTGTGTGTTACTTACTCCTCTTTTTATTGGCCTGAGTCACTACTTGGAAGACAAGAAAGAAAAAAGGCCCTAAATAGTCACGGTATTGTGGACTTGACTGTAACACATGAATAACTTGGCACTATAGAGTTAGCAATACTGCAATAAACCTATTGAGTGATAGGAAATTTGGTTTTCTAATGAACGGCAGTTGCTATGAACCACGTATTAGTAGACAAGTTTGCTTTTCCATACCTCTTAATGCTGTTAATTTGGGGGGGGATTAAAATCAAGCAGGAAGGAAAACAAAATGTGGTATTTTTATTTAAAGCCAAGACCATAAAATTTTAAACAAACTGATTGCCAGGGCTTGCCAGTTACAGCGCTTTCCAGCTCACATGGTGCAGACTAAGAGCTCTTGATTTCCTTAGTGGATTACTCGTTAGTAATGCATTCAAAAGCATTTCACATGTTCTTCTTGTTGTGGAAATAGAATGAAGAGCTACAAACCACAGATGATTAGGAAAAGCTAATTCAGAATTTTCCAAAAAGCTTTTCAAATCTTCAACGACTGTTTCTCAACAACCTCTTTATTTCAGTAACTTCCACAGAACTGATAAGCTTGAGAGCTTGAGTTGTTCTATCCAGCCAGATGTATGGCTTGGTGAGCCCCATGTAATCACTAGTTACCATCTATAATACTGGAGGCAGAGCCTAAAAAACATCCCTCTACTGGTAGTCATCATACTTGTCTTAACTTACTGGCCATTATTTTCATATCTTGCCTTGGGGCTTAGAAAATAGTCACATTTGAAATAATGAAGGAGTTTCTTTCCAAAGTTGGGTACAGGAGAACTGCCTTTAGTAGGTAACATTGCTACTTGATTACTTTTTCATTATAATTGTCTTATAGTGATGGAGTATTTTCTAAGTGAGTGGCTATCACTTTTTTCCCCCTACTGCCTATATAATTGCAGAATCACTTCTGTCTTGGCAGGGTTCAGGGATTAGGTGGAGATCCCTGTGTGATTTTGATTTGCCCAGTAGTTCTCCACTCAAGGGTGTAAGGAGTGACTTTTTCTCGCCCTCTTTATGCTTTGTTGGTCACTGAGCTTGTTGGCCATTGAGTATGGACAGTTTGGGACACAGACTGATTGATCACACATTTGCCTTGGGTAAGTAATCATTCCAAACAAATTAGTCACATTGATGTTACGTGCCTAAGCAGTAGTGATGGAGAGCACAGGGTGTAGTTCATTTAGATCAAGGTACAAATGTTGTCTAAGTTGTGGTTCGAACCTTATTATATGGCCACAGGTTCACAGAAAAACCTCAGCTCTGTGACCCTCTAGTCACAAAGAAAACAAAATGCTATAGTTTGATCAATGCTACATTAAAAAACAAGACAAAACCCAAAGCACAGGCCTCTTCCTCATGCATGACAGGGATGTCACAGCAGAGCATGAACAAACATGTCACTGGGGCAGCTCACTGTCATTTACACTGAATGGATTTCTGTTTGAGTTATGTGATACTTTATCCAAAAACACATTTGTCTTCTATCCCACCTTCTAGTCTGGTTTGTATTATCTTGCAATAAGAAAAATAAGAATGCTGTTTTGATTTTAGAAATACTTTGGGCTGTATAGTGAGATGCCCATCTTGATAACTTTCTTTCTAGCCTTCATAAAAGGAGCTCCCAAGCTTGGTGTCCAGGTACAGTTGGCACTGACTGTTGGTGGATGTTTTGCCACCATCACTGAGGGGAGCAATGAGGGCATAGGCATTGGAACAGGCTAGACACTGCTACTCTCCTGCCAGCTTCAGGGTCACTTCTCACCATCCACAGTCACAGGTCTTCCATGGCAGAAATTGGGACAGTCTGCGCACTCCCTGCATTAGTTAATGAAGTCTTCTTTCATCCGTTCTATTGCCAATCCATTAAATCAGCAGTCTCCAACTTTTTGGCACCAGGGACCAGTTTCATGGAAGATAATTTTTCCAGGGGACAGGGCTGGGGGTGGGGGCAGAGCTCAAGCAGGGGGTAATGCAAGTGATGCGGAGTGGCTGTAAATACAGATGAAGTTTCGCTCGCCTCTTGCTGTGCTACCGGTTCCTAAGTTTCGTGGAAAACAATTTTTCCACAGACGGGGGAGGGTGGGGGGGGGTAGGGGGGAGGCAGAGCTCAGGTGGCGATGCGCTGCCTGGTTCCTGACAGGCCATGGACCAGGGGCGGGCCATGGTGCATGGGTTGGGGACCACAGCATAAAATGTGTTTTAGCATTATACTCCTTCCCAGGACTAGTGAGGGTGTGTCCCCTACCAAGAATGAATGCTCATCTAAGTTTGACCAGTACATTCATAAACTGCTATCGGGATATGTAGGCATTAATCTATAAAACCCAGTTTGTGGCATCTGCCTTTGAGATGTCAGTCAGTGATGGTTGCTTTCTTCCAGCCCTGGGAACTATTTGGTTTCAAGGAGTATTCTCCCCCCCCAGAAAACATGTCCATTCTTTAGTCTATTTTTTCTTTTAAAGACAGGGTCTTGCTCTCTTGCCCAGGCTAGAGTACAGTGGCACAATCATAGCTCACTACAGCCTTGAACTCCTGAGTTCAAGCGATCCTCCTGCTTCAGCCTCCCAAGTAGCTGGGACTGCAGCTTGCATGTTGTCACATCTGGGCTTTGTTTTTTGCTTTTTTGTTGTTGTTGAGATGGGGTTTCACTGTATTGCCCAGTCTGGTCTTGAACTCCTGGCCTCAAGCAATCCTCTTGCCTCAACCTCCCAAGTCACTGAGATTACAGGCATGAGCCACTGAGTCCAGCTAAGATGCTGTTTCTTGTGTCCTAGAAAGCACACATACACATGAACACCCTTTGTTTTGTAGAGTAACCTCCATTGCCGACCGGCTGAATGTGGACTTTGCCTTGATTCATAAAGAACGGAAGAAGGCCAATGAAGTGGACCGCATGGTCCTCGTGGGAGATGTGAAAGATCGAGTGGCCATCCTTGTTGATGACATGGCTGATACTTGTGGCACAATCTGCCACGCAGCTGACAAGTGAGTGTGTAGTGCTGGGGCTGATGGTTAGAAGTAAAAAGCTAACAACTGCTGTCTGAACGCCTCAGCCTACTGATTCTTTTTGGAACTGAATTGAGGGGATAAGTGGCTCTGGAAGATTTTGATTACCCTAGGCTCGATTGCATAGAAATTGATAATTACTCTTATTTTTTTTCAGATTTTCTTAATTTTCCATTTTAAAATATATAATTCAATAACATTAATTACATTCATAGGGTTGTACAGCCATCACCACTATCTATTTATAAAGTTTTTTCATCACCCTGAGCACCCTACGTTTGATAGCTTTTTGTTTTAATGAAAATGGTCTTTTTAAACCTCCAAGTGTCTGAGCCTTGCACAGTGCCTGCAAAATATATGGGTGATGAATGATTCCTGGCTTAGATTCCGGAGTTGATGTTTATAAACCCATTTCATCCTTATGTTAATAAGGGAATAATTGCTGCCACAGGTCAACACCTTGAAATGTCAGTGGCTTTAACATGATAGTTCTTTCCTTGTCCGTGGCACACTCCAATGCAAGTATTCCTGGTTGGACTCATTTTCTCTAAGCAATAGTTCAGAGACGCAGACTCTTTCAATCTTGTAGTATGCTATATCTTTAACATGTGGCTTCCAAAATTACCTTGGAAGACATTTCCATTCTGGCCAGCCAGAAAGGGAAAGGAACACAGAGGATCACTTGCGAAAGATTTTTATAAATCCAGCCACAAAGTGGTATATATCTGTATCTGCCCACATTTCAATAGCCAAAATTAAGCTACACGACCACACCAAACTATGCAAGGGAGGCTAGGAAATGTAGGTCAGCTCTATGCCTAGGAAGAAGAGATGGAGTTTGTTAAGCACTGATGTCTGTGCCAGAGTCCTTTTACAGTAATCTAAACCTCTTCAGGTTAAGATTTTTGTGCTGTTCTTTCTCCTTGGTATGGACTGAATTGTGTCTTCCGAAATTCATGTATGTTGAGCCCCAACCCCCAATGTGATGATACGTGTAGACTACTTTTGGGAGGTATTCAGTATTAGATTAGGTCACGAGGGCAGGTCCCTCACGGTGGGATCAGTGCTTTTACAAGAAGAGAATGCCGGAGAGCTTGCTGGTACTCTCCCTGTGCCCCACTCACAAGGGGTCATGTGAGCACACAGCAAGGTGGCAGCCACCTATAAGCTAAGAGAAAAGGCCTTGTCTGCACCTTGATCTTGGACTTCTAGCCTCCAGAACGGTGAAATGTTATTTAAATCACCCAGTGTATGACATTTTATTATGGCAGCCCGAGCAGACTAATACACTCCCTCTCCCTGACTCAGATTCTGTAGTGACAAGTAAGATTAATCCATATGAACTCCTTTTCCTCTAGACTTCTCTCAGCTGGAGCCACCAGAGTTTATGCTATCTTGACTCATGGAATCTTTTCTGGTCCAGCCATTTCTCGCATCAACAACGCATGCTTTGAAGCAGTAGTAGTCACCAATACCATACCTCAGGAGGACAAGATGAAGCATTGCTCCAAAATACAGGTGAGAGTGAGATTATTGCAAAACAAGACTTCACTAAGTGTTTAGGAGGTGATTATGTAATGGTGAATTAGGTGTCTAGATTCTGAAGATTTCCTTCTTTGATCTTTTAGGGTTTAGTCTGTCATCAGAATCTGTGTTCCAAAAGTGAAAAAAAAAAATCACCTGTTTAGAAGTTCAAATTGCTAGACCTCAGTCTCTGGAGGATGGAGCCAAGAAGTCTGTATTTTAACAGGCTTTCCCTGTGATTCTGATGCACATTACAGTTTGCAAATCCATACTTTACAGTATGTTTGTCTTACTCATAACTATAGGCCCCTGTAGACACAATGTGAAACCTTTACAATGATTGAACTTTAGTGTTTCTCAAAGTGTGTTCTGGACCTAGGGTTCTTATTAAAATGTAGGTTCCTGGCCGGGCGCGATGGCTCACACCCTGTAATCCTAGCACTCTGGGAGGCCAAGGTGGGCGGATCGTTTGAGCTCAGGAGTTCGATAGCAGCCTGAGTAAGAGCGAGACCCCGTCTCTACTAAAAAAATAGAAAGAAATTAGCTGGACAACTAAAAATATATAGAAAAAATTAACCGGGCATGGTGGCGCATGCCTGTAGTCCCAGCTACTCGGGAGGCTGAGGCAGAAGGATTGCTCGAGCCCAGGAGTTTGAGGTTGCTGTGAGCTAGGCTGACGCCACGGCACTCACTCTAGCCCGGGCAACAGAGTGAGACTCTGTCTCAAAAAAAAAAAAAAAAAAGTAGGTTCCTTTTCTCCATCCAAGAACTACAAAACCAGAAATACTAGAACCAGTATTTTCAAGTAATTCCCCAAGTAATTGTTAGACACTAAAGTTTGAGTGCTGTTGCACTGAAAGAATAAGACCTTTCCTTAATTAAAGATGTGTACAGGTTGGTCCAAGTGCAGTGGTGTTTACGACTAATTGATCACAACCAGTTACAGATTCCTTTGTTCCTTCTCCATTCCCACTGCTTCACTTGACCAGCCTTTAAAAAAAAAAAAAATGTGTACAGTAACCTATTAGCTTTCTGAAATTTGTATATATATGTAGTTGGAGGATTGTTGCCATTCTTAAGAATTTTTTTCCAGTTTAAATATTCTTTTTTTCATTCTTAAGGACTTTAAAATGGCAACCCACCACCATTTTCATGAGCCAGAGTCAGGGATTTTCTTCCATTAGCATTTCAACCACTTTCCTAAGGGGTTATGTTACAGATGTTCTGAAGAGTAGCAGAGTACAGGCTCCTGAGGGGAAACAGTGCAGTGTAGCACTTTTAAGACGGAGGAGTACACAGCAACACAATTCACAATTGCAAAGATGAGTAACCTGAGTGCCCATTAATACATGAGTGGATTAATAAAATGTGGTATATGTATACTATGGCGTACTACTCAGCCATAAAAATGGTGAATTAATACCTCTTGTATTAACCTGGATGGAACTGGAGTCCATCCTATTAAGTGAAGTATCATAAGAATGGAAAAACAAATGCCACATGTATTCACCATTAAATTGGAACTAATCGATCAACACTCATGTGCACATATGGAAGTAACATTCATCGGAAATCAAGCAGGTGGGAGGAGGGGATGGGTAAATTCACACCTGACGGGTGCAATGCACACTATTTGGGGGTTGAGCACACTTGTGGCTTTGACTCAAATGGTACAAGGGCAATTTATGTAACCAAAACGTTTGTATCCCTGTAATATTCTGAAATTAAAAAAATAATAAAAGAAAACTACGTTCTTTTCGTGAGTCTCATATTAAAGCAAGAGATCTACTTATAGAAATAAATCTTGCAAATCTGAAAAGAGGAGGAACACGCACTGGGCTGCTCTGCTCGTCAGTGTCCGCAGATTGGCAAGTTATCTCTGTCCATATGATACTAACCTGATGCCCTTCTTGCCTTCCTAGGTGATCGACATCTCCATGATCCTTGCAGAAGCCATCAGGAGAACTCACAACGGGGAATCTGTTTCCTACCTGTTCAGCCATGTTCCTTTATAATAGAATGACTTCTGAAGCTTTTTAAAAATAAAAACAACCCCGCCCCCCCTTGTTTTCCCTTGGTATTTGATGACAAACTCCGCAGAAGACCTAGCTTATTCCAGTGTAGCTTTCTACATCCCACATCAACTATTAGCGCTTATCCTAAATGGGGAAATACAGATTGATATTAACTACTGGGATTCCTACCCGTGTTTCATTCTGACTTCCTCCATGATCTTAATGAGCCTTGCAGCTTTAACTATAGTTCAGCTGCTGCAAGATTTTATACTTTTGAAGGTGTTGTGTAGAGGTGTGTGACTGTGATTAGGGAAGCTCAGACTACTTTGCATGTGAATGCTTCAGGGTTTTCTTTGTTCAGAACAACTAGCAACAGAGCCAACCCACGTGGGACAAGGTCTCCAAGATCCGATGCTAAATTACAGCAAGAGCTCTGGGCTGCCCTAAATGTAGTCCTGGTAGCTTAGCATCCAACAAGGCAGGAGCAGGCAGCTCAGCTTGAGCAGCCATTGGGTGGGGGTTGGGGGGGTAGGGAGAGGCAGCACTTAGTGCAGCAAATGTTTCTTGGGAGGAAGAAGCCTGATCCATCACCATCTGCTTTACTGTGTAGCTCTGATTCTCCTTTATACCTGTTCCTTTCCATTGGCTTACCTTCATCCATCTCGACCTTTTCCTGGCCAAATATCCTCTTGGGCCCAAATGATCATCGTACCATAGTCTTCTGGAAAGCAAACTTGCTTCCTGCTATGTAATTGCTAACATTCCCATTAGATGATTTGCTGTAGCTTAATCTTCCTTAGCCTACTACTGCTGCAGCAGTAGGTTTTAGGTGATAATCGTAGTGCCTTTGGATTCATTTAAGTATTTAATTTTTATCTTCCTTCCTTGGATCTGTTTAGCCTCTCAAATGACCTGAGATTTCTGTTTTAAAAGATTGATGTTATTGTCTCTTGTAGAGGAAACTAATAAAGTATATGTGTCTTGATTTGGGGTCTGTATCATATCTGTACCGATCTCTTTCCTGAAGGTTTGGTTTAGATACCTTTCTGTCCAATGACAGCTCTTATTTCTTTGTTTCCGAACTATTTTAGCTGCATTGTTAAGCTAAGAGAACGCATTGGCAGCAGTTTTATTCAATTGTAAGATTTTAAGATGTTGGGTTTATTGAGAACTAGATATAGCTAGATATAGTACAATTCTGTGCAGAGTACCTGAATTATGGGATGTATAATGCCTGTTGGATCTCTGGTTCTTATTCTTAGGGATCTGTGAATTATTTTTTTATAGGAGGAGAGTAGTTTTTATGATTTATTTTGAGCCAGTTTTGCCAAATGTGATAATGTCCCTCCATTCATCAGTAATTAACATGTTTTGCATTTAATTTTGGCCCTTCTAAATAAAAACTTTTGAGAAGGTAAATGTACAGGATTTAAGAATGAACCATAATATATTCCGAAATTTTAAGTGAGTTTCTTGGTGCATCATCAAATAAGGGTACTCTTTTACTGTGGGAAACTACATGCCTCTGGAGCCTGAAGAGTGCTCCCTTATTATTGAAGCCTGGGTCTGCTTTTGTTCAGTTTGGTTTTGCTTTGGTTGGGTATTGGGATGTCTACTTTATAATTAGTCTGTTGATAAAAATGATTCAAGAAGGACTGAAGTTATTACAGCAAGTGTTACAGCGAGTAGTTCCGAGGACAAACTGAGCGGCACATGGAGAGTCGGAGAATCAAGGTTTATTCGCCGGTGGGCTCAGAGGGGTCTCGCCACAAAATTCTGAGCCCCGTCTACCCAATTTTTCCCATTTTTATTAAGTTGGGGTGATCCAAGGGAAGGGTCTCAGGTGACTAATGCCCACCAGGTAATAGGTTAGGTTAGTTTCTGCACCAGGTAATAGGTTTAGTGTTATGCTGATGCAGGTCTTCCGTGAGGGGTGGGGGTCTCAGGTGGCTGCTGTGCCAAGGAATAGATGGGGGTTTTCCTTATCAAAGTAAGCTATAACGCATGTGTGCCTCTGACCCTCTAGCCCTCTTTCATCTCCAATCTTTGCTCTAGGAGAAGCTGATGTGGCATGACAATGCCTTCACTTGCTATTTCCTAAAGTATTGGGTCAGTTGGTCAGGGCTCGTTGATTCAGAATATTGTGACATAAGACCTACTATGGGCCCCTTTGGGTAATCCATTTCCTAGGATGAGTTTTTGAGGTCATTCAAGAAAGGCCCTCAGTCCCCAACTTTGATCCCTATGCCTGGGGGAAGGCCAGTATTCAGTTTTCTGTGACACTCAGCAAAGTGCCATAAACACCTCCAAGTACATTCTCCCAACAGTGGGAGAGACTCAAGTGTCTTGGATGGCAGAGCAGTTCTTGACTGTGGGGAACAGTAACGAGAGCAGGCCGGTGGGGCACGAGGAAGGGGCAGCACCAAATCAGAGTGGGGGTGCAGTGAGCATGGTTGATATGAAGCTGTACTTGTGATAGCTATATGATCACACCCCGTCACCTCTCCCCATCCTCAGAACCAGAAAAAGGGATTACCTGGACCAAAGCTAAACTCAGCAACTCCCAGAGCTTACACCTCTGTAATAATGATGTGTTTCATCTCGAGTTGGGGCAAGTCCTTGTCTCTCTCCCAGGTCTGGACACCAAGTGTTTCCTGTTGAAAATGTTAACTCATCCAATAATAGCATGTAGCCCTTAACAACAGGGTTATTCAGAATCATAAAAAGCCTGAAATCCCCCCAAAACATTGTTTCTCCTATTGCTGCGCCCTCCTACTATCTTACCCTTATTAGCTCTCAGTTGTCGGGGAGGAGAGAAGAGGCCTCCGGGAGGGAATCTGGTTATTGGTGGCACCTCCCTCACAAAATAAAGTGAGGCTGAAGGAAGAAAGCTTTGCACTACTGCTCTGGGGCCCACCACTCACACCAGTGACGTCTAAGAGAGTGAATGCTCTCTGTGGAAAATAGCCATCACATCAGGTCAGTAGGGGGAGCCAGCCTCCTGCCCCTTAGTCTGTACCTCCTGTCTTCAGACAGATGCTGCTTCAGCTGATTGGCTCCGCTTCCTGCTTTGCCTATGCAAGGGCTCCACTTCGATTGCTTGTGACAAGGCTTTTAGGACCAAAAAAGGTTCAGATACAGGAGGGATGTGTCTTTGGAGTCCTCTTTAGGGATGCCAGAGCACCCTGTTCCCCCATCACCTGTTAACAGGTTACCAGGGTCATCTATGCCATCATTGTCTCATAGCTGCCAGTGGGATCAGGGAGGGTTAGGATTAACAACCCATGGGGCAGGTACACAATCTAAAGTTAATTCACGCCCCCTCCCCTGGCCAAGGACTGACCGTGTGCCTATTGTTGCCTTTTCCCAACTGTTGGCTCAGCTTCTTGCAAATGATTACCCCAAAACAAACACAATCTAGCATCCCCCCCCCTTACAACCATCCACTAGCTCCTGGATGCTGCTGCTTGTGACAAGTGTCTTCCATCTTGTCACAAGTGGTGTTTTAAAGGCAAGGGTGCTATGGCCAGAGATACATCCCTCTGCTTTGCTTCCACTGTGTTTGGAAGCCTGTTTTTCTCTTGCAGATCTTTTATCTTGTTTTCAGGCTAGCAAGTTCTGCTCCAAAGAATTTTGGTTGAAGCCTTTCTTTTTGTTTGTTTTGTTTTTATAACATTTACTTGACTATTGTTTACAATTCTCCAAAGCTGTCTGTTGCTATAAAGTTTTGGGTTTTTTTTTTTTTTTGAGATGGGATCTTGCTATGTTGCCCAGGCCAGACCTGAACTCCTGGGCTCAAGGGATCCTCCCACCTCAGCCTCCTGAGTAGAAGGGACTACAGGTGTGAACAACCACACCTGGCTTTATAAAGTTTTTTTTTTAAATAGATTTTATTGTATACATTTGAGGTTTAAAAGCATGTTATAGGATATATGTAGATAGTATAGCGAAACTAACATATTTGTCGTCTCACATAGTTTTCTTGGTGACAAGCAGCTAAAATCTACTTACAAAAATCCCTAATACGATACAATTAACATAGTCTTCATGTTATACACCAGATCTCTAGACTTATTCATCCCACATATCTGCTACTTTGTATCCTTTAGCCCGTATCTCCCCATTTCCTGCCCCTCTACCTGCCCACCCTCCCACTCCTGGCAACTACTGTTTTATTCTCTATCTCTGTATATTTGACCTTTTTTTGGTTAAAGATTCCACATAGAAGTGAGATCATGTAAAATTTTTCTGTGTCTGGCTTATGTCACTTAGCATAATGTCCTCCAGGTCCATCCAATGTTGTGGCAAATGCAAGGATCTCGCTTTTTTTTAAGGCAGAAGAATATTTTATATGTATACCACATTGTCTTTATTCATTCCTCCCCCCAGGAGGACACAGGTTATTGACATCTTGGCTGTTGTGAATAACAACCATTTCTTCTAAATCACCTTTCTCAAAGGTCTTTGCTGGGGGACAACTGCAGTGGCACCAAGATGTTAATAGCATATGCAGATCACTTGTACTAAAGGCACATTGGGGTTATGACCTGGCCCTGCTATTGGTTCTCAGGTTGCTCTTCTGGGGCAACACCGTTAGCTGCCTCGGAAGACCTTGTGCTGTTAGGAAAAGCCTGTGTAAAACCTCTTATTTCAGGGGTAAGATTGAATGTAAGGTTAGATGTTAAATCAGAAGTTAAGGCCAGATGTTAGCAGTTGTCAAATCTGAAGAAGGAAATTCTAGTGTAAAGTCAGTTTCTGAGAGTTTGTCATAAGCCTGATAACAGGGAAAGTGACTTGCAGTCATGTTCAGTGCGTTTGGAACAGAATTTTTAAGATTAGGGGGTTGCTGTTTCTTTTGAATGATTCTTACAGGGGAATGGGGTGGGGAGAGGGATGTAGGGAATATAAAAAGTGACAATCCTTTCCTTAAAGCTTCAAGAAGTTGAATTTGACCTGGAAGATGAGAGGACTCATGGTAATGATTATTTAATTGCTCTACATGGCCCCTAAAATTTACAAAGGGCTTGGGATGGGGCTGCCCAGATCCCTGCTGCCTCGCCTTGCTGGGACTGGTTTCCTATCTCAAGACTGAGGGTCCATGAGGAAGCAGATCCACAGCTCTGCTTCCCAGCCACCACCGTCTGTTCCCCTTCCCCACTCCTGTGGAAGAAGCCTGGCTGGCTTTAGCCTTTGAGGTTCCTGAGCAGATCTTGCTATGAAGCTTCTTAGGCCCTTCGTTCTTTTTGAGGACGTTCCCTAATTTTTTTTGGAAGGAGAGCAAAAGGGGCAGAGTAGCTTGCTCCATCTCAGCCCACTGTAACCTTACCAGCGGGAGACTCAGAAACCTGTGCCTGTATGATCCTCCTTCTCTAGTTCTCACTGCTTAAGATGGGCTACTATATGCCCCACCCCCTGAAGGCCTACTGTCCCCTGCACCATGCCCTAAGGAAAATCAGAAAATTTCCACTGGCCAACAGACTTCTCTCTCCATCTCTTCCCTTTTCCAAGGTTTTTGGCCCAGTTTGTTCCTTTAGTAGCTCAGCTGTCAATTATAAAACAAAGGGAAGGGGAAGCTCATTTCGAAACAAAAACATCTGAAACCATTCAGGGTGACAATAGACCCTCCTCCCATTCCCTTCAGCCCCGTGCCCCCGCCCCGCCCCCCCCCCTCGCGACTGGCTCAAGGTTTCATGTTCTCCAAGTTTCTCCCCCATCCCCTGCACGTCCGCTAACTGCTGCAGTTGGGCTCTTGTTTCACCCACCTAGTTGCCACGAGCTCACTCATATCCTGCACCTCTGATTCGGGGTTTAGATAGAAAACAAAACAGGCCAGCCAGGGCAATCCACTCAGCAGAGGTTTTGTGCCTCCAGCATGTAGCCACGCTGCCCATTTGTCATCAGCCTCCAGGTTCTTGGGGTAGGCCCTGTAATGGTACAATGGGTGGGGACTCTGCGGTGCAGGAGGGGCTGCAGCAAGGCAGAGGGGAGCGCGATGAGGACACGGCTGTCCCTCCTAGCTGAGGACACTCCCCTCCACACGCCCACGCCCTGCCTGCCGCCACCACCTGGCCCGCGGGGCCTGTCACTGCTGCCCTGCTGCCGCTAGAGGGAGCCAAGCAAAGGCGAGGGAGGGGACACCTGGGTTACGTGGTGGCGGCCTGAACGCCTGCCGGTCTTCCAGGTCCCCTGTTCTCCAGTGTGGGTGACAGCACGGCGCCCACGCACTCTGCAGACAGGAAGGTGCACACCCGAAGTGGACAGCCAGTGCGTTTTCACACACCAAGCACTGTGCTAGGCACTAGGAAGGCGGCAACAGACCCGATGTGGCCCTCGACCCTGAGGTGTGCTCGGTCGAGAGGGGTTGGCAGACCAGGAAATGAATAATTACGTTTCAGTGTGACAAGTACTATGGTGAGGGAAGAACAACGTGCAATGGTACCATAGGAGAAGCCACCCGAGCCAGTGTTGGGAGTCAGGAAAGACATCCTGGAGAAAAATAGTTTGACTCTTGAAGCAGGTAATGAGACGTTGGTCCAAGAGGGAGTGAGGAGACAGGTGTTTCAGCCAGACAGAATAGCACATGCTTACCTGGACACTCAAAAGGAAGAGGCTGTGTGTGTGTGTGTGTGTGTGTGTGTGTGTGTGTGTGTGTGTGTGTGTCGGGGGGCTAGGATGGAGCGCTGTGATGACGGATGGGGCTGGTGAGACTAGATCAAGAAGGGTTGTACAAGTAGGCTGACCACACACCGGTTGTCCCAGTGTACTTATTGCTAGCACACCCTTTCCTTTTCAAAAGTGTCCTGTTTTGGGTGATAAATTATCTGGTAACCCATTTGTAAGACATACTATGGAGCTTGAACTTTATCCTGGGAGTAAAGAGGTTTCACAAGGTCAAAGGGCAGATTTAGAAGGCTAAAAACCCGAAGAGGGAATGGCAAACAGGGACTCCTTAAAAAGGGAGGCAAGGGCTTCCAAGCCTTGTGGCTGTGCTGAAAAGAGAGTCCTTATGCCTGTTCTTAAATTAAACTTTTTATTTTGAGATAACTGTAGATTCATATGCAGTTGTGAAAAATAATACAGAAAGATCCCATCCAGCCTTTACTCAGTTCCTCCCAATGGTAACATCTCGCAGAACTATAGTGCAATAGACAACCTGGTACATTGACATGGGCAAGAGAGACAACAGAGCCACCTGCACTGCCTCTGCACCCAATCCCTCCTTAACCCCTGGCGACAACTCATCTAGTCTCCATTTCTATAATATGGTCACAGAAATGGAATCGCACAGTAGGTGACCTTTTGGGATTGGCTTTTTTTACTCAGCCTAATTCTCTGGCGATTCATCCAAGCTGTTGCATGCGTCAGTAGTTTGTCCCTTTATAGTGCTGAAAGAATTTCATGATGTGGAGGATGTACCTCAGCCTGTTTAACCATTCATCCACTGAAATAATATGTGTTTCCAGTTTGGGGCCATTAGGAATAAAACTGCTAGGAACATTCATGGACAAGTTTTTGTTTGTTTGTTTGTTTGTTTGAGACACAGTCTCACTCTGTTGCCCAGGCTAGAGTGCCATGGCGTCAGCCTGGCTCACAGCAACCTCAAACTCCTGGGCTCAAGTGATCCTCCTGCCTCAGCCTCCTGAGTAGCTGGGACTACAGGCATGCACCACCATGCCTGGCTAATTTTTTCGATATATTTTTAGTTGGCCAGATAATTTCTTTCTATTTTTTTAGTAGAGACAGGGTCTCGCTCTTGCTCAGGCTGGTCTCAAACTCCTGACCTGGAGCGATCCTCCCGCCTCGGCCTCCCAGAGTGCTACATGGACAAGTTTTTGTGTGAACTTAAGTTTTTATTTCCCTGGGATAAATGCCCAGGAATTCAGTCACCAAGTGGTGTGATAGCTGCCTATTAGTTTTTTTTTTTTTTTTTTGAAAGAAACTGTCAAACTGTTTTTCAGAGTGGCAGTATCATTTTACATCGCACCAGCAGTGTATGAATGATCCAGTTTTTCCACATCCTCACCAGCATTTGGTGGTGTCGCTATATTTTTGTTTAACTTTAGCCATTCTGACAGGCATGTAGTGATGTCTCCTTGTGGTTTTACTTTGCATTTCCCTAATGGGTAATGATGTTCACCATCTTTTCATGTGCTTATCTGCCATCTTTATATCCTCTTTGCTGAAGTGGAGTATCAAATCTTTTTGGATCTTATTTAAGGCTTTGGTTTTAGTTGCATTCCAGCAAGAGAAGTGGGGAATGGTGCACGCCCCATTCCTGCCAGCTGGGGGCACAAGCACAGATCCCCACTCACCCTCCATCAGCAGCTAAGTAAGGAGCCTTCTCATTACTTCTGGGTGGAGGTGGGAGTCCTGGCTCTCAGCTAGGCCTCCACTGATACCTCCTGGCTGGGAGGGGGAGGACTTCCTCATTACTACTCCCCACATGGCCTCCACTGATACCACATGGTGCGGAGTGTGCTGGCCTTCTTACTGCTAGGTGATGGTGAAAGTCTTAACACTCCTCTAGATCTTCTGACACCACTCCAGCAAGGGAGGGAAGAGTTACCTTATTACCACCTAGTGGGAGTAGAAGTCTACCCTCCCCACATGGTCTTCATTGACACCACTGCAGGTTACCACCCAGCAGGGATGAAAGTCCCAGCTCCCTACTCAGCCTTCTCTGACACCCATCCTGGCAGGGGTTGCGGGCAGGGACTCGGGTGCATCACTACAGCATGGCAAGGGTTGAAGTCTCTGCTCCTCACTTGGCCTTTGCTGGTGGGATGTGGTGTTTAGCTACAGTAGAGTGATCAACATCTAAAATTTTCTGTCTTCCTAGGCTACCCTTTTCCTGGTCCTTTGCCTAGAGAGAGAAGACTTTGGCTAGGGCTTTTTGGTCTGCACCCATTGGCGTTTCCATGTTGTCAGCCTCGTCAGCTCCAAGTCAGGACACAGGAAACAAAAGGAAAACCCAAGGAACTCACGACCATGCTGCTCCTTGGTCCTGAAACTCCTAGCTGCCTTCCTTCTACCTTTTGGTCTTTGCTGGGTTGTTTTCTAGATAGCGTCCAGAGTTTTTAGTTGTATTTAGCAGAAGGAATAGGTAAAAGTACATCTGCTCCATCTTCTCAGAACTCTGTATGCCTTTTTAAAAATGTGGAAGGTGCACAATTCATTCATAAGTTTATAGCTCAATGAATTTGCACACACTGAACATACCTACCACTCAGATCAAAAACCAGAACATTCCTGACAACCCAGAAGTCCCCCCTTGTCCCCTTTCAGGTACTATTCTCCACACAGTAGTAACCACTGCCTCTGTGGCTTTTACCTGGCTGGGTAAAAGGTGTTTCTTAGCAGAAGGGTGCCAATAGCTTGAGACCTGCTCTGACCGGCTCGAAGCTCTCCCCAGACTGTGAGTGCTCGTGCGCATAGGCATGTGGGTTCTTGCACACATTTGTCAATCTGACTCCCTCACTTAGGCACTTTGGGTTTGAACATTCTTCACAGCCCCAGGTTCAAATTTGAGTTCCATTATTTCCCAGAAGTGCAGTGTAGTGGTTAAGAACATGAGATTTGCAATCAAACCCAAGTTCAAGTCTTAGCTCTACAACTTCTTGGTGATGTGAGCTATAGAAGGGTAATGACAGCACTGATCTCAGGGTGGTCTTCTGAGGATTAAAAGAAACAACTTGACCGGGCACAGTGGCTCATGCCTGTAATCCCAGCACTTTGGGAGGCTGAGGTGGGAGGATCTCTTGAGGCCAGGAGTTTGAGACCAGCCTGGGCAACATAGCAAGACCCCATCTCTACAAAAAATAAAAAAAAAATTAGCCAGGCACAGTAGTGCGCACCTATAGTCCCAGCTACTTGGGAGGCTGAGGCAGGAATCACTTTGCTTGAGCCCAGGAGTTGGAGGCTGCAGTGAGCTATGATCATTCCACTGCACTCCAGCCTGGGCAACAGAGTGAGACCCTGTCTCTAAAAAAAGAAAGAAAGAAAAGGGAAAAAAAAAAACCACAACTCATGTGAAGTGCCTGGAATAGTGCTTGCCACATAAACCAGCCCTCAGTCAAGGGTGTTACCATTTTTATAATTATTAGGACTGTTGTGAATCCTAAACAATATACATTATGAAAGTACCTGATAAGGTTCCTGGCACTCAGTAAGTGTTAATTCCCCTCTTTCCTCCCTGTGGAAGGAGGAGCAATGAAGAGTCAGTACCTTTTGTAACTTTGTTCTCGTCGGTTGGAGAGACGGAGGGAAAAGCTTCATTCATGAGAGTAGCTGTACTGGCATGTCCTTCTCAGTGCCCCCTGGGAGTTTGCAGTGCATCAGCTCCCACTGCCCCCCTTCATGCCCCGACCGGACTCAGGACTCTATCAGTGAAGGCCCAGACGGAGCAGAAAGCAATGCTCATGGGAAAGCCAGCCCCGCTCCATGGGCTGAGATCGGCTTGGCCCCGTAGCTCGAACACCATTTTACTTCCTTCTCGGTATGGCAGGTAAAGGCCCTGGAGGGTCCCAGGCTAGGACAGCTCCATGTCCTAGCCTGGCCTCTGTGAGTCCTTTCCTCTCTTTGGCAAATGGTGCTAGCTGCCATGCCTAGGCCAGCCTTGGCCAAACCCCAATTGGGGGGTTACAGGGAAAGCTTGTCACTAAATGTCCAAAATGCAGTTTGAAATAACTATTTTCGAACTAGATCACTATGTATTTCTGTGAGGCGATAAGGAAGGAGTATCATGAAATTAAACAGAGCTAGGGCATTACAGCTCCCCAAAGTTTGGGGATCGGCTACTCTAATAATTGAATGTAATTTATGAACTCCCGCTCCGCCTTGCAGAGAAATTTGCTACAGCCTGGAGATTTATGGAGTTGCCCTTCTCTCTGCAGACAGCAGAGGGCCTCATTAGCACAAACTCAATGTCACTGGCAAATATATGGGAAGGGAAGTTTGCCAAGGTTCTAGAAGCACAGTAAAACTTTGATTAACAGAAATGGGCGAGAAAATTGGCTGGTCAGCTTAATTCCCTCAAAAAAATTGGATTTTCTGAGTGAATAGGGGTTCAGCAGGGCTTTCTTATTGTTCCACTTTTGGTGGCTGAAAATTCAACCCAAATCCCCAAGTCTTCTTCACTCCCTCAGCTGGTAATAGGGGTCCTGGGTAGGGTTGCCAGGTTTAGAAAATAAAAATACAGGATATCAGATGGTAACCCTTAATATCATATATTTTAAAACCACAAGACTCTGAAAGATGGAGAGAAGAAGGCAGACCAACAAGGGATCTCAGGACCTGAGGCCCAACATGGTGGTAAGTTCCCTGGGTTTTCCATTCGCTTCATATATCCCAGGCTGGGTGCCAGAGAGGCAACCCAGAAATGCCAGTGGGCACAGATGAAAAAGGCCCTAACAAAATCCAGCTCTCTCTAAGCAAAGGATCAGGAAAGAGGCAGCCTATCAAGCCACAAAACTTTTAGGCAATAACCAAACACCACAAAGAAAACTGGCCCCATCCCACTCATGCCAGCAAGGATCAAGTGGGAAACCAGGCTGTGTCCCCAAACCCCCGACCAAGGTTTCCGAAAATGCCTAATACAGAGCCCGGATATTTATTGCCACCAGGCAGTAACGAGGCCATGCAACATTTGGGACATACTCATACTAAAAAATTCTTTGTTGTTTTTCTGAGATTTACTTTTTTTAATTTTTATTTTATTTATTTATTTTTTTTCAGGGACCGGCAGGCAAAAATGAGATTTAAATTTAACCAGGCATCCTGGTTTTTATCTGGCTACACTAATATTGGGTGAATCTTGACTTTCTGACTGAGGTCTGGCCACTGTCAGGGTAGTCTGTCTGAACACCAGTGGCCACTATCCCAAGTCCAGGCAAGGAGATGGGGAAAGTTAAAGAGGTTGAGCTGACTAGGTGGTTCATAGGTAGCTCCCAACCCCCAATGACAACTTTTTCTTTTCTTTTTTTTTTTTTTTGAGAAGGAGTCTCACTCTGTTGCCCGGTGTTGAGTGCCGTGGCACGATCTAGCTCACAGCAACCTCAAACTCCTGGACTCAAGCGATCCTCCTGCCTCAGCCTCCCACCATGCCCGGCTAATTTTTTCTATATATTTTTAGTTAACTGACTAATTTTTTTTCTATTTTTAGTAGAGACAGGGTCTCACTCTTGCTCAGGCTGGTCTCGAACTCCTGACCTCAAACGATCCGCCCACCTCGGCCTCCCAGAGTGCTAGGATTACAGGTGTGAGCCACCTTGCCCAGCCGACAACCGTTTTCTCAAATTCCCCATAGCTGCTTGTTTTCCTCCCAGTCGCTCATTTCTCCTAAAAACCAATTGCAGGAAGAAAAATAAGCAGTGTAACTCATGTGTCTTCTCCAAGGAAACTGAGTGGATTGTCCATGAGGTACGTTCCTCTCACAGGACTATTGTGTAGATTAAATAAAATAATGTAGATAAAAACCCTTAGCATCCAAGAGTTGCTCAATAAATGTTCCTTTCCTTCTTTCCTTAAACATCAAGGATAATTTTCAGGCGTCTTCAGCCTGGCTGTGGCTCAGAGATAAAATCCAGCTGACCCTTTGGCCCCCGAATGCCATTATTATTTTAGTAAGGAATGCTTTTATTGAAAAAAAAAATAAGCCACGGTTAACAGTCCAGGCAGCACTAAATGGTATATGATGAAAAGGAAGTCTCTCTCCTATCCCAAGCCACAGTCTTCCACTTCCTCTCCCTAGAGGCAACCACTGTTACCAATTTATTCTTCCAGAGGAGTTCTATGCATATGTATGCCTATATATAACCTTCTTTTTTTCCCACCAATGTGAACATACTAGACACACTGTTCTGCACCTTCACACGCTATTTTTAGCCTCTAATTGCCTGGCTGCAGTGGGATACAGGCGGTTGATCCTGAGGGTCCTTATGGAAAACAGCCCTTTGAAACTTGTTGCTACCGCTATTGTAAGGATGTTGTCAAGGATGTTGTTCATTGTATCCCACAGCATCCTCTCCGAGGACCCCCGGGAGGAATTCCTGTCTGATCTTAGTACTGAAAACAGTTGCCCTTCTGAGCAATTCGTTTGTTTTTATCTCCTGGACATTGTGAATTGTATAACAACAAGGTTTCCCCTTTCCTGTTGGCTGCTAGAAAGCTTAGAGCCAACTTTCTGGCCCACCCTTCGTGGGAGCAGACGTTTTCATGGTATGCGGTCGGAGCCTCATGCTTGGCTGGACTTTGTGCCCACCCTCCCTTGTTTCTCTCTCTTTAATTCATACTGTCTTGACATACTTTGTGTGCCCTTGTAAAAGACACCTGAAATCATTTCTGAGAAAAGGTGAAGTTGGCATAATTAAATAACTGCCCGGCTCGGCTAGGCTCAGCTCGCTCACTGCCTCCAGTCTCCACCCACCCCTCCTTTACCCATCCTGTCCTCAGCGGCTTCCTGGTGCGCCCCTCTGGCCTGCTCACAATTACTCTCCCCTCCGACCTTTTGTCTCAGCCGGCTGTCACTGCTCTTGGGCCTTGGGGGGCCTCTCCTGCTTGTCACTTCCCCCATCCTCACCTCCATATGCATCGGATGCAGCTTAATCCTTGCTCTGATCATTCTATGACTGAAAATGTGGCCCCTTGGCTACATATTAGGACCATTCTCCATCCACCCAAGGTTCCAGCTTGCAGCCAGGCCTGCGGTGGATAATGTGAGTCGTGTGTGGTACAAGAACAGAGCCATCACAGGATCAGGCTACCTTTCCAGACCAAGCTGGGCAAAGCTCCAGGGGAGGCTGGTGAGACAATGACCTTAATCCACAGAGGAGATGAATTCTTTTGAAGGGAGCGGCATCCCAGGGCAGCTAACTTTGTTTCCAAGGTGAAGGGCTTAGAGTCAGAAAGGCCAGGAAGGCAGAGTGGTCCCTGGAAAAGAGCGCAAAGACCCTACAGAAAAATTGGGAGACCTGAGTTGGGTCTGCTCCCAGACCTGCCCCTAGGTGGCTAGGTGACGTCAGGCAAGTCCTGTCTGCTCCCTGGGCCCTAGTTTTCTAATCCATAAAGAAAGAAAGTTAGCTTAGATGATCCCTAAGGGCCCTTCCAGCTTTGACAGCTCATGGTTATATGCTTCCTACCCTCATGGCTGCTATGTACTCTCACCTGTGCTTCCCCCAGCCCCCCACCGATGGGGAGGTGGGTGGTGGTGGTTCCCCAGCCTCCGTTAGCCAGGCTACAGGCCTAAGCAGTTCGGCTGCTTCTGCTCCTGCTGGAGGACGTTGCCAAGCCCCTCTTGGCTGTTGCAGGTCTGCCTGTGCTGGGCTTGCTAATAAGACACTTCTACTCCTTGGCCATAGAAGGGAGGTTTATACAATTACCCATCTTCTAAACTGGCAAAGATGCTGCTGTATAGACTATCATAATCTGAATTCAAGTTTAACATCATGAGAAGTTCAAGAGAAATCCAGCTGAAAGGTCTGATAGGCCCACTGCTTAGCTAGTTGCATTGCCTTTTTTGTTTTTTTAAGAGATGTGGTCTCACTGTGTTGCCCATGCTGGAGTACAGTGGCTATTCACAGGAATGATCATGGTGCATCACAGCCTTGGACTCCTGGGCACAAGTGGTCCCCTGGCCTCAAGCTTCCTAAGTAGCTGGACTATAAGCATGTGCCACCATGCCTACCTAATTTTTAAAAAATATTTTTTAGACACAGGGGGGTCTCATTATGTTGCCCAGGCTGGTCTTGAACTCCTGGCCTGAAGTGATCCTCTCGCCTCAACCTCCCAAAGTGCTGGGGGGACTACAGGCATGAGCCACTACGCCCAGCCTGTATTTCCTTTTGATGCATCTGCAGCATCATCCATTTCCCACTGCAGCAGTGTGACAGTTAGATGGAATAACTTGTAATGCATGTCATTTCACTGGTGTCCTGATAGCACAGTGGTCAGTCCCATTTGAGCTGAAAGTGCTCATAAGTTAATAGTGGCCTTTCTCCATGGAGTGGCTATTTTTGGTTTTAAATATACATTTATATTTAATTATAAACTTATATATTTAAATATAAATATTTAATTCCAAAACCCTTCAAACATACAGAAAAGTACAGAAACAATAATAGCTAATTCTAATAATTCATACTTACTGGGTGCAGTAATGTACTGGTCTTGTTCAAAACACTTTAGATGGATTAACTCATTCTTCACAACAAGCCATTATAATAAACACCTATGTAGCCATGATCCAGATTTAAAAAATGTTCACTTTTTGCCATATTTACCTTAGAACTTTTCTTTAAAAAAAAAAGAAAGAAAACATTGTAGAAATGGTTAACATTCTCCCCATCCATCACATTCCTCTTCTACACTCTCCATTGGCAACCATTATCCTGAAGTTGGTAATTGGTGAGGATCCTTGTTTTATGCCTTTGCCACACAGTATATATCTATAAATATTATACAATATTGATTTCTGATATTTTTTAAATTTTACACAAATGGTGTCATACTGTACATTTTCTTTCGTTTTCTTTTAAAGATGGTGTCTCACTCTGTCACTCAGGCTAGAGTGCAGTGGCATCATCATAGTTCACTGCAGCCTTCTGGGCTCAAGTGATCCTCCTGCCTCAGCCTCCTGAGTAGCTGTGGCTACAGGCACATGCCACCACACCCAGCTAATTAAAAATTTTTTTTTATAGAAATGGGGTCTCACTATGTTGCCCAGGCTGGTCTTAAATTCCTGGTCTCGAACTCCTAGCCTCAAGCAATCCTCTCATCTTGGCCTCCCAAACTGCTGGGATTACAGGTGTGAGCCAGCATACCTGGCCTGCACAATATCTTTTAAAACTTGAGTGGTTAATTTTGTATCTTGGTATAGTGGATGACCTCATTCATACAATCAGTTTGCAGATCATAAATTGTCAACAGTTGGATCCCATAAAACTCCTGATTTCCACACAGCCTTGGGTCTCAAGAGATCTTCCCACCAGCCTTTCATGGACCAGCTTCATGTCCTTTAGGATAGAACCAAGCTAACTGGCTCCTATCAGGCCATCAGCCAGAAATTTCCTCAACTTTCGACCTGCTCCCACCCACCAAATTGTACCTTTGTTCACCACCTTAACTGTCTTCCTTCCAACTCATCAGTCCACAGAGCTTCAGTGATAAACTATTGAATGACTGACGTCCAAACCTATGTACACAGCCCAGATTTTTCTCCTGAGCTCCAGGCCTGTATATCCATCTGCCTAACTGGACACACTGTCTGGATGTCTTATAGGCACCTCAGATTCAACCTGCCTCAAACTGAACGTATTTCCACCCTCCTCTCTAAAACAAAACACAACTTTTAAAAGAATTGTGTGCACACCTGATTTCAGTGTCTCACTTCCCATTCACTGTTGTTTTTTAATCTGTTCATTTTTCAACCCATTCCAATCTATCTTCCATCCCTACCACTTCACCAAAACTGTTCCTGCCAAGGTCCCTGGCTTCCTCCAATTTACCAACCCCAGTGGACAACAACCTTTCCTCAACTTACTAAGCTTCTCAGCACCATTTGTCCTATTGATTACTCACTCTTTCTTGAAACTCTTTTTTCACTTGGTTTTGGGGACTCCTCCACTCTTGCCTGGCTTTCCTATCTCACTGGATGCTCCTTCTCATCTTTCTGATTTCTAAAGGGCTTCGTCCTCCGCTCCCTCCTCTTCTCTACCTGCACTAAGGATTCAGTCCTCAGGCAACTGTGAATCCCAACTCCACGGCACTACTCCACACCTTTCTCAACCCCACACTCACATAGCCAATCACATAACTGGCTTTTCTACTTGGATGTCTCACTGATATCCCAAACCAATCTGGCCAAAACTGAACTCAAGTTTTTGCCCAAATCAGACTTCCTCAGCTCAGGAAATGACACTCAACAAGTGGCCCTAAGCAGAATCTTAGAAGTCAAGTCATTCTTGACATGTTCTCCCTGACCTTCCACACCCAATTCATCATCAAGTCCTGCCAATTCTACCTCTTAACATAGCCCCATTTCCACCACTCCTCACCACTACTATGGCTTTCCCCCTAGTGTATGCCACCGTATTTTCTTTCCTGGACTTCTAATTGGTTTCTCTGCCTACACTCATACCTTCCTGTAATCCATTCTCCATACAACAGTCAGATAATATATTTGATAAATCAAATGTACCAACTCCCCTACTCCAAATCCTTTAATGTATGCCCATTTGTCCATAACAGGAGTTTTCAGACGTGTGTGGGTGGTGATTTTTTAAAAAAAAACAGTGGAACTTAAAAACAAAAGTTTAAAAAAACAAACCACAACTTTTTGACACGGGTAAAAGTGGAGCTATTCTAGTAGGAGAGCAGGGGTGGAATGTACAGCCCCATCCGCTCAATGTCCTCTTTGCTCCTTCCTCCACTGTCACCTCCAGCAGCTACTGGGGGAGCTCGCGAGCGGCAGTTCTGTGGAACTTTAGTGCTCTGGGGAACTCAGCTGGAAAACCTGCAGGATAAAGTCCAAACTCTCACAAAACAACGAAAGCAACAACAACAATAGCAAATCACTTCCCCACGCTCTGGGTCCTGTCTCCCTGGCCTTCTCGCATCTTGGCGCCGTAGCTGGCTCTTTAAGCTCCAGCTCCAGCCAGCCTGTGGCATCTCCCTCAGCACCCCGGGGCTCTGAGCCCTTAGCGCAGAAGCTTCCTGTTCCCTGGGGAGATGCCCTGTCCTCCCTGCCAGGCCTTAGTCCAACACTCTGCTCGTTCAAGGGTTAACATAAAAGTAAGCACTGTCTCTGGGAAGTCTTCCCTGACTCCTCCAGGAGGATTTGGGGTTGGGGGAGCTTCTTCAAACTCTCTCAGAGCACTGAGAGCATTGCATTATCCAGGCCTGGGTGCTTCGAGGGCGGCCATCTTACTTTGTTCATGTCTGTATCCTGCAGTGCCCAGTTTGTAACAGGTGCCCAACCAATGTTCAGAGAATGGCCCAGCAGACTGAAGTGATGGGCTTAACCTTATTAATAGACCCTATTAATAAGGAGCTTTAATCAACAGGACAAACAAGATATGGCTATATGCTGATAGGCTTGAAATACACTGAGTGGGGATTTCTTCTTTCCCAGCCTGGAAGACATAAGCAATGTATCCCCTCTGTGGCACGTTCCTGAAGGGGAGGAGAGGTTTCTCAAAGCCAGCTGCTGTCGGCAGCTTTTCTGAGTCGTATTTGATCTGAGTGGGATCGCCAGCTTATCTGGGGCACAAGGGCTACTATATGCTGGGCTGTAGGAGTGAAGAGAACAAGTGCTATATTTTCTATATTATTTACACTAACGTCACTAAAGCATTTCAAACAAGTGGAGGGGGCACTGGCCTGAAAAGACTATCAGCACGGGGTGGGGGTGGATAGTGGCGAGGGAATTCTGTAACCTCAACAGCAATTCTCCCTGGAAAACATACTGAGGTGGCTCTTACTATCTCTTGATAGTTTTTGTCAAAGAGGCAGTGGGAGGCAGAAAGGGGACTTACCAGTAACAGTTCCCATTTATTTAGCATTTACTATGCACCAGGCATTGCACTGGTGGCTTGGTGGCTTTGTGCATATCATTTAATCCCTCATAATCACTTGAAATAGATACTATTATTATCGTCCCATTTTACAGATGGACAAACTGAGGCATGGTGAAGTCAAGTAGGTTGCCCAGGGTTACACAAGGAGGGAGCCAGGACTCAAACCCTGGTAGTCTGGCTCCAGAGCCCACGTCCTTAACCACTACACCACACTGTCTCCTACTTGTTGTACAAAGGCCATTGCAGCCGTGGTCCTGGCCCTCTGGGGAGCTGACAGAGAGGGCAACTAGAGACTCTCACGGTCTTCAAGGGGAGAGAATGTGACCATAAGTACATGGAGCAGAAAAATACAAACTGAAACCCAGAGAGGCTCACCAGTTGGTTGGTGCTGAGAATCATTGGTGATGGGGTGGGGGTAGGGTGGGGTGACATGAGGTACTTTTCCTAGAGGTGCTGCCATGTGCTCTGAGACAAAGCAGAATCAGGGCAGAAAGCTGTGAAGGCACGTTTCCTCCAAGGAGGGCCAGGACACTAGGCTGCCTCAGGGAACAGGTAAATGGTTCTGACATCCACCCCTAGGGATATATACCCAAAAGAATTGAAAGCAGGGACTCAGACAGCTACTTGTACACTAACGTCCACAGTAGCGTCATTCACAATAGCCAAAAGGCGGAAACAACCCAAATGTCCATCAATGGACGAATGGATAAATGAAATGTGGTATATACATATAGTGGAATATTACTCAACCTTAAAAAGGAATGAAGCTCAGGCCGGGCGCAGTGGCTCATGCCTGTAATCCTAGCACTCTGGGAGACAGAGGCGGGAGGATTGCTTGACCATCAGGAGTTCAAGACCAGCCTGAGCAAACAAGAGCAAAAAACAGAAAAAATTAGCTGGGTGTGGTGGTGCATGCCTGTAGTCCCAGCTACTCGGGAGGCTGAGGCAGGAGGATTACTTGAGCCCAGGAGTTTGAGGTTGCTGTGAGCTAGGCTGATGCCACGGCACTCTAGCCTGGGCAACAGAGCAAGACTCTGTCTCAAAAACAAAAATATATATAAAAGGAATGAAGCTCTGACACATGCTACAACATGGATGAACCTTGAACATTATGGTAAGTGAAATAAGCCAGACACAAAAGGACAAATATTGTTAAGATTTCACTTATAAGAGGGATTTAGAGTAGTCAAATTCATAGAGACAGAAAGTAGAGTGTTAGTTAGTTATTGGGGACTGAGGGAGGGGAGAACGGGGAGTTACTGTTTAACAGGCACAGAGTTTCAGTTTTGCAAGACAAAGAGAGTTCTGGAGATGGATGGTGGTGATGGTTGCAGAATAATGTGAACGTACTTAATGCCACTGAATTATGCACATAAAATGGTTATAATGGTCAAAACAAATTAAAACACCACAAAAACAAAACCAAACCAAACAGCCCCAGCAGAGGCCTGGTCCACTGAGCTTGCAGCCCACAGAGAATGGTGGTGGGTTTTGAGGTCCAAGGGTCAGAGCCTCAGAAGGAAGAAATTAGTCACCTGGACAGCAGCGGCAGTGAGCACGTATTGCCTGAAGAGGGTGCAAGAGAGCTCTGGGACGGTGAGCGTCCTCACCCACCCCTTCTCCCTTGCTTCTCCCTTCCCCCTCTCGCCTCCCCACCTGCCCACGTGCACGCTCACGGGCGTCTGTGTGTGTGTGTGTCACACCCCATCCCACTCCAGAGCAGACACTGCCAGCCCAGCAGAAGCCATGGGGTGTGGCCTGATGGCCTGACTCCCAGGGAGTCCTGGGGAAGCCCTGTAACTGAGCAAAGGTTGCTCCCGCCTCTCCCAGCTTCTCAGGGCGCATGTCCTCCCCTCCGAGGCCCAAACTAGTCTAGTCTCCAGTGAAAAGACTGATAAAAGGTGCAGTCCAGTCCTCAGGATTGTCCTGGGGGAAAAGGAGGCAATCCGGTCCAGTGGAAAGACTTGGGTTCGAATCCTGCTTCTCCCACTCAGTAGTGTATGACCTTGGGCACAGTATTTAACTTCTCTGTGCCTCAGTTTCCCTGACTGTAAAATGTGGTTAGTAACAGTACAGGGGCCTAGCTCAAAATTGTTGTGAGGATTAAATGAGATATGTAAGGTGCTTACAACAGTGCCTGCATGTATGAGTGTGAAATAAGTATCAGCGAGGATTATCGCACAAAGTGGTCGTGATGGTTACATGGGAAAGGTTGAAAGCTCCCAGTACCATATGGGCCCTCAATGGGTGGTGGCTAATAATAATAATGATGCTAATAATAACAATTAAGGTGCACGGGTCTGGGAAACTAGCAGTCAGGGTAATGGCCAGAGGAATGTGGAGATGCCAAGTGCTGGTAGAGAAAGGAAAGCCGTGTTTCAGGGTCTCTGGGAAAGAAGGTGACAGCCAGTCCCTAGAGAGCACCGCCTGGCATCCCCTCTAGGTCATTGCTCTGTGGTGGAGGCAGCTACTCAGGAAGGCATGGGAAGGGAAGAACCGGCAACAGACAGCCAGTGACACTGTTGGCCTTCCATGCATGGGACGCCTTCAGGGAAGGGGAAGGGGCGGGTCCATCTCAGAGTCTCCAGGGACCAGCTGTACAGTAACAGCCTTTTTTTTCTGATTCTTCCTCTCCTGGTGTCAAGCTTGTTTTTGTGGCTGGAGAGGAAAGGCATGGGCGGGGCTCCACTGCACAGCACCCGGAACCACAAACCCGCCCCTAGAGTGAGGGTACAGAATGTACCCAGACTGCAAACCACACCCTTGTGGCTTGGGGAGGCCCCTGGGGCGGGAAGGGAACTGTCACACTACATTGTTTGAGAGCCCTGCACCTAGCAACCGCCTGGGATTCTGCAATGCTCAGACAATGGGATGTCCTAAGGGGCTAGGACTGAGTTAAAGGACCTCTGCCAAAGGGTCTGCCAGGACTAATGATCCCTCTGATCTGAAAAGATCAGATTAGGTCTGGAGCTAGCCTAGGAGAGCTTCCAGCCTAAGGCCACCAGTAGGGGACACTCCCAGCCTCAGCCAGACCCTCCGCCACCCCAAACCAATTTAGGGGAACAGATTCTGCCTCCCTCCACCTGTCCCCACTATCCTGCAGGAGGCCTAACTAGGGTTTCCAGAGCAGTGAAGGGAGGGAGCCACATGGGACCTTTTGGGAGGGTGGAGACAGTTTCCTGAAGCCTGAAGTGACTTGAAAATGAAAGAAGGTTGGGAAGGGGGCCAAACCTACAGCAGATAGGAGAGGGACTTCCAGTCAGACGGGTTGGAGGAAGAAGGTCCTGTGAAACTAGGATGCAATTCAGCGGGAACAAGTGCAAGGGGCTCGTTAGTGACAAAACCTAACAACATAATTTGGCTCGACATAAATAAACAAGAAAAACACCAAGTGAAAAAGGGAGTTGACCACAAGCTGAATATGAATCAGTGTCAAAATAAAGCACAGCTCACTTACGTAGACCACATTTTCCAAACCGAAGATCAGGGCACATATTTGACAAGGATGAATGTACTTATGGGCAAACAAGCCTCAGTGTTTGAAATTCAGACTCTTCTCAGCAAGCATAGCTCAGTGACAGTCTAGAATCTTCATCAGAGAGCTACGTGCACAATCTGGGAAAAATGGAGACGGTTCAGAATAGGAAGAAGAGAGAGCTGAAAGATGGAGCCTCTGGACAGAGATTGGTATAGTAGAGGCAGTGTAGTGAGGTGGAAGGAGCTCGGGGTTTGTCACTTAGTGGCTGTGCAACATTGGGAAAGTTGCTTAACGTCTCTGAATTCCAGTTTTCTCATCTTTAAAACTGGGATAATAACATCTGCCATAAAGGTTGTTGTGAAGATTTAAGTGATTCAAAAAATATAAAGCACCAAGCATACAGTTGGTCCTTAAGAAATACTTGGACGTCTGCTTGGAGAAGGGAGGAATAAGACGTGAGAAGATTTTATGAGGAAGCTACTAAGCAGTTGTTTCCCCACATTTATGGAAACTGGAACGAAAAGCACACTATGGCTGGAGTGGGAAGGATTTGGGTGGGTGTGGGTAAGAACCTGGTGACCAACAGAAGTTGCAAACTGGCAGCTGAGAGGCTGAATCCAGCCCTCAGGCAGGTTTTGTTTGGCCCAAACAGTGTTTTCTCAAAACTGGAATTAGTTGCCAACCTTTTAAAAAGTGCAAGATTTCACATAAAAATCCAGATTTTTGGCTTCTCTTGAAAAAAATAAAGCAGATAATCTAGCGACTCAGGACCCTCATGTCTACATGACAACGATTGTGGGAGGGGAGTGAGGGTTGCTTCTTTCTTAGGTCTCTCGTGACGGTGCTTCTCAGACTGTGTGTAGATGGTAATATTCAGAAGAGGCAAATCTATACAGACAGAAAGCACAGCAGTGGTTGCTCATGGTGGGGGGTACGAGGGAAATGGGGGGTGACTGCTAAAGGATACAAGGCTTCTTTTCGGAGTGATGAAAGTGAAACCATATAGAGGTGGTGGTTGCACAATATTGTGAATAGACTAACAACTGCTGAGTTGTACACTTTAGAAGGGTGAATTTTATAGCATGTGAATGATAGCTTAATAGAGAGCTGTTCTTTTTAAAATGCAGATGCCGGCTTTGTAGGTGCCTGCTGGGGGTTGAGATTCTGCAATTCCGACAAGCTCCCAGGTGTGGTGCACGCTGCAGGTCCCCCGCCCAGTTCTGAGCAGCAGCTCTTGCACTGCTGCTGGTCAACATCAGCCGCACATTGCGACCACAGGGGAATTTTCGGAAAACAACTGCCGAGGTCCCACCTGCAGGGATTCTGATGACTTTGGTGCGGGGTGAGTCCTGGGCATCAGGATTGGTAAAAGCCCCCCCCCCCAGGTGATTCTAATTTGCAGTCAAGTTTGAGAACTACCGCATTACACCCGTGGTCACTTTCCCCTGCCCCCTTACCTGCCTGGGCGGGCCCTGAGGCATGTGACCCCTGCTCTGCTCCAAACCCGCCTCTCCCCTCTGCCTCAATCCCGCTCTAGTTCTGGGACTCTGAGGCCAAATGTCGCCTCCCCCACGTCTCCCTCGGTCACTGATTAGTGGAGCTTGTTTTGTTTTCTCGGGCAGCTTGGAGTGAGGACGTGTATCAGAGGCGTCTGGAAAATCTAAGAACTCACGTCCTCCCTAGTGCCTCTTGTCCCCAGTCCAGTCACCCGGAACTCGCCAGAGCCCCAGGCAGGGCGAAGCGTCCCGGCCCCGCCCTCGTCTGGCGGCCACAAGGAGGCCCACATGCCCCGGCTTCCTGGCCGCGGGGCAGCGTGGGCAGACATGTGCTGCGGGCCACGGGCGGGGGGGGGCACAGGCCAATGATGCGGCGCAGCATGGGCTTGGTCGCCGCCTAAGAACCAACCACGGTGACTTCTCAGAGTGGGACGAGGAGGACGGGGAGGGGAAGAAAGGGGGCGGCGGCGGGGGCGGAAAGCTCGGCCCGGGGCCTCCTGGGTAATTTAGCATTGCGTGAGAGCGCCTTAGAGCCGCAGCCCTGCTCAAGGTCCAGCCATGGCAAGTCATTCCAAGGGAAAAGAGGTTATAACCACAGAAAGACAGAACATTTCGTTCTGAGTGGGAGGGAGACAGCTGGGCAAGGCCAATGGAAAGGCACCCCCCCCAGCCAGCGGTGCTTTTAAAGGACTGATACCATTTCCCAGATGTTTTAAGCACAACATCTCTATTCCCCTCCCCCCCAACTACCTATTTTCTCTGTGACGTCGGCTTGAGTGCAGCTGTTTGTGTCCTCTTTTTCTCAAGGGCTTGCTTTCCCTTTTGCCTAGAGATTGGAAAAGAGTTAACGAGACTCTACCTAGAAGGTGCAGTAAAAGCTGGGAAATGAAGGTGGTGTTAAATCAAGGGCTTGATTGCTAAGGCGATCCTAATTGATTTAGCACCAGGGACATTTTCACAGTTGCTCTTGATAATTCCTCTGAGGTGCAGGGGCAAGTAAGTGGCTTTGGAGACCTGGTGTGCAGTTTGGAGAGCAAACAAATGCCTGGTGGCAGGTCACCCTCACCTTTTCAAGACTAGCTTTGTCCCTTGAGTTTTCAGTGCGTGGTGGGAGTCAGGACACACGGGCGCCTGCCAGAGAGCGATCGAGGTTGGCAGGGACAGGCTGAACTGAGGGGGCGCCTGCCAGAGAGCGATCGAGGTTGGCAGGGACAGGCTGAACTGAGGAGGCGCCTGCCAGAGAGTGATCGAGGTTGGCAGGGACAGGCTGAACTGAGGCGGCTGTGGAGAGGGCTACGTGGGAAGGGATCTTCTGAGCCCTTTGAACTTCTTGTTCCTTCCTTCCACCCAAGAGATCAGAAAGCCTGCTGAGGAGGGGGCTGTGGCCCAGGGGCAGCCCAGCTTTGCACAAGATCGGGGTTGGACATTCACAGAAAGCCCAGTCCCGTGGTGGCTGCCTTCCCACATGGAAAAAGTGCTGACAGGACAGACTCTCAGCATCTCCTCTGCCCTGCCTGGCCTAGTGGCCTTGCTCTCTGGCCCTGCCCTTTGCCCTATGTCTCTGGCTCCTTCTCCAACAATGACACTAGAGAGAAAAGGAAAAGGCTGAGGCATAGAGGGCAAGTGGCTCTGAATCAGGATGAGAGGCCCTGGGAGAACCGCCATCTGTGGAGCAAGGACTGAGATCCCCCGAGAAGGATCCATGGACAGGGCTCTGTGCCCAGGCAACGGTGGCCTGAAGGGATGGTCCTGAGCTGTGTGACCTTGGGAAAAAGAATCTGATGAGGGATGAGGAAAACCAAGAATGAGGGGCATGAAATCAAAGGGGGATAATTGTAGCAGCTAACATTTATTGAATGCTCACTAAGCGCCAGCCACAGGGCTAAATGCTTATTACCTTTCAAGTACATTTATTATCACCATTTTACACTTTGGTAGTAGAAATTCTGGCTCAGAGAGGCTGAGTAACTTGTCCAAGGTCTACAGCTAGTGAGAGGAGAGTGAGGCCTAGAACTCAGATCCATCTGAGTATAGAGCCACTGTCCTTAACCACTGTACTAGGCACCTGCCCCACTGACTGCTTAATGGCCTCAGAGGTTACCAAGGAAGGTTCTGGCAACTCCATCACAGGCCCTGAGGGACCACTGTGTCCCACAGATCCTAGACAAAGACAGCAGGGATCATGGGAACAATCTAACCCCGCCTTTGCAGCCTATGGGGAAGAGTCCTTCCCTGCTATCAGCCTCCTGTCCCTGCCCAGGCCATGTGAAGACCCACGTGCAAGCACAAGGATCACAGACCAGGGCGGGACTGGAGCTTAGCCCCAGCATCTGGGCTACGGTGGAGCAAATCATGCAGAAGCAGGTTCTGCCTTCTTGGCTCTTGCATTCCCAAGGAGTCCTAGGCTTGAGCTAGGAGAATGTTCTAGATACTCCTGGCCAGCAGGGCTGAGATGGGACATCTCTTTTACCCCAGAAAAGGCCAGCATTGTTTTGGCACCTGTTGTTTCTCCCATGTGAACCTTTTTGTAAGAGTGTGCACAGGAGGCCCGTTGGCACATTCTTTGGGGTTGCCTGGTTTCTGCCCTGGCAGGCAGGTCGTTCTGGCCAGGGACAGTGATTCACCCAGCCCAGAATGCTTGCATCTGCTTGGGAGAACACTGTGTGCTCTGGACCTGTGCCGGGACCCCAGGGAAAGGGAAGTGTACAGGACTGACTGGCGGGGCAGAAGCCTGGGAGGGGTTTCGGCCATGGCAGATGCTCAGGCTCAGGGCCTTCCCTTGCACAGCAGGAGGTAGTGAGGGAAATCACAGCTCGCTGGCCCAGCCCCTACCTGGAGGCTGCTCCTCCTGCAGGCAACATCCCCATGCCTTACTCCCCCAACCCACACTTGTCACTAAGGTAGCATCCTCTGATTTGAGCTGAGTTGCTTCTGCATCCACCCTTTTCTCTATGCCCACCTCCTCTGCCATGGCTTCTGCCCTGATCCTCTGTCCCCTGAGTCACTGTCACAACCAGCAGACTTATTCCTTACAGCAACCCATTCTCCTTGCCGCTACCCGAGCCATCTTTCTTTTTCTTTCTTTCCTTTCTTTCTTCCTTCCTCCCTCCCTCCCTCCCTCCCTTCCTTCTTTCCTTTTTTGAGACAGGATCTCACTCTGTCACCCAAGCTGAAGTGCAGTGGCCCCATCACAGCTCACTGCAGCCTCAAACTCCTGGGCTCAAGTGATCCTCACATGTCAGCCTCCTGAGTAGCTGGGACTACAGGTGGGCGCCACCATGTCTGGCTAATATTTTGTAGAGATGGGGTCTCACTGTGTTGCCCAGGCTTGAGCCATCTTTCTAAAAGACATTTCTGATCCTGTCAGTCCTCGAGTTAAAGCCCTTCACTGGCTTCTCATTAACCCCAGGGCACAGGGTTGGCACTGTACTGTGGCATTCAAGACTTTCCCGGTTTGGCCCAACCTTGCTCTCCACCAGTGTAGGGATGTCAGATAAAACGCAGGGATGCCCAGTTAAATTTGAATTTTAGAAACACAACAAATAGTTTTTTCGTTTAAGTATATCCCTTGTGTCCTTTGCATTGTGTCCTGTATTTTTATTTGCTACATCTGGAAATCCTACTCCAGCTGCATAACCTTTCATACTGATAGAGCTTTAATTCAGGTCTGATCACTCTTTTGGATGAAGTCACTACCCTCTGCCAAACTGATTTCTTGGCCCCCCAGCTCTCTATCTTCCAAACTATTCTTCCTATGTCCCAAGATGTTGCTCAGGCCACTGTCTCACTGCCGTCTAGGAACGCTCTGTATATTTCACACTCCTGTCCAAATCCTCTGGCCCTCCCACCCTCAGGTTCCTTCTCCATGATGCTTTCTCCAAGGGTCCCAACAGTGGTAACTTTCCCCTTTTCCTGAACTCTTGCTACACCCCACTATTCCACCTAACATTTGACTATGTAATGTGTGCTGTTGCAGCCTGTTCATCTGTGGCGAGTGTATCTTCTCCACTCGATTGTAAGCTCCAAGAGGGCAGGCATCATGCCTTGTCTTTTTCACTCTGTCCTTTCTCCCACCATCGCACAGTGGGGCCTCCGTAAATGTAGCTTGGCTGATGCATGGATTATTTTCTCCCTCATGAAACTGTGAGCTCCTCGAGGGCAGTTTCTGGACTGAGTCTTATGAAGTTCTGTTTGGTTTAACAAACATGTATGGCGCCAGGATCTGTTGCCAATGTGGGGTCACAGAGATGAAAAGCATGGAGTCTCTGCCCTCAAGGAGCTCACGGTCTAGCTAGGAAACCTGTGCGTGTGGCTACTTAGAAGCAATGTGAGATGATGATGAACAAAGCATATACAAGGTGCAAAGTGCTTGCAGCTATGGAAGTGGCGAGCAGAATTTGGGGAATGGGATGTTGAAGACATAGCAGAGGTAATGCCTGCTTAAGGGCGGCATAAGGACATGCTAGTCAGGGGAGCCACAGGCCCAAGGGCATGGAGGCCAGAATGAGTGCGTGGTGTGTGTTAGGGAACCATAAAGGTTCAAGAGCAGGGTCGGGCATTGGACCTTCATGAAGGACCTTGAACAGCAATGTGATGTGTTTGAAGGGGAATGATGGGAAATCATTCAAGAATTTTAACCGAGCAGACTTCTGTATTGAGAGGCAATCAAAGCCAAACACAAAAGACCCCATATCGTATGATTCCATTTATATGAAATGCCCAGAAAAGGCAACTCCAGGGAGACAGAGGCACATTAGTAGTTGTCTGAGATTAGCGGTGGGAATGGAGAGTGACTTCTAATGGGCATGAGGGATCTTTTTGGGGTGATGGAAATGTTCTAAAATTGAATTGTGGCGATGGTTACACAACTCTGTGAATATACTCAAAAATCATTGCATTGTACACTTAAAATGTATGAATTGTATGGTATGTAAACTGTACCTCAATAAAGCTGTTTAAAAATAAGAGACCATCAAATCAGTCTGGCTGCAGTGTGGGAAATGGATTGGAGGGAGGTTAGCCTGGGTGTGGAGAGAGCAGTGAAGAAACTTCTGCAATGGTCCAGGCAAAAGTTAGTGAGCTCTGACGCTAAGGCAGTGGCAGAGGGGTTGGGTGGGAGAGTCAGAAGACATTTAGGAGATTGAATCAATGAGAGTTGATAACTGGATTGATGAGAGAGGATAAGTAAGACAGATGGAAGAGTCTAGGATGCCACTCTGGCTTCTGGCTTTGACAGGTGGGCAGATGGTGGTACAGTGTCTGGCCCTTAGCACAAGTTTGTGAAATGAACACACCATTGAATGAACGAATGAACTGCATTCACATCTCCTCCTCCCTCCCTACTGCTCCCTTTCACCCATAGGCTAGACCTTTGAACCTACCTGTTTCCAGCACTGCTTGTTTGGAGGCAATGGAGCGGCCTGGAGATTCTGTTGTTCCTGGACTAACCCCCTGGACACCCTCATCTTGTTTCTTCTTCCCTTGTGGTCCAGAAACCACCTGGGCACCCAAGAGATCCTTGGCCTGGCAGGGTGGGACTTGGTTACAGAGGCCACCAAGGCCCTGAGGACTCGTCATGGGTTCAGGACTCCTCTCTTATACCATATAAGGTATACCTCTCTTATACCTCTTATACCTCTCTTAACCCCACCCTCACCCAGACTGTGCCACTTACCCACAAACCCCCTCCTCCTACCCAGCCACGCCTCCCACCAATCAGTGATGCTACTGAAGTTCTGAGGACCCACTGTGGGCCTAGGCTTCCACTGGGGTTCCCACTCATGTCAGCTACTGGCCAATCCACTGCAATGGTGGTCCTCCCGGTGTTCCCTTTCGACCACCTGCCTCAGAACCAGGTGGAGGGAGATTTATTAAATGTGCAGATGGTCACAGCCACGCCTGTCCCACTAAATCAGAGTCTATAGGGCTGAGTAGGAGGAAGGCCTGGGTTCTGCACATTTCACAGGTTCCCTGGATGGTCCCAACACCCAATATTGCAAGAGCTGCTGTGGTGGAGAGTGTGAGTGTCGATTAGGGATGCTTGTGCTCCTGCCACCCCCACATGCAGCCCCTGGTGGCCACTGGATGGACAGACAGCCCTTCCCAAAACGCTCACCCGCCTCGTGCTTCCCTGATGTTCATCTTTCCATCAGGAAACGCACTCCTGCTCTGCCACTAATCGGATTACCCTCTTGCACAATCTTCTGCCCCTCCTCCTTCCCCCACCAAATTTCCACAGGACAATCAGTACTCAATTGCTCTTTCTCCTGTCCTCCCAGGCACTTGTCAGGGTCTGACTCGTATGAGAACTGCTTGTTTACATACGAGCTCTTGAATAGCCCAGGCCACCTGGGAAGACTAATGCCTTTAGACTGGCAGGATCTAGGGCAGGGCCAGGCATACAGTAGGTGCCCAATAGATACTTAAGGAATTGAATCACTCATGACAAGACCAAGAGGCCCAAATAACATAAACCAAAGTCTTTTGCATTTGGCTTTAGGAGTGACCACATTCTGAGTCTTTTCCAAGGATGTATTTGTCCTCCCGGCTTGCCTGACAGTGAGGTTAATAGGTCAACACCGATACTTTATAGCCCCAGAGAGGCACGGACACAGTGACCTGTCCTGGCTGTAGCAGGCTAAGGAGCTGTGATGCTGGCACTGTGGGCTGGCTGCCCAAGGTGTTAGGGAGCTTCATTCATTCAACTACTTTTTTTTAGTAAGCTCCTCCTATATGACAGGCATGACACAGGTACAAAAGATAAACTGGTGAACAAGACAGACAAGGTTCCTGCCCTCACAGAGCGTACAGTTTAGCAGGGGAGTTGGACGTTAAGTAATTGCACAGAGAATTGTGGTTGGGATAAGTACTATAAAGGAAAAGAACAATGTCCAGTGAAAATGCATGTAACAGGAGGACTTGACTTAACCTGGCGGGAGGGGAGTAGGGCTGTTCATGGAGGGTTTTCCCAAGGAAGTGACCTTGAACTGAGATCACAAGCATGACCAAGCGTTAAATAGGCAAAAACCTGGGGAGAGAGTATTCCATGCAGAGGGTACAGCTATGTGAGGACTCAAGGCAGTCACAAGCATGGTACTGTGTGTGGAACATGCAAGAAGGCTGGTGTGGCTGGAACAGAAGGAGTGAGGGGGTGAGAGGTAGGAGGTGAGACTAGGCAGCTAGCTAGGGGCCAGTTCACGTAGGGCCTTGCAGGCCATAGTAAAGAGCGTGCATTTTCTTGTTTGTTTTTGTTTTTTGGTTCTGTTTTGTTTTCTGTTTTTTGAGATAGGGTCTTGCTCTATTGCCCAGGCTGGAATGCAGTGGCATGATCATAGCTCACTGCAACCTCAAATTCCTGAGCTTAGGTGATCCTCCTGCCTCAGCCTCCCAAGTAGCTGGGACTACAGGAGTGCACCACCACACCCTGCTAATTTTTCATTTTTTTTTCTGTAGAGACAGGGTCTTGCTATGTTGCCCAGGCTGGTCTTGAACTCCTGGCTTCAAGCAATCCTCCCACCTCGACCTCCCAAAGTGCTGAGATTACAGGCGTGAGCCACTGCACCCAGCTGAAGAGCTTGCATTTCACTTAAAGTGGAATGGAGGGTTTTAAGCTGGGGAGTGGTGAAATTTAATTTGTGTTTGAAATAGTGTCCCCTGGCTGCTGTGTAGGTCGTGGATTGAGTGGGGACAAGAGTGGAAGCAGAGAGAAAAGTCAGGAGGTTATGATATGACTTGGCCTAGGTAGGCTAGTGGCTGTGGAGACCTCCTGTAGGAGTTCACACATTTTACAGATAGGGAAACTGAGGCCCAGAGAAGGGGAGTGACTTGTCCAAAGTCATCCTGCTTCCTGGTCTTATGCTCCCATAAGAGGGAACTTAACAGACAACCAAACAGAGAAGGCTAAGTGGATTCTGGTAGGATAAATTTATTGGTACATCGTGGCAAATTTGGGGTTCTGAAAGCTGATGCAGATGCTCAGAGTTGGGAAGGAAATGAAGCAACTCCGGTATTCATTATTTTGTTTTGTTTTATGTTGTTGTTTGTTGAGACAGGGTCACCCTTTGTCACCCAGGCTAGAGTGCCATGGCTTCAGCCTAGCTCACAGCAACCTCCAACTCCTGGACTCAAGCCATCCTTCTGCCTCAGCCTTCTGAGTAGCTGGGACTACAGGCACATGCCACCTTGCCTGGTTAATTTTTCTGCTTTTTGTAGAGACAGGGTCTCTCTGTGTTGCTCAGGCTCGTCTCAAACTGCTGACCTCAAGCGATCCTCCTGCTTCAGCTTCTCAAAGTTTTAGGATTACAGGCATGAGCCACTGCGCCAAGCCTGGTTTCCATTATTTGGGGTGCTCTGTTGTTCCAGTGCCTGGGGGTGCAGCGAAGCCAGCATCAGTCCTTAGTTACATATCCCCACCCTGTTTAGTCTGGCTGTTGCTCAGACAGGAGCTAAGTACTTACGGGCCAGTTCCTTCCTGCCTCCATAGCATAAGGAAGTGCTGAGCTGGGCAGGACTCCCAGTGCTCCCTGGTCTCAGAGCAGAAACCTCATGCAGGGCCACGTGAGGTCAGGAGGGCGGGCTTGAATGCCTGAGCTTGGATGAGATTGGCTGCTGTTTGACACACCACTTCTGTGGATGGCCAATCACTAGAGCCACAGCATCCTTGCTCCCTCCTCCACCCCCTTCACTTGTCCTTGCAAAAGCCACAGAACTTCCCTCCACAAAGCAAACGGGGAGAGAAGTTCCTTCCCTCCTCCACCCCACGGCTGGTCCAAAAGGCCTTGGGGAGTGGCGTCTTGCTCACAGCCAAAGGAGGAGGAATGCTCTGCTTCCCAAAGCTTGGTGCAAAGTACTTGCTCTTTGTGGGGACTAGGTTGAGCACCAAATTAGGGAGAAATGACACCAAATGGATTTTCAACCCAGACTTTGCTGAAATGCCTAGGGTGTAGATAAGCATGAACATAATCCTAGACAGAAAAATTCCTCATCTCACAAGTCCTCACTTTCTCATCAGCACTCGTGCCCACTTACACTGCACCAGCCAAACCGGCACTTGCCGTCTCCCCAGCCTGGCCTCCGGCAGGTCAGGACTCCATTCACTTCCTACCCATCTGCTTTGGACAAGAGAAACACCATGGTGGCTTGAAAAGGGTCAGGAAACCTTTTTGAATCCTGGTTCTTTTGTTAATGCGTTGAATAGCCCCCCTCTAGGCCCATTCCCCCATCTAGAAACTGAGGGCATCCAAACAAATGCTCTCCATGGTCACTTCTAGTTGTGAGTTGCTAAGAGTCAAATAGCTGCTATGCACTGGATGCCAGGCTAAGCATTTTACATTTCTCATTTCACTTAATCCCCACAACAGCTCCTGTGAGGTAGACACTAGGATGTCCTCACCTCACACATACACTTTACAGATGAGGAAATTGTGGCTCAGAGGCTAAGTGACTTACCCCAAAACACAGAGCTAGCAAAGGGCAGAGCCGGGATCGGGATTCAGGTCTGCCGGAACCCGATCCCACACCCCACACTCACGATTGCTTCCCTAAGCAGCAACTGGACAGGCTCAATGCCATCCGAATTGCCCCTGAAGCCCTGACAAGCGGGAGCTGCTAAAGAGAGAAAATGGCCCTGCCTCTCTGCTTTCGACTTTCAGGCTCTGCTGAAATACTGGAAGAAGCAGGGGGACACTTTGATGCCTTGAGCTGAATTAACAAGAGAAGGCCTCTTTCAGTGATCCCCTGGCAATGATCCGCTGCCATGCTGGGGGGTCCTGGGCACCCCGGGAGAAGCAGGAGGGCACTGCCAGCTGGGGACGTTGGCAGGAAGAATGCCTCATAATCCCTCCCTGATGTTCTGGGATGTCGGACAAATCCTGGCTCGGTCCTCAATACTATACTCTAATATTAATGAGGGCAGGGGAGCCTAGTGAAAATTTAATAGACAAGTATAAAAAGTTTCACAGACTCTGTCTGCAGAAATTCTTTTGAAGGTCCACACAAAGCCACAGAGCTGCTTGGAACTCTCCGTCCGAGGAAATTATTAAACCTTCCTTATTTCTGGAGGACGATGCCATCTGTTTATTAAATGCCTAAATTAAAGGGCAAGGATACACTGCAGTTGGGGGTTTTCCACCATCATTCATCTGAGGCTCTCGGTCAGGGAAATTTGAGCCTGGGGCCCACTCAGCTTCCTGACCACTTCCTGCTCCCAAGGCTTCCTCCAGCCCTGTGCCTCTAATAAGTTCAGGTTGTTTAGAGTTCAGCTCTAGTTAACCCTTTGAAGTATGGGTGGATAAATCACAGTTCAAGCCCATGAACCACTTAATATACACCAAAGATTGGCCAATGAAGCAATTGTTCCAGCGTGGATGCTTCTATTGTTAGGATCAAATGAGATAATGTATGTGTGTGAAAGCACTGTGTGATCTTTGAAGCACAGTAAATTACTTTTATTATTATTTTTCTCAATACGATGGCTTATTTATTTATGAGATGGATGTCTGTTCTCATTAGGGGCCTTCAAGCAAACCAAATTGGTACTTGTTGAGTCTGGAAAAGTACTACACTTTCCTTGTACTTCCTCCTGTGTTCCTCAAGCTAGTTGACCCTCGTTTAAGTTACTTTTGATTAGCCTTGCGCACTTGGAGCCAGTGTAAACAATTTGTTTATTGTTTCTTTTCGATAAAGAGTGTGAAAGGCAGAAGATACAGGAGCATATTCAGCAACAGAGGGTTTTGTCCATTGTCCCCCGTCTCCTGCTACATATGTGAGTGCTCATGGGGCACGGTTGTGTGCTGAGTGCCCGAGGGGCCTTCATGTGCACTCGGATGAGTCAGTCACAGACAAAGACAGGTCAGTTAGGAAATGGAGCTAGTTAATGTTCTGAGAAAACCCTCTTCCAAAAATGCCTTAGGTCACCCTCATACACTGCTGGTGGAAAAGAAAATTGATACAACCCTTTGGAGGTGAATTTGATAATCTCTCACAAAATTATATATGCATTTATCTTTTGACTCGCCAATCCCATTTCTAGGAATTTACCTGGAAGATGCACCTCCAACAATATGGAAATGCATATGCCTTAGGTTAATTCATTGCAGTGTTGTTTGTGATTGCAAAATATTAGAAACTGCCTATATGTCCGTTTATAAGAGAGTGGTTGAATAGACTATGGCATGGCCACAGAGCGAAGTATTATGCAGCTGTTAAAAAGAATGAGGATGCTTCCCATGCACTGATAGAGAGTGACTTTCAGGATATATTTTTAAGTAAAAAAAAAAAAGCCAAGTGCAAAAAAAACATGTCTATATTGTGCTTACTTTTGTGTAAGAAAGAAGGGGAGGTAAAAAATACATATATATATACATATAAGTGCATCTGCTCATTTTGTATAAAAAGAAACACAAGAAACTAATAGAATTGGTTACCTACAGGAGTGGGTAGAAACAGTACATAACAGGTACTTAATAGGCATTTCCTGGTGATGAATAATAGGACACAGCAGAGGCAATGATCGATTCAGCCTGGGAGTATCAGGAAAGGTTTCTATTGCTGTCTTGAAAGATGAGTCTGTGGTCACCAGGTTGCCTGACCATAATGGGGAGATTATTTCAGGCAGAGGGAACAGTTATGAGCAAAGGGCCAGATGGGGGAAATAGCTTGGTATGGAAAGTGGCTGGAACATGGAGTGGGAGGGGGACTACTGTGAGAGAAGGATAAAGCAGGTGGGAACTAGAATGTGGACTTCCTTGTATGCAGTGATAAGGAGTTTCACTTTTCTTCTAAGTGAGACAAGAAGCCATTGGGATATTTTGAGCATAAGAGTGACATGGGCCACTTGATGCTGCATCTATTCCTCTGGCTGTCAAATGGGGTGTGGTTTGAAGAGGTGACAGTGGAAGCAGTGAGGCCAGTTAGGAGAGAGGATGGTGGCTTGGAGCAGAAAGGTAGTACAGGTTGAGCATCCCAAATCTGAAAATCTGAAATCCAAAATGCTCCCCAATCTGAAACTTTTTGAGTGTCAATATGACTCTCAAGGGAAATACTCACTGGAGCATTTTGGATTTCAGATTTTTGGGTTTGAGATGCTCAACTGGTTAAGTATAATGCATATATTCCACCCCCCCACCTCCAAAAAATCCAAAATCTGAAACACTTCTGTTCTCAAGCATTTCAGATAAGGGATACTCAATGTATAGAAGAGGTGGAAAGAAATGGTCATGTTCTGGATATATTCTGAAGGTAGAGCCAGCAGGTCAAATTGATGGACTGGATGTGGGAAAAGATGGAGGAGAAAAGAGAGTCTGGGCTGATGATTCCTAGATTTCTGGCTTAAGCGATGGGGTGTCTGATGGAGTCATTCAGTGAGAAGGGCAACAGGGAACAAGGAGCAAAATTTGTGGGGAAAGATGAGGAGTTCAGTGTTGGATACGGTAAGTGTGAGATGTCAGTGGGACACCCAGCAGTTGGACGTATGGGGCTGGGGCTCAGGGGAGAGGTCCGAGCTGGGGCCAGAGATGTGGGAACATAGATGGAGGTGAAGGGATGAGACTGGATGGGGCCGAAATGGGAGAGTGTATGTACTGGAGTGAGAAGAGGTCGAGGACAGAGTCCTGGGGACCACTGACACATAAAAGGGACAAAAGAGGATGACTTCATAAAGGTAGCTACAAAGGAATGGTAATAGATGCAGGAGGAAGGCTAGGGAAAGAGAGGCTCCCCAAGGCTGAGGGGAAGGCGGTTTGCAGGGGAGTGTGTTCAGCAGTGCCAGGGCTGAGCACTGCCAAGATAGGAGCTAAAAAGTGGCCATCGAGTCTGGCGTTTACTTTGGGTCTTTGAGCAGATACAGGGGAGTGGCGGGGGCAGAAGCCAGACAGCAGGACTCAGGAGTGAGTGGGAAGTGAGGGAGGCTCTTCTTCAAGGACTCTGTGCTGTGAAGGGAGGGAGTGAGGTAGGGAGAAGAGGGGAGGATGAAAAGTCAGAGGAGAGTCCTTATTATAAGGATAAGACACAAGTAAGCCCATTTTAGCTGCAGAGATAGAGTACCCAGAAGACAAATGAATTAAGCAGTGGAGCCAGATAGGGGGACAGGAGGTGGGGACTTAGATGGCTTGGAGAGCCCAGGGAGAGGGGTTAGTGTTGAGCAGGAGAAGGGAGACCTCTCTTTGAAGGGTTAGTTCTCATGAAATCATTTTCAATGCGAAGGAAGCAGCAAAGATCGAATGATCAATGCATGAATTGGGGCTCTTTGCAAACTTGGATAATGTGGCATAATCATGGGTTAATTCAAATAGAACCCAGGCCTTGGTCCTAGGCATCTAGAGAGGACGATACTGACAGAGTCACTGGTTCCTCCCTGGGAAGCGAAAACAATGCACACTTCAAATGCACTTACTACAGATTCAAACACATTGTAATGTAATGCATGTATGCATGGGAGCCTACATATTAATCAAGGTAAAAAGTCTCCCTTAAAACCAATTATGAGCCTTTACAGTGAATAAATAGGACCTAATGAATGGGTTTGCCGGATTGTTCCATCCTGCCTTGGACTTTGGCCAGGAGTAGGCAGGCTGAAAACAGAACAGGAGAAAGGCCTTAGGCTCCTTTCCTGCTTCTGCCTCTGAGGCCACCCCTGGCTCTGAAGGTTCAGCAGAACTTGGGGCAGAAGTAAGGCTGGGGTTTGGTGACAGTGCTGATCTTTTATGAAGCAAAGAGGCCCACTGATCATAAAGTTTGCCCTCCAAAGGGAGAAGGGCTTAGGGCTAAGTCATTCAGTCCCTCTGCAGACAATGGAGCCTACAAGCTACTTCAGAAGAGCTCATGCAAGTCATTGTCTAACTGATAAACAATGGGCCGACCCTTGCTACATGGCAGGGTGACATATATTGAACAGAGGAGCAAGACATCTGGTTTTGACCTCGGTTCTGCTACAAGCTTGCTGTGTCACTTTTGGCAAGTATCTTCCGCTTGCTGGGCCTAAGCTGCTCCATCTGCCAAGTAAGTGGAGTGGACAGATGATGTCTTGGGTACCTGTGACCCCAACTTTCTATGTTTTTTTCTAATTAATAAACTTTATTCTTTTAGAGCAGTTTTAGGTTGACAGCAAAGTTGAGCAGAAATTACAGAGTCCCCATATACCCCGGTCCCCACATACACATGGCCTCCCCCACTATCCACATCCCCCACCAGAGTGGCACATACATTTGTTACAACTGATGACCCTGCACTGACACATCATTGTCACCCAAAGTCCATAGTTTATATTGAGATGTACGAAACTCTTGGTTTTGTACAGTCTATGGGTTTTTGGATTTTGACAAATGTATAATGACATGTTTCCACCATTACAATATCATACAGAATAGCTTCACTACCCTAAAAATCCCCCATGCTCCACCTACTTGTCCTTCCCCCCCCACTAACCCCTGGCAAGCCAGGGTCTTTTTTTTTTGAATAGAGACAGAGTCTCCTTTTGCTCTGTTGCCCAGGCTGAAACTCTTAGGCTCACGTGATCCTCCTGCCTCAGCCTCCCGAGTAGTTGGGACTACAGGTATGAGCCACCATGCCCAGCCAAGCCCAGATCTTTTTATTTTCTCCACAGTTTTGCTTTTTCTAGATTTCATATAGTTAGAATCATAAAGTATGTAGTGTTTTCAGATTCATTTTCTTTCAGTTAGTAATATGCATTTGAAGTTCCTTCATGTCTTTTCGTGGCTTGATAGCGCATTTCTTTTTAGCACTGCATAATATTCCATTGTCTGGGTGTACCACAGTTTATTTATCTATTCATCTGCTGAAGCACATCTTGGTTGCTTCCAGGTTTGGGCAACTATGAATAAAGCTGCTAGAAACATCCCTGTGCATGTTTTTGTGTAGACATAAGTTTTCAAGTCACTTGGGTAAATACCAAGGAGTGTGAATGCTGGATTGTAAGGGGGGAGGACGTCCAGTTTTGTAAGAAACTACCAAATGGTCTTCCAAAGTGGCTGTACCATTTTGCATTCTCAACAGCAATGAGTGAGTGTTCTTGTTGCTCCACATCCTCACCAGCATTTGGTGTTGCCAGTGTTCTGAATTTTGGCCATTCTAATAGGTGTCTTGTTGTTTTAATTTGCAATTCCCTAATGGCATGATGTTGAGCATTTTTTCATATGCTTATTTTCCATTTGTATATTTTCTCTGTTGGGGTTTCTATTTAGGTCTTTTGTCTATTTTAAAATCGGGTTGTTTTCTTATTGTGAAGTTCTAACAGTTTTTTTTTTCGTATATTTTGGTTAGCAAATCTTTATCAGATGTGTCTTTTGGAAATATTTTCTTCCAGTCTATGACTTGTCTTCTCATTCTCCTAACAGTGTCTTTTGCAGAGCAGAAGTTTTTAATTTTATTCAAGTCTAATTTATCAATTATTTCTTTCATGGATTTGGTGTTGAATCTAAAAAGTCATCATCATACCCAAGGTCATCTAGGTTTTCTCCTATGTTATCTTCTAGGAGTTTTATAGTGTTGCATTCTATGTTTATGTTTGTAATCCATTTTGAGTTAATTTTTGTGAAGGGTGCAAGATCTGTGTCTAGATTCTTTTTTAATGAGCATTTTCATGACAAAAACTCTCCTGAATAGTTTGAATTCGTTAGTTGAATGAATAGGCCTATTCTATTTCTTGTGTGAGTTTTGGCAGATTGTGTCTTTCAAGGAATTAGTCCATTTCATCTGGGTTATCAAATTTGTGTTCATAATATTCCTTTATTATCCTTTTACTAACCATGGGATCTGTAGTAATAGCTCCACTTTCATTTCTGATGTTAGTAATTTGTGTATTCTCTCTTTTCTTTTTAGTTAGCATGGCTAAAGGAGTATTGATTTTATTGACGTTTTCAAAGAACCAGCTTTTGGTTTTGTTGATTTTCTCTATTCATTTCCTATTTTCAATTTCATTGGTTTCTGCTCTAATTTGCATTATTTCTTTTCTTCTGCCTCCATTGGGTTTAATTTGTTCTTCTTTTTCCACTTTCCTAAGATGGAAGCTTAGATTATTGATTGATTTTTAGGTCTTTTCCTTTTCTAATATACGCATTCAGTACTATAAGCTTCCTTCTAAGCACACGGCTTTTGCTGCATCCCACAAATTTTGATAAGTTGCATTTTCATTTTCACTTAGCTGAAAATATTTAAAAGTTTCTCTTGAGATTTCTTCTTTGATCTATGTGTTATTTAGAAATGTATTGTTTACTCTCCAAGTATTTGGGGTTTTTTCAGCTATTTTCTGTTACGGATTTCTAGTTAATTCCATTGTGGTCTGAGAGCAGACATTGTATGATTTCTATTCTTTTAAATTTGTTAAGATGTGTTTTATGTTCCAGAATGTGGTCTATCTTGGTGAATGTTCCTTGTGAGCTTGAGAAAAATGTGTATTCTGCTGTTGTTTGATGAAATAGTCTATGGATGTCAATTATATCCAGTTGATTGATGGTGCTGTTGAGTTCAACTCTGTCCTTACTGATTTTCTGCCTCCTGGATCTGTCTATTTCTGATAGAGTGATAGAGAAGCTTCCAACTATAATAGTGGATTCATCTATTTCTCCTTGCAGTTCTATTGGGTTTTGCCTCACATATTTTGACTCTGTTTTGTTAGATATATACACATTAAGGATTGTTATGTCTTCTTGGAAAACTGAGCCTTTTATCATTATGTAATGTCTCTCTTTATCCCTGATAACTTTCCTTGCTCTAAAGTCTGCTCTGTCTGAAATTAATATAGTTATTCCCACTTTCTTTTAATTAGTGTTAACATGGTATATCTTTCTCTACCCTTTTCTTTTAATCTATATATGCCTTTATATTTAAATTCGGTTTCTTATAGACAACATATAGTTGGGTCTCGGTTTTTTATCTCCTCTGACAATCTCTGTCTTTAATTGGTATATTTAGACTACTGATGTTTAAAGCGATTATTGATATAGTTGGATTAATATTTACCATATTTATTACTGTTTTCTGTTTGTTGCCCTTTTTCTTTGTTCCTGTTTTTGTCTTCCACACTTTTTCTGCCTTTTGTAGTTTCAGTTAAGCATTTTTATGATTCCATTTTCTCTTTCTTGGCATATCAATTATACTTTTTTAAAACTGTTTTTAGTGGTTGCCCTAGAGTTTGCAATGTATGCTTGCAACTAATCCAAGTCCACTTTCAAATAAACTATACCACTTCACAATAGTGCAAGTAGCTTATAACAAAATCATACTCATTCTTCCCTCCTGTACCTTGATTATTGCTATCGTTCATTTAACTTATATATGTTATATATGTGTGTGTCTCTATATAAAATCAAATACATTCTTACTATGAAATACATTCTCAGTATTATTATTTTTAAAAAACTGTTAGATCAATTAAGAATAAGAATAACTTTCACTTATTCTGTAATGTTATTCCTTTATATAGATCTGAGTTTATGAGCTACATCATTTTTCTTTTCTCTGAAGAAATTATTTTAACATTTCTTATAAGGCAGATCTACTGACAACAAATTTTCTTAATTTTTGTTTGTTTGTGAAAGTCTGTATTTCTATCTTACTTTTGAAAAATTATTTCACAGGGTATAGAATTCTAGGTTGTTTTTCTCTTTCTCTCTCTGAACACTTTAAATATTTCACTCCACTTTCTTCTTGCTTGCTTGGTTTCTGAGAAGAAGCCAGATGTAATTCTTATCTTTGCTCCTATATAGGTAAGATGTTTTTTTTCCCCTCTGGCTTCTATCAAGATTTTTTCTTTATCTTTGATTTTATAAGGTTTGAATATGACACTCAGTTTTTAGGGGAAGGCATTTATCCTGCTTGGTGTTCTCTGAGCTTCCTGGATCTGTGGTTTGGTATTTGACATTAATTTGGGGAAATTCTCAGTCATTATTCTTTAAATATTTCTTCTATTCCTTTCTCTCTTTCTTCCCCTGGAATTTCCATTATATGTATGTTACACCTTTTGTAGTTGTTCCCCAATTCTTGCATGCTTGCTGTGTTTTTTATCCAAGTATTTTTCTCTTTCCTTTTCAGTTTTGGAAGTTTCTAATGACATATCCTCAAGTTCAGAGATTCTTTCCTCAGCCATGTCCAGTCTACTAATGAGCCCACCAAAGGCCTTCTTTATTTCTGTTACAGTGTTTTTGACTTCTAGCATTTATTTTTTATTCTTTCTTAGAATTTCCATCTTTCTGCTTACATTATCTATCTATTCTTGCATGTTGTTTCTTTTTCCCATTAAATCTCTTAGCATATTGATCATAGTTTTAAAAAGTTTCTGGTCTGATAGTTCCAACATCCTGCCATATTTGACTCTGATTCTGATGCGTGTTCAGTCTCTTCAAACTGTATATTTTGCCTTTAAGTATGCCTTGCAATTTTTGGTTGAAAGGTGGAAATGATGTATGGGGTAAATAGGCCTTTAGTGATGTGATGGTAAGGTGTGAGGGGAGGGGAAGTACTCTGTAGCTCAATGATTAGATCTCAGTATTTAAGTGAGCCTGTGCCCCAGGGAAGTGAACTTCACCAATGTTTCTCAGTCCCTATCCCCTTGTAAGACAAGATGGCTAGAGTGGGCTGGAGTTGGATATTTCCCTGCCCCCAAATGGAAGGCTAGAGAAAGCTGGGATTGGATATTTCCTTCCCCGAGGGTGAATAGGTTCTGATAAAACCATAGCAATTTAGGCTCTGATAAAATAGTTTTTCCAGAGGGTATGCCTTTTTAAGAAGAACAGAATGCTCTGGTGTATTTCAACATGGTTCTTTTTCCCCTCCCCTCACAGGAAGCACAGGGGATTTTTCTCTGATATTCACCATGAGAACATGATAGAGCTCCTGGAGGTAAAACTCACAAAAGTGTGGGGCCCACATGACTGAGTCCCCCTGGAGTTTTTAACCCTCAGGGTTGTCCACACCGAGCCTCCAGCAATTTGTCGATTACAGCTCAGATTTTCCCACCCGTGCTGGTTCCTGCAGAGGCTTCTGGTCTGGAAAATTGTGACTCTCTGTATCTGCCTGTCTTTCTCTCCAATTTTAGAGGTAGCACTTTGCTCTGTGATCCCACTCCTCTGAGAGATCTAAGAAGGGTTGTTAATTTTTCAGTTCATTCAGCTTTGTACCTGTTATAAGGACAGAGTGGCAACTGTTAACCTCCTTACGTGCCAGACCAGAAACCAGAATTCTCTATGGTTTTTTCCGTGTTTATTCACAGTTTATATTCCAGACTACACTATAAGCTCTGCAAGGACAGGAACCTTGTCTGTCTTATTCATATTATATCCTCATTGTCTAGTGCTATGCCTGGAACGTGGTAGGTGCTCCATATGTGATCAGGGTGATACTGAGAGTCAGAAGACCTAGACTGTGTAATGTCGGGCAAGTCCCTTCCTCTCTTCCAGCCCCAGCTTCCTCACTGTCTGATATTCTTATTTGTTTCTTTTCAGGAAATAGGTTTTCTCCTTTTTTGAGACAGGGTCTTGCTATATTGCCCAGGCTGGACTCAAACTCCTGGGCTCAAGCGATCCTCCCACCTCAGCCTCCTGTGTAGCTGGGACTACAGGCGTGCACCACTGTGCCCGACTTCTTATTTGTTTCTCTATTTTCTGTCTGTCTCCCTCCACTAGAATGTAAGCTCCACAAGATTAGGAACCTCATCTATCAGAAAGCCTGGCAAATAATAGGTCCTCTATAAATATTTGTTGAACTAACAAGTGAATGACTGAATCTACAAAAGGAGGGAGTTGACCTTGATAATTTGATGGCTGGGATTTCTGGTAACTTTCCCCTTCCTTAACCTAATGGGTGCTTGTCTGGGCCAGTTTTAAGTACTCCTCACAGAGCATAATGCCCTTCTAGGAGAGGAACTCAAATAGGTCACATGAGTTAAAAATGACCTGAAGTGTATGGAAAAACAATTTGCCAAACTTTGAACCTCAGCAGCTTCTCTTTGTGTCGTCCAGGAGAACACTGGCTGTGCTCCAACATGTGTGTGATAACAATTTGAAGCTTGATGTTCAGCCCTTTGAAACCACATAGACTTATGTAATGTGACCCAATTCCTTAGTTTTGCAAAGAAGGGGGTGTGCGACTGAGAGAAGAGAATGCAGTTATTTACTACTTTCTTCCTAAGGGCAAAAAACAGAATGTTCAGCATTTGTGGGAGGGGCAGGAGTTGTGTTCTGCCTGAGTAATTCTTGCCCACTGGATGGGCAGGGTCAGGTGACAAACTTCCATAGCTCTGCTTGGCACCAGCGTGGGCCCTGCCAAGAGGCAGGAAAAATGTTTTCTTTAAGTCCTAGCTTTCTCTGCGGTTTGTAACAATGCCCTGGTGTCCCATTTCACAGGCTCAATGTGAGAGATTGAAGGTAATCAAGCTGTAGGACTTTCAAAAGAAACTAGAGGTAGAAGAGTTTAGTTGGAAGCCCCCAAGACCAAAGTTCTAAAGAGCCCCTTGCCTTTTGCTAAAGGCAGAAGAAACACATGCCTCGACCTTCTGCAAGGCAGAAGCTGCCAAGATGATATTGATGCCTTTGGAGGGAGAAGAAGTGACTTGCAGGCAATGAGCTGGCCCTTGGTGACACTCAGCTGTCTGTGTCATTCTCCATAAGGTTAGCAACTGCTCTTCAGCTAGGTTAAAGACTGTTGAAACAGATCCTGTAATCCTAGGTTTGGGGAAATGAGTGTTACTGGGTCATTTTTACCCCCCAAAAATCTTTTAGCTCCTCAGATAGCTATATTCCCATAAAAAATAATCCCCTCAAATTAACATCTTCTCCACATAGCCTGTCTGTCCAGAGTGTGAGGTTGCAGGGTGGAAGACAGTGTGATTGGTGCGAGACTCTCAAGGCCTTTTCCAGCCCTAAGGTTTGAAGATTCTCTGCTGACATGCCTTCTACAGCCACCGAAAAGCAGGAGGATTTTTCTGGAATTTCGACTTTAGATATCAGGGCACCAGATTTTGACCTGGGACTGCCTATTTTAGAGATTACTATCTCCTTTGCCTGCAAAAAGACATTTAACGGCATAGCCTGGGCTCCCAGTTTCTGGAATTTCTCTGATGAGAGGCCTCTTGGGTCACCTCCTGAGCCCCCTTTACCTGGGTCATTCTTGGGAAAGAATTCCGCGGCAGCAGACACCCCTCCACCCCACAGGGATCTGGTTCCCAAAGCATATGGCCACGCCTGCCAGCCAGCTCTGCCCATTGGAGTAGGCATGTCCCCCTATGTGGAAGTCAGTGGTCACAGACTCTTTTATGAAGCTCTTTCCTGTGCTCTCTTCCTCTTTTCTTCTTCTCCCTCCTTCTCATAATATAGCCAAACACCTGAAGAAGGAACTACTGGTTGCCTACTCCAAACTTCGTTCTTCTCTTCCTTAATAATAGAAACTTGAATTTGGGGATAGCAATGTACTCAGGTAAAAAAGGCCTCTCTTTTAGTTAGGAGTGGGCTGCCCTCATTCTGGCTAATGAGATATAAGCAGCATCCCCATCTGAAAATTTCTTCCCCAACCCACCATTACCTGCTGTAACATGTGAAACCCCCGGAAATTTATTTCTTGATCGGCTGTGTCAGGCACTGTGTTCAGCTCCGAGGATATAGCGGTGAGCACAACAGGTATGGGCCCTGCCCTTAGGGAGCTTCCAGAGCCGGGAGGCTGAAGCAAACAAACACAAATATGTGAACAAATTATTACAATCTGGGATAAATGCAACAAAGGAAGGTAATGGGGGAAACTTCTTCAGACAGAGTGGTGGGCAAAGATATCTCAGAGGAGAGGGGAGCCCAAGGACAGGAACAAGCAGCCACACCGACAGTGGGGTGTGGGTGCTGGTGGGAGGTTCTGGGCTGAGGGAACCACACGCACTGAGGTTCTGGGGGGTGTCTGGGAAGTGGAAGAGGTTCAGTGGGGCTGGAGCTTGGGCAATGACACGCGAAAAGGCTGGAGAGGTCGGGGGAGGCCAGATCACGCAGGCATTTGCAGGCCGTGGGATGGAGTTTGGACTTTATTCTCAGTACAATGATAAGCCATTGATAAGCTTAAAGTAAGGGAATGCCGTGATCTGATTTTCCATTAAAAAGGAGGTCACTCTGGCTACTGTGTGGAACTGGACAAGGTCCAGTGTGGAAGCAGGGAGAACAGCGTGTGAGGCTTTTGCCTTCATGAGAGAGATGAGAGGCTTAGATCAGACAGTGGCAATGGGGCTGGAGAGAAGTGGAGGCATTCAAGGTGTGTTTCAGAGGTTGAAGGGACCAGACCGGGCGATGGATGGGATATGGGGGCTGAGGGGGGGAGAGGAATCCAGGTTTCTGGTGTGAGCAGTTGTGTAGACGGTGGCGCTACACACCCAGGTGGCGGACACAGGGGAAGGTGGGAGGCAAGACTTTGATTTTGGTCATGTAGATATTGACATGCTTGTGACACATACAAATGGAGCTGTTGAGGAGACAGTTGAATGTTGGAGTCTGGAGCTCAGGGGAATGCTTAGACTGGAGATATAAATTTGGGAGTCAAGAACATGGCAGTGTACTTAAAACCTGGGGGGTAGATGGAACCAGCCAGGGAGAGTACAGAGAGGGAATTACTGGGCCCAGAGACACTCCAAGTAGAGGACGAGAAGTCAGCAAAGGTGACTGAGCAGGGACCATAGGATTATTTATATATTGCCCATCATCCCCCATAGACTGTTTTGCAGTTTGAGGAGGCTGATAAATAACACCTCTTTTCTTCTGCCTGAAATCAGAATCGATCAAGAGAGACACGTGCATGAGTCAGACAGGAGATAAGAATATCACCTTTATGAATCATAAAGCTGTTTGGAGAAAAAGGATTAGAGTTGCAGTCAAACAGTCCTGCTAATCACACACCTCTCCTGTCCCAGTGGGAGGGACTTAGCCATCCTGTCCCTGCCATAGGTGGACACGCACTGGCCTGCCCTGCAGGGTCTGGGCCCGCCCTGCTAACTGTACTGCAGGGCTGGGAGAGCAGACAGCACGCGCTCTCTGCAGGCCCAAGAGCCCAGAAGGTGGGGGGAGAAAAGGGAGCAACTTCGAGTGTGCCCTGTTCCGCCTTCCAAGCGCCCCGTCTTGTCTCACCTGCTCTCTCCACAGGGAGACGTGAAATGAGCTCCAGGAGCACAGAGGCCATATCTGACCTGGTCACCGCTGCATCCCCGTGCCTCACACAGCAACTGGCACTCAACAGGTGCCACTGTTTGTTGAATGAATGAACGAACAGCTCTGGGGGTCAAAACTGGAACAGTCCTCCCAGATTATCCAGGAATCACCTCTGCCCAGGCCCCAATCCCAGACTCATTTTGTCAACATTTCTGGGGACAACGTTCAGCATTCAGGATTTCTTTAAACTCTCCCCAGGTGATTTCACTGTGCAGCCGCAGTGAGGAACTGTTACTGCTCTGGTCCCACTCCTCACTTTACAGCGAGGTCATCCGAAGAGGGTGTAACACAAGAAGGCTTGTCCTAGCCCTGCTGCCAACTGCAACTGCGAGTGGCTGGGACTAGCCTGTTTCTCTCTTAGCCTCAGTGCCCTCATGTGGGAAGTGAGGGGGTTGGGATAGACTATCGCCAATGGTTTATTACTCTATTTTCTGATCCCAGGTGTGAATTAAGTCACTGTGATATCACTTGTGCCTCAAGATGCCTTCACGCAGTGGTCAGGTGACCCTGACCACTTTTGCACCAGAAATGACTGGATTCTGGATTTCAACGGACAGCCAAGAAGAGTTGTTTGGGGGAGTTCAGGACTTACAGAGTCAGGCTTCGGGGGTGAATTAGTCCTGTTTTTCTCTTAGGTGGTGGCAGCAAGTTTGCCAGTGGAACAGCAGAGAAATAGCAGAGCAGCCCAGCCAAGGAAGCTCCAGTGGGCCGGGGCTGCCCTCTTTGCACACTGGCCTCTTTTAGTTCCTGCCACCCCCTCCCAGTCACCTTTCTCTTTCCTTCCTGAACCCTCCATGGACCTGCAGCAAACACAAGTCTTTCAAAGACAAGCCCATTTCAAAGTTCTGCCTACCCATAGAACCTGCCCACCTCCCTTCCCTTCTAGTTTGGTGCCCCAGAGCTTGGAAGTGTGTTGTCACAACGTTGGTGACCGGAGGTGGCTCCTGAAATGAAAAAGGGGGGAAACAAGGCTGTAGGTGATTCCTTCCTCTACAAAGTTACATGGAGTCTTGTGGGTGCTGGGCTGTGTATGGGTCTCTAAAAGTGGCTATGTCCTCGATGTTCTTTAAACAAGATGACTTGATAGGAACGAATGAGATATGAGGATGAATAGAATGTGAGGGGCTGGGAGGGAAATTGAGGCTTAGAGCAAAGAGGTACCTTATACAAGTCACAGCCAGAGGGCTCTTCCTGGCCCGGTAGCTATTTACTAAGCACCTGGCTTAGAAACAATCCTACTTAACCACTTTCTTTTGCAGATTAGAAAATTGAGGTTTTCTAAGAGATGTCAATGACTTGCCCAAGATCATATAGTTTGCTAGCTCAGGACCCCTGACTGCCTCTTCCTAGAATACTTCCACTGCCTCAGCCTTCCTCAAAGTGACCTTTAGGGACTAGTTTAATTTTGTACAATGAGGGGACTGGTGGTAAGAACTGAAGAGGAAATGTCAAAAGAAATAGACCAAAAGATAAAACGACAGGAGATCACCAAACCTCAGTGTGCCCTCGGGCTTTCCCTGTCCCTTTCTCTGTCGTCTTCCCAGTTGGCTGCCTGTCCTCTTCCTCCCTGGCACGCATGGCCTCCCTGGGGACGGCCTCTGGGCCTTCTGCTCCCTTCCTCTGCAGCCACTTCTCTGGGGCATCTTCAGCTCCTGCCACACACAGACATGCCTGCGTCTGTCTCGCCCTGCAGCCCTTTTACTTCACAGTTCTCTTTCCACAGCTGGTGATGGGCTATTTCCATATGTAAATATGCTTCACTCAGCTGGAAACCAAAATTGGAATTCATCGTCCCTCTGCAAAGCCAAGCCTTTTCCTACCCCTCCCTTTCTTTCAGTGCCTCCACAGTCTCCCAATCAAAACTTGCTCATCACCAGAGGCTGGGGGGAGAAGGAGAAGGGGGGTGGTGCTTAATGGGTACAGAGTGTCAGTTTGGGATGATGACAAAGTTCTGGAGATGGATGGTGGTGATGGTTGCACAGCAATGTGAGTGTGCTTCATGCCATTGAATTGTACACTTAAAGTTGGTAAATTCTATGTTATGTATACTGCAGGACAATAAAAAATCCCAAATCCAAAACTTTCATGTCATCCTCGACTTGTGGCTACTTTGCTGTCTCCTCCCCAACTCACTTTGCCAGCAGGTCGTGCTGATTTTTCACCTAGTGGAGGTTCCTCAAACTATCCCATTCCTGGGATCTACATTTTAAACTTCCCAACAAACCCGGTGCAGGTGGACCACACACTGCACTGGAGAAAGACAACCTTTCAGTGTCTTTTGGCTTTATCCCTTCCTTTCCCTTCCACGACCCCTATCCCTGCCCCGGCTGGCCCTCATCACCTCACACCTGGATTACAGCAACAGCTGGCCTGCCACCAGCCTTTGCCTGTTCCAGCCTCTCCAGCTGCCAGGACCCATCTTCTCCAAATATCTTTTGTATCACATCACTTTCCAGCTCACAAGCCTGCCATGGCTCCCCGAGACCTGTAAGATCCTATCTAAAGTCATGTGGCTGGGAGCCAGCCAAGCCAGCCTCCCGTTCCCCCTTTTCCTCCTTCTCTGTTCACTCCCATCCCTCCCAGGCTCACTAGTCATTTTTTTCTTATGTTAGTCCCTCGTCTAGCTTGGGGTGGTCTCTTTTCTACCCTCCCTTCGCCACCCTCCCTGAACACTTCTGGTGACATAGGAGGAATTATGAAAAGTGTTCAGATTTGCCATCCTGCTTCTCAATGCATCCATCTTGCCTTCCTCCAGTGCGGGCTCTGCCATTCACCAGCTGTGTGACTCTGGGCAAGTTGCTTAACCTCTCTGTGCCTTACTGTTTTCATTTTCTCATCCGTAAAATGGGGATCTCAACAGAGCATACCTCATACATTTGTGGAGAGGATTAAAAGACTCCATAGATGTAAAAAGGTGTAGAACAGTGTCTGGCATGAAGTAAGTGCTATGTAGGTGTTGACTCTTATTATTAATTATTGTGATCATCACCCCTTGCAGGCCTCTCCTCCCTGGAAACCATTTGTGTTTGGAATGGCTGGCTGGTGGCATTCTCTGTCACACCTTGCCTGATCTAGTGGAGGTGGTTAAGTGTTAAGTATTTGGGTTCCAGCGAGCTCCTCTGCATGAGATAACCTGAGGAACTGGGCTGTCTACAAAGCTGTAATTACGTCCATTAATTTCTGACCAACTAGGAGGAGAGGAGGTGAGAGTTGAAAGCAAGATTTTCCAGAATAATTAGGACGATGTTAAGACAACTTCAAAATACTTTAAAGAACAGTGAGTTATGCACCCTCTTTCCTATGGTCTTTCTAGAACCTTCTCCCTACATCCCAGGTCCCAGTGGCCCTGCCTCCTCATCTGCACACTCCCGGCTTCTTTCTCAGAGCCCTCCCAGGGCTGACAGCCTCACACCTTGTGCCCCAAGCAGTCCTTGTCTGTAAATAATCTGTCACCCGCATTTCTGTTCTAGTTTTCTTTTTTTTAAATTGACAGATAAAATTGTATATATTTGTCATGTACATGACGTTTTGAAATATATCTACCTTGTGGAATGGCTAAATCTACCTAATTAAAATATGCATTACCAGTGTTGCTTTCAAGTCCACACCTATGATTTTGTGGCACATACAATCCGTTCCTTTAAAAGCCCACTGAATTCATCATCAGTGTCTGTCATTATGTTCTCTTTCTCAGTGAAGACTAAAAGTGCAACTATTATTGAGTTGGGGGCGGTGTAAGAACATTTTTGACATTTAAAAGCGGTCCTCATTGTCACTAAGGTTGGGAACCGCTGCCCCATGGGATATGCGGGAGCTGAGGGAGTAGCACCAAGCTCTCTGGCTCTCAGTACTCTTGGCTGCCAAGTGGAGGGAAATCATAGCTACGTCTTTTCCTGAGGGCAGGAGACAGAATGTTCACACCCAGGAGGTGGGGCACACAGTGGTGCTCTTGTGATCCTCTTTGCTGGGCTGGGAGGGCTGACATGAGGGTGAGATGAGACAGTAGACAGGACGGCACATGGAGAAGTGGCATAGCCAGGCAGGGAGCGATTCCTGCTGTGGGCCTCACTGTTCTTTTCCTTGTTTTGGGTCCAGCTGGATCAGCTGAGCCCAGAACCCCAAAGCCCATAAAAGTCTTTCCAGGAGCAATATGTTCTTTTGCCTTTCTCCACCCTTAGTTGGTTTTCTGTGGAACAACAACAACAAACAGTTGGGCCTGTATGTGACTAACCAACATCTACAAAGTTCCTCTTATCTAGTCTAGTAACCGCTGTGGCCTCAGGAGTTGCAGTGTTTGTCTCTGTTTAGTCAGGGTTGCCTAGGAAACAGAGTTGCTCTCTCTTCACCACTATGTGACTGTGGGGCCAGTTTTTTCCCCTTTCTTGTAGAGAAAGGCTTGATGACCAGAAAGTTTTGGGGTGTTGCCGGGCTATTCTCTGGGTTCCCTTTTTCATCTGCTTGTTCTTGTTCAGCCCAAAATGGGGCGTGGGAAGTCTGTGGAAGATGACCTGCATAGTCACACAGTCTCTCAGCTTGTCCTGAAAGGGGGAGGGTTTGGGAGTAGGTGGGGATTGGGAGCGCCCCTCTGGGTGGGTGATGGCTGCCTGGGGGCTTTGAATACGCTAGTCCAAAGTTTGTGGCTAGACCAGCAGCTGCAAAATCTGCATGCCATGACCACATCGGCAGGTGTAGACAATGAACTTGGCATCCAGAGAAGCGAGGCTAGCAGCAGGCAGAGAAATTGAGATTTGAGAGGCCAGCAAGCAGGGGTTTGCAATGTTCTGAAGAAGGGTTTTGGTGATTTGAAAAGAACAGACCAACATGTACGACCTTTACAGAGGACACAACATGTCTTTTTGATTACATTTGGGCAGTGATTGGTGCAAGGGAGGGGGCCAAGACATCTTGGTCACATTAAGGTTTGTGGCTCAGGAAAATAAAGGAGTTCTGTTCAATTTCAAGTGGCAGAAGGATAGCCATATATGCTACATGAAGCTGAGAATGAATGGAGCCACTTAAGGAGGGGTGACGGTCTCTCTTGGCAACACAATAGGCTTGTAACACGGCTCAAGGTCCAGAGCGGGTGCAGGTTAGGGTGTGGTAGAAGAGACATAGAATACTCACCAACAACCAATAAGAGAAATGGCAGGACTCCAGATGCTGGGGACATGGGGCTGAGAAAGGGTGATGGGTGACAATGAACCCCAAAGAGGTAGAGGCGGGAAGCTGAAGTCAGGAACCTTAGACTTGGCCCTGCCCATGCAGCTAGCAGGTTTTGTGAGAGAACTTTCAGCGGTGACACTGGAGCAACAGGGATTGAGGGCGTCTTTCTTTGGGCAGGGGTGGGGGAGAGAGCAGAGAAGGAAGTGGTTTTGCCATCTCATACATTCTCCCTCTTTTTCTCACTAAAGCCATCTTAGCTCCTTTGCCAAGGTCAAGGGTACCATGTGGATCGGTATTAAGGAGGATGTGTTAAGTGACCCTGATGATGTTTTCAAAAGAGAGAAGCCCGCTCGTGTTTATTTGGTTCCTCTCTTCTTTCTCTCTCACAGGTATGCTCTGCCCTTGGCTTTTGGGCTTTCTCAGGGGTTATCCTCCCTCTCGAATCATGCCCTCAAGCTAAGGTTGTGTGATAGTAGTCACCTCCCACTCACTCTGAAGCCCTCATGCAAAAGGGGGCACGATGCAGGCATGACTCCCATTTGCATAATAGCCCTTGACTCTGGGCGAGTCACTTAAATTTACTGAGTCTCAGCCTCCTTACAGTGAGACTAAAAAGCATGTCCTTCATGGGAGCATTGTGCGGATCACACAAGATCATGCATGTAGCACAGGCCCGGCACTTAGGGGGTGCTCAGTGAATGTGAGCAGAAAAACAGCAACCCCCCCCCACCTGGTGAAGGACCTCACCCACCCAGTCTGTTTATACTCAATCAGACACCAAATTTATTTTTAGAAAAAAAAAAGAGCAAAGTTTATTGAAATTTCAAGCTACATCTGAAAAATCCAAATCCAAATCCTGGAGACACACAACAGGATAAGGTGTCAGAAAGTGGAAACTGTTCACTATCACAGAACCTCCCCCAGAGACAAGCTCCCTGGGCGCACGTCCCAGGCTCCATCGGATCAAAGCCATTCCCTTGTTCATCCCTCGTCCACGGTAGGACACCATCGTTCTGTTTACTTGAAAGTTTTCAACAAGAATGTAAAAAAAAGTTCTCAAACGACACTGTGAAGTCCAAGCTAATCTTCTCTCAACCCCATTCTATGTAGTCAGCACCAGTGAATGGTGGGTTTGGCATTCAAAAGAGGACTTCATGTGTCTTCAGGGGACAGTGGGGGAAAGGGTTGCAGCAGCAAGGCATCTGTGGCCGCTTCCAGAGGCTGGCCCCCCTCTCTGCCTTTACTCTTGAGTCTTACTTAACCTAAAGGACAAACTGGATCAATCTGGTAAATGAACACAAAGAATTAGCCTTAAGAGATAAGGGGCCAGTCAATACTCCCAAAGCTGGTTAGGCCCTTCAACATGTAGGTGTATGTGTATATGTATACATCACTACACTAAGATACAGATCTAGCCCTATGGGTATATATACGCATTTATGGCTATATAGAAAAACTATGCCAATACTAACCAAACAGAACTTTGAAAGCGGTCATCCCAAAGCTGTAATCCCACACTGGGCTGTGCACAAAGCCATGCATTATACCATATTAACCAACAGAAGGCTGACGTGGCTCAATCCCTCCCATCTGTGCCCCCTGCCTTAGCGAGGTAGGGGAGAAGAGTGAGGTTGCCTCTGCTTAAAACACAAGTGGCTTCTTCATAGGAACAGTCGTTGTCAGGTGAAGCTGTTGAAGATGTCCATGGAAATGAGAAACAGACCCCTTATACTTTCTGGAGCAAGCTGGCTTCACATCTCAAACTACCTTTCTCCTTTGCCAGCTACAGCTAAGTTGCTTAGGCCCTGGGGGCCCCCAGGATGCAGTAGCATTAGAGGCTCACTGGCTTGGGGTCATTAGGCCCCATGCAACTCAGCCTCCAGGGACCTGCTCTTTGTCAGGGGTCTGTCACTGGAGTGGACCCAGGTGGCCATGTCCTTGGGACATCTCTTGGCACCAGCTATGCTAGGTGTAAAGTTCTCCACGTGAGATGACGCTTGGGGAGCCAAAAACAAACTGGAAAGAACTAGGTAGAACAAGTTTAGTGGCTCTGCCCACCCTGAGGACAGAGCCACTTACACCGCAGAACCACCAGGGGCCTCAGGTGCTTGTGGGGCTTCGGGAGCTGGCTCTTCAGGGCTCAGACGGGACTGGAACTTCTCCAGCTGCTCTGGGCTCGCCAGGGTCTTCAGGAGGGTGTTCTCACGCTCCAGCTGGGAGTTCTTCTCCACCAGCTCCCGGATCTGCTCCTTCAGGATCTCCACCTCCTCCCTCACGGCATACATCAGGTGGTTCTTCACCAGATCCTGCCACCAACGAGCCACAACAAAGCCACTCGTTAGCCGTCGAGGCCCCTGGGCAGCATCTTCATCTTGCCATTGGTGTGCCTGTGCTGTCCCTCATGCCACCACCCTCCAGCCTTCCCTCAGCAGGCTGGCCCTGCAGCCTCATCCTCGTGCACTTTCTCTGAAGCACTTAAACCCCCACTCGGGAGAGCTACAGGATTTGGGCCATGCTGGGGTTGGGAGCCCAGCTTGGAACTAGATAGGTTCCCCGCTGAAAATTTGGAATGACTTTCCAAGCTGGCTGCTAGGGGCCTTGGGGGTGAGACTTCTGCTGGTTGCCAGTGGTTTGCTATGTTCCCCTTGCCTCCTAAGACCCTGCTGCTGCTGACTCGGATGTGGGGGTAGGGAAGAACCCGCAATGCACCCACATACCGTTTGTTGGCTTTACAAATCTTCACCAAGAGAACAAAACTGGCTATTTGGGAGTCTCCTCCCCTCCATGTGACCTACTACATTGAGTCACAGCTATCCTGCAGCCTGGCCAGGCAGGACACAGGACACGGGCCCTGGGGAAAGGTACTGGGATTGCTGCATCTTCTCTGAATTTGATGACTGCACTGGGGACAGGGAACATGTCCTTAGGCTCCAGGGCACAGTTAAGCGGCTCTTAACTGCTGGAAGCCCCAAGTCTCTGCAGTCCGTTTGGCTGCTTGTGGGAGTATGACCTCTACCTGGTAAGGAGAGGGAGAAGGGGTGGGGTGCTGTGCTTCCTGTTTCCTCCCAACTCCTGACCCCAGCCCAGGCTCTGCAGAGGCACTGCAGTGCAGTTGCATCCAATGAGCTCTGCCTCCTGCCAGCTGCGGGATGCAGGCAAATTCCAGAGTCTGAGCTCCCAGCCCTGCAGTGGGCCAAGGAGGGAGCCAGAGGCTGCTGCAAAGCCCTGAGATGGAGGAGGAAGGAGGAGAGGAGGGAAGCCAGCAAGGGCAGAGTGGAAACGTCCTAAAGGGTGCTTCTCTAATCGGACTCTACCTAAGGCTTCCAGGGAGGATAGGGAGCAGGCTGTCTACTCCCTCAGGCTTTTAAACACGCACACCCCTCCACCGGTCCTGCCAGGAGTTACATAAGCAGCAGCTAAGTCTAGGGATGGGAATGACGCAGTGATGTCACTTACCATGGCCTGCTCGATCTTGTTGTCTATGGCCACCACGCTGGCTCCGGAGGCACTGCCAAGACAAAAAGCAAAGAGATCCGTTACCCACTTGGTTCCACTCTGAGTACCTGGCAGCTGTGGCCAAAGTCCTCCATCTGGCCCAGGTCTTCCTCTCTCCTGCCTCCCTAGCCCGGAGTTCTGGGCAGTCTGTCCCCAGGTCCCTCCTTGGCCCCTCCAGGAAGCTGCACCTCATGAAGGCTGGCTTCGCACCCCTGCCGCAGCCGCCGCCCAGAGCTCCGAGTAACGGCCGTGGCGCGCGGGTCCCGGGTGCACGCGCCAGGGCCAGCATGGCCTGCTGGAGCGATATGCAAACAATGGGGACGAGCGGCCCAGGGAGTCCCCCGCCGCCAGCCCAGAAGGTCCAGGGCAAACCTACCCAGCTCTGAAGCTAGCTAGGAATTCTTTCGCGGCTGGGAAGCTTCCGGCTTTGTCCTAAGCGGCGCACAGCGCGGCCAACCCCCTGCCCAGCCCTGCCCGCCGCCTCTCTGCCTCCCGCTGCTTCTGCCGCTGCAGCAGCTGGTTCTCACGGCGCAGCGGCCGCAGGGACGCTCCGACGACGGATCCCAGAACCGCGGTGACCCCCCCCTTCCTGCGTCCCCTACCCCCGCCCCTTCCCAGGATGCTGCACCGCGGGGAACGGGGACCGGCGGCGCACGGTTCACTCGGAGATCCGGCTCCGAGCCCAGCCCCCGCCCGCACCCCGGCTGGGCTCGGCGCGGGAGCTGGGGCCAGTGGTTACCTGTTATCCAGCTTAACGGAAACCACATCCCCTCCAAGCAGGGAAGAGAAGAAGGAGATGGAGAAATTGTGCAGCTGATAGACTGCCACCTCCATGGGGGTCTGGTACATTTCGGTGTTCATGGCTCGGGCTGCGCGGGCTGGGCGGCTGCCGGCTGCTGGCGGCTGCACGGGGCTGGGCTCTGCGCTAGGAGAGGGGCGAAGGCTGCCGAACGGACCCGAAGCCAGGCAAGCGCTCCAGCTGGAGTTGAAGGGAAGTGACTCGAGGGGTGTCACCTAGTGTGTCACAAACTCCACAGCCGCCGGTCCAACCCAGACTCGGAGATATTTCGGCTCCTGCTTCTTTATATAGGAGGAGCCGGCTGCGTCACATGGCGTCAGGGGCCATGCAAATGAGTCCTGTACCGGGCTTTGTGGCCCAGTTAAACCACATCCCCTCCCTGAACCTTAGGCTGGGACTGTAAACAGTTCAGCACTTTCTCGTGCCAACTGGCGTCTCCAAAGAGGGCTCTGGAGATTGCTAAAAACCAAACTGGAGCTGATTTCTAGAGAAATAAGAAATACAAATGCCCGAACAGGAGGCAGAAAGCATTTAGTAGAGGATGGCGCTGGTTTTAAAAGCTCTTCTTTAGGTGTCAGACAGCATGCCCCGATGGCTTTGCAATGCTCTAATGCTCTAGTATGTCACACTCTCTGGACACCCTCCCTCACCATCAGGAGCCTCATCTTCTTCCCGGTGACTGCCCTCTGAGACGCTCCCCTACACGCATACTTTGTCACCTGCATATTCACTGTCTCACCAACACAGTTGCTCCCTCACCCAGCCAGCTGTCCCACCGGCCTGCCCCCAAACCTGGCATCCATGCACTCACCTCTTCCTTTTAATGTACAGGTGGGGGAGTACCCGTCTGTGTACTGACACATGCACAGATCTGTGACATGCATGTAACACATGCACAGGTCTGCACTCATCAGTGCATGCACGTCTACGGAGGAGAGGGTGTCCAGGAACTCAGGCGAGTGGGTGAACACGTATGAGGGAGCAGCAAGGTGGGTGACAGAGGAGGTGAGGAGACAGGGTATGGGAGTGAGCACTGGAGTGACCACAACATGCCGGCCCTTTTCTCTTCAATCTCCACATCCTACACTTCAAAGAATACCCATTCAAAATTATCCATGATCTCATGTTCCTATTTCTTAAAAAACAAAAATTTTTCACATTCCTATAAAACAGTGAATGACAACAAAACTCCAGACCAAGGCTATATATAAACCATCTTAGGAAAACACCTGTCCCTGTGATGGGTCCAGCCACACATAGCATTAGAGGATACTTCAGGAAAAAACAGACTCGAAACCACAAAGACGATGAGGTGATTGTTGCCCAACAAGAGTTACACATGTTTCCATCAAAATCTATTTTCATTCTTTTCAGCCTCAAGCTTAAAAAAAGCGAAAAAAAAAAAAAGCGAAAAAAAAAAAGCGAAAAAAAAAAAAAGCCACCAGAGGCTTGAGGTCTTTTTCTTCTGCTCCTTCCTAGGCGACGCCACCTGGTGGACAGAAGCAGAATTGCCGCCAGAAGGAGCAAGAGGAGCAGGGACAGGTGATGCAACCGGGAACATTATTTATACCAACCTAGGACCATGAGAACACCGGGTTCCACCACATGCACAATAGTTTGGATGGAGTTAAGGGCAGTACCCATGAATCAGTGCTCTGCAGGCTGTGGTCCAAAGAAATATCCTAATGCAATCATGCAATTGGAAAAGTACTGGGGCTTCTTATCAGCAAAGAAGGTAATTATTATTTGCTTCAGGATATTTCTCTTAACCAGGTGCCTGGCACCGACACACTGGCCAAGGCCCCAGCCAAGCCCAGTCTGGTCTGAGGCCTTGGTTTCCTCCAGGCTTCCAGTGCAGTTATGCCACCAAACTACCAACATTTTGGGCTATCACATGGGGCTTTACTGGTGCATCTCAGTGGTGGTGGTATGTTCGTAACAGCCATTATATCTGCAAAGGGCTGACCAGTAGAACTATCCAAGCAAACCTACAGCACTAACCCAGGATGGTGTTTTTCTTCACCCCACTTTAGGTGGGAGACCATCCCACTCTCAGGACATTCTGTTAACTTTAGGACACAAACTCTCCGAACACAGTGTTTGCTCTAAGCTGTGTGTAGGAGACAGAACAAAGTGCATATTTATGGGTCATCAAGGACATTAGCTGAGAAAAAGAATTCTTAAACCAGGAGCTTAGTTGACATTGGAATTCCCTGATATATTAATCTGCCTTCTGTGCCACATAGAGCTTTCTTAGTCCAGAAAGTCTCTGAGTTGACCTTTCATTGGACTGTTAATTTTTCCTAAATGATTGCTTCCCACCCCAAGATTCCAAAGGACATGATGAGAAGAAAAGGGGAGAGAGAAAGCTGGGTTGGCAGGGGGAAAACACCGCCAGGAAAACAGGAAACAGGAAAGAAGTATGACAACTCCTTCGAAGGGGACTCCTTTGCATGGAGACAGTCAGAGAAATCCAGGTGGTTTCAGGAGGGAAGGGAAAAGGGGTTAAGTTTGCTAGCAAAGCTGCATTTGAATTGTTCATTAATTATACTTCAGCCAAAAACACCAAGCTGAGTTTGAGACCTACTGACAATAATAGCTACTATTAAAGGAGCATCAGCTATGGGCAGACACCGTGCTGCCTGCACCACCAACTCCAAGGTGTAGGCACTGTCATCATTTTACAGAAGAAACCAAGGGTCTGAGAGGCTGCCTTGCCCAAGGTGGCCGAGCTAATAAATTGCCAAGCAGGGACTCCAGCCCAGGTCTTCCTAACCTAGAGACCAAGTTTGTGCCGACTACACTGACTAGTGGGGCAGGGAGGAGGTTTGTTGAATGTGTGGAGGCTTGAATGAGTGAGTCGAGATAGCTGGAGGATGGGTTGGAGATGCCAGAGAGTAGTAAGGAGGAAGAAGGGTGAGGGCCACAGCATCACCATTGGAGAAGTCCAGAGGCTGCCTCCGAGCTCTGCAAGTGCTGGCTTTGCTGACACTGAAGGCAGGGGAGCACAGCAATGGGCAATCAGAAGAAAATCCAAACTGTCCAAATGAGCTTTATGAGAGAGCCGTGTTCACCCACATCATTCCAAAAGGCAGCCAACCAGTCCTCAAAGAAAGCTATCTCTGTCTAGGAAACAGGAAATATTAATCCAGCCAGGTGGCTTCCAGAATGGAATATGTAGGCTTGGGGTATACAATATTTGGGGGAAAAAAGTATGAAATCTCGAATAATAATCACAGTGCAGTCAAAGCTGAGTTCCTGAGGCCCCACTCACTGGCACCCTTAATTAACTTCTTTTCCCCCTATTCCTGCTGTGCTCAGCTTTTAGGAGAATGAGGTCAACAACAAGAAAACAAGCTCATGTCAGGGATTTAGTTTACAAAAACAACTTCGAAAGGATGTCCCAGGTTCAGCTCACAATCTCTCATTCTCTCTACACCTCTAGTTCTGTCATGGGAGAAGCGATTGCCCTGAGACCTTATGATCCTCCCTTGACAAGGAATGAAATGATCTCAGGGCCCACTGCCTCCCTAAGGGAAGAATATGGACTTAAATGTCTCTGTAGAAAGATTTCCCAACAACAAGGGTGGAAGAGATAAGGATGGGTAGAAGGGGTGGGGGAAGAAGGAGGAGGAACCCAAAGGGTTTTCTACTTAACCCTCAGCACACCAGAAAATTCCTCTGCCCACAATAGCTGCACCAGACCTTGCAGTGAGTGGAAGTTGGTGCTGTACATGTTATCTGATCTAATGTTTCTGAGTAATGTGCTGATCCTTGAGACTCTCAGCGTCCTTGTGTCCTATGGAGGTGGGCCCCAAACAGGAAACAGTGGCCTAGGGAGTCAACAGCACAGCAACCCCAACATTCGTAAATGTTTGCAAACTCCCTTTCTGACACCCTGCAACTTACAACATAGGCTGGACTCAGAGCCAGCATGGCAATAGCGTCCAGCTGAAGCACCGGGGTGCTGAGCTCTTAGTTTTAGTCTTCATGGGACTCTGCAATGAAACAGACATAGCTGACCCTACCTCCCTCAGGGGCGACCTTCTAGATGGAGGGTGGCATAATGAGGACAAGGCCAACTCCCCCCATTTCAGGAGGTCCTGGAAGCCAACGTGCTCCATTTGAGCTGGAAGAAGTGTCTCAGCATTCCCACCTGCCTGTTCCACTTCAAAAGCCAGACGCTCCAGGACAACAGTCCTTCCTACTTCAGGTTCCCACGGGACAGTGGAACGGAGATTGGGCAAAGTCTGGCGTCAGAAGCCTGGGGCAGGATCTCAGCAGGCTGACCAGGGGTGGGAGCAGATTCAGGGTGGCTGCTGTAGGTTGGGGGTGGCGGTGAGGGCGAACATCTCACTTCCCTTTTTGTTACACTTGAAGCACTGTGTACCACGCAGCCAGAAGGAAACTATTTATAGGCAAGTCTTCCTTATTTTCTACAGGGAATGTTCCACCCAAAGATTCAGCGACGTTGCCAGCAAAACACAGGGTCCTGTGTCAGGAGAAGCGGAAAAAGACACGATGCGAGAGGTGCGGGACAAGCCACAAAGCAAACACTGGGTTAGGAGCTGGCAAAGGAAATACAAAAAGGATATTGAGTGCTAGAGCGTTAGCACAGTGTTAATGGGACGGTTGAAAAACATCCCTCCCCACTTACTCCTCCACCGCGGGGCCCCCTTCCATCTGAAGCTCTGTCTAGTTCTAATTACTTACTTGTCCCTTTTTCTGAAGAGGCTGGGGGAATAAGGAGGCTGAAATGCCATGGTTTAATCTGTCCTTGCTTCTCGCTTATCTTCACTCTTCCCCTCTGGTTCCACTCCAATGTGGAAGACTATAGACAGGAAAGCCACTGCCACTTATATAGTTACTTTGGCTTCATGGAAAATCCCCAAAGTCCAGAAGGAGGGAAGCAAGAAGGAAAGACGGAGACAGAGAAAGTGCCTTGTTCTCTGTGGATCATGTGAACTGCCCTGCATGGCCAGGACCCAGGGCCCTGACTTTGGGGGGCAGGAAGATGGGGAGGAGGATGCAGATGCAGATGCAGAACGTGATGGTGGGTGGAAGGGAGCCCAAGGAGAATCCCGGCGGAGAGATGGATACTCTCTTGGAAAAGCAGCTCTAGGGATTGATTTGGGGCAAACTCTGGCATGGAATGATGACAGGAGCAATGAATTGTGCCTTTCAGCTCCCTCTGGGCCAGGGTCACAAACAGTCTCTGTGTGACACTAGGGCCGACAGGCAGAACCAAACCCTGTTTTAACAAGGCATTCTACCCCACTTGCCTCATTCAGAGAAGTCAAAAACTGCTCTTGTCAAATCACCCCAAATCATCACCCCAACTTTGGTGGCTAAATATGGTGGGGGAGAGGTTTGTCCTGGCATCTCTGCAGGACTGGAAGTATTGGCGACTTATCCAGGAATGCAGTTTAGCTCAGTGGATCTTAAATTACATGAACCTTGTGTCAATATTTATGCCTGTCTCCCTTCCCCTTATGCCTTACAGCTGGGAAAATTTACCTCCATAATTTTTCCAAGCCCTCTTCTCATTTTCCACCCTCCCCATTATCCGTCTACAAGCATGAAATACATACTCCTGAAAAAGAGGCTTGCAAAATTAACCTTGGTAAATGGGGAATCACCATCCTCCTTCGCCCTCCCCACACTAGTTGCCATTATCGTTTAATTCAATTCAAATCAGTTCAATTCAAAGTTGGTTGAATGCTTATTCAAAGCTCAAGGCACATTGCAGGGAAATTTTTAAAAAGCAAACTGGTAGTACAAGTCAAAAACCGGGCTTCCTTCCAGATATCCTAGGTCTGTGTGGCAAATTCAGAAATCTCCTTACCAGTTAGACCTTAGTGAAATGTTTGCTTGAGGAAAAGCCTCAGGCTTGGGGGTGCTCAGGAGGGTAGCATCAGGTAGGAGAGGACCACTCTGCTACCATCCTGGGCATCACTCATTCCACAGAATGGGGGAGCTTTCCTTCTTCCCACCCTGCCCTTTGGCTGGTGCCCACCTAGATGGGGATAATGCAGCAGTCCTGAAGCTGCGGCTCCTCTGACACTGTGGCCAACCTCTCTGCCAGCATCTTCAGGTAAGCAAACAGGCCCCCTCATGGCAGCCCACTCTCTGGAAATCCTGACGCCCTGCAGCCTTCCCAGGGACTGGGAAAGAAAGCAGCAAGAACTTAGCCACTCTCCACGTTTGTTTGTTGCATCAGCCAGCCCTCCACCAGCCTATCCAGGCCAGAGAGACACTGGCAGGACCTCTCCTCGTCCCTTCTGCCCTGTGGAGCAGTCCCCAGAGCCAAAATTCCAAGCCATTTTCTCTGGCAGTTGCCAGGGTTACCTTGAGTGGCATGTGAAGGACTCAGGGCTATTGGCAATGCTTGGAAGACAAGAACTAGGACGTTCTTGCCGAGGAGGTGAAGCCAGCAGACAAGGGGGCTATGAAGAGGGCAGGGGCTCCGAGGTGGAGCACCTGGTTCCATTGTGGGCCCTGCTATGGAATGGGTGACCTTTGCAGTGGCACAGGTTCCCTAGGGAACAAAAGGACGGTTAATAATGCTGGCCTCTTTAGGCGCTCCGGCTCCTTGGCCATGATGGGTAAGCATTATGGGCCTCCCAGGGCTCTCACATTGTGCTCCCCTAGGCCCTCACTTACCCTACAGCGGAGCTATTCACCATGGGCTCACTTGAGGTGGCTCCTCAATCCTCTGTTGTGGGACTCTGACTTGTGAAGAGGGGCTGTGCTGATTGCAAAGGGCCTCCGGCCTCCCAGCCACCACTCCCATCCCAGCCTTCTGGATGGAAAGAAGGCCGCCCAGCTGGGGTGGAGGGCAGTGGCAGGAGGCAGGGGGCACACTACTCCCAGGACAGAAAGAAAGGAGAGAAACAGGGCGAGCTTCTCCCTGGGCAGGGCCCCCCAACCATGGGAACAGCACCAGGGAACTCAAAGGAGTGCTGAGAGGGGTTAAGAAAGGTCTCCCGCCAGGTTTGAGAATTGCTGACAAGGAATACACACACCTCAGGAAGAAAGAGAAGCACAGAAGCACACACACATTTGTGCAAACACCTTCTCCAGCTTTCCACACAGTCTAATTCATAGAGACAGGCAGAGAGGGGCAACCCCACTTCTCTGCTGTTGCCAGCTTCCTCATAACCCCAAAGGGGTAGTAAGGCCACAGAACATAGCAAGATAGCAAGGCAGGACACTGTTTGTAGGCCAGGCCAGAGCATCAAAAGCCATGGGCCTCTGCTCTCTCTGACATCAGAGCTGGCTATGTGCTGTGCAAGGGTCACAGGTGACACGGTCTTAGGGGAAGCTCTGAGTGGCATTCAGGTAGGCACAAGGTGAACCAGCTTGAAGCCTCACACTGCACACCAGAAGCAGGAAGTCCCTGGCACCGCTAGGACCACAGCTTTCAAAATGTCAATCATACATTATAATGGACTCTTTTAAATGAAGATGAAATAAAAACAAGTGCCATTTGTGCACAATCAATCATATGGATGCTTAAGAAATGATTCCCACAAGTTCCTCATGAGGACAGTTCTAACTAGAGCCAGTCCTGGCATAGATACCCTCTGTGACCTGAGGAGTGTGATCTAAAAGGCACTGAGAAAAAAAAAATCTCTCTTAGTCAGAGCTGTTCTCCAGACATGCTACCGTGGTCCCTACAAATGTCACCATCAGAACCATGCCTTTGGGTTCTAATGATCTCTCTTGGAGTTCTTTACACTCTGGCCAGTCAAAAAAGTTTCTTTTCTGGCCAGGCGCGGTGGCTCACGCCTGTAATCCTAGCACTCTGGGAGGCCGAGGCGGGTGGATCGCTCGAGGTCAGGAGTTCGAGATCAGCCTGAGCAAGATCGCGACCCCGTCTCTATTAAAAATAGAAAGAAGTTATATGGACATCTAAAAATATATATAGAAAAAAATTAGCCGGGCATGGTGGCACATGCCTGTAGTCCCAGCTACTTGGGAGGCTGAGGCAGGAGGATCACTTGAGCCCAGGAGTTTGAGGTTGCTGTGAGCTAGGCTGACGCCACGGCACTCTGGCCAGGGTGACACAGCAAGACTCTGTCTAAAAAAAAAAAAAAAGAAAGAAAGAAAAGTTTCTTTTCTGATACAAAAAGCCCTGGAAAGGTGCCACAGTCAGCCACTATCAGCTCAAATACTTAAGTATGAATTAAATTATTGGACCACTTTCAACAGAGCAGTCAATGGCCAGTCAGCATTAAGACGACTGGACACACAGTAGGTAAACCTTGACAGTGGGCTGTGGAGGGGAGAAAAGGGATCTAGATGAGATTCTTAACATCAGGATCACCTGAGGGAGCCTGTGGCGAACACAGGCGTTCTGGACTCCAGCCCTAACAAATCTAGTGGACTAGGTCTGGGACTGGGGAAGGGTAATTTTCAGGTGATTTGGATGCAGCTCTTCTGGCACCAGTCCATGGAGCTGCTTTTAGGAACCACTGGCCTAAAGGTGAGAGCCAAGAAACAGTTTACTCGAAGACCCCTCATGGTGCCAGGGGCACTGAGACCCACTTTGTATGACACATTCTGACTAAGTTCGGCTTATTCTGGGTCTGCTGGCCGTTCTGCCATCTGTTTCTCTCTCCTTGCTGAAAGCTTGGCCAGAACGTGAGAGCTACTGTTAGAGGGATAACCCTGAACCTGCTCTGATTTCTATCTAAATCTTTGGCAAATTTTGCCTCTCTGTTTTAAGGAACAGATTCCTTCTAAGATATTTCACAGCTGTCAGTGGGAACTCTCAGCCTGGCAGGTTGGGGACATGGAGGATGCGCCTCACAGTGAGAAAGAGAGAACCCAGAAGAGAGAACGGGAAGGGGCTGATTTTTCTTTAACAGCACAGTTTGGTCAATGAACCAGCCCTACCTCCCTTCTACAGGAGCCAGCTCTCCTCCAGTCCCGTGGCTGTCACCACCAGGTCAAACATGGGTTGATTCCCAGGTTAGCTGGAGGGGTGTGACTCATTCTCCCCTCAAGAACCTGCTGGGACTGACTACAAAGACTTGCCAGGATCTCTGCAAACATGCCCATCCCCACCCTGATCCAAGCCTGGAGCTCACCCGCCACTACCGTCTTCACCCCATCCCATCACTTGTGAGCTCTGCCCCAGCAACAAGGCTGTCTCCACTGCTGACTGCCCTCTCCTAAGATGGAGCAGGAGGGGAATTTGCTATTTTCTGTGGTACATATCCAGCCTGTGTTTTGGCATTTTCTTTTCTTTTATTTTAATCTTTAATTTACACTGCCTGCTAGGTTTGGGGCTTAAACAAACACTATGCTTCCCCCCAAGGCCTGGACTTCCTGGTTGCCTGCCAGCAACACAGTGACCCTTTTAACCTCTTTGCTTGCTCCTTGAGAGTCAGTGTAAAGGGCGGGGTTGAAAGAGAAAAATATCTTGGGTCAAAAGCCTGGAAATTCTTAGTGCCAGCCTAAAATACCATCCCCAACCCTTGCTGACAACACAAATGTTAAGCACTGAAGCCATCTTACCAAGTACAGACTTCTTTTAAAGGCCACAGCAAGATCGTAAGGATAAAGTGCAAAAATGGGAAATTCAAAGTATTGGCATTGATTTTTTTGAAAAACTGACTTACAGACGTCTTTGTGCCACCAAGTGAAGACAGAAGTGCCCAGGTCTTGGTGGGCGGGAAACTTTGCAAGCACGAGGGGCCTTGAAGACCTATAGACAGCAGAGCACAGCGGGCCTAACCAGGAAAGGCTTCTTGCCAAAGCTCATACACCTTAAAAAATAAGAGAAACACTAGCCCCTATGTCCTGGGATAGAGCTCTAACAGCAAACTAACGAATCCTGGTCAACAGTTCTGACATCCTGTTATTTACTAAAACTAATAATACCATGGAGTTTGTTGACAGAGTTGCAGAAGAGCTAAAGTAAATATGGAAACTGAGGAATAGCCAAGTATAGACAGTTACTAGCTCAGCAGTTGAGAAGAAGAGAGTTTCACAGATACTCCTTGGACATCTTGGGGAACCAGGGCCTGGAGCATGGTTGGGAGATAACCCTGAAGGCATCTGTCACCGTCACCAACAATAGGCTGCTGCAATGATGGGCTTGGCCCATAAAACTGGTACTAAGCTCTCAGATGACAGTAATGAGAAAAATTGAGGGGGACTCCCCTGATGCATATGCAAAGGGAGGTATGTCCTGAGAAATGTCACTCTAGCACCCATTCTAAATGAACTTGGTCAAGTGGGAAGAATATATGTCAGAAGGCCAAAGTTCTTCTTCTACCTTGGCCACTAGCCAGCTGGGGGGACTGCATAGAAGACCTCTAAACACCCTATGCTGCGAGATCCTCATCCCTGAAATGGGAATACCCCCACTGCCCTGCAAAGTGTATATGTTTATGGATACCCTGAAGTTTGAAAACATAGATAATATTTTAATTTTTTTACAGACTGAAGATGTCCTCGATGATATTATAAATATTTGCCTATGTTTCCAGACTTGATAGACACTCTGTAGGCACCAAGCCATTGCTGAGTTCTTTGGAGAGTAATAAAAGGGCCACGTGAATGTGATATACTCTATAAGGGCCCTGTTCCCCAAACAAGGCTGGCAAAGTGGCTGCCCAAATGAGTAGCCCTTTCAATGCTGTTTCAAAGTCTAGTGTTTTTAACCTTCTGTCCAGTTCCAATTTTTGTTCCCATGGTTTCACATGTTATCTATACTGTTTATGCGGAGGCGGGTAGTTGGAGGAGTTCATGTTAAAATGGAATCCATATTTAAATTATTCTCCTGAAGGTCTTTCTTAGCAATCTTTCCCTGTACGTAGCACTCCTAACTTGCACAACATTTTGACCTTGACAGCCTCTCCGATGGTACAAACAATTAGTAATCAGCAGGACCTCTATTCTTTCTGGCAGTACTGAAGGCACAGCCAGATAGGACCATGACTGCAAGTGGGCAGTGCAAGGTCGCAAGTGAGCATCGATTAGCCTCCTAGACTAGAATATAAGCCTTGTGAGAGAAGGGGCTTGTCTTATTCACCACTGTACGCCCGGGACTTGGACCAGTGCCTGGCACACAGTATGAATGTGGTAAATACATACTTAATAAAGAAAGAAAGGAAAGGCTGGCTAAGTGTTAGGACTTTGCTAATGGCCTCAGTGGTGAAGAACTACGGGGCAAATTCATGAATTAGCCTCTGTTAACATTTTAATTTTGGGACTTATCGTTGTCTGAGAGAAGCTCTGCAGTTAGAAACACAAAAGGCCTGTGAAAATCAAACATACTTGGGAAACCCAAACACAGTGTAATTGAGTAAGTGGCCGCTAATGACCTGGAAACAAGGCCCAACCTCTTAAATAAAAGGGATAACTCATCCGTGTGTGTGCTCCTGGTTCTGCACTAATGCTGGGACTTTGGTCAGTTTCCATCTTTAGCTAAAGGGGCTAGGTCAGTTGGGAATCAGTCACCCACAGGGAGCAGTAGAGGGTGGTGAAGCCCAGGAGCAGGGCAGCCAAGTCTCAGCTGGCACCAATATCAAAGAGGGATTTAGGGCTAGCAGGCCTGATTCTCTGTGTAAGTGACAGCCATATAACTGGAACGATGGGGGTGTGGTGGGAGACAAAAAACCACCCCCCACCTCAACTAAAAATACCCCAACACTCGCCAAGTTAAAGGAAATTCTCACCGTTCATATCACCCTTGGGTTTGAAGTCTTGAGGTATGCTGTTCAAATGAAAAGTCTTTCTCTGTTGGGAACTGTTTAGTTTTCTCAGGCGAGGAATACGGTCTGAATAGTGGGGCTTCTTGGAGAAGTAATTCAGGCTAAGTGGTGGGGTGCTGCTAAGGGTGGGGCATCACAATCGGTCCTGGTTACCTGGTGGCCTTGGGCTTTCAGGGCACAGGCAAATGTGCCCAAATATTCAACATTCGCTGGCAAGAAACCAAATTGCCTCTGCGTGGGCAGCTGTAAGAGCAGTAGAGTTTATGGCAAAGGACATTGTTTTCTCTTTTTCTTCTTGGTAAATAAAAGCAAGCTGTTATGAAGATGCCGTGAGGAGCAAGCTGCCTTGGGCATATTGGGAACGTTTATCTACAGTGCTCCCCGTCTAGGAGATCCCCTTTGCTTGTTCATCAAAACATGCCCCCTGGATGCATCCTCCTCCAGCTCTGCTGCCTCATTTATAAGGTGGCACAGCAGAGAAATCGACCCCCCAGGCAGAGTCGATGGCTGATAGGGGTTGATGGACTCCCCTTCCCTGCAGTAATTTCTTTTTACCAAGAGCCTTCTGTTAACCCAAAGGAGTGTCTAGTGGGAGAGATTCTGGGCATTCTTTGGCCATTTTCTGCCACTCTCTGCTGGCACTGGCCTTTTCTGCCTGAGCACCAGGCGGCTCTGGCAGCAGACATAATACTCACACTAGAACTGGCCAGTGTGGCCCTTGCCCCTCATCACCCCTCCTTCTTGCTCTTGTAAAACTCTAGAAAAACCTCAGCCCTGGGGCTCCCTCTAGCTTGACTATGTGATGGCCAACTGCCTCACAGCAGGCAGAGCTGGGCTGATAGAGGGAGGCAGGGGAGTAGGGCTGGGCACTCCCCTCATCCCTACGCCCCTGCTGTGAGGTGTTGACAGCTGGGAGAGGACCTGAAACCAGTTAGCCTGGGGCTCCCAGCCAGCAGTGTATTTTCATCTTGTTTTGACTGGGACTGTCCTCCCCTGTGTAAACACATCCATGTCAGGGGGAAAAAAATGTAGAACAGCTTAAAATAGGTGGGTAGAATGCATCCCACCCATGAATCACCAGTGCAGGGAATGCCCTGCAGGTGGGCTTTGCTTTAAGCAAACCTGACATGTGAAAATCTCAATTTAACAAGAGGGCAGGGACGGACAGCTGTTAGGTCTTGACCTACCACTGGGAGATCTCAAAACCTCATCTGGTCCAAATAATAACATCAGCAGCTCCCATGCACTGATTACTTAGTGGGCACTGTGCTAAGAACATTAGATACATTAGCCTTTTGAATCTTGTCAACAGTCTCAGGAGTTGGGTATTATATTATGACTAGGCCTGCTTTGCGGATGAGGAAACTGAGGCTCAGAGAGGTTAAGTAACTTGCCTGGGGTTGCACAGCTAGTAAGTGGCACAGGTCAAACAAGAATCCCTGGTCTGTGATTCTAAAGTGCTGGGCTGTCTCTAGCTGGGGATTGCACTTTGTTTTGAGGAGGGTTCCAGGCACAGCTGCATTCTAGGCAGCAACTGGAACTTGCACCAATGTCCCTTTCCCACTAAACTCCCTTTATCACAGCTGCAGGGGAATCCAAAAAGGGTCCTTATCAGGGTCAGGGTGGGGAAGCTCTTGGGCAGGGGCTGGTTCTTTCTATTGACTAAAGGACTCCCAAGGCAATTAATTCCCTGGAACAGTGAGCCACAGCTAGGATGCCAGGATGGGATGGATCTGCATTTCAATTCAGAGACTGGGAGACTGTTTAAGGGCAGCTGCTTGACCATTCCCAAGGAAGGCCACTCAATAATCGCAAACAAGTATAAACTACCCAGACACCAGGCTGGGGATGGGACAAAAGACTCAGTATAATCCAGTATGAGGAAAAACCAAATGTAAACATGTATTTTGAAACAAAATGTCACCGATCATGGTGTCTGTGCAGGGCTGGCCCCCAGGGCCAAACTGTGAAGTAGGAGTCTGTCTTTAGAGCCTTCCTGCTTCCTTTTCAGGGACCTTCCTCCTGCCTGTCCCCTCAGGCCACCTGTGCCCTCCTGCTGCCTGGAGTTTCATGGGGCCCATGGCTACAGGGGATGGAAGGGGGACTGCCCTCCCTAGCAATGCCCTCATTAAGGGAGACTCCCATTCTCCTTCCAGAAAGTCAAACATACCTGGCCTTTGGGCCAGTCCTAAAGGACAAATTGAAGAAATTTGTTTGTGTAAATGGCAGATAATGGCTTAACAGGTTTTCCTCAGTAAGATCACAGGGGCTTTAATTTTTAATCGATGCTATAATATTTTTTTTTTTTTTAGAGACAGAGTCTCACTCTGTCACCCAGGCTAGAGTGTAGTGTTGTCGTCATAGCTCACAGCAACCTCAAACTCCTGGGCTCAAGCGATCCTCCTGCCTCAGCCTCCCAAGAAGCTGGGACTACAGGTGCGTACCACCATGCCCAGCTAATTTTTCTATTTTGTTGTAGAGATGGGGTCTCACTCTTGCTCAGGCTGGTCTTGAACTCCTGGGCTCGAACTCCTAGCCTCAAGGAGTCCTCCCGCCTCAGCCTCCCAAAGTACAATGCTATAATTTTTGTTATAGACCAGGGTGGTGGTGGTGGGGAGAGAGCAAGCTGGGGTGGGGGCAGAAGTGGGGGGACATTGCTTATCAATGATCTTCAAATCTTGCCAACTAGGCCACATTCTACGCTGACTCTAGGTAAGGCTGGCTTTATGTACAGGGATAAATACTATGCTCTCACACTTGTGCTGTATTCTTTCCAGAACATGGTGGAAAGAATACTGGAATAGTAGTCAGGAAACCTCAGTTCTGGCCTCGTTTTGACCCTGACTACAGAAACAACCTTGAAAAGGCTCATTCTGGGCCCCAGTTTCCCCTAAATGTAAAATGAGAGGGTTGGGGCTGTAAATTTATATTTATTTGGGTGCTTACTTGATGAATGATACCCCTACTTAGACTGGGAGCTCCATGAGGCCAGGAGCTATATCCCAAGTGCCTACAACAGTGTCTGGCACATAGTGTGTGCTCAACAAGTGGAGTAACTGAATGAATGAGTTAATGGCAAAAGTGACTTCTAAGATTGCTGCCAGTTCTAATAGGCTCAGCCTTGATCTCCTCAGATGCAACTATTTACAGGTATACTTCTGAGTCAAGAGGTCTAGGCCGAGGGCCAGGTGAGACCTTCAGGCCCTTGATTTCAGAACCAAGAAGTGTCTGCACCATCAGGGGTGGCCTATGCTGAGAAGAGCAGATCTGGGACCAAAGGCAGCGAGCAAGAGCTTCCATGAGGCACAAGAGGCTTGCAGGTTGCTGGATTGGGGTGGGGGGAGGGAGAGAGCTGTAGGAAGGGCAGGGTCAGTCAGGAGGAAGAGCCAGGGGAATAACTTTTACACTGTTTTCTGCGGGAAACCGAGATAACAGAGACCTGCTGGGTGTCTGGGCTGAGGTAGGAAAAGTGCCGAGTTGTATGGTGACTCAAGGTCAGGAGCTGGAATGGGGCCCAGAGCTCTCAAGCCTCCGCTCACCCCCTTGGGACTGGCCCCTGGCTCCAGGCTAGCTCCCTGAATAGCTCCCCCCACCCCACCCTAGCCCTCCACAATTCCAGCTTCTTAGGCCAACCTGCTTCCTTGTCCAGCCACCTCTCCACTGCCTTCCCCTCTCCCCCTCCCCCTCTGCCAAAGCTACATGGAAGTCCAAGTCCTCCCCCAACCTCTGTCCAAGGCTCAGTGCAGTCACCCATTAGAGCTCCCAGAGGCCAGGCCGGCTTCTGGGCAGACTTGCCCCCCTTCCCAGTGCTGCCACATTCACACTCTGACACAGCTCCTCCCCTCCTTACGCAAAAGGGGGAGGTTTGCCAGGGCTGCCATCCTCCCTGCCGAACACACCCCCTGCCCTACTCCACCCAACTCCATTGCCCATGCCCTCTCCTAGGGACACTCCCAGACGTTATTCTGATGTGCTGAGGTGTTGTCTTTTGCCCTCCCTACTCTTTCCTTCCCCCACATCCTTTCACATCACAACAGGGGCCACAGTTCCGATCTGAAAGAATGAATTTTCAAGAGTGAAATTTCAGGTATTAGTGAGTGGGGAGAGAGAGAGATTTATGGGGTAGGAGGTCCCCCCAGAATTCCTGAAGTAACACTGTGGAGGTGGTTGCCTACTCTGCACTCGTTAGGCAAATTCTGGCATTCGCTGTCCTGCAAGTTGGGAGACCAAAGTTCTGGTGCCATCTCTGCAGTCTGTGTAACGCTGGGCATATCACTTCATTTCTCTGCGTCTCAGTTTCTTCACAGGTCAAATGGGAATGATTACCCCCACCCTACCCACCTTGGCAGAACTTTTATGAAAATTAGAGGCACACGTGTAACAGAGAGAAAGTGAAAAGAAGAGCAGAAAGCGAGAGCGAGAGTGCGTGACCGCGCTTTCTACAGGGCAAGGCCCTGGAGAAATATCAGGGATTATTATGCCCCCTGAACCCCCCAGGCTTGAAGGACTCATACAGCTTACTTGGTAGAGCTGTCTTCTCAAAAAAATGTCAGAGCACCTTAGGCCTGCCCCTTTCTTCTCTTCCAACTTCTGTCTCTCCCCCAGGGCTTGGCCCTTAGCCACATTTGGTCTCCTATGCACCTCCACCCTGCTTTAAGAACATCTTCTGCTCCACCCTCGTCCCCCTCACCACCCATCCTGTCACCCTCAGGCCTTCCTTCACCAGCCAAGGGCCTCTTGCCTGCTCTGTCCCTCTCCGTGCTGTGCAGAATGACCCTGCTTTCCCAGCCCTGACCTCAGGCCCTCCTCATCAAAGCTTTAAAGAGGAAGGGACTCTGGGGGGTAATGACTGAACTTGACAATTTGCTACAGAGGCTGAGCACAATGCGGAACACCCAGCATGTGCTCAAGAAACACACCATTGTTTGGTTACATGTGCTGGGGAAGACGTTTGGGGTGGAGTCTGCTTTGGGGCCCCTGAAATCTTGCCAGATAGACAATTGCCTGCCCCACCTCTAGGTTTGGCAGGCCCTGCCCAGCTGTTCTTCCCACCCATTTTCCCCTTCACCTCTCAACCCAGAGAATGGGCTGGGCTGTTTCATCTCTAGGACCTGCACGCTAGCATGTGATTTCAGTCCTTCCTGGCCTAGTGCCACCGAGGTTCTCTGGTGTCCACACCTTTGCCCCAGGGATGAGAGGCTCAGGAGCAGTTTGGGGCACCCTCTCAATTTTCCCAGTGCAAGCAATCAGCTCTCTCTGCAGGGTCACACCCAAGAGTCTTCTCACCTGAAGAAACCTGGGCTTCCCTCCCCAGAACTGAGGGCTGCTAAGGGCTGGAGAATGAGGCCCACCACAGCACAGCATGGCTCTAATAGCTCTGCTCATGTACAAGATGATGATATTGCCCTTGGCTGGAATGTCTCTTGGTCTGAAAACTACCGGAGAGAGTGTCTCTTCCAAATTGTGGGGGCAAAGCCCTTGCTTTCATCCAAATGCTCCCTCTGGGCTGTGTTTCAACCCTCCTCTCCCCAAAGAAGGAAATTGGAAGCAAAAGGTGACCTTGCCAGACCTTGCCAGGGAACTGGTGACAGGGTGGCAATGCATGGCCTCATTTCGCTGGCCCCTGCCACCTGTCTCTATCTCCCTCCCTCCACCCGCTCCTGGGGCCCCATGTTGGCAGGCACGTTAGGAGGGGATGGGACTCTTTGGACAGGCCATCTGGGAAAGCTAGTCCCGTCATGGAGGTGAACAAGATGGTCTCAGAGGCCCAAAACTCAGCAGATGAACATGTGGCAGGACCCTGAAGCAAGTGAGTGAAGAGGAAAGTGGGAGATTGGTAAGAAAGATTGCAAATTGTCTTATTTATTATCAGTAACGATAAGAGTAATAACAATAATAATAATAATACTTATTGAGAGCTTATTATGTACCAGGCACTGTGCCAAGCACTTTTCATGCATTATTTCATCTATTGTTCATACAACCCTATGTAATTTTTTTTTTTTTTTTTTTTGCAGATGACAGATGAAGAAGCAGAAACTTAGGGAGGTTGTGACCAGCCCAAGGTCACATTGCTGGAGCTGAGATTTGAAGATTCAGTTGACTCTAGAACCCACATTCTTCACCCTTACCCAGCCCTCACTTCCCCTGCCCAAGCATGGGCCCTGTCACTGAAGGACCCACCAGGCACCATCCAGCACGGTTCAGCCTCCCAAGGCCCTTAGAGCCTCAATTATCTGGAAATGGTTTTTCTTCACTCCATTTTTTTCCCCCCAAAAGAGGTCACCATTCCAATTACGGATTTGTTCAAGAGCATCTAACATATGGGGCAGGAGTCACATATGAGTACTGGGCTCCGAATTAGGAGAAAGCCCAACTTGGCTCCTGGCCCTGCCATGAAATTAACATGTGACCCTAGGCAGCTTGAATCCCCTCTCAGGGCCTCAGTTTACACACCTGTTCAGACTCTATCTCTTCACCTGGGCAGGGATCAGTGATGTATAAAATCCAAGAGTATCAAAGATTAGTGGTGGGCCTTTGACCTCACTCTTCCCCCATGGAAGGAGGCCCGCCAATTTGAAAGTGTTCCAGCTCCCCACCTTCTACTTGGGGTTCATCCTTCGGTAAGTCTACTGCAAGCACTCACTATCACCTTCAACATCTGACTCTGAGACCCAAGTAAGACCTCCACGCCGGATGGTGGCTTCTCCCCAGCATACTCGGAGGCAACCAAGCCCTCTTTCACTGAAAATGCAGGAATGTCCTTTCCAATCACTCCTTTGACATGACCTTGCCTTGCCTTTTCCTTCCCCTTGTCCTTCCTCTCCTCGGCACCACCCACCCCCACTGCGGCCCACTATTGCTCTGAGAATGTCATTTTCTTCACTCCTGGCATAAGTGCCTGACCCACACCAGCTGGCTTCTTCCTTGAATGCACAATTCTCCCCTTTGGCTTACTTGGCATCTCTGGCTTCTTTTTGTTGTGTTTTGTTTTCTCATATATTCGGAGAGATGAAAGGAGCTTTGAAGATCAACTAGTTCAATTCCTTCCTTTTATGGGTGAGGAAATTGAAATTTGGGTAGAGCAAATGACTTATCCAGCATCACACAGCCAGGTAGGAATAGAGCCAATACTCCATCCAGGTCTGTCTAACCCTGGAGCCTCTGCTCTTTACTCTGCTCCCTTGCCCTTTAGGTAAGGCCTTAGCCCACCAGCCACCATCACCCTTCCCTTATCCAAATGCACCTGTTGTCCATGTCACACCACTGAGCACTGAGTCTATTCCCTGATTGTTTGGCATGCAGATCTAGTGTATATCTACTTTTCCCAACAACAAAGCAGCCTGGGTGGCAGGGGGCTAACTCATTCCTCCCTCTGGAATGAGGTACAAAGAGGGGGAGTGACCTGCCGAAGGTCAGACAGCTGTAGTGATGGGAACGGTCTGCACTTGGGGCTACTCCCACTACACCTCAATGCAGCACACCTCTCCTTCTCTCCCAGTTTTCCCCTTCTGTACTGTCCTGGAATTTTTAATTCTTATCCCTTTCTCTTTTCTTGATATTCTCCTCCTTCCTAACTTCTGTATCTTTCACAAGCCTGCTGGACTTTAGAGCTGGAAGGGACCTCTATCTATCACTTAACAGATGAGAAAAGTGAGACCAGGAGACAGGAAATAGATTGCTTGAAATCAGATGGCTAATTAGTGGCACAGAGGGGATGCAAGCCCGCATCACCAATCTTAGTTCAGTGTTCTTTCAACCACTCTCTTCCTGTCTGATCTTTATTTCTGTGGTCCTTCTTGCTTGAAAAGCCCTCTTCTGCTGATATCCAAGTCCAACAAGTTCTGAGAGTGCTTGGACCCACAGTCATACAACGTCCCTGGCAAGAGGTAGAAGGAGCTGAAAGGCTTGGAACCACCCACATACTCCCACATCCCATCCCAGAGACCCAGCTTGGCCTTGCAGAGAGTGGTGACTATCAAGTATGTGTTGAGATAAAGCCATTGCCTCTCGGATTCTCGGTTCATGGCCTAGACAGTGGCGTCAAAGCCCAGAGCCAGCTGCAAAATGAGGTCAGCTCACTGTCCTCCCAATGGAAAAATCTTGTAAAATCAATAGCATTTATAATGTCAACAGACCCGAAGACCTTTCCTCTGTTTGTTTTTTCCTCCTGGGCTGCTCTTTTTCACCACCCTGCTGTGAAGGCACAGACAACACAGGAATCTGGCAAGGGAAGCTGTAAAGGCCAGACCACAGCTCCCAGAGCCCCTGAACCAATGGGTCACAGGGGGCATGCTGAGGTATGAGTGACTTGTGAAGACCCTGGCCAAGGCCCTCCTGGTTCCCTCAGGCAATGCTATTGAGATCCAGTGCCCTCTCTGGCAAGTGGCACGTGGTTGGAAATAAGCAAGAGCTGCCCAAAGCTCCAGAAGAGATTCTAGAAACTCATCCCTGCCCCAACTTTGCCACACTGAGCCTTCAGTAAGTAAGAGAACAACCAGAAAGCCAATTAGACACCATCATGGGGCCTTCCTGCACTGGAAAGTGTCTGAAGCTCTCAGACTGGAGTGGATGTTGGCCCATTTCCCAGACATCCTCCCCCCTAACACCATGGATATATCCTACCTTCCCTCCACGCACATGGAGGGTGGCTGCCCCCATGCTGTTTTTTGCATGGTCTCAAACAGGCTTCTTCTTCCTGCCCCTAAATGGGTCCTACTGTGGAGCCTGAAATTTCTATCATTAAATGCAGCCCTTTATATGAGAGTATCGTGAGTTGATTCTAGCCTGAATTCATTTGACCAATATTTATTGAGAATCTATTCTGTATCAGACAGTAGTAGCTTCTCTCGACTGTGTTTTGTGCTATTTACTGAAGACTATCGCACCCCATGAGTTCCCACTGAGCATATAGAGTCAGATAAATAGCAGATTTGTTGCTACCAAGCAGAGGAAGCTCAGGGATGAGATGTGAAGGAGAGTCCTGAGAGTAAGACCGTGGTGTGGGTCCCTGGACAATGGCGTACTGAGGCATGGGCACCTGGGGTGGTGAACTGGGAGATGCCCTTTCCATACAAACTCCTAAGACCAGGGACAAACATCACATCCCAGAGAAGCTGGCCCGGGTGTCCACAAAAGGCAGAAGTGAAGACAATCCCAGGGCCTTCCATAGCTAAGGAACAACTGTGCCCTCTGCCCTCAGTCCTGGCAGCAGGGATCACTGCCTGTTGGCCTCCCAACCAAGTCAAAGGGCAAACATTTTATAAGTGGCCCCCTCTTCTCTGATTGGTCCCCTGGGCACCTGAGTTTTTCCCTTGCTGGTCAAGATGCATCCAATGCATTAAAAGGCAATTAGGTAGCTCTTCAACGGAAAGTTTCCTGGTTAAACACCCCACCTCCACCTCCTGAATGCATGAACAAGATTTCGCAGCTCATCTTCTCCTAGGCAAGGTCTTGGCCCTGTGCCTGCTCCCCTAACCCTGCCCTCCGGGTGATCTTGCTCAAGGACGCCAAGGGAGTTGGTGGCAGGGGCTGGGAGCAGAGCCCAGGTTTCCTGGATCCTGGCCTGGCACTCCTGCCACCAGACCCTGCTGCTGCTCCCTCTCCTCTCTTGCCCTTTGTATTTAGTCTGCACCCCCTCAAGGCGCATGCCCCACACCCCACTAGCTTTCACTGGGCGAGATGTTTCTATTCACCACCAGTCAGCGGTTCAGCCATATGGGGCATAGGTAGTCTGGCAGTCTGCTGCCTGTGGGGCCAGGCCTGGGTTGGGGGAGGGGGCAGGGCAGGCCATCTTGCTGGTCTGAAACTGCAAAGCTGGGTCCCTAGGGCAGTAATTTTTGCCAGGGTGCTTAAGTGTGGCCCCTGGGCTTGGCTTCCCAGAGCGGGGCCAGGTCACTGTGCCCCACCCCCACCCCCAGCCTTGTTGCTATGACACATGGCTCTACAAGTGCTGAGTGGCATTGTCGGGGCCGGATGCAAACGGCACGCAGCAGGGGCTAGCTGTGAGCCAGTTGGCCAGCTGACATTTCAGGGTCCAAAGAGCTTGTGTGTACTGGACAAGCTGTTTATTGTGGTCTTGGCACTGCCCGGCCCTTCAGACAGCAACAAATGCTCCCAAACTGGGAAAGGAGAGGAAATAAGGAATCAGTCATAGCCAAAGAAGACCTGGAATCTCTTTCCTCACACCATTTGCTCCCTGCAGCTGACATGCTGCTGGTGCCAACCATCGGAAGTGCCCCTGCAAGGGAACTGGAGGGGGCAAGCTCTACAAACCTCCATTCGCGAAGACCTCAATCACAAACCGTGGAAATGCCCACGTCAGCATCCCCCTGACTGCTTAGCAGCAGAGGCTGCTGCTGAGGGAAGGTCGAGCAATCATTATGTGGATTAGGAATGAGAAATCTTGATGTCACAAGGTTTAACATACAGAGGGATTGGCACATCAAGGCTGCAGGCTCTACACACACACACACACACACACACACACACACACCCTCAGGGAGATGGTCATAAACAGGCCATGATGTCCTGGCCTTGTCCTTTTGGATACACTCAATCAAGGTTGACCACACTCTTGGGAAAATGTGGCAAGCGCATGTGTGCTGGAGCACAGGGCAGGGTAGAGAGGTGAGACAAAGAGGACCTCACATGAGGGAAGCCAGGAAGCCAGAGTCCAGCGAAGTTGAGGGGAAGGTGGAGCTTCCAAGAAGACATTTGGCCCCATGCCCTGGAGCCAGTCTGGTCTGTCTTATAGCCTGAGGGGAAGCCCTACCTGGGAGGAACAGACTCAGGGATAAGGGGTTGAGCTGTGCCTCAGGCTCTAAACTTCTGCACCTTGTTCCACACAGGATTGTGGCTGCCAGGGCTGGACAAATAGAATTGCTGAAGTGTCTTCTAAGTGTCCTGGTCAGGGTCTATGGCAGTCTGTCTATGGTTTATTACATAGTCAGTCGTATCAGCCCAGCTGTGTGTGATAAACACTCTCAATCATCACGCATACCACATACACAGGGCGACAGTAATGAACACCAGCATCTAACAGTCAGTCGTTCAGCACTTGGTTTGTGCCAAACATGGTTCAAAGCACTTCATATACGGTATATATGCTATCTCAATTAACCCTCCCCAAACCCACGGGGTTGGTATAACCCACGGGGTCGGTATTATTTGTATCATTCCCAATATGCAGAAGGGGAATCTGAGGCTAACAGGAGCAAAATAACTTACCCCAAGCACATCAGGAATAGAAAATGGGTGACTAGGGACTCAAACTAAGGTCTTTCTGGCTTCAAAGCCTGTGCTCATTACACTTCAGGGCCACTTGTGACTAAGCATATGAATGTGTCCATGTATAAAAGAAGCCTCAGGGAAGGGAAGAACAGGGTAAGGGAGAAGATCCAAAAGCTTGGCTGGGAGAAAACCTGTGATGCTGAGAGAGGGGTGCACAAGAGAGGGAGGATGGGCAGCAGAATGCCTGCCAGATGCCAGAAGCGAATATTATCTACGTATGGGGCCCGGCCCTCTTGGTAACCCCCATAGCAACTGCATGGTGCTGCCATCTCACCGGTACTCACTTAGTCAAAGAATGATTAAGTTCAACATGGCAACCTTAGGGAATACACACAGACCAAGTTACTGTCTTCCGCTTGGTAAGACCTGAGCTTTAAAGTAAGTTTCCTACCAATCTCAAGTGTGTGTGGAAAAAGATAAAAAAGAAAAAGAAAAATTTAAAGTGAGTTTTCCCCAGAGTCCAGCTCACCAGACACTACATGGCAGGCACTGGGGTACAGAGATGAATATATCAGGGACCCTGCCCTTGAGACACAGCCAGGCTGGCAGGGCTGGTGTTAGGTTTGCCTTGAGCCATCCCCATGGCACAACCGAGGCAAGGGGTGCGGGCTGTGGTTAGGGAAGAGAATGAAGCCCGTGGGCTTCCTGTCCCCCGGGATGGGGCTGGTGCCTTCAGCTCCTGGAACCCAGCACCCAACCACTCACAGAACCAGGCAGCCCCCACTGGTGCCATTCTCTACTGGGGTGCTTCTACAAATGCAGCTCAGAGCAGCCTTTTGGGGCTATGCTGGCTACTTTAGCTGGCAAACCAGGAGCCTGAGGTAGATGAGGGCCCAGAGAAGGGGTGAAGCCACAGGAGGTCCCCCTTGCCCTTTCTCTCTGAGTGTCTAGCAGTAGAAGCCAGGAAGGGAAGAACACCTTTCCTCAGAGCTTTTCCCCGACCCCCATGTTGTCTCCTCCCCCTCTGGGAAGCCCAAGGCTTAAGGAAATTAATCCAAGTAATTAACTAATTAATGAATATGGATGGCAAAGCTGCTGAGGTTGCTGGAAAACACCTTGTTGCCGCCAACACAGACAGCCCAGCCAGGCACTCGCCTCCCACCGTGGGTGAAAAGGAGACTAAGGAGGAACTACTGGACTGTATCTCCCTAAGGCTCCAGCTGCAGCAGAAGCGCCTGCATCCCAGCAGCCCTGTGCTCAATGGAGATCTGCTTCTGGGCAACACGGCCCCTCACAAGAACTGTCTCCCCCAATCCAGCTGGGGCTGCAATCTGCTCAGTTACTCAGCATCAAGAATACTCTCCATGGCCCAAGGAAGTTCGTCCGTGGGCTCTCCCAATGCAAAGTGCAAGGCTGCAGAAGATGGATGGATGGAGATAGAAGAAGGGGAGAGAAAAGGAGAAGGAGAGACTGAGAGGCACACACAGCTGGCAAGAGCCCATCTCCAGCTGTTGGGCGGGCTGTTTCCTTTGATAAAGCACTTGGCAGTACTCCCAGTTCTGTAGTTTCTGGCCTGCAAAAGCACACCCGGAGCACGAGCCTGCCTGTGGGAGGACTTCAGCCTTACTTTGTTTTCTTTCTTTTTTTTTTAAGCTTTAGAAAATGCCCCTCCCCTTCCAAGGAACCTTGTTCCTCCCCTACACCTGGGCAAAGTGAAGTTGCACCAGCAGGTGATGTGGGCTGGGCCAATGGGTGTCTTCACAGAAAATCAATGCCACAGAGCCACGATCTTGGGCGTGGGATGGCTGTGCAGTGAGGTCTCCGAATATACTTTCGGGCACATATAAGTTTGTTTGTGAGCAAGAGAGCGCATGAGTGAGTGACACTCTGTGTGCATGCGCGCGCACGTGTGTGTGTGTGTGTGTGTGTGTGTGTGTGTGTGTGTGTGTGTGTGTGTCTGACAGACAGGCTCTGCTTGTTTGTTGTGGCTGATGCTGCCTTCTGTGTGGCACATCCCCACTGTTCTCCCCGCCTAGGCTCCTTCCAGGCTCAATGCTTCCCTGGAAAGGACTGGGAAATAGGGGGAGTCCCAGTGTCACGTGATCACACCAAACAAGCCCTCCCTCCACCCCCTGGTCTTGTGGCTTTGTGGAAGCTTCCCCCGCTCCATAAAAGGAGGAGCAAGACTTGAAGGCCTCCAAGGTCCCTTGGAGGAAGCAGAGTGTGTAATGTCGCAGGGTCCCCTGCCCCTGTCCTTCATTTACAGCCTAATGACCAAATTCCCCCAGGCCCACCATTGACCAGCGGCCACAGGGCCTCCCTAGAGTTTCCCAGATTCCTGAGGGGAACCTGATCTCGCTCTGGGATCAGCAGGGGCTCTTCACATCATCCCCCAGAAATCCCCATTCCTTGGGAGCCCTGAGCGCAGCACTGGTTCCCACACGCAGCCAGCCCTGCAGCCCTGCCTGCCCTCCGCCTGCCTGCCGCTGGAGGTGGCCTCCCAGGGTATGTGGCAGTGCTGCCCAGGGAGGGGGCCAGTCAGCCGAGTCCTCCCCAGCCCGCCCGGCGGGAAGCACGAGCAGAAGCGACAGACCTTCCCCTTCCAGGCCCAGGCTCCCAGGGTGGCCCTGAACCACTGACCTGCCGCCCCACCACACCTGCCTGTGGCCCAAACCAGAGTGCCCTTGGCCCTTAGCGATGGGAGAAGCCAGTTGGAAAGAAGCAAACTGACACAAAAACAAACCTGGGAACTTTGCACCAGCTTCCAAACTGGAAGTCCTCGAACGTCCCTCGTTCCATGCCCCCACGCCCCACAAAGCGTTCACCTCATGAAAAAAGGGAGGGCACTTCAACTCCCAGGAGGGACACTGGAGCCAGAAGGGCACCTTAGGGATCATTCAGTCCAACCCTTTCATCTTACTTGTGGGGAAACTGGGGCCCACAAAGGGGAAGAGACATTTGCTGGTTAGCAGAACTGGTACTAGAAGTCAGGGTACTTCCCCAAACACTTCTGGGTCCTGGCTATGGTTGAAAGAAGATATACCAACCTGAGGCCCAGGCAGAAATTACAGGCCCCAGAAACAGTAGACCCAGCTCCAGAGTTAAAGTGGGCAATGCAGTGCAGCCTGGTGAGCTGAGGGTGGCCAGGATGCTTGTGTGGGGTAAGGAGCACTCTAGACTCCTTCACTTGTCAACAGACATGCTTATTGATGATGCTGGGCCAGGTGGGCATCACATTCAGGGCTCAATGTCAAGTCTGAGCTGGGTTGAAGACCCCTGCTCTTCCCTGCCTTCACCCTTTCTAGAGTATTCTTCCTACTGAGGACTCAAGCTCTGGAAGTGGGTAGAAACCCAGCCCCAGTTTGTCCACTGGTTGGGAGGGGGAATTGCAGGCAAACCTAAGTATGTAGCCTTTAGCACATTTTTGGGATTCAGAGCTCACCTTGCTCCTTCCCAGCCCAAATGTAATATTCCAGTTGAGGCCTAAGTGTGTAGCCTGAAATGAGCATGGAAGAGGAAGTGGGTGGGAGTGCATACCAGCTTCAAGAAGGTGATAAGCTATGGAAAGCTTTCTCAACTTTGTGCAAGTTCAGGGGCCAGATTGTGGGCAGATGGCAAGGTCCACAAGGCTGACCCCAGTATTCCCAGGCCAAAATTACATCGTCTGGGTCTGCACTCAAGCCATGGGCTGGGGCTCAAGCTGAGGCCAAAGGTACTGTTGCCCTGCCCTCTCTGACATGGCCAACCCTCCACTACTGCAAGCTGTCAATCCTTTGCTATAGCCAACGTGGAAATAGCACACATTGTGTTCTGAGATAGAGTGGCCTGGATATCTGGGGGAAGATCCATAAAATGAAGAGCTCAGCATGGAAGACACTCATGCCTACTACTTTCAATACTTACACACATGCTGCAGAACCTATCCTAACCACCTCTATTCTCCTTGTTCTTGCTGAAGACTGGTATATAAACAACAGTTAGCACAAGGTCTTTCTGACCTTTCACTCTGCAGCAAGATTCCGGACAGTTACAACTGCCACCTAATTCCATCAAATGCCAGAGCCCATCATTTTATAGGACATTTTGGCTTGTGTTATTTTGCTTCTATGGATACATACCTTTATAATTGTTCTCAAGTGATTTCTGTGCATGTATCCCATCTCTCTAACTTGACCTGAAGGGTGGGAAGCGGGACTTTGGTGTTAATTTCTCCCCTCCTCCATCCTCCTGTGGCACCCAGTACAGTTGTGTGGGCAAGAGGATAGTCTCAATAGTGCTTGTTCAACACAGTAACAACAATTGGGGAGGCCAATATAATTTCTGAATTCATCTGCAAGCATATCCAGTGATGACGGAAATCTGCAGCTGGATGTATCCGATGCAGCAAAGAAAGAGCTATTCTTGAAGGAAGGGTCACCCAAAGCCAGCATGTCAGTTGACTTAACCACCCCCTCCTTGTGCCATCTTGATGAAATAACAAATAAGCAGATGGGATGAGGGTGGGGTACCTCACACCAAGCAGCCATGAAGCCCAGGAGCTAGACATTCCATTTCCCAGCACCCTCTACTCTGTTTCATCCATCTCTTTGGCAACAGGGTTTTAGGCTGCTTTCTGGTTTCCTTTCCGAAAGTGCCCTTCTCCCTAAATCTAGCCATATGACTATATTGGATGCAGAGTGCATTATTGCTAGGAAATCATATGAAACTAGATATCATAGACATCATGTTTGTTCATTAATGTGTGTTAACATATATAATGCCTTGTTTATGGGTTTACCAGTGAGAAGATATAAGGGGACTATTTTGATGGTGGAGACACATTCATGGATGGGAACCCTTGGTATTTAGGAATACTTTTCCTAAAATACTCTTCAAATCAGAACTGTCTCTGGGTTGTACTCTCTTGCTTCACAAGTGGCTTCACAGACAGAGTAGCTAGAAATCTTTAATTTCTAACAGAAAGAATTGAAAGGTAGCCTGGAGACATATGTTATAGCTAAAGACTGAGAATTGAGCTAAATCCCTAAAGAGTGAACTACTTACTATTAACCAAGTCATTAATTAGGGTCATGTTTGCACTTCAATTGTCAGCTCCAAACATCTGTTTGTTTAAACCGAGGTCACTTTAGTTTATTACAGTTATAGCCACTGGTGAGATAATCTGCTTAGATTTCACAAGTACGTGTGAATTGCCTACCTCAGCCCTTATTTTCACAGAATAAGAGTTCTCTTGAAGGCACTGGGTCAGACTAAAGATAATAAATGATTTTCCTTCTCAATAGAACTAAAAACAAGGCTTTAATTAATTCACCAAAATTCTAGGATTGAATATCTATATTACATTTCTTGATGATGTTAATCTGTCCAAGGGTGACCCACAGGATTCCTATCGATCCAAGAACAATCTTTAGGCAGACATTTCATTGGCTTGGAGATTGTTTCCCAATCACTGAGCACTGCCCTTCTCACCAGTGGAGTCACTCCCCCCCACTTTGTTGGAAGAAACTGCAGGCGGCCTGGGAGAGGGGGCGCCTCTCTCTGTTTCTCATGAAACAGAGAAAGAGAGGACACATGGTAGAAAATGTCTCCCTAAGAAGGAGGAAACAGAGGCAGAGAATTTAAAGAGGTCTGGGAATGCAGAAAAGGGAAGAGGGGCCAAGATGGCTCCCCCAGGCAGGTCTAAGACTTGAGGATAGTCCAGACATATACACACACCCTCACCAGACAGACAGATACACATATACACACGCACATATATGCACGTACACACACAGGCAGGCACAGACACATCCCTCCTTCACATATACCTTTCGTTACCCTGACTCTCAGGTCCAATAAACAGGAATAGACCCAGATATAGTTACATACATATGTCACACACACAAGAACACCAGCCCTCCCAGATGCTATCCTTCCAGCTGTCCCTTCACAAACACAGGTATTCCCCCCCAACTTAAATATATTTACCATACATTTTTCCATGTCTTTATTGCATACAATGTAAACAGATGTTTTTTACATACATCCACGTACATTTACATACATACACATCCACATTACTCCCCAAGCCCCTTATACACACTCAAGTCCTTACATATGCACAGAGTTACACATACACTCAATAACACGTTCTTCTGCCTAACAAAGGCAAAAGGAGTCTGTGCTCAATAAAGTCTTTGTGCTTTCTTCCTTGGCGGATTGGGTTTGGAGGAGTGACTGAATAGCTAGGTGAATTGGAGAAAGCTTTTCTAATGGTTCTTAGCATGATGGAAAAGTCCATCAAGGACATTTGAAATCCCTCACAGAGTTCACTCCCTTGGCCTATAGACAAGACACCAGCGGTAACCTTTAGTGACTGCCAAAAGCTTCTAAGATTCTCTTAGTCCTGCTATGCTAGCTGACCTTTACAAGGAATCCTGGGTATTTTGAACTAAGAACATTCAGTATAAGAAACAAAACAAAACAAAAACAAAAATCTTTCCCTGACGTTTAAGAACAATGAGAAAGTGCCTGTCCAAATTAACCTGGCAGGCCTGGCCTGTGGCAAGACGGTGAAGAAGGAAAAATTGATTTGAAAGCCCACTCACCCTGTATGTGCTCCTGGAGCTTGCTTACTTCCCCCTCATCACACATGTCCTAGGACCTCATTTTGTCCCCTGCCAGGCTTACTCTGTTCTGGCCAAAAATGCCTAGAACTGGGAAAAAGGCTTTTGGATTCGACTAGAAGGAAGTCATGGGCAAGCTGAGAGGGAGCAGTGGATCTATCTGATCTAAGCAAATGCGGTGTGATGTCTAAGCAGAGGACACTATGATCTGCACAGTGCAGTCTGCACAGAAAACCTAGCATCCAGTGTGTTTTTACCCAAGTCCCGCCAGCCTGCCCATTAAAAAAGTTCGAATGTGGCTCAGCTGAAAAGCAATCAGATCTGTTATTGACACTGTTTCATTCTGAATAGCACAGAGGACTAAAGGCTTTCTTTACTTAGTTCATTAGTTAGCTAACAAGCATTTTTCAAGCACCTACTGTGCATGGAGCACGGTCCCAGACACTCCGCTGTTGCTGTTGCTGCTCTTGCTATTGAATTTCTAAATACAGGCTGTTGCCAGACATCCAATTTTCTGAGTGCTTGCTCTGACAGGGAACAATGACTAATGAACCAAACATCAGGGAGGGCCCTCTGATCTCCAGCACAGAACATGCCCATAAAGGCAGAGTCTAATTTGTTCAGCAAGCAGCTGCCAATTCTTCTGGGATCTTAATTACCTGGAGCAGTTTATATGGGTGAATCCCCTTGGGAGAGAAACCCTGAACCCTGTCTTTCTCACACCCTATCATACCTCAGGCCCTATAAATGGCTTTAACCTCCAGCCATTGTGTATGGGTACAAGGTCCAGGCCACAGCAGTTCACCAGATAGACATTCCAGGCACTGCCCACAGGCCTTCTTCACACCCCTACACACACACCCTTACACACACACACACACACACACACACAAAGACAGCAGCATGTTAATAGCAGGAAACTTTCTGGACTGCAGGTCGGGAGACAGGGGTTTCAATCCAGCTCTGCCTCTACTTCTCTGTATGACCTTGGGCAAGACTTTTCTGTCTCTGAGTTTCTGTTCTGGAAAATGAGGGTCTGGACTAGATGATCTCTGTGGGACTTTCCAATTCTAGGACTTGAAATTCTGCTCCATGAGCCTCAAGAGAGCTGTGTGACAAGATCAGGTTTGTGGAGTGGGGAAGAGACAAAGTGGAGGCAGTGGCTGGCTCAGGAGCCCCAGCAGCCACTGTCCTGGAGAAGGGGAAATCTCTGCCTCCTTGGGTTAGCCCTTCTCAAAATTCCATACTGCTTCTGAAATGGTCCACAAACCGGGCTGGTGTATCTGAGTTGCTGGGCTCTTCCTCCCTTCTGCTTCATCTGCCTCCCCTGTCATTCCTTTTATAACCCTTGTTCCAACTCTTGTTCCTTTTAACCAACTCTTCAGCTCACACCAACTAGTTCCCTTTAGCAAGCTCTTCAGAGAGGCCAATGATTAAATGGTCTCGGGAGTCTCCCAAGTCTGTAAAATGTAAATAACAGACCCTGCCCTGGCAGCCTTCACAGGCTTTCTAGAGGATCAAATAAGATAAAGTCTGTTAAAGTGCTTTGGAAACTGTCAGGTGCTATGCAAATTCAAGGGATTATTATTAATGATGGGTGGGGAGGCAGCCACGTGATGGGAGAAGCAGAGTGCCAACCTGCCTGCTCTCCTCACCAACTTAACTGGGTGAAGGCATTGGCAATGCCAGCCAGGCAGCCTATAGCCAGCCTGGAGGAGGGATGGTTATTTGATTAGCATTATCCCTCACTGTGCATTAGCAGAGTTCAGAGCCAGAGGGAAGAGGACAGGAGGAGGTTAATTCTGATAAGGAGAGAGAAAGGCCTAGAGTAGTTATTTTTTAAAAAAAATAGTGGACATTTTCTTTCAAACAGAATCTCACATGGAAAAACCAATATGTAAGACACATGAAAACAGAACTACTGGAATTAAAGTTGGGGTGATGGGCATGGGGTCCCACTGGCTGGACTCTTCACTTGCCCCTGGAGCACACTGGAATTGAGAGTGCAGAGCAGGAGCTCTGGCACCTGGTGCTCCACGGGGGCAGCCACAGCCTGGGCACCGGAGGAGCTGGAGTGCAGGGCTCACAGAAGAGGGGAGGGTGAGAGAACGCTATAGAAAGGCAGACAGAGTTGGGTGCAACACTTTTTATCTACTCAGTAGCTTCATCTGGAGTCCCAGGCTTGCATTCTCAGGTTACCCTAGAATGGGGTTGCAGCTTTGGCAACTGCTGCTGGAAGGCCTGTTAAAAATGTGGACCCAAGCTGGGTGTGGTGGCACCCGCCTGTAGTCCCAGCTATTCAGGAGGCTAAGGCAAGGGGATCAATTGAGCCCAGGAGTTTGATGCTATAGTGAGCTATGACTGCACCACTCACTGCACTCCAGCCTGGGCAACAGAGTTAAGACTTTGCCACTAAGAAAATAAAATTAAATAAAAACAAAATTAAGACGTGGAAGCAGAAATGGGTAAAGCAAAGCTATGGACCAAGTGAATAGTGAATGTGAGCAATACTCCTGCTTTCTCACTTAGCTTTGAGGGGGAAGCACTTGCTCCCTAGGGTAAGTCTGCTGAAGCAGCACCTTCTATCGTATGGCCCCACCATGAATGAGCATCCCTGGCATAGTAAGAAGGAAAAGGCCAGAAGGAATTGGCCAGACATCCTTAGCGGGGGCTTAGTGGCCAGGCAGGTAGAAACCTGCCACCAGCCCAGGGGCTGAGCAGAGGAGGAGTGGTAGAAGTGGCAGGTGAGGTGGCAGAGTGAGTACGGTGAGCAAAACTGCAGACCCAGCATCACAGGCAAGGGGCATTGGGCCTGACCAGGATTGGTGCCCAGAAACGGGAGACACAGAACCAGGAGAGACAGCTGGGGACTGTGGGGAGGGGGGGCACATAAGAAACTGAGAACAGCTCTCTCCTGGAGCACTTGCCCCATTTTCCCATCCTCCCCACCCAAACAGGCTCAGCAACAGGGCACATCTGACTGACTAGGCAGAAACTGATCAGATACTGCAGGTACCAGTTGGAGGCTCCAAACTGGATAGGGGTATATGTGCCCAAGACTCTCACGTGGCCAGGAGATGGGTGGTAGCTGACTCCCTGAGGCAGATGGAACAGTGTCAGGGATTTTGTTAAAGTTGCTAAAACTGGGAGGATATAATAATAATTTAAAAATCACCTTAGAGTAAATTATGCTGGCATCCTAGAAACATCCAGTGCTGGTATTTCTATATTATTAAAGCCGTTTACAAAGGCCCAGCATCTTTCTCTAGGAGATTCTTATTCCACATGTGTCTTCCCCTGATTCCTTTTCCACATGTGGTGGCCTAGAGCTGCTTCTCAAATTACCCTGAGGTAGCTGCTACAGAGACATATTTGCTGTGCCAGGGTTGAGCAGGAAATGGGTAACCCAGAGCAGAAGATCAGCAGCAAAAGCCATTTGTGGTAGAAGGAAACGAGAGCATTTGGAATTCCGGTGTGCTTGGGCGGAGGGGAAGAGGTCGTTATGTCGGCCCAGACAGTCTTTGTCCCTGCTCTTCTGGAATGGAGCAGTGGGACCATCTCGGAAAATGTGTTGGATGAGAGAATCACTTGGCTAGAGGTTACTTCCCCTGCGTAAGCTGCATGAGCGCAGACACCGGGAAGGAGGTGGGGAGAGAGGCTCCTGAGAGGCCTAGAGGGGAACAGAACTCAAGGAGGAAAGAAGAGCAAATGAGCCAAAAATAGCTTTGCAACAGACCCCTCCGAAGAACTGTAACCCTTGCTCTGTAAGTGGTTAGAGCTCCTCCCTTCAAGTGAGAATGGTTTTGCTATTCCAAGTAATTGCCTCACTCTTGCCTTCTCAGATATTTAAAAAGTCAACTGAGTCAGGTATGCACTAGGGAGGATTTCCAGTTTCTTTCCCGCATCTTCCATAAGTGCCTGCCTGGATGGTCAGGGGAGAAAGGCCTAGGCAGAATTCAGCTACCTGCTCTGCAGGCTAACCTGGGGACTTCACCTAGCCAGGATGCTCTCAGTTCCCTCTACTAAATAAAGCCAACCACATCTCCAGGGATGGCCTTACACACAGATGGAGAGGTGGCTGCCTGCAGGGTATGACTGGAGAGGATAAAGGACAGAGGGACCAGCCTCAAAAGCTCAGCTCCACTCCCCTTCTTGGAGTGACACTTTGCTGACTCCTTTTGAAAGCCCAAGTTTAAATACAATGGCTATTTGGGAGGGGGAGCATATTCAGCTACCACCAGCGGTTTACACCTTAGCTGGATTCATTGCATCACATTAGCATTTGTAGGAAGCAAGGCCTGAAGGCTAATAGTTAAGAGGCAGGGGATCAGGAAAGTTCTGGAACATGAGCTATCATCCTATAGTTGAGAGCCCTGAGCAGCAGGAGGTAGTGTGAAGGAGCTTGTGCTAGACGGAGAACTAGGGGGAAAAGAGTGTCAAAACCATATCTTACCCGGTTCACTATTTTCTGAGAGATGGGCCTGCTTCCTCTACCCCAGCTGAAAGTGGTTCTGATTTGGCAACTACGTTTACAACAAGGGAGATATAATCCCCTCTCCAGACTGACGCATTTCCCCAGTTTTCATACTCATCTCTTCCCATGTAATACAGAGACCATGTGCTGGTAAGAAGGGACTAAGTCTAGATCCTAGGTGGCATTTACTTTTCCTACTGGGCTTCAAGGCCTGGTGTGGCCCACCCCTTGCTTCCAGAGGAGAGGAGCAGTGAAAACAGTCATTAGTTCTTTGTCACGGGCAGGGAGTGGAAAGGCATTTGCCTCCTTAGATAAGTCCCTGACCTGGAGACAGAATAGGGAAGGGAAGCACAAAGAGCCACACCTAGAGGCTTAGGCTTTCTCCTAGCCTTTCTCCCCCAGGCCGCCAGGCCAGCGAGTGCGTGCTCCCAAACAGAGCTGGATTTGACTTTTCAGCTGGAATACTTTTGCATTGGAGGGGTTAAAAGTCATCTGGATGGAAGAGAGCCCTAAAGATGGAGCACTGCTGCCCAGCTTAAATTCCCCAGAGACACCACTGGAGCCTAATGAGGTTGCCAAGGGAGTTGGTCTGGCAGCCTTGCAGAGGAGAAAGGACATGAAGAAAAGACTCAGTCCCAGGCTCAGCAGAGGTCCCATAGCCAAGATACACATGGCAGGCAAAAATGCAAAAATCAATTCACAAAGACAGCAAGAATTAAGTCTAGATAGAGCCCAACTGAGTGAGCTTGCTGGCCTCTGTGGGCTGCAGGAACTGGAGGAGCTTCATCCCCCTAGGTTGTCACTAGCTCCAGCCATGGTGACACGGTATCAGCTGGAAGCCTGCTATGACTGGCTCAAGGGTCTGAGACCTGTCCCCTTGGCCTCTAACTGCCAGGCAAAGAGCAGCACAAGCCCCTGTTATCCTTCCTTCACCTACTGCTTGGCTGCTGGCAGAGTGCACCTGGCCAGCTCTCCTCTGTTTTCTTAAGCATGTGCTGAGCCAGAGAGGCAAGAACGGGGGAGGATGGACTCGAGGAAGGGAGGAAGGGCCAGGATGCTGGCCTCCTGAGGTAGCATAGATTCTCCATGAATACACTACTGACTGTGATAGGTAGCAGTGCTGCCTCTTCCAATTCTAGCACTTCTGGGAGTCATTTCTCAGTTCACACTTCCCTCCTGTGACAGATGCATAAATCCTTGGCTGAAGAGGCTGCCGTGCCCCTTCCTGTCTCAGATGTGATTTTCCCCAGATGAATTGCACCACCTCCTTCAGACTCACACAGGTCAGATGATCAGACCAGGCGATACAACCACTGGGCTAAGGTGAGATGGGAGAAGGGAACTACTGATTTCCTGGGAACTCCCTGGCTCTGTCTCCCCAAGTCAAACTAGGTACCAGTGTGCAGGCACCTTACACCTTCCTGGACAAATCCACTTAGTATACAAACACATGACAGAATCCAAAGACACACAGAAACGACTTCTGTATGCTTGGAAATCAGCTGCCAAATGTTTCCAGGTGGCTTTTCCACTTTGTGAAATATTAGTGGCAATGCTTGGTCTCAGCTTCTCCCTACATCCAGTTTCTCCAAGTTTCTGTATACTCCAGCGACATAAGGTCATTTTCATATCAGCCCAAATAATTAGGAAGGCAGAACTGTGAAAAAAAATTAGATCCATCCTGCAATTTCAAAGCTAGCTATCTATGATTTTTCCCCAGTACTATCTTTTATTTTGGATTATATATGCCACAAATCCTATATTACCCTAGCCATATGAAATTCAACCATGCTCAGATTTAGAATCCATATGTGAGTGGGTAATTTATTTTTGCAAGAACCTTCTTTATTTATGCTCTACTTGGACTGGTGTCAAAGTGACCGTGCACCCCTGAGTTCCCAGAAACTAGCTAGAAGGTGGGGGAAGGGAAACCTGGGATTTTGTGATTGCTACGGATAATCCACAATGTGGATAATGAACATAGGGATAATCAAAATGTGACTACCCAGATACAAGAATGGGATTATGTGGGTAGGAAGCTAAAGGCAAAGGCTGCAATGAATTGCTAGCACACAATTTAGTATCATTAAGGAATGAGCATGATCTTGGATACTCTAAATAGGGAAGAAGCATGTAGGAACTATGAGGTCATCTTCCTCCTCTATTCCATGGTCATCAGCCACTAAGGAAACCCTACACAGCTCCAGTTTCCTGTAAGACAGCTAGCTCAGGCGGTTAGGGCAGGCAGTTGGGTCCTCCGCAGTCCAGTTAATTTTGTTCCTTTCCTAACCTGCAATCTTACAAATGTGTGTCACTGAGTAGAGGTGGGATTGGGGTGACTGACTAAAGGCAAAGGTGTTTGTACTACAATCTCAGCTATTGCAGAGGACAGAATGAAATCTCTAGTGGAGAACTTGTACACTATCTAAAAGACGGAGAAATATAAGCTGGTTCAAAGTTTTTTTTTTTTTTTAAATGGATTTAGCTAATTTGGAAAAGAAGGCTGACAAGGGACATCATAACTATCATTTAAGCATATTAAATATACTAAGTATAAGTATAGGGAAGCTGGAGGACAGAATTAGGAGGAGCAATCTCAGAGAGGAGAGGTTGTTAAACACTGGAATGTATGACCAAAGGACATTGTCGTATTTTCTTTCTTAGAGGTATTTGAAGATTAGCTGTCTCTGCTTGAGGCTTCTGCTAAAGACAATTCAATGGACTGAACAACATAGGAAAGACACACAAGGCTCCTGAGGTGTAACCCAGCCAGAAGGCAAGAGACCAGACTCATAACCTTCATCTCCTTTCTGCTTCCCTCCAGGGCTCACCCTCATGAAACCTGCAAGGTGAGCCCTGGGAAGAAGCAAAACTAATGATCATGTTCTGTATCACAGGGCAATGGAAGGAGGAAGAGGATCAAACTTATTTACACAGAGCCCATCATAAAATCCTGGCAGAAGTGGGAACCCTTCTGTACAGTTTGATTTTGTACACATTTCCCACTAAATCTTGTCCGAATCTGTCCAGAAATCCATGCGACATTGCCACAGTGACATATTTCCTGTCCTTCTACTGTGGCTTTGTGCATTCAGAGAAAGATTGTAACCTCTTGACTTGCTTCCCGGAAATACCTCCTTAAATTTGAGTTGAACATGCCCGTGAACAATGCTGAAAGGAAATCAATGGAGGCTGGTTAGGACAGCCCCATCAACTCTCCAGCATCTATTTCCCCATGTCTGCTGGAGCATGGTAGAGACAGTGCCCTCAACCAAGGGAAAGGCCTGCTGCTAATCTGGAGTGTTGAGTGTCATGGGGCAGAGCAGGACACCAGGGATATAAAAATAGCAGGTTGTTCTTACACTTGGAATAAGGCTGTCAGAGGGGGACTTCAAGTTAGGTACACATGGAAAAGATGATCTCAAACCGTACTGTACGGCTCCTGATACTTGCCTCTGCTCCTCTTGCCCCACCTCTGCTAACACACAGTGTAGGTAGCATGTCCTCAGCTCTAGTTATTTGTCTACCACTGTCAAGATTTTTGCCATATCTGAGTATTGTTATTCACTTAATATTTTCTCTATATTAACTTTAAGCAGATTCACTGTTTAAAAAATGGCTCATCCAACACTTTACCAGACCTCAAGCTATACTACAAGGCTATAGTAACCAAAACAGCATGGTACTGGCACAAGAACAGAGACATAGACCAATAGATTAGAACAGAGAACCCAGGTATAAAACCATGCTCATATAGCCATCTGATCTTTGACAAAGCAAACAAAAACATACACTGGGGAAAAGAATCCCTATTCAATAAATGGTGCTGGGAAAATTGGATAGCCACATGTAGAAGACTGAAACAGGATCTGCACCTCTCACCTCTCACAAAAATTAATTCACAATGGATAACACACTTAAACCTAAGGCATGAAACTATAAGAATTCTAGAAGAGTTTGGAAAAACTCTTATAGATATTGGCCTATGCAAAGAATTTATGAAAAAGAACCCAAAGGCAATCACAGCAACAACAAAAATAAATAAATGGGACCTGATTAAATTAAAAAGCTTCTGCACAGCCAAGGACAACCTACAGAATGGGAGAAAATATATGCATCCTATATATCTGATAAAGGGCTAATAACCAGAATCTACAAAGAACTCAAACAAATCAGCAAGAAAACCTCAAACAACGCCATTAAAAAGTGGGCAAAAAACATGAACAGAAGCTTTTCAAAAGAAGATAGACTATAGCCAATAAACATGAAAAAATGCTCAACATCTCTAATCAGGGAAATGCAAATCAAAACCACAATGAGATATTATCAAACTCCAGTGAGAATGGCTTTTATCAGAAAGTCCCCAAACAACAGATGCTGGTGTGGGGAGGGAAAGGAACACTTACATACTGTTGGTAGGACTGCAAACTAGTTCAACCTCTATGGAAAGTAGTATGGAGTTACCTTAAAGAACTAAATATAGACCTACCATTCAATCCAGCAATCCCACTACTAGGTATTTACCCAAAGGAAAAAAGACATTTTATAAAAAAGACATCTGCACTCGAATGTTTATAGCATCACAAATTCACAATCACAAAGATGTGGAAACACCCCATGTGCCCATCAATACATGAGTGGATTAATAAAATGTGGTATATGTATACCACTGGAGTGGTATACATATGGAGTGGTATACCAATGGAGTATTACTCAGCCATAAAAAAGGTGAACTAATACCTTTTGTAACAACCTGGATGGAACTGGAGACTGTCCTCCTAAGTGAAGTATCGCAAGAATGGAAAAAAAAGCACCACATGTACTCACTATTACATTGGAACTGAATGATCAACACTCACGTGTACATATGGTAGTACAATTCAGTGGAAATCTAACAGGTCGGGGGGCGAGGAGGCGATGGGTAAATTCACACCTAATGGGTACAATGCACACTATCTGAGTGATGGACACACTTATAACTTTGACTCACACTGTACAAAAGTAATTCATGTAACCAAAATGTTTATACCCCCATAATCTGAAATTTTTAAAAAGTCAGAAAAATGGAAAAAAAAATTAAAATGCCTCATCCTTAGAAATAATATTTTTGAAATCATAGGGTATATGTTAGCCACATTTCCCCCCCAATACATGTTAAATAAATAAATAGCTATAAAAATAGAAAAACGAAGTCCACGTACCACCTAAAATCCTCTTGCACACCACCAGCATATGTTTACCACACTTGGGGAAACAGTGCTCTCTGTATAGTGCATGCAGATGGTCCCCGCAGTCAACAAGCACGGCTTTATTTCCTTTTCCAATGTAAAGCCGGCAGGGCTTCAGACTGCCCCAAATGGCCAGGATATCATCCTGAGCCTGGTTTCCTCCCTCCTTCCTCTCAGGGCCCTGGCCCTTATTATTTTTCTCCTTTCAGGTGACAGCCCCAGCCAAGGCTGGAGTTTGCAACAGAACACAGGGCCTTTATTCCTGGTCAAGTGTTCCTTCCCTCGAGCTATTTCCCGGCTGGGAACTCCACACTAGACTTCACTTAACCGGGCCAGTGCCCTCTGTAGAGTGGACTTCCTCTGCCTTGGCCCCAGGGGCTGAATCAGCTGGAGTGCCCCAAGCCCACATCAGTAGCCTGCCTGTCCAGCCCAAGTTCACACAGGCCCCACAGAGCACATGGTGCCCCTAGTTAGGAACATGGTCTTCCCCTCTAGGGGAAGCCAGTGACCACCCCCTCCCTGAGCTTGCTCCTCAAGGTCAGGAGACAAAAGAGACCTGCAGTGGGAACAGGACAGGAGGGGACAAAGCATTCCGCAGGTAAGAAAGATATGGAGCGTACTGATTCTGACTAAACAGATGGACTCTGTAACAATCAGGGCTGACCCAAGGAACCAGCTTCTATGTAGGTATCTTCAAGCCTAGGCGATGTGTCCACCCACTGGGGGTGCTTTAGAAGAGACTCTTGTTTCAGCTGGGGAGTTAAAGTCCTTCAGTGGCTTACAACTTTTTTGTTGTTGTTAAACAGAAAAGCACCCCTGATTGCTAGCCCTACCCCCCCCAGTCTAATCTGGAAACTGTCAGGATCACTGGATACAAAGTCTTTAGAGAAGCAGCAGAAAAGCTCTAGGGGAGGTGCAGCTGAGGACAGGAGCTCTGCCCACCAAGCTCCTGGGGTTCCTAGTGCCTGCCCCCAACATCCACCCCCCACGTAGGAACACCTTTTATTTCAGTGGAAAACAAACTAACCAGTTTGAAAACCCTCTGTTGAGGAAAAATCAAACCAGGTGAGGAGCAAAGCTCTGCAAACTTTAAAAGACACACGTAGATTCTTATTTGTGACCTTGTTGTGTCTTCCAGGTGAGGGTTTGTGTCTATTTGGTGAGGGCGGTGGCACAGTCTACCTCTCCTCTTTCTTTTTTTGTATTTTTGTCCTCCTCCAAACACTCTTCTCCTATCCTTCCCTCCATCATATTCGTCCTTGCCTCTCCTCCCCTCCCTCAAGCTCTCCTCCCTTTCTCCCTTCCCCCTCCCTTTCCTGCAGCTGCCAAGGAAGACCCTAAAGGTTCCTTGAAAACCACTGTCCTGAGGGAATTCTAGGATCCCTTCCAATCTTAGGAATCTATAATTGATTAAGGTTAACTGAGTGGCCAGAAATCACCCATGAAATTATTGTTGAAAGAATGAACTGAACGAGGCCTAGCAGGGAGGGAGCTGTGTGGTTGTGAGGACACCAAGGCTGTGGGCAGGTGTCTGGACAGGTGGAGGGAGGTTCCTCTTCTACTCACTGTCACCACTGCAGTTTGCCCAGCAGTGGAGATGCTGATGGGTATGTGGTTGGCAGAAGACACTGTAGATGATATGCCATATAGGGAGCCTGGCCTGGCAAGGTGCTCTCTGGTTAGTGAAATGTCACCTGCTATGGCTTAGAGACTCTCACCATATAACCCAGGGAGGGATGATCAACTTTGAAGGAATCTGAATGCAGTGAAATGTACCAAACACCAACGACCACCAAGCAGATTGGTTTTAGGTAGCTCATCTGTGCATTATTGGAGGGAGAGTAGCCATATATAGTGGCAGTCAGATTCTCAAAGGGACCTCCATTGAATCATGCAGCAGTGGTTCTGGTGAGAGTGGGAGTTTACCAAGAAAGTAGGTTTTTAAGACAGAGGAGATGGAGGGCCAGTCTAGTCTCTCATCTTACACTTGCTTTTCGATATGGATGTCAACATCTGAAAATGCCCCCAATTCAATTGAGAATTCCTGCAGATTCACACGTGAAGAACTCAAGAAATGCATTCTAGATTCAGTATTTGCATTTTGGGGATAATGGGGTCACTGGGAGACATTTGGTTGAAGGGCTCATTAGCAACTGCACATTAATGACACCCCAAACACCCTAGTTCTCTTTACTAACCCATTCCAAGCCCATCACCCTTGAGTTTTGAAAATCTACCCTAATACCCTAGTGTTCTGTTCAGCCTGGACCTCCTCTTGGGGTCATGACTCTTACACATTTATCACCTTCTAGTTCTTTTTCTTTTGTCTTGTTTATGTGAACTCCCTCTCCCACTGCAACACCATTCTGACATTCTGGGGTCCAATGACTTGGGGTTCAAGTTTCCATGCATCCCATCCCCATACATCAAGATTTTAGAAGCACAGTCTCCCAGAATATCTGAGTCGCAAGAGACCCTAGAGACAATCTTGTCTCTCCCCTCCCCCATTCATTAAGTAGAGAAAGCTGCCCACAGAAGGGCAGGGAGTTACTTACTCAAGCTCAAGCATCAGATTGGTGGCAAAGTCTGGACTCGAACCCAAATCTTCTGGATCTAAATCTGACCCACTTTCTACCACTTCAAGCTGTAGCTCCTCCAGGAACTGTGCCTCCTCCCCGAGCTCTGGGTTCTCCCCGAGTTGGGGCTCCTCCACAAGCTGGGGCTCCTCCAGCCTTTCCACCTTCATGTCACCGCTGTCCAGGGAAGCCTGGATTGCCTGGCTGGGGTTGGTTCCTTCCTCTGTCTTACTTGAGCCCGCTCTCCCTCTCTCCTGCTTTCTCTGTAGCTGCTGGGCTAGGGCGGGAGCAACTGGAAACTCCAGGCTCAGAAGAAAAAGTGCTCAGGGAGCCTCAGGGCCAGCCTGGGCTGGCTCAGCTGTGGAGGCGGGAGGAAATTGACAGCCCTGAGTGCCTTGGGGGGCTCCCAGGCTCTGAGGGAAGGCTGGAGCTCCTGGGGGTGAGCGCTGCTCTCGGGATCTTCTGCTGCCGGGGGCGGGCCGGCTTCCTAAACTAACTCCCAGACTGAAGGGGAGGGCCGGATCCTCCGGGGGAGCCCAGACGGCAGGCTCTGCCAGCCAGCCCCTGTGGTTGGAACTTTCAAAAAGACCAATGTTTCAGCAACTGATTTCTTTTCCAACCCGAACAGCAGGCCTTTCTGTCCCCCTTGCATGACTGTGGCTGTGGCATGCAGCCCCAGCCTGAGCAGAAGCAGAATTCCAGGGCCGGGGCTCCGTAACACCCAAACCACTGGTCAATTCCATTAAATGAAATCAAATAAAAAAACACCATTTTTGGCATCAGGTGTACCCAAAGCTGGTCTCCTGGCATGGAGAGGTTGTGTACCTACTGGGATGGGATGTGCACAACCGTCTAGAGATGAGAAGTTGGAAGATCATTGGATCAGAAAATCAGGAGACATGGTTTCTCTTTCCAGCTGGTCACTAATTGGCTGTTTGGTTGGGGGCAGATACCCACCCCACACTGGGCCTCAGTTTCCTCATCTGTAACCAGGGGTGGTCAGACCGGATGGCTGCAAAAACTCCTACCAGTTCTGACACTCTGTGTCTCTGTCTAAGGTGCATGTGGAGGCAGAAGGTGCCAGCCACCAACCCTGGGAAGGGAGAGGCTGTCCCCAGCCCCATTGCCCTCTGAAATCCTTTCGCATTTGGGAACAATGCCAGTAGGGCATCCTGGTGCTTCTGTTAGGTTTTGATCTCTGGGTAAACATTTCAAAGCTCTCTACAACCCAGCAGGGGGGAAACTAAAAGTGTTCTCAGTCATTTATACCTGAATGTGAATGAAGAACATAGAGAGAGCAAGCCTTGACAGGGAGAAAGCTCACCAGACTGTTTCAGGTGTCACCTGGCTCTGGGCAGGAAACGGTATGTGATTGACAGGGCAAGGGGAGGGGTCAGTGAGAGAAGGATTTAGTGAGAAAGGGAGGCAAGGCAAGCCAGAAAAGGTTTTGTTCTACTACCATGTAAGACTTGCCTAATGACAATGAAGGGATACTCAGCGCTTTCTAGGAGTGTCCTCTCTCTTAACTTTCCCAACCACATTACCACCAATTTCTAGAGAAGGAAACTGAGGTCCAGAGTGGTTGCACTTGCCACGCTCACAGAGTCTATCAGTAGTTGTTCTGCTCAACAGTCCTGGGCACACCTTGCAGCTAATACTATTAATAGAATATACTAGCAAAGCCTCTCACATTTAAAGACGAGACTGAGGGCACAGCATTTGGGAGACATGGTCATTTCGGGGGGTCAGTTTCAAGTGTAATTTTCAGCACATTAGTTCTTTATTCTCTTCACTGACCTCCCTCCTGTTCATCTGGCAGGTGATGAGCTCTTCAAAGTCTTCCTGATCCTGACTTTCAGCTGATAGGCCATTACACTGCTTAAGAGAATCACTCTGCCTAAATCAAGGCTGCCTGATCTTGGCAGTGAGAAAATTTCCTTGGGGGTTTCCTCCTATCTGACGGGGCTTCGGTGAGCCAAAGCATTTTCAAAATCCACATCTTAGGGCATTAGCAGTGACTGGGATTATTTCGCCTTCCCTTACTACTGATTTTTGGGCAAGAATCACTCACAGCGGGACACATTCGGTGCCCCAGGTCTTTATGAGGTGAATTTTCTTTTGCAGATTTTCTAATTCTGGGTGAAGTCCCTGTGGCCTGTGTTCCCCTGGCTTTCTGCACTTTTCCTTCATTACAATCAATTGTGATGATATTGTTATTTGTGTGATTACTATTTGATGTCTGTCTCCACCATTAAATTGAAAGTTTCCTGTGGCGGGGATCCTGCATGGTTTGTTGTTCCCTGCTGTATCCCCAGTGTCTAATCTGTATTCCCTGTGTCTAATCTTCATTACATGCATGAAGGAAAAATCCTCCTCCTCCACAACAAGTACCTGGGGTGGGCAGTCTTACTCCAATGCCCCAACATGGGGGTGCTCCCCAAAACTGTTAGAGTGTGGGATATGGGCTGGCCATTGAAACTAATTTAGCCAGGAGAAAAGAGGGCTGAAGAATGCTGGAAGGGGTTCTAACAGCTTCTTAGTCCACTCCCTGACTCTATTCTAGTCACAGGAGAGCGTATGATAGTTTTACTGGCTTACCTCCAATAGAAATTTCATTGACATTTTTATTATGAAAATATTTTCATGAAAACACTTTCATCTTTTACATATGCACTTTCCTTTTCCGTATAAGCACCTGCTCCTAACCCTTTTGCTTTTTCCTACCTGTCTGTCCCCTTCTGTCCATGGTCCTTATAAAACCAGCCCTCTCTCACTTTTATCCAGTTCCTGTTGCTACTGTCACCACCTTCCCCATATTTATAAATTATGCATAACATCCCTTGGTAATTTTGTCTAGCTTCTCTGAATGCTTATAGTCAGGAAGTCCTTTCTGCTATCTAATCTCAATTCTTCATGCTACAGTATAGGCCTGTTTCCTCTTGTTCTGCTCCTAGTGTGGTTGGGAAACAGCTAGTCACTATCTCTGAGTTGTGGCTTTTCTTATATTTGAAGATCAACCTCTCTTTTCTCTCTCTACCGTCTTCCACCCCACCCTTAAACATCCCTTAGATCAATAATCTTAGTTCCTTTAGCTTTGCCCCACAGGTCCCTGAAGTCCCAGGTTTACCTTCTGTTGGCTAAACAAGTCCTGTTGGCCTTATCCTGACCCTTCACAATCAGATTTCCTTGTTCACGCTGAGCTCTCAGCTATCATCTGCCCTGCCATTGTGGTGGGACCACCTCTCTCAAATGAAAGCTCTTTGGGGCCCCTTGATCAATTTCTTTGCCCTTCCTGGAGGTGTAGTCTCCGTTCCCTTCTACATGCAGGCTGTTTTTCAGACATTTGCAGCCCTGTAAATTTACACCTTGGGCCCCAGAAAGGAGCACAGCCTGAAGCTCTGTGCCCCACTGCCTCTGTACAATGAGAAGCATTCATAACTCAGAAGGAAGCCCGAAAAGGGAAAGAAAACCCAGACGACTCTCCCTTTCTTTTTTCTTTACAGTGAATAATTTACAAAAACAAATTTTCCTCCCCACAGGCTATACTCACTTTATCACTGGTCCCCAGGGCCAGCCTTTACACATTTCCATACTGTCATGCACTATTTTTAGCAAAGGATGACATTAAATACCAGTTACCCCATGGGCTTCAAACTCATCTCTTCCTCTTGTCAGAATGTTGTCAATCCTCCCCCTTGGGACCTGCTGGCTACTCATGGCCTGGGGATTTTTCCAGGGGTGTGAAAACTACCTACATGGTATGACTTCAGGGGTCCTTCAGAAAGTCTGTGTCTGAAAATGTCTCCTTTGGGCTGAGTCTGATGATTAGAATTTCAGCATTAGAGATTCATGTCTTTAGCTCAAATATCACTTCCTCAGGAAGCCTTGTCTGATACTTTGTACACTTTTCCATTAGTGCGACTGTTTGGTTAATGTCTGTCTCTCCCACTCCATTGACTATTCAATGATGGCCAAGACCATGCCTTTTGTGTGTTTCCCATTATAGCCCCAGTACCTAACACCAAGCCTTGAGGTGTGCAATGAATATTTGCTATTGACTGAACCTGTTCATGAACTTAAATGTAAATTCTCCAGAGCACTGGTGGGAAAAAATATGGGCACGGGTGACCAGGACACTAACCTGGGGAGAGGGCCTCAGAAAGCAAGGAGGGAGTATTGACCATAAACAGCACCCTCCTTCCCCAGTTTACCTTGAGGCTGGTTTCTTTTGCTACTACAGCTCCCTCTCCCTTCCTGTCAGCTTGAGGCTTCCTGTCTTTCTCACCCCTACCCCAATTTATAGGGCATCTGGGGAAGAAGGGTTTGACCTGAAGTGCAAACAAGACTAAAATGACACCCTGCAGAGCCACCAGCAACTTTTTTCCAGAAAGACTTGGGCGAATGGCATATATATTCTCATGGCAGCACCTTGACTCCCGCCTGCTTCTGTTACACACTTCAGAGGGGCCTCATGGAGACCGAGGCCAGAGATGCACAGATATGAAGACACAGCTCCCAGGCTCCTCTGGTGCCCACCCTCAACTGCACCCCCAGGCTCAACCCTCCTGGTTCCAATGGGCTTTTTCTCCAGGTATAAGGGGGAGGTACCTTCCTGTTCCCAGGCCCTGAAGGCCTCCACCTAGCCAGGGCTAACCCAGGGTCCTGAGGAGAGGGCACTAGGGTCCAGCTTGCCCTGAGTCAGAGAGGGACAATGGTTGGGGAGCGGGGAACAGAGTGAACTTTTCTGTCTTGTTCCTGAAGCTTGGCGACTCTGGGTTCTAGCCCAGGAAGAATCAAAAGTGTTCCCACCCCAGACCAGCCCCTTCCTACCCAAGAACACTGCTGGACCAGTAAGGTCCTCCTCCCCTCTCCCAACCAGAAAGCCCCACCACCCACTTCCCACCGTGCCAAAGCCAACCCATTCTTTGAGGCCCTGCTGGAAGCTGCCGCCATAAAGAAACTCTCCCTTCCTAGTTTGCTTTGGCACCGCCCAAGCTCCAGACCTGTGGACCCTGGGAGCAGTAAGCTTGAGGCCTTTCCAGGAGCAGGAGAGGCCTGCGGTCAGTTGCGCCAGTGCTTTGTTCCCCGCTGGCCTTGGATGCAGCTGCTGCACTCCCCCCAGCTACACCCTCAGCTCTTCTCGGCCCTGGTCCTAGCCTCTGACGTGTCCCGTGTCCTCTACAGTGCTTAGCAGGGTAGGCATTCAATAAATCCACAGTCAGAGCTCAATAAATAGCAGGCCCTTGGTCAATAAATGATGGATTGATTAATTGGAGTGCTTGGTTGCTTACTACAAGGCTGAATGAGGTGTTGCCATCATTCATTTCTCTGTGCACTTGGGCAGGCAGATTATGTTGCCTTGAAATTAAGCAGTTCTTATTCTTTCTTTTTCTTTCTTTCTTTCCTTCCTTTTTTTTTTTTTTTACTGCAACTATGAACCGAAAGGGTATCTATGAACCGAGAGGGAATAGGGGAGAAGCAGAGAAGCAAGAGGCTGGAAGCCTGAGAAGAATCCCAAAAAGGGAAATTCTGTACCTCTATCTACCTCAGGACTCCCAATTTTCACTGGATTCTGGCTATGATCTAGGGGCCTAGGGGTGCCCAGCTCTTCTGACCCCTGAGATGGTGGGCTTGTCTTGGGCCTGTTCAAGGACTTATGGGTCAGCTTTGGACACAAACCATGCCTCCTGATAATTCCTACACCACCTTTTTGACTTTGTTTCCCTGTTTCTTCCTCTCTTTCTTGGACTGGAGAGCAGTGTCTCCACCTCCTCTCAGCCTGTGAGCCATTTACCCACTGGCAACACAGTGGGACAGGCTGCGGCAAAGACAATGGAACAGAAGAGGAGCTATTGGTTTAGTCACAACCCTTGAGCCAACAGAATATTAGATTGATGGCGATATTCTGTGTTGTAGATAGATTCGCTTGTTAGCGAACTATGTCAGAGAATCTAGCAATCCTGACTTCACCGGGGGCTCAGTTGCACCAAGCCAGTAATGTGATTTTCTGAACAGGCCAGGAAGAGAGCTAAGAATCACTGTGAATTCAGGCCAGCCTGGGGACTTTTAGACTTCATGGAAAATGGACTAGGAATTGGCTCTCGAAAGGCCTTCCTTTAAACAGCTCCTCCAGCTTCTGGTAAACCCTTCCACCTGGTGTCGGTCAGCCTGGGGTTCCCTCCCACACCCCTGCCAAACAATCCTTGAACCAACAAGCAGATACAAAAGGAAGAGGGACTTCTAAGAACTGATCTGGGGCCCGTTCATACATGAGGCGGTTTCTTTAGCAGTGCACTAATCAGATTATAGCAGGTTCCTCCTCCTCCTGCCGCCCCAAATTTCTCAAATCCAACTAAATCCACTCCAGCTCACCTGTCTGCTTACATTTACTGCTGAGTGTGGAGACTGAGGGGGGTCACCTTTGCAGCCTAGCACTTGCTTCTGAGCAGATCGCCTGCCTGACACTGGGGAGAATAGGCTTTTCCTTGGGAAGTATGATGAGCTTGACTTCAACCCCTAGCAGGCTTCCAGATGCCTGGCCCCAGGGAAGCCTGCCACTGAGCAAGCAGAAGCTTGATGCCTCAGTAACCTGGCTCTGTTACATAAGGCACTACACTAGTTATGAGTCAGGGCCCTCGGGCTGGCCTAGGCCCAGCCTAGTCTTGGAGTGAAGCTAAACAGCAGCATTGAAAGAGGGGTGTCTCGGAGTGGGGTAAGCCAGGAAGGAGCTGCTGGAGCCATTTCCCTTCCTCTCACTTCTCACCCACTTCTTCCTTAGGGATTGCTGTAGCCAATCACCGGCCTAGATAACATGGAGCGGGAATCCTGGCCAGACCCCTAAGCTGGGAGCAGCTGCTCTCCATCTTCCCTGAAGAGATGAGAGGAAGTGGGCTGAGTATTCAAGGCTATTTTGTGAGTAAAGTCTTCCTTCGAGGAAGGATGGGGAAGGTCCCTGTGGTGCTTTGTCTATAGGCAGGGGCCTGATCTCAGGCTGGACCTATTTGAGGAAAGCGGCTCCCAGGAGAGGAAGGCTGATAGTGAGCCTGGGTCATCACTGACCAAGACTGCTTCCAGCTCTTGTTTTCCTTTGGGCTAGTGTCTGCACAATGGGAAGCTTCCCATTCAGTCTCCTGTGCTGGCTGGGATCTTACACCGTTTCCAGAAGGGCCATGGCTACTTTGGAGCAGAGATTTCGAGCTAGAAAGTACAAGTGAACTTGCCTTGTCCACTAATAAAATTCCCTCCTGCCTGGAGTAGCATTTGGAAAAGCTTGCTTTCTGCTCTCACAGACCCTATCTTAGCCCCACTCCAACTCTAGTTAAACTGGATTTCAGCAAGGTAGGCAGTGGCCTACAGAAGCCATTTTGCCTGACCTGACTCCTCCTCAAACCCAGGTTGCTCTGAGGCTGGGATCTAGCCTTCTGGCCTTCACGATGTTCCTGTTAGCCCATGGGGTTCTATGGAGGGCCTTGTCTGCCAAAGCTGTGGTGCTGCAGTGAAGCCCTAACCTTTGTTCTATTATTGCAGGCCTTGGGACAGCACAGTATGTCCTGGGCCATTATTGCTCTCTTCATCTAAAAGGAAATTTCATCTTTTTGACCCCTGTGGGCATGGAATGCTTTCCCTTGAGTGCAGTGAGCACACAAAGTGCCCCACCAAATGAGCCCAAGCTTTAGTCCCAACTCAGCACATTGGTTTCTCCAGGGCTCAAGAGGCTATTGCAAGACACCAACTAATTTGTTATGTAAACCCAGCCAGCCATGGCAGATTATGGTTTCACAGTTATCTTGAGGGATGCCTTACCTAAGAGCAGAAAGTTCAGGTAGGAGCAGAATTGAGATGAACAAACATAGTGCAACAGCCACCACCAGGTACAGACAGGGCCGACCTCGTCCCCCTCAACCAACACACAAGGTAGGGGCAAGTACTCTGCTGACCTCCATTGACCAGGGGGTCCCAAGATCCTGGCAGCCTTGGCCAGATACATCCATCTCCATTTAGCCAAACTCTCTGGCCTTCAGAGCCTGGTATGGAAAGAAGCCAACACTCTACCTGGAATTGAGAGCTTGTTAGTTTATCTGAAAGTGCAAATATAAGCAGGAATGTTAACCTTCGGCAGGGAGGGAAAATAAGGTCACCCCGGAAAGGGTTATTTTCTGAGGAGTGGGCTCATATGGGTCCACTCCCGGCAAAACTGAGGAGTAGATGAAATTCAGGCTCTGTTCTTTCCATCTTTCTTTGAGAACATGAACCTTCCTTCCAACCAGATCTCTTGAGCTCTCAGGCTGCCCAGAGCCCCACGCTGCAGCAGCCCATCCAAGCTAGGCCTCTCATGGACTCTGGCCCCATCTCTCTACTTTTCTTCTCCAAAGTTGGCTTTCCCATGTCCCTTCTCCATGAGAAGGGACCCTACTCTCAGTGAGCTGTCACCCTGACCAAAGGTCTGATAAACAAATCCATACAAAGAAGTCAATGACAAGTAATGGTGTCACATGTTACTCTTTTAAAATGTATGCTAGACCTTGGCCATTCGTGAGAGATACACACTAAATCTTTTGCCAGTCTCCAACTCACGAATGCAATCTTGAAAGCACATCACTTCTATTTCCAACTAGCACCATCACTATGTTAAACTTCTTAGCTTTCTTTACATTGTAATCACTTGCACCAGCAGCTGACTCCGGGAGGGAGCATTCTCCTCAAAGACACAAGACATTTGCTCATTTCACGAAAATTACTATGTGTGGACTGACTGTAAGCAGAGGACCACAGAATTGTGTTGAAAAGAGGGTTCTGAGCAATGCCACTCCTAGGACTATACCAAAAAAACTAAAAGCAAGGACTCAAACAGATACTCGCACACCGATGTTCATAGCAGCATTCTTCACAATAGCCAAAAGGTGGAAACAACCCAAGTTTCCACTGACAGGTGAATGGATAAACAAACTATGGTATATTCATACAATTGAATATTATTCAACCATAGAAAAGAATGAAGTACTGATACATGCTACAACATGGATGAACCTTGAAAACATTATGCTGAGTGAAAGAAGCCAAACACCTATCGTATGATTCCACTTATATAAAATATCTAGAGTAAACAAACTCATAGAGACAGAAAGTAGAATAGAGATTACTGGGGGCTAGGGGGATGGAAGAATAAGGAGTTATTGTTTAATGGGCAAAGAGTTTCTGTTGGGGATGATGACAAAAGTCTGGAAATGGTGATGGCTCCACAACATTGTGAATGTACTTAATGCCACTGAATTGTACACTTAAAAATGGTTAAAGCAGCAAACTTTATATTATATATATTTTACCACTATATAAATGTATTATATACAGCATATACATATATAATACATCTCTCCCCCAACCTTACACACACACACATACTCATATATAATAGTAGGTGCTAGATAGGGCACCAGGCTCACTCATTGGTGAAAGTACTGACCCCCACATACTAGCCTCCTAGCATATGTGATTCACATCTGTGCCTCAGCAAAAAGATAATTTCTTACATGTCTGGGTTCTCATGAGGTACCCAAACCATGAATGTTAAGTTTGAAAATGCATTTGTCCCTTAATCCAAGAGTGTCTATTCTTTGTCAGACCACTAGGCACTCAGGAAATAGTTATTTTAAATTACCTGGGGCTAAGCAAGGGCTTTCGAAGCTTGATACCAAAAGCAAAAATCACAAAGGCAAAGAATGACAGGCTTAACCACATAGAAACCCAAAACCTCTCTACAGCAAAGAACTCCATCCTCAAAATCAAATGGTAAATTAGTTAACAAAGGATTGCAATCTGTAATTCAGGGTTTCTCACGGTGTGGTCCGCATACCACTGGTGCTATGGGAGAGGAGTTTTAGATGGTACATGGACAGAAAACTAAATCTTAAATAGTATGAATTTAGGCACTACAGCAGGTAGCCCCTTAAATCATACCATGTAAGTGGCTACCTACTCAGAAGCCAGCTCCAGGAATAAACATTATGAAATTATTGGTTCTAAGACTTACTTAGAGAAGCACAAATAATTTTTTGTGCAACTTATTCTTGAAATCCTGATCTCTGAATCTGTATATCAGCTCAATAGGGGATAGTAAATGGATTAGCGTACATAAGGCAATTAGAAATGTTTGCTATTATTATTATTTTCCGAAAATCTATGTGTGGGAACCAGTTGGTGCTGGGCCAGAAGCTTAAAGGTAGAATCCTAGGGCTTTTAGAGACGGACGGGAACTCAGATCCAGAGTCTTTCAGACCACACCGGGTAGGTATGCTCTGGGGTCAAAAGCAGAATAGAGCTGATTAAGGGGTTTTGGGTAAAATCTTAGAAATAAATTTGAGGTTACAACAACAATCACAACAACAGAATATTGCCAAGTTCATGTTCCAGCTTGCTACATCTTACAGGTCAGAGAATTAAGGCCCTTCAAATTTCAGCTTAGGAAGTTTTTTCATATACTACCTTTAAGTAAGAAACTTCACCTGTTTGCACAGCATATACCTATCTCCCTCCTAAGTTTTCCAGTATTGGAAGCATATTCAAATGACAAAGTTGAGTCACCCTAATAATCAGGTGACCAACCATCCTTGTTTCCCTGGGATTGTCCCCCAGAAAGTCCTGTGTCCCAGGACTGGGATGATTGGTCCCCTTATCTATTAAGGACATTTTGACTATTTGGAAAGGTTTTGGGCCCACATTTACCTCTGCTTCATAGACAATTCTTAAGTGTTCTAACAATTTCGTTAGCGTTAGTTTAGTTATTTAGTGTTCTTAACAATTCTTTCTTTATAGGCAATTCATAGACTCCACCTGAGATCATTGTGAGGCTCTGTTCTTCATTGTGAGGTATTGAGCAAGTTGGTTAATTTTTCCAAGCCTTGATTTCCTTCTTTATAAAATGAAAATGAGTGGTAATAGTACCCATTTCATAAGGTTGGTGTAAATATTAAATGAGATTATGCAGATATAATGCTTAGTACACATTGTAAATGTTCAATAAATGTTAGCTATTAATCCATTATAGTTATTACTTATAGAACACAAGATTGAAGAGATGGTGTTTAACGCCCCCTCCAATAGTAGAGGCACCATTTGCATACCAACAAGCTACATGCTCATTACCACTGATTCATATGTATATACACAGCACTGACCACCATGAGGGCTTCTGCCAGGCTATTAGAGTTACTGCATGAGGGGGCAAAACCACACTTAAACCTTAATAAAGATTTTCCAAAACACGATTAAAGTCGTAAAATCTTTACATGGGACCACATCAACATTTAAGTAGTTGTCCAACCAAAAAAAAATTTATTGAGTGCTGGCTACATACCTAGAAGCCAAGGGAAAACCAAGTGAGTAAAACACAACCCTACCGTCAAATTGCTTACACTCTTGTGTTACAAGGAAATCAAGAGCTAAGCTGAAAGCCAGGGACAGTCAAAGCAGACAAACCAGATATAAATGAAGACTGTGCCCTGCCCTTCTTCCCAAGAATATAGGAGCCCTGGAAGAAGAGGAATGGGCTGAAGGAGGAGGGGTGGGGAGAGTAGTTTCTCCAGCAGGAGAGGCAGCCTTGAAAGTAGACAAAGGAAAAAGACACCCAACAGGAACCTGAAATGTCAAATCATTAAATGGAACAGGAGTAAAAAATGATGGCTGAGGTATGAAGACAGAGACCCAGGGAATTCAATGAAGTAAGAAAAGAAATGTTCACTGAAAAGAAGGCTGTCCACCTCCAGACATCGGAGAATCCCTGTGACCAGCAATAATGGTCTCCTAGTTTGCTAATGAGCATGTCATTCTGGGCAAAACCTAAACTGAATTCAGAATCTCCAATCTGTAAGGTCCCAGTTGTCAAATAAAGTGAGTGAATGCTTTGTCCTGCTAGAATGATCTGGCTGTTACGACAGGACCTTGTCCCTCCCCAGCCTCAGCGAAGCCTGACAGCTTGCTGGTTTGCTCCTCAGTGGTTTTGGACGCTGAGTTGCTCTGGTCCCAGGAGGCAAGGTGCTGCACAGGCACACCTTCCTAACAGTTTGTCCTCCTCCGTCACCCTGTGCCTTCAATGGCCCCCATCCCTACTCTGTAGCATTTCCAGGCTTTGCCAAGAACCAAGCGTCAATAAACTGGTGTCAACGGAGTAGATGACAAAGGAGGTCTTCCCATCCAAGAAACCCAAATAACCAGGACGCTCCCGAGGTGTGGCACAAGCGAACACTTTGATCTCAGGCTCTAAGCCTCACATCTCACTCACCCAGGTCCGAGCTCCTAGGCCCAGACCCAGAGGAAGCGCCGCTGGCTCACACTTCACCAAAGGCCGGAGAGACCCTTTCTCTCCCAGTTGAAAGAATGCAAATGCTACAAGCGCCCTTTCCAGGTTTCTCGGCTACTCCTCCCCCACTGTCACTCTCCAACAGAGAAGGGCGGATCGTTAGGAACCTGTTAGGGATTTCGCTCCGCAGGGTTTCAGCGGTTGTGGGCTGAATGCACTTGGAGTAATCTTTCACCAGAAATGAAGATTTCCTCGAAACCTGTTCCCTCTGCAGCCTGGTTTATTTTAGACAATGAGATAATTTGATGCCCAAAGTGAAATAATAGATGGGAAAGGGCTTCAATAGCATTGAAAATGCCTGAGGAATACAACTTGTTATAATAACACTAACGAAATCAGCAGCCCTGTTTGTCCTGCCCGGAACCACTGGGGCTGGAGTGAGTGGGAGGTGATGGTGGATTTGTCTTAGGGCAAGGAAGGCAAACCTGGTCTTGGTATCAAGTGACAGCAGCTCCTGCCTTTCTTTTCTTTTCTTTTTTCTTTTTTCTTTTTTTTTGAGACAGAGTCCCACTCTGTTGCTTGGGCTAGAGTGCCCTGGCATCAGTGTAGCTCAGAGCAACCTCAAACTCCTGCGCTCACACTATCCTACTGCCTCAGTCTCCTGAGTAGCTGAGACTACAGGCATGCGCCACCATGCCCGGCTAATTTTTTCTATATGTTTTTAGTTGTCCAGCTAATTTCTTTCTATTTTTTTTTAGTAGAGACGGGGTCTCGCTCTTGCTCAGGCTGGTCTCGAACTCCTGAGCTGAAAAGATCCTCCCGCCTTGCCCTCCCAGAGTGCTAGGATTACAGGCGTGAGCCACCGTGCCCGCCCTCCTGCCTTTCTTGATTGCTTTTTATTTTGTGAGTGCTCAGAATTTCTTATTACTTTGTCTGGGCACACCACCTGCCCATGACCTAGAATCACAGAGCTAGAAGGAATCTTAGAGAGACCAGAGAGGTCAGGCAACTTGCTCAGGCTCATACAGACAAGTAGAGCCATAACTTGTACTACAACCCAGGTCTCCCACAGTGGCAGTGTCTTTCTCTTACATAAGCTTCATCGTTGAGCAAAAATAAATCCACCCTCATACACACACACACACACACACACACACACACACACACACACACACTAGTGCCCTGTCCCGATGGTGCTAAGAACACCAAACCCAAGACTGGGTTTTCTGAAGTGCCTCTAAATTGTCTCGGTTGTTCTCTGAGAACGGCTCTTACCACAGCGTCTCAGACAAGGACAGCAGCCACCTTGGGTCTTCCCATTGTGTCTCTCCCCTCTCCTCTCATTTCCTTGCCTCCCCCGCAGGATTTTTAGAAAGTCTGACCCGCACTCCAACACACGCCAGAGATGACATGGATTCATCCACCCTCCTGCCACACACAATTCTTGAGGCACTCAAGGAGATGTCCTAGGATGCTCTCTGGGGTTGCTTTTCACCTACATTTGAAATCGAAGGCTGTGATCCATGGAGGGGGTGGGTATCCCCATCCAGAATCTTAATAAATTCTCATGGGTCTTTGATTTTTCTTATTCCCACCCACCACCATAAGGTGCTTAATTTGCCTTGACATTTTGCTTGCCCTCACTGTCAGTCAGGGCCACTCAGTAATTTTAAAACCCTTGCGGTTTCAATCTGAGTTTGCACATTTAGAAATGGGCTTTTGAAAAGGGTGTAACTTGGATCTTGAGGGGACCCCAGAGCAGAATCTCCAAAGGGGCTGTGGAAATGCACGCATTAGAGGAGTGGGTACTGCCAGCTACCTCCAAACTATATGGGGTCTGCCCACCTTCTGGGCCTCAGCGTTCCCCTTGGAAAACCTTTGCAGGCACCCTTAAAAATAGAGCTTGCACCTGCCAGGTCTCCCTTCAGCGCCGCAGTACTCCAGGCTGCCTCAAAGTCCAGTCATGGCACCCTGTGAGCCAAACCTCCCCAGTGCCCCTCCAGAACTTCCTGGTCGCCCCTTTTGTCAGAGGTGAGGGTGCAGCAGAGGCTGGTGCGCGCCGGGACGCATACCCACCGTGTGCCCAGCCACCCACCTGTGGAAGAAGAGCAGGATAGAGAGCATGGTCTGGTCGATGTTGCGGTTGCAAATGCCCTCGTTGATCAGGTAGCAGGGGTCCCGCAGCACTGGCTCCAGCGAATCCTGCCGCATTATGCTGTTGAGCTTGTCAGTATTGAGGTTCTCAAAGACCAGCTTCTCCTGCAGCTGCCGAAAGTTGCTCACGGTCGGGCTGCCCGGGTTGTTGTTCTCCCCGCCGCTGTCTCGCTGGAGCCCGCTCCGGTGGGCCAGGTCCAGGCAGCAGTTGCAGCAGTCGAGGCCGACAGGTGAGCGGCACTCGGTCTTGGACTGGGCCATCTTCTCAGGCTCGGGGGCCGCCTGGCCTGAGAGGTCAGGGGCGGCTGGCAGGTGCGCGCCCGCCGGACTGGCCTTAGGGGACTCCAGGGTGCCTGGAAAAGATAAGCTGTAAAGAAAAGAGTTGGAAATTAGCGCCTAAAGCCGGTCACCCTGGGCTCAGACCCTTTCTGGCTGTAGTGCTGGGGGTGCGAATAGAAACAGCTGGACAAACAGCTCTAAGCGGATCCTTCGGGCTCACTTCCTCCTCTTCCTCCTACTCCTCCCCCTCCCCCTTCTCTTGAGGCCGGGGCCGCCCCCCTGAGGTGCCACCCGCTGCCCCAGAGCAGTCCCAAGTTTCCCAAGTGTGAGCGGGGCTCAGGGCGGACCTGTGGCTGCAGGAAGGGCGGGCGGCAGGGCAGACGGAGAGCCGGGCGCGCCCTCGCTCCCTCCCTTCTTTTGCTCCCTCCCTCCGCGGCTCGCGGGCTCTCCGGCTCTCGGGCTCCCCTGGGCTGTGCCGGCTGCGCGGCGGCAGGAGCCGAGAGCGACTGAGCGAGCTGCACGCCCAGGAGTCAGCACCGGCTGTGACAGCACGTAAATTACCCTAGAGGGGCCGGCGGGGGACGCTCCTCTGTCCCTTCCCGGGCGGGGGACACTGGGTCCCGCCCCCACCCCCCGCAGCCTCGCGCCCTCGCGCCTTCCCGCCCACGCCGCCGCTCGCACCCTCGTGGGTTCCCCCGGTAGCAGGCCCGGCTCTCCGTCTCCAAGCGCGCGGCGCCGCGCTTCAGGCTCTCTCGAGCCGCATCCTCCGCCCCAAATCCGCCTGCCGCCCCGCTGGGGCCGCCGCGCCTCCCTAAGTCACCCGGCCTCGTGGGTCTCCAGCTCAGCGGGAGGGCAAAAATGTCTGTAGTCTCACCGCGAACGGGTCCCCCTACAGGAGAGACGCCGCCCTCAAGAGCTTGGCGCGTTGTAGCCTTAACCGCCACCGTCCATAAGCACGTTTTTTGGGGGGAGGGTGGGGTGGGGGTTCAAAGAAAGCGCTTGCCCGTGCGGAGAGTCCGAGTGCCAGGCGCACATCGGGAGTACCGGATAAATGCCTTAAGCCAAACTCGCATAAGCACACCCAAACTCCTTAGTTTGTATCCCTTTCTTCTCACTTCCCCCATCGCGCCCTCTTCCCCGCCCCCCACTTGCTCGCTCCTCTCCTCCCCGAACCCCATCTAAGGCGGTCCCCGTCCTGGCTTCCTGGAGTCCCAGCTCTCCGGGAGGCTTCCCTCCGCTCTGCACCTTCCCTGTCACTTCTCAGTCCTCCCCTTCCTTCTCTCTGATCTTCTGCTCCCCCTCATTCCGCTGTTTCCCTTATTTTTTCCTCTTCTCCTTTTTTGCCCTCACTTTACCCATTCCCTCTACTTTCTGCCCCATTCCCTCTTTTCCCCTTCTGTATTTCTTTTCTCCCCCGCTTTCTCTAATTTCCTCGTTCCGCATTTCCTCTTTTTCTCTCCTCGTTTTCTTCCTTCCCCCTCCATTTCCCTCATTTTAGTTTCCCCTTACTTCCCTCGCTTCACTTATCTTCTCCTATTTCCCCAAATTTGTTCTCCCCCCTCTTTGCAGAACCCCACCTGCCACCTTAGGTTATCTTCGTCTGTCCTTACCCTTTCAAGAGATAGGCCTGAGAGGTCCTGGAGACTGCAGTTGGGCGTCCCGAAAGTGCAGGACGTTGTGGGGGATTGTGGGCTCTGATGAGATGGTAACTCTGAAGCTGAGATACAGTTAAAGGGCAGATCCGTGGAGAGGCAGGCTGGTGCCCTGGGTCATACCCCACCTTGGCGAGATGTGGGGATGTACCGGGTGGGCGAGCTGTAGTCTTCCAGGGTATCTTGGGACTCAGAGATTTGGAATACTTTAAATGTATAGGATTCAATAACTGTTGGTTCCTGAAAAATATTTAAAATATTCACTATGTTCAGTTTTCATATAAAATTCAAATAGATTGCAATTTCACCTAGCACTCCCCACCCCCTCTTCAGCTGCTTCATTCAGAAGTCCACGGCTTTTCAAATAGAGCAGTATACACTGCCATCTTGTGTCCAACGGAGAGCGTTCTCTGCCTGAGTCACAAAGTCAGCTCTAGGAAACGAGAGGTGCCTCCTACTGCAATCCACGTACACTGGTTCTAAAAGTTGCGCCTATACTAGGAGAGCCCCAAGGCCTAGGTATAGGCCGAGACACCAACCAATCAGGGCCAGAGTCACCGTTTTTCTAGCGGAGCTCTGCTTGCCTGAGTCCCTGCTGATAGGACTTCCACAGATTTGAAATTTCGTCTAAGTGCCACAAGCATAATCAGCCCTGTGATTAGGCACAAAGGGGGGCCAACTAACTCCTGTTCCCAAGGCCGTGTGGCTCTTATATGGGCCCCCAAATTTGGCGGAAATAGAGGGGGTGCAGCACTCTCTCTGCTGTAATCACCAGAAAGCCAGAAACAAGCGATATCCCTGGCTTCTGATAGGATCCCAAGGTCAGGGATGAAAGAGGCTTTGGGGGTCAGAGTAGGGTCCTTGTGTTCTCACAGGACTCTATTTCTCCTCTCAAAAGCCAATACTTTAGATGTGTTAATTTCCCTATTTCTTCTGTTTCTTCTTCTTCATTGTCTTTTTTTTTTTTTTAATGTTCTTGGGTAAAAGCCAGAGGAGGTAGTAGAATATGAAATTTCATCTGCATTGTGTAGACTTATAGCCTACTAAATTGTTTTTTAATTACAGTGTTTATGATTTTTCCTCTTGTTTATAATTATTTTATGTTAAATGTTATAACAAAATATATTAGATCCATAAATGTTTATTTAAGTTGTGTTTTGAGAACTGCTGGGCCTTTTGCTTCTATATTTGCCGGAGTCCTCTTATCTTTGTGAATAACCTTGGGATGAGGCCCCAGTAGAAGTATTTCCTTCTTGGTATTTGGCACCATTAAACTCAAGATTTTGTCCCCTTGACATTTCCCTTGTTGTAGTCCTTGCTCTCAAGCAGTATTGTTAATAATTCAGTACAACTTTGCATACTATATCCAGGCTGATCAAGAGCAAATATAATTGAGATATAAAAAAAAAAACCTAGGCAGTTCAGAGATAGAGTTCAGAGAGCTGCCTTGTATTTGTATACAAGTCCAGCTTATATTAACAAATTGCGTATCTCCACTGAGGAAGGCTGACTGGGCAGGGCCACCTTGGCTCCCCTCTGTGAAGCTTTGCTTTGCTGACATATATTGTGTTGGATGGAGAGACTCCAAGCAGCAAAATGTTCTTGCATAAACTCAGAGAGCAGAGGGGAGCTCCATTTCCAGACAGAGCTGGTGGCTTTCTGGGTGGAGCAGAAAGAAAATAGAAGGGGCACCTCCACATCAGATGGAGTCACTCAACAGTCACTTACTCTGCCCTTGCCCTGTGCCAGGTACAGTGTTAGTGGAGGATTCAGAGGTAAATAAGACATGGCCCAAGTCCCCAAAGACTTCATGGTTTAGCAGGAGAAACATGTAGACAGACAAAAGCAGTACAAGTGGTAAGTGATGCTAGAGGCCTGGTGTAGGGGGGCATGTACTTGTGAGAGCGTGGAGGAAGGGTTAGCTCGGGAAGGAGGGAAGGGCCATTTAGGTAGAGAGGCTAGCGGACAGAGCCCTGCAGGTGAGAACAGTTGTATGCTGGGGGCCAGGTGTGGGTTACAAAGCAGTTCAGTGTTACTGGAGAATAAAATGTGAAAGATGGAAGCTGATATAGTTATATAAGTGTTTGTTATTAATGTAATAAATAACAAGATCTTGACACAGCTCTGATAACCATGATAACTTCAAAGTAATGATAAGTTGAGCATTTTTTCATATGTAAAGAAAAAAGAAAAACAAAGTAATGATAAGTGCAAAAATATTTAAAGATACCTGTAATAACAATAATGTGACATAAAAGTATTTATGATTTCTATTGGTGACAAAGTCATAGGCACAGCCAATACTACTGTGATCTGTTCTCTGCATTTGTAATTGAAGAAAATCTAAATTTCAGTTAGTAGTTGGTGAAAATAAAAATGTAATATTTTTCCACCTAAGCTCATTTATCCCTTCAATTTTTAAGAGTCTCTGTTCTAGACCAACTCCTTTATAATATGAATAACAATAGCTAACATGAATGAGCCACCTTTACTATTTGCCAAGCACTGTGCTAAACCCTTGACAACCATTTTCCATTTATTCCTCATTGCAAGCCTGTGAGGCAGCCTTGTTTTATAGCTCTCAGAGACATGGCATTATTTTCCAAGGTGACATGGCTGGCAAGTGGAAGAGATGGGACTTGACCCTAAGTCAGTGTGACTCTAAGCCCCACTCATGCTCTTAACCTAACTTCAGGCCTTGGGTTGACCACCAGGAGGGCTACATTAGAATCACCTGAGAAGCTTATTTTTAAAACTCATGTATTTTGGACTCTGTATTAGTTTGCCAGGGCTGCAATAACAAAGTACCAAAGACTGAGTGGCTTAAACAGAGGACATTTCTTTTCTCACAGTTCTGGAGGCTGGAAGTCTGAGATCAAGGTATCAGCAGGGTTGGTTCCTTCTGAGGCCTCTCTCCTTGGCTTGTAGATGTTTGTCGTCTTGTGTGTCTTCACACGGACTTCTCTCTGTATGTGTTTGTGTCCAAATTTCCTCTTGTTCTAAGGACACCAGTCATATTCATTAGGGCCCATCCTAATCATCTCATTTTAACTGAATTATCTCTTTAAAGGCCATCGCTAAATACAGTCACATTCTGAGGTAGGTACTAGGGGTTAGGACTTCAACATATAAATTTTGGGGGTGAACATAACTCACAATTCAACTCACAATTCAACAGACCCCAACCACAAAGATTCAGAGTCCATAGGTTTGGGTGGGGACCAGGAATCTACATTTTTAAACAGTCCCTGGGTTATTCTAATAGATAGCCAGGTTTGAGAGCTATAATATTCCCAACCACAGCTTTTTGGTTTTGTTTTAATTTTTTATTGAAATTGTATGCATTTAAGGTATACAACATGCCATTTTGATATACATAAACATAGATTACAGTCAAACTAATTAACATCCATCTCTTTACATAATTATCTTTTTGTGTGTGGGGGAGAGAACATTTAAGATCTACCCTCTTAGCAAATTTCAAGTATACAATATGGTATTGTTAACTGTAGTTCCCATGCTGTGCACTAGATCTCTAGAACTTATTCATCCTACATAACTGAAGCTTTGTACCCCTTGACTAACATCTCCCCATGCCCCCCACTACACTGCCTCTGGTAACCACCATTCTACTCTCTGCTTCTATAAATTCAATTTTTTTAGGTGCCACGTATAAGTGGGATGTGGTATTTTTCTTTCTGTGTCTGACTTATTTCACTTAGCAAAATGTCCTTCAGGTTCATCCATGTTGTAAAATGTGACAGGATTTCCTTCTTCTTTAAGGTTGAATAATATTTCATTGTGTGTGTGTGTGTGTGTGTGTATGTCACAATCTCTTTATCCATTCATCCATCAGTGGACACTTAGGTTGTTTCCACAAGCTTTTTTAGCACAGTGCTTGGCCGTGGTAGATACTCAATAAATATTTGTTGATTGATCAAGGAGAAATAAAATGTGGAGATGGGCAACTGGGGGAAATTTTAAAGTTGTCCTTGGGGGCCATCAAATAGAAGATAGACAATTAGAGGTCTCAAATAATATAGACACCTCTGCAGATAGGGAGCTGGACCAGATGATTTCAACATTCAAACCTTCTTACTTTCAGTTTTTTATATACCAAAACAATAGAGTGCAAACATATGCAAGTGTTAAGAGAACATTAACTAGAAACTGATTTCAATGGGGTAGAGTTAATGAGAGAACAACAGTAAGATGTAGGATATTTGAATCTTTATGATTGTGAATATATTTCTATATGGGGCTTTGCCTATGTGTGGATATTTTGTATGTGGTGGGGGGAGGTGTTTGAGTATGTTTGTGTATGAGTGACAGGGATTTGTATAGAAGAGTGTGTGAATGTGCACTTGTATCAGGTTTCTTCATGTCAGTTGAGGGCCACTTTCTCTACTCTTTCCTCATGGAGCTCAATAAATGGTTACCATTATAATATTATTTAAAAAATAGAAGTAGTAATGGTAGTAATAATATAAGGTTCCTGTCCTCAAGAATCTCTAGTTTTTCTATAATTTTTTCCCTCCTCCTCCTTCTCCTTCTGTTCTCAGGGAAAAGCAGACTCCTAAGAAATCACAACCTCTCAGAGAGGTCAGCCCCAATAAAGCCAGCAAACCTTGATCTTCTTTAAACACTGATTTATTTTACTATAGTTGGGTTTTTCATTCTTCTATTACAACTGAGATTTGTGCTATTTAGAATTCACATATTTTTCTGTCACTTAAATCAAAATAGAGCCCTTATGCAAGGATTTCAACTAAGTTGTTGATAGTGGTTACCCCTAAGGGAGGGGGTGAGATTAGGTGTTGGAAAGGAGTGATGGAAAGAGAATCTCTCATTTTATCATTTGCCAAAAATTAGTTTGTTTTGCTTATATAAATTAAATATTTTTATCATAAAAGCAATACAACATTATTTCAGAAAATTGATGGTGCAGGATGGTATGAAGAAGTCTCAAAACTTGCCCGTAATTTTGTCACCCAAGAACAACTTTTATCTCAGCTTCCCCCTTTTTCTGATGTGCATGTTCATGGTACAAACTTAAGAGAACAGAGAGCTTTGAATACCACCCCAGTTAACTTGTTGACATCCTGGTGCTTCTACTTTCAGCCCACTTCTCCTTCTCTATAGATAGTGCAGCAGTGACCCCTTTGGTGACAAAGCACCTTTGCTGAGGCCCCACCAGTAGGTCAGTAGACTTAGGTCACCTTGATCCTCAACCCCAATGCCTGTGGCTCGTCCAAGAGACCACATAACATCTGCTTTTTATTAAGCACAGGATGGGTGCCTGGGACTGTGCGCTCTCCTTTCCTGATAGAGACTGCAGGAGTGCAGATGGGGGATGTCAGAGTCAGCTGCTTGAGGAAGCAGCCCACACACCTAGAGACTTGGGACATCTGGGTTCCTATGGGCTCAGAGCCCACATCCTCACAGAATATTCCTAGGGCAAGGATCAGCAAATGTTTGTTTGTTTGTTTGTTTGTTTGTTTCTTTCTTTCTTTCTTTTTCTTTTCTCTTTTTTTAGTTCTCCTTTTATTTATTTCCCCCCAGCTTAATTTCAGTATAATTGACAAATAAGAATTGTATATATTTATGGTGTACAACGTGCTGTTTTGACATACATATACATTGTGAAATAATTACCACAATCAAGCTAATTAACACATCCATCAGCTTCTCTCCTTATAGAACTATTTCATGAAGGTCATGTGTGTGTGTGTGTGTATTCTTTTAGAGATGGGATCTTGCTTGTTGCCCAGGCTGGAGTACAGTGGCGTGGTCATAACTCACTGCAGCCTGGAACTCTTGGGCTCAAGCAATCCTTCTGCTTCAGCTTCCTGAGTAGCTGGGACTACAGGTGTGCAGCACCACTCCCAGATAATTTTTTAGATTTTTTTTAATTTTTTTTTTTTTTGAGACAGAGTCTCACTTTGTTGCCTGGGCTACAGTGAGTGCCGTGGCATCAGCCTAGCTCACAGCAACCTCAAACCTCTGGGCTCGAGCAATCCTTCTGCCTCAGCCTCCTGAGTAGCTGGGACTGTAGGCGCGAGCCACCATGCCTGGCTAATTTTTTGTTTCTATTTTTAGTTGACTGGCTATGTTTCTTTTCTATTTTTAGTAGAGATGGGGTCTCTCTCTTGTGCAGGCTGGTCTTGAACTCCTGAATCAAGCGATCCTCCCGCCGCGGCCTCTCAGAATGCTAGGATTACAGGCATGAGCCACTGTGCCTGGCCTTAACTTTAAATTTTTTATAGAGATGGGATCTCACTATGTTGCCCAGGCTGGTCTCGAACTCTTGGCCTCAAGTGATCCTCCTGCTTTGGCTTCCCGAAGTGCTGGGATTACGGGCGTGAGCCACCGTGCCCATCCTATATTATTGCATTCTAATATCTATTAATACAATATTTTCTTCTGGAGCTCACAGTCTGGTGTGTGTGTGTGTGTGTGTGTGTGTGTGTGTATGTGTGTGTTGGGGGTGGGAGCACAGATAAGCAAAGAGACAATCACAATATATATGATAAGGGTTATGACAGAAGGAAGCACAGGGTGATAATGGAAGGAACACAGAGTAGATATACTGAACTCAGATTGGAAGGGTCAAGGAAGCTTCCTGAAAGAGATGATGCCTTGAACTGAGCCTTGATGGATGAATTGGGAAGGCAAAAGTGTTTATCCAAGCCCATTTCCTAGTGCCTAGCAGACATTCACCTAATGAGATGGTGGATGTATAACATTTGATGCCTAGCACATAGTAAAAGCTCAATAAATGATAAATGTCAATGTTGTTACCTGACCTTTTCAACAGAACTTGAATGACAATTTGTGTTTGCTATGAGGAATAAATGAGATAATGCATGGCATATAAAGTACTTAATATAGTGCCTGGCATATAATTGCACAGAAAATTGTGGCAGTTGATAGTGTTGTTGTTGTTGTTGTCTCTGCCATCATTATTTTTAGCCCTTACTGGACTGAGATGAAGTCTTCTGTCCCTGATCTTTTGGGTTTTCCAACTCTGCCATTTGTCGTGTTACATATATCAGATATGATGTCCCCAAGCATGCTTATGTTTGGAACTTTTCCTGATAACAATGTCTGGCCCCAACCACCATTACCACCATCACCAGCCCCATAGTGTCCTGAAGCTGTAGTCTCCGAAAGCATATAGAAAATAGAGGAACTGATGATGGAAGAAATAGAGCAGAACCCTGGTTGCCTCTGAAAATATTTTCTGTATAGTAAAGGGATAACATTCTGGTTTTCGGATCAGTGCAGTTTCTGTATTGCTAAGCTGAAGACAGTTGGCAGAAGTGAGTCAAAAACTTTCCCCATCCTTCTTGGGCACTTTTCTTGTTCTGGATTAGAGGGTGGAATATATATAGGCCATAAGTATGCTCCTCAATCCAACCCCATCTCCCCATGAAAGCTAGCAGAAATTCCTTCCCTGCTAGCAGGTTGGTCACTTTTCCCCTAGTTTCCTTAGCTACTGCAAGTTTTAGTGTTTTTGCAGAGCTTCATGGATATTTTAATGGGAATTTGTAAATGATGGGTATCAGTGCTAGCTTGCTGCCATGTTAACCCAGAGTTCTCCTGGATATAGTTGATCTTCTGGCTAACGACTTCAGTGGGAAGGCACAAAAGTCTTTTGCTTTTTTCATGGTCTTTTGTTACTAGCTTTCCATCCCTCTCCCTCCTGGGGACTCTGTTTTCACCAGTCATCTCATTTTACCCAATACAGGAGTTCTCTTCCTTTATGTAAGGAAAAACTGTGTTGTATTTTTCTGATGCTTTGATCTCTTTGGGAAGAGGGATGTTAAGAATAGAGGGGGCCGGGCGCGGTGGCTCACGCCTGTAATCTTAGCACTCTGGGAGGCCGAGGCGGGTGGATCGCTCGAGGTCAGGAGTTCGAGACCAGCCTGAGCAAGAGCGAGACTCTGTCTCTACTAAAAATAGAAAGAAATTATCTGGCCAACTAAAAATATATATAGAAAAAATTAGCCGGGCATGGTGGCTCATACGTGTAGTCCCAGCTACTCGGGAGGCTGAGGCAGGAGGATCGCTTAAGCCCAGGAGTTTGAGGTTGCTATGAGCTAGGCTGACGCCACGGCACTCATTCTAGCCCGGGCAACAGAGTGAGACTCTGTCTCAAAAAAAAAAAAGAATAGAGAGAGGTTGCCTGAACCTGGGAACTGGCTGTTAGGGTATGGGAGTGAATGGGTATTGGCATGGGGGCAGGACACTGCTTACTATCTTTCTCTTTGAGTTGAGAATCCAGGCAAACTACAGAGAGCAGGGCAGGAGGAGGGTGACCATCCTGGAGAGTTAGCTTGTAAGGCCTCGATATTGTTTGTAGATCCCAAGCTACTGATTAGGGCCCCCTGACCTCATATAATAGAAAAATGGTTTGTGTTGTCATTGTTGCTATTTTTTAATATCCTTCCAGAGGTGTATCTCCCTTCCTGTATTAGCTTTCTAAATCTTGATACTGTGCACTCAGATTGATCTATCTGCCCTACTTTCTACTCCTTGTAGCATCCTAATTTGCCTTTCAGACACCTTTGGAATTCTGAACTTGCTGTATCTAGCCTTTTGTGACCACTCTATATGTTGACATACAGGCAGCCTCTGACTTACAGACAAGCTGAGTTCTCAAAGTTCATGCTGAAGTCAAGTGTTTGGAAGGTGACATGCATTTTTCCATAGCAGAAAAAAAAATGTTCTAAATGGAATTATATTTCTAAGCCAGCCCACAAAAGAAATTTTTTTAGCTTTAATGTACTAGAAGTACAGGCCATTTGCAATGAAAAAGTAGGAAATCTTGGTAATTCAGCAAACACAAGAAGACAATCCAGTGGAAGAAGAAATACTTTAGGTTGGCTTCTGGCACTGGAGTCAAGCGTGCTGAATTGGATGAGATAGACGGGGCTTTCTGGAAGCTCTCCAGGAAGACTTACATAAACATTGAAAGGCTACAGTCATAACTTAGTTCTTTAGTATTTCTAATTTCAGTTCAAAACTGACAGCATTACATAATAACAACTACCATGTACTGAGCACCTACTGTGTGTCAGGCACTGTGTTAGGAAGTCTACATACCTTCCCCTCATTTCATCCTCACAATAGCACTATGATGTAAATACTATAATGACTCTTATTTTGCATATAAAGAGACTGAGGCTCCGAAAGATCAATGAGCTGGACAAAAGTTACACAGACAGCACAAGTGGAGACCAAGTCAATGGCTTTCCACTACCCAAACCTGTGTTTTACAATATGTACCTGACCTCCCTTTTCTTTTCTTTACCTGGGTATATCAGGAGCACTACTGCTAGGGCTGTAAGCCATAATCAGAGTTGTTTGCAAGCTCACAAGGAAACCAAGAGAGGTGGAAGGAGGGAGAGAAGGCAGGAGGAAGGGAAAGGGAGTTTTGCTAGGCAAAAGCTCAACTAAGAAACCACATACATCAGTGCTTCTCAAACTGTATTGTGCATGCAAATACCCCAAAACTTGTTAAAATGCAGGATTTTTTTTTTTTTTTTTTTTTGAGACAGAGTCTCACTCTGTTGCCTGGGCTATAGTGCCCTGGTGTCAGCTTAGCTCACAGCAACCTCAAACTCCTAGGTTCAAGGGATCCTCCTGTCTCGGCCTCCCAAGTAGCTGGGACTACAGGCATGAGCCACCACACCTGGCTAATTTTCTTCTATTTTTAGTCGCCCAGCTAATTTTTTCTAATTTTTTTTTTTTTTTTTTTTTTTTTTTTTTAGTAGAGACGGAGTCTCGCTCTTGCTCAGGCTGGTCTCAAACTTCTAAGCTCAAGCAATGTTCCTGCTTCAGCTTCCCAGAGTGCTAGGATTACAGGCATAAGCCCCCGCACCCGGCCTAAAATGCAGATTATTTAGCAGGTCTGGGGAGGGGCCTGAGATCCTGCATTTCTAACCAGCTCCCAGGTGTGCTGCCTCTGTTGATCCATGGACAACATTTTGAATAGCAAGGTCATATAATGCAAATGATAAAAAAAGTTCAAGTATCCATTAATACCTGGTTAATTTTATTGAAATCAGCTTCTACACTAAAAAGTCACGTATTATCCTCTTTTCTCCTGCAGCCTGTCTCAGGCCATTGCCTCTGCTTTGGTTCTGCCAGTCTGTTTCAACTTAAGTGTAACTGCTCATTTAAATGTAGGTGTTAAATACATATGAGCACCTTCTACCACTCTAAGCTCCAGACTGTCTCAATAAGGCATGAGATTCTTCTCTTGGCACAAGCTAGATCTTTGACCACAGGGTTCCAGGCCTCAACAGCTGCTCTCAGTCCTCTCTCTCCTACTAGCAACAACCTTATAAAGGTAAGGCATGTAGTAACACTATAGTCTTAACTCTTTCTAATTTCCTTTCTCAGAGCTACTGCCTTCATTTGGGGCAGAAAGCAGCCTGGTTTTTTAAAGGATCCAGATCCTTAATCCTTCCACATAGTTGAAACTATACCAAGCATTAGTTTAAGGCGGCCACTGAAAAGATTCTTTTGCAGAGTCCTCCTGCCAATTCCAGAAGCCCAGTGAACTTTGTTTCCTGGAAGGTTATTTGCTTTATCTTGCCACCTTCTCTCCTCCCTTCCCTTAGGATTTTGGCTGATCATTTTGAGCCATTCTTCAAGTTTTTCTTCTATTTTTAGATTCTCTGACTAATTTTTCCCCAATAGCAAGAGTCAGGGAGAGCCTTCCCCTCCAGCCAAGCTCTACTTTTTAGGTAGGAAATAGTCTCTCACAGTGTCTACAAATCAACTTGATGATCTGTGGCCTCCAACAACTGGATTGCTTTTCCATCATCCCTTAAACCTTTGGGGAAGTTAACTTTGGGGTTGGCCTTTCTAATACCTTTAGCAGGTAGGTGTTCATCTAGTCTCCACATGAATAAACTAGGTAAGTTCAATTTCATCACTAGATGAATTAAAAACTGTGCTAAAAAAGAATTGCAATCTTCTCCTTGTAACTTCTATTCATTAATCTCATTTTTACCATGTGGAGCAGAAATAGCCCTTCAAATGTTTCATGACATCCATCATATCCTATTTTAGCCAACTCTTTGCTAGATGAAACATACCCAATTCCTAATCAGTCTTCAGTAATTTCTTGATCCTTTTCTAGATGTAATATGGTTTGTAAATGTTCACTTTAAAATAAGGCACCTGGAAATGAACACACTGCTCCCTGTGTAGTTTGATCAGAGCTGAGTACATTGGGACTGCCACTCCTGTGATCTTCTGATGCAATTTTATGATCATGTAGCTTAAGAAAGAGTAAGTCACTTCTTCACATTTATTGAGTGCCTACTTTGGGTCAAGTATCTAACATCTACTAAGCAACCTCCCCAAAGTTTCAATGGTAGAGGTTTTCTGTTCTTTCTTACCCCATGGGGCCAGGAGATTGTGTAACTACCCTCTTTTAATCCTTTCTACTATCATCTACTGTATGCCAGTTTTCTCACTTATTGAGGACTTCAGCACCTCACTATGGTCTTCCCTCCACCCCAACTCTCTGGCCACAATCCCGAGTGAATTTAATGTCCTTGTAAATGAAATATTTATAAACTTCATCTTTTCAATAATTTTTACCTCCACTCCACTTCACCAACCAACTCCAATGATCCATTTTATTCTCAGTAGATGACCTCACCTCTTATTCCATTATGAAAATCTAGGCCATCAGATGCTAATGCTCATTTTCCTGCCCTCTTCCCACGCTGCCACATAGTTGCATACCTATACACCTATAAGTCCTAACATTTTTTTTTTTTGGTCTTGCAGGAATAAACTTAGCTTCTCCAGTTTAAGGCTAATTCATCTACCTGTGCTTTGGAGCCCATTCTCCCTCACCCCCCTTGGGGACATTTCTTCATCAGTTATCTATCCCCTCTCTCATGTATATCTTCAACCACTCCTCTTTTTATTGGATAATTCCCATCAGCATTTAGATATGCTCAACTTTCACTCCTTAAAAAAAGAAACAAACACAACTTTCCTTCAACTCTATCCCCAACTGGCACTTGCCCTACTTCTCTTCTTCTGTTGTCATGGAAGCTTTTCTAAAGTGTAGACACTCACTCCCTTTCCTCACCTCCTGTTCAAAATTCAGCCCCTACTCTGGCTTTTCTGTCCCCAGAACACTACTGGTACTGCTCTTGTTAAGAAAACCAATGACATTCTAATTGCCAAATCCAATGAACAATTTGTTTTCATGTCAGACGGGTAATGTGCCAACATCGTAACAAGGATTGAGGGAGGCACATCTCATTCGTGCACGTGAAAACCCAATCATGCTTATGAACTACAAAAGGATCAATCATGAACAATTTTAAGTTTCTTATTTTACTAGACTTCTCTCTGCTGCATTTAACATGATCAATTGGCTGGGTGTGGTGGCTCACACGTGTAATCCTAGCACTTTGGGAGTCTGAGGCAGGAGGATAAACTTGAGACCAGGAGTTCCAGACCAGCCTGAGCAACATAGTGAAACCCTATCTCTACAAAAATAACATAATTGATTGCTCTCACCCTACTTCTATCCTCATGCTTCTCTTGAAAGTATCTACTCCTTGGCTTTGGTGATGTTGCTTCTCTCCTGATTCTCCTTATTCCTCACTGATTACTCCTTCTCATGCTCCTTTTTGAACTCTTCCTCTGCCACCCCTTAAATACTAGTCTTTCCCAGGATTTTTCTCATTGTAAACCTTTACCCTAGATCATCTCATCCATCCCCAAGGTTTTATTTACCATGCTATTGACCCCCAAATCTATATCTGTAGTCCCAGACTTCTCTTGTGAGCTCCAGACCTCTATACTTAGTTGATACTAGACACGTAGAACATGGCACATCCCATGTTCTCAGTATGCCCCAAATTCATCTTCCTTACTCAAATCCACCCCTTCTCTATACACCACCCCTACCACCAGTTTGGTGACTCAGATCTCTAGCCACACAGTTGTCCAGGCCTGAAACATGGAAGTTATCCTAAATTTTTCATTCAACTAGTTACCAAGGTGTGTTAAGTCTGCCTTCTAAGTATCCATCTGATACATCCATCCTTCCTTTATGTTACCACAGCATCTTATCATATTATTAGTCCAGGCTCTCTATCATCTTTTTTTTCCTACTATTCAAGCAGCTTCTTAACTGGTCTCCTTGCCTCTTGGTCAACTCCCCTTTAATTCATCCTTCACACTGGTGCTAGGATAAGTTTTCTCTAATGTAAATCATATACCATTCCTCTGCTTAAAGCCTTATCATGCCTCCCCTACTGCTTACTGGCACAGTCTAAGCTGCCCCACATGCCTTACAAGGCCCTTCACAACCTGGCCCTGCCTACCATTCCAGTCTTATCTCCTATCATCCTTTCCTTATCCTCTTTGCCCAAATAATGTCAGGCTGAACACCCCACCATGCCTCCATGCCTTTGTACACATTGTCCTCTCCGCTTAGAATGACCCTGTGTCTTCTAGCCAAACTTTCATTTGGCTTCCAAAATTGGACTCAAAGTATGTCTAGATAGATATACAAGAAACTAATGACCATGATTTACCTTTGTGGAGTCTTGGGTGGCTGGAGCACAGGAGTGAGAGGAAAACTTACTTTGCCCATGTGTTTGTACATTTTGTACTTTGTACCATAAATGTGAATTAGTTATTCAAAAATAAATAAAATATGATAATTCTTTTTTAAAAAAGCCTCAGGGATCAGGTCCTTTAGAAAGTTTCCTTCTCTTCCTTCTCCTCCTCTTCTTCCTTTTCCTCTTTCTCCTCCTTCTCCATAGTTTTGTATTCCCTTCTCTGTGCTGCCTCTGGGCCTAGTATATGCTCCTGTGATTAGAATAATTACATTGTGTTGTATTGTAATTTATCTTTAAGTTGTCTGTCTCTTCAAATTGTGAGCTACTTGAGGAAAGAGCCCGCATCTTATGTCTTACTGTTTCCTCAGAATCTAGCACAGTGCTCCATAAATGTTTATTGAATGAATACATGAGTGAAGAAATGAATGAGGTGTGGGAGGCCCCAACAAGTGAGGAAATAAATGAAGTGTGGAATGCCCCAATTATAAAACAGAGCTCCCAAGTCTGTGTTCTTTCCAGATCTCCTTCACTGTGTCCTTTTGCCATGTGTTCAACCTAAAAGTAATACTTTACATTTATTCTTGTAAATACTATCCATCAATCACCTTGTCAGTTTGGGGTCAGCATTATCCAAGACTGCCCAGATCATTTCAAAGTCCTTCCTATGTTCGTGTCATCAGTAGATTTGATATGTATTTGTATGTCCTATTCTGAATCACTGGATCAGAATACTGGTATAATAACTACTGTTTATTGAACACCTACAGTGTGTCAAGCACTGTGCTAGATGGTTTCACATATGACATTGTCACAGCATTTGCTGCAAGGTGGGTATTTTGATCCCCAGTTTATAAAGGGGGAAATTGAAATCAGTATGATTAAGTGCCTTGCCCAGGGTCACATTGCTAGTAAGTGAAGCTGAGATTTGAACCAAGGTATTTTGACTTCAAAGTTCATGTTTGACTCATAACACAACACTGATTTAAAAGGGGCCTCTCCACTGCTTGACTATTGGGTAGAGAGTTCTTCAAGGTTAGCTTGAATCCCTCAGTGCCTAGTGTTCATTGCTCCCCGAGGCAGTCCCTTCTGTCTCTGGATTGCTCTGACAATTTTTAAAGCTCTTGTTTGTAGTGAGCCAAAATTATAAATTAGCCAAACAAGACATGGCCCAAAATAGGGCCTTTTGGCTCTCTACTAGAACTTCCCTTCCATTCTGACACCAAACCATTCATTCACTTCTTTGGCTATGGTTGTTCAACTAGTTACAGGTTCATCTCAAAAAAAAAAAAAAAAGCTCAAACATTCAGCTTATATTTTGCCATCTTCATATACAAGGAAATTATGGGAAACTTTGTCCAATGCCTGGATAAAATGAAATCTACTATAGCTATCACATTCTCTGATCTGCCAATCTAGTAACCAGATCAACAAAAGGAAATGAAGTCCAGGAGTGATATTTGTTTTTTAACGGGGCAATTTGTCAATGACTCAAAGTAATGAGTTTCCAGTGGCATACTTTCAGACATCATTGACAGGCTGTCAGAAAGACGATTTTTGGGCAGTAGGCTTCCTACTGCTCTTCAAATGACGTCTAAATAGGCAACCTCCCATTTCCATTGCTTTGAATTGTACAGCACTGTTATTTGCGCCTGATTTTATTTAGGCTTCCATTTCAGTTTTCTACGCTTTTATTTTTCTTTGACTGTGTTCTGCCCTTGCCCACGTTTCCTCTGCCTAGTTCATTCCCTAAACTCCTACAGCCCCCTGCCCACCAACACACATACACACATACCCTCCTTGTCCTTTGAGAATCAGTGTATTGCAGCCTCTTCTCCAGAAGCCTTCTCTGTTGTCCCCAGGTTGAGTTAACTGCTTCTCCTCCTGTGTGACAGAGTAGAAAGTGCACATGGTGCCTGTCACAAAGTAGGTCCCCAATAAATATTAGATTCCTTCTCCCCTTCGTCCACAAACACCTCTAAAATAGTATTGATCACACCATATTGTATTTTCTTGTTTCCTTGTCTGGCTTCATTACCCAATTATGAGCTCATCTGTTCATCAATTCACTCATAGATATCTATTGCATGTCTACTATATGTGCAAGCCATTCTTCATGTAGGTGCTGAGGATACAATGATTTCTGAAAATTGTACTTTCGTTGTGTCTTTTCATTGTCGTATTTATAGTACCTAGCATAGTGTCTGACAAATAGAGTTGCTCATTAAATGTTTGTTAAGGGAATGCACTTTCTCAGCAGAGTTTCCCAAAGTGTGGTCTTTGGACCATTTGCATCTGGATCACTGAGGGGGGGAGGTTAAAATGTCAATTCCTGGGTCCCTCTCCAAATCTACTGAATCAGAATTTCTTAAGGGTAGTCTGCAAGAATCTGCATTTTAATCTAATTCTGCAGGTATTTCTTTTACACTACAACCTAGGAACCACTGCAAGATAGGATAGAAAAAAGGGGGGAATTAATGCTTATTTTTCAAAAGTGTAGCTAAAACCAATTGAATAATTTTTTTGTTTTTAGAGATGGGGTCGATGGGGTCTTACTCTGTTGCCCAGGCTGGAATGCAGTGGCACATTCATAGCTCATTGCAGCCTCAAACTCCTGGGCACAAGCTATCCTCCCACCTCAGCCTCTCGAGTAACTGGGACTCCAGGCATGACCATCATGCCTGGCTCCAGTTGAATCATTTTTAATGCCTCTGAATGCTGTACGAAATTTTAGTAAAGGAGAAAAAGGGTATTAGTTAAAATTCTATAGAAAGGTAATTACTATTTAACTTTTGGACAAGTGGAATTATTACTAATAAAATCTAATGGTAATTTAGGTCAAATTTATGATACCAGAGAGTTTTCATTTTTATAGAGCTACTTGTGTACTTGATAGTACATAGGGGCCCTTTGTGTAACCAAACAATACAATATATTGATTCCATATTACAGACTTAAATTGCAAATTATCAAAGAGTGTGTCCCAATTGTATTTGTGCTTTGACACTGATTATGTATGTGATTTATCTGATGCCTAGTCCTTTTTCTCGTTTTTGAGACAGGATTTTCCTCTGTCACCCAGGCTGGAGTGCAGTGGCATGATCATAGCTCATTGCAGCCTCGAACTCCTGGGCTCAAGCAATTTTCCTGCTTTAATCTCCCAAGTAGCTGGGACTACAGGTGTATGCCACCACACCTGGCTAATTTTTCTTATTTTTTTATAGAGATGGGGTCTGACTATGTTGCCCAGGCTGGTCTTGAACCCCTGGCCTCAAGTGATCCTCCTGCTTCGGCCTCCCAAAGTGCTGGGGTTATAGGCATGAGCCACCATGCCCAGCCCTTATGCCTAGAAATGGTAATGCTCATTCTCTGTGAAAATTTGATCCATTTAACTGTTTTATGCCATATTTTCCAAGAGCATACTGTTATTAAAAGTGTTCTTTGGTAATAGAGTAGGTATGTAAGAATGAAGTCAACCGAAACCAGCACAACTTCCCTTCCAGGAAGACATGAAAAGTTGGATTTTATGACCACATTCTTAGGTCTGAAACTGTCCATTTTTTGTTCGCCATGAAATGATCCTCACAGAAAGAGCTGAGGAAGGCTGGGTGCAGTGGCTGACCCTTGTAACCCCAGCACTTTGGGAGGCCGAGGTGGGAGGATCACTTGAGGCCAGGAGTTCAAGACCAGCCTGGGCAACATAGTGAGACCTCATCTCTATAAAAAAAATTTAAAAATTATCTGGGCATGGTGGCGCATGCCTGTAGTCCCAGCTACTCAGGAGGCTGAGGCACGAGGATCACTTGAGCCCAGCAGTTCTAGCCTGCAGTAAGGTATGGTTGCACCACTGCACTCCAGTGTAGGCAACAGAGTGAGACCCTGTCACCAAAATAATAATAATAATAATAATAATAAATTATTTATTTATTTTTTAAAAAGCTGAGGTGTCTTTGCATCTGGACATAAATCTCTTAAATATCCACAAGTTTGTACTTCTGTTTCCCTCCTTGTCACTTCTTCCTTTTAAAAAAAACTCAGTTTAGGATTTCAGTGGTGGTGTCACTGCTGCCAAGCTGGACTGTAAACTGTTGTCTGCATGTGGCCCATTCAGCACCATGCCCAACTACCTGAGAATTCTGTGTAGTGACTCCTCTCTGGAGCTGAGCGAGCACTGGGACCAGCAGCTCAATGGTGATAATAATGAGCGTGGAAAACTACTGAGGGGAAGCTCCACATTGTATGTGGGGAATTTTTCCTTTTATACAACTGAAGAGCAAATAAATGAGCTTTTTAGTAGATGTGGTGATGTCAGGAATATATTTATGGGCCTAGATAAGATAAAGAAAACAGCATGCAGTTTCTGTTTTATAGAATACTGTAACAGAGTTGATGCTGAAAATGCCATGTGGTTTTTTTCAGCATAGATGAAAAAACCTGCCTAGATGACCATATCATCTGCACGGATTGGGATCTAGGTTTTAGAGAAGGTCAACAGTTCGGCCAGGGCTGATCTGGGGGCCAGGTAAGAGATGAGTTTCACAAAGACTTTGTTGCCGATGGAGGAGGCTTTGGAAAATAGGCTCAGGTCCGTTATAGGAGAAGAATCCACTAGAGAAAAACTCGAAGCTCTACCGCTCAAAATGCCTATTAAAGAACAACACCAGGTCTGCAAATAGCCCATTCTATAACAAGTTTAAGTTACCTTACTTGCTGAGCAGAAACCCTTTTGATGTACTTTTGCCTCTGAAAATTTGTTAAATGATACAAACAAAATCCTTTTGTTCTTGTCTGAATTTTGAAGCTGTTTGTCAGATTACCAGTTTGACCATTAGGTAGTCAAAAGTGTTCTTTAGGAATGAATTAGTTATGTAAGGTCTGAGTCAACCAAAGCACAACTTCCCTTTCAGGAAGACTTCAGTTGGGATTCTATCACCATATTCCTGGAGCCCAAAATGTTCATTTTTTTAGAGCTTGCATAAAATAAAGTCAAATAATGGAAATTTTAAAAATGATCAAAAAACCACAAGCATATTATTTTAAACCATAGGAAAGTCTGGAAGAGTTTATAATAAAAGCAAAAATCCTCCTGCCTCACCTTTTCCTACCCTAGGCCTGTTCCCTGGGCAATAACTCTTAAATTTTTTTTAGTAATGTTTTGTTTGTTTCTTGGTAGCTTCCTCCATATCTCTAAATAACATGACTGCTTATTTTCATTTTAAACATTGTCTATTGCCTTCCTGCTTTCATAGATGAGGATTTAGCTCATTTGCACTTCTCTACTCTCCATCTTCTCAATATAGTTTACAACACTTTACAGAAAATTCCTGAGTTAGGATGGTTCGGCTTACAATTTTTCACCTTTACAGTGGTGTGAAAGTGATGTGCATTTAGTAGAAACTGTACTTCCAGTAGCCATACAACCATTCTGTTTTTCACTTTCAGTACAGTATTCAGTAAATTACAGGAGATGTTCAACACTTAACTATAAAATAGGCTTCTGGGTTAGATGATTTTGCCCAACTGTAGACTAATGTATGTGTTCTGGGCACGTTTAAGGTGCTAGACTATGCTATGCTGTTTGGTAGGTTAGGAGTATTAAATGCATTTTGGACTTATGATATTTTCAATTTATGATGAGTTTATCGGAACACAACCCCACTGTAAGTCGAAGAGCATCTGTACTGACTTTTTCTGTTGTTACATAGCATAGGTTAGGTTATGCTGCAGTAATAAACAACCAAAAAACCTTAGTGGCTTAAAATCACTAAGATCTATTCCTCCCACCAACATTTCCAGTGCTGATTACCTGGGGGCACTGCTCCATGTCATGATCATCCTCCTTCTGGGGCACAGGCTGATGTTATAACCACTCTCCGGAATGATGGTGATGGAGGGAAAAACAGAGTGGCAAAACGTGTGCTGGCTCTTCAAGCTTCCACTCAGAAATGACATACATCACTTTTGCTCACATTTCAGTTCTCAAAACATGTTGCCAAGACCGACTCTGAGGAAGTGAAGAAGTATTTGTAGGGAGAGGCCCTGGATATTAATGATGAGTTATACAGTTTACTACATATATACTCTTGTAACTTTAATATAAGTATACCTCCATTTTTTTGTTCCACCACATAGTATTCCCCACTTTGTAAGATGAAAATGTTAATGCCCCTTTACCTTTCATTCATCCCTCCTCCTCCCTTTCTACTGCCCAGCTTCTTTCATCTGTACTTTTAATTTTACATTGTCAAAGTTGATAATTAAGTTGTCCATTCTCTGTCTTTAGGTTAATTCCAAAAGTTTAAAATTAATAAAGAGTACTTTATTGCTGTGACTGTGTAAGTATTGTTCCCTGAAAAGCCAGGGAGAATCTAACAATTGTATCTTTTGTTTCCTGGAATTTTTATTTACCATTATCCATTTCTTATAGTATTTGCCTTTCTTGCACCCCTTAATTTCCTTCAAACTCTCTGTGAAAATTAGGTGTTCTATGGAAATTCCTCTACTTTCTTCCTATGGTCTGTCTGTGCTCTTGCTCCAATCTGGATTGGTTACTCTCTAGACCAGGGTTTCTCAACCTTGGCCCTATTGACATTTTGGGCCAAATAATCCTTTGTTGTGGGGGCTGTCCTGTGCATTACAGGATGTTTAGCAGCATCTGGGCCTCATACACCCATTAGATACAGTAGCATGTGTGCACACACACACACGCATTACATACAGTAGCATGTGTGCATGCACTCACACACACAAGCGTGCACACGTGCACACACACACACACACACACTCTGACTTGTGGCAACCAAAAATGTCCCCAGATACCACCAGTTGTTCCTGGCAGACCAATGGGGAGACAAAATGGCCATTGGTTGAGAACCAAGGCTCTAGATAACAGTTGCCTTCTAGGGACTTTTCTTTACTATAGTCCTGGATCAGATTCACTGTTTCATGGATCCCGTGTTTCTCTCTCTTTTGTGGTTTAGTCCCTTGTTTTGCTGGAACACATCATCAAGAAACTTTTAAAGACAAGATATGTGGTAAATAGATTTTCCTCTGTCAGAATTTTTAGTCTTTTCTTTATTATTGACATCCTAAAATTTCACAACAATGTTTCTATAGTTGTGGGGGCTTTTTTGTTCCGTGTTCATTTACTAGGATGGGATTTCAAGGGACACTTTCAATCTGTGTCCTTTCTTGGGAAATCAGCTTATATCACTTATTTGTAATTTCTTCCCTTCCCTTTCCTCTGCTGTCTCTATAACCCCTATTAGCTGAATATTGGACATCTTGGATTGATTCCCTAATTTTCATGGGCCTGATTAGTGTGCATCAGCTATGATAATCCCTTCCCTCTTGCTAGTGATTGGTTTAGGAACCTAGGCTTAAGCCAATCGGAGATTGACAATCCTGTGATGGCAGTTATTAATAAATTCAGAGGTGGTCAATGACCAGTGAGGACCCTAGTGAGACTGAAATGAAGGATATTTAGTTTATGCTTGAAGGAGAGGCTTTGTCTCTCCTTCCCACCAGATGTGAATAAGTATGCATATACAGATTACTATAAATGGTTTCCTTACAACCACAGGAGAAACCAGCCCTAGGATGAATGGGATGCTTTAGATGGCAGAAAGAGGGATAAAAGAACCTGTGTACTTCATGAGATTATCCAGCTGCTGAATCAACTAATTTTGTGGCACTCATAATGTCTGGATGTCCTATTATAGGAGATAATACATTATATTTCATTGTTCAAGCCAACCTGTGGCAGGGTTTTCTGTTAACATGCAGTTGAAAACACTCTGATACCAAAGCTCATACATTTTCCATTTAGTTTCATCCTTGTGTAGGGGAATTAAATTGACCCTTCATGAATCCAAGTGTCTATCTCCAGAGTTCATGACCTTCCATCTGGAGAGTTGAATAAAATCACTGTCTTACTCCTGATTCCTTTACCCTATGACATGAAGTTATCCTCTGGTCAGTAACATTCTTTTCTGAATCAGGGAGGAAAGGGAATATCCATTTTTATGGAGTAACTATTATGTGCTAGGCATTTTGTCAGAGGTTTTAAAACATAATCTCATTTATTCTTAGCAACTCTATGCCCATTATATAGGTGAGGATCTAAGAGGTAGAGTAATTCGCTCAAGGTCATTAACTAGGAAATGGCACAGAATTGGTATTCAAACCAAGGGAGTCTATGTCAAAGCTGGTGCCCTTAATCAGGGTACTATATTGTCTCTTTCTCTTTTCTTTATTCAGGCCACTTGGTAAAACCCTCTGAGTTTCCTTTTTCTCGGGGAATTATCCCACTGACTACATCACATCTGAGCTCTCTCTCGCTCGAGCAGTCTTCTCAAGTGTGCTCTCCTTTCTGCCTTGATTTCTAGAATCACTCAGACCCCATAGTCTAATGCCACCCAGCCATAGTTATCTTTATCTTCTGGGAGAAGTAAGAATATCCGACACATGTTTCTGGCCAATTTAGCTTACCCTGAATATGGCAATGGAGTTTGCTCATTTTTGAGCATCTCCCCTCTGCAACTTTCCTAAAATAGAAAAAGGGATTTTCTTTTGTTTGCTTTGTTTTTGTTTTATTTCAGAATATTATGGGGATACATTTTGGTTACATGAATTGCTTTTGTACAGTTTGAGTCAAAGTTATAAGTGTTCCTGTAACCGAGATAGTGTGCATTGTACCCATTAGGTGTGAATTTGCCCATCCCCTCCTCCCCCCTCCCAACTACTTGATTTCCATTGGAAAAATACATTTTCAAAGTCATGAAACTAAAATTTGTTTTTATCAGAGGGTGTTTCTGGAGGGGTACCTTGAATATCTCTCAACCACTCCTCCTAGTGGCTGCCTACCTGGATTGCTCCCAAAGACATCTTTTCCTAGGCTCAGAAAAAGCTTTTAACAATGTTTTGTGAAGCATACTTTTGGTTAAGTAAAGGGACTTTCCTACTATGTGGATAGATGACTCCTCTAGTGGTTCTTACAATATGTATTTCAAAATCATGCAGAGTACATCAATAGAATAAAGGATAAAAACCATACAGTCATCTCAACAGACCCAGAAAAAGCATTTGAAAAAATTCAATACCCTTTTCATGATATAAAGACTTAACAAACTAGGAATAGAACAGAACTTCCTCACCCTGATAAAGGGCATCTATGAAAACCCCACAGCTAACATCATCAATGGTGAAAGACCAAAAGCTTTCTCCTAAGATCAGGAACAAGACACGTCTATTCAGCAATGTACTGGAGGTTCTAGTTAAGGCAATTAGGCAAGAAAATGAAATAAAAGGCATTCAGTTTGGAAAAGAACAATTAAAATTATTTTTATTTACAGGTGGCATAATCATGTATATAGAAAATCCCTAAGAAGTCCACAAAAAAGAACTAATAGAGCTAATAGTTCAGCAAAGTTGTAGCATATAAGATCAATACAACAAAAATCAATTGTATTTCTATACACTGGCAAAAAAAAATCCAAAATGAAATTAAGAAAGTAATTCCATTTACAATAGCATCAAAAAAAAGTAAAACACTTAGAAATAGGTTTAACAAAAGTAAGTGCCAAACTCTGAAAACTACAAAACATTGTCTAAAGAAATTAAAAAGATCTAAACAAATAGAAAGATATCCCATGTTCGCGGATTGGAAAACGTAATATTGTTAAGAGGTCAATAACTTCCAAATTAATCTATAGATTCAATGCAATTCCTATCAAAAATTTCAGCTGGCTTTTTTTGTAGATATCAACAAGCTGATCCTAAAATTCATACAGAAATGCAATAGTAAGCATAGCCAAAACAATTTAGAAAGAGAAGAACAAAGTTGCAGGACTCAGACTTCTCCTGATTTCAAAATTTACTGTAAAGCTACAATACATAAGACAACATGGTACTAGCATAAGGATAGATATGTAGATCAATGGGATAGAATTAACAGTTCAGAGGTAACATTCACATTTATAGTCAATTGATTTTTTTTGTTTCAGAATATAAGGAGGAAAGAATAGCCTTTTAAACAAATGGTGCACAACTAGATGTACACGTGGTTGACGAGTGGTTATACACATGTGAAAGAATGAAGTTGGACCCATACCTCACACCATATACAAAAATTAACTCAAAATGGATCAAAGACCTAAATGTAAGAGCTAACATTATAGAATTCTTGGAAGAAAACAGAGGTATATGTTGATTTATAATCACCAAGACCTTGGATTAGGCAATGATTCCTTAGATATGACACCAAATGCACAACCAACCAAAAAATAGATAACTTGGATATCATCAAATTAAAAATGTTTGGGCTGGGTGCAGTGGCTCACACCTGTAGTCTCAGCACTTTGGGAAGCTGAGTCAGGAGGATCATTTGGGGCCAGGAGTTCAAGACCAGCCTGGGCAACATAGTGAAACCCTCAAATGTTAACATTTTACCACATTTTTACCACATTTGCTTCATCCTTTCTCTCTCTCTCTCTCTCTCTCTCTCTCTCTCACACACACACACACACACACACACACACACACACACACACGCTCACACACACACCTCTTTTGTTCTGAACCATCTGAGAGTGTTATAGACATGATGGCACTTATTCTTAAGTACTTCAGAGTGCAGTTCTTAAAAATAAGGACACCTTCTTATATAACCCAAGTACACTGATCAAAATTAGATCATTAACATTGATACAATATTAACAAATCTACAGGCCTAATTCAGAAGTCACTGAATTTGTCCCAATAATGTCCTTTATAGCAGAAGAAAATCTTAGTTCATGAGTTGCACTGAGTTTTCATGTCTTCTTTAATCTGGAATAGTACTATAGTCCTTGTGTTTCACGACATTAACAATTTTGAAGAGTACAGGCCAGTCAGCTATTTTATAGACTGTCCCTCAATTTGGCTGTATCAAGTTTTCCTCATGATCAGATTCAATGTATGCAGTTTTGGAAGGAATATCATAGAAGTGATGTGTCCTCAGTAGGCACATGATATTTATTGGTCCCGTTACTGGCCCTATTGGCTTTGATCACTTGGTTAAAATCCTGTTTGCTAAGTTTCTCCACTGTAAAGTTACTATTTTTCCCTCTTATACTAATTAATGTCTAGTAGGGAGATACTTTGAGACTATATAAATATCTGTTACTCCTCAAACTTTCATCCAGTAGTCTTAGGCCACTAATGATTCTTGCCTGATTCAATTATTATTACAATTATGGCCAAATGGTAATTTTCTAATTCTGTCATTTCTCCTACATTTATTATTGCTGTAAAAATGAGCTCTCCCTTCACTACCATTTATTTACTTCTATCAGTGTGGACTCATAGATTCCTGCATTATTCAAAGGGTTATCATCTTTTATTATGATTGTTTATTTTAATGCTCCAGTTTTCTAGATTTGGCCAGTGGAAGTCTCTTCATGCTAGCTCTTGTGTCTGTTTGACATACCCCCATCATTCTTTGAGTACTTTGTTACTTTCTTGCATAAATGAGATATTCCAGTACTTTCCTTGCTCCAGCCCTGGAATCAGCCATTTCTTCAAGGAGTCCTGTTCCTTTTTGTAGAGAATGGCATTTAGGACCCAGGATCTGGAGGCTTATTGTGCTTGCTGCCTGGAGAACCTCTCAGTAGACAGAGCTATGAAATAGATGTGTGTACATGTATGTATATGTATGTATATGTATACACACACCTACAACATATTTATATGTATATGCATAAATATATACCCAAATATCTATATTTCTCTCTATATATTAATATGTATATAACAATGAGTTCACACTGATTCTCAAATTCCAATTCAAACCACAGAGTTCATTCTGTCCATCTCCTTTTCTATATTTTGAATCTCTTCACCAACAGTGAGAAATCTGCCCCACGTTAACTACAATGCATCATATTCACTTCTTAACTTACTATACTCTGGCTTCAGTGCTACCAATTCTCCAAAATTATTCTTGCCAGGGCCACAGTTTTTTTTTTATTTTTATTTTTTATTTTTTATTTTTTTGAGGCAGAGTGTCGCTTTGTTGCCCTGGCTAGAGTGAGTGCCATGGCGTCAGCCTAGCTCACAGCAACCTCAAACTCCTGGGCTTAAGCGATCCTACTGCCTCAGCCTCCCGAGTAGCTGGGACTACAGGCATGCGCCACCATGCCCGGCTAATTTTTTCTATATATATTTTAGTTGGCCAGATTATTTCTTTCTATTTTTAGTAGAGACAGGGTCTCGCTCTTGCTCAGGCTGGTCTCGAACTCCTGACTTCGAGCGATCCACCCGCCTCGGCCTCCTAGAGTGCTAGGATTACAGGCGTGAGCCACCTCGCCCGGCCAATTTTTTTGTAATTGTTGAATACAAAAGCCACTCTTTGGTCCTGATCTTCCTTGACCTGTCTTCTATATTGGACTCTTTTGAAACTCTTCCTCGAAATTCTCTACTTCCTTAGTGTGGTAGGCAGAATAATGGTCCCCCAAATATGTCCACATTCTAATCCCTGGAACTTGTGAATATGTTGCTTTCTATAGATGAAAGGACTTTCCAGATATGATGGAGTTAAGGATCTTGAGATGGGGAAGTTGTCCTGGATTGTTTGGGTGGACCCAATGTAATCACAAGGGTCTTTATAAGAGAGAGGCAGGACAGCAGAGAAGGAGATATAACAAAGGAAGCAGAGACAGTGAAGGAGATGTGACAACACTATGCTGCTGGCTTTGAAGATGGAGGAAGAGACCATGAGTCAAGGAATATAGGTGGTTTCTAGAAGCTGGCAAAGGCAAGGCAATGATTTATTCCCTAGAGCCTCCAGAAGAAATCAGCCCTGTTGACACCTTGATTTTAGCCCAGTGAGACTGATTTTAGATTCCTGATCTTCAGAGGTATAAGAAAATAAATGTGTTGTTTTAAGCCACTAAATTTGTGGCGACTTGGTATAGAGGCAATAGGAAACAAATACACTTAGCTCCATGATTCTACACTGTTCTGCTTTTCCTGCTTCCTTGGCTGCTGCTTCTTTACCTCCTATATAAATATCTCGTTACTCCTCAAACTTTCATCCACTAGTCTTAGCATCCACTAATGATTCTTGCCTGATTCAATTATTATTACAATTATAGCCAAATGATAATTTTCTAATTCTGTCATTTCTCCTACATTTATTATTGCTATAAAAGTGAGCTCTTCTTCCTCTGCCATTCCTCAAATGTTGGTGTTCCCCAGGGCTCTGTCCTCAGCCCTTCTCTTACTTCACTCTGCAACCTCTTCCTGGGTGAATGTATCTGCTCTCACAATCACAATGCACATTGTCATGATATCCACACCTATGTCTTTAGTCCTTATCTCTCTTCTGAGCAATCATCCACATATCCATTTGTCTACTCAACCATTCCACCTATTGTTCCATAGGCTCCTCAAACTCAACATGGCCAAAACTGATCTCATTATCCTCCCCCACATTTCCCCATCCCCATTTCCCCTGAAAGTTTGCTCTTGCTTCTGCATTCCTTATCTCAGTTAGTGGCAACACTATCCCCTTGCAGTCAACCAGAAACCTGACTCTTCGTGTCTCCCTATTTATTTTGTCACAAAGTTCCATTCAACTTTTCAAATCTTTCAAATATATGCTCTCCCTGTTATCTCTTGCTTAATTTATTGCAATTATTTCCCAACAGCTCTTCTGTTTCAGTTTCATGCCTTTTGAATCCATCCTTTCCAAAGCTATCTGAGTAATTTTTCCAAAATACAAATTTCATCATGCCATTTCTCTATTTAAAACCATTCAAAAACTCTGGATAATGTCCATCCTCCTTGGAATGTTATGTAGAATGTTTGGGATCTATCCTCTGACTACTTTATCAGCATTTTTCTCTTCATTCCACTCCACACTCAACCTATATGCCTACAATATTATCAGTTCATTGAAGTTATTACATTCCCTTTGGCCTCTGTGCTGTTCCACATGCCGTGCTATCTTTCTGAAATGTCCTTCTTCCCCTGAACAACTTCCACTCTGCTTTCAAGACTCATCTTTCCCTGACTACCCTCCTGCTACTTCCACGGCCTATTAGGACCCCGTCTTACGTGCTCTGTAGCAGCTTGTATTTATCACATCTTAGTACTTGATCACACTGTATTGTAATTGTCTTTCTCTTACTAGAATGTGGGCTCCTTAAAGATAGGGACCCAGCATATATTGAAAAATTAAACTCTAAGATAATGAGCTTCATATATAAGGCATCCATGAAAACTAATCAAGTTGCTTTGTAGTCGCAGGCTTATATCTTATTTTACTACATTAAAATATAAAATTTACTACATTTTTAATATACATTAAAAATTCTTTGGAATAAAATATAAGATTAATACTTTAGTTGTCATGTATTTTCATATACTGTATTTTCTACTGTCATTCTGTCCATCTGCACTCCATTTTCACTCCTTGAAGCTTATATTTCTTGGAAGGAAACTTAAAATCCCTTCTAAATGATCATCTTCAGTGAACAGGTAAGTAATTTTCCATAGTTGCACATAACTGAGTTCTTCATCCTCTCCTGCAAATTTTTCAGGAATTAGAGACTCTAAGGGTTGAAAAAGACCTTTATAGGTCTCATTTTTTAGTGGTTCCCAACTCTAATAGCTCATCAGAGACAGCCTGTTAATATATAGATTCTCAGGCCCAACCCCAGAGGTACAATACAGTACAATCTGAGATCAGTATTTCTAAAATTTTCTTCAATAAGTTAGGATGAACAACAACTGATTTTTAGGACACTTGATCCAGTCTAACCATCCTGCCAGGGCTTAAACATGCTGGATAGCTGTACAATTGGTCCTTCATATCCATGAATTCCATATTAGTGGATTTAATCAATCACAGATCAAAAATATTTGAAAAAAATTTGTGTCTATACTGAACATGTATAGATTTTTTTCCTTGTCATTATTCCCTAAACAATACAGTATAGCAACTATTACATAGCATTTGCATTGTATTAGGTATTATAAATAATCTAGAGATGGTTTAAAGTATATGGGAGTAGCTGGGCATAGTGGCTCATGCCTGTAATCCCAGCACTTTGGGAGGATTGCTTGAGGCTAGGAGTTCAAGACTAGTCTGGGCAATACAGTGAGACTGCCATCTCTACAAAAAGGTTTTTAAAAAAGTATATGGGAGGATGTGCATGGGTTTTATATGCAAATACTACACCATTTTATATCAGGGACTTAAGAATCCAGGGGTTTTGGTAACTGTGGGAGGTCCTGGAACCAATCTCCCACGAATACCCAAGGGAGAATTGTGTAGCATATGCTATCCTATTCAAACTTTAATGAGTAATTTCATTCAGTAGGTCTAGGTAGAGACTGAGATTCTGGATTTCTGGGAAACTCTCTTGTAATATGATGCTGCTGGTCCTTGGGACACACTTTGAATAGCAAGGGCATTAAAAGCACACAACAGTGGAGTCAGGGAAACTTGGGTTCAAATTTTACTTCTATCAGTTAGTGGATGTGCAACCTTTACTATACTTGTCTCATCCTCAGTTTCCCCATGTCTAAAAGTGATATGATAGTGCCTCATTGGGCTGTTATGGAATTTTTTTAAGTATACAAATGGATACACAGATATATGTGTATATTTTGAAAATTCTAGCAATCCAAACAAATTGAACACTCTCTTCATCTTGATTCTGCAGACTAATTGGAAGGAATTATCTTTACAATACTGTGTCTTTCTACACAGGAATATATCTCTTTTTATGTAGGTCTTTTGTATGTGCTATGATTTAAGGGCACTTAGCATGTTTCCTGGTACATTATAGGTGCTCAGTACATGGTAGCAGGTAGCTTTTTTATAAAAACATTCGATTATGAAAACTTTCAAACATATACAAAGTAGAGAGGATAGCATAAATGAACCCCCATGTAGCACTCACCCAGTTTCAACAATAATCAACATATGACTAATCTTGTTTTATCTGTATACCCAACCCATTTCTCCCTCCTTTGAATTATTTTAAAGGAAATCCTAGACACCCATAAAATTTCCTTCATGAACACTTCAGTGTGTATCTCTAAAAGATAAGGCCCCTCTCTCTTGCTCTCTCTCTCCCTCCCCCTTCTCATTATAACCATTATACCATAATTTTCAACTAAGAAATTAACATGAGATTCTTAATATAATCAAATATCCAATCAGCATTCAAAAATCCCCTATTGTGTCATAAACATCTTTTTGAAGTTAGCTTGTTCAAACCAGGAAAAGGGTAGTAGTTGTATTAATATTATTAATATTAATATCATCTTTACAATCTCTGCCAAACAAACCTCCAGCCACTGGACCTCCAGTAACAAGGAGCTTGCTAGCTCCCATGGCAGCTCATTTTAATCTTGGGATAGCAAGACTATGAGGTTTCCATTCAATCTAAAGAAATATTTTTGTCTCTCTATATCTCCCATCCATTGGGTCTTAGAACAAATCTGCTCCCTCTGCTCCATGACAGCCTATATTGCTTTCCTGTGGCTGCCATGACAAAGTACCACAAACCTGGTGGCTTAAAACAACAGAAATTCATTGTCTCACAGTTCTGGAGGCTAGAAGTCTGAAATCAAGGTGTTGGCAGGAATACCTTCCCTCTGAAGGCTGTAGGGGAGAATCTTTCATTGTTTCTTCCAGTCTGGGGGGCTCCTGTTTCTTGGTTTGTGGCAGTGTAATTCCAATCTCTGCCTCCATCTTTACATAGCTGTTTTCCCTCTATGTCTGTGTTCAAATTTCCCTCTTCTAATAAGGACACCAATTAGTATAAAGGCCCACCCTACTCTAATATGACCTCATTTTAACTAACTACATCTGCAAAGACCCCATTATCAAATAAGGTCACATTCTGAGGTGCTGGGGGTTAGGACATCAACATATCTTTTTTTTTTTTTTTGAAAATTTTTTTGTTATTATTTCAGCATATTGTGGGGGTACAAAAGTTTAGGTTACATATATTGCCCTTGCCCCCCACCCCCCTGAGTCAGAGCTTCAAACGTGTCCATCCCCTAGACAGTGCGCATTGCACTCATTATGTATGTATACACCCATCTCTCCTCCCCCTCCCCACATCTGCCCGATGCCCGATCAATGTTATTCCTAAATGTGCTCTTAGATGATGATCAGTGAAACCAATTTGATAGTGAGTACATGTGGTGTTTATTTTTCCATTCTTGTGATACCTCACTTAGTAGAATGGGTTCCAACTCTATCCAGGAGAACATAAGAGATTCTATATCCCCATTATTTCTTATAGTTGAGTAATACTCCGTGGTATACATATACCACATTTTATTAATCCACTCATGTATTGACGGACACTTGGGTTGTTTCCACATCTTTGCAATTGTGAATTGTGCTGCTATAAACATTCTAGTGAAGATGTCTTTTTTATAGAATGTTTTTTGTTCTTTTGAGTAGATGCCCAATAATGGGGTTGCTGGATCAAAGGGTAGGTCTCCTTGTATCTGTTTAAGGTATCTCCATATTGCTTTCCACAGAGGTTGCACTAGTTTGCAGTCCCACCAGCAGTGTATGAGTGTTCCTGTCTCTCCGCATCCATGCCCACATTTGTTGTTATGGGACTTTTTGATAAAGGCCATTCTCACTGGAATTAAGTGATATCTCATTGTGCTTTTGATTTGCATTTCCCTGATGATTAGAGATGTTGAACATTTTTTCATATGTTTGTTGGCCATTCTTCTGTCTTCTTTTGAAAAGTTTCTATTCAAGGACATCAACATATCTTTTGTGGGGGACATAGTTCAACCCATAACACAGCCCTTCAAATAATTGAAGAAAACCATCAAATCCCTCACAGTCTTCCCTGATCCTGGGTAAACCTTCCCTGTTTCTTCAATTGCTTCTGAGGTTTGGTTTTATTTTTTCCAAACCACTGGCATTTATTGAATAATCCAGCTTACCCCACCAATTGAAATGTTGTTCAAGTGTAGTTTGGCCTTGCAGAATAGATCCACACTATTTCCTCCCTGGATTCACATACTCAATTTCTATTATTGCAGCCTAAGTTTGAATTAGTACATTTTCTGTATCTCCCCTTCCATTCCCCTCACTTCAGGCCAAGTTAGGTGTCCCTCTTCTGTTCTTTTGTTTTACCTCTATCATTGCTTTTACCACACTTATGTAATAATTATTTGTGTGCAAAAGAATTAAGGATGTTATCAGTCAACTCAATGAGCCAACAGTGTGTGGTGGCTGTACAATAGCTAATTCATCAAGCATTAATTGAATTTTTACTATGTTCCAGGCACTCTATGTGGTGCTATGTGTACAACTTTGAATAAGGCATGGTTCTGCCCTCAGGGAGCTCATAGTCTAATGAGGGATATAGGCATGTGAACAGACAGGAAAAATAGAATGGGACAAGTGCTGTGACAAAGGCAAGTTCAGAATGCCTTGAAAGCACAGAAGAGGAACATCTAACCCAGCCCAGGGTGGGGCATGTTCTTTGAGGAGATGAGGGTAAGTCTGAGAGGATGACAAGACATCAGCCAGGCACAAGGGGAGTAAGTGGTTAGTGGTGTTGGTATCAAAGCAGAGGCAACAGCGTGTACAAAAGCACAGAAGTGTTTGCATGGAGAATTGCAATGTTGCATGCAGTTTAGAATTGCTGAAACATTAGCTGTGAGTGAGACAGTAGCTGGTGAGTTTGAGGAGATTTGTATGATCCTGATGTAGCGTGGACTCCATCTTATAGGCAATGAAGTGTTACGTGATCATATTTTCGCTTTGAAAAGCTAAGTCTGGTGGCTGTGTGGAGAACTGGATAGAGTAAAAACTGGAGGCAGAAATACCAGCTAAGAGCTGATGACAGCTAGTAGGTGTGTGATGGGTTGAGAAATATTTGAGAAGTATAGTCATTAAGGTTGGGTTAGAATTTAGATATGGGGAGAGTGGGGAGGAGGCAAAAATGACTTTCAGGTTTCTAGTGTGGGGGTGACTGGGTGATGTCATTAACCGAGACTGAGAATAGAAGAAAAGGAATAGGTTTGGGGAGGAGATAATGGGTTTGGTTTCAGACATGTTAAATGTGAGGTGCCTGTGGGATTTTTCAGGCTTGGAATAAAGTTCTGGCCTGGAGATATAGATTGAGGTGTCATCAGGATGAAGGTAACAGTATAAAACAATGAGAATGGATGAGACCACCTAAGAGAATTTGGAAAGTGGAAAGAGCCAAGGACTGAGGATGGAATCCTAGTCAACACCCACATTTTAGAGGCTGATGAAGGAGGAGGACCACATGAAGGACAAAGTAACAATAGTAAGGTATGCAGGGAACTAGGAAAGTGTGTATCATGGCAATCAAAAAAAAAAAAAAGAAAGAAAGAAAAAGAAAAAGCAACAGCATCCAATGATACCAAAAGGTCTAGTAAAATAAGAGTTTCAGGAAAAATCTTTAATTCCTTGCTAAAATCCAAAGAAATGCAAAGTTCTATTTCCATTTCCTTGTTCTCCCTATCTATTAGCCCTATCAAAGAAGGAAATCAGGTTAATCTGACTTATTCTTTGTGAATAATCTCTCCCTTTAATAATCTCTGAGTGTCTTAGAATTTTTATTAAATTAACTAATATTTATTGACCACTTATTATTAATATATGCCAGGCATTGTACTCTAAGCTCTGTTCTAGGGTCATTAGCAAACAAGACAGACAAGATCGTTGCTCTTGTGGAAGCTTATAATTGAGATGTAGTATGGCACAATGCTTATGAGTCTGGGTCTAACTCCTAGAGTCACCACTGGCTAAACTATGTGACCTTGGATCAATTACTTAATCTCTCAGCCTATGTTTCTTCATTTACAAAATGGGGAGTTAAAGGATTATTGTCAGAAGGTTATTACTAAGATTGAAAGAGTTCATACATTTAAAGTGCTTAGAACAGTGTCAGACACAAGCTAAGAGCTCAATAAAAGTTATTATTTGGTTGTGTGTGGGGGCAGGGTGAGAATAAGTCTATGAATAAGAAAATACCACTTAGTGATAGGTGTAGTGGAGATAATTAAAATAGGAAGATTTGAAAGCAAGTAAATGTGTAATTACTTTATATTGGGTGGTATAATCCAAGACAATGATGTTTGAGCTGAATTCTGAACAGAAAAGATTAGTCATGTAAGAATCCTGGCAAAGTACACTCCAGATGGAACAACAATGGCCCTTGGGCCAAATCTGGTCCACAGCCTGTTTTTGAAAATAAAGTTTTATTGTTTATGTATTGTCTATGGCTGCTTTTGTACTCAACAGCAGAGCTGAATAGTTGGGACAGAGATCATATGGCCCACAAAGCCTACAATATTTACCACTGGTTTATTACAAAAAATGTTTGCCAATCCCTGCTCTAGGCAGTGGGAACAGAAAATGCAAAGGCCTTAAGCAAGGATGAATGTGTAGAGTTCAAGAAACAGAAAGAAGTACTAAAATGGGTGAGAGGAAGAATGGTATGAATCTTGTCTCAAATCAACATTAAACCCACTGATCTTTAGTTTATAGAATTTACCTTTCCTTTTTTAAAAGCTTCTCATTTCTAGTTTTTGAGGATCTGATAATGATTTTTCTCCCATTTGTACATTTTCCAAAGGATCGCTGACAGGGGTTTGTAGATCTTACTTGCACGTTCTCAATAGCCTAGGGGTAATTCATTCAGGTCAGAATATACGACGAACTAATTTAGAGCAGCAGTTTTTTTTTTTTTTTTTTTTTTTGAGAGAGAGAGTTTCCCTCTGTCACCCTGGCTAGAGTGCAGTGGTGTCATCGTAGTTCACTGCAACCTCAAACTCCTGGGCTCAAGTGATCCTCCCCCTTCTGCCTCCCAGAGTGCTAGGATTACAGGCATAAGCCACTGTGACTGGCCTAGAGCAGCACTCTTAACCCACTGTAAGCCAGTATCCTCCTAACAGGTCAAAATTAACAGAATACACTGTCTCCAATCATTGCCTATTTTTAATTTGAATCCCCCTCCACCTCATCTCACAGATATCTTTGAGTTGGAATTTATTGCCATGACTCTTAAGTAACTCTGATTAATATCTATGATATTAGACACACACATACACATGCATGTACACACACATATCTCTATATCTACATATCTATGATAGTGTTTCCAAAACTATATTTTGACAGACACTAGTGCCCTGAGATATTAATAAGTGAGTAGAATATAAATGTTCCATGGTCAAGTATGTTTGGGAAATGCTAGACAAAGCTGAAATAGGTTTTATTTCTTACAAGAGTTCTTAGAGCCTTAATATGCTAATGTGTGCTATGAGTCTCCAAGAGGGAGATTCAGTCTGCAGCATTTCCTAAACACATCTGATCAAATCCTTTTTTCTCAGAACACCAGTTAATATCTTGAGGAACAGTAGTGTTTCTTAAATCAGTTTGAGAATTGCTAGAAGAGAGGCCACTGAGACCCCAAGTAATGTATCTGGCCTCCCAGCATGAAGCTGCTATAAATGCACTAGTACTGCCACAGGGTGCTCTCTGAGTGTGATATTCTTATTGCAGATGGAAGATTGGGGTAAATCTATATCAGGTTGGAAAGGTCATCTCTGAACCATACTCTTTCCTCTGTTTATTGCCATTCATCCAGCAAATATTAACACCTACTATGAGCCAGGGACTGTTCTAGGTTTTGGAGATACACCAGTGATAGAGACAGACAAGGTTCTTGTTGTCACCAATGGTATATTCTAGCGTGTGTGTGTGTGTGTGTGTGTGTGTATGTGTGTGTGTGTGCACATGTATGCATGTATGCACATAATAAACACATGATACTTTTAGGTAATGATATGAGTTCTGAAGGAAACAAATGGGGTGCTATATTAGAGAATAATGTGGAAGGTCTACTTTTTTATTTATTATTTATTTTGAGACAGGGTCTCACTCTGTTGCTCAGGCTAGAATGCAGTAGCGTCATCATAGCTCACCGCAACCTCAGACTCCTGGGCTCAAGTGATCCTCCTGCCTCAGCCTCCCAAGTAGCTGGGACTACAGGCATGTGTCACTACGCCTGGGTTATTTTTCCATTTTTTTAATAGATGAGGGTCTCTCTATGTTTCTCAGGCTGGTCTTGATATCCTGACCTCAAATGATCCTCCTGCCTTGGCCTCCCAATGTACTAGGATTATAGGCATGAGCCACTGCCCCTAGCAGGAAGGGTTACTTTAGATAAAGTGGTCAGGGAAGGCTTCTCCTGGGAGGTGATGCATAACATGAGAGAGGGCACTAGACAGCCATGTGAAGGGTGGAAGGAAGAGCACTCCAGCAGAAGGAAAAGAGCATATAAAGTTCTGGGGTAGCCAAGAGCATGGTGTGGTTCAAGGGGTATCAGAAGCACAGTGTATTTGGATTGTAGTGAGCAATGGTGAAGAGTAGAACAGGATGAGGTTGGAGAGGTAGGCAGGGGCCAACTAATGCCAGAGCTTATAGACCATGTTAAATAATTTGAATTTTACTCTAATGGCAGTGAGAGGAGATTGTAGGGTTTTAAGCAGGGTATGGGGGTAAAATGATCATATTTCCATTTTGAAAAGATCACTCTGGCTGCAGTACTGATTGAAAGTGCAAGTGGAAAGACCAAAATAAGCCATGGACTTTGGGGAGAGGAAAGTGTCAAAGACGTCTTTCCAGTATCTGGCTTAAGCGGTTGGATGGTGCTATTTACTGAGATGGGGAGGAGTAGAGACTAAGAGTTCTTTTTTCGTCACATTATGTTAGCACTGTCTGTGAGACAGCCAGGTGGAGATGCAAAATAGTCAACTGTATATGTAAGTCCGGACTCAAGGGGAGAGGTCTGAGCTAGAAGGATAAAATTGGGATCCACTGGCATGTGGATTGTACTTAAAACCATGGAACTAGAGAAGGTCACCTAGGCAGTGAGTGCAGCTAGACAAGAAAGTCAAGGACTGAACCTTGGGGCACGGCAACCTTCAGGGGTACAATAGAAGAGCAAGAGTGGGAACTAAAATAAAATTTTAAGGCTCATCCCACCACCAGCTGACTGAATGGACCCCGTTGTGGCCAAAGGAATACCCTAAAACTAAATTGCCTGCCAAGAGGAGGGAGGTTAGACAAGCCTCAACATGCCCCTCTCCCTTCTTGGGGACATTCTTTGTAACCCATTAACAAGCCTAAGCATATGCAACACAAACCTACAGGCCCTCAATTTACACAACAAATCTATGTCCAGTGGCTTTTCTCTGATAAACAGGAACTATGTTAAAACATTCCCAGCCTTTAGACAAAGCTTCATGTCTTTAACCAATTACAAGCCAAAGAATCTTTAAACCCACCTGTAACCTGTAAGCCCCCGCTTTGAGATGGCCCACCTTTTTGGGCCAAACCAATGTATGATTCCCACGTATTGATTTATGACTTTACCTGTAACCCCTGTCTCCCTGCAATGTATCAAACCAAACTGTAACCCAGCCACAGCGAGTCCACTTGCTCAAGGCCTCTTGGGCGTGGCTCTGGGTCATGGTCTTCAAATTTGGCTCAGAATAAATCTCTCTAAAATTATTTTACAGAGTTTGGTTTCTTTTCCATTGACAAGAGGAAGAGGAAGCAACAGAACTCCAGGAACAGGCAGTGAGACAGGAGGAAAACCAGGAGGTCAGGTCACAGAAGCCAGACTCTAAGTGACCTGGTGCTGCTGGTTAGGAAGGCATAGGCACCAGTAAGGTTTAGGCTTGAGTCTGAAGACACATTAAAACTCCAGGAAAATATTTACCAACGTAGTATAGCTATCCAACATACATATTTATGCTACCAGACACAACAATTCAGATAAGTCACAAAATTGATAAAAACAATAGCAAAATATAGATCAAAGGAGAATTAAAAAGTACCAGGGGCATGCCACTTCTCCATACTGGGAACATATTTATTTTGAAACTTTCTCCCTTAAGCAGACTACAGGGCCCATTCATAACTAGTTTCAAGAACAATGTCCTATTGATGAGTCCATATCAAAAGTGCTTTTCTTCTCACCATCCTGTTAAAAGCCCCCTGGTTAGAAAAGCATTCAGTCAACCTCTGCATTTCAGACAACTAGCTGCTTCTTCTGAGAGCAGCATGAAGGTCCCCTTCTGCAGAAGCAATGATTCTCTTGCACAACAAAATCACCCTTCTGTGGTTTTTGCTTCTGGAACAGACTGGGCTCTGTGCTTCTCTCAGTAGAAAGTATCTGGAGCAGTTCCCCCCACCCCCCACATTCCTAGCAGGCAAAAGCAGCCCAGGAGCTGTCCTTTGCCTACTATAGGCCTGTGGTGTGGTGAGTCTGCCTCAGATTAATTCAATTAAACACCTCAAGCTGAATCTGTCAAACATCTTTTTTCAGTGGGCCAGATTTATTTTGTTAATTGGATCAGCATATGTTATATACAAAGGTAACCATTAAATAATTACAAACAAATAATTTCATCACATATTCCCAGCCAATTTTGCATCTCCTGCCAGATACAAAACCTTTACTTTAATAAATTTACAGTGAGTAATTTGCATAAAACCACTGAAAGTGGGGATATTTTCAAAGCAGCTGCTTATGTGATGTGATTAGAAACATCTCCTCACCCCCTCCCCACCCACACACGCTATTAGTCATTCTTTTGAATTAGCACATTGAAGGCCTCTGTTAAAATTAAAATATTATCTCCTAATAGACAAATGAAGCTATTAACATTAAGCTCAAATTAGTTGATTGAATTCCTTAATCACTTAGTAAGGTCCTTTGTGAAAGGCACCCAGAAGCAGTTAAGTTTTGAGGAGGGAAAAGAGAGGTTCAGAATATAGTTTGCTGCCTGGGGAGGGAATATGGGGTTGGGAGTTTTGCATAGAGCTCTGGTAAACCAGGGACCAATTTGAAAGCATTGGAATACCAAGTGAAAGGGAGATTTGTTAAAAAGGGAAGAATAGGATGTTTTTTAAAAGACAATAAAGGCCATTAAAAGCAAATCTCCTTTACTACCAGTTTTGCCAAGAGCTAGCTACCTTTGTTCAGATATGTCTATGATGAGAGCAGTCACTTCTTCACATTTTAGAAAATTCTCCAGCTCTCTGTGCGGATCATCAAGTGAAATTGAAGAATTCTTAGAGATCAATTGACCTGTGACTCAACGTTGGGTTCAACTTGTTCTTTGAAGACATGCCTTCAAATTTGTTTTAAACTACAGAAGAAATTCTCCTTGTGGAATATTCAAACAGTTATAAAATAAATAGAATCAAAACTGAAAGATTCCCTCAAACACCTACCCCAACTCCAGGCTCACACTGTTTACAGGGTGCTTTCAGGTTCTTTTCCATGCATTTACCGGCATATGCATATACCTGTTTGCCCTGTACTTGTTCTGTATACCTCCTCCTTTTTATTTTTTTATTTGTTTTATAGTGGTAAAATACACATAACATAAATTTACCATTTTAACCACTTTCGAGTGTACAATTCAGTGGCATTAAGTAGATTCGCAATGTTGTGTAACACACTATTTCCAGAATTTTTTCATCACCCCAAACAGAAACTCTGTATGCATTAAACAACAACTCCTCATTTCCCCCCTCCCCTCAGCCCCTGGTAATCTCAATTTTACTTTCTGTCTCTATGCTCCTTTCTCTTTTAAAACTGTTTTTGAAATGGTAATACGTGACCATCGTACAAAAATTCGAACAATTCAAAAAAGCATATGCAGTGTTAAATACTCCTTCCTGTGCTTGTCCCTCAGGCAACCAGTGTAGTCAGTTTCTCAGGTATCTTTACAGAAGAGTCTACGCACACACAAGTGATGGGGCAAGGGGAAACTGAAAGTTTGCTGAAAGATCAACTCGCAATTAAGGCAGATTAATAAGCAAACGGGGAGAATCACAGAGTGATTAGCCCATATCACGATGCGGTCCAGAAATTTATAAACTCTTCTTTTAGAGCGGAGGAGGGATGAGGAATATAGATGATTCTGTTTACGGGCAATGAATAGTTGCCAGGGAGGATGAATGGATGCTTGGGAGAATGAATGGGTGGGCAGGAAACCGATTGACTTGTATATTAGCCTGAGAGACAGGTATTATGTTTGAAATGACTTGGGCCAGGTCTCTTTGCATTCTTCTTGATATTCTTTCCTGAGAAATATTGAGATAATTGGGAGGGAAAAGGAAGTCTATTGTCTTTTTGATGGGTCATCTTGTTTACGCAGACAAAGAGAAAGCCCCTTCCAAAGTCTGTGGATTTCTTTTTTCTTTTTTCTTTTTGCATATTATGGGGGTACAAATGTTCAGGTTACATATATTGCCTTTGCCCCACCTGAGTCAAAGCTTCAAGCGTATCCATCTCCCAGATAGTGCGCACTGCACCCATTAGCTGTGAATGTACCCATCCCCTCCTCCCCTTCTCACCTGCCTGACACCGGATAAAAGTTACTACTAAATGTGCACATAAGTGTTGATCAGTTAATACCAACTTGATGGTGAGTACATGTGGTGCTTGTTTTTCCATTCTTGTGATCCTTCACTTAGTAGAATGGACTCCAGCTCTATCCAGGATAGTACAAGAGGTGCCAGACCACCATTGTTTTTTGTAGCTGAGTAGAACTCCATGGTATACATATGCCACATTTTATTAATCCATTCATGTATGGATGGGCACTTGGGTTGTTTCCACATCTTTGCAATTGTGAATTGTGCTGCTATAAACATTCTAGTGCAGATGTCTTTTTTATAGAATGTCTTTTTTTCCTTTGGGTAGATGCCCAGTAATGGAGATTGCTGGATCAAATGGTAGTTCTACTTTTAGCTCTTTGAGGTATCTCCATATAACTTTCCACAGAGGTTGTACTGGCTTGCAGTCCCACCAGCAGTGTATGAGTGTTCCTATCTCTCTGCATCCACACCAACATTTATTGTTTTGGGACTTTTATTTATTTCTTTTTTTAATTTCAGCTTATTATGGGGGTACAAAAGTTCAGGTTATATATATATATATATACACATATATATGTGTGTGTATATATACCTACATGTTTTGGGACTTTTTGATAAAAGCCATTCTCACTGAAGTTCAGTGATATCTCATTGTGGTTTTGATTTGCATTTCCCCGATGATTCTCTCTCTCTCTCTCTCTCTTTTTTTTTTTTTGAGACAGGGTCTTCCTCTTGTCCAGGCCCGGGCCAGAGTGCAGTGGCATCATCATAGGTCACTGAGACCTTGAACTCCTGGGCTCAAGCAATCCTTCTGCCTCAGCTTCCCAAGTAGCTGGGACTAGAGGCCCTTGCTACCACATCAGGCTAATTTTTCTATTTTTTGTTGAGATGGGGTCTTGCTCTTGCTCAGGCTGGTCTCAAACTCCTGACCTCAAGCAATGCTCTCTCCTTGGCTTCCTGGAATGCTAGGATTACAGGGGTGAGCCACCCACTGTGCCAGGCCTGATTTCTAAAGGTCTTTAATTCAAAATATTCTTTATACCAAGGAGTCATATTCTGGGGTGAAATTTCCTGAGGTCCTTCACAAGAATACATGGACATATACCCCTCCTCTTTTACACAAGTAGTAGCAAATCATACACAGTTCTGCACTTTGCTTTTTTCATTACATGATATTCACGATTGTTATATATGTGCATATCATAATACATATGCATATAAAAATTATTTTAATGATTACATAACTTATTTATCCATTCCTCTGTTATGCTGGGGTCAGCAGACTTCAGACAAATTATTTTTTAAAAAATTAAATTTTTTGTGGTAAAAAAACCCACATAACCTAAAATTTACCCTCCTAACTATTTCCAAGCATACAGTACAATATTGTCAACCACGTGTACAGTGTGCAACAGATCTCCAGAACATCCCCCCATCCTACGTGACTGAAACTCCACACCCACGGAACAACTCTCCCCTTTCCCCAGCCCCTGACAGCCATCATTCTACTTTCTGTTTCTGTAAGTTTGACTATTTTAGATAGTCATATAAGTAGAATCATGCAGCATTTGTCTTTTTGTGACTGGCTTATTTCACTTAACATAATGTCCTCAAGGTCATGTATGTTGTAACATATGACAGGATCTCTTTCTTTTTAAGGCTGAATAATATTCCATTGTATGTATATACTACATTTTGTTCATCCATGCATCCACTGATGGACGTTAAAGTTGCTTCCACCTCTTGGCTATTGTGAATAATGCTGCTATGAACATGGTGTGCTAATATCTCTTTGAGATGCTGTTTTCAATTCCCTTGGATAAATATCCAGAAATGAGATTGCTTAATCATCTGGTAGCTCTATTTAACAATCATATTATAATTCTATTTTCAATTTTAGTTCTATTTAATAATCATATAGTAGTTTCATTTTTATTGTTTTTTATGAATCTCCATACTGTTTTCCATAGTGACTATACCATTTTACATTCCCTTACATAGTGGCTGTACCATTTTACAACAGTGTGCAAGGGTTCCAATTTCTTTACAACCTTGTTAACACTTATTGTTTGCTGGGTTTTCTTTTTTATGATAGTGGCCATCCTAACAGATATGAGGTGACATGTCATTGTGGTTTTGATTTGCATTTCTCTGATGATTAGTGATGTTGAACATCTTTTCATATGCTTGTTAGCCACTTGTATATCTTCTTTCGAGAAATGTCTACTCAAGTCCTTTGCCCATTTTTAAATAGAGTTGTTTTTTTATTATTGAGTTCTAGGAGTTCTTCACATATTACCGATTTTAATCCTTTATCAGATATGTGAGTTGCAAATATTTTCTCCCATTCCCTAGGTTGCCTTTTCACTCTGTTGATTGTGCCTTTTGCTGTGCAAGTTTTTAAAACGTTTTATGCAGTTCCATTTACCTATTTTTGCTTTTGTTGCCTGTGATTTTGGTATGACCATTAACTTTTACTTCTCTTCAGGGCTGGACTTTCATCAGGTTAGCTAGTTGTAATTTTTGCCTTCGTTTCCACCTCAGTGCTCTCTAGCACATTGTTTAACAGGGTGTTGGCTGATTACTATTGGTTACCTGATGGGATACACCAAGAGCTACCTTAATTTTTCTGTTCCATGCATAGTAATGGGAGGCCTATGTGTGTGTGTGTGTGGAGGTGTTTCCTCCCATTTTCTCGATTCTTTTTCTTCTTCTCCCCTTTTGCCCCATGTTAGAAACAGAATCTCCTCTGGGGCTTCCTCCTCTCCCTGGGCCATCCACCTTGTGAGTGGGGCGGTGGTCTCCGAGCCAATGACAGATCAGCAAACAGGCTGACTCCAGCCCAGGGGGAGGCTCCTGGGTTCCAAATGGACCAATTAGCTTATTTAGGTACCTGGATAAGTAGCATCTGCCTCATTGTCTTCGTTAGTAACGACCCCTCTCTCTGGTTTTGCGTCTGGGTTTGCCGGTCAAGGATTTGAAGGTATAAAAGAAACTCTTTTTTTTTTCTTTTGATAGCTTTAATCCATCCTCACAACTTCTGCCCAAGGCCAATAAAACACAGCCATTCTCCTTTTGTAAAAAGAAAGAGGGGTTGGGTTTCCTTCAATTGTCTGCCCTTTTCTGTCTCCTCCACTATTTTTGTTTTACTCTGTAGTTAACTTTGCATAGAGCAGCTTCATACGCAGGACCTGTGCGGTGGACCCAGGCACTCTCTTCTCTTCTCCTTGCCGGTTATAAGGGCCTTTTCCTTGTTGTAACCTGGCGGTTTGTGGGGCCGGGGTGGCGGGAGGGAGAAGAGTTTGACTATAGTCTTCTTCTGCATTTCACACACATTCTGTGCGCTCGATCTCTCTCTCTCTCTCTCTCTCTCACACACACACACACACACACACACACACACACACACACACACACACACACACGCCCGCTTGGGTCCCTCTCGGTGTCCCTTCCTTCAAGATGACAGGGCGCTGGAGAAAAGGTTGCTGGAATCAGCTGGTAAGTACAGTGGTAACCCGAACCCCACCCACCCGCTGCCTTTGCTTGCTCAGGTTTCTCCGGTCACTCCTGCCAGGGGAGAAGACATGTAAATGCGCCTCCAGAGGAGGGACTGGGGGAGCTGGGAGTGGCGGGGGCGGTGGAAGGTGAGCCCGAGAAGGTGGCCGAGTGCCCCTTCTGCCGGGGCCCTTCCCAGTGCTCCCTTGGGGTGTCAGCCCCAGCCCTGTTTTTCCCCACTCCACCCCCCTTTTCGAAGGGATTGCCTTTTTTTTTCCTCTGCGGCGGCGGAAATGACAGTGTGGTGCTGCCGTGGTGTCATGGTGCTGCCCCTGGACTGAGGGGCAAAAACTCTTTAAGTTTAGCTCGGGAGACACAGCCGCGGTAGCATCGCGGCCGCCGTGCTGTCCCCTGCGGGGCGCGCGGGCTGGCGGATCCCGGCTGCTGCGCGGCGGCGGCGGTAGCGGCAGCGGCGGCGAAGGCGGGCGGCGGCCTAGAGTGGCGGCGGCGGCGGCGGCGACGGCGGCCCAGGAGCTCGCGCCGGAGCCCCAGCCAGCTCGCTGCGGAGGCAGGCGAGCGCCCAGCGCCCGGCGCCCTGGGGCGTGCAGAGGAGATGGCTGGCACCTGGGAACGCTATGGGTAAAACGCGCCCCCTCGCCGGGGCCCTGGGGGTCGATCGTCGCCGCCCGCGCGGGGCTCGGCCCCGGCTCCGGCAGCTCTTCAGGTGCCGCCGGGGCCGGCGCTGGCTGAGGGTTCTCGGGTTCGGCGGGGCGGGGTGACGGGGCCCGCGAGGCTTGAGGCGGCGGCGGCAGGGGCCCGGGCCCCGTTCTGGCTGGCCGTCGTGCTGCTGGGGCCGGGGCTGCTGCTGCTGCCCTTCTGGGACGGAGTTTGCACTCCCGGGTGCGGGGCGGGGGCGGCCCGAGGCCTCCCGCGGAGCCTGGCCCCGGCCGGACGCAGGCAGTCGTGCGGCTCCCCCGGCGCCTGGGCGCGAGTCTGGGAAAGGGCAGCGCCGCCTTCCCACGCTCCCGCGGCCGGCAGCCCCCGCCGCCCAGGCGGCGCCCCTCGGCCGGCCGGCTGCCGGGCGGTGCTGGCGCAGCGGCCAGCCTTGCTGCGGACGCTCTGCCGGCGGGGAGGCCCGGCGAAACTTAATCCCTTTTCTGCCAGGGGAGCGATCCTCCAGTCTCTGGGTGGTGCCTTATTTCTGGCCTAGCTGTGAAACCAGCTCCGTGGGGGAGAGGGGAAACTTACATGTGTCCACAGGACAGACTGCGACTGAACCCAGGGGGAGGTGGGGTTTTTCCATTCTTGGCTCGTAAGAATTAAGTAAATAACGGCGGGGTAGATTTACAGAAACATTACTCGTGATGATAAGGTTTAGGTTACTTAGCACTTTGTGTGCAGCACATTATAGTTCAGAGGCGTTTATTCTTAGAGCAGGAAATTGGGATCCTGGGGTCATCGTGCTCTTCACTTTCTCTCTCTCTCCCCCACTCCCCCACCCATCTTCATGAACACTCACCTTCTTCCTATTTGCCCCCCGCAAAGCTCGCACCGGAGCTCCTCTGCCCCCAGCCTTTCCACATCAACCTGTGCACTCTCAGTCTCCCAGCCATGCAGCGTCTTTCTTCTCAACCACTTTGACTTTTTGAGGATTTCTGAGCGTGAGGCGAGTCTATGGTGTTGGTTGTGTGTCTGTGAGGAGGAGCTCTTATAAAGGAATATATTGGAAATCATATAAATAGAGAAGTACGGTGTGTGGGTCTGATTCTCACTTTGGGCCTTTAACCTCATTCTGTTCCCTCCCAGTACCCCAATCAGTTCTCTGGCAATGTTCCAACCGAAGGGAGTTGCTGAATAACGAGTTCTCCTCCCCTAAGTTTCTTCTGTTTTGGGAACGTTTCATTCCATCGCAGATGGTTAGGCCCCCCCCCCCACATTCCTCTTTCTTTGATTTTTTAAATTTCAGAATATTATGGGGATACAAACGTTTTGGTTACATAAATTGCTTTTGTACTTTTTTTTTTTTTGAGACAGAGTCTCACTCTGTCGCCCTGGGTAGAGTACAGTGGCCCCATCATAGCTCACTGCAACCTCAAACTCCTGGGCTCAAGCGATTCTCCTGCTTCAGCCTCCTGAGTAGCCGGGTCTACAGGCGCGCCAGGATACTGGGCTAATTTTTCTATTTTTAGTAGAGACGAAGTCTCACTCTTGCTCGGGCTTTTCTCCAACTCCTGAGCTCAAGCGATCCTCCTCGGCCTCCCAAGTGCTAGAATTACAGGCATGAGCCACCGAGCCCGGCCTTTTGTAATGTTTTCAGTCAAAGTTGTAAGTGTACCCATCCTTGGAAATCAATCGGGGGAAAGGAGGGGATGGGTAAATTCACATTCCCCTTTCTACCTCATCTCCACTCATCACTGCCTGAGGGGGAAACAGTCTTTACTATTTTTATTTATTCCTGCCCAATCAATTAACTTAATATGGATATATAATGTGAATTAGATTTCTCCTGATTGTTCCTCACAACTTGATTTTATGTGGTTTTAATACAGGTCTAGGAGCCTAGAAGATCAGAGAGTTCATCCCAAATCTGATGTTGCATTGGCTTCATGGCCTTAGGACATTCCTGTGACCTTTCTTTCATAGTTGGTGCACTTGTGTAAAAGGCATCATATTGTGTACAGGGTATTATGAGTCTTGGCTTGGTCCTTTGAAGATGAAAGGGTTCTATAAATCCTCAGCATTATACTTTTCAAAGAAAGCACTTCATTTACCTTTTATTGGGTTAGTGGATTGACTGGATGTAAATGTAAGTAGGAACCCTGGTTTACTGAGAACCTTCCTTTGCCATTATTAGCCCTCCTGGGAGCCAAATCTATCATCATACATACGTCCTAAATCTGTTTTTTCTTCCAATGCATGTACAACTGAATAAAAACATACATATAACTAGGCATAAAGAGTTATGGTGATAATTTTAAGTTGAGGATTGAATCATATCTAATGTATTCTAACCTAACAATCTGAGTCAGACTCATTTGAAAACATAACCTCACCTATTCTTATCCTATATGGGGGCAGTTAGTTAATTTCTAATGAAAAGTGGCATAAATTATTTTAGGCATGGCTATATAAGCATGATTAGTATCTAGCAGCAGGGAGTCAACAATATTTATTAAGCACCTATAATATGCAGAGTCCTCTGCTGACTGGGCTGAAGCCCCACACTTGGCTTAGTATTTTGGCCTCCTCTTTGTTCCAGGCCTAACTCCATACTTGTGGCTCCAGGATTAGGACAGGGAAGGGCTGTGCAGGACAGGGATAGAGGCCAGGGACATGAAGGGGTGGTTGTGTTCCTCCTGTTTACTTTTATGACTACTAGAATTCTCATCTGTCATGTTGAACCTTGCAAGGCCACCTCTGCGAAGTACTGCTACAAATCAGACTTACTTGGTTGCTTTATGAACATATCATCTGAACAGTGCAAATTGATTTAGATGAAATTGGCTTAGTTAATCCCTCCTCTAAGAGCTGAGAAACTTGCTCCAACTTGCAGATCCCAAAGTAATGCCAGTGGAGTCTCATCATTGCATCCAAATATTGCTCTGGGTAGTGAGCCTATCCGTTCCCTCATCGTTCCTCCTATAAAATCTGCTGACACTAACAATTGACAAGGAAACTACAGAAGGAGTATGTCTTCATTGCTCAGTGAACCTCATTGGCTTGGTGAAGAGGAGAGAATATTGTCTTTTCATTGTATCCCTTAGAACTCAAATTCTGTCTTTCTCAACAGGGACATAGAGCCCTAAAAAGGGTGAGGACAGGGCTGAGGCACAGAATATATCTCAAATGGCTGTTCTTGGAGGTATCTGCTTGGCCTTAGGTGTGTCTGTCATTCAGTCGTTTTTTTTTTTTTTAATGTTTCTTTTTTTTAATCGAATTTATTTTATTATTTATTTATTTTTGAGACAGAGTCTTGCTCTCTCATCCTGGATAGAGTGCAGTCATCCTAGCTCACTGCAACCTCAAACTCCTGGGCTCAAGCAATCCTCTTGCCTCAGCCTCCTGAGTAGCTGGGACTATAGGCCAGGGGCATGATACCACCCTCCCACCCCGCCTAAGTTTTCTAGTTTTAATAGAGATGCCTCTCATTCTTGCTCAGGCTGGTATCAAACTCCTGAGCTCAAGCAATCCTCTGGCCTCTGCCTCCCAGGGTGCTAGGATTACAGGCATGAGCCACCTAGCCCAGTCTGTCATTCAGTCTTTATAGATCTTGGTAACTTACTAGCTGTTAGGCCATGGAACTTGGCTGCTAATGGAGGCCAGGAGGTGCTCCATTTCCATTTACCACCAAGTTTCTGTTCTCTCTTCTGTGCAAACGAGAGAGTGAGGCTCTGTGTTCATGAAGTACCCTCCTTACTTAAGTTGGATGTTTTAACTTAGAGCATTGCATCATCAAAATAGTTGTGATATGTTGATATTGGATATACAACAGTTCAGGAGAGTTCATAACTATTCACTTTTTGATGAATGAAATTTTGGTACCAAGGTGTGGTGTATTTCAGATCTCTCAAAAACATTGTGTTCATCACTGAGCAGTGCACAGAAGAGACTAGAAAAGTGTTTCTCAACCAGCATGTTGGGTCATGCTAGCAAATGAGAAGACCAGATGAGTGGTATTGAGACAAGAAATTCCAGCTCCAATTATCACCCTATGCAGACTACTGGTCCCCTTTTTATGTCCTATCTCCTCTAAGGATCAATATATGTTTCTCCCTCCACTTTCATGTATTAAAACTCTGCAAAATGTGGGCTCTGGAAGTCTGTGGCTCTTTCTACTTGTTTCTCTGTTTCCATTTTCTCCTTCTTCATGACCCTAGGCAGATATAATCATTTTTTTTTTTTTGAGACAGAGTCTTGCTCTGTTGCCCAGGCTAGAGTGCCCTGGTGTCAGCCTCGCTCACAGCACCCTCGAACTCCTGGGCTCAAGCAATCCTTCTGCCTTAGCCTCCTGAGTAGCTGGGACTACAGGCATGTACCACCATGCCCGGCTAATTTTTTCTATATATATTTTTAGTTGTCTAGCTAATTTCTTTCTATTTTTTTAGTAGAAACGGGGTCTTGCTCTTGCTCAGGCTGGTCTTGAACTCCTGACCTCGAGCGATCCACCCGCCTCGGCCTCCCAAAGTGATAGGATTACAGCCATGAGCCACCGCGACCGGCCAGATACAATCTTTTTGATAGTCAATCCCCCAGCTTTGCATCCCCCTCACCCTCACTTTTTTTTTTTTTGAGATAGTCTCACTCTGTTGCCCCACAAGAGTGCAGTGGCGTCATCATAGCTCACAGCAACCTCAAGCTCCTGAGCTCAAGTGAGCCTCTTGCCTCAGCCTCCTGAGTAGCTGGGACTATAGGTGTGCATCACTTTGCCCAGCTAATTTTTTCTATTTTCTATTTGGAAACAGTGTCTCTCTCTTGCCCAGGCTGGTCTCCAACTCCTGAGCTCAAGTGATCCTCCAGCCTCAGCCTCCCAGTGTGCTAATATTACAGGCATGAGCCACTACGCCTGGCCTGCACTTTCCCTTAGAAATCCTATAAACTACTAAGATTACTAGATGGTATAAGGTGTTTAAAGTATGGGTGGTGGAGGGATTTTGAATAATGTGCCAACATCCCATCATTCCCTTCTGCATGTGGAGTTTACCTGAATACACACTAGGATGTTGGTTCAGCCTAGGTGGGTTATCAAAACATCAAAAGTAGGCTCAGCCTAAGTGGGTTAGCAAAATAGTTACCTCACTTGAGTTCCTATATCCCTGCAGAGCTCTAACTGCCTGACCTTGGGCTTTGTCTCAGTCTTTTTCCTGCAGGTCAGACTCCTCTGGTTGATGAACAGCATGCTCAGTCTCTGGATCTGGTAACAAACCCATTATATAATCTAAGATTCTCCTGAAATGTGAAATCCCGGTATTTGCAATTTGCTTAGATAGGATCATAATGTATCGACAGGGCAGACAATGCTAATTGAGGACAACGAAGTGTCTGAATGTATAATATATACCCCAGAGATAGGAAAATGGTTTATGGTTCAGAATCCTCAATCACTTTGTCTGTAGCCCTTTGTTCAGTGTTGCTAGGATCCATGTGGTTCCCAGGGAAGTAGAGGCTTGATTTCAAGTAGGCCTCTGTTTTCTGTCCCTTGTTTTGGACTCGAACTTGGGGTCCTCTCAGCGTAACTTTCAACAGCATGTTTTACACGCACATATTGCCAAATTTGTTCTGTAGAAGTAGAGATGATTGCCCATCAAGGTGTACCACTGAACATTTAAAAATTGGCAAGTATCTCATTGAGTAACAGGTTGGGAAAAGCAGTCCTAGAAAAGATGGAAAGCTGTACTGGTAGCAGTAGGTAAATTAAATTTATTCTCCATTTGTTCCCCAGCCTTGCAACTGCCAGTGTAATCTGCATTAAGATAAAGGTGTTATGAATTGTATTTAGGATTCCCATCAGTTATCATGTGTTACCTTGGCAAATCCGTTTCTTGGTTACTTAGATTGATTTTTATCTTTGTAGCAGATTTAGGACTTTTAGTTCTGCTATTTTGATATTCATTTTAATGTTTATGATGACTATATTATATAAAATATCCAATGGTTGGATTTAGGAGCTAATAATTGAAAAGAATATAATTAAATCCATGTACTATAAAATATTAAGAAGGTTTTAATAACCTATTAGACAGCAACTAGCTCTGGTGCTCTCTGCCAGTCAGTAATCAGCCTCTCATCCTGAGCTCTCCCTATGAGTGATGAAAGCTTAAGAGAAAAGAAGAGAGACAGTTCTTCCCTTGAGGGTGGGGGGCTGGATCCTGGTGTAAAGCAGAAAAACATGAACATAAGAAATACCACAGGCAGACCGGTGGTCTTCTAGAAGTCTTGTGGGGGAGTGTGGTTGTCCTTCATTATGTCAACCATGTGTTTGGGATGAATTTCCAAACATTTTTGTCTTTTCTTAATAACCTGCTTTGTATCTGTTATCTGTGAATGTGTGATGCGAATACCTATATTTGTAAAGCAAGTTAATACTTATTTTATCCTTATCTGATCCTCACAAGAGCCTGTGAGATGGGGAGGGCAGGTATTTTTCATTAGATAGATGAGGAAGCTGTGGCCCAAAGAGTTTAAATGTCTTACCTAGGATTGCTCAGCTAATTTGGTTTATATCTAGGACTACAACCAGTCTCTTATTATGAGGAGCAAATGAGATAATAATGGCTTTGAAACCATTTGAAAAGTATAAAATGATATACAAATGTAAGGTGACATTAATTATTATTGCTGACCACCTAGACCCTTTCTTTCTGTTTCTATTTTCAGTCTTTAGCCTATAGAGTGCAAATTCTATGCATTGGTTGCCTTTTGTGTTCCCAAATGATCTTTTTTGAGCTTCAAGGGGTCCTTTTCTAATCATGGTGTTCTAGGATTTGATTCTTCTTTTTCAGTCCCCAAAGATGTTTCTGTTAGTTTATATTCCCATGGGACTTCTCTCCCCTTTAGTTGTCTTCTAGAACATGCATTATATCTTCCTTGAGGTACAACAGGCAAAACCACTGTACTTCAGCACCCTGGCTCAGTCAAGAGAATGTAATGTATTCTGTTTATTTCCACTTCCTATGGTGGTGATGTCCATCTAATAAATAAGATTTGTGTTTTTAGGAGCTAGTTTACGACAATCCGAGGTGACTTTTCTATGTGGTAACAGATAGAGCAAGAGCTCTATAATAATAGGATGTCAGACCTGTAAAACATCTTAAAGAGATCATCTGGTGATTCTAGTACAACTTGAACATTTTACAGTTGAGGAAACATCAGACTAAGCTAGGACTCATTTGCTTATCCCCCAAGGCAGGGAGACAGTTTCTAGTACTTTAAGGAAGAGCTCATGGGACAATAATGTTAATATCCTGAAGAGTGTTTATTTTATGTTAATTTTTTTTTAAAACCCTACAATCTAGCTCAATTCTTAATCTACAGCCTTGGTTTCATACTCATGGATTTTCTGTGAGGAAGGGAATATTATGGCTCCTCAGGGAAAGTAGTCAAAGCCCAGAGCCATGCTCTGCAGATCTGGAAGATGAAAACTAGACAGAATATTAACTGTTGAAATAAGTGGGCATTTAATTATGCTCAAATAACATTTGAAATAATAGAATTCTGCCAAGTGCAGATCATGGCTTCTCGATCAGAGTTAGCTGAAGAGTGAGTTAGATTTGGAGGGCAATGCAGAAATCAGTCTTTTATAAGTGTAGAATGCATTATTTTTACCTCAATCATCCTCATTAAATATCTTCTATATTTCTACCCAGTCACACAACCATAAGATACCTTCCTATAGTTTATTCTCATCAACTTCTTTCAGAGGTCTCAGCCTGAAGGGGGGTGCAGGATAACGATAAGCTATACAGAAACAGTTTTTAATAGAGCCAGGGAAAATACGTAAACATTCATATTTGACTACATGACAGTAACTATATGGTACCTTCCTATAGTTTATTCTTATCAACTTTTTTCCGAGGTCTCAACCTGAAGGTGGGGTGGAAGGGTGTTGCAGGGTGACCATACGAGGAAACAATTTTTTAATAGAGCCAGGGCCAATACAGAAATATATGTATTTGACTACATGGCAGTAACTAAATGGTTTGGAAAGGAACTAATCAGGGTGTGTGGATGTGGGCATTTCTTTTCTTAATATGGCAGCTGGTTCTGCCATCCCAGGCATTTCATCAACGCATTTTTATGACAAACCATTTTTCTGGCAAAAGTCTCATGATTACCTGTCATTGGGTCACACCCTAACAGGGTCACATCTTGTCTTTATCATTAGCACACTGTCTAACTCTGTATAGATTAGTGATTCAAAAACTTTTTGAAGTTGCAACACTCTGACATTGTTTAATTTTTGTCATGCCACTTCCTCCTGCTAAACGTATTTCATGAGAGTAGGAGTCAAATATTTTTCAGGAGTCATGTATATTTTTTAAGTGAATAAAATTGGGAGCTAAGAGTTTTCTGACACGTGTTGATCACTGGAAATATCCTAGGGTATTGCGAAACTTAGAGAAGGAATCACTGACCTAGAAAAACAATCAAAAGAAGTAAGCAATCCAATAGAGTTTATAAATACTACATAATCACACAGTTGGCAGTATAGCATAGTGATTAACTATTTATACTTTGCAGTCAGATGGACTTGAGTTTGAATCTCTTTTTTAAAAAATTAAGATATAATTCACATACTACAATAATATTCACAATTTTAAAGTGTACAATTCAATGGTTTTTATTCATAAAGTTGTGCAGCCATCACTACTATCTAGTTTCAGAACACTTTAATCATTCCAAAAAGTCACTCCTCATCCCCCATATCTCCACACCCCTGCCCCTGACAACCACTAATCTACTTTCTCTTCCTATGGGTTTGCCTATTCTGGGCATTTCATATAAAAGGAACCATACAATATATAGACTTTTGTGACTGACTTCTTTCACTTAGCATAATGTTTTCAAGGATCATCGACATTGTAGCATGTATCAGTACTTCATTCCTTTTTATAGCCAAATATTTACTAATACTCTACTGTATGGGTATACTGCATTTTTTTTATCCATTCATCAATTGGTGGATGTTTGGGTCGTTCCCTTTTAGCTATTATGAATACAGCTGCTATGAACATTTGTGTACAAGCTTTTGAGTGAGTTTGTTTACAATTCTTTTGGGTATATACCTAGGAGTGGAATTGCTGGGTCATAAGGTAACTGTACATTTAACCTTTTGAGGAACTGGCAAACTATTCCCCAAAGCAGCTGCACCATTTTAAATTCTCACCATCAATGTATGAGGGTTCCAATTTCTCCTCATACTGACTGACTGCTATTTTCTGGTTTTTGTTTATTTGTTTGGTTTTATTATAGCCATCTTAGTGAGTGTGAGTAGTGTCTCAATGTGGCTTTGATTTGCATTTCCCTAATGGCTCATGATGTTGAGCATCTTTTCATGTGCTTATTGGCTATTTGTATATCTTCTTTCGAAAAATGTTTATTCAAATCCTTTGCCCATTTTTCAATTGGATTATTTGTCTTTTTTATTGTTAAGTTGTAAGAGTTCTGTGTATTTCTAGATACTAGACCCATATCAGATATATGATTTGCAAATATTTTCTCCTATTCTGTGGATTGTCTTTTCACTTTGTTGATGGTGTTGTTTTGTAGCACTAGCAGCATGCAAGTTTTAAATGCATTTTTTTTGGAGATGGGGTCTTGCTCTGTCACCCAGGCTGGAGTGCAGTGGTGCAATCATACAGTGCACTGCAGCCTTGAACTCCTGGGCTCAAGCTATCCAGCCTCCCAAGTAGCTTGGACTACAGGCATGTACCACCATGCCCAGCTAATTTTTTTCATGTAATGTTTTAGAGACAGCATCTTCCTATGTTACTCAGGCTTGAACTCCTGTCCTCAAGCAATCCTCCCATTCTTAGCCTCCCGAGTTGGTGGATTATAAGCATGAACCACCGTGCCTGGCTAAAGCTTTAAATTTTTATGAAGTACCGTTAGTCTATATTTTCTTTGGTTGCATGTGCCTTTGATATCATCTAAGAAACTGTTGCCTCATTTAAGTTCACAAGGATTTACACCTATCTTTCCTGCTAAGAGTTTTATAGTTTCAGCTTTTATACATTTAGATTATTGATCTGTTTTGAGTTAATTTTTATATGTGGTGTGAGGGCTCCAACTTCATCCTTTTGCACATAGATATCCACTTGTCCCAGCACCATTTGTTGAAAAGATTTTTCTTTCTCTGCTGAATGGTTCAGGAATCATTGTCAAAAATCAGTTGACCATAAATACGTGGGTTTATTTCTGGAGTTTTATTCTAAGTTTGATTCTTAGCTTTGGTATTTGCAAACAAGTATGACCTTGGACAAATTACCCTTTCTTATAATAATAGTACCTACCTTTTAGAGAATTATGAAAATTAAATGACAACGCATATGAAGGGTATTGTAAAGGTGCTTAGATAATCAGGGAGGTAGGGAAAATGGAGGATAGTTGAAAGGATGCTAAAATATTAGGAGTAACCAGAACAAGAAGACTTCATAAATGAGAAATGATTGAACATGTTTGAAGAAGTTGAAAAACATATTCAGTTCCCCAAAATTGGCTAAAGCAGTTACTATATGACAATAAAGTCAAATAGCATAGAAACAGTATAGAAAAGTTACTTACAATTAAGCAACAGACAGTAACCATCTTATAGTATTCTTTATAGAGCTGAAATCAGTTGAGGTAGGATATTCTAGAGCACTAATACTTGAGTTTTTTTCTTTCAAGAACCCTTGAGGATCTTTTGAAAGCTTTGGACAACCCTCTCCCCATAAAAATGCATATATGACATACACACAACATTCTGCAGTTCTAGGATGCTCAGAAGTCACCGGTTAAAATTCCTATTTCAGGCTGGGCATGGTGGCTCATGTCTGTAATCCTAGCACTTTGGGAGGCCAAGGCGGGAGGATTGCTTGAGGCCAGGAGTTCAAGACCAGCCTGGTCAACATAGAGAGACCCTGTCTCTACAAAAAAAGTTTTTTAAAAAATTAGCTGGGCATGGTGGTGTGCGCCTGTAGTCCCAGCTACTCAGAAGGCTGAGGCAGAAGGATTGCCTGAACCCAGGAGGTGGAGGTTGCAGTGAAGTATGATGATGCCACTGTACTCCAGCCCAGGCAACAGAGAGTGAGACTCTGTCTCAAAAAAAAAAAAAAAAAAATCTGATTTTGACCTTACCCAAGGCAATCCTTCTAATCCATAGCATACTTTCCCAAGCTTAATTTCATAGTGAGGTTCAAGTGTCACACTTACTCGGAACAAATTTTAGGGCTCCAGGCAAAACTGAAGAGCTTTTCCTCTGTACAGAAGAATTTGTATGGCACCCTCCTAAGACTTAGGAGAGCTGTGGTACTCTAATTGTTTTTATGTAAGTTTCAACATGTAATACATGCCTTTCAGCAATACTCCTGACCAACCCAGGTAGCTTCCAACACAGACATTGAGGAATGTGGACATATGGTTCTAGAAGAAATAGTAATAGAAGTGCGGTGTGAGGTAGAGATGGCCCTAAAGAAAGAGATATGACTCTGGAAGGTATTCAGAATGAGTTAGAGAAATTCAGAGAAACTCAGGGACACAGAGAGACAAAAATAGAAGTGGAAACATGCTGTTTAGAAGCCCGCTCCTAAATAGTCCAGGTAAACTTAAGTGAAGGAGTTGAGATGATTAAAATTAAGGTGTAGGGGAAAGAGCAAAGATATTGGCATTAGACTGACCAGTGCTCTGGTATGTATGATTCTGGTTGATTTACTTAATGACTCTAAGCCCCAGTTTCATAGCTATAAGATGGATATAGTACCAGTAACTTCCTCACAGGCTTCCTGAAAGAATTTAGTGACATAATGTATAAAGTACCCAGTACTTAACCAAATACCCAGAAAGCAGGAGGTGCTCAATAAATGCTGGGTCCCTTCTTACTTCTGGTTTAAGGGATGCTTCACTAAAAATTATTGAATATAGTACCTAGTTCGTGTGAGGTACCATGCTGTGAATAAAACTATGAAACAGTTAATGCCCACAAAGATCAGGGAGAGTTAGCTGGAGATACAAATATGTAAATGAAATAAAACGGAGTGTTCTGGAAACCATCACTGGTTGAAGTGATAAATATGTAAATGAGGGAACTCCTAGATTTCTATGCTTGGATGGTGATATTCACCAGATAGGGAAAATCAGAAGAGGAGCACGTATTGTATGTGTGTGTGTGTGTGTGTGTGTGTTTTGTTTTGTTTTGCAGGAGTGAGGATGAGCATAACAAGGTCACTTATGGATATGTTGAATTGAGCATCTGAGGGGTATAGCAAGTGGATCTATCTAAGGCAATATTCCTGCCTTCAGTGAAAAATTGGAATCTTTCATCTCTAAAGTCTCTTCCAATTCTAAGATTCAATGTGTACATTTTAATTGTTTTACTTTCTCATCTCTATAGATGAATGCTGATAGATGTTATAAGCTACAAAATACTGGCTAACAATTTTCAAGCACTTGTAAATTGTAAAATAAAAATACCATGTCTCACTTTTTTTTTTAAAGTGGCTATACAAACATGAACCTACTAAACCAACCAAGAGTGACTGATTTACAAAATGATTCTTTACTTTTATAGCCCAATTTCCTATTGATTGCCATTAGTTAGTTAGTTCAGTGCACTTAAAAGGTTTGATTTAGAAATAGGTTTTAGGGCCCGGCGCAGTGGCTCACGTCTATAATCCTAGCACTTTGGGAGGCCGAGGCGAGTGGATCGCTCGAGGTCAGGAGTTCAAGACCAGCCTGAACAAGAGCGAGACGCCGTCTCTACTAAAAATAGAAAGAAATTAGCTGGACAACTAAAAATATATAGAAAAAGTTAGCCAGGCATGGTGGCACATGCCTGTAGTCCCAGCTACCCGGGAGGCTGAGGCAGTAGGATCGCTGAAGCCCAGGAGTTTGAGGTTGCTGTGAGCTAGGCTGACGCCATGGCACTCACTCTAGCCCGGGCAACAAAGCCAGACTGTCTCAAAAAAAAAAAAAAAAAAAAGAAACAGCTTTTAGGTATACATCTATTGTACTTATACACATGGTATAATTGTATTCAGTATTTATGTATCCTGTGAGATATGTAGATATCACTGATAAATGGCAATAGCTGAACAAATATCAATGGCAGAATCAAATTTTCAAGCCCTGATGAATGTCCTCAATGACAGTGAGATGATGAATAGAAGCTACTCAAGCAAAAGATGCCTTTCTTTTCCCCATAAATAGGACTAACATTTTCAGTCAATAAGATGTTTTATATTTTTTCCTTAGTTAAGGCTAACTTAGTTGTGTGTGTGGATTTTAATTAGTGGAAGATACATGGCAGTAAGTATGTATGTGTTCAGCACAGAAATGCCTGTGGGAGAATAGGTAGATTGACCAAGAGGTTAGTTTCTTGTCAGCTGGGGACTTCCTTTACTCTCTGATGCATGCTTAAATGAAGGTTACCACATCTGAAGATTTTTGGCTGCTTACCTTGCTAATTTCTAGCTAGATCTTGATTCGCATCCTGTTATGTTTAGGAAGTATGAAAAGACACATGGGAGGTGAGCTTTATAACAGGCTTGTGCTAGTTCAGCAGGTATTTAATAATAAAAACAAACTTAAGCCACAAGGTAATATGACTTCATCATTGATCAGCAACTGTTTCTGAGTAAGTAAAAAAGTTGAAATCATTCTTCATTTGGTTTGACGAAATAAAGGGTTTTCTGTAGGTGAGGGAAGAAAGTGAAAGTGAAAACTATCATCTTTTGTCTCTAGGAACTCAGTTTATTAGAAATAGGATGGAATAGAAATCTCCATGTGTGATAATAGGAAGTAATTCAAGTTTACACTCTGAAGAAGAGCTTATTATCCTGTACCAAGAACTACAGTTTTTTAAAGTTCTCTCTTCTTTTTTATGCAGGCTCTCAGAATGGAATCTTTTCAGGAAGCAGAGAGTTAGTTTAAAATATGGCTTTGTTTTCCTCCCACTGGATGTGAAATAGGACTGGCTCCTATATTTTACCTTGACGTGAAATAGAAAAGAATACTGGTGAATAGAGATTGAGATTTTTGTATGGCCTCAGCCTCATCATAGCCCAGACAAGAGGTGGCACTGTAGAATATGTGAGAGAATGATCCATGCCAATGTTGTGAGCCGGAATGGTAATGTTACTCAGTCAACCAGGATTCAGAGGTAGCCACCAGTGCTATTTATTAGTGCAGGAAAATAAACTCAGGCATTTGTCAAAAACAAGATTTGAAGGGGGAGAAAGTCTTCCTGATTAATTCCCAAATTGCTTTCCTATTGCTCAAGCATCCCTGGGGAGCCCAGCATGTAAAGTTTCCATTGGTTAGTGCATAATTATGTTATATCCACTTTTCCTTTAGAAATGCTTAATGACTTTTGCACTGTATTCTTTGCAGGTGAAAGCCCAGCCTCTGTGGTTTTTAATGCCTCAGCAGGATTATTTTCACTAAAGATGGAAACACTGGAGTCTGAATTGACCTGTCCAATCTGCCTAGAGTTGTTTGAAGACCCCCTTCTGCTCCCTTGTGCTCATAGCCTCTGCTTCAGCTGTGCCCATCGCATCTTGCTCTCAAGCTGCAGCTCTGGTGAATCCATTGAACCCGTTACTGCTTTCCAGTGTCCTACATGCAGGTATGTTATCTCGCTGAACCACCGGGGCCTGGACGGTCTCAAGAGGAATGTGACCCTGCAGAACATTATCGATCGCTTCCAGAAGGCTTCAGTCAGTGGGCCTAATTCTCCAAGTGAGAGCCGCCGGGAGAGGACTTACAGGCCCAGCACCACCATGTCTAGTGAGCGAATTGCTTGCCAATTCTGTGAGCAGGACCCACCAAGGGATGCAGTGAAAACATGCATCACCTGTGAGGTCTCCTACTGTGACCGCTGCCTGCGGGCCACACACCCCAACAAGAAACCTTTCACCAGCCACCGCCTGGTGGAACCATTGCCAGACACGCATCTTCGAGGGATCACCTGCCTGGACCATGAGAATGAGAAGGTGAACATGTACTGTGTATCTGATGACCAACTGATCTGTGCCTTATGCAAACTGGTGGGTCGTCACCGAGACCATCATGTCGCATCCCTGAGTGATCGATTTGAGAAACTCAAGGTAAGGGATCTGGGAAAATATCCCTCACACAACTTTGTCTGTTAGCACACAGTTATACAGTTAGTAAGTTCCCTAATAAAATGGATCATTTTTCATATATGACAAATGAGTTAACTTCAGGTTGTTCTCAGGAGGAATAATCTACTCGCCTGCAAGCTCTCACAGGAACCTATGTCTTCTGTTGCATAAGCCCTCTTGCATTCATACGCTTCTGGCCAGTTCTGGGGGAGTTTGCCCATAGTTCATCCAGGGAAACAGCACCCTCTCTCCTCTGTCAGTGACATAGTGCACGTTACATATCTTAGCTGCCATCTTTCTACCTCTTCTTTTAAGTATGTGAATACCTGTGTGGGTGTACTATAATTAGCATATGTGCTGATTTGCATATGTGTATATATATAGCAGTGGGAAGGTGGGGTGTATCTCTGTGGAGGTGGAGGTGTCTAAGGGTATCTATGTAGGTGAGAGATTTTTGTGGAGGACATTAGTGTATGTTTGTGTTTACATACTCAATACACTAAAGAAAAAAATGTTTGGCATTGGCCATTACAAATTGCCATTAAACACTTAACACAGGGCTAATTCTAGGCCTGCCTTTAAAAACAAAACAGAACAAACAAACAAGAAACTTCAGTGTACCATGAAATCAGAAGGTATGATCAAATATCTGAACTAAAAATTCAAATTGAAGGCAAAAAAATATTTAAGTTAGTATCAAATTTTGTGCCAGTGTTCATTATTATGGGATACAGACTGAAGCACTTGTTTAGAATTCTTGCCTTAGAAATTCCTAGTCTCTCATTTGTGTTCAGTGGACAGAGTTTTCTGAAATTATAGAATATTTATGTTCAAGTCTAAGTACCTATTTTTAAAAGTCTTCCTACTTCACGTTCATATTAACAGATGACAGGTTGAGAAAATTCTTTCATCACCATTGCTTGCCTGCTATGTTGTATAATTTCTCTTTAGAAGGGAGCTACTTAACAGAGATTCCAGAAAAATAAAACATTTAAATGGATAGTAAGATTACCACCTCAGACTAGGGCCTGAGTATATAAATCAAGCTAGAAGAAGGACCCAGATAGGATAAAAGGAGGGCAAAAAGGGAGTGGAGATTTCCTTCCTGCCATACTGTGGAAAACTCATTGTAAATTATGTAAAAATTACATATGATGTTGGTGAGGGTAGCAGTACTCAGAATGGGATATGTTTTCTCTTCTGTAATTTGTTGCAAGTAATATTGACAGTAGTCACACTGACAATGGTTTATGCTTCTTTTGCTATTATTTATATACGATATTTATACATTTGTACAAAATTCAATGTTTATCTTTTGATTTCACTCAAGGTAATACTATAATTCATATCAAGGCTGCAGAGAAGAAGAATCTCATTGACTTCACTTCTTAGGTTCATAATATGTTAGTCTTTTGACTTGGTCTAGTTGAAGCCCTACACTTTAAAGTTGTATAAACTGAGACTTTGATAGATTAAGTGCTTTGGTCAAAGTCACAGAACTGGTTAGTAATAGGAGAACTGGAACTGGAACTCAGCCTCTAGATTGAGTTAACTCTCCTCTCTATTATAGTCTACTGCCACTTTGTTTTGGACCTCAGTTTTCCCCATGAAATGTGATTTGAAACTTTATGCTCTAGCAACTGCACATTTCATGGGTCATAGATGAACAATTGATGGCATCAAGGAAAGGACATATTGTATAAACTTACAGCTTCATAATGGCAAAAGATAGGGTGGGGTTGTAGGAAGAGTGGGGAATATAGAGAGGACAGAACAATCTCTGCCAAATATTTGCAGGTGTTGGGACTACAATAAGGCATTGGCCTTGAGAAATGTTCCAAACAGAAAAATCTGTATCCATATGTACTGTTGAGATAACAAAAACACTGGATAGAGTAAGCCTGTATCTACAGGACACCAGCTCTTTGAAAACATCCGAAAACACTGGATAATTGATTAGATATTTGGCATCATGCAGCTATAGCCCTCATCTCTAGGGATAGATGGAACACAAAATTATTTTTACCAAAAAATACTTTAGTCTGTGACTAATCAGTAATTTTTAGAGAAAGAAAGGCTACATTTTGAATAGTTCCCCTTTAATGTTTTAGGAAATGTGCAGAAAATTCTGATTATAAATTAAGTGGAAACTATTTTTGCTCATTTTTGGATGGAGAGTGGAAACATGAATCATTCCCAACTGTGTGGTTCTTTATGTTGTCTGGAACATCTTGGACTTTGGGGAGGGAGAGGGAGGTGCTGCTTGTGTGTGTGTATGGTGGGGGGAGGCCGCTTTGGTTTGGCGCCAAGTGTGAAAGGACATTAATTCTCCACATTAAGCAGAGAAGAAGTCTAACTTTTAGTGTCACATATACTCACTTCTTTGGGTTAATTTTAATTAGAAAAGCATTTAGGATTATCTCCTTAATCTGCTTGATTCTTCCCCAAGGAGAAAGGAGAAAGCAGACTGGCAGAAGCTATGGGAGAGACTGCCTGATATTCCCCTGGCCCTGAGAGGAGCACATGAGTCCTGTAGAAGTGGAAGAATGATAATATATATATCTATATATATCTGGGGGGTTGCCTTTCTGGCCAGTAGCTGATATAGTGTTTATTTTTACCTTTTGGTTCTCCAGCTTCATTGTTGGCATTTGTAAGTACTTTTTATGCATTAACCTTCCTGTTTAGGATTAGTGGCTGCTAATATTTATTGTTCTAGATAAAAGCTCAGAATAACCAGAAGCTAACCTGTCTTTTTAATATGTACTCAAAATGGATTAGAGGACTTGGAGTACTTAGTATACTTTTATGATCTTATTTAGTTGTCTAGTCTACCTATAGGGTTGAGATGCAGGACACATGTCCTTTGGAAGGCTACCAGTGTTTCAATTAATTTTTCAATTTCAAAGGATACTTGTGTCCATAACAGTTATTCAGAGTATTTATTCTCTCCATTGCTGCTCTTTTTACTTGCTAGTCCCAGTATATATCTTAGTTCATGATATATGTTGCATTTCTATAAAACTGCTTCACATTTTAGAATTTTCATTATCACATGAGTTTCTTTCATTATAAAAGATTGATATTATTGTATTAATGAATGTTGGCTTAATAAAAAGGTCAAATTTCAGTGGCTGTCTATTGCTGACAGACTTCACCTTGATATTCTAAGTCCTATACAGCTCAGTTCCTGTGCTGACCATTAATTTTTTCCCCTACTCCTCTCAAACATACTACCTTCATCTACTGAGGTGAGCCTCCTTCCTAACCATCTGCTGAACATACCATTCTCTTTTCTGACTGTTAACTTTCACTAGTGCTCTGCTCATGGCCTGCTTAGGAATCCTACCTATTCTTTAGTGCTCCATTCAAACCCCACAAAGCCACTCTAACACACCACAGCTACACCACAAACTCCTTGAGGCCAGACACAATGTCTTTTATTTCTCCAGTATACTTCGCCTTAGCATCTAGCACACATAGTATTTGCTCAAGAAATCCAAATGAATTCAGTCATAATGGATTTTTAGGAAGTATATCAGTGTTTTTAGCTTCCTTTGGTTCTCATCTTAGATGTAAATCTGGCTTGCCATTATGAATACTTTAAAAGTCTGGAAAAAAATCTCTCGTGAACTACTGAAAATATTCAAAACCAGAGTGTTAGCAAAAGTATGGCACGTCCAGCATGTCCTTAATTAAAGTGCCTATTCATTTTGATTGTTGGATTTTCCAACTGCCTAACCCTATGGTGACATTTGTATAAATCAGATGTGATTATTATAATTCTCTTTGAGAGTGATGTCTTCACATTTCCATGCCCACAGCCTGCCAAAAATATAGCTGATGAAAACCAGGGGGAATAGAGGAATTTCCTGAAAGGAATAAACAAGCACATTTTCTTTTTCTCATTACATTTCCACAAATTCATTTCTACAAATAATTCTTAAGTGCAGTTACATTTACCTATCAGGGATCTTGTAGTTATAAAATATTACCTGGCACTGGAATAAGCTTTTTGTCATGGGAAAGTAAAACACACACACACACACACACACACACACACACACGGGAAGAGACACTGAGACAGAGAGAGCTAAAGATTGCCAGACAAAGAGAAGGGAGATATGAGACCTGGAGAATGTTCAAAGGAAGCCACAATGAGAGTTAAAAGGTTGGAAAATACGATAGTCTAGAATCTTATCGAGTTGATTACTTGTCCTCCTTCCTACTCAGTCACTCTGTCATCCACCCACCCATTCTCACTCAGCCACCACCTTCTCTCAGTCATTTGTTTACTCACCCACTTGACACCCACTTCTGTCTGCCAAGACAGACCCTCTCAACTTATGTACCAATGGGCATTTGACTATTTCTGAACGAGTATGAGTCTAAATATAAGAGGAAGGGAGAGTAGTATCTTTTTGAGAGACTGGGTTGAGAGAGGGCATCTTTGAATACATAATGTGTGCATCACTATATACGAGTGTGTGTATTCCTGCGTGAATGAGTGGCTGAGAATGACTCTGTGTCTGTGTATCAAAGTGCATCTATAAATGTGTGTCACTGTATGTGAAGATGAGAGAGTGTGTGAATTTTCTGATAAGTTGGGTAGGAAGGCGCCATGACTATGAGGCAAGCTTTCTGTAGCCACCCTAAGGAGAGTTAGAACCTCAGTAGAACCATTCCTGAGGCTAGGGATCATTCTAATAAATGAACCAGATCACATAAACTCACAATAAGAAAAATCTTCAATGGAGACCAGGGTGGGTTACCATAGGTGAGAGAACAGAAAAAGTTGTTTTTCACTGTCACTCAGGTACTAAATCACAGTGGCTAAATATAATAAAAGCAAAGCATTTGTGTGCCCTAAGGTGTGGTGGTGATGGTGGTGGACATGTGTGTTTTGGGGTGGGTGCAGTATCTGTCATGGGGTTTCTCAGCTAAACCAGCCTTCAATTCATGATCATAAAATAATTTTTGCTTGTAGATCTGGCTTCTGTGTGGTCTCTTAACTGTCCGAGATTTGCTCATTACACATAATATGTATAAATCTGTACATGTTTCATGTGTGTATGTGGGTAAAAATGCATTTTACTCCATCTCTACTCAAACTGTCCTAAGACTCATTTGAACCCCTGTTCTTTTCCCCCCAAGATTTATATTGATTTCTCTGGCTCTGAATTCATTTAGTATTAATGGGACCCTGTGTTGGAAGATGTTTTCTGTTGTTTCTTTGATTTGAGACAAGTTTAGCAAGTAGATACTCCTATTATCTGTACGCCTATCTTTCTATTTTTCTTTTGTCCCAAGTCTTCTTCTCATCAACATTTGAAAGGAGCTAACACTCATTAGTTTGAGAACAATTTATAAAATGTTAACTCAGAGATTATTCTTGGGTGGATGAAAATCCTGTCTGTTATTGTTGGGCAAAGAAACAACAGAAATATAATATAGGTGAGGAAAGATTAAGGAAACAAGAATTATTGAACCCAAAGAAATGAAGAAAAGAAAAATAAGATAATGGCTTTCAAGTTCATGAGAGGTTGATATAATGAGGTAACACCTTGTTCTTTGTCTTCCCTGAAGATAGAACAGACAATAACTTAAACCTTAGCATCAGGGATTTAGGCTAGGGATTCATTCATTCGTTCATTTAGCAGACAATTAATGAACATTCACTTTGTTTATTGAACACTTTGGACATTGTGGTAGGAGCTGGGGACACAGGAAATAAGGCACAGTCCCTTCCCTAAAGGGGCTTTGAGCTTAGTAGGGGAGATAGACGAGTAAATAGAAAATTCCAGTTCAGTATGATAAGTGCCACAACAGAGGTTTGCACAGGATGCTCTGAAGCACAGAGGAGAGAGGTCAGGAAAAGGATGGCACTGAGCTCACAAACAGGGAATCATGAATGAATTTGAGTTTGTTGTTGTTGTTGTTTGAGATGGGGTCTCACTATGTTTCCCACGCTGGTCTTGAAGTAGGCTCAAGTGATTCTCCTGCCTCAGCCTCCCCAAATAGCTGGGACTATAGACATGAACCACCATGCCTGGCTCTATGAATGAATTTGTTGGAGAAGAAGGGTCAAACTGGAGAGAGTCCATGAAGACAAAGTTTACAGGACTTGGTGAATGACTGTAGTGGTTATAGACAATAGAGAGAAAGTCTTAAAAAAATTTCTGAGTTGGAGGTATCTTGAAGAATGGTGGTATTGAGGACAAAAATGGGGGCATTACGAAGGGGTGGCAGTTTTGGTGGGATGCTTTGACTTTATTTTTTTTTTTTTACTTTTTAATTTTAAGTTTTATTTTTTTGAGACAGACTGTCGCTTTGTTGCCCTGGCTAGAGTGAGTGCCGTGGCATCAGCCTAGCTCACAGCAACCTCAAACTCCTGGGCTCAAGCGATCCTCCTGCCTCAGCCTGCCGAGTAGCTGGGACTACAGGCGCAAGCCACCATGCCCAGCTAATTTTTTGTTTCTATTTTTTTTAGTTGACCAGCTAATTTTTAATATTTTTAGTAGAGATGGGGGTCTCGCTCTTGCCCGGGCTGGTCTCGAACTCCTGACCTCAAGCGATCCTCCCACCTTGGCCTCCCAGAATGCTAGGATTACAGGCATGAACCACTGTGCCTGGCCGATGCTTTGACTTTAGATTTGAGTTTATGTGATTTTGGGTCATTCAACATTCACTCATTCAAACACCTATTAGGTGCCAGGCACCAGGATAGTGTTGGGGTTACAATGATTAAGACACCACAGTGCCAGCCCTGGTGGAGCTCCCAGTTTGGTGTAGGGAGACAGACAATTAAGGACAAAGTTACAAGACAGTGTGGTGAGTGCTATGATAGTGGAAGCACAGCAGGTTGTGAGAGAGCACAGGAAGGGACATCCAAAGAGAATCTGAGTGGGTTTTTGAAACCCCCCTGTTAGAGTTGGGGTCAGGGAAGGAGAGTGAACTAGTCAAGAGAAAAGAGCTTTGTTCAAACATCTGGAGGAGAGAAAGGATGGGGTACTCTCAGAACTGTAAGGGCAGGTGTCCTAGAAAGAGTTAATTCAGGCTTTTTCAGTGGCTGAAAGATTGGGGCTAGAGAAATAGATGTAGGTGTCTTCAGCATGGAGGTAGAGCCCAGTGAGGGTCAAGGATTGAGACTTGCAGCACACTTATGGTCTAGTTTCTGACATGAAGGAATAGCAGATGAAAGAGAAAAAGGAGGATGTGTATGAGAGGCAGTAACTGAAGAGGAATAGTACAAATGGAATACAATCCTGAAGCTTCCAGGAAAGTAGAGTTGGCTTTGGCTCACTATCGTGAGTTATCAAAATAAACACTGGATTTAGGTTTTTAGTACAGGTTTTCTTTTGGAAGGTCCAAATAATAATTTACCCATTTGAGCCAGAGATATAATCATGCTATGCACCTGAAGAGAGGGGGGAAAAAAAGAATGAGGGATGGTTTGGGTAGCATTCCTGAGAGTGGGGGAGGTGTGGATCCTTGCAGAACCATCCGAAGAGGGATGGCAACTGTTTAACCTGGCTTGAGGGTCTAGTTATTCTTTAACAAACCTCAGGTAGAGCAGACCTGCATGATACACATCCAGTATGTCACCTGCATCTCATTCTGGGACGTAGCCTATGTCTATACAACAGCAAATAAATGTTTGCGGAAAGAATAAATTCTGGCATAAGGGTGTGGGCTTCAGTTTGTGTACCAGATGGCATGTTCTGTTGTTGAAAGGCCATATGTAATTGATACATAAAGTGACAGACTGAAGCAAAAGCAAAGTAAGTATTTTAAGACAAGCAGTTAAAAAAAGAAAGCAGACTGCGACCCCCAAAGCATGTGAAGATTCTGCCTTCTGGCTTTTGGAAGAGCTGGGAACTTGGGTGTGTAGACAGGATGTCAAAAAAGAGCATGTCAAAGAATAGTAATGGGGTCACTGGCTCAGATTATTTTTAAAGATGAAGCTGTCTTCTGTCAATTTGGAAGACTCAGGTTTGGGGTGGATTGGCCTTTCTGCCCTTCTTATCCTCCACTCCCCCTCCCCCGCCCTAAGGTCCAATTCCCACATTGAAACAGTCAAGATCTTCTCTAGGTTTAGATAATGTTGCCCTTGAACCTTTTAGAAAGCAAAATAGAATACAGGCATTCAATGGCAATACGACATGTTTCAATAGAACTAACAAAAACTGCACCCCTTTGTAAGCCTTAGTATTTACTGTGTCTGATTGGTGTATGTAGGTGTGCTCATGTATGTGTGAATACATGTGTCTTCTTGGAGCATGACAAATGGAGATCATGGTCCAGTTTGCCCCATAAGGGTAATCTGTCTCACTTTAATGAAGGGCTGGTGTTTTGTTGTATGGCTAGGTTTCTTGAGGGAGCCAATGAAAAAGCTACCTGAAGCAATCTGTGTCTAGAGAAGAAGAAAAAAGCCTAGCAATTATTTGAGAGGGTTAGAGAAGCCATTTCTTTTAATGGGATGCTGTTTGGAAGGAGAATAGCCTGTGTCCAGTTTTCTCGGATAGCAAAACATTTTCCTCTTTGGGAAGGGAAAAACAGAACACAAAGAGGCCAAGTCTATACAATACAAATGAAGTGGAACTTGGGTAAAAATGGAATCGGTGTAGACTGCCAATTTAGCTAACTCAGGCCTTTTAAAATCTGTTATGCAAGCCAGCCAAATCTTCCTCTCACTTTGTGCCGTTTAGACACATGTACAATTTTGTGAGAGCTAGCATGATGTTAGTCATCTGGAGGCGAAGAGGGTCTCACAGTTTCATAAACTAAAATGGCTTCTCTAACCCTCACAAAGGGGAAGCACAGAAGGACCCAGAGGTAGCTTCCTGCAGCAGGAAATGGGAGCTTCATCCTGCTCCCCCTGCCAACCTCCTGCCTCACAGCAGATATCTCCATTCCAATCTTCCCTCTGCCACTTTGGCTCTCTTGCTGTCACAGTTCAACTGTTCTGAGAAAGTTGCACTGACTGGGCTTAGACAGACGGAACCTGGCCGGAACCTGGCCGAGTCATTAACTAGATTGCATAAGAGAAGAGCAAAACAAACCAATTTTTCAAAACTGAACAACAACAAAGAGACATGTTTACTTTTACATAAAGAGATTTTATGCATACACAAATGCACACATGTATCCTCTTTCTTTACTCAGCCAGAGTATAGACAAGATAATTACTCGGCCAAATCAATTCAAATCATTCAAACCTAGAGTGGCCCAGAATTTTTAGTTCTAAATGGTTCGTCAGTACTAAGCATGATAAGGAAGGTTGACTTCCTTAGACTGCCTGATTGCTTCAATTCTCTGCTTCCCTTTGCATATGTTCATTATTGAGAATCAATTCCAATTTGAGAGGAGGCTTTAATTCCTTGTAAATGAATAGGAAGTGAGTAAGTAAATGTTCGGTGTTTTCCTCAAATTATGTCTCATAATGTAAGAAAACAGTGGCAAAAAGCCATCAACAGATGGTGTTTTCATTAGCCAAAGATTTATTTTTCAAAGCATTTTCATATTAATGAAGTAAAGTTGAAATTAGAGTCATCTTGTCAGTTCTAGTTCTGTGTTGTTAAAATGTGCTAGCAATTGCTAAGGGGCCAGAGCAAACTAACCATTTGCCATAATTTTGTGATGGTAACCCAACTAGACCCAAAATTATGTGTTCAGCCCTAATCTTTGTTTTCAGTGGCTTCATAGAAGGCATGAGTCTCAGTTCTGGGCCATAAATGAGGAACACACAGCAGGGATTTTAGTCCTGCTCTGCACAGTGAATTATTTATGAGATATTAGTTTCATGACCAGTGTTGCAACAGGTCACATGTACTTGTTAAAAACTTCCCCCCTGTGGAATCCTATGTTTGAATAGAAATGCATTATAGTTGGAAACATAGATTTCTAATATTATTACCTGCTCTGGGTTCATCAATCTACATTATATTTACCTAATATATCAATATATTCATTTGTGATACATGAAATTTCGATTGATCTAGGAATTTGGATCACTCTACTAGAGGAAATCATCAACTGCTTGGGTCAATTACCAGTTCCTATTCTCTAACTTAAGCTAGACTCTTTTATCAAACTATAGCTCTATCATATTCACCTTGGGGCCAAACTTTTTTTTTTTTTTTTTTTTGAGACAGAGTCTCACTCTGTTGCCCGGGCTAGAGTGAGTGCCGTGGCGTCAGCCTAGCTCACAGCAACCTCAGACTCCTGGGCTTAAGTGATCCTCCTGCCTCAGCCTCCCGAGTAGCTGGGACTACAGGCATGAGCCACCATGCCCAGCTAATTTTTTTGTATATATATTTTTAGTTGGCCAGATAATTTCTTTCTATTTTTAGTAGAGACGGGGTCTCACTCTTGCTCAGGCTGGTCTCGAACTCCTGACCTCGAGCGATCCACCCGCCTCGGCCTCCCAGAGCTAGGATTACAGGCGTGAGCCACCGCGCCCGGCCATGGGGCCAAACTTTTGAAGAGGAGTCTAGACTTGCAGCCTCTACTTTGTCACTACCAATGTACTCTTTAACCCTGTATGATTTGGCATCTGCTTCCAAAATCCTACTGAAACTCCTTTTTCAAAGGTCATCTGTGACCTCTAATTACCAAATCCAGCTGTCTTTTATCAATTCTCATATTTATTGCCCTCTCTGCATATTTGACAGTGACAAATCCTTTCTTGAAACACGTTTCTTTCAATTATCCTCTTAGCTTGGCCCAGACTTGCATTACCAACTGCCTCAAATATTGCAGCTTTCTCCTACCAGTGTCCCTGCCCTCTGGGGTTTCCTGCTTCTGTCTGCCTCGCATATTGCTGTGAGGTTAATCTCCTAAGTGCAGCCCTGATTATGCCATCACCTTGCTCAACCAGCTTTGGTAAGCCCCCAGTGCTAAAAAAACAAAAGGTGCAAACCCCTCACCTAGGCATTCAAGAGCTTTGTAACAGGGCCTCAATCTTCATTTCCAGGATTGTCCCCCACTACTCTGTTTGTACCCTCTGTTCCAGCCAAACTAAACTACTATTCCTTGAACATGCCATATACTTTATTCCTTTTTACTTATGCTTACTCTGCTCCTTGTGCCGGGAACACCCTGCCCCCCTCCATCTCTGACTATTAATTTCTGTTTATCCTTCAAGACTCATCTTAATTTTACCTCCTCTTTATCTGTAAAGTCACTGCACCTTGAAGACAATAGGTGCTCAATACATTTTTGTATTAAATCTCTGAACAGCATGCCATATCTTTTTTCTCATTTCCGCTGACATCAATCTAGTTTAGAGGTCATGCCCAAGTCATTGATTGCTGCCCTTTTTCCTTCTTTCTTCCCCTTATCCTTGCTAAGAAGGCCAAAAATTGAGATAGTGGTGGGATTAAAGAAGGTCAGGGGAAACATTGTGCCCCCAAGCCAAAAAAAAAAAAAGGTCTAAATGGTGAAAAATCTCTTCCATAGGAGCAAAGCCAAAGAAATCAAGAAAGATTTGGCAAGAAGGGAGGCAAGGGTTAAGCTTGTCCTCATAATCTAGTTTAAGAATAAGTCAAATCAGGCTCTCCAGCCTAGAAACACATCTATCTATCTATATAAGTATATCCTCTGGGATATATTCATGGGAACAGTGCCAAGGATATTAAGGAGCCACAGCTACTTAGTAGACAGGACAGGAGCCAAATACAAAAGTCTCCTCTCTTCCTCCATGTCTCCCCTCTCCCTCTTGTCCCCCCATCCACTTTTTCAAAAGCATGAACTTTGAACTACAAACCATAGGAACCATGGAGACGGCAATTAAACAATGAACACGACTAAGGGAAGGAATGCTAGCAGAATAAGGGCCAAGATGTGGGGGTATTACATTTGGAACAGAATTTATGGGATATTAGGATGGTGGGTGAGAGAGGAGTAGAAATTGGGGCAGGTCCTAGAGGAGAAGCAGCTACCAGAACTGAAGATTTGGGAATGGGGAGGAATACAAAAAAGCCCATAATCAATCTAGAGTGAAATAACATTCTATTGTTCACATAGGGAATGGGAGAGAGTAGCTTGCTCAATTCAAAATATGCTAGAGTTCCGAGTACTGTTGTAATCACATCATGTTCAGCAGATCTGCAAAGTGCTCCTAATAGGTACCTAAAACAATCTATGTACCAGTAAGCAATGGTAAGCAATGGCTGTCAGGCTTTGCCTTTTGAAGCCTGGCATCTCTGTGGGTGATGCCTCAATACCAAACAAAGAAAGCCGTGAGAGACAATGCTAGATTTTGATGAATCCCACACTCAAAATACTACCTTTTTTTTTTCTGAAGGAGCCTACTGATAAATATAAAATGTTATAAACAAAAAGACAAAAAAAAAAAATCCTGCACACTGGGGCAAAACTGTGACTGAGGGCTGGAGACCTGAGTTCCAATCCTAACTTTGCCACATACTAATTATATGATTGTGCAAAACACATTAACCCCACTCTGAAGCTCAGTTCTCTCACCAGTAAAATGCTGGCATCTCCTACTTTGTGAGGTTGTTATGATTTTTTTTTTTTTGAGACAGAGTCTCACTCTGTTGCCCAGGCTAGAATGAGTGCCATGGCATCAGCCTAGCTCACAGCAACCTCAAACTCCTGGGCTCGAGCAATCCTCCTGCCTCAGCTTCCCGAGTAGCTGGGACTACAGGCATGAGCCACCATGCCCAGCTAATTTTTTTCTATATATATATGTTTTTAGCTGTCCGTATAATTTTTTTTCTATTTTTAGTAGAGACGGGGTCTCGCTCTTGCTCAGGCTGGTCTTGAACTCCTGAGCTCAAACAATCCACCCGCCTCGGCCTCCCAGAGTGCTAGGATTACAGGTGTGAGCCACCGGGCCCGGCCGATTTTTAAATGGTATATATGAAATTGCCTGGTGTTGTATCTGGCAATCTTTCAATAATGACAGATGGTCCCTGACTTATAATGGTTCAACTTAACAGTTTTTTGACTTTATTATGGTGCAAATGTGATAGGCATTCAGTACGCTCTTTGACTTATGATATGGTTACATCCTTGATTTATGATGGGGTTATACCCATTGTGAGTTGAAAATATCTTAAGTTGAAAATGCACTTTCAGGTTTATGGGAAAGTAACTGCATCGTAAGTCGAGGGGCATCTCTATAGTTTTCTTAGTCTACTCATCTGTAAAAGAGATAAAAATACCTGGATTACTATGAGGGAAAAATGAGATATTGCCTATGAAATACTTGGAAAGTTAAAAATGTTATAGAAAACATAAGATTGCTTTAATGCTAATAAATTCCCACATCCACAAAGTCATGAATGTCATCTTTTTCCTTATATTGAGCAAATGTATGGCATTATTAATTAGCACCTAGAATAGTGCTTGGCCCAGAGCTGGTGCACAATGAATCTTTGAAATATCTGTCTACTGACTGACTGATGTTCACATGACACTGGTTCTCAAGCTCATTGTTCTTTTTTCTCTTCTTCCCTCCTTCCCTCTGGCTTCACACTCTACGATGACAGCAAACCCTGGAGATGAACCTCACCAACCTGGTTAAGCGCAACAGTGAACTAGAAAATCAAATGGCCAAACTAATACAGATCTGCCAGCAGGTTGAGGTATGTAACAGAAACATTTGTGATTCTTTCAGAGAACCTGGATCGGGTGATCCTTTGGGGAACTTCAGTTTTGTCAAAGTGTAGCTGAGTCATTTGGAGTGAAGGACTGAATGGTAGTTCTAGGAAGTCTCATTCCTTTAAGATGCTTGTTCCAAAAAAAGTGACAGATATCTATGGTTAAAAAAAATAGGTTGTGGTGATGGATTGGGGGAACAATAGTCCAAGGGGCAACTCCTTCCCCTTTCCAAACAGTAGGCAGTGTGAGAATCAGACATGCAGTATGTTTCTTCCTTCATCAAACTGGACATTATCAGTCCTTAAAGAGATTACTGGGGTGTCATAGGGAATCCTGGGTCCTTGGGGGTAGGGTGAGTTTCATTCAGTGCAATATTATTTCTGTAACAATATTATCAGGACCGTTTCTCCTCTTCCTAGCCGCTCCTCCCTTCCTCCCCTGCCCATGGTCCTGTCTATACCATGCACCCTACCTGGTCCTCACTCATCACCTTTCCACTTATTCTTGTCATCAACAAATGATAACTGTCTTAAAGTTGTCTGAATTATAAGGTGCTGTATGAGTGTGAGATTTTAAAAAATCATTACCTACATCAAATCTTAGGGCAGAGCTTATAAGAGGAGTTGACCTCTTCTTCAGGGGACATAATAAAAGAAAGATATTATTTCTCTTTCTTGCTCAAGAGCATGAAACTTCAGTTGCAGTATTTGGTTTTGTGTTGATTTTGTTGAAGACCTGATGGCAGAGCTTCAAGTGTAAACAAGATTGGTAGAACATTATAGGATTATTGATGGGTAGTGCTTGGATAAAAATGCTTCAGTTATATTTCGAGCCTGATAGTCTAGTTCTAATCTTACTTGTATGATAGATAGATGTAACAGTTCAAAGTTCATTTTATTTTAAATGATAAAATAATTTTATGAAGATCTCACATCTTAATCCTATCTGAGGATTCCTATTTAAGGGACAGTGGAGGCCGGGCATGGTGGCTCATGCCTATAATCCTAGCGCTCTGGGAGGCCAAGGCAGGAGGATCGCTCGAGATCAAGAGGTTGAGACCAGCCTGAGCAAGAACAAGACCCCGTCTCTACTAAAAAAAAAAGAAAATAGAAAGAAATTAGCTGGACAACTAAAAATATATAGAAAAAAAATTAGCTGGGCCTAGTGGCACATGCCTGTAGTCCCAGCTACTTGGGAGGCTGAGGCAGTAGGATTGCTTGAGCCCAGGAGTTTGAGGTTGCTGTGAGCTAGGCTGACACCACGGCACTCTAGCCTGGGCAACAGAGTGAGACTGTCTCCAAAAAAAAAAAAAAAGACAGTGGAGAATGTTCTTGTAAGGCAAAGAATCCTCTTATTATATGAGTAACCTCCCATCTGCTAATAATTTGGATTTCTTAAAATATTAAAATTCTTCAAGTAGAGTATTTGTATGATAAGGGCACCATAGATGTGTAATCGCTGCTGGGCACTCCATTTGTGTAAGAGAGTGGTGCTATATGCAGGACATACAGGATACTGGTTAAACTCAGGGTTGAGATTGTATTAATAGAATTATGTGGGGGATTTGGGCAGAAGCATAAGGAATGTAAAGAAAGAACACTGGAATGTCAGTTGGAAAACTGTGATCTAGACTTGGCTTTTCCACTAACTGGAAGTGTGAACATAAGTCATTTAGCCTCTTAGCTTCAGTGTCCTTACCTATAAAATGGGAAGTTGAACTGACTATTTGACCTTCAACTTCTTTCCAGATTTCATAGGTCATGATTCTGTGAATGGTTACTTTCTTTATTCCGTTCATTTTCTCTACCATCTCATCCTTTCCAAGAGGGAGAGAAACAACATAGGAAATATTTCAGAGTGGTTTTCAGCTAATCAGAATCCCTCTGTGTTCTACTCTATCAACGTTTCTGATTATGCTGTTAGATTACGGTGTAAGAAATCCACACTGCTGAAGGGACAAGGGAGTATTGTAAGCAGGAGACAAAATAAGGGATCCTTTGGTTTAGAATTTGCATGACTGAAGGTGGAGTTACAGCTAATAGTGAATAAAATGTGGTCAAAAATTATAATCACCTTCCCCATTCTCATTAAAATGATTATTAAGTACAGAGTGGCAAGATGTAGTCAAAATAGCAAAGTAAGCAGTTTATTTTCATTGCTCATTCACTTTAGGACCTCTCAAATGTCTCATCTCCCCAACCCTGAGGAGCTTATCACCCTGACCAGCCTCACCCAAACAGCCCCTGTTCCAACCTTTCCCAGCCTATCCCGCCAATCAAGCCTTTATATTCAGGGCCCTACTCTTTTCAAGTGTCAAGGAGCTGGTCTCATAAAACAATCCATCATTGTGTTAATAAGGGAGGACTCACTCTGGCCTTTTAGGTAACAGGCAATGTTTTAACAGTGCCTTTCTGAAGTTTGGTGTTCCTGCCTGAGTCTTAAGGAGGTGACACCAGTGCTGCCACATGTAAGTAAAGTAGGAGGGAAGAGCAGCCCCACGATGAATCTGCAAAGTAGATATTTAAGAAGCACTCTCAGGGGTGCATGTAGGCCACTGTCTGCTCTAGTTACACAAAAGGTCAACTTTTACTGATACCTCTTTATGCCTGGCATCATACCAGGTGCAAAGAAAACAGCATAGACACAGTATCTATCCCCAAATTCACCCTGATGTGGATATACATGTACAGGAAATATATGTAGACAATGGAATAAAAACATTAACTGAGAACTGGGAAAGAATAATGAGATACTGTTGAGAGTGAGGGCGTATTTTGGGATTTAATTCCACAGTCTATTCAGTTTAGGATTCTGTCTTTGACAGGAACCCTACAGTATGGTTTATGGAAGACCATGGCTGTCCTCTATGGACATCATCCCTTCTGAAAGGTTAGGGATGTGCCCTTAACTTCCTCTTAATAATAGGGTGAATCCAGGCTACTTATTATTCTCATTCAGCACAGAGCCTGTGTGTCCAAAAGCCTTCAGGTCAAGCCTCAGGATTAGAAATGTAGTTAATGAAGGGACTTGAGACTTCATAAAGTCTTATGAATACTTTATAAAATGAATAAATAGCAGGATACTGTCAGTCATGAGAACCAGACACTGAAGGGTGATTTAGAATTTTTCCATTTTATCTAACCCAGATTTGCGTATAGGGCATGACTACATTCATAGTGTAAACCAGGCATTGGGCGGGGGTGGAGGAAGCCAGCTAAGGCACTTCTGAGAAAACTGGAATAGGCTATTTTCCTGCCAAACCTGTTCCCCTTCCTTATTGTCTACAAATGTTTTTGTCATAGATTGACTTTTCATAAAGGGGTCATAAATACTGCCTCCCTATCCTGGTCCTTTCTCCCTGTTCTCTATTCTCCTCAGAAAGTAAACAAAGCTGCAGTCTTCCTATTATTACAGAAACAGAGATTAAGATCACCACAGATTTGGTAGCTGAATTCTATGATAATGTAACTTGTTAATGGTAATTGTAGTTGCTGCCCAGGTTTCAAAATTCAGTAGATAGGCAGCTGGAAAATATTTTCTGTCAGGACTGGAGAGCATGGGAAGGAGGTAGAGGCAGCCCCAAGACTCCCTTTAATCTGGTTAAGGAAGGGCAGGCTTTGACCTTGCTACTCTGGCCACTTGATTTCTATATATAGTTGTTCTTTGTCCGGGCTCATCAGGCATCCTTTGTTTACATTTCCAAAGGAAACTTCTGTATAATGCATAGCCAAGGGAAAATGTATACCAACAGATGGATGCTTCCTCTTGGCTTCCAGGACTTCATGGTTTTGTGACTAATAAACATTTGTGAAAAATAGTGAGGGGGAAAATAATTAAATAGTTAGTAATCAGTTGTCAATGGTTATTTCTTGAGCGTACACTATGTGCTCAGTGTGGTGGGCAATTGGGGGGCTACAAAAGAAATATACATGGTTGATGACCTCCAGGAACTTCTAGTCTAGCTAGGGGAAACAAAGTATCTAGTGAGAAAAAGTATTTATAAAGCAGCTTTTAGTACAGGGAGTACAAATAAATGTAGTGTGGCCCTTGCAACTTTATTTATTTAGTCTTGTTCTTAGCTTTTAGGGCACTGAGCATAGTAAAGGACTTTCCTGGATATTTTGTGGGCTATCTTCCTGTGTTCCTCTCCAGAACTGCTGCAATACAATGAGTTAATCAATCCCAGAAACTCCATGGGCAGTTTGATTTCCTTCTGGCACTTCTCAAGCCTTTTAGAGAGCTGGATGGTATTGCTCTTTAGCCTTAGGAGAAAGAAAAAAAGAAAAAGAGATGAGGTGGAAAAGATGGGGAGGCTTCCCGTAGTTTGGGGAATTTCAGCTTTCTGTCCTGCCATTAGGTCTTAGGTGGCTTGGTGTTCTCCCCTTTCTGCTCCTATTACTCATAGGCAGGGTACTTGACTTGGGAAGGGCAAAATTCTTGGAGTCTACATAATAGATGTCCGACTGCTTCTCCAAGCATTAAAAACAGGTCTTTTAAAATAAATTAATTTTTTAAAAATTCACTGCTATGAGCAATTTCAGCAGATGATCCTTAAATGTTTTGGGGTGGTCAAACTACAAGAAGGAATGGAATCTAAACCATTAAAGCACAAATGTGCTTGTTGGAAAAGCCCTCTACAATTACCGAGTACATAATATGCATAAAATGAAGGACTCATTAGAGAGAAGCGAGTGTAATCAGAGAAAATTTAATGGAGAAAATGTGTTTTAGCCAAATGTTGAAGGAGGAAAAACAATTACTCCCTTTTCAGAGACAGAGAGCAGAGATATTAGTGGAGGTGGAAATGAGCAAATTGTATGGGTAAAGTGGTACCTTAAGCACTGGGTGTATACAGATAAATAGGAAATGGCTCCTGCCCTCAAGGAAGGCACAGATTGGTTGAGAACGTGACAGATAAAATGGCAAATAGAATGTGAAATGATAATTATTGTAATGAAGGTCAATGCAAGATGACTAGCTAGCATGAGGGAAGAAACATCCAATTCTGCCTGAGGAACTTTGGAAAGGCTGCTGAGTGGAAGTAAAAATCAAGTTATCTTGGAATAAGAATAACATTTTGCCAACAAAAATGAGATTAAGGACTGAAGGGGACCACATGCAGGAACACAGAAGGGTGATCAGCGTAGAGGTGTTCAGGGAACCAGCAGAAGTTTGATTTGGCTAGAATGTAAGACATGAAAATCATTGCAAGGGGTGAGTGTGGAGAAGTAGCTCCGGCCCAGATAACAGAGGGCCTTTTATGCCATGTATAGGTGTTTGGACTTTATCCTGAGGAGTCTAGGGAGCTATGGAAGGGTTTTAAACAGGGGAATAACTGGATAAAATATTCATTTAAGAAGGATTTCTATGGCTATAATATGGAGGATGGAGCAAGGGTCAAGGGTCAAAAGTAAAGGCAGAGTCCCAGTTAGACTTTTACAGATCCAGGAAGAGATGAAGGCCCAACCTGAGCCAGTAGCAGTAGGATTAGGGAGGAAGGGATAAATTCCAAATATTTCTAGGTGGTAGAATCAGTATTACTTGTTGATCAGTTAATGGCTGAAGGGGTGAGAGAAAATAAATACTAGGATGATCCAGAGATTTCTGGCTTAGGTGACTGAGTGGATGTTGCCTTTAACTAGTTTAGAAAATACAAAAGGAGTTTAGACATGCAAGGTTTGTTGTGCTGAGGTCAGAGAGTCTGGTATGAAATGCCCAGTAGGCAGCTGGCTCAGGAGGTCAGGAGAGAGGTCTGGGAAAGGGATAGACTTGGAAGTCATCAGCATCTAAGTAGCACTTAAAGCCAAGGAGAATGTGCAGAATGAGAAGAGAGCCTAGGACAGATCTCCAAAACAATTGTTTGTCACTCAAAATACAACAACAAACTGACCTTCCAAAAATGTGTAGAAAGACTGTGGTGCTTTTGATGAGATTACTGAGGGATGGTGTGCGTTTTGAAAATTCAATACCAACAGTAAATTATTCATTTGCGGAAAAAAATCGAAGTTTTAGACATTACCATCATAAAGGCTACAATAATAAGTAACACTTACTGAGAATTTCCTCTGTTCCAGCTGAGCACTTTATATGTGTTAACTCATTTAATCCTTACAGCAATTACATGAGACAGACACTGTTATTATTCCTGCTTTATGGATAAAGAAATAGAGATGCAGAAAGACTTAAGTGATTTGCCGAGGTCATGCTGCTAGTAGGTAACAGAACGGGAATTTGAATCCAGGCACTTTAGCTCTAGAGCCTGTGCCCCTAATCACTCCATTACACTGTGTGTGGCTTACAAGGCCAAGGTACACACCAATTGGATGTCTCTTGTTCATCCCTGGTGGTTCCTGGACCTATCATGAGGAAGACTTGTATGCATAAGGGATATGAAACAGGGATGTGAATTCTGGAGGACAGCAAAGGAGAAACAGAAAGAGCAGTCAAGGGAGGAGGAAAACCAAGAAAAACAGAGGATCAAAATATCAAAGGAGTAAAAGGTCTGCAAGGTGTGGAAGATTTGATAGGGTCCATTGGAGCGAGACATCATAGAAGAAGATATCATTAGTGGCCTTTGAAGGAGAAGGTTCTATGCAAAGGTGAGGATGGAAGATAGCCTCAGAGAGGTCAAGGAGAAAGTAAGTTGTAAGGAAATGTATAATATATTGTAAGAAGTTTGATCATGAAGGTGAAGCAAGAAATAGGGTGCTAGCTATCATCCTTTTGAAGCATAGAAAAGTCAGACTCAAAAATGCATATGTAATGTTCTTGTTGTTTGTTATTCCGTTACTGGGTAGCTAACAATAGGAATCACTAAATCCACTGCTTCTGATCACATATGCTTCAATTCCCTCCCTGACTTGGTGTCCAGCTACTTCTCTGACCCAGGACCCTCTTTCCCAGCCCCAAAGCCTCAGTTTCTACAACTTGCCCCTCCTAGAAATGGTATGTAGGTCCTGGGATGCAGTGTGATGTGCTAGTTTGGAGTTGGACAGGTAGGAGTCATGCTACCTTGTGTAACCTTGAATACATAATTTCTCTGAGTCTCAGTTTCATCATCTATAAAACTTGGGCTAATAATACCTTGAAGAGAGAAAGACAGTACATGTAAAGCACCTGCTACTGTGCCTGACATATAGTTGAAGCTCAATAAACAGTGGTGGTAGTAGTAGTAGGAGAAGGAAGAAGAGGAGGAGGGAGAGAAGGAGAAAGAGGAAGAGGAGGAGGAAGAAGAAAAGTAATAGTAGGAGCAGTTGTTAGTAGCAACAGTACTACTAGTAGTACTTCTAGGCTGCACACCTTTTGCCAGAGACTTCCAGAGGAATTTATCACTTTCTGAGAGTGAGGAGGACAATCATTCCCGAATGGTCACAATTTCAAATTTAACATATATGAACTAGAAAATTCCTTGGGAAGAGGGAGTGGTAATGAAATCAGCAGCAAAAATGTTGGGAATCTTAGCCATGTGACCCTATTTAATAACTCACAAGTACCTCTGCAAAGGTGATGCACTAAAGAGGGTTATTATGCTCAATAAGCTGCTAGTTTGCAGTTACTAATTTAAACACATTTTATTAGTAGGGAAGTGTTCACTGCCTTTCTGCAATAATATCTAAGGGATTCTTTACGTTGATACTTAAGTAAACTTGCCTATTATCCTGCCCAGATTCCTCTTGATTACTGCCTCTAAGCAAGGGCAAAAGAAAAGTTTTAGGGAGGGACACAGGCTTTCATCTCTAGTGGTTTTAAAAAGAGAGAGCGTTCTTTGGGATTTTTAAATGTTAGTAATTAGTCAAAATGTTCTGTGGGTATTTTGTGAGAGAAGAAAGAGCAAGGGGAGTGGACTAATAGTTCCTGAGAAGGATTTGGGCTACTAGCGCCTTGTGAGAATGAAATACCTACTTTGAAACCACCGTGGAGAAAATGGTTTCCGTGAAAAATAGAAAATAAATGCAGTGACCTAGTCAGTCTATTCATTCATACTACTGTAATGACTAATTCAGAGTATTGCATTCAATCTTATTAAGCATATAGTAGTTGACATTTAATATAGACGAAAAGCCTAAATCAACTGTGCAGTCTGAAGTGTGGGCAGAACCTATTTTTATGTTAGAAAACACTTTATTATTTTTCAGATGCCTTTTAAAAAAATACTTTGTGACAATTCTGGATATATTGCAGTAAAATAAAATTTTTGAGAACATTAAATTTTACACTGGAAATATTTGGAGGATATGGACACATGACAGGGTTTAAGGTTAAAATGAGTTAGGATTAATATGGTTTTCCTTCCCCCCCCCCCACAGCTATAGGGCAGGTGAGCTTTCAGGTGTGGTCATGTTTTTATAGCCAAACAGTTTGTATAGGCATATACTCATTCCATTTTTCCACTGTCCTTTGGTGCAAAGCTCATCTTATAGTCCCATTTCCCATCTGCTGCCTTCCTCCTCCAGATCCCATTTCTCAAAGTTCAAATTCCAGGTTACTCACTAAATGACCAGAACACTTGCTTACTTTTGGCCTCTCTTGCTTGCTCCACTCTTTTCACAATCCTCCCAAGTTACCTCATTTACGGTGTGCTCTTAGAAAATTAATGGAACCCTAATAATTTGGCTAAAGCCCTGTCAAGCCTATCTTGTACCTTTAAATGTTCCCAGTTCCACTTCTACGTCCAATCTCTCCTGCCATCAACCCAACCAAAAACAAACAAACAAATTAAAAACTTCAAAATCTAAAACCAAATCAGCACTCACCACAACAGATAAGCACACAGCCATTGAGAAGTCCTTTCCGTGTATGCCTGACTAGAGGAGTCCAGCTATGTGGGATGGTAAACAGGAATTGGATGGGGGAGAGAATCATATTTGAATCATTTCTTCTGGGAACTGTTCTAGAGGCAGTTCTTGTTTCTAATCTCACTTAGTGTCTATGACAACTCTGATATGGTTGGTGATGTTCCCATTTTGCAAATGAGGAAGCTGAGGGTCAGAGAAATTCCATGCCTTACTCAAGGTCACACACATGGTAAGCTGGGTCTCAGTTGTACATCTCTCTGACTCCAAAGTCCATGTTCTTTCTACTGCACTGTGAAGCCTAGTGGAGAAGATGTTTACTTGCTACGGATTCATTTGTGTTCAAATAGGTAGGAGACAGTTCTAGAATACTCACTGTTTTTCTCCACTAAATAGCTCTAGCTCTAGAAGGACATATGGTCCATTTGGGGGATTGGGATTCCTGAATCCATGGTAAGCCTTTTCTATACCGTTGCCATTGGCCTATCTTTGATAGCCCAGAGCAGCTCTCCAAATCCTAACAGCCCCTGGTGGAGTAGGGAGGAGAGGGAGAACTATTGCTCGTGTTGGCAGAAGGAAGCATTAGTGCCCATGATCAGGAACTTAATTTCTCAGATTATTTTTTTGCCATGTGGGGGGTGAAAATAGGGTGGACAACTCCAGGTATCAGCACTGCCCTCAACCATTCAGTCAGTTTATTCTGGGACCCACACATCCTTGCTGAGAGAGACTTCCTGGCTAGTTCCTCCTTCTAGAGCTATATATGACCATGTTTCAGAATAAAAGTAGTTTCGATGAAACACAGGTTTTCTTAACTGCTACAACGTGTTTGGCAGGAAAGATGTACTCTCAAAAGTATACTTGATGTTACCACATTTAAAACAGACTATAAATAATAAATATAATACCACAGTGACTGCAAATATATAGATTTTTCTCAGAAAAAAGAGTGACTGCATTGTTACTATTAATGGTGGACGCATGTCCTTTGATGGAATGATTATTGAGAAGTACATGCACATCCAGGAAATCAGCTATTTACTACCTCAGGACAGAAAGAGAATCTCATACCTCAGTCCTTTGCCACTACCTCTCCTCTTACCTAAATCAAATTTGAATCCAAGTTTACCCTATCTCAGGCAATTCTAGGACCTCTCCATTACTCCTAAGAGCTTCAAGTGCATGAGCTCATTTAATCTGCCCAATAACCTGATGAGGTACCTACTATTCTCATTCTCATTTTACAGATGGGGAAACTGAGTCACAGAGTGGGCAATTAATTTGTACAAAGTCACACAGGGAGTATGTGGCAGAGTGAGGGTTTGCATCCAGTTTGACTCTAAAGTCTTATGCTCTTAACCACTATGCTATATTAAAAGTGAGGGGCAAATCTAATAAGATTCATCAATCCATGGCTCTATGTGCAATGTTTTGCAAGTCGCTGATTATTGTGCTTATGGTCTGGGTGATGACAGATGTCTGTCTGTATGACCAGTCTTGGTATGTTATGTGAGTGTGTGTCCATGTGGGATCAACGTGGTGTGATACTAACTGGAGCGGTATTTGGGCATGCCTTTGTGGTGGTAGTCTCTACAGCATGCATCATAATGCCCTTGCACGTGCTATGCATCTGTCTGTTTCATAGGTGGCTGCCTGGGTGTTCATCTCTCATATGTGTGTGTGGGGGGGGTATATGTGGAAAGAGGATATATGTGGAAAGAGAGATATGTTGTCCAGTGAGAGAATTAGTGTTTAAACAGGGTCATGAAGACTGCTTTGACCTCTTGGTTTTTTTTTTTTTCCCCTACTCAGAGGGTTACTTTCAATCCTTTGGTGCTTTCCCCATATAAGGTGAGAAACTGGGACAAAACTGGAGGCGGTTGCCTTTTGTTATCTCTGATCGGAAACGTTGTCTCTTCTGTTCAGAGCAAGCTTTCCTCTTCCATATCCAAAGCCTGTTCCAGCTTCTCCTTAGTAACATCAAAGGCACAAAACTGTAGAATAATTTCTAAACCAATAAAACTAGCTAAAAGAGAGTATTGTACCAATGGGAGTCCATGTCGCATAGAACTACACAGTTCCACCCTTAGCTCCCCCACCCCATCTATATATGAGTAATCATGCAGTGTCACAGAACAACAGGCATATGAATGCCGAAAAATGCCTTATTAGAAAAATCTCAGGTGCATGGGCAAGCTCAGGACATGAGGAAGATTAGAGAAGAGGGTGGAAGGACTAGGCAGGGAAGGATCACAATAGTATGTAAAAAGGAAGGAGAAACAATCACAAAATGCCAGTTTACTCTATAGTGCACATACAATGAAATTCTTGCAAAATGTGTGGGGTGTTCTAGAACCTGAAGAGCTCTGAACATTTTTGGCCCCGTGAGGCTATCTGGGATTCTGATTACCACCCACTCATCAGCCAAGTAGTCCAAGCCATTTGGGGAGGATTCCATTGGCCTTAAAATGAAATGGAGTTTATATTATACTGGTAGCTCAGAGAGAACACTTGTATTTAAGCGGTAAAAATCTGATATCACAGATGAGTAGCAAATTGTATATTGTCTGCATGCCAAAGAGTAGAATTAAACACCTTCATGCTTTCACACTACATTTCTGTCAAAAACAGGATATTGTCAGCAAACCATCTGGAGGGGGAAAAGAAAAACAAAAAACCACTGACCTACAGTGAGTACTTCCAAGCCCCATGGTAACCCAGTGACACATAGTTAGCCCAGAAGGTGAAAGCAAATGGTGTTCCTAGGGTTTTGGTGTTTATTATTTATGGTCTTTAAAAAAACACCCTTATAAAGAGTCAGTACAACTTCTGTCACTTTTTCCTTTGTGGACATTTATTAAAAAGTATTTATTAAGCTTTACCATATGTTTACATTGTGCTCAGTGCTATAGAGGACTATAGCAGGCGTATAAGTCACTATCCTTGTCTTCAAGGACTTTATAGCCTAGTTGGGAAATCAGAACTAGCGGTATGAAGCAATGGCAAGCAATGGAAAATAAAATAATTTAGTGCTAAATTGTGTGATATGAACTGTAGGTGCTATAGGAATTCAGAGGAGAGGGAGACTGAAAAAGGCTAACATTCATCACCATCATCGATAGCTAACGTTTATTGACATTTAATATGCTCCAGGTATTGTGCCAAGTGCTTTACATGCATCATCTCATTTAATCGTCTCAACTACCTCTGAGATAGGCACTGTTAATATCCCCAGTTTTCAGATGAGGAAACTCAGACAGATAGCTAAGTGACTTATTCCAGGGCAGTGATTAGAGATGAGGCTTAGAGAGGCACAGAGGGTCCTGATTACAAAGGATCTTAAAAGCCATGTTAAGATGTTTGTAATTTATCCTAAGGTCAGAGGGAAGCCAGTTGAAATTTTATACAAAGCCGTTTTAAGCATGGGCATAGTGTGTTTTTAGAAACACTACGTTGCCTGGCTGTTGGATTAAGAACATATCAGGTAAATAAAAGACTGGAGACAGAGAGACTAGTTAGGGTGACTGTTGTAGCACAGTGCTTGGCACATAGTAGGCACTCAACATATATTTGTTGGATGGATGGATGGATTAATTTAAGGAAGAGATTCTGGTGGACACATCTAAAATTTGGTGGACAGATTATTGTAGAAGTAAGAATAAGAAAGGATAGAAAGGGATAGCTTTGAATTATATTTAACAGGTAAAATTTATGGGATATGATGATTAATTGGATGTGGGGAAGGAGAAAGAGAAGTTAAGAATGATGTCCTGGGTTTCTGAGGAAACATTAGAGAAGAATCAGATTTAATGGAAAAGGCTGTGGGAAGGAGATGAGTTCAGTTTTGGAAATACTGAGTTTGTGGTGCCTGTGGTTATGCAAATGAAAACATTCAGTAAGCAGTTAGATATATGGGTCTAAATTTCAGGAGAGAGATTTAGGATGGAGATAAATATAAGCGAAGCAAATGGGGCTCTTTGAGGTGATGGAATTGTTCTAAAATTGGATTGTGGTAATGGTTGCACAACTCTGCAAATTTACCCCAAATCACTGAATTGTCTATTAAAATGAGTGAATTTTATGGCATGCAAATTATATATGAATAAAGCTCTTAAAATTAAAAAATATATAAGCAAGGCACTGGTGTATAGGTGGTAATTAAGGCCTTAGAAATGGATGAGGTCACCTAAGACTGTGTGCTACAACTCTCAAAATACTGGCTTCTAAGGTCCAGGCAAAGGAGTTGGAGTGATCAGAAGAAAAACTAGGAAAATTAGTATCGTGGAAGCTGAGGGAAGAGAGTATTTTCAAGAGAAGTGAATGGATGATCTTTTTTATAATGCTATGAGAGACTTAAATGTCTTTAAATGCCAATGAGGAGGAGCCAGTTGACAGGGAGAAGTTGAATGAAGGAGAGAGAGAGGAAGATTGATCAAGTGGGGGACCCCAAGGGGACAGGAGAGGATGGAACGCAGAGCATAGGTAGATGGATGAATTTTCTAGAGAAAGAGAGATACCACTTCTTTTGTCATAGGAGAGAAAGAAAGATGTTTGAGGATGCAGTTATGTTTGTTAATTGATTTGTTGTGAGAATTTGAGGGAATCCTCTGGGATGAGTTCTATTTTCTCTGTGAAGAAGGAAGTAAATGATTTTACTTAGTGAGAAAGGAGGTGGTGGGGCAGAAGCTTTTAGGACTGTAGAGATTTGAATTAGCTACTGTGGAGATGTGAATAGAGCTGTTAAGAGAAACATGAGGGTAATAGGAAACTTTAAGAGCCTGCTTAATGCTGGACACCACAAATTTAAAGGGAAATCAATGTATGCTTTTGTAGTCAGCATATAGGTAATAATTAAAACCGTGAGAATGAATGAAATTGTCCAGGAAGAGAAAATGGATTAGGTGAGGAGAAGGATACACACACACACACACACACACACACACACACACACACACACACACACACACTCTACACATATAACTGTGTGATACTAATTTTTTTTTTTAAGAAACAGGGTCTTGCTTTGTTGTCCAGGCTGGAGTGCAGTGACATGATCATAGCTCACTGTAACATCGAACTCCTAGGCTAAAGCAATCCTCCCACTTCAGCCTCCCAAGTAGCTGGGACTACAGCTGTGTGTCCTCACACGTGGCTAATTTTCTTACTTTTTTGTAGAAATAGGGTCTTGCTATGTTGTCCAGGCTAGTCTTGAACTCCTGGCCTCAAACGATCCTCCTGCCTCAGCCTCCCAAAGTGCTGGGATTATAGGCGTGAGCCATTGCACTTGGCCTATATGTGTGATATTATTAATCTTTTACCTGTCACATGTATTGCAATTTTTTCCCAGTTTGTCTTTTCTGTATTTTCCGTATGGCTTTTGTTTTCTTCTGGCTTGCGGAAGAAGGTCTTCCTATCCTTAAACTGTCTTTTAATATTTCCAGTGATTTTACTTTTTATATTTTAGGTCTTTAATACACCTAGAATTTATTTTAGGGTATGAGGTTTTGATTTATTTTAGGATACGTAGTTTTGTTTTCTTCCAGATAGATAACTGTTATGCCAAGCCCACTTATTAAAAGAACAGTCCTTTTCCCATTGAATGGATATTCTAGCTTTGCCATATACTGGGTTTCTCTCTCTTTTTTTTTTTTTTATTGAGACAGAGTCTCACTCTGTTGCCTGGGCTAGAGTGCCATGGCATTAGCCTAGCTGACAGCAATCTGAAACTCCTGGGCTCAAGTGATCCTTCTGCCTCAGCCTCCTGAGTAGCTGGGACTACAGGCATGCGCCACCATGCCTGGCTAATTTTTTTTTTTTTTATATTTTTAGTTGTCCAGCTAATTTCTTTCTATTTTTAGTAGAGATGGGGTCTGGCTCTTGCTCAGGCTGGTCTCGAACTCCTGAGGTTAAACCATCCATCCGCCTCGGCCTCCCAGAATGCTAGGATTACAGGCATGAGCCACAGCACCCGACCCATATATTGGGTTTCCATATGTACTTGCATCTATTCTAGACTTGATTCTGTTGCACTGATTTAATTTTCTATTCCTATGCCAGTACCTTACTATTAATATTTTGATTATGGTGGCTTTATGGTCAGTTTTAACATTTGGTAATATCTGATATTTCTTTTCATAAGTTTCTTGCTGTTTTCAGATATTTGTTTCTCCATATGCATTTAAAAATAATTTTATGCAATTAGAAAATATTCAATTTCTATCATGATTATTATTGTATTACAGTTATATATTAATTTTGAGAAGAAATACATTTTTATGATGTTATGTTTTCCCATCCAGAATCATGGTATATCTCTGCATGTTTTCAGGTTTTGTTTTTGGGATCTTCTCTCTAATATTTCCTTGTTTTCTTCAAATAGGTACAGTGCCTTTTTTGTTAAGTTGATTCTTAGGTATTTTGTGGTCTTGTCCCCATTGTGAATGAGTTACTTTTCTATTTCCGTTTTTAAAAAGCATATGGAGAAGAGCTTTTGGTTTTGTGTATTTTCTTTTCTTTTTTCTTTTTTTTTTTTTTGAGACAGAGTCTCGCTCTGTTGCCCGGGCTAGAGTGAGTGCCGTGGCGTCAGCCTAGCTCACAGCAACCTCAAACTCCTGGGCTCAAGCGATCCTGCTGAATCAGCCTCCTGAGTAGCTGGAACTACAGGCATGTGCCACCATGCCCGGCTAATTTTTTCTATATATATTTTTAGTTGGCCGGATAATTTCTTTCTATTTTTAGTAGAGACGGGGTCTCACTCTTGCTCAGGCTGGTCTCGAACTCCTGACCTTGAGCGATCCACCCACCTGGGCCTCCCAGAGTGCTAGGATTACAGGCGTGACCCACCGTGCCCAGCCATTTTGTGCATTTTCTTATATATAATAATCATACTGTATTGATAAGTTTAGATTTAAAAAAAAACTATAGACTATTGCATTTATCTGAGATACTTATATATCCTTTATCAATATTTATACCAATTATTTCATTTTGTCGTTTTCTTTTGCCTCAGCTAAAACATTAAAAACACTGTTGGTGGGTCTGGCATGGTGGTTCACGCCTATAATCCCAGCACTTTGGGAGGCTGAGGTGGGAGAATCACTTGAGGCCAGGAGCTTGAGACCAGCCTGGCAGCATAGCAAGACCTCGTCTCTACAAAACAAAATAAAATTAGCCAGGCATGGTGGCACTCACCTGTATTCTCAGCTACTCAGGAGACTGAGGCAGGAAGATCACCTGAGCCCCGACGTTCAAGGCTGCAGTGAGCTATGATCATGCCATTGCACTCCAGCCTGGGTGACAGAGCAAGACCTTGTCTCTTAAAAAAACAAAAAACTTATTGGAAGGGCCTTAGAATTTCACCATTTAGTATGATGTTTGGTCTTTGTTTTTCATCATATTTAAAAGTTGTCTTCTATTTATTTTTTTAGAGTTTTCATTTGGGCTGGCTGCTGTATTTTGCTTAAAAACATTTTAGAATGTATTAATGTAATATAACCCCATATGTTGACGTATTTTCTAATGTCAAATCATTCTTTTATTTTTGGAATAAACCCTGTTTGGCTATGGCATTTTATTCCTTTGTTGCCCTGCTAGATTTCGTATTCTACTTAGAATTTTTCTGTATATAATCAGAAGCGGAATCAAGCTATAGTGTTATTATTTCTGATATCTTTTTTAGATTTCCGGCATTGTGGCATTATATTAGATTCAGTAAATGCATTTGGAGTCTTTTTATCTTTCTCTGTGGTTTTCAGTAGTTTAAATAGCATAGGAATGATCTGTACTTTCACAAGTTTTTGGAACTCAGCTCTAACACCATCTGGACCTGGAACCTTTAAAAAAAAATTACAGATCATTAATCACCTTTCCAATCTGGTCTAAAGTTACCAGACTCTTGAGGTTTTGTTACTGCTTCTTGGATAAAACTATTTAATAGAGTTTTCAAACACGTGCCATAGGTTGCATATAATAGTCCCTTATAACTGGTTTAATATCTATCCAGAGGTGTGCTGGAGCTGGCTTTCCAATACTGTGATTTTTTTTGCCATCTTTGGGTTTAGTGGCTACATATTGGTAACTTAACATCCACTGTAGTGGGAGTTTTTTTATGCCATGGAAATCAGCAAGCACCACAAATTATGGCTTTTTTGTTTTTTGTTTTTGTTTTTTTTTTTGAGAGCCAATTGTTAAATATTTACCAGCACACTATTGTCTGTATCTATGAGTGTATCTCCCTTTTCATTGTTAGTATTGTATTTTTTGTTTTGTTTTGCTTTCTTTCTTTTTGCTTAATCAGAATTTTCAAAGAACCAGCTTTTTATTTTAATTATCCTTTGTAGAGTAGTTTCATTCAGATTTCACTAATTTCAGTTCCTTAAAAATGAGTTCCCTCTTCCTAATTACTTTTATTTTGTCTTTTTCCAGTTTCTCAAATTGAGTGATTCACTCATTTATTTTCAATCTTTATATATTTTCCTGAGTAGAGCTTTAACTGTATCCCATAATATATATTTTGGTATTAAGTGTGTATACTTTCATTATTTTCTTTCTTTTTTTTTTTTTTTGAGACAGAGTCTCGCTCTGTTGCCCGGGCTAGAGTGAGTGCCGTGGCGTCAGCCTAGCTCACAGCAACCTCAAACTCCTGGGCTCAAGCGATCCTCCTGCCTCAGCCTCCCGAGTAGCTGGGACTACAGGCATGCGCCACCATGTCCGGCTAATTTTTTCTATATAGATTTTTAGTTGGCCAGATAATTTCTTTCTATTTTTAGTAGAGATGGGGTCTCGCTCTTGCTCAGGCTGGTCTCGAACTCCTGACCTCGAGCGATCCACCCGCCTCGGCTTCCCAGAGTGTTAGGATTACAGGCGTGAGCCACCGCGCCCGGCCAATTATTTTCTGTAAAATTCAAAATTTCAGTTTTATTCTCCTCTTTACTTACAAGCTTGTTTAGGAGTATGTTTCTTTCTTTCTTTCTTTTTTTTTTAAGACAGAGTCTCGCCTCTGTTGCCGGGGCTAGAGTGCCATGGCGTCAGCCTAGCTCTCAGCAACCTCAAACTCCTGGGCTCAAGTGATCCTCCTGCCTCAGCCTCCCGAGTAGCTGGGACTACAGGCATGCGCCACCATGCCCGTCTAATTTTTTCTATATATTTTTAGTTGTCCAGCTAATTTCTTTCTATTTTTTTAGTAGAGATGGAGTCTTATTCTTGCTCAGGCTGGTCTCGAACTCCTGAGCTGAAACGATCCTCCCGCCTCAGCCCCCCAGAGTGCTAGAATTATAGGCGTGAGCCACTGCGCCCGGCCAGAGTATGTTTCTTAACTTTCAAGTAGTTAAGGATTTTGTCTTTTTGTTATTTCATTCTTATTTTATAGGATAATGATCAGAGATGGAGAGTATAAATTCTTTGTTTATGATAAATTGTGAATGTTCCATGAATATAAAAGAAGAATCTATTATTTTCTGTAGGATACCCAGTTTTCCATGTAACTATTAAATTGATGTATTGATTGTTTTTTTCAAATGTTATTATTTTCAAGTCTGCTTATTTTTTTACTTGATCTGTCAATTTCAACTATAACTGTATCTATTTTCTTATTATTTTTCTTTCTGTTTTTAAGAGTAGTTCCTGGAAGTAAAATTGACAGTTTAATGCAAAGCCACATTTTTAAAATTTATTGATACATATTGTCAACAATCTCTGTTTACCAAGGCAATTTATACTCCCACAAGAAATGTACGAGGGAGCAGGTGGTGAATTTCTATTTTCCTTTACCATGCTGTTACAGAATGCTACTCAATTCTGGAACCTACTCCTAGCCTTTTTGGTCATCTCTGTAAGAGAAAAATTCTTGGATGCCAGGCAGTTGAGAGCAGAAGTTCCCACTGGGTTAGGGTTAGGGCTGACAAAATTGATGGCTGTCATCCAGTGGGCCTAGTGGCTGTCATCCAGTGGGCCCCGTTACGAATAAGACTGTTGAGTCTTTGAGAGTTGGGTTGCTTCAGTAGAAAAAGAGGTCAGAGAAATCAGAAGCAGTTTTGATTAAGCAGTTAAATGTCCCCATGTTGGACTTAAGTACTTTCCTCCACAATTTCTGCCATCCTCACATCACCCATGTTTCCCACTCTCTTTGTTCTGCCCAGTGATGACCTTTTCTTCTCTCCAATATCTGCTTCAAAACTTGTTTGCTGAGACACTGAAATTCACAGTGCTGTGAGAATGAATAGAAACTACCGTACAGGAGTCTGCTTTTTCATAAAGAACATATATTCCTGAAGGTGGAACTCAATAATTAGGGTGAAAGGGGGTGCATAGTACTGATGGGATCTTTTTTTCACTAGGAAACAGCAGTAATTAATTATTCATTAGAAATATAGGTGGCCTTTCCCAGGCGTGGTGTGTCATGCCTATTATCCCAGCATTTTGGGAGGCCAAAGCAAGAGGATCACTTGAAGCCAGGAGTTTGAGACCAGCCAGGGCAACACAGCAAGACCCTGTCTCTACAAAAAAATTTTTTTTAAAAAACCAGCCAGATGGGGTGGCACATGCCTGTAGTCTTAGCTACTCGGGAGGCTGAGGTCAGAAGATCGCTTGAGCCCAGAAGTTGAGGTTGCAGTGAGCTCTGATCATGCCATTGCACTCCAGCCTGGGCAACAGAGCAAGATCCTATGTCTAGGCCATAAAAAAAAGGCAATATACATGACCTTTAAAAAATAAGTATTAAATTCCTCTTCATAAAGTACCTGATTCAAACAAATCAACTATAAAAGTATATAGCTTTATGCAATTGGGAAAATTTAAATATGGAGCAAGCATTAGATGAATGATATTAACGAATTATTTTAATCATTGTGATTATGCAATAAAATGTCTTTTGTTTTTGAAATGCGAACTGAAGTATCAATGAAATAAGATAATGTCTTGGATTTGCTGTAAAATACTTCAGAAAAGGGAGAGAATAGATTAAACAAGAAAAATGTTGATGGCTTTTGAAGCTGGGGATGGGCACATGAGATTTCATCATATTCTCTAGTTTTAAATATTCTCAATTTCATAATAAAAATGTTTAAAATGGTAATATAATAGTAACATATATTTTCACTGCAACCAGTAAAAAAGTAATCAAAATGCCTAAGGAAAACATTTGAAAGTTTTCCCTACTTTCTTTCCAGTCAAAATCTATGGCCTAGCCTTTTTTAAAATACCAAATCCATTTTTATCAAAATCTTATATCCCCACTCTCAAGACCAGCCTAACTTTCTTCCATGCCCAGTTTATCTTCCTTTTTGTCACATTGTTTGAAGCTCCTCAGTGAGGAAAATGTGACAACAGGGAAATATCATGGGAAATTGGCTGTTGAGGAGGTGCATTCTTTATTAGAAAATATATTTGAAATCTGGTGGTGAGTATGTGAGAGCTTGAACCTAATAAAAGATCATAGACCCAAATTGCTGCAGTATATTCAGACCAAAGGCGCTGAATTTGTTAGCTCATTATCCAAATAAGTTCTACCTAGCCTTTTAGGTTCTAGGTGAAATAAAGAATGATTTATCCAGATTTTATAGAATAGAAGTCATTTCTGAGTAATAACTAAAGTCCTTAAATTACTTAGGAACACATTCATGTGTACACACATACACAAGTTATAAGTTCCAAACCTATCTCAAATAAGCAGCAAAAGATTATGGAAGTATCAGTTGTAAACAATAAACCATGAATAGTTGAAATGCCAGCCTATTTTACAGTAAGATAAGTAAGTAGAGACATAAATCAAAGCCTGAATTTCAGCTTTTTGGGAAAGAAGTACTGTACTGCATGTTTCCAGACCAGCGTAGCAAGTTGGGGTGGGGGAGGAGTGGGGAAGGAAATCCATATTTATTTAGCTCCTACTGTGGTCCAGGTAGTGTGCTAAGATCTTTATCTCTATTATCTCATTGGATTCTCACAACCACTTGTCAGATAGGTAATATTGTTTTTATTTTACCAGTCAAAAAGATAAGGTCAGAGATGTTAAGTGACTTGTCTGAAGTCACTTGGCTTACAAGTGTCAAAGCTAGAATTCAGACTCAGGCCTGCTTGACTTCAAATCCAGAGCTCTTTCCACTCTACTTTGTTGCCTCCTGGGAGAAAAAAAGGTGCTGAGAAGAAATGGAAACTTAGTACAGGGAAATCCTCAAAAGAAAGGGAGGATGGTTTTTCCTCCCCCCCTCACCCACCCCGAAAAAGTTTTAGTTATAAAGACAACAAAAAAAGGGCAGAGTTACTCTGACAGTTAGAATGGAACATGGGTAATCTGCAGGGGCCCTGGCCTTGGAGTTAGGAAGCCCAGTTTGGGTTGTAACTCTGTCATTTGCTAGCTTATATCCTTTGATAATTCACTTTACCTCTCTGGATCTCATTTCCTCATCCACAAAATGCAGACAGTGGTGCCTACCTTATCTGTCTCATAGGGTTGTTGTGAAGATCAAATGTAGAGATCAAATCTATCTGAAGGCACTTTCTAAGCTAAGCTGTGACAACTATACAGCTTTACTATAACTATACAATCATAATTAATTATTTCCTTTATTAACAGTAGCAATGTATTAAGATGGTCAGACCTTTCGAATTTCCCAGCAGGTCGAGATTCCTCCCATTTGCTTTATAGTTTCTCTAGAAGCCAGTGGACTTCCCAAAGTGGGAAACTGAGCCCTGAGCCATAGGCAGAAAGTAAAGAACCAGAAAAAAATCACATTCTGTATGTCCCCCGCCTCCAACTCTCATGAGCATTGACACGTAGGTGAATCAGGTTAAGAGTAACATGAAGGGCAGATCCTTTCCCCTTATAAGGGAAAAGAAGCTCCAAAAAGGTAGGCTTTTGTCTGAGCAAATGAGTGAGTGGGGACATAGATATACCTGCTTTGTCCTAGTGACAGTAAAGACAGAGTATAAATTATAGGCGTTATGCATATACAAACACGTACACACTCACTCGCACATATGTGAGCCTCAGGGCTTTTTACCACAGCACCTGTCAGTATCCCTGGATGAAACAGTGTAACCTAGGGCCATCTCTGACTTCAGTATTATTTTCATAATACCATACCCTGTTGGTATTTTTAACAACTCTCCCCTCTGCCCCAATACCACAGAGGGGCTAACAGGTGGATTCTTTGCTATATAGAGCAGAGACAGGATGTGGGAATGTGCATATTCATCACTGCATTAACAAGTGCTTTAGTGCACCTCCAGTACACAGCTCTACTCTGCTTTGAGCTCAGAGTACAGAATAGATGAGTCCTCTCCCTCAGGGAACACCACAGAATGTAATTGCAGTATTATATTCTTATAAGTGACAGAATGTGTTAGATATCTTTCATGCTTACACACCTATTTCTTCTAGACTCAATCTTTTTTGCTCTGAGCCTTGGGGATTGTGTTAATTATGGGGGAGCTCAGAGCAGAAAAAACAGAGTAACAAGCTGAGGCCAGCCAATTTCTCTCCCAGCCAAGGATGCAAAATGTAATCAGTGTTTTGTGAGAAATCAGCAGTTGACCTCCCTCCGGGCATGGGCCTTCTGCTGGGAATGCAGGGAGTAGGGGATAGTGTGGCTTCTGGTAGGAAGAGAGGCCATCTTCCCTTTAGAGGCTGGGCTAACCTTGTCCAGCAGTGTGGAGGTAACTGCATTTGGGAACGAGGTCTAGGTACTTAGATGTGGAAAGAAGAATAAGAAAAGGGACGTGACAATCTCAGGGAAAAGCAAATTGTGACGAGTGTGTTCCAGAAAGCAAAGCAGACTATATTCAGGAACTGAATAGAAATAAACCAGATGATAAACAGTGCTTGCTTGGTGGTTTTGCAGAAAACTGCAGAAGATGTAGTGGTTATGTATAACAATAGTAGTTGCAGTTATTGTCATCATCATAGTAGTATTTAATATTAATAAAAATGCAATATAACTATTTGAGAAAATGTCACATGAGAAAATGTATTAGGTGCTTTATTTATGTTATTTAACGTGATAATTCTGTCCAGAACCCATGAGGCTAGGTATTAGTATTATTTTCATTTGCTAAGAGGAAACTTGGGCCACTTGGCCCAAAACCAGACAGGTTGTTGATAAGCAGCAAAACCAGGAGGCTGACATGGGCTGTCTGGTTTCAAAGCCCATTCTTTTAAATATTTCCAATTTTAATTTAATTTTTGTTTTTGGTTCAGTACAGATACACTCCTCCACCCCAGGACTCTCAAAAACCCTTACTTGACACTGATCTTAGAGAATTTGTCCTTAGAGCCCCTTCCCTCCCCTCCCCTCCCCTCTCCTTTCCTTTCTCCCCCAATCCCATCCCCATCAAGATAACCTGGCTGAGGGCTCTACTCAGAACCCCTTCCCCTCCTTGGGTTTTCCCCCATAGAAACCCCTTAGCTCTAATCATTTATTGACTCATAAGGTAGTTGGGACCCTGGGAAATATATTCTCAAGACATCTTTGTTACCTAGTCACAGAGTTAGGTGTTATTCTGAGCCTTCCCTTCCCACTGATGCTCTCATACAGAATTCCTCAGGTCCTTATACTTTGGGATCTTTCCTGCAACTTCTCAATCTTCTTTCCCTACCCACCCCGGCTTTCCACTCCAACTCACCCCAGCCCTGAAGCTTAGATATAGGCTCCTATTCACCTCCTTTTTCTCTTCCACTTGGGTCCTTGCTTCTTCTACTGACCATCTGCCTTTTCTGAACATGGAACCAGGGTTTTTTTTTTCCCTTTTGTTATCCAAAGTCCCCCTTCTCAGAAAGAATGACTTTTTTTCTCAGAATGATGCCCTCCCTTGACCTTAGTTAGCTGTCAGAGTTTGAATTTCCTTGGCTCTCCTCCCAGTAGATTCCTTGCTCTGTATGTATACATGGAGTATCAGGATGCTGAATCCATCTCCCAGAAACAAAGCTCTAGGGAGGAATACTTATGTCACCCTTGAGTACACAGAAGGGCTAAATGCTCCCCACGGTCGGGTCTGAGGCTAAAGAAAGCATAAACGTTCACTGGCTTGCCCTGCTCTCCTTTCCTTCCATAATTCCATGATTGTGAAAGGCAGTGAAAAGGATGGCTTTGGAAAAAGTCCTGGACTAGGCATCAGAAAACCTGGGTTCTGGTATTGGCTCTGCCACCCAGTAGCTGCATGAATTTGGACAGAGCAGACCTGTTATATTGCCTACTCTGCCATAGTGGAATTTCCTGATTACATGTGTTTTAATGGACTATAAGCTTCCTAAGGGCAGTGGCCATGGCCAGGATGATAAGGAAAACCCCCATCTATTTCTTAGCACAGCAGCCACCTGAGACCCCCACCCCTCACGGAAGACCCGCATCAGCATAATACTAACCTAACACTAAACCTATTACCTGGTGCATCAACATAATACTAACCTATTACCTGACACATCAACTAACCTATTACCTGGTGGGCATTAGTCACCTGAGACCCCTCCCCTTGGATCACCCCAACTTAATAAAAGTGGGAAAAATTGGGTAGACGGGGCTCAGAATTTGGTGGCGAGACCCCTCTGAGCCCGCTGGCGAATAAACCTTGATTCTCCGACTCTCCGTGTGCCGCTCGGTTTGTCCTCGGGACCACTCGCTGTAACACTTGCTGTAACAATAGCACATTCAGTTTGGAAACTGCACTTCCTAACTGGTCTCTCTGATCCACCCTATGCCACACCTATCCATTTTCCACGCTGCTGTGGAAATGAGCTTTCTAAAATCAGATCCCATCATGTCACTCTCTACCATGGTTACAGCAAGTGTTATAGTGAGTGGTCCCGAGGACAAATGGAGTGGCACACGGAGAGTCGGAGAATCAAGGTTTATCTGTCTGCGGGCTTAGAGGGGTTTCGTCATTAAATTTTGAGTCCAGTCTATCCAATTTTTCCCACTTTCATTAAGTTGGGGTGATCCAAGGGGTGAGGTCTCAGGTGACTAATGCCTGCCAGGTAATAGGTTAGTTGATGTGTCAGGTAATAGGTTTAGTGTTATGCTGATGTGCCACCTAATAGGTTAGTTGATGGGCCAGGTGTTAGGTTAGTATTATGCTGATGCGGGTCTTCCGTGAGGGGTGGGGGTCTCAGGTGGCTGCTGTGCTCAGTAATAGGTGGGGGTTTTCCTCATCACCACAAGCCCTTCAGTGGGTCCCCATCACCTTTAAGATAACGGTTTGTAAGACCCATCATGATCTGGTCCCTGCCTACTTCTTTAGCATTCCCCCCCCTTTTTTTGCTGTCCGTGTCCTCTCTGAGTGTCCCCTTCCTTCACCTAACTCTTAACTTGTTCCTTAAAAGTATCACGTCCTTAGGAAGCCTTGCTCAACCATCTAAGCTCCCCACTTAGCCACTGTTAGTTAAGCCCCCATCTTATAAACACCCAAAGATTATATGCATTATGCAGTAAATCTCTTCTGTAGCACTCCTCACACATTTAACTGTTTAGTGTCTGCTTCCCTGATCATTATAAACTTCACGAGATGTTGCTGAGGCCTTGTCTTTCTTGCTTACTGCTAAGTGCTTACTAAAATGCCTAGGACATAATAACAGTAAAATTTGTTCAGTGATAAAAGGAAATGACCTGCATGGCATCCACATAAATGAGTGTTGACCGTTTCAAGAATTTGGCATATCCTACAGGGTAACAGTGGAGTCTATATCCATAATTTTTCGGTTTCTTATGGCTTTCTGAAAAGCAGTGCTGTTATTGAAACGTCTACTATAAACATTATAAAACAGTGAGACAGTTAATGTCTTTTTTATGTTGTAATGTAGTATCAAACAGATATTTTCATTTCATGTAAAAAACATGATCTTTGTTAGTGTTCCTTTTTACTATCAGAATATGAAGCTATGAATTTTGCATATTAGCAGAAATATGACTAAAGTGTTTTTGTTTCTTAGATGTTTCAAGTTAACAATCTGCTGTTTAGTCCTTTAACCTGTCTTTGAAAGGAATATATCTCTCTCATTATTATTTTAAGAAGTTAGGTAGCTAATTTGAGAATATAGCAATGTTTTAACTTTTTAGTTGATTCTATTTTCTAACTTGAAAAATAAACAAACCATATTCAAAACTTCAAAAAAGGAACAATTAGAGTATATTTTGTCTTGTTTGGGGGAGGAATGCCAATATTGTGAAGCACTTTACAAAATCCTTTTAAGCAGAATATGAGTTGACTTAATAGTTATGTGCTCAGTGGGAGACAGCAAGTGGAAAGAGCAGGTAGACCTGAGTCTATCTGGCTCTGCATTTTATAAGCTATGTGCATTGAAAATCATTTTATTCATCTAAAAATGGGGTAATGGTATACACTTTGAAGAGTTATTTTGAGAATCAAAGATAATATAGTTAAAGCAGTAGCACATCTTGCATGCCCTTTTACCACCCACACTTTATATGTTGTTCATTCATCACACAAATATTTAAGCATATTTCTGCCTTGGGCCAGGCATCGGGACACAATGGTACCTGTTCTCACAGAATTTATACTCCCTCCTTTTTCTTCTTGCTGACTCCTGCTGCTTGTCCCTTAAGACTCGGCTCAGGCTTCACCTCCTCCAGTAAGCCATCACCCATGCTCTATGCCTCTCTCCCGCCTCCCTCAGCTGGTTCAGGTGTTCCTCCTCTGTGTACTCCGGGCACCCTGTGCATACTTTCGTCATAGCACTTCTATGTACCGACTTTTCTCCCCACCAGAGTAAACTCTGAGGGCGAGTACTGTGTCCTATCCTTATTTTTTATACCCAGCACATGGCTTGGTACACAATAGGTACCAGGAAACGATAATTGAATAAGCAATGCCCTCTGGTGGCTATCTGTTGTAAGTACAATTTTTATGCCTCATAAGGGTTGAGCAAAGTACAGCCAATTACCTAACAAAGGCAACTTACTCTTTCTTTTAACACTGGGAAAGGAAACATAGAAGAATATGTGGTCTCCTAGAATCTAGGTGGTTATTCCAACATCTCTCCAAACATTTCATAATTCAGTGAACAATATTTAGATGACACAACAGATAAAAGAAAATTACTTTGAGCGTGTAAAAAGAAAATGCAAGGGAAATTTGTCTCATGTAATGAAGAAATGTAACATACTAGTATGGGCAAAGAACATGCTTGTAGCCCTGGCTTGGGCGAGGCAAACGCATTACATGTAACCAAAATGTTTGTACCCCCATAATATCCTGAATTAAAAAAATAAATAAAAAGAAATGTAAACATACTATACAATTTTTCATTATACCTTTACTTCAGGGCCGATGCACTCACATTCATTCGTTCATTCAACAAATATTTATTGAGCACCTACAGCGTGCTAGGTACCATTCTAGGTGTTGGGGATGCAGTAGTGAACAAAACAAAGTCCTTAACTTTAAGGAGCTTACATTCTAGTGAGAGAAACACACTATAAACAAATAAATATACATTTATTAGGGATTATAAGTGCTATGGATAAAAATAAGCTAGGATGTAGAATGAGGGGTGTGTGCGCATGTGTCTGTGTGTGTGTGTGTGAGAGAGAGAGAGAGAGAGAGAGAGAGAGAGAGAGAGAGAGAGAGAGAGAGAGAGAGAGACTGATTGTCCTTAAAGTGTGATCTGGGTTAATACCTTAGCTTTGATGCTGCCACAGTGAGGAAAGTGTTTTCTACTTTCCTGCCTATGTCTGCTTCATAAGCACTGTGTTTTCTTGAATGCATCATTATAAGAAAGTAATGAACTCTTTGCAGCTCAGTAAGGTGACAAAGCTGTTTATAACAACTTACTGATCATCCCTCAGATCTCCAACTTACCTCTCACTTTTCCTTCTCATCTCCTTTGCACAGAAAGTGACTGAATATTGAATAAAGCCAAACTCAGCCTCTTTGCTCTGATGTTATGGAGTTTGAGAAGGTGGGATAGTGATCACCTGAGTGGTCCTGGGCAATAATGGGAAGTGGGAAGTTTGTTGTGCCCTCCCACTTCTTCAGTGCCTGCCTTCTCTCTCCACCTCCTTCTCAACTAAGATGTTAATTAACAGTGCTTAAGATGTTACTATAGTGCTAAGATCTTGACATTTTATCCAGGGACTCTCAGAGACTCAAAATGACAGCCTAGCTCTGCATAATATATCTGCAAACCCCCCATTTCTAGCTGTCAGGCTTATCTGCTGAGAACAAACATGTTCTCTACTTTCCTGCCTATGCTTTTGCCCCTGATATTCATACCATTCTCACTGCCTGGACTTCTCTCCCCTTAAGCCCCATTTCTGCCTACCCAAGTCTTGCTTATCCTTCAAGACCACCTCTGTCACATGAAACCGTCTCTAATCCCCTGATTGTCCTTCTCCACGGACAAAATGAATTTGTCTTCTCCATGTTCTCATAGAGCTTTAATTGTATTGTGTTACTTGTTCTGCTATTCCTTAAATTATAATTAGTTGTATTCACACTCATCGTCTCCACTAGATTGTAAGTGCTTTGAAGGCAGGAGCCGAATCTTTTTCACCATTATATCCCACTCAGGGAACCTGGCATAGTTCCTTGTATATGGCAGGCACTCAATAAATGTTTGCTGAAACAAAAATTTCCCCAAATGATTTTTAGTGCTGGGATTTCAAAATCTTCTAGGTGGAAGGGGAAGATCTATTTGGGCAGATTTCAGGGAATAAACTAGGTTGGCATTGGCTGTATAGAATGGAGGACACTGAGATGGAGAAGCCAGTGAGGAATTCTATTGCTATATAAATGCATTTCACTTGAGTCTGGGTATACAGGATCATCTACTGCTTCATACATATTGTCCCACCTGATCAGGAAATCTCAGTGCCTTCTGAACACCAGTGTAGTGGTCTACAGGACTGATGTGAATGAGCTGAGGGGAAAGTGCAAGCAAGGAAGTTTCTTATGGGGGTGGGTTAGAAGGAAGGCTCATGAACCTTAAGCCCAGGAATAAAAGGCCTATAGAATGAGTATATGGGAGATTGCTCAAAAAAACTATCAAATAAGGTCTCTGAAAGAAGCTAAGGGTAAAAAGGTCTAGCCCACTTACACTTCAATACAGAATAGAAACAACTGCCAAAATAACTTTTTGCAATTTCTTAAATCTTTGCAAGTTGCGGCTTTTGTGAACTCCCATTTATTTTTCCTCGTGATCCTTGTAAATGGCAGTAAAATCCTTCCAGTAGGGGACTTGGTGTGTTTGTATTAGGATGCAAAACTGGCGAAGACTAGGTCTTACTCTGCAGTTAATCTTTGGGCTGGGGAGTAGGAAAGAACTTCAGAAAATAGGGTAGGATGGGCATTTAGAAAGAAATGTGTAAATCAAATTCTTTGCTGCCTTTGGGAAGAAAGTAAAAGAGCACAGAGCAAAGAGGACCTGGTGACTTACCAGGGAGCCTGTGTTGCCTAGCGCTTAGGCCTAGGGAGATTGAGGCTGAGACCCTTACCTTAGTCTTAAACATCACAAACTGCCCTCCAAAAGCCTTTTTGGGGTGGGTGGATTTACACAAGTAGGTTGCCAAGATTGACCTAATGGTATTTTCAAGGAGGATAGATTTTTTTTTTCCCACTGACATAAAGCCATTTAGTCAAACCCGCTAACCCAAAACAAAGACCAAAGGTCAAATAAAGAGCTGAGATCTTTTACAAACCAACCAACCAGCCGAGGACGCTTATCAAGACAACCCCAGTTATTTTCAACTAAGCGTTAATAAGCAAGTGAAATGTCTCACTGTATTTTTCAAGCAAATCTACAAACAAAGAAAATACAAGGGCTTTCAAGTGCCTTCCAAGCAATTTGTTTTATTCACCTTATGAGGACAGTTTTTCCCTGAGGTATTTCGTGTTCAGAAAACACTTAAGGACCCTGCTCTTTTGGGCTGCTTCTTGACATGGAAAGATTTTAATGTCACTGCTTTACCTTTAGTTTGGGAGTTTTGCCTCTTCAGCCAACTTTCCACTCTACTAGTTGTGCCTGGTTGTTTTATCTCCCGTGATATGACTGTCCAAAAAACCCTTCCCAGCCTAGCTCCCTCATTTCACCTTATATTTTTTCTACAAAATACACTCACTGGAGTATATTTTCTAATGTTTGCCCTTCTTGTTTTGATTTTTTACTTTGCTAAATCAGTCAGTAAATGTTTCTCAAGTGTTTGTTGTGTGTAAGACTGTGCCAGTTATAATGAGAGGAACAGACTAGCATAAAACCTTTCCTCAAGGAGCTTACTGTCTAATTGAAGATTTTTGAGCAAGGGAGTGCTTATCATATTTGATCTTCCCTTTCTGTTTCTGTTATCCTTCTTGGATGGGCCTTGTTCACAGCACAATAGCCTCCTAAATCGTCCTCAAGCTTACCATTACCTCCCATTAAATCAATCCTGCTCCACCTTCTTTAAAAAATAGTTAACTATGGTCATTCTCCCACCATCTTACCTTTCCTCCTCTCAAAAATATTTTTCAAAGACACCATATTACCTAAAGAAAAAAAAGTTCAATCTCATTTGCTTTGTTTGAAATTTCCCTTCTTCCCACTTTTTCAATGTAAGTCTTATTTCATCTTTAAGGCTTAATCCAAATCCCGTTCCATTCATGCATCTTTCTTCTACTTCCCCACCAAGAATGATCTTTCTTTTCAATTTATGTAAATTATAATCTACATCACTTATTTGGTATTTAATTTATGCTATCTTGACTGCTTTTTTTTTATATGTATGTGGCTCTTCCCCATCCACATTGCAAATGTATTGAGGGCAAGGCCATAGTTAGCTAAATGCATTGCACACAAAAGATGCTTAATATGTGTTTGATGATGAAGATGGTGATAATTTTTCCTGGCTTCAGGGTAGAGGGAGGATTATGAGGATGGGTGGCAAAGGATAGCTTCTGGAGGTAGGGAGAAGATTAATTAAGGACACCTTTACAATACTTGTCCAAAGGGATGATAAGGGCCTTAACCTATTGGTTCCTTGGCTCAGAGCCACACTATATTACCAAAAGAACTTTAGTGAAATGGGAAAGGAAAGAAGAGAAGGACTTTGGGACTGCTGTGAATTTATATGGGGGATAAGAGAGAATTAGATGTCAGAGTTTACTGAACCTGGGTAATTGCAATAATGATAGTAGCATTGACAAAAAAATAGGAAATCAGAGGTGGAAGCCAGATCTGGGGGGAAGTTGATAAGTTTGTTTTTAGATGTACTGAGTTTAGGGTAACTCGAGTAACCAAGTTGACATGTCTAACAAGCAGTAAAAGATATCTTTCTCCCATTCAATTCAATCCAACAAATATTTACGAACATCTACCATATGCCATTTCACTATGCTAGAGATAGATATAGTCAAATAAGACACAGTCCTTGGCCTCTAGAACTCATGTTTGAGTGGGGAAGATAGACTAAAAAATTTATGACCTAAGGTAGCAAATAGTATTATTGAACTATATATAAAGTGCAATAGCAGTAGAAGTAGAGGACTAATTGCTTGTGTCCAAGCAGGTAAGAAAAAATTACAGATGTGATGATCTTTGAGCAGGGCCTTGAAAGATAAGTAAGGATCTGTCCAATAAACACATGCAGAAATGGCTTTCCAAATAAAAGATTAGCCTCAGGCAAAGGCACAGGACATGAAAGTGCATAACATTCTTGGGGAACAACAAGGAGTCTGAAGTGACTAAGGAGAAAGGGATGATGGAATAAAGATGTATGATTCAACAGAGATAATTGTCAGAAATTGAAGACAGGGATGCTGTTACACTCAACTGGAGAGGCAGTATGTATAATGGTTAAAGGTCTGGACTCTACTTCCTGGGTCTAAATCCCATCTCTACCACTTACTAGCTATGCAGCCTTGAGCAAGTCACTTTATCTCTCTCTGTGCTCACATTTCCTCATCTGTCAAATGGAGATAACGGTACCTACCTCATAGGGTTATTTTGAAGATTGAGAGAGCTAATATATGTAAACCGATTAGAGCAATGCCTGGCATATAGTGAGAGTTATGTAAAGGTTAGTCCAAGGACTAAATTACAAGAAACAAGGTACTACACCATTGTGTACTGTACCAGCAGCTGCTTAAAAGAGAAACTATAAATAGAGTCTAAGTTTGCAGATACTCTAACAAGGACCTAGGGAGAACTAGATGATTTTCTGTATTCTTCAATGAGTGGGAGTTTCTTGAGATGGTAAGATATCTGCCTTGGAATAGTAGATCCCATTTAGGGAAAGGGAGAGGAGTCTGAGAAAAAAAAGTAGAATGGCCAGAGTGGGAATGAGTAAGTAGAAGCTTCCATGTGGCATTTCCCCTAGAAGGTAGAAATAAAGCAAAATAAGGTTATCACTCACCAACAGATGTATTTTTTTTTTTTCAGTTAAGTAAGAAACAGAAAATTAGCCAGCAGGGAGCTTAGAGGACTAGAGAAGAGGTAGCAGGGTCTAGTGACAAATATTTTGCTGGGGTTGAAGAATGTAGAGGAATCCTCTGAGAAGGGATAGCAAATGGAAATGCAGCCCTACCTTGCTAATGAAGCACATTTCTCCCCTTGAGTTTTGATGCTCTCAAGTAACCCATTGTCTATTCCTCAGCCTTCTAGAGCTCTGCTCGAGTGATCCTTGAATAGACTCTTGGAATGATTGTGCTTCCCTGTGTGACTGCTCTGTGTGCTACTGAAGTGGAACGGAACCTCATCCGCCCACCCAGCCAGCCCAGGGGTTTCACTTGACAGGACTCGGTTTGAAATCTGGTTTTACCACTTATTAGCTGTGTGGGTTTTTTTGTTTGTTTTTTTTTTTTTGGTTTTTTTTTTTTTTTTGAGCAAGTCACTAAAATTCTCTGAACCTCAGTTTCCTCATCTGTGAAATGGGAATAAAAATGATTCCTATATTATAAAGTTGTTATGATAATTACATGAAATAATTTATCGATGAAGTGCTTGGCAAGTTAAGTGCTTAAAAAGATGTTAGTTTTTTCCCTCCTTCCATTCCCTTGATATTTGGGCAGCCCAAAGATCCCCCTACTCTCATTTTAGCTCCTCCTGGGGGCTCTGTACCATCTAGTGTCAATAGTAATAGATATGGGAAGAAGGAGAAATCAGTCCATGGAAAGATGATGAAAAATGGTGGCTTTTTCCCCTCTAACCCTGACTTTGTAGTAGAGATATTCTGGTGTAGCCAATATCCCAAAATAGGAAAGGTATTCAGATACTGGACAGCCCAAGGTGAGAAATATCCACTAAAACATGATGACAAGTATGTGAAAAAATATCTGCACATTAATATATTTAATGTGAAAACATGTCTGTGCATTCATATATTGAAAAATTAGAAGAGAACAAGGAAAACTGAAATCATTTTTGTTAGCATAGTAGAAATATGTTGTTGTAATGTTATCTTAATATTATTGTGCCTGTGGAGGGGGATCTTCTTTTCTTGACATACATGAATCTCCTTACCCTTTTTCCAAAAGAACAGCAGGAGGACAGGGTGCTGGAGTAAAGGGAATTGCACAGTGGGAATAACATGCCCCCATCTCATCTGTCCTTCTGCCCAGCCTTCCATTAACCATCATGACCTACCAGAGGCCCGGAGATCTTCCTATCTGTGGTGCTTCAATGCCCTTGCATCATTAATATCATCATCTCTACCCTTCTTCTAGGAGTGGATCTTATGAGGGAGGTATGGAAGAAGTTGTGCATGCTTAGCTGTCAGTCCGAACCTTTTAGAGCCAGCAGGGGACAAAGGCAACAATCACTGTGTAATACTCTGGACTTTCTTGGCAGGTGAATACTGCTATGCATGAGGCAAAACTTATGGAAGAATGTGACGAGTTGGTAGAAATCATCCAGCAGAGGAAGCAAATGATTGCTGTCAAAATCAAAGAGACAAAGGTAAAGCACAGCACTTCAGTGAGGCGAAGAAAGAGTTGAATTTACAAATGTCAAAGTTTGATCCAGATGGTTTCATTTGAACTTGGATCATGAAAGCAAGAAGAAATGAGGTTGTAGGGAGAGAGGCAAAGAAAAAGCAATGTTCTATTGCTATGAATCCAGTAAAAATGTGGGCCATTCTGGGGTGTTGGAAATGGTCTGTGTCTTGACTTGGTTAATAGTTACATTGGTGTATGTGTATGCAAAAATTCATTCAGTTGTACACTTAAGATTTGGGTGCTTTACTGTGTATAAGTCAATGCAAAATGAAAGAAAAAAAAACTAATATTTGAAATGTGGGCCAGGATCATGGAAGGACCGTGAATGCCAGTATGGGGACTTTGGGCTTAATCTGAGAGGTGTTGGGAAGCCATTTTAGTTTCTTATGAAGGAAAATGACTGACGGATATGGCAGAGGTATGTAGGGTAGATCAGCAATGGGATGATACCAAAGTCGGGAAAACAAGTTATGAGACTTACGGAATGATTCTTGGTATGAGCTGATGAAGACTTAAACAAGAGTGGTGGTAGCACAAATGGAAGGGAAGAAGGCATTGCTAGAAACGAAATGATAGGAATCCTTGACTTACTAGATTAAAAACATGAGGGAGAGAGAGGAGTCAGGGAAGACTCCTAGGTTTCTTCTAGCCTGGGAACTGAAGAATCATGGTTAGGAAGGTCAGGTGTGAGCCTCCATGCAGCTATATGGTTTTAGGCTTGTTGGCGTACCAATCAGTGTTAATGATTATAAGCTCATGCTATGTGTATAATGTAAGAAATTTTGAGAGCCTGGAGTGATGACCAGTACTTTATGCCATGCTGGGTGGTTCCAGCTTACCCAGGAACTGAAGTTTTCAAGAACACAGATTGTGAACACACAGGTATGTGTAAAAAATGCTTAGAGAAATATACACATAGAAATGTAGATACTCATAAAGAAAAAGGTACTTTTTATTAAACATATATGTGAAAATATATTGACAGTAAAATGTAAACAATGGTCGTCTCTGTGTGGTACCATTTCTTTTTATACTTTTTATTTTCTAAATTTTCTATAATGAGCATGCATTGCTTTTACAACCAGAAAAATTAATGTTATCAATACAAAGAGGAGGTAGATAAACGAGAGTATATGACTGTTGCAGCATAAGTAAGCAAGCTGCAGATGGGAGAAGGGAGGGGTTGGCAAGAGAGACATGGCAGGTAGGGTGAGAAGGTGAGTGGTTAATACAAGAACCATGGGATATTAATAAGCCTTATTTTTAGGATCACTGCAGCATATCTCCTTCATGTTGATTTTTTATTATTTTTAATTAAGCACTGCATATTTTATCTTATTTTTTCTCTTACTAATTTCTTTAAGGTTATGAAACTGAGAAAGTTGGCACAGCAGGTTGCTAATTGCCGCCAGTGTCTTGAACGGTCAACAGTCCTCATCAACCAAGCTGAGCATATCCTGAAAGAAAATGACCAGGCACGGTTTCTACAGTCTGCAAAAAATATCGCTGAGAGGTGAGTTCCTTACATTCTTTTGAAATGCGTGTTCTTGTGAAAAAGAGCCAGCCTGAAGTTACTTAACTCTGTTTAGGCATATATATGTAGCAGCTGCCACCTGAAGATTTTATCAGCTAAGTAGTTATTGAACTTCAGTGGTAAATTGCCCTGTGGACTTCAGAACCCTTTTTTCTGACTCTACAGCCCCACTACAGGGTTTTTTGTTTGTTTGTTTGTTTGTTTTTTTAAAGAGACAGGGTCCTTCTCTGTCACCTAGGCTGGAGTGCAGTGGCGTGATCATAGCTTACTGCAACCTCAAACACCTCGGCTCAAGCGAGCCTCCTGCCTCAGTTTCCCAAGTAGCTGGGACTACAGGTGCATGCCACCATGCCCGGCTAATTTTTTCTATTTTTAGTAGAGATGGGGTCTTGCTCCTTCTCAGGCTGGTCTTGAACTCCTGACATCAAGCAGTCCTGCCTTGGTCTCCCAGAGTGCTAGGATTACAGGCGCGCCCAGCCCTTAAGGTTTTTATTTAATCACTCACCCTTTTGAAAATTGATGAAAGTTGTGAACCTTCTTCCAGAGGAAAAAAAATGCATTTAACATACATACACAGAATTTTGCATACAATTTCGGGAGACTCATGGACCCTTTAAAACCCTTCTATAGACCATTGGCAAAAAATCCATGGTCTGAAACGTTGTTCAATATAGTTACCAAGGCTTCAAGCAGCTACAGTGGCTCATTAGGCAAGATTTGATCTTCTTATATCTCCCTCTCATTTGTTGAAGAGCTTGGCTCCAGGCTTACAGTATTCCTCCTATTGCCCCTGCCATCATTCTGGATGACTGCAGCAGCACCCACATGGCTGACCCACCTGATGCTCTAGTCCTCTAGCCTCCTTGAGATCTCCCCCTCCAGTGACTTTCACCTCTGCTCCATCTCATCCACCCACTGCCATGGACCACATGCTAAACCTCACCATCACTCAGAATTGCACTGAAATCATAAATTAAAATATCCCATTTTCTAACTATAATCTCTATACTTAGAACTCTTTTTTCTTCAAATACATCTACTCTTCAACTTTACTGGGACTTCTAAGTCCTGACTCCTATATTTTCTTCCTACCTACCAGCTACCTCCTGTCTGATTTCTTAACTTCAGTTATTCTCTTTTCAATATCCCTAATTTCCTTGGAAAATGTCGTTACTCCGTTGTCTTTCTATTGCACCAACATGATAAAATCCCAACCATGATGATTCACGGTTGTGAATCCTGCTGTTCCCACCTTTTCCATGCATATATTTGAGTTGCAGAGCCCTGCTGGCAAAAATCACGTAACCAAAGAGTTTGGTACTGCTGCAGCAGAAATTTATGGCTTCTAATCTCACCTGGGCTCTCAGTACTGACCTGAAATCCTTCTGTGTTGCTTTGGTCAGCTTTCTTTTTGACTTGTTCTCTATAATGGATATTTCAAATCTTTTGTACTTACCTCTCAGAATTCCAACCCTGCCACCTTCCTGCTTATGCTCAGCAAATGCCCTCTCACTTTATGAAGAACAGTAGGTATGAATGATAAATATCTCAACTTCTCATATCAAACTGCTGGGCATATATACATTCACATCCATCCTCTTTTCTTCTGGTTATAATGGAAGAGTTGTCCCTTCATTTGTGCTTTGCTCACATGCCCTCTTTTTCCCATACCTTCAATTTTTCTCCCTCTATAGTTGACTTCACTTCCATTTTTAAACCCACTCATTTCTCTACTACCTCAAAACAAAACAAATCTACAACTTTTCTTTTTTTACCTTATACCCCCTCTAGCTATCATCCTATCCCTTTCCTTCCCTTCAGAGAAAACTTCTTGAAAGACTTTCCATTTTCTCACCCCTAACTTACTCTCAAGTATTTACAATTTATTTATATCAAAGGGATCTCGAATATAGTTAGAAAGTAAAATATTGCTACAAGTCATATTGCAAGAAATGCCAATCTCTTCATCCTCGATTTCTGCTCTCTGATAATAATATTAATAATATTGAGCATTTACTTTGCACTGAGATTATTCTAAGCCTTGATAAGTATTAACTCATTTAATCCTCACAAAAACCTTATGAAGTAGACACTATTATTATCCCCACTTTACAAATGAGAGAACGATGCTCAGAGGGGTTAAGTGACTTGACTATGATATCCAACTAGTAAGAGGCAGAGGCAGGATTCAAATCTAGGGAGTCTACTGCCATAGTCTACACTTTTACGACAAAGCCAAGCAATTTCAACTCTTATTAGGTGTTTCTATTGGCACGACCTTTACGTTTTTAAATATCATCCTTACATTGCTGTTTTTAATTTTTTTCAATTTTATACATTATCATTGACTTCTGCAAATCTGGAAATTTTTTCAGTCATTATTTCTTCAAATATTTTTTATGCCCCCTCCTTCCTCTCTACTGGGGACTCTAATTACACGTATATTAGACTGCTTGAAATTGTCCTATAGCTCACTGATGCTGTATTTTTTTTGGAGTCTTTTTTTCTCTGGGTGTTTAATTTTGGATAGTTCATATTGATATGTCTTCAAGTTCACTAACCTTTTCTTCTATGATGCCTAATCTGCCGTTAACCCCTTCAGTGTATTTTTCATCTCAGATATTATAGTTTTCATCTCTGGAAGTTTGATTTGAGTCTTTTTTCGTATCTTCCATATCTCTTCTTGAGATACTCGGCCTTTCCTCTAGCTTTTTGAACAAATGGAATACAGTTACAGTAACTGTTTTCATGTCCTTGCCTGCTAATTCCAACACCTGTGTGAGATCTGGGTCAGTTTTGATTGACTGCTTTTTCTCCTCATTATGTATTTTCTAGATTCTTTGCATGTCTGGTAATTTTTGATTGGATGCCAGGCTTTGTGAATTTCCTCTTAAGTGCTGTATATTTTTATATTCCTGTAAATATTCTTAAGCTTTGTTCCGGGACACAGTTAAGTTACTTGAAAATAGCTTGATCCTTTCAAGTCTTGCTTTTAAGATTTGTTAGGTGGAGCCGGGCGCGGTGGCTCACGCCTGTAATCCTAGCTCTGGGAGGCCGAGGCGGGTGGATCGCTCGAGGTCAGGAGTTCGAGACCAGCCTGAGCAAGAGTGAGACCCCCGTCTCTACTAAAAATAGAAAGAAATTATCTGGCCAACTAAAAAATATATATACAAAAAAATTAGCCGGGCATGGTGGCTCATGCCTGTAGTCCCAGCTACTAGGGAGGCTGAGGCAGTAGGATCGCTTAAGCCCAGGAGTCTGAGGTTGCTGTGAGCTAGGCTGATGCCACGGCACTCACTCTAGCCCGGGCAACAAAGTGACACTCTGTCTCAAAAAAAAAAAAAAAAAAGATTTGTTAGGTGGGATAAGAGCAATGTTTAGTTTAGAGACAATTTTTCCTCACTACTGAGGCAAAAGGCTTCTCCAGTGTCCATGAATCATGAGATTTTTCAGTTTAACTGGTAGGAACAGACACTATTCCTGGTCCTATATTGTTCCCTCCCTAAATTGTTCCCAGGGAATGTTCCCTCTAATCTTTTGGGGTGACTCTTTGCACAGCATTGAGTAAATGTACATGCATATGTTGATCAGCATTTTGTTGAACTTTCCCCTTCAGAGAGGAAACCCTCTGAACATCTCTAGAATTCTCTCTGAAGCTTTTTCCTCTCTGCTCTAGTGAACTCCAGCCAACCTAGTCTCCCTGGATTCTCAGCTCTGTCCCTTTAATTTTAGGGGATTCATAAGACTGTGCCTGGATTTCCCCTTCCTATACCATTTTACTCCCTTAATTTTTTTGAACAAATTCTCTCAGTTTCTTAAGAAAGAGTACATTGTATTTAATGGGGAGTAAATTTTCAAGAACATTTTGTCTAAAAAATATTTTTAATTAATTTTCATACTTGATAGGTTAGAAATAAATTTCCCTTATAATTTTGAAGGCATGGCTCCATTGTCTCCTGATACCAGTGTTGTGTCGAAAAGTTCACTGCCATTTTGATTCCTGATCTTTTGAATATGACCTATATTTTAAAATCTAGATGCTTTTAAAAATTATTAGCATTTTTTAATTGACAGATCATAATTGTATACATTAATGGGGTACACTGTGATGTTTTGCTACATGTATACAATGTGGAATGATTAAGTCAAGCAAATTAGCATATCCATTAGCTCACTTAACATTTTTTTGTGGTGAGATATTTGAAATTTACTCTCTTAGCTATTTGGAAATATACAGTATATTATGATTGAGTATAGTCACCTTGCTGTAAAATAATAGATCTCAGAAACGTATTCCTCCTATCCAACTGAAACTTTATACTCTTTGGCCAACAATTCCCCATTCCCCTTCCCCCCTCACCAGCCTCTGGTAACCACCATTCCATTCTCTACTTCTATGAGTTTGACTTTTAGATTACACATATAAGTGAGATCATGTGGTATTTGTCTTTCCGTGCCTGGCTTATTTCAGTTAGCATCATGTCCTCCAGGTTCATTTGTGCTGTTGCAAATGACAAGATTTCCTTCCTTTTTAAGGCTGAATAATATTCCATTGTGTATATATACCACATTTTCTTTATCCATTCATCTGTTGATGGACACTTAGATTGATCGTGGCTATTGTGAATAGTGCTGAAGTGAACATGGAAGTGCAGATATCTCCTCAGCAAATTGATTTCAATTCCTTTGGGTTTATACTGAGAAGTGGTATTGCTGGATCATATATGGTAGTCCTATTTTTAGTTTTGTGAGGAACCCCCATACCATTTGCCATAATGGCTATACTAATTTACATTCCCACCAACAGTATACAAAGGTTCCCCTTTCTGTACATCCTTGCCAAGACTTGATATCTTTCATCTTTTTGGTAAATCTAGAAGATCTTATCTTTAACCCTGTTTTTCTGAAATTTCACCAAGGTCTGCCTTGGTTGTGGGTCTTTTATCATTTATCCGTGTTGGACAGTGAACCTTTCCAATCTGAAGACTAGTAACTTATAGTTCTAGGAAATTTTCTTGTATTATTCACTAATAATTTCCTCCCCTTTATTTTCTCTCTTCCCTCTTTCTGGGACTCTAATTAGTCAAATATTGGACATCCTAGATTTCCCCTCTAATTTAAAAAATCTTTTGTTTTCAATTTTTCATGACTTTGTCTTCTCATTTTACTATATATTTCCTTAATTTTTTGGTCAGTCCTTCTATTGGTATTTTAATTTCAGCATTCATATTTTTTATTTACAAGAGCTCATTGTTGACCTTTGTTTATTTTTTAGCTTTCTGTTTTTGCTTTGTGGATACAAACGATTTGTTTTTCTTCCTGAGAGTGTTATTACTTTAAAACTTTTCTTCTAAACCCTGCATTGTCTTCGTTTCCTCCAAGTTCCTTTTCTGTTTGTTTCAGTTGCTCTCTTTTCCTAAATATCTGGTAAGCTTTTCACTGTTTGTTTAAATATAAGCACTAAAAGATCACTGGGAGCTCTGAGTGGGTGGGGGCATTTGGTGAACTTTGCTTGGTGACCTTTGCTATAATAGGATCCTAAGGCAGAATGCCAGCTTTTTATTGAAGGACCCCAAGTGTCATTTCTGTAGGTGTTTTCTCTTGGGTCATTTTCCTTTGGAAGGAATCCTCCAACCTCCTGCTTTTTGTGGCGTGGGGAGTGGAGGGTATAAGCCTGTCTGCCAGCATTCTGGAAGCCAAGCAGGGGAAGGGAGTTGAGAGTTTGAAGACTGCTCTTAGTATAATGTCAAAGCTCAGCAGAAAGTAAACCTTACATCTCCTGCCAGGATGAGGGAAGGGTAGTCTCTGCTTTAGTGGATCCAGGGATCTAGCTGTTCCTCATGCAAACTTTCAACTTTCTGTGGCACTAAATCAGCGTGATGTTGTTGACTTCCTGATCCAGCTTTCTCTGGTGTGTTGTTGGTTACCACACATCCATCCCTTTCTAGCTTCCAAACATTTGTTGACAATCTCTTACTTGTTGGCATCTCTTTTCCATTTTCTTTTGTCTTTGTGGGTTTATGACATTTCATTCTTGGACTGTCATTTCAGTGGAATTTCATGAAAGCAAAGATAAAACATGTATTTAAACCGTTGTATTTAATCATCCCCACTCTTCAACCCTCCTCTGAAATATTTTCTCCCACTACCACACCATCGCAAATGTTCTTTTCAAGGTCACCAAACAAATATCTTGTTGCCAAATATAGCAGACACTCCTTTGTTTCATCTTACTGTTTCATCTTACTGTTTCATCTTACTTGATCTCTCAGTAACATCTGTCCCTGCTGACCATTTTTACTTGAAATTTCTCTGCCCTTAGCTTCCATGAACACTCCTGGTTTTCTTCCTATCCAGTTTTTTTTTTTTTTTCCTTTGTGAACAACTCTTCCGTGACCTATTCCTTTAATGCTATTCTTTGTGATTCTGTCTTAGGCTATTCTCTTCTCACACTACACATCCTTTTTGTTGCAAACTCATTAGTTCCTAGGGCTTCAACTACCTGATGATTTCCTGTTCTCTATCTGAATCTTTTTGCAGGCTCAGGTATAGCCTGAGGTGTAGGTGGAATAGATGGCTATCTATGTGGTATGACTTGAGAGCCATCTATCCAACTTAATTGTCTTTCTCGCTGGTCTCACAGGGTCTGAAATTCCTTCCCATCATTATTCATTATATTGTGTTAAGGCACTATGACTTCAGTTAAAATGAGATTTTAGCTGGGAGGGGTATCCTCTCCCTTTTACAAATAACACTTATTATATTATCCCTAACAGAGATCAAGGCCTTAACAGACCGCAACAAAATAGCTAATATTGTGTTTTGCCTAAATACAGAAACACACACGCACCTCACAATGTCACTTTTAATTCATTTTTAACCTTTCAGCCACTGTTAACATTTGGGAATATAATATCCCAATATTTATATTTATATATTTCACAAACATAAGGCCATTCTGCATATACTGTATTATATTGTACATTTTAAACTTAATATTAATATATCACAAACTTTTCTGCATGTTATTGGATACTATTGTAAAACCTGATTTCCAGCGGCTGCATGCTATTTCATCTTTTGATGTCTAGCACATTACTTAGCTAGATCTCCATTGCTAGACAATTAGGTTACATACGGTATGCTGAGTGCCCTTGGAGTGGTATCTTTGCATATGACTCAATTATTTTCCTACTAAAAATATTATGAAGTAGAACTCTGGTGTCAAAGAATATTTACATTTCAAACTATTTTGATATTTAGTGCTGAACTGGCCTCTAAAATGTGTATTAATTTCAATCCGAATACAAAAATGTAGGCATTATTAAATATAAGCATAAGAAGCTCTTATATTGTCATTTGTAATCTAAATGCTATTGCATTTTAACTTACATTTCTTTGATTTCTCATGTAGTTGGACTTTTAAATTTACATTTAATTTCTTTTTAAATTTTAATTTACTCTGTGAATTAACTTTCTGTTTTATTTGTCTATACTCCTGTCACCACTTTACTTTCTGCTCCTTCCTAGACACCTTAAAATCTGGTGTGCCTGCCTCTAATTTTTGCCCTTTCCAGCCCATCCACTGAAACCATAATACTCTTGTTGAAACATGAATTTGAATATATCACTCCTCTGCCTAAAATGCTTAGTGGCTCCTACTGTACCTGTACTTAGGATAAAATTCAAAGTTTGTAACATGGGCTACAAGGTCCTGCATGACTTTGCCCCATTCTCCAGCCTTTAGGCAAGAGAGAACACAAACACATCCACATAGTCTTTGTTTAGCTAACTCCTGCTCATCGTGTAGGTAACTGCTTAAAATTAACTTCCTCTAAGGATATTTCCCTAGTTCCGGAGTCCCTGCAGATGACTCTTGTGTATGCTTTACTCCCTTTGGAGTAGCACTTCTATTGCCTATCTAATGTCTTTCTCCTTCACAGTGTGTGAGTTCTTGAGGGCAAGGACCACAACAAGCTTGTTCTCGTGTGTATCTTCAGTGCTCAGCACAGTGCCTGATGCATTGGTTGTGCTTAATAAGTATTGGATACATAAATGGAAGAAAGAAAGAAGATTGGACAGGTCGGGAAGAAATGTCATGAGCTAATTTTATGGGTTAACTCTACCCTAAAGAAATTCTTGTCTCATTACTCACCAAATCCTAGAAGACTGGCTGTTCAATGTGAGACTTTAAGATTGTACTGAGTTAAGTCTTTCATTTGGCCTGTAGTTTATTCTGGAAACATTTCTATTTTTAGAAACAGCCAACAGATAATGTTGGTCGATGTGTAGCAGGGTATACATGCATGTATTTGTTCAACTCCTCATCCCCTACAACTAGTTTACCATAAAAGTTTCCTCTCTGGTCTTCCTGCATTCAATGCCTTTTCTACTCTAACCTACATATTGTTGCCATGTATATGTTTCTTTCCACCCTGTCATTTGCATTCTCAAGGATCTTCACTGGCTCTGATTCAGAAGATCTTGTCCAGGACTTAAACATGTATAGTTTGGTAAAAGTTCGTCCAGATGATTCTGATGTATAACCATGGTTAAGAATTGTTGAAGTATGTAAAATATGCCTCTTTTTTTTTAAAGAACAATCTAAATGGTTAATGGTATTGAGTTTAGGATCAGATGAGCATGAGTTCAGTCATATTTCTGACTCTTATTGGTTGTGTGATCTTGGGTAAGTTACTTATCTTTTCAACGTGTCAACTTTCTCATTTGCAAAATGGAAATAACATCTGCTATACAGGGTTATGGTAAGGAATAAATTAGATAATGTATGCAAAGAGCATGCACAGTGCCTTGTTATATACTAAGCACTCAATAAATGTTAGCAGTTGTGTTGTTGTTAGTCATTCAGTTATTCATTCAACAATTATGTTTTCATTATGTGTCCCACACTGTGTTAGGGACCGTGGAATATATAAAAGATACAAAATATGAACCCTGCTCTTGAGACTTGTAGAATTAGTTGGGGAGACAAAAGTATCAGCATTGTACAATTAGAGGATAATAAAATGAAATATTAATATTATAAAAGATCAAATAAAGGATTATTTAGGGGAAGGTGTTAACCTAGCATGCTGGCTTGTTTATTAGCATAAAAAAATAGAGAGTTAGAAAAAAATCTTTCAAACTGTTCTTACAAAGCCTTCAGAGGTCTAGTTTTGATGCTGCCTGCCAGATGGAAAATGATGCAGAGGGGAAAAAATCCTGTATTTACTTCTAAAAATTAAGACAGGATGGAGGAGTGTGTTTGAGGGGTGAACATATGTGAATAAATATGGTATAACTCTTAATTGGTTCCTGATGATTAAAATTTAAATGGTTTCCATTGGAAAAGCACAGATACAATATTTTCACTTAATGAATCAAACCTTACAAGTCATTTATTTTCACCTTGTTAAACCAGAAATCAAACACTGGATGAAGGTTGCAAACCTATGTTGATGTATATTGATGTACTTTTCTCTCTCTTTCAGGGTTGCTATGGCAACTGCATCTTCTCAAGTTCTGATTCCAGACATCAATTTTAATGATGCCTTTGAAAACTTTGCTTTAGATTTTTCCAGAGAAAAGAAACTGTTGGAGGGGCTAGATTATTTAACAGGTGTGAAAAGACTGTGTTTTCCTTCCCATTTTCATTTTTTTCTTTTGGTGTGCTTTTACTTAAAAATAATCTAAAAAGGATAATATTTATAATGAAAATGTTTTTGTAATCTTTAAAGTGAAACATGTATCTTTTCAGATAGAATAGATTGTAATTCATACAACAGAAAAGAAAGATGGTTTGTTAAATATTTCTGGGATCAGAATGCGTATACAATCCATACTTAAGGGTAAAACACAAGAAATTGCTAGTGGATTACTCTTTATGAGTCTATCAGTAATATATTGTTGCTTGTTAAGAGGGCAGAACTTAGGTGGCAATTAGGGAATGTTAGACAATGTTCCACATAGGAACAGGTACTACTGAAATGGTTTTAGGAAAACTTAGGAATTACTAGATCAGGAAGAAAAGTGTGAGAAATATCTGGCTTGCAGCCAATTTTAGAATATGAGGGATGCAACCAGCCTGTTAAGAAATGCTGGCTACCTTCAGGATTACTGAATGATCATTTCATGAGAAAAATATCCGCACACTAACTTTTATGTTTTTTTGTGTTAGAATAATGGCTATAACATTTATGTTTGTAGCTATTTTTGTTAATACATTAACATAGTTGTCATTTATTAAATATCTACTTTATGCCAGGCATTGTATATTAATGTTATATCATTAATCCTTACAGTAACATCCCTATTTACAGATGAAGGAACTCATATTAATTTGCACTTGACTATACTGCCAAAAATATGTAATAAAACTTATTTTGAAATAAAATGTAATAGGTTGAGGGCCGTGTATTAAGAAAACCATGTGATCACTTTGCTCTGATATCTATGTAAGCACTTATATAGGCAGACTAGACAACTGAGGCAACCATCACAATAATGTAGGTTTATATCATCGTGTAAAATATCTTTATTGTAGCAAAAGTGGTTTTGGGCTAGCTAGAGGTCTCAGCATTTTGCTTTAGGTTGTATGGTTCATGTAGTCTAAAGCTTATCTATTAAGAAAACCTCCTCTCTAAGAGATGTTGGGTTAGGCAGGAAGAGTAACAATTGTAAAATTCCATAAGAGAGATTTTGCTTTTCTTACCTTCTTTTTCACCTTTCCTTACAGCCCCAAACCCACCATCTATCCGAGAGGAACTCTGTACTGCCTCCCATGACACCATTACAGTCCACTGGATCTCTGATGATGAGTTCAGCATCAGCTCCTATGAGCTTCAGTACACCATATTCACTGGCCAGGCTAACTTCATCAGTAAGTCATGGTGTAGTTGGGGCCTGTGGCCAGAGATAAGGAAATGTAAGGAAGCAGTAAGCTGCTCAAGATTGGCCGGGGCGCCACGAGGCAAGTGTTTGTAAGACATGTTAGGTTGTTTAGTATAGTGTTTCATGGACAGTGTAAGCTCCCCAGGGCATTGTAAAGACCTTACTGATGGGGGTGATAAGGTAGTTGTGTAATCCATTTTTGGGCAGTCACTGGGGCCACTCCCATTTATGTATGTAATCCTTAGCCTTTCCTCAATTAATCCATGTCACTCCACTCTCCCAAGGACAGCATAGCTCAGTATTTGTTCATCATTGCTGGTTTTGTGTGTGTGAACATCCATCTCTTTCCTTGACTCTTCTTCCACTCATTATCATGGTACAATACATTATGTTCAAAGACTTTATCATACCTATTTGATCAGTGAATGTGGTGACAAGCTTCCTGCCTCTGTCAATCTTCTCTTTACTCCTCCCTTTTCACCAAGAATAATACTAAATATAAAAACAGGTCAGTGGTCCACAAAATGAAAGTGGTTAACAAAGCAGTTGTTTAGCTCACATGTTATGGTTTCACCTTCTGGTGAATTGGAGCAAGAGAAAGCAGAGTAGGGACTGAACTTCATTCATTGATTGCCAGTCAAGAGGGTATTGAGCTGAAAGTTTCCCTTGATATGCTGGAGGGAAATGGAAACAAAAGCAGAATTAAAGCTGGATTCAAGACAGGAACAGATTCCCACCCTAAGGTTGTATCTGCATAACTGCAAATTAGAATTTTCTTTTACCTTTGTGTTTGTGCTTTGTGTCTGACTTCACAAGTTGGCATGAGAGGAGTTTTTCCAACTAACCCGCCCCCCCATAGGCTTCCTTTTCCTGTTTTGTGACAATTCTGGGGCAGACTTCTGTTTGTGAAAATGGTGAGGTGTGGAGATGAAAGGACATTTGGAGGTCAAACTCTAAAAAACACTTGCCTCGTGCAGCTCCAACCTAATTCACTTGGCCCATGTAGCTATGTTCCTGGGTGTTTCTTCAGGTTGTGACATCACAAACTCTAAGGTTTCACTGACAGACTTGTCTCTCCTACTCTGGAAAGTCTTAGAGCCAACAACTGTGCTTCTTCTTCCTGATATGGTGAGAACAGTCTCCCAGGAGTTGAGAACAAGTCTGAGAAGTGACTAAGATCAAAAGGTTATCACCTTTGTTTTCAAGGCTATATAGTCCCTTATAAAGAAAAGCTTAGAGGATAATTCTTAATAGTGATAGGATCATAGCATCTTAGAATTGGAGTGGACCTTAGAAGTCATCTAGTCTAATATTCTTCCCATCTGCCAGATACCCAGTAGATGATAGCCCTGTCTGAGCTTGAACATTTCCAGTGATGAGGAGGGAGCTCACTTCTAACGAAACAGCTCATTCAATTGCTGTGTAGCTATAAATAATTGCCAGTATTTTCTTATAAGAGGGGTGACTCTTCCTTTTAGTAAATAATAATGACATTAATAATTTACATGTGTATTATGCTTTGACATTTACAAATGTTCCCACATTCATTATCTCATATAGTCCCCATGAGTTCTTACTTAGCCTTATGAAATAGGTGATATTACCTCTGTTTTATAGATGAAGACACAAAGGCTCAAGTTAAGTGAGTTGCCCAATGTCACAGAGCTATAAAATGATGAAATTAAGATTAGAACCCAGGCCTGTCAGACTTCAAACTTAATGCTCCTTGAATTAAACCATAGCTACCAGTGTACTAGTTCTGGCCTTTTGTGTGTCATTAAGAAACCTAATCCATCTTTCACATAGTAGTTCTTCAGATAAGTTTAGGTAGCTCGTATGACCCTTCTAAAGTTTCTCTTTTCCAGGCTAGACATTCTCAGTTCTTTCAATTGCTCCCCATATGGCATGGTTTTAAGATCCTTTACCATCCTGGTATCCTTTTTATGGGCACACTCAAAGTGCTTTATAAAATGTCCTGTCAAAAAAGTGAATACATTACTCAAAAAGTGGACTGACCACTGCAGAGGATAGCTGGATTGTTTATTTCTCTTGTACATTAGCTGATGCCTCCTTGCCCTGTACCTTTTTTTCAGCAGCCACATTGACTTCTGACTGTTTACCGAGTATATAATCAACTGAATTTTCTGTGAGTTCCAAATCCTGTTCTTTCATGATTGTCTAAACTGAAACACAATACTTTGAATGACTTTGACTCCTTATTCCAGCATGCCAAAACCCTTTGGGATCCAGATTCTACCTTCCAATACATTTGCTTTCCCTTGGAACCTGCCTTCTATGTCTTCCTTCAGTCATTGATAGAACAGTTCAGTAGGACAGGGATAAGGGCAGAGCCTTGAAGCAAAATTTTGGATGGTTATGGGAAACTATTTGACTAGGGATAATATTTATGAAGATTCAAAGTCCCAGATTTACCAACCAATCTGGCCTGCCACTGTTGACTTAACCTCAGTTCCGAGAGCTACTTTCCCTTCAGGTTTTTTCCTATTTTCTTTATCCAGAAATGTCATCCTTGTCGGTTGAAATTAAGTCTGGGAGACTAGTCTACCCCCTGTATTTATCAACTTTCTTCCTTCATTTTTAACTTTCTTCCGCCTCTTTTAAGATTGAAATGATTACAACCAACAATGTTTCAGATGATGCTGTTAGCTGAATGAGAATTCCAATAGATGGGTATTTGCCTTCTGATTACTGTATTAACTTAATTCTGTTTGAATTTTGTGTTTTGCATTACAAAAACATTGACCATAACCTCTGTCTGGCCAGGCAGTCTATAACATGCTGCCACAAAGATATAACTTCTTTAATTTCCCCTCCTTTTCATTCTCATGTAAATTCTCTCCACCACACATTTATACTCAGGTTCTTGGATTTCTGTATTGTGATTTTTCCCTTCTGAACAAGAGGTATACTTCCATTATCATAATTTAATCATAAGTCCAATCTTAGCAAGTCTCAGTGATACCCAGAGGATCATATATTTACCTTTTTAAATTTACAAATAATTTCAAAATTACGGAAAAGTCACAAGACCAACACAAAGAACACCCCTATACTCTTTCCCAGATTTACCTATTGTTAATATTTTGTTCCATTTCATTTATCATTTGCTAACATTCTCCGTCTCTGTTTTTAGGGGGAACCATTTGACAGTAAATTGTATACATCATGGCCTTTTACCTCTGAATCCTTCAGTGTATGTCTCCTAAGAATAAGGAAATTATCTTACGTAACCACAGTACAGTTATCAACTTTAATTGATTCAATACTTCTATCTAAATCACCATTCACATTCCAATTTTTTTTTTTTTTTTTGAGACAGAGTCTCGCTTTGCTGCCCGGGCTAGAGTGAGTGCTGTGGCGTCAGCCTAACTCACAGCAACCTCAAACTCCTGGGCTTCAGTGATCCTACTGCCTCAGCCTCCCCGGTAGCTGAGACTACAGGCATGTGCCACCATGCCCGGCTAATTTTTTTCTATATATATTTTAGTTGGCCAGATAATTTCTTTCTATTTTTTTAGTAGAGACGGGGTCTCGCTCTTGCTCAGGCTGGTCTCGAACTCCTGACCTTGAGCGATCCACCCGCCTCAGCCTCCCAGAGTGCTAGGATTACAGGCGTGAGCCACTGCGCCCGGCCTACATTCCAATTTTTGACAACTGACCCAATAACATTCTTTGTAACATATGAAGAACCCAGTATTATCCTTTATGGTCTAGGTAGGCCCAGGTATTACATTTAATTCTCATATCTCTTTAGCCTCCTTCAATCTGAAAACTTCCTCAGCCCTTCTTTGTCTTTACTGGCATCGAGATTTTTAAAAGTACCCTTTTTTATTATACTTTATTATATTCTTACTTATTTTGGATTTGTCTGATGTTTCCTCATGATTATATTCAGTACAGTCCTTTCTTAGGGTATTATATCTGGAAGCATATGATGTGCACTTGACCTTCATTGGTGATACTAATTTTGATCACCTAGTTAAGATGTGATCTGATTTCTTCACTGCATAGTTACTGCTTTTTCTTTTGCCACTAATAAGCAATCAGTGTGGTGATACTTTAAGACCATGAAAATATCCTGCTTCCTCATCAAACCCATCTCACCTCCCTCACCCCTCTTTTAGCATCAGTTGATGATTCTTGCCTGATTCAGTCTTTACCATGGTGATTGCAAACTGATGATTTTCCAGCTAGGTACTCCCTCCCACATTTACAAGTTGGCACTTGGCATTCTACTATAAGCAAGAGCCCCATACCCCATTTCTCCCATTTGTTTATTTATTTATAAGTATGGACTGATGCATTCTCTTTTAATTTTTACTGCCCTTACTTGTTTTGGTGCTCAAATCATCCAGATTTAGCCAGTGTGAGCCTTTCAAGGTCACTCCTGGGTCTTTATGATATTCTCTCATCATTTTTTATGTACTTCCTTACTTTTTGGCATAACAAAATGTTCTAGGCTCATTTTGACCATATCCTGTCCCAGCCTTGAAATCAACCATTTTTCCAAGGAGCCCTGGTTCCTTTTAGTGGGAGAATAAACATCCACATGTGTACATATGCACACATATAATATACAAGCATACATACTTTACATATGTGCACATGCACAAACATTTGCATGTTTTAGGAATCATAAGTTCACATCAATACGTCCAGTTCCAATCCATTCCCACAGGTTCTTTCTTGCCTTCCCCCATTCCATATTTGTATATTCATTTGTCCACAGTATGAACCCTGGCTCCCAACAGTCTCAACACATGTACTTATTTGCTCAATCCTATAATATATCTATTACAAAGTATAATAGTGTCAGAATTGCTTTGCCCATACCACTACAACAACAAACCTGATAACAATACTTTAGGATTTGTTTGCAGTTCTCCCCCCATCCCCACTGCTTGGGTGTGGTTATGTTATTCATTTGAAGTGCAATTCTCATTTGTTCTGTTTGCCTTCAATTTTAGTCCCTACCTTTCCAGCCTTATGGATTTAATTTTATTTTTTTGAATTTGTAAAACAACAAAATGTTCCCCAAAGGAAAACTATATAAAAAGTATACTCAGAGAAGTGTCATTCCCTCCAATATCCTTTAATCCTGTTTCCCCAACCCTGTGCCTTGTTGTTAGCCAACTTCATTATTTTCTGGTTTATCCTTCCTGTTGTTGTTTCTTTGTAAATCCAAACAAATATATGTATATTATTTGCCTTTCTTTCTCTCAATAAAAGTAGCATATTACATATGCTCTTTTGCAATTTACTATTTTCAGCTGAAAATATTTCCTGGAAATCACTCTACATCAGTTCATAGAGATCTTCCTCATTCTTTTTTCACAGCTGCATAGTACTTCATTATGAAGTTTGTTTTTGTATTGTTAGAAGTATATCTGGAAGATCATATACTTTCCTCTTTGTATTAAAATTTCATATGCAGCTTATGATGCAGACTGTGCATTCGTACATAGATAGGCAAGGCCTCAGATATTGATCCTGGCCCTTCCTTATTGTCTTTTCATAAGAATCACTAGGCATCTCCACCAATTCTTCCTCTTTTTCTATAGCATATCTGTCCTCCATTATGTTTCTTTTTCTAGTTTTAATTTAGGATTTTCAGCCTCCTCTCAAATTAATTATAAAATCCTTTTGGTCCGATCTCTTGCAAAACAGTCATGACTTATTATTTTCAATTTTCAACTCAATAAATCCTTTACTACAGCTGCATAGAAGTAACTAAATTCACCACTCATTTTCCTTGCCCTTTCCTATCCACGCTTTAGTAGAACTGTGGCTAAAAAGTGGTAAACTGACCATAAAGCATATAATAGGAGAAAGAAGTCTAGATAATCCACAGAGTTAGAATGCTGGTCTGTCTTTTACTGAAAGCTAGCCAAATACATGTTTTTAATTATGTACATTTCCCCTGTTTTAGTCAATGTTTATAGTCTAAAGACTTTCAAAAGCAGAAGCCTAGATCTCTGATCCCTTTCCCTACTTGGAAAGGAAGAAGATTCCAGGCAACAATGTGTTACTGGACCACTCAACCCCAAATGAATATGGGAATTAAAGCCAGGAAGGGGTAAAAATGTGTAGTATCAGAGTGAGGAGAGGATATCTTGCTTTGGTTATCGTATCATCTCCTTCGCTTCCCTGTGAGATCTTGGAGCCCAGCTAGTTTGGAAAGTAAGGGTGAGGATGAGGTGGGAAAGTGTAATCATAAGCCCTGAAAGCCTCACTACTTCGCAGAAACAAAGAAACATTGTCATTCACCCCATGAATTGTGATATAACAGAGAGAACACTAGGCTAAGATTTTAAAAATACTAGGGTTGTACTCTTAGCACCGTCACCAATTATCTGTGGCCTTGGGCAAGTCACTTTTCTTCTCTCAATCCTAGTTTCCTATTTGTAAAATGAGAGAAACATGCTGTCTAGGTGTTCTTTCACCTCGAGTTTCCATGTTTCTGTGCTCTGCACAGGACTGCTCCATCCGTACAAGACCAGACTCAGCTCTCAAAACAGTGGACATTTGGGGTAAAGATCCAGAGATTCCATAAGAGTGATGATTCTGTGACTTTGTATAGTGGCCACTCCTGTGTTATTTAGCAGAAAATGGAAGTAACCTAATTTTTGCTAGTGGTTGTGCTTAATTTCCAGAAGCAAGGAGCCTGGCATAAATCTAGCTCTGTGGGAGAAAAGAAATAGTGGAATCATATGCCCTGCTTCATCTCATTATGTGTTCCGAGACTCAAAAGAAGACAAAATGAATTCACTTCCTTTTGGGGGGGGGGCGGCTTATGATGAATTTTCAGTGTGTTTTTTGCCCTATCTCTCTTACCTGCTAGTTAATGTCCTTGTCTTTCCCCACTTTACAGGCCTGTATAATTCAGTGGATAGCTGGATGATTGTGCCCAACATTAAGCAGAACCATTACACGGTGCACGGGCTCCAGAGCGGGACACGCTACATCTTCGTTGTTAAAGCCATAAACCAAGCAGGCAGCCGGAACAGTGAACCTACCAGACTAAAAACAAACAGTACGTTGTGGTAATTTTGAAAGGGAAGATCAGTTTTCCTCTCCATGTCAGGGAGTACATTTAGCCTGATTAGGCACCATTGCAGTGCATGAGAGCAATGGCACTGGGTAGGGGAGTTTTGCTACTGTTTTTTGTGCTTTGGGAAAGGGGTTTGCTGGTGCCCATGGGAGATTTGTGGACACAGAGATATACATAAAATAGCTGGCAGCTTGGGAGGATATTAGTGAAGAGTTCTTCTCTGCACTCTACCCGTCTGCCCCATATTTGGGACACAATTGAGTAAAAGAGCATTATTTGTGATTGATCTATTAGAATCCTGCTGCAGAGAAGCCATTCTGTTAGGAATGCTTTTGACTTAAAATAACAGAAAGCACAACTAACTTAGCTTAACAAATAGCATTTGTTAGTAGCTTAAATGAATAGTAAATTTTTTTCTCTCTGTTACATAACAAGAAGTTTGAAGGCAGGCAGTTCAGGGCTGGTGCAGCCGCTCTGTGATGTCATAAAAGATCCAGGCTCCTTCTCTCTTTGTGTATTGGCTTATTGTCACATGGTTGCAAAATGGCCACTGTAACCTTCAGATGTCATCTTTCCTCTCAAAATAGGAAGAAGAATGAAAGGGTTGGTACATGTGATGGCTATCCCTTTTATCAGAAAAACAGAAACTTTCCCAGAAACTTCCTCCACTCTGTCTTGCTTCTGCATCCATCTTATTAGCCACCCCTAGCAGCAAGGGAGGCTGGGAAACTGAGTATTTAGCTTTTCCAGCCTCTATAGTGAAAGTGGGTAACAGAAAAAGTTGGAAATGCATATTGTGTTAGCCAACAGTGTCTGTCACAGAAGCATTTTGTATAATAAAGCTCCTCCCATACCCAGTAACTGGCCCCCTGGCAATAAAGCTTTTGCCATACGGTGATAAGGAATTCTGTGTTGTGAATGATTGTACACAGCAAATGTTTTCTCTGATCATTGATCATGCAACAGTCATTCTAACAAACTTGCCCAATTATATTTTGCTTACACCCCTATTGTAAGAGGGCAAAAACTGTCCTGTTGCTGAGTTCTCAGGGTTTTTTTTTTTTGCTCTGGTATCAAGCACCAACACTTTATCTGTCCCCCTCACCTCAAACATTGAAACACTCCTTCCCTTAAAATCTATCCAAATCCCAAACCACCCACTGAAATAAAGCCAAGCTCCTTTTTAATTTGATAATATATGATGAGGGAACAGCTTGTTGGCTCCTATATGCTTAGAATATGACTTCCAACAAAATGCTCTTAGGAGAGATCCCCATTTTTTTCCTATAGGGGTAAAATAAATGCCTCCACGTTGGTCATTTTATGGGAAATTGACCTTTATTCTTATTTTATTGAAAACTCTGGCTTCTGGCCTGCTTTCTTAATATAATCTAAACAGCAGCCAACTTGCACTGACCAAAGAATGATCATCATATGGAGACTCTCCCTTTGTTCAGCATTTACAGTCTGGCTCCCCTGGTAGTGGTGGTCCTGGAGGACAAAGGTAAACTTTTTAAATATTTCATCACACATTTTCTCTTTTCTACTTTTTTTCAGGCCAGCCCTTTAAATTGGATCCCAAAATGACTCACAGGAAGTTGAAGATCTCCAATGATGGATTGCAGATGGAGAAGGATGAAAGCTCTCTGAAAAAAAGCCATACCCCGGAGAGGTTCAGTGGCACAGGGTGCTATGGGGCAGCAGGAAATATATTCATTGACAGTGGCTGCCACTACTGGGAGGTGCTCATGGGTTCCTCAACATGGTGAGTGGATCCCATTTTTCTTTTCTCTTCTCTCACCTGTCGTTAGGTTCCTGGGAGATTGAATTCCATAGCACAGCCATAACACCAGTAAGTCAAAGTGAAAAGGTATGTGATGAAAACCACTCGTAGAAAAATTTGCCAGCTTTTTAATAAAATCATGGAAAAATATACTGGCCTAAGAGTTGGAAATTACTACATTACTCTAATTGCTAGCTTTTTAAAGCCCTAGTGATATCAGCATTGTGCATCTAAATGTAAACTTTTAAGGAAGAAACATGTATTCTGTTTCTTATATATCCTATATGGTGTCTAGCACAACTCATATCATTTGTAAATGTTTATTTCTCATTTCCACTGTCTCCCAGGTATGCAATTGGTATTGCCTACAAATCAGCTCCAAAGAACGAATGGATTGGCAAGAATGCCTCTTCATGGGTCTTCTCCCGCTGCAATAGTAACTTCGTGGTGAGACATAACAACAAGGAAATGCTGGTGGATGTGCCTCCTCAGTTGAAGCGTCTGGGTGTCCTCCTGGATTATGACAACAACATGCTGTCTTTCTATGACCCAGCTAACTGTCTCCATCTTCATACTTTTGATGTGACCTTCATTCTTCCAGTTTGTCCAACATTCACAATCTGGAACAAATCCCTAATGATCCTGTCTGGCTTACCTGCCCCAGATTTTATTGATTACCCTGAGCGGCAGGAATGCAACTGCAGGCCTCACGAATCCCCCTATGTCTCTGGGATGAAAGCTTGTCATTAAGTTTCAAGAGAGCATATAATTCACTAGCTCTCCCATTCAGCAGTTCTTCCCCTCCTAAAACTAAGTTAGTGTTCAATACATGAAATACAAAATAAAGTCCATTTGAAGCATCCAAAATAACTAGATATTGTAGATTTAATTTTTGTGCATTAAAGCTTGTATCTGGATTAATGAATTGAGTTTTTCTCATAACAAATTATCTGAGTAGTCTGGGTTCAAGCCATTGGAGAAAAATTTAGAGAATGTATCTGTTGTCATTAGAGAATTAAAAATTCCCAATGATTCCAGGAGTTAAATGATACTGGAAGCAATTAGCACAATTCTAGGTAAATAATGTAGAAAGATGCTCTGAACAAGGGGCTAGCCAGCCAGAAGGGGGATAGTGGTCAGCCTTTCTAGTACTGGCCAGTTTGGCCAAATAGAATTTTGAACAGTGTCAAATTGTCACATATTGTGTGTCACTTTTGATAAAAACCTACAATAAAGGGTTTATTATACGTAAACCATGAATATGTATATATAATATATAAAATGAATTCTACATTATTCATGTGACTGTAGACTTCATTTTATATATTATATATACACAGTAAACTTTTTAATTTGCTCATTTTGAGTGAGAAATATACTAGAAGGCAAAATAAATTACACCATCCATTTTTGTCCTCTAAAGGAAACATCAAAATCAATCAACATTTCTCTCCTCCCTCCTTCCATCCTTCCCTTCCTCCCTCCTGTCACACACACATACACATGCAGTCATGAATGACATAGAGAGTGGGAAGAGTTCTAGGTGGGGTTAGGAGAAATTTGGGACAAGATTGCACAAGGGAGGCAATTTCTAGATAGAAAATTGGTCCAGGTAGAAGTGTCCTATGGAGCACAATGTCGTTGAAGCTTCCTAATAGAGGAGGTCCATCTGAATTGTTAAAAATTCTGTCACAGAATATTTCAAAGAAATACAGTTTTCTTACTGTCAAGTACATACAGTTATTAGAATTAAGCTTTAAAAAGCATAATGGAAGTTCTTTAGGAACTTGCTTAATCTGTAAGAATGGAGTGTTATATACATGCAACAACTATTTACATATAAATGTACTTATATTTTCAGATAAAACGCTTCTGAAGTGCTTAAGAATGCCTGAAAACAGTTTGTTTTCTTAAATAGGTTAAATAATCATTCCTCTTGCAATCTTGTTTACACTATTCATTTGCTTAGCCAACTCTTCCTGGCAAATGCAGACATAAAATTCATCCTAGTCCTCATCAGTATATCTGAAGGGAATGGAGCTTTATGGTCTGTGATTTTGTTAGTTCCACTGCAGGAATTGGGGATTTCAGAAAACCAGAGCTTTTCTCCTTTCCAGGAGCTGAGTCTGCTTCAAGGAGGGTACTTGAGAGTTGTGAAAATATTACTATTGTACAATTACAGTGTGGTAACTGTAATAATTCCCCCAGATTGGAGCCTGGAAACAATGTCAAAATTTCTTCCCTCTTCCTTTCTACCAGCTTGGTGGATGCTGATTTATTAATTCATTCGATAAACTATTAGATGCCAGGTACCACAGTACTGCTGGGTGAGTACACATGTTAATTAAACACAGTACCTGCTGTCAAATGGCTTCTATTCTGTAGAAGAGACAAAGTATCTATATTAATCCCTGCCATAACAGTTATGAATTGTTTCTAAACCTAACATGGAAAGAAAGACTGATGCAGATACAGAAGGAAGGCTCAAACCTACATATCTAGTGCCAAAGTCAGCTTTTCTGTTTTAAAGACCATTATGTCCTTACTGCTAATCAGGACATAAGAAACCTCAGTAAGATTCATTAGTTCTGTAATGGAAGTCTCATAACCTTTTGATTAAAATGATCCTAGTTTCTCTGCCATTTATTAGTGGTATGACTTAGGGCAACTACTTCATTCTCTGAGCCTCTGTTTCCTTTTCTGTAAAATAATGTCCACTTTACAAGGCTGTTTCAAAGATTTAAAAAGATAGCATGTGTAAACTGTCTAGCACAGTGCCTGGCATTTACTAAGTGTGCCATAAATATTAATCTCCTCCCCTACCCCCAGCTCCAATGCTGTGTAGCAGTGCTTTAAAATGTGTGCCTTTCATTTCTCAGTTATCCTGGTCTTTCCCCTAGGACTTAACCCCAAATTCTTAAACATAACATGATTTTCCCACTTCATAAAGCCTTTCACTGGCTCCTTAGCACTCATTAGAAGGTCCCCACTCCTTAGAGTTTGACTTTTCATGTCCCTGTTTGTTTTCCCAGCTTCATCTTCTGCTACTTTCCCCCGATACGCTGGTTACTCTAGCCAAGTTGTCCTCTGTGCTTGAAGCAGAGACATTATTAAACAATTTTAATGCCCAGAGTAAACAATAGGAATTTTCCTTAAATTAAGGGAATAGTGTGAAAAGGCTGTAAGTATAGAACACTCCACCTCCACCCCAGTCCAATTTCCTTTGCCTTGTCCTTGCCTCTCCAAAGCCATTCATTTATTTTTGTGTCCTTTAGATCTTAGTACTCTAGAACAAAGCTCTAATTTCCCCAGCTTACTTTGACTCTAGCCTGGACTACCTTTCCCCACCCTTACCCCTCTCAACCAGACTAACTCCTTGCCTCCCTAGACTGGGTTACATTGCTTTCTTTGGAGCTCCCATGACACCCTGTGCATCCTTCTCTCAGCAATAATCACATTGTATAGCAGTGTTTTTCAGACCACCTATGTTAGACTCATCTATAAAACAATTGATTCTGGGATTGTACTCCTGATTAATTAGAATATCTAGAAGCATAGGTAGAAATATACATTTTTGACAAGCTCCTTGTGTGATTCTGATGCACACACAAAAGTTTAATGTGTGATAATCATCTTCCCTACTAGACTGTGAATATCTTGAGGGCAAGGACTGTATCTTTTTTTATTGTTGTATTTTTAATACCTGGCACAGTGTCTTCAACAGAGTAGCTGCCTGGCTAATGTTTATTGAATGAATGTATGAACGAACAAATGAATTATCAAATTTTCCTTCTTGTACTCTGATAACCGTAGTAATGTTTGTTAGTTCCTAGACAGAAAAGCTTGGTTACTACTCCATTTGGGTTGTACTGATATTATTTTACAGATGTACCAAGGCTCATTCATATAAATGAGCATTGTCCCCCTTAAAAACGTTGGCAGTTATCTTAAAGAATTGTCTTTGGAGCATGTGGCACTATTCTTTTCAATATCATTTCAATCTTTTCAAACTTTGTTCTTTGAAGGTGGATTTAAGTTTGGGTTATAGCCAAAAATTACTCACAACTAGGCCTATGGAATAAAGTAGGAAGATTAAACTGGGTTTGGGGTAAGCAATGAAGTTAAAGTCCCAAGTTCTGAGCCAAATAATGAAAAGTGATTTCCAAGATATAACATGGTAGCAAAGTACTCAATTGGGGTGTGATGAGTCCCAGATATTTACTTCAGTTAATGTAAGACTTTCATAGAATCCTGGCAATGCCAGGGACCTTAGAAGTCACTGGCTACCCTTAGCTAAACCCAGCTGGACAAAGGGAATAAGACCTATATTTAACATCTTCAAGGAAGGCGACTCCATAAACTTTTGTTGTTAATTGCTTTACTAAATCTATTTTCCACAACCTTTTCTGTCAGAAAATTATTTTATGTCTGCAATTTATGCTTGTTTCCACTTTTTATATTGTCTTATTGAAGAAAGCACAATAATAATCAAAATAAAGTTAAACCTCTTTTGAGAATATGAAAGAAGTTTTAATGCCACATTGAGGTTCTGGCTATTTGTAAGTAAAAGTAACTGCATCTGAACGTGTTTTTATTATGTAATTCCATTGTGTATCTTTGGATGCGGTAAAATTCAGATTACAACAAAATCACTTATGTATGTTCTTTCTGGCTAAAACACACTAGGTGAATTTTCTAAGCTTCCTTGGTTTACGTATTTATATATGACTACCTGGATGGAGCAATCCATGGATGGACTTTTGAATAAGCTCAAATATTTGATACCCTTTCCTCCAAAGAATGGAGAACATGAGGTAGGTAGACAAGAACCACTCCTACACTTATTTCTAGCTCCTGAAGCCAATTGCAGCCTCGGAGCCACTGGGCTGTATTTGGCCACTGTGTATTACAGGTTGGCCAGACTGATAGCCATCATGTCAGGCAAAACTAACTGCCTTTTATGGTGTGGTCTGCCAGTTTCAGATGTATGCTGTATTGTTGTTATTGGCTAGAATATTTATTAGACTATTGTTGGACTATTTTTTATCAAATGTTTTACCCCAGGCCTGTTTGTACTGGGAGCTCTGGACCAAGAATGTCTCTCCTAGTGACAGAAATCTGAGCATCTGTGGGTTACACAGCCTCATCCCTCTCTAAAATATCCCAGCCCATCCAAAATGCTATATTATGAATTAAATAAATATATATGTATTCATGAGTTCTTGGTTGTCTCTCACTGGAGTTTAATTGGGGGAGGACTAAAAGGAAGATGGCCATGAGTTACTGGAATTGGGTAAGTGACTTCAGAGAAACTAATGGTCATATAATAGAGATCTGGGCAGAGAGGGTTCAGGGGGTCTGGAACTTGAGATCCAATCATGAAGACTTTGGTTTTAGGAGCAGGATACAGTCCAGAAGACTAAAGAAATGAAGGTATAAGGGCCAAGGAAACATGGCACATTTAGTTTCAGAGATTGGAGCAGAAGGTGAGAATTAAAGAATAACAAAAAATCCCAGTGTTAAGATTAGGGTAGGACTGAAAACAAGTGATCTGACTTACTGTTAACCACCTTGCCTGTAGAAGGAGCATAGAAGGGTTAGTCAGGGCTGGAATTGGGCATATCTTAGAGTTGTGGTGGCATTGAGACTACAAGGTGAAGTGACGCTGGGCAGTCAAGGGTGGCAGCTAGAGAAGTGATTTGAAACAGGTTATCAGACCAAGGGCCTATAGGAACTCTAGCCCAAAGTCAAGAGGATTAAAATATAAAGGAGACAAAAGCTTAGAACATCAGGAATTTAGTAGTCTAATTGGAGAGCAGTCTGGGCAAATGCCAAATATGGGATTATTACCCACAGCTAAGATTTTAATATACATATATATTTTTTTGTGATGTGATGTTGGGAAAGCCTAGTTCCATTTATCTGCCAGGGCAGAGCAGACACGGTTCTTTATGTTCCCCTATTAAGGAATAGAATTGGTCCCAGAGTCTCAGTGAAGCTGAGCCTGTAGGTGGCAGTGAGGTGGTCTCAGTTACAAAGGTTAGTAGTAGGTTGTTACAAGGATATTGAAAATATATTTAGCATGATAGTTAATGAAAATGACTCTCCTTCACTGAATTTCCAGGAATGGAGGATCAAGGTGGTCTTCCTATAACTGCCGTGCACAGTATATGAATTACAGTTGTGACTGGTTTGGACTAGTCAATCAAGAGCTTATGACTACTTGTTACAATCCTAGGACTCTTCTCATTTTTGTGGGGTGATATTAAGACGAAAAAAATTCCTAACATTTATAATGAGGTACCCAGTTCAATAATTCTTCCCAAATAGTTTTAGATCTATGAACTCAATGAGTTACTAGGGGTAGTTAAAAAAGGGAGCATTTACTGGAATGAGAGTAGAGTGAGAGTAGAAACTCTTACCAGGACCAAGCATGGAGACTTCTACACAGTAGATGCTTAGTAAATGCTGCTTGAATAAAATTAGAACCTGGTAAGCAGAATGACAAGCAGGCAACCTTGTACATTGTGAGGTTCGAGGTTAGGTGCGCTTACAGCTACCACTTGTCAAATCCCCCTCAGACAGATATTCCTGGTCCAGCATTCCCATGACTGCTTCTTGCCATTGTTCTTTAAAACTAGGCTCCTTCAAAGGGCACAATTAGAAGAATTAATAAATTAACCATCAGTAATGTGCTAATGGAGGAGTACGGGCAAAATTCATACTCCTACCAAATCCTTCCTTTACCTCTTCTCAGAAAACAAGAAATGTTAACAAGGACCTTCTAGAGAAAATGTTTTTGTTGTCTAACCTGGGGGTGACAAAGTGGGGAGAGCAAACTTCAGACTTTCAGATTTAAAAGGGTCTGCCGACAATGCTCTGGTAGGCTTGTAGGGGACATATTTTGGGCCAAGAGGAGTCTTTCAAATAATGATATATTGATGTCAACTCTATTTTCTATAGGGCTGGTCTTATACACAGAATGCAAAAAGGATCTGCTACTCCTCCACCCAGATTGAAAGTCCCAGAAAATGGAATTTGGGCTGATTATCCCTTTGATGTACAGTGGCAGGAAAAAGCCATGATCTACCTTTTTTTTTTTTTTTTGTCCAGCTCCACTCCCTCAGTGATAAGGGAGGATGCTGTGATATCCCATAAATGCAAAATTCACAGCAAGCAGCCGTCAAACACACAAGGCAAGGCCAAGTCTGAGGCCTGACTGATGCAACAAGTAAAGATACAATGAATCACCTTTAGTTTCAGTTTATTATTCACAGAGCGAAAGAAAAAGCAGTCAAAGGTTCCAGCTCCTAGTGGTCCTTGTCCTAAACAAAAAGGATGACATTGAAACAGAAGGGGCCAGAACACTTCCATGTGAGTTGTGGGGTATCCAATTGCTAAGAAGCCAATTCTAGACAGCAGCTAAGTAGCTTTATAGTCCAGTTCTATTCTGAGGGAAGTGGGTCAGGAAGCCTTGTACCTTATCAGAACCAGGGAGGTGGGAGGCTGTGAAAAACTGTCTCATGACAGCCTCACAGGGAGATGATGAGGCAAGTAGGCAATGATGTTGAAGCAGCTCCTCTCAGACCTCCTATTCTCTTGTGCTCTGGAAGGATCACAGGCATTCTGACAAGACTCAGATTAGCTGTGGTTCAAGCCTTTGCCTAACGGACCACTGTGGATATTGCCAGGTAGCTAGGGTGCCAGAGGGGAGCCATTCTCCAACAGAGGCTAGTTGAAGGTCCAGGTAACTTCCCCAGGGGGAAGCAAAAGGAAGTCAAGTCAGGGTCTATTGAGGAACCTCCTCTCTCCTTCCTCTCTACTGACTTTTCATTCATATCCTTTTGTTCTCAGTCTCTTTGGGCTTGGAGGTGGGGATGGAGCAGGGATTACGGGAATAATTAGGATATACAATAAATTCAGGCTCCAAAAGATTCAGTACCAAGGCCAGAGAACCAAGGTCCAAATCCTTTGCTATCTTGGGCTCTTAGTTTTTCACTAAAGTGTATGAGTAATTTCTAAGATCCCTTCTAGCCCTAACAGTATCAATTTCCATAAATGCAAATTTAGTAACTCTAGTGACAGAAGCCTAATCTGCATACCTACCCCAAGAATGTTGGGACATCAGGGCAGATCATCAGGAATCCTATGACTGGGATAGAAAAGTGGGTGACATTGCTGGTTACTTTAGGACCATCATCTGATTCCCTTTAGGATGACTATCCTCTCCCGTACATACTTCACTTGGACCTCCCCTGCCAATCTCCCCCACTTATATTTGCCACCATAACTTTTGAAATTTCCACTTCAGCTCTCTCCTCCCATCCTGCTTTACTCACTAACTGTACAAAATGCAAATACTGCTCTAGCTAACCATGCCTGAGTTTCAAATTTCAGGTCAGCTGTCAGACAGTCTTCCATGTGTCCATGTAAATAATTGCCAAAGACATTCCATTTTCCAAGGGCAGAGCAGGTCACTCGATACAGCAACCAAAAAGGGTTCTGTGTGCTACCTTCCACAATCATGGACTTTCCCCCCAGACTCCCACAAATACACTCCTTACGGGGCAGAGGAGAGGGTCTTGGTATAGTCACCACTCCAAGTTATCATTCAATCATTCATTTACTCATTCATTCAACAGATAATTTATTGATAGTTTCTTTGGGTCAGGTGCTAAAGTTCAGTGATGAATAAGAAACATAGTCCTTGCACTCATGAGACTCATAACCTAGAGGAGTAACAGATGATCAACGAACACTTTTCTAATCATAGGAGCTATCATTGATTGATTGTTTACACTATGCTGAGCAATTGAGATGCAGTGACTCATTTAGCAGCAACCCTATAAGGTAAAGACTATTACTGGCTCCCTAGAACATGAAGAGTTAATCCCTGCATCCATGCCCAAACCAGCAGATTCCTAGATGCCTGGTGAGCTGCTAGCAAGGATCTTAGCCATGGCTCCCTTTGGCGCAAGGTGAACAAGTTTAGGCCCAGCACTGAGGAAATGACCTAGTCCAGCGGCTCCTGAAATCAGGGTTAACCAGGAAGGACTTCCAGGTCGTCGCTAGACACCCTCAAAACTGCCCCCCGGCGCGGTTTTCACATCCCTTTTTTTTCTCCCCTTTCCCTCCCGCCCCCCAGTCGTTCCCCCCCACCCCGCCCCGTTTCTAGCCCAGCCCCTCCTTCTGGGCCGCCTCCTGTCTGAGTCATTTCCCCTTCCCCGCCTCAAAGACCTTGACTCTCGGAATCCCTACCCCGCCGGGAGGAAGTAGAAGGGCAAACTGGCTTTGGGAATCAGGTGAGCGCTTTCCCCAGCGAGGATAAGAAACGCCTCCCTGCTCCCCACCCGCACCCCACGCCCCGGATTCGGAGGGACGGGAAATTGAGGGAGTTCCCTCAGGCCGAGCTCTCGGCGTCCCTGTTGTCTTCAGGCAGGCCCTGGTGGCCGAGCGTGAGAGGTGCCACACCCCGCCCGGTGTCTCCTGGGATATAAGGAGGGAAGCGGCGGCCAAGTCAGATGAGTGTGTGGGGCTGCCGCGGGGCTCAGGCTGGTTGAGCTCGGCGCGCTGGGGAGGGACCTCCTGCTGCGAAGCTGGGGGCGTGGGAGGGCCGGCCCCCCAAACCAGCCATTGAGCGGGGAGAGGGGAAAAAGCTCCCAAGGATGTGGAAGTGCGTGCATGTGCAAGAGGGCTGGTACGTGTAGTGAGGGGGGACGCGCGTGTACGAAGGAGTGTAGAGAGGGGAGTATGTGGGCAGGCGCATGTGTGCAGGAACGCGTGTGTGTGGATGTGGGGGGGGGAAATGCATGTGGTGACTTACAAGGTGCCGATGTGGGCGTGTCCGGGTGGTGACGGAGGCAGCCTGTATGGACGTGTGCCCGTGGGAGTGTGCGAGTGGGGATTTATGTGCGTGTGCGTGGGGTGAGTGCGTGCGTGGGGGTTCTGCGTGGGGGTACGTGCGCGTAGGCGTGCGTGGGGGGGAGGGGAGAAAGGAAAGGAAGTCTGGCTGACGGTGGGACGCTGGAGCTACACTGCATGTGTGTGCAGCCGAGGTAAAGGTGTCAGGGAATCCCTTGCTGCCAGAGCTTAAAGCCATGATTGATTTTTAACCTCGTTTTTTGAGGTGGGCTGGTGGATGGACGTGGACCCACTGAAAATGTGAGGAAAACTATTGACCATTTCCTTAACAAGAAATGCCCATGGTTTGCATATAGGCATAGAGGATTTGTGGACCCACAGATGGCCATCCGTAGATCCCAGATTATGATTTAAATGAAAGAGAAGACCCAAATAGGTTACTCTGATATCTGTCATTGTCTTTTGATTCTGTGAGAGAAGAAATAGAACAGGTGACCGAGCCGTTGCCTAATCTTTCTGTGGGCTTAGGGTGGCTTTGAGGCTAGGTTTGCTGCTTCTGTGGGACACAGTGCCTGCAAGAGTTTTTTTGGGGGGGGTATGATAAATCACTCCCCAGAGTAAGATTGCAGAAGGGTGCCTCATGGCCTTTAGGGTAAAGGCCAGCCTCTCCCTGAGCCCATCCTCACCGATCTCACCAGCCTCAGGTCTTGGTGGTCAGCTCCTAGATAAGGTTGTAGTGCAGAGATTTGTAATGCTTAGATTTGTAATGCTTTCTCGTGTGACTTTTTTCCCCCAAGGGTCTTGACAGCCTGTAGGTAGGGTGGGGAATCTAAGATTCGGACTTAGCTGGGAAAGTGACCAGAAGGAGACCAGCAGATTTGGGTTCCGATCCCATCTTTACCATTAACTAGAACTGTGTGACATTACGAATTTTCTTAATCTTTTCGGACCTCACTATACTTACTTCTAAAATGGATGGGGTAGCTCACAGGGTAGCTGGAGGTGTGAATAAGACTATAATAAATTTCAAGCACATGGGAAGTCTTTAATAAGTGGTAGCTTACCTAGAAATATGTGTGTGTGTATTTTCAGAGAAGTTAAAGTAAAAATTTTCTTCTGAAAGAATGTTTCAGATTACTGATTTATTTTTGGTTTTTTCTAGGCACACCTAGTCGTGCTATCCTGAGCCAAAGCCCACTGAATTCATCTTGTAAAGTCATACACCAGAAGTAAGTGGGACTTTATTTTGAATTACGGGCAATGCTTGGGTAGACAATGACTCGTTCACCATCAACTCTCACCTGGATTGCTGCCTTGCTCTCCAAGCCTTCACACTTGCCTGCCTCACTCTTTTTCACTCCCATGTTGCAGTCAGAGCTGTCTTTCCCTCTGAGAGGCAAAGATAACCTACTGGTTTGGAGTACGGACCTTGGAGTCAGACATATCTCCTTCATATCCCAATTGCACCCTGATCCTTTATTTTCCAGCTGTGTGACCTGGCACAAGTTACTTCACCGCTTTAAGAATCCTTTTCCTTATCTTTTGAGAAATGTCTATTCAGATCCTTTGCCCGTTTTTAAATTGGATTATTCGAGTTTTTCCTATTCAATTGTTGGAGCTCCTTATATATTCTAGTTATTAATCCCTTGTCAAATGCGTAGTTTGTAAATATATTCTCCCATTTTGTGGGTTGTCTCTTCACTTTGTTAATTGTTTCCTTTGTTGTGCAGAAGGTTTTCAGCTTGATGTGATCCCATTTGTCCAATTTTGCTTTGGTTGCCTGTGCTTTGTGGGTATTATTCAAGAAGTCCTTGCCCAGACCAACATCCTGAAGTGTTTCCCCAATGTTTTCTTTTAGAAGTATCATAGTTTCAGGTCTTAGATTTAAGTCTTTAATCCATTTTGATTTGATTTTTGTATATGGTAAGAGATAAGGGTCTAGTTTCATTCTTCTGCCTGTGGATATCTAGTTTTCCCAGCATTTATTGAAGAGTCTGTCCTTTCCCTACTGTATGTTCTTGGCACCTTTGTCGAAGATAAGATAACTATAGATGTATAGATGTGTGGATTTATTTCTGAATTCTCTATTCTGTTCCATTGGTCTGTGTGTCTGTTTTTATGCCAGTACCATGCTGTTTGGGTTACTACAGGTCTGCAGGATAATTTGAAATCAAGTAATGTGATTCCTCCAATTTTGGTCTTTTGCTCAGGATGGCTTTGGCTATTCTGGGTCCTCTGTGGTTTTATATAAATTTTAGGATTATTTTTTCTATTTCTGTGAAGAATGTCATTGGTATTTTAATGGGAATTGCATTGAATCTGTAGATTGCTTTGGGTATTATGGACATTTTAACAATATTGATTCTTCTAATCCATGGGCATGGAATATATTTCCATTTTTTTGTGTCCTCTTCAATTTCTTTCATCAGTGTTTTATAGTTTTCATTATAGAGATCTTTCACTTCTTTGGTTTATTCCTTGGTTTTTTATTTTATTTGTAGCTATTATAAATGGGATTACTTTCTTGGTTTCTTTTTCAGATTGTTGACTGTTGGCATATAGAAATTCTACTGATTTTTCTATGTTGATTTTGTATACTGTAACTTTACTGAATTTATCAGTTCAGTAAAAGAGGACAATGGTTATATCAACCTCAAAGGTTTTGTGAGGCATTGCAGAGGTAATGCATGTAAAGCAGCTCATAGTAACTGCTCAATAAATGGTAGATTAAAAATGGTAAGAGCAGTGAAGCTTTTAGTAACAAAGTGGTTGAAGTGATGCACCATGGCACCTAGAGAATAGGAAGTGAAGCCATGAGGTGATAATGAGCTGGAGAATGAGAGAAATCAAAGGATGGGAGATCTTGATGAGAATGAGGAGTGGATATTCTAAGTACCAAGAAGTAAGAGGGATAGGAGGTTCTAGCCAGAGACTGGGCTAGTGGAATTCAGGAATTCTAAAGTGGAGCAGCTCCAGTGTTTATTTGATGGTTTAGGACACTAATGGCTAGAAACAGCATGTGAAGTGGCAGGTAGTCAGAGGTTGTTGAAGTAAAGGAGATCAAAGGACAGTGGGGCTAGCATGTTGGGTGTGCTATCAACAGACATTGATGTTGCTTATATGATGGCAGAGGTTGAAATGGAGAAGAAAATAGAACCAGTGCTAAAGCCAAGATCCATCCTGATTAATGGGAAACAGTCATTTATTTCACAAATATTCACTGAGCTCTTACTAGATGTCAGGATATAACAAGACAGCAAGAGGCCAAGTGTTAACATATATGAGTAATCCTACCTACAACTAGAAAGCTGCAAAGTGTGTTAAGAGCTATGAAGGAAAAGTAAGCATTCTGTACGTGCTTATGAACGGGGGGATCTGACCCTGTCTGGAATGTCAGGGAAGGCTTCCCTGAAGAAGTGATGAGAACTGGATAAATTGGGGTAGATGGAGGTGGATAATGGGTGGGTGGAAGAAGTGTGCTAGGTAGAGGAGACAGCATGTACAAAGACCTGAAGCTAGAGCATGTATAATGATTTGAAGAATTGAAAGATGTTGCCTATGGTTAGAGCATGCTAAATGATGCTCTAGTCTAGCCGTAGGAGAGTTAATGTGAGGTGAGGCTGGATGACAGGTTCTCTTAAGTATTTTGGGCTTTATACTAGGAGCAATGGGAATATTCCTATTAATGGGTTTTGATTGGGTGAATGATGTCATCAGCTTTCTCAGTATTTGTGTGTTTGTTTCTTAAGTAATAACTATACACTTATTATAAAAAAGACAACACAAAAGTATATAGGGTAAATTGTGAAAGGCCAATTTGTGTGTGTTAGTGTGTATATGTCTATGTGTATATGTGCACACACTCACACACGTATATAATATGCACATGTATAATATGTAAACACATAATAGATGTATACATATATAATATATTAAAATGATACATACCATTTTATCACTTTAAAAAATTTTAAATATACAATAGTCATATTTCCATTTCCATATATAGAGATCCACCTCATTCTTAAGGGTTACATAGTATTCCATGTTATGGATGCATCATGACTTATTTAACTGTTGTCCTATTGATGGACGTTTAATTTGTCGCTAATTGCATATTAATTTTGCAATGTGCCATTTTACAAAATTTTCTTTTTTTCTCTAATATTATATTTTAGATTTTATTCTTAAAATTACACAAGGAATGCATGAGGAATTACATGAGGAATACATGAATGTAGGAGCAGAACTGTGAGCTGGCTGTTTCCTTGATGCTGAACGGGTATGGATGAAGGAAAGCCGAGTTCGACCTGACGGAAAGCCGTCTGGTCAGCAGCCTGAGAGGTTGAAGTAAACAGCCATGTCTCCAGTGACTGCAGTCATGTAGGAGGTCTGGGAATGTTCTTTGAACAGACCATTCTCAAAATATAGAGACTGGGGAGTAGACGGCCATCTGTTTCCTGCCCTTGAGTTCCTTCATTCCATCTTGAGTTGTACGAATAAAAGCAATATGCACACCAAGGACTGGGCTTTTTGCTCTTAGAAGCATCGAGTCCCCCGTGCCCACTTGTCCTGATAATTGGCTACTTTGTCTTCATTTCAGCAGAGCCGCTTGGTTTGGGGTTCCCTGTGCTGAGCTGGACTCAGCACATGAATATTTTCTTATAAAATTATGAAAATATAGAAATGTATAACAATGAGAGTGAATGCTTACATAGGCCTTCTCTGCCCAGCATCATTCTAAATGCTTTAAATAGATTAGTTCATTTACTCCATGAGATAGGTACTGTTATATTTTCCACTTTACAGATGGGGATACTGAGGCACAAAGAGGTCAGGTAACTTGCATGAGATCTTACAGCTAGTAATTGTTGGAGCTGTGTTCTTAATCACCTCATTATCCTCCTTCACCTCTATCCCAACCCAATACCCCACCCCAAATTTAACAACTGTTCTTAATTTCATTTGCAACTTTATCTACCTATATATAAACGCATGCAAAATATGTAGTTTTGTTTTGTTTGTTGGTTTGCTTTTTACATAATAGATTATTTCTGTGTTATCCTGCAGCTAGCTTTTTCCACTTAACAGTGTGTCTTTGACTTTTTTCTTGTTTTTATTTTTTAATTACTTAATAATATATAAGCATATTTTCATGATAAAAGATCAAAACATGATATGTAGGTGCTATGATGTATCATTATACACAGGTATAGACAGAGTAAATCTTGCAACTTGCCTTTCCTGCTCCCTCTCTGCCATCCCACAAAAACAACAACAACAAACAGCCAATTGTTCATCGTTTGGTATGTATCCTTACAGTCCCCTTTTCATGCATTTTGTGTGAATAAATAAGTACTCATACATATATATAATTTTAGCATAACTGGACTCATTCATATTATTATGCAGCCTTTTAATTATTCCTTATTTATTGATTTATTATGCACATGATAACATGAATACATTTTTCTTTTGAAAGATTAGGACATTACAGGGAAGTCTAAAATCCCCTTTGATCATCATTGATTTCCTTCCCACCTCCTCCATTCCTACTCACTGTTTGACATAACTTTTAAAATTTTTTTGCAAACATTTTACACACATGCACTTGCATATGGGGAATATATGATCTTATTTAGTGGTTTTAAAAAATGTCAATTGTATCATGGTATGTATATTGTTCTGCTACTTGCTACTTTCACCCAACATTATTTCTGAGAGCTTTTCATGTTAATAAATATAAATCTAGCTTGTTCTTCTTCACTGTTGCATAGTATTTTACAGAATAAATAGACTGAATTTCCCCATTCACATGGTTATCCCCAAATTTCTGCTAATATGAAACCTGCTGCAATGAATATTTTTCTACATTCCTCCCTCTTTATTTTCTCCACTGACTTTTAAATGCTACCTTTAATCAATATAGATCCTTATGGATATGTAGGTTTGTTTCAGGATTCTCTGTTTGGTTGTACTGATCCATTTACTTATACCTGCATCTCTACCACACTGTTTTAATTTCTACATTTTTAATAATATGTTTTATGATACTTTTCTTCAATTTTTTTGTTATTCTTACATATTTACTATTTTATGTGGATTTTAAAATCAGATTGTCATGTCTACGTAGAATCTTATTGGTGTTTTTGTTGGCATTGCATTGAGTTTACAGATTTAACTGGGGAGAATTGGCATCTTTACATTAACAAATCTACCTTTATATGAATAAATGTGATAGGGCTCTCCATTTATCCAAATTTTTAAGTCCTTTAGCAATGTTTCATAATTTTTTCCATAAATGTCTTGAACATACCTTGTTTAATTTAATGTCTGGATACTTTATGGTTTTTGTTGCTACTATGGATAAGATTTTTCTTTCATTTTATAATTATTAAAGGTGTATAAGAAAGTTGTTGATTTTTGTTTGTGATCTTATCTCCAGCAACTTTACTAAATTCTCTTTTTATTCTAATAGTTTTCTCATTGATTCTATTGGATTTCCTTGGTAGGAAAACAGATTATGTGCAAATATTGATAGTTTTATCTCTTTGTCTTCAGCCTGTATATCATATGTATTTTTCTTGTCTCAATGCATTGTCTAGGACCTCCAGTATAAGATTGAGTAGTAGCAATGATATCAGATATTTTTATCTTATCCCTCCTTTTAATGGGAATGCTTCTAAAATTTTATCATTAAGCATTAGGTTTACTGTGGGTTTCTGGCAGTTACCCTTTATTAAGTGAAATAAGTTCTCTTTAATTTTTACTCTTTTGAGGCTTTTTAAAAACACAAATGGGTGTGAAATTTTATCAGTTGCTTTTTCACCTCTAAGTTGGACATACTGTTTTTTTCCCTTTACATTGTTAATGCATTAAAGTACATTAATAGCTTTAAAAAACTTTCTATTATGAAAATTTCCAAATATATACAACAGTAGAGTATACAATAAACCCCTACATACCCATAACTCAGCTTCAGTAGCCATCAACATTTTGCCGTACTTGTTTCAACTATCCTCTTTCCGTCTTTTGTGCTGAAATATTTTAGGCTAATCATGAATATCATGTGATTTCACTCTTAAATATTTCAGTATGCATAACAAAAGAATTATAGCAAAAAGAATATCTTACATAATTACAAAACCATTATCACACTAATACTCAGTGAATAATCAGATTTTTCTGATTATCTAAAAAATGTTTTTACCATTAAGGTTTGTTGGAATCAGCATCCAACTGAGGTCAACTTATTGTATTAGGCTATGTCTCTTTAGTTTCATTTAAATTTTTAAATTTTTTTCATGTATAAAGAAGGTAATATTTAATAAACAATAACATTTGAGATTTTATCTGGTTTAAAAATACACCACAGATTACATATGCTTTTATGAGTATTTGAAAAAGGAGTTTGAAAAGCAAATAAAACCTCATACTCAACTTGTTGGACCTACTTAAAATGTAGATAATATGGATCCTTTAACAAGTACATTATTCATTTAAACTTTTTAAAAGCTAAAACCAAACAGTACCTCCTCCCTTTTATTTTCATGCCATTGACATTGAAGAAACCTGCCATTTGTCCTGTAGACTGTCCCACATTATGGATTTGACTGATTACTTCCTTGAGGTGTTTTACTTGTTTCTATATTGTCCATATTTCCTGTAGACTGGAAGTTAGATCTAAAAGCTTGATTACACTCAGGTTTTTAAAAATTATTATTTGGCAAGAATATTTCATGGTGATACTATGTATTTCCTTTTACATGATGCATGGTTGTCTCACTTCTAGTAATATTAAAAGTGGATTGATGTGGTGACAATCTGATCCCTCCATTGTAAAGTTCTCCATCATCCTTTTACCTAATGACTTTACCATTCTTTTGATAACTGTTATCTGAAAAAATTATTTCATTAGGGTTTCAAAGTAATGATTTTCTAATTCCATCATTTTTTCGGCATTCATTAGCTAGAATTGCTCTATAAAAAGAAGTATCTCTCATTTACTAGGGCTGTTTAGTAAGCCTAAAATACAGTTCCTACAGGGAAGACAGGATAAACGCTTAACTTTTTCCCTTTAATTGACAATTTTCCAAGTAAGGGTTTAGTGCCCTGTTCCACATTGACAGATCTGTAAATGTTAAACCTTCTTTGCATCCCTAGGATTAACCTATTGGAGTATGATATATCTTTTTTTAATCTACTGCAGGATTTGAGTGACTAATATTTTATTTACCATGTTTGTATCTGTGTTCATAAGTGAAATTGCCTATAGCATTGAGCCTCAATCTCAGGCTAAACCATCCCTCTAGGAGGCATTTGGAAATATCTGGAGGTGCTTTTGGTTGTCACAGTTTGTTGGGTATGTGTGTAGGAGGAGGAGTCCTCCTAATATCATTTAGTAAATGGGAACTAGGGATACTAAATGAAGAATTGTCTCAAACAAAATGCCATTAGCACTCCTGTGAAATATACTGGCCTGTAGTTTTCTTGCACTTGTCCAATTTTGGTATCAAGGTTATACATTTTTATATCAAGGCTCACAAGTGAGGTGGGCCTGTAATTTTCTTTCCCTTTACTTTCTATTTTGGTATCAAGATTATACCAGGCTTATAGCTATGTGGTATAATTTCTCTTTTTTTTCTTTGCAATGGAAAAATTGATATAAAGTCTGATTAATCTGTTCCTAGGTGATTTGGTCAAACTCATCCACAAAACTTTTGGGGTTGGTGACTCTTGAGGTAGACTGTTATCATTTTACATTCTTCTGTGATTAATTGGTCTATTTAAGTTTTCTATTTCTTAGGCTAATTTTTGTTACTTATTTTCCTGGAAATTATCCATTTCACTTAGATTTTCAAAATTATTGGTGTAAAAGTTATACATAGTATTTTAAAAATAATTTTTAATCTCTTCTGTCTGTAGTTTGGTCCCCTTTCATTTTTATGTTAATTTGTGCCTTTATTTTTGAAATCATATTTGCCAAAAATTTGCCTATTTTTATTGGTATTTTCAAAGAACAATTAATATTATTTTCTTTTATTGATCTGCTCTATTGTTTTATCATTGCCTTCTATTTTGGTAATTATTGATTTTATCTTAATTATTTTTATTTTTTGATCTAGCTTTTAAGTTAAAAAGCTCTTTTACATTCAATTTTTCTAAATTTCTAATAAATACTTGTAAGGTTATAAACTTCCCTGTCACCACATCCCACAGGGATTTTTTTCCCTCAGTATTTTATTATGATAGTTTTTAAACGTATAGACGTGTTCAGTGAATATACATATATGCAACACTTTCTATAGTTTTTAATATTTTGCTATATTTGCTTTACCACATGTCTGTTCCTCCATCAATCCATCTTATTTTTGATGCATTCAGATTGTTTTTTTTAGAGACATGGTCACACTTTGTTGCCCAGGCTGGAGTGCAGTGGCACAATCACAGCTCACTGCAGCATTGAACTCCTGGGCACAAGTGATCCTCCTGCCTAAGCCTCCTGAGTAGCTAGGACTACAGGCACAGACCACCACGCCTGGCTAATATTTTTTTCTTATGTTTTGTAGAGATGGGCTCTCACTACATTGCCTAGGCTGGTCTTAAACTCCTAGCCTCAAGCGATCCTCCCCCCTCAGCTTCCCAAAAGGTTGGGATTACAGGTGTGAGCCACCATGACTGGCCATAAGTCTTTTTTATGTTAACCATTCTGGTGGTGTGAAGTGGTACCTTGTTGCAGTTTTTATTTGCATCTCCCTAGTGACTAATGATGTCATCTTTTCATGTGCTATTGAGCATCTTTTCATATGCTACTTACCATTTCTATATCTTCTTTTGTGAAAGATCTCTTCAAATATTTGCTTCTTTTTAAATTTTGGTAAAATATATATAACATAAAATTTGACATTTTAGCCATTGTTAAGTGTAGAGTTCAGTGGCATTAAGTAAATCCACATTGTTGTACAACTATCGCCACCATCTATTTCCAGAACTTTTTCATCTTCCCAAACTGAACCTCTATAACCATAAAGCAATTACTCCCTATTACTCTTTTCCCCCAGCCCCTGGTAATCACTATTCTACTTTTTGTCTGTATGAATTTGACTGTTCTAGATAACTCATATAAGTGGAATCATACAGTATTTGTCCTTTTGTGTCTGGCTTATTTCGCTTAGCATAGTGTCTTCAAAGTTCATCCATGTTGTAGCATAGGTCAGAAGGTGATTCTAATATGCAGCTAGGAATGAGAATCACTGATCTTACAATGTTAAACCTGGAAAGAAACCTGGTCTAACATTCCCTGAGCCCTTTTGAAAATAGTAAAACATCCAGAAAGGAGAAGAATTTTACTCAGGGTCCATAGGTAGATAGAAGTAGAACTATGGCCTAGGTCTCCTGACTCTTCAGGACTCTTCTCTTATTCCACGGTAGTCCAATTTGTAGGCTTAGAATTTTCTCTTTATTGATGGCACCAAAAATATCTTGGGGAAGTACATAGTCATTCTTACTTCCCTTGACTACAAACATTAGAGGTATACTACCTAAATCCTGTCCTTCCCTTAGTAACCCGATTCAGAGCCCAGTTTGACATTCTCATATTTTTACCTTTCAAAGCTTTATAGGCATTCTATCCTCTTTTAGGTTTTTTTCTCTTCAAGTTGAAGACTGTTAGTTTTGGTCTGTCTTCATGTGATTTCCCCCCAGTCTCACCCTAGATGTCTACTTGGTTATTGGGTGTTCTGTCTTCCCCAAACTCTGTAATGCCTTGAATGTAGAGTCTTTCTTGAGTTACTTTTTCACTCTGAGCTTCCACTAGGCCTTATAGTCATCATTTCTGTTTTGGATTACAGTCTTCTTGATTTGCCAGGATGAGCAATCAGAAGAAAAGAAAAGATATGGAACCTGCTTGTACCTGGAGTTTATTATCTGAAAAGAGAGGTGAGTAACTGAATGAAGTAACAGAGGGCATACTCTAGGTAAGTCTATTCATTCTCTTTCTCCTACTTCTTCTCCTCATAGCCTTCAGAATTCTTCTGAATCTTTAAAATTTTGTTTGATGTGTATATGTGTGTACATGTTAAGATAGAACATGGATACAGTATTTACCTATAAATCTCTTGAAACCATCTCCATAATTTTTGTTGCCCAAAATTAGAGAAAAGGAAGACAGAAAGGAAAAGATTCAACTGTGGTTTTTGTTGCTTTCCATAATCCCCCAAACCTTTGTAATTGCAAAAGAGCTTCTCCCTTTGATGTAACCATAGTTTTTCATAGGAGATAGCACAAAAGAACAAAGAATGAAGATTGATGGAGTCCTTCCTCTTGTGGCTGATTCCTGAACTCCAAGGAATGTTCAGTTGTGGGGAATAGATGCCAGTTATCAATAGACCATTCACTTGCCTGCCCATTTCTGTGACATTCTAGTGTCTGCCTTTCTAGACTTTCCTTCCTCCCAACCACCTGTTATCATCCGTCTAGTCACATTTTCTCCCCAACTATAAATCTCACTCTTGCTTTTGAAGATGTGCAAGTAGTAAAAAAACTATAGGAATGTGGAGTTGTGTGTGTGCTTGTATATTTTATTTATATACCTATATGTATAAGTGTTTGGATTTAGTGTGGGTGTATGTATTTGAATATAGCTCATTGTATATATCTGTCAAACTAATATGCAGCAATGCCTTGTTCTTTCCCATTTACAAGTTAGGCTCAAAAGAAGCCTCAATGGAAGCCTCAACAGAAGCAACTGACTAATATCCAATGGAAAGCAAAATGCCAGAAAATAGTCACTTCATATAATGCATCTTTAAGTTCATGACTAAAATTTTCCTTACCGATCATATAAATTAAAATGTACACTCCCTAAATATATGTGTAAGGAAAGTTCTTATATTTTACCTTATGTTGGACATTAGCTATAAAATACCTTTGTGGGTAAGTTAGAAAAGATGTTGAGGTGACTTACTTTCTTTGTTGTATTTCTGTTTGGGGAACAGCATGAATGACTATAGCAGTGTCGTTCTGTATATTTCAGGTTTGGGTATGAGGGTATATTTGTGCTACTCCTAACCCCAACTCTTTTCTTCGCACAGTTACCTCAAGTTCTCTGGCTTCATTTTCATGGAGGGAGCTTACAGGTAGATGTCTTTTCTACTTTCCTGTCATTTTTCGTTTTGGGAATAGTATCTCCCACACACCCAACTACTCATCCCCACTCCTCTCCCATTTACCCCCCTTATTCATTGGAGCAACAGTCAGTGGGTTTTTTTTTTTTTTTTGCAATATCTATGAAGCTCCAAACTGTCATAACAGATAGGACTTCTATATCATATAGGATATATTCAAATAGGTGTTCAAATACTGGGAGGACCACTAATGGTGGTGGTCAAGAGCCAGATGAGATATTTATGCCTAGAAAAGACCAATTCTTTTCTGGAATTATCTAGATCAGGGCCAGCAAACTATAGCTAGTGGGTCAAATCTAGCCAAGTGCCTATTTGTGTAAATAAAGTTTTATTGGAACACTGCTATTTATATATTGTGTATGGCTACTTTCACACCAAGGTGGCATAATTAACTACAACAGAGACTGAAAGGCCTAAACTACTTATGAAAATTTGCAAAAAATGTTTGCCAACCCTTACCTAGATCAGCGTTCCCAAAACTGAGTTCTACAGAACAGTTTTCCAGGAATTAATAACTTTGCTGTTAGAAAAGTATTCTGTAGTCATTTAAGACCAGAAAATGTTAGATAAAACAAAGTTAAACAAACTTTTTTTTAATTGTGGGAGAGGTAAAGAACCTTTCATATGCTAACCTTTCATATACTAACATAAGAGCCTTTCACGTGCTAATATGCATTGAGAAACTCTAAGAGACTAGAGGGTACATTCACCTCAGTTTATTTGACCATAGAACACCTTTTAAACAGCTCTCCTATTAATATATTGCAGAATAGTCTTCTAAGGAACACTGATTTGGGAAACGCTGGTTTAAACATTCACTTAACAGAAGTTTGAACTTGATGACTGACTCTTTGGGTTATTTTTTCTAGTTACAGAAGGTGAAAAGCTACCTAGTATTTAAGCATATAAACCTCAGACAAATCTGTATCTAAATTAAGGCTCTTTTACTTAGTAGCATCTGACAAATTATCTAATGCTATAAGTAGCACTGGTTACATAACTTGGCGAGGTGCAGTGCAAAATGAAAATGGTGGGACCCCTTGTTCAAATATTAAGAATTTCAAGACAGCAAAGCAGAGCATTAAACCAAACATAGGTACTTCTGAACATGGGGACCTGTGTAACTGCACAAATTGCACACTCATGAAGCTGGCCTTGGTAGTTGAGTTTCAGTTTGCTCAACTATAAAGTGTGGATAATACCTACTTTGTGGGATTATTGTGGGAATTATATAAGAGATGTATGTAAAGGGTCTATGCAGTATCTGGCACAGAATGGGTGATAATAAATGATTTGTTTTTAACTCAAAAGCATTTATGGCCATATTCAATAAATATTTATTGTCTACTATGTGCTGGGCATTGTGCTAGGTACTCAGGGTACTATGGTGAAGGTAACAGATAATGCGCCGTCTTCATGTAGATCATTGTATAGCAGAAAACGCAAACAATGAAAAAGTAAACAAATAAGACAATTATAAATTGCTATAAACCAGAAAATAGGGTGCTGGTAAGGGTAATATTAGAATCTGCTTTAAATTGGGTGACCAGGCAAATCCTCTTCTAGGAAGTAATATTTAAGTTGAGATCAGAAGGATGAGAAGGAGCTCTCCGTGGGAAGAGCAGGAGGAAGAACATTCCAGGTAGAGAGAATAGCTAGTGTAAAGACCCTGAAGTAGGAGAGAACATGGCGAGAACGTGGCATTTGTGAGAAACTAAAAGTAGGTCAATTGGGCTTTAGAATAAGGAGTGAGAAAGAAAATGATATAGGGGAGGGGCAGTAGATAGGGCCCACATCATGGAACACCTTGTAGGATGAGGTAAGGATTTTGGATTTTACACCAAGTGCAATTGAAAAACTTGAAGGATTTTGGGCAGGGCAGTGACATGATCTAGTCGATATTTGTAGGAGATTGCTTTGGCTGCTCCGTGGAGAGGAACCAGAAGATGGTCAAGAGTAGATGAGTAGGAGGCTACTTCAGCAGTCCTGGAAAGAATTGGTAGTGCCTTGGACTTGGGTGTTATTTGAGGATATAGTGATAAATAAATGGATTTTAGGCTTATTTTGGAAATGTAAAATGATAGGACTTGCAAATTGATTAGATATAGAGGATTGAAGGAAAAAAAGAAATGAAGAATGACTCCTAACACTTTTCTGAGCAACTGGATGGCACCATTTAACTGAGATGAAATGCCTGGGGAGGGTTGTTTTGGGGGGCAGAGGAGTGTAGAAATCAAGAACTTAGGTTTAGATATGTGAAATTTGAGGAGCCTTTGAGACATCTAAGTGGAGATGGTGGTGGTGGTGGTATTAGAGTTGTTGTTTGTATTGTTATCTAGGATTCTGTGATTACTAACTCTTGGTGTCACCACATTAGATTACCGGGAAGTATTCAGAAAACATCTAAAAGAAAAATACCTAAAAATAGGAGTTGATAAATGTTATCACCATGGCAAGCATATAGAGTCACGATTGCTTCTTGTAAAAGAACATGGTATATCAGAAAAGACACCATGTGGAATTCCTCAACAAGATCATTTTATTGAGATGGAACACGTATTTGATCCTGATGAAGAGGGCTCCAGCTCATCCCGAACTGTGGTGCTTCAGGGATGTGCTGGGATTGGGAAAACAGCCGTGGTGCACAAGTTCATGTTTGACTGGGCAGCAGGAATGGTTACCCCAGGCAGATTTGACTATCTCATCTACGTCAACTGCAGAGAAATAAGCCATATTGCTAACCTTAGTGCTGCTGACCTGATCACTAACACCTTTCAAGATATAAATGGACCAATCTTGGACATTATTCTTATATATCCAGAGAAGCTTCTGTTCATTCTCGATGGATTTCCTGAGCTGCAGTACCCTGTGGGTGACCGAGAAGAGGATCTTAGCGCTCACCCCCAAGAGAGGAAGCCAGTAGAGAGCCTCTTGTGCAGTTTTGTGAGGAAGAAACTGTTCCCTGAATCCTCTCTCCTGATAACTGCCCGGCCTACAGCCATGAAGAAGCTCCACTCTCTGTTAAAACAACCTATCCAGGCAGAGATCTTATGGTTTACAGATGCTGAAAAGAAAGCATATTTCTTGAGTCAGTTTTCAGGTGCTAATGTAGCAATGAAAGTCTTTTATGGTCTGCGAGAAAATGAAGGCCTTGACATTATGTCTTCTCTTCCCATCGTCTCCTGGATGATATGCAGTGTTCTGCAGTCACAAGGAGATGGTGACAGGACTTTTCTGAGGTCACTTCAGACCATGACTGATGTATATCTGTTCTACTTTTCCAAGTGCCTCAAAACCCTTACAGGCATTTCAGTGTGGAAAGGACAAAGTTGCCTGTGGGGCCTTTGCTCTTTGGCTGCAGAAGGACTGCAGAACCATCGGGTTCTGTTTGCAGTCAGTGACCTCAGAAGACATGGGATAGGAGTATATGACAGCAACTGTGCTTTTCTCAATCACTTTTTGAAAAAAGCTGAAGGAGATGTCAATGTCTATACTTTCCTTCACTTCAGTTTCCAAGAGTTCTTGACTGCTGTGTTCTATGCCCTGAAGAATGACAATAGCTGGATGTTTTTTGATCAAGTGGGGAAAACATGGCAAGAAATATTCCAACAATATGGAAAAGGTTTTTCATCACTAATGATACAGTTCTTATTTGGTCTCTTACATAAAGGAAAAGGAAAGGCTGTGGAAACTACTTTTGGAAGAAAAGTCTCTCCCGGTCTTCGAGAAGAGTTACTAAAATGGACTGAGAGAGAAATAAAAGATAAATCTTCTAGGTTACAGATTGAGCCAGTGGATTTGTTTCACTGTTTGTATGAGATTCAGGAAGAAGAATATTCAAAAAAGATAATTGATGATTTACAGTCAGTTATACTGCTTCAACCTACCTATACAAAAATGGACATTCTGGCCATGTCCTTCTGTGTAAAAAGCAGTCACAGTCACCTATCAGTGTCTTTGAAGTGTCAGCACCTGCCTGGATTTGAAGAGGAAGAGCCAGCCTCAGCATTTGTACCACCAGCCTTGACACTTAATGAGTGAGTATATCCATGTTTTTCCTTCAGCTTCTGGGCTTCACAGACAATGGGGCTACTTATTTATTTTGTGTATTCAGGCACGTGATCATTTCTAGCATTGTCAATAAAAGAAATAAAAGTGAGAAACAAGCATCTTAACTGTGTATATTTTATGTCAATCAGTACAATGAGGATTTATTGAATATCTATTATGTACCAGGCACTGTACTAGCCACTGTGTGTCTTCATTGTCACCCAGTGGATGTGTTTTATAATTATAAAGTGTTTTGGGCATGTAAGGTCATCAAGATTATCATTGACTCTGCTGTTTTAGTGTATATGACCATTCTGGAAAAGATTGTAAACCTAACATTGGATTGATTGTCACTCTCCTCTACATATACTTCATCACTAAGGCCTCAAAAAGCTTCACATTAGTAAGGGGCAGAGCTACACTCTGTGTATCTTGCTGTAAAGCCTGGGCTCTTTCCACCAGAACTTGCAACTTCACAGAGGGTCAAAAGCTAAAGTTCAAAGAGGCTTAAGTAAACCACTTTTATAGTATGGACTCTATACTATAAAATACAATTTTATTGACTTATTGACTAAAGCAGCAAAGAAAACTTATACCTGTGTTATCTGGAAAATGCCTTAAGTCTATTCTCAATAATTAGTTTTGCCTCTCCCATAGTTCTGGGGCCAGCTGATGAGTAGGAGACCTTGAGGATAGGAGAGTGAGCAAAAGGTTCTACTTGAGAAAGGAGTTAAACCAAGTCTTTTTTCAAAAAAAAAATATTTATTTATTTATTTTTAGAAACAGGGTCTTGCTCTGTCACCCAGGCTGGAGTGCAATGGTATGATCATAGCTCACTATAACCTCAAACTCCTGGGTTCAAGCAACCCTCTCACCTGGGCCTCCCAGACTGCTGAGGTTACAGGCTTGAGCCACCGCACCAGGCCTAACCCAAGTATTACCTCTTATAGTTGTATTTCCTTAGTGGGCAATAGCATAGAGGCAGAAATAAGCATGTGATATGTGTGTCTGATGGAAGCAGGGAGGGGGAGGGAGGTGCAGCAAGAGTTTGTGTCTGGAACTAGAGGGGGAGGGGTTAGGAGAGCTTAAATGGATTCAGAATTATGAAAGACCTTGGTTACAAGGTCTTGACCAATTAATGACAGCTTCAATCCAGCTGTATATTATAAAGTAAAATAATGGACTGATATGTTTGAGAGAGTTGAAACACTGATGGAAACAAAAAGGGGCTTCTGGCTCATTCTGGGTTTCCAGAAAATCAGCCTTAGATAGAGTCCTCGCCCCTAACCCCTATTCCCTTTATCAGAGGGCTTAAGCTCTTACCAAGAATTGAGCCCAAAATACTCCTTTCCTAAACATCTTGGCTAAGTGAGGGTTTACTATTGAACTTTCTTAGTTTTCAATTATTATCATTAGTTCTTCTATCAGTACTGATAACCAAGAACCAGTTGTATTGTAAAGGTAGCTTGGGAATGTCACTTGACCTCTTAGAGCATCTGCAAAATGGTGATTACAATACCTGTCATTGGGATAAGGGCCAGATAAGATAATTTGTGTATGTAGAGTGCTTACTACGTGCTTGGCACATAGTAACATGGCTTTGGAGTCAGACCTGAGCAATGAGCTCTGTTTTACTTACCTATGTGGCCTTAAGCAAATTACTTAACTTTTTGTGTTTTAATTTCCTTTTCTGCAAAATGGAGTAATACCTCTTAAGGTTTTGGGAAGGGGTAAATTAGTACTCGCATGGTGACAAAAGCCAAAATAACCTTTTACTTGTTTTAAATTATTTTTGTTTTCTCAACTCCTTTAGATCCTTTCAGCTGCGTGATTTGCCAGTGTCTCGGCTACACTTGCTCTGCCAGGCACTGCGTAATCCATACTGTAAAATCAAAGACCTGAAGTAAGTTGAACATCACTTTAAACTCTTAGGTATTTGCAGGTAAAGACTGGGTTGCTAGAAATTGCACTCCCAGCTAGTCGGACCTGAAAACAAAGTATAGCCAGTGCTCCGCTTCTCCATAGCAGAGCAACAAATGAAAAGATATGCTACAAGCCTAGAAGGGGAAGGAGTCAGACAGAGATCTCTGCCTGTCCTTCCTGCCTTTGCCCCTTTGCATGCACTATTTCTGCTGGAATGAATAGATGGCAGGTTGCAACACCTCAGAGATTTGTGTCTGGTGTCACTCGTGGATCTATCCTCCTTCCCTTTCCTCCTAGATACCCACTGTTCTCCCCCTTAGTTTTCTTTCAGTTGGATCCTATCCTACTCCATGCTGCTTGATGATCCTTGTATTTCCCTCCACTCCTCACCTTCACCCCCCTCCAGTTACTCCCCAGAGTGCCTAAAGAAGCCCCCATCCTTGCCCTGACCTTCATCACACACAAGGAGCCCCCTTGTTCCCTACCCTCTGTCTTTGCCACATAGATCAGTGTTTCCCTCCCGTCCCAAAGGAAAAGGTCATCCTTCCAACCCACCCAAAGCAGTAAACTCACTTCCTTTTATTTTCTGTATTTTTGTGAACATTTAATTATTTTACTTTGACAACACAGAAGCATATAATAAAATGCATCCACCCAGCTGCCCCGTACCCCATCCCACTCTATACCCCCATACCCCACTGCCTCCCATTGCCTGTCCCTGAGCCTACCCTCTCTACATAATAACCTTGTTTGCTAAGTCTCTTTTCAGACCTTTTTCTATGTTTACTGAAACATAAATAACATAAAGCAAACATAAATCCACAAATATATGTAACATAAACATATTTACAGAACTTTTGGGGTTTTGTTTTACAAAAGCAAGAAATGACCCTGTCATATGATTTTTTTTTCATTTAACAATACAGTGGCTATGCCTCCAATGCAGTATGCAGGATCTACCACATTCTTTCACATAGTTCTTCCATTTTCAAGCTTTCTTCAACTATCTTCCCCATGGCTCAAATTTCTCCCACATTCAAAAGAACCCTTTCTCAACCATGTACCCCACTTCACTCATTTTCACAGCTAAGAGTCCTTAAAGAAGAGCCTCCCTCACTGACTCATTTCCTCACTTCCCATTCACTCCTGAGTCCTGCAGTTTGGCTATGCCCCTGCCACTCCCCTATATCTACTTGAAGATCCAAAGTAAACTGCCAGACCTGATGGCCACTTTTCAGCTCCTATTTTAGAGGGTCCCTTCAGCCTCCCTGACCTTTTTCTCTTTTGATTATTCCCCTGTTCTAACTGTTCCTAAGTACCTCATTGCCTCCCTGATTCCTACCAGGAACTATTTTTGACCTCTAGTGGACATGTAGCAGTATCTGGAAACATTTTTGGTTGTCACAACTGAGGGTGTAGGAGTGGGTGCTCCTGACATCTAGTGGGTAGAGGCCAGAGATTCTGCTAACTATCCTGCAATGCACAGGGCAGCCTCCTGCAACAAAGAATTATCCAATTTCAAATGTCAAGAGTGCTGAGGTTAGGAAACTCTGTCCTAGAGAGATATAAACAAGCTCAGACACTTCTGAAAAGTGCAGGCTTGGGATCTGGCCCCCAATCCTGATGATGATTGTCTACACCCTACCCACCAGGAGACAACCCAAAGTCACATCTAGTTGCTGCAGAGATGTCCGAGGGTCAAGACAGCGTCTCAGTCTGTAGGTCCATGGGGCAATGTCCAGGGCTCTTCCAGTTGTGACTCAGTCTGGTCCAGCTGTAACCTCTCCCCATTCTTCCACCTGTGGGCTAAACCACACATTTAGTCCCTGTCAACACAGCTCATAGTTATTTGAGGGAAAGAAGCAGACCAACCTCTCACCCACCCCTTACCCTACCCACTCCCATCCTCTCCTCCCTCATCGCTCCTTCTGGAAGTTGACTTCCCCATGGGATGCATTTCTGTTGTAGTTCACAATGCTGAATTCACTGAGAGCTTTGTAGCCAGATTTCCCTCCCACATTTATCATGGCGATAGGTAGGGGGAGAGAATCTCTCAAGGTGGTACCACACTTTGGCCCGTGGTCGAGACCAGGAAACCCTCTGGGGCACTATCAGTTGCTGACTGACCTCCTAGGCAGTGGCACGAGTTCCCTGTTCAGATCAGGCTGTCCCAGGTTCTGCCCACTGGAAACTGCGGTGGATTCTGTCATCGGGCTGCACAGTCACAGCCGTCCTCGCCTGCAGCTAGTGCTGGCATCCTCTGTACGCAGACCTGAGGGATTCTCTTAGGGGTGGCAAATCTCTGCCGTGTTGATTTGAGTCAGCATGAACCTGAGGTTAACCCCGGGCCTGTTTTGATTGTTTCTCGTGATATAACTCCCTCAGAACACAAAGGAGCTTCCTATCCAGTTCACTCCTGGAAACTCTTGGGAGGCCAGAATCCCCTCTACTCGCCACACCCTGATGCAACTCCCTAGTCAGTTCCAACATTTTCTTTATGGTCTTTTGTTTGAAATTGCTCTTCTGGTACCAGTTTCTGACTTGGAAATAATCGGGTTGCCCAGAACAGGAACCCACTCAAGTTAGCTTAAAGAAAAGGGGATCTGTGTGAAGTGGATCTTCAGGTAGCACAACTGCAGGAAGTAAAAAGTGGCTGGGCACCACCACTCTCTCCATTGCTTTGGAGTCACAGGATGAACTCCTCTGTGCCTGTCTGCTCCCTGGAACCTCATAACGGACTCCTCTAAAAGACACTTGCCTCTGTGAAGCATCCAGTTCTGTTCCTCCACAGCCAGGGCCAGGCCTCAGCTGTGGCATTGGCATCCATGGCTCTGACCCTGGCCCCAACTCCAAGTGACCCATTGCTTCATTGTCCAACACCATCCTGACTAGAATCTGCCTCTGTTCAGATTCTCTAATGATAAAGTCTGTTGGGCTCAGGATGGGTCAAATGTCCACTCCTGTTCCAATCATCTAAGGCCTAGGTAGGGGAGAGGATGGGGTGCCTAGGTCCACCAGACACTAGGGTGGGGAGACACACACACACACACACACACACACACACACAAACAGAAGCAGCAGCAGTTCTAGGGTGTTGAATGCTAATGCTCTGGAATACAAAGGGCATCATCAAAACATGTCCCCCCCCAACCATCTCCACACTCCCCACCTCCCTCCCAACCCCTTGCCCCATCATTCCACCCACCCCCTTTCCCCCAGTCCACCCAGCCCCCACCCCCAGAAAATTGATTTCCCGTTGCGATATATTTCCCTTCTATTTCACATTTCTGAATTCACTGAGGGCTTTGCAGCCAGATTGCCCTCCCACAGCGGAAGCAAATTTCCCTCCATGAAAAATTCACGGCTTTACACCAAGGGCAATCCCAGTCTCCGGGCCTGCGAAATACTGGAGTTCTCTGGTGATGGGGTTCATAGTCTCTCCTGTCTCTTTGGAGTTCTTGAGGGTCTATTCCCTGGTATGCCACACCAGACCACAGGCTAGTATCACAGGCCCCCCAATAGGGAGGCATCTGAAGGGGATGTGGTGCTGTGACCATTGCTACTGGTGGGGATAGACTGGGTCCAGCTGAGAAGGGGGACAAAGGCCATGAGTATGAGTATGTGAATGAAGCAGGGAGCTGGACAGGAAAGGGCTCCAGTGAGGTGTTGGCCTGGGGCTCCTGGATCCCAGAGGAAGAAAACATGGCTGTTTCTGCTGACCTGAGATTTCCCTCCCTCTGGCCTCCAGAGGTGTAATTTTTCTCCGTATCTCCGAGAAGCTGCAGGGAGCCTCCATCCCGCTCCTGTGCAGCCTCTGTGAAGGTAGCCCCTGCCTCGGCACCCCTCTGCTCTCCTCTTCCTCCTTCAGCAGCACCTGCAGCAACCGTCATCGCTGCCTCTTCCTCCTTACGTGCTCCGTCTGTTCCAGCCTGTCGGGCTTTTACCTGTTCGTGATAGCTCAGCTCCTGGAGAGAAATGTGCAGGGCTGAGACGTGTTCTCGGGGAAGGGAGGGGAGGGGAGTGGGGCAGGGGAACTGGTTGAGGATCAGTCAGGTAATCTTACGGCCTGAAGGAGCTTCCATCTCAGCACGCCCTGCTCTTTCAGCACCTCGGCGAGGTTGGCCTGAGCCGTCTGCAGCCGTAAGGCCGAATCCTTCTGCTCCATCTCCTGCTGCACCGTGAGATCCGTCAGGTCTGAGGCCAAGGCCTCCGCGGTCGACCTGTGCAGTTTGGAGCTGTCATGCAAGCTCTGCACCCTGTGCCCTTGTTCCTGCTCCTGCCTGCAGGCGAAGCGCATGCCTAGGGCCAGGCCGCCCCAGGTACAGGCCTCCTTGGCCTGGCTGGACATCTCTTCGTCCTCCAGGATGTCCTTGAGCTTGTCTTCCACCTCCTCCCAGGACAGGGACATATTCTTGAGGTAGAACTCAGGGCCTTTCTCGTGGTTGGCCATCTTCTCGTTGACGAAGGCCACCACCCTGGCATGCCGGAACCCACCGCAGGGGTTGTCGGGTTTCAAGGCCATGATGGAGTAGGGCCTTAGCGGTTTCGCTGGCGCTGTGAGGACGGATCAACCTGTAGTATCCTCCCCTCCCCTCAGCCCCGCCCCTCTCCCTCAGCCCCACCCCTCTCCTTGGCCCCGCCCCTTCTATTTAGTCTCTGCCTACCACCCCCCTCCCTCTTCCCCTCCCCCTCCCCCCTTGGATGGGACCCTCATAATGACCCCCCTGGTCAACCAGCAGTACCCGGCCCTCTCCCTTATCCCTTCATCTGCCCTTCAGTGTCCCCTCATCTCCTTGCCAGCCCCTTCCTCCGCCTCCCCCTTCCCCTCCGACCACACCCTCCTCATGTCCCGCTTGGGGGCTCGTTTGGCCTTAGGGCACGTTCCCGCTCTGACTGACCTGTTCAGCCAGGGCCCGAGACAGTAGATGGCGAGCAAGCCCGCCCGCCAGGTCCAGCGAGGACGGAGCCTCTCTCCTTCCCAGGGCTCCAGGAAAAGGAGGGCCCGGGGCCAACGCCGCAGGTTTTTACTGTTGGACTGTTCCAATTTGCAGAGACCGCGGGGGTGGGAGGGAGCGGGCGAGGAGGTCCCCTGCCCCTCCACGGGATGTAAGGGAACCCACCAGATGGCTGAAAGCCCTCGAAGGTGGGGAGAAACAACAGTGGTCAGAAAAGACTTAGAGCCAAGAAAATGAAGCACTTATAATCAAGTCAAAAAAGTCCCTCCCCACCATAATGGTTTGTCCCATGTCAGGGGAGTCCTCTCCTAGGCACAGAATGTTCTAGAACAGGAAATAGCAACCAACTCTTCAGTGGCTTTGGGAAATCCCTGGAGGAAGAGGGTGGAGCCAGGGGTGGAGCCCCATATCCTATTGGCTTGGGGCTGACCAATCCAGTCACTCTAAATGGGTATAAATCTGCCCCCCCCCCCCCCCCCCCCGTCTCGAGTCTGTCTACCTACACCCTCCCAATCCTAGTCCACTTTACCCTGATATTTCCCCCCACCACGACAGCCATTTGACATCAGGTCTGCCTTCTGCGCTACTCTGTCATCAGAAGAGTCTGAGTATGTTTTTTAAAACCTCCCGTGACTTTCTGAAACCAACAAGATAGACCAGAAAGATCTCAGGTTAAGTCCTACTTTGCCACTTATTATATAACCTTGTACTATAACTGAATCTCAGTTTTTACCTGTGGGTCTCTGATTAGGACGGAATGACGTAAGCGCATGTAAAGTTAAAAAAGTAATGCTTTCTATTATTCCATTTTTGTAAAATTTACAAAAAATCATATATGTATGTCTGCATATGTTTCTATAATCTTGGAGAACAGAGTGGAGGAGGATGTACACCAGACTATTAACATTCGTTATCTCTGGGAGGTGGGGTTGAACGGGAGATTAAGAAAAAGTTTTTAACTTTTTAAAATACATCTTTCTCTGATTTCATTTGTTATAAAGAGCATATAACTTTATGTACACATGTATTAACATCTGGAAAATTATATACCAACATTTTAACTGTGATTATCTTTGGGTGGTAGGAATACAATACTTTAAAAAGTCTTTATTCTTTATATTTTTCTCTATTGCAAAGATTTTTGTAATAAGCATTTATGTTTTTCAAAATTTTTTAAAAAATACATTGTTTCCCCAGTAATGTCTGCTCATTGTTAATATTTTTTATGTACTTGGAAAGTACATGTCTTTTTATAATTTCCCCCTTCCCCAACCTGGGAGATAACCAATGTTAGTGGTTTGGTGTATATCCTTCCAGTCATTTAAAATAGGCCATAACAAATAATTTGCAGTTTCTCAAATGAAGCATCTTCTCTCTTGCCTCCTGGCCCTTGCACAGGCTGCTCCGTGCGTGGATTGTCCCTGAGCCCCTCCTGCTCTCTCCACTCCCACATCCACCTAACTTCTGTTCATTTTCTGTTCCCCTTTCATGACAACGCTCAAGCATTTCTTCCTCTTCTAAGTATTTTTTGATCTTCTAAACCCCACCTAGGCTGAATTGGGCAACCTTTCTGTGTCCTCATCATACCTTGTGCATACCTCTTGCAGTATTCCTCACACCATATTATGACCCATGATTTTCTAATCTTTTCCCCCCATTAACTGGGCACCCCTTGAGAGAATTGTCTGTGTCTTAATTATCTCTGTGTTTTCAGCATGTAGTACAGTGGTAGGCACCCAATTAATTAATTGTTGAATGAACTGAAATAATTTATTACACCAGTAAGGTGCAAACAAGTACCTTTAAAGAGAGCCTTATTTTTTTTTTTCTGAAACATGTTTTTCTCCACACAGACTGATTTTCTGTCACCTCACAGCTTCTTGTGGTAGAGACCTCTCTTCAGTATTTGAAACCAACCAGTATCTGACAGATTTGGAGTTTGTAAAAAATACCCTGGAAGATTCAGGAATGAAGCTTCTGTGTGAAGGATTAAAACAGCCCAACTGTATATTACAGACATTGAGGTAACTGATAGCAGGTTAATTTGTTGTTTGTATTCATATCATTTATTGGTCAATTTCTATTTCTGTGGGGAGAGAGCATGGATAAGGTAATGAGGTTATTCTTCTGTTCTCTAAAGGTTGTACCGGTGCCTTATCTCTCCTGCTTCTTGTGGTGCTCTAGCAGCTGTTCTTAGCACCAATCAGTGGCTCACTGAGCTGGAATTTAGTGAAACAAAACTGGAAGCTTCAGCTTTGAAATTGCTCTGTGAAGGCCTGAAAGATCCAAATTGCAAATTACAGAAGCTCAAGTAAGTTGTAAATGTTAGTTTCCATTCTGTAAGAATATTTGAAAAATATGCAACTCAAGATGGATGCCATGTGATCAAAACATAGTCAAGGAGTCATGGAAAGGAAGAATGAAAGTGGCAGTTACTAAAATTGTTCCTATGTAACAAGCTTATGAAGAGAATTTTCATTTTATGTGACAATATCATCAACGATAATAGCTCACATCTATTGAGCAATTAGTTTGTCCTAAGCATTGTGCTGAATGCTTTGTATCCAAGATTTCTTTTAATCTGCACAACAGCTATGAGAGGTCCAGATTATTATCCCCATTTTAGCAGATGAGAAAATGGAGGCCCAGTGTCATTAAGCTAGGGAAGATGGCAGAGGCATAATTCAAAACCCAGATGTGTCTGACTTTAAGTCCATAATAATCACTTTAATCAAAAATTGTCCTCATATATATATTAGGGTTCTTCAGAGAAACAGAACCAATAGGATGTGTGTGTGTGTGTGTGTGTGTGTGTGTGTGTGTGTGTGTGTATAAAGACAGAGAGAAAAACAGAGACAGAGAGACAGATTTATTTTTTAAAGACAGATTTATTTTTTAAAAAATTGGCTCATGCAGTTATGGAGGCTGGCAAGTCCAAAATCTGCAGGTCAGGCTGGCAGACTAGAAACACAGGAAAGAGCCGATGTTGTGGTTCATGTCTGAAAGCTGTCTGCTGGCAGAATTCCCTTTTCTTCTGAGGAAGTCAGTCTTTTTCATTAAGACTTTCAACTGATTGGATGAAGCCCACCCATGTTATAGAGGGTAATCTACTTTACCGAAAGTTTACTGATTAAAATGTTAATTTCATCTAAAAAGTACCTTCACAGAAACATCTAGAATAATGTTTGACAAAATACCTGGGTACCATGGCCTAGCCAAATTGACACATGAAATTAACCATCACAATATATGTGTGGGATTTTTTAAAGCAAAATCTCTTTAGCATTAAAGCTTTTAAAAATCCACTTTGAAAACTCATTTTATGCAATGTGCCTCTATTTAAAATTTCTAAATTGGGGAGATATAAATACCTCTCGTTATGAGCTGTCTTCAAGACTGAATTTAGAGCCTGGTAAGTCAAGAAAAAATTAAAGATTCAAAGATCGTAGTGTATATCTAGAAATTCTTGAAAGTGATGGAAGAAAAAGTTAAAGAGAAATGGTTCAGGGAATTGAACCGCTTAATATGGAGAAACAAAAGACTGAGAAGACAGGGAGGTCATAAAAAAACACACTTTGTGCCAAAGAAAGAATATTATATGGATGGTAGTGATAGGATGGGTGTCTTAAGGATGGCAAATTAATCAAATGACATTTAGATAAGAGAAAAAGACCATTTGGCTGTAAAATTTATGAAGGATGATTATAGAATTTTCCCCCTGGGATTTGAAAGAAGATATGAGATAGAGTGCTAAATTCACATAAGGATTTAAAATGAGATTATATCATCTTAATATTTCCTACCAACCTTTTTCTTTTTTCAGGCAGTCAACATTTATTGCGTTTCCACTGTGTGACACATTGTTTTAGAGGCATTGCACAAATTCTTGCCATGGGGGATAAGGGGCTGTGACATGCTCAAGATTGGGGGTCTTTGTGTCTGTGGGTCTTTATTTTCTCTGCTTATGCGATATTGTGGATAGGGAATGACTACTACACTAAAAAGTGCCAATTCTGTCTCTGTACATTGTTCCCTCCAGGTTGTGTGCTAGCCTTCTCCCGGAAAGCTCAGAGGCTGTTTGCAAGTATCTTGCCTCTGTTCTCATTTGCAACCCACACCTCACTGAGCTGGACCTGAGTGAAAATCCCCTGGGGGACAGAGGGGTGAAGTATCTTTGTGAAGGTCTCAGACACTCCAACTGTAAAGTGGAGAAACTAGAGTAAGTTTCTTAGAACTATCTGGAGCTGTCATATGACTGTTGGAACTTGTTGAGTGGCTGCTCTGTGCTTGGTGCTTGACAAAAATTATCTCACTTTATTCATTCCTTATAATAACCATGTAAGGTGGGATTTATTATCCCCATTGTACAGATGAGAAAACTAGGATCAGGGGAAAAGTGACTTGTCCGAAGTCAGATTGCTAAAAAGTCAGGATGTGACTCCAAAATCTGTCTCCAAGTCTCATATTCTTTCCAGTATACCACAGCTCTGTGTGTTTATAGGAATGATGCTAATTAAATATTAACTATATAAAGAATACCTACTATATACCCAGTACTGGGCTGGATGTGAGTAGAGTTATCAGAAGTTTTACAAGTGACAGGGCTACCCTTAAGGACACACAGATAGGTACCAAATACTGTGGAATCATTTAGAAATGCCAGATGAACCCAGGGAAGAGGTGGAGGTGACTGTGGGCTGGAGACCTCAGGAGGAGGTTCTGTGAAGGAGGCAGGGGGGGGGGGTGGGCGGCGGGCGGCAGGAGCTGGAACTTAAAGAATGGCTTGGACTTAGCTAAGTGGGCAGAACATTTCCAGGAAGCCAAAATGATGGCAGTGGCTGATTTTTCTTTTCTTTTTCTCTGGATAGCTTGAGCACATGTTACCTTACCGATGCTAGCTGTGTGGAGCTCTCTTCTTTCTTGCAAATGAGTCAGACTCTAAAAGAGCTCTTTGTGTTTGCCAATGCCCTGGGGGACACAGGAGTACGGCATCTCTGCGAAGGTCTGCAGCATGCAAAGGGTATAATTGAGAATCTTGTGTAAGTGATTGCTTGTCCTTCTCATGGGCCTTGGCATTTGAGGGTCAATGGGACTCTCTGCTGCCATAGTTAACAGCCACCTTGGTGTCCCCATCCATCTAGGCTTTCCGAATGTTCCCTCTCTGCAGCTTGTTGTGAGCCCCTTGCCCAAGTCCTGAGCTCCACCCGGAGCCTGACAAGGCTGCTTCTAATTAATAACAAAATTGAAGATTTGGGGCTGAAATTGCTGTGCGAAGGATTAAAACAGCCTGACTGTCAGTTAAAGGATCTGGCGTAAGTATCTTGGACTATAGCCACAGGCAGAGTTTCCTGATGTTTCAGCAACTCCCCAAATTAAATGAGTATTTTTTGGCCTGGTGATTGAATCTCCAAGGAAGCAATAAATGAAGAACCAAATAATTTAGGGGGAATAAATCATCCTTTCTCCACAATCTCTGCCTGGCCCTGGCCAAGGGATTTTTTTACTTGACACTCTGATTTTCTAATGTGTTTCTCTAAAGGCAAACACAATTCTTAAAGTGACCCGGTGCAGATGAAATGATGCCAGCCTTCTCTACCTTACTTCCTGACAGATTATGGACCTGTCACCTGACTGGGGCATGTTGTCAGGATTTGTGCAATGCACTCTACACCAATGAACACTTGAGAGTCCTTGACCTCAGTGACAATGCCTTAGGGGATGAGGGCATGCAGGTGCTGTGTGAAGGGCTGAAGCACCCCTGCTGTAAACTGCAGACGTTGTGGTAAGTGTACAGGGACCCTTTGTCTGCCTAGCTTTTTTTTCTAGGCTGGATTTGAAAGGGAGGGTCACTGAAGAACTTGGGATAAAACTGATTTCTTTCTTGAATCTTCAATCGCTCACAGGTTAGCAGAATGTCATCTCACAGATGCATGCTGTGGAGCCCTCGCCTCTGTCCTCAACAGAAACGAGAACCTGACATTGCTGGACTTAAGTGGAAATGACCTCAGGGATTTTGGAGTGCAAATGCTATGTGATGCACTGATTCACCCAATATGTAAACTACAGACGTTCTAGTAAGTCACTGCGGTAGGCGAAGTGGGAGGAGAAGGGTCAGGACAGGAATGCTGGGTTTGGTCATAGGCCATTGCAGTGAGGAAAGAGAAGAAAAACAGAGGGCAGGCCAAACCTACTTTACCTTACTAGTAAAGTAAGTGAAATTACCAATAGGTCTGTTTTCCTTGGACACAGGAGCCGGGAGAGAGGCAGAGAACGGGCAGCTCTGTATCTCACAGCCAAGCGAAAAAATGTGGTATAGGAAAAATAGCATAGGATCTAGATTTTGCTAGGTCTGGTTCAAATCCTAGGTCTAGCATCTAGTAGCTTCATGACCATGCTTATTTAACCTCAGTCCGTAAAATGGGGATAATGCTAGTACCTGCCTACCTGGGGTTAACATAGGGATTGAATTGAGATAGCAATTATAAACGTACCTATAGAATCCTTGGCACATAGGAGGTACTCCATAAATGTTAGGCTTTTTCTGTTTCCACTTCTAATACCTGCTAGAGAGCTTAATTTGTACATTTTGAGAGTCTTCAAGACTCAAGGGGATGAAGCTATAATGGTGCAATTACAGAGGGTGGAGGTTTTGACCCTTTCTGGTCAGTGTCCATCTGCCAGCTCAGCAGGCTGGCATGACACACAAAGTAATTCTTAATTAGAATACAGCCATGCTGTGTTGGCAGCTAACCAGTGGCCAAATGACCATTTGTTTCTGGCATTCAGAATTGGAACACATAATGGAAAATAAAGGTCGAGTGCAAAAATTCCACATCCAAAGCCAATTTGATGGATTGAAGCATAAATGAAAACAACATTATGGCTTGATTACAAGTCTGGCTAAAACAGAAGCTGGTTCTCTACTAGCAAAGTGAAGTCTTTTAGTTTCAAAGGCTCAAGAGTGTGGTGATTGTTGCCTAAGTGGAGGGAATTATTCACAATATGATAAGCCTCAAGGATTAGGGATCTCCATGGTGTCTTTTGCAGACATATGTGGATGAAATGTTTATTATGAACAGGTTGAAATAAGCTCAACAATCAACTTTAATGTTTCTTTAAATGTAGAGTAATTTAACATGGTAGCACTCCACAGTGTGTATGCTGCAGTAAAGGTCCTAAATAGCAGCAAGAAGAAATTATTTTGTTAGTGATGGCATGCCAATATTTGGGGGATTCTAGGAGTTTTTTTTTGTTGTTGTTTGTTTGTTTGTTTTTGTTTTTTGAGACAGAGTTTTGCTCTGTTGCCCAGGTTAGAGTGCCATGGCATCAGCCTAGCTCACAGCAACCTCAAACTCAAACCGAGTAGCTGGGACTACAGGTGCGCACCACCACGCCCGGCTAATTTTTTCTATTTTTAGTCGAGACAGGGTCTCACTCTTGCTCAGGCTGGTCTTGAATTCCTGACCTCAAGTGATCCTCCCGTGTTGGCCTCCCAGGGTGTTAGGATTACAGGCATGAGCGCAGCCCCATATTTGTTTTTTAATTGTAAATTGTTGCACCATTTCCTGTTTCTCTTAAGCTTTGTCTTGGTTGTTTGTTTGTGACAGGATCTTGCTCTGCCACCCAGGCTGGAATGCAGTGGTGCTGTCATAACTCACTGCATCCTTGAACTCCTGGCCTCAAGTGATCCTCCTTCCTCAGCCTCCCAAGTAGTTGGGACTACAGGAAGGTGTAACCATGCCTGGCTAATTTTTCTTATTTTTTGTAGAAACAGGGTCTCACTATGTTGCCCAGGCTGGTCTTGAACTCCTGGGCTCAAGTGATCCTCGGCCTCCCCAAGTGCTGGGATTACAGGCATGAGTCACTGTGCCTGGCCTTGAGCTTTGTCTTTTAACCAGAATGCTTTTATTGTGTTTTCAGTCCAACCTTCAAACCCCTGTAAGTTGTCAATCAACAAGTTGATAGTAGTGTTCAGTAATAGCTCTGAATACAAAATAAAGGAGACACACACACACACAGAGTAGACACAATTTGCTGGCCTCAAATAAATTTTGAATGTTAGAATGCACATAAGACAAAACTGAAATCAATATAAGTACATACTTACCCAAGTAAGGTGAGATCATGGATCATTTAGTATGGTAGGCTGGAAAGGAATAAATCCAGGAGAGCCTCCTAGAAGGATGGTCATCTTTGGAAATTGGAAAGGCAGGAAGAAGGTTATTTTCTAAGAGCTGCTTGAGTGCAGGGTCTGTATCTTATTTCTCACTGTATTTCCCCCTGTAAACTTCATGGCACAGTGCCTTGCATATAGTAAGTACATATAGGAGACTAGTTAGTAATTTAGAGTGTCTGAGGGGCAAGGCAAGGAGACAGTAAATGATATGCTCAATTAAGACAAGGTGTTTATACACTCAGAAGGCCAAGAGAAAAGAAGAGATTCTGGCCTCAGAGTGACAAAGCTCACCTTCATTCATTCTGCAATTACTTGCTGAATACCTCTTATGTGCCAGGCAAATTTGCAGGGTGCTAGGGAAATAAGAATGAATAAGATAAGAGACATGATCTGTGCTCTCAAGGGCCAGTGGGCTTAGTGGTAGAGACAGGCACATAAACTGATTAATGCAATGATATAATCATGAGGTATTAAGAGAGCCATGGCGGATACAACTAACCCAGCCCAAGAAGGTCAGGGGAAGCTTCTTGGAAGAAGGGCCACCTGAGTTTAGTCTTAGGACTATAGCCAGGGGAAATAGTGGTAAGGATGGAGAAGTGTAGTCCAGACTTATGAGATAGCATGAGCAAAGGTACCCATGCAATAAACAGCATGGTTCGTGGTACCTGATGCGGATGGGGATGAGGAATCTCTAGGAAGTTTGATATTGTTGGAGCATAAAGTACAAAGCAGAGTGTGTCAAGACACAAGGATAGGAGGTAGTCAGTACCTAGTATACCATGTGTGATGAGTAAGACCTGTTAGCAGAATTCTCAGTGCAAATTCAGTCATCTCTCTCTTTCTCTCACATGCTCCAGTAGTGGTACATTTCGAGGCCTCTCCTCACCCCATCTTTCCAAAACTGGCCCCAAAGATGGGGCCCATTTTTGCTTCTAAAGCTAGATGGAGAATCAGTCTGCTGCTGCTGCTGCTGCTGTTTCTTGCTGCCACATCGCTTGATCTTGAGAACTGATACTACACTGTCCGACAGAAGCTTAGTGCAGAACTCTGCCAGCCCTGCAGTGTCATTATACTCGGGCTTTGAGGTTACAGATACCTTAGTCTACACCCAAATATGCAGCTGTTGCTCTGTAACGTACCATATGTGTCAGGGTGGCTGGGTCTAGAGGAGCACCTTTAATCAGCCATGGGTATATATGTTCTGAAGCCTGCCCTTGCCCACGAAGATTTAGGCCCTTGAGTTGAACCAGGGACACCAATTAAGCCTTCCTATTTCTTCAAGGTAATTTTATGTAAGGGATCTTTGTGCCTTTCCCAAGCACTAGGCCTTGGATAAAACTCCCTAGCTCATCTTGATACATGTTCCTAATTCTAAGTTGGGAAAGAAGCGGGGTGGAGAGTAACTGGTCTCTTAACTCCCAGAAGACCTCTGGGCTTCCTAAGTAAGTTGACCTCCCTCCTCCCTGGCACTGAGTTCTACATATCAAGAGGTAAGGCACCTTTTGCTAAATCACTCAAAAGATTCTAAAGGTCTTATTACACTTCTATGGCATTTAATGTCCACATAGCTTACAATTACAAAACTAACAGGGTCACTCATTTCACTTTGCTAGATAAAGATTAGCTTCTATCCATTAAAAACTGTACCTCAAGCTGCACACTTGAAAGAGCTTATACTTTCTTTTATAGTAAATTGGTTTTAATTGGGGATACACAGACTGAGTTTGAAGTGCCTGGAAGACCACTCAGGAAGTTTTCTGGTAGGTAGGCAGTTGGATATAGGAATGTGCCCTGGTATGTGATCATCTACAGAGATGATAGCTGAAGCCATGACATTGGATGAAATCTGCTAGGAATAGTGAGAAGAGGAAAACCTCTGAGAAATACCTCTGGGGATTAAGTCCTGGGCAATACCAATTTGGAAGAGGTGGCTATGGAAAGGAAAACACATGGAGAAAACCAGGAGAGAATGGTGTCCTGGAAGCTAAGAGAAAAATGCATTTCAAGGAAGAAGCACTCAGTAGTATCAAATGTAGCAGAGAGGTCCAATAGGATCAACACTGAAAAGTGTCCATTGGATTTAGCAATTAGAAGATTATAGGTTACTTTGTCAACGGCTATTTTAGTAGTGTGGTGGGGCCAAAAACCATATTGCAGTGACTTGAAGAGATGAAAGAAAAAGAAGTGCAAGAAGAGAGCAGAGATGATTTTTTCAAGAAGTCTGTGAAAAGGAGAAGAGATGTAAGGCTGTAGCTGGAGGGACTTGTGGGTCTGGAGGAAGTAGGGAGTTGTTATTTTTCTTTTTTGCCTTGTTTTGAGACAGATAAAACAAGGAGAGAAAGGAGCCCACAGAAAGGAAGAGGTTGCAGCTACAGGAGTGGGAACAGATGGGCTAATGGAACAGGGCCTTGGATAAAGCATGGGGAGCAGGAGTGAGAGTCCAAGAGGAAATTAAGCATTTTATCTTTTGAGACTCAAGGAAAGGAGCTAAGGCTGGGAGAGGAGGTAGATAACAGAGTGGATGGAATAACTGAGTGGTGCCATGGACCAAGTGTGAATGGGGAATCTTAACCTTGAGAATAGGAAAGCTGCTACAGGCATCTCTTGGCTTGACTTAACACAAGATTGTTTTTCCTTTTCACAGCATTGACACGGATCATTTACGTGAAGATACATGTAGAAAGATGGAAGCTTTAAAAATGAGCAAGCCTGGAATCACCTGGTAGTTTCCAAGGAGATCCCTTGAATTGACTGCATATAGAACCCCTCCATCTGGCACCATCTTTAACAGTTGTGCAGTATTATTTTTCCAAACTATTAACCTTTGCTGAGGATACTAGTGTGAAACAAGCAGCAGTGATTGCTATTTCTTATGTAGAACCATCCACTAAGTAGGATGTAAAAGACAGAAGCACCTTAGTTCAAATGTCTTCAGCAATAATACCTTACACTCATCTATTGTGTTACAATGTTTACTATGCTTTTATAAGAACCCTAAGATGGGAAGATGAGGCTCAGAGAGGTTGGGACTAGCTCCAGGTCACATAGCTCATTAGGGGTCGAGTTGAGACTGGAGTCCAGACAGGTCTCCCAACACCCAGAGCATGCAGGGAAACAATAGAAAAAACACACATGAGTACACATAAAGAAACAAGATACTTGAAGTGATTAAAGGATAAGAGAGTATACAAATACATGTTATATCTTATGGTGCTGATTTTAAATAAACTTTTAATTCACAAAAGAGAGAAGAATAAGCCGGACTAATAGGTAAAACCTTCATAGAGGAGGTGAGATGATGAAGAATGAATAGGATTGATACAGGTAAAGACATGGTGGTCAGTGGCTTTAAGAATGCAGAACAACAGGGCTGTGTTTGTGAGCAGCTCACCAAAAGAGCCTAGGGAGCGAGAAATGTATGCATTAGAATTTTTTGAGCTGCCACAATATCCATAATCCTAGGCTCCTGTGGGTGCTCTCCAGTTCCCAGTCTCAGCCCCCTTTCTGAACTTTTAATAACTTCCCAGTGTGTTTTTATTTGTTCATGGGCTCCTAAGACTGATTCAGTCATCATCCCAGATAGCACCTTGCATAGCCTAGCGTGGATCCTACAGAACTCCCAGTTTCTATCTCTGCCTAGCTTCCAACAAAACATCATATGGAGCAAGTGGAGAAAGGGAAGGTAAATAGCACAAAGTCAGTGAAACAGAAGTGAATGTGATATGGTATTAACAGAAAGTATGGTTACCTTATTAAACTGTAGAGTTGTCTTTGGAAACTACTAATATAACTAGCTGTGTGGCCCTGAATAAGTCACTTGGATTCCTGGAACCTCAATTTTCTCATCTATAAAATGGGGATAAAGTGACATTGACCTTGTAAGGCTATTTCCCAACATGGCCTACTCCACATTAGTCACCAATTAAGTGTAGCTGTTTGTATGAGTGTGTATCTGTAGTATAACTCAGCTGAATAGTCTTTTTCTTTTTCTTTTCTTTTTTTTTTTTTTGAGACAGAGTCTCGCTTTGTTGCCCAGGCTAGAGTGAGTGCCGTGGCGTCAGCCTAGCTCACAGCAACCTCAAACTCCTGGGCTTAATCTATCCTGCCTCAGCCTCCCGAGTAGCTGGGACTACAGGCATGCGCCACCATGCCCACCTAATTTTTTTTCTATATATAATTTTAGTTGGCCAGATAATTTCTTTCTATTTTTAGTAGAGACGGGGTCTTGCTCTCTTGCTCAGGCTGGGCTTGAACTCCTGACCTGGAGCGATCCACCCGACTGGGCCTCCCAGAGTGCTAGGATTACAGGCATGAGCCACCGCGCCCGGCCCGAATAGTCTTTGAGCTCCTAGATTTTCTTGCTGTGTGCTCAGTGTGAACTATGCATTTGAACTAAATGTGTGTGCTGGAGGCAGTGAATCTAGTGGAAGAAGAGACACATGGGGAAAGTTATTGCAGGTGAGAGGTTGTAGAAGAGCCCAGCTGCTCCATGTCTTCATCCATCATCTTGAATTATTCCCTGCCACTCTGGGAAATGGTAATGTTCAGTAAGGAGAATGGGTCTGTCCTGAGAAAAATGGTCAAGATCGCAGTTTGTCTTCAGTTTTCTCAAGTTCTTCTTTCCCTTTCCCTAGTTATTTAACACATATTTATTGACCATTTATTATGTGCCATGTTTTGTGCTAAGTGTTGCCTTTACAGAAATGAGTATGTCTTTTCCCATGCACTTGCCCTACCATGTTCTCTGACTGCCCTAATTCCTTTGTCAGTCTGGGAAACATCTGATAAAACTCAGTCACATTAAGAACTCAAAGATACAATGTTAAATGCAAAATTGCAGAACTCTGTGTGTGTATCCAGTTTGTGTACAAAAGGGTATATGTGCATGTGTATGTATCTGGAAAATCTATGGAAGGATATGTACAAGAAACTGCTAACACTTACCCCGGCAAGAGGAAGTTGACAAGCAGGGATGGTGGGGAGAAGAGGAAAGGAACTTCTCATCTATAGCCGTCTGTTCTACTTGATGTTTTTACCATGTGCATGTATTGCTTTTATAATTCATAAACTTGATGTTAAAAATAAAACTCAATCATACTGAGGAGTTATTTTTCTTCTTTTAAAACACAATGATTGAGAAGAAAATATAGGGCAGGTATTTATAAGCGTGACATAAAAACCCAAAGGAAAAAAATAAAAATTTGATAACATCAAAGTTAAAAACCTCTTTATGAAAAATACATCATAAATAAAATGAAAAGGCTAGTGGTAAACTGGAAAAACATTTGACACATATAAATGACATGGCTAATGTCCATAAAATAAAGAACAACAAATCTTATGATAAACACAAAACTTGAAGGACTTCTACTTCTAACAATGACGGAGTAACAGTCATTGGATTTACCATCCCATCTTAACTCAAAAAATGAGCAAAATATATGAAACAACAATTTCTAGACATTGTATAACAGGAAGAGTTGGGACAAATAAAAAAAAAATAGCAAGATGGTAGGTTTAAACAGAAACATCAATAATTATATTAAAGTTAATTGTCTCACAGCAACCCTTTTGAAAGGCTGATATTTGCAGAATGGGAAAAAAGTTTTGAAGACCAAACTATATGCTACCTACTGAAGTATAAAACCAATAAATAAGTCAAACATAAAAGGTAAGAAAAGATATACCATGTTAATATTACTTTTTAAAAAGCTAGAATGACTTATTATCAGAGTAGATTGCAAAGCAAAAAGTACTACCAGAGATAAAGAGTACCATTTCATAATGATAAAGTGGCTAATTCATCATGAGGACAAAATAATGCTAAATTATGAGCCTAATAACAGAGATTCAAAATACATGAAGCAAAAACTGATTGAACCTGAGGAGAAATAGACAAACCCACAATTTTAGTCAGGGATTGCAACATCTCTCTCTTAATCATTGATAGACCAAGGAGACAGAAAATCAGTAAGAATATAGAAGACTTGAATAACACAAGTAATAAAATTGACCTAATTGAAGTTTATATAACACCCAACAATGACAGAAAACATACTCTTTTCAAGTGTGCATTGAACATTTCCCAAGATAGACAATATCTGGGTCATATAACAAGCCTCAATAAAGTTAAAGGATCCAAGTCATACAAAGTATGTTCTCTGACCACATGGAATGAAATTAAAAGTCAATAGAAGAAAGATATATGGAAAAGCCCCAAATATTTGGAAAATAAATTAACACTTCTAAATAATCCATGGCTCAAAGAGGAAGTCTTAAGGGAAATTAGAAAGTATTTTAAACTGAATGAAAAAAACATGAGACATATTTGTGGGATATAGCTAATGCAGTGCTCAGAGGGAAATGTATAGTACTAAACAGCTCTATTAGAAAAGAAATAACTTATATCAATGACCTCATCTTCCACAATAAGAAACTAGACAAAGAAAATCAAATTTAATTCCGAGTAAGCAGAATAAACGAAATATATATAAGAACAGAAATAAATAAAATAGAAAAAATTCAATGAAAACAAAACCTGGTTCTTTTTGAAGATCAATAAAAGTCATAAGCCTTTAGCAAAATTGATAAGGGAAAAAGAAGACACAACTTACCAATATCAGAAATGAGAGCAGGCCACCACTACAGATCCCACAGACATTAAAAAAATAATAAGAGAATATGAACAGCTTTATGCCAAAATGTATAGACTAGATTAAATGAATAAATAACTTGAAAGACACAAAATATTAAAGCTCACTCAAGAAAAAATAGAAAACATGAACAGCCCAATATCTAGAAATTAAATTTTGTTAAAAACCTTTCCATAAAAGAAATATAAGGCATAAATGGCTACATTGGTGAATTCTACCAAACATTCAAAGAAGAAGTAATGCCAATACTACACGAAGTCTCCAGAAAATTGAAAAGGAGGTAACATTTCCTAACTTATTCTATGAAGTCAACATTACCCTACTCCCCAAACCAGAAAAAGACAATATACAAAAATTATAACTTAATATCTCTCATGGAGATAGATACAAAAATACTTCAAATTTTAGCAAATCAAATCCAGCAATATATAAAAAGAACAATGTATTATGAACAATTGGGTTTTATCCTAGAAATGCAAGGATGATGCAATATTCAAAAATTAATATAATTTATCATTTGGATAGACTGAAGAAAAAACATGATTGTCTCAATAGATGCAAAAAAGCATTTGTCTGACTCCAACATTCATTGCTGATAAAAAATTAAAGTAAACTTGGAATACAGATGAACTTTCTCAACCTGAAAATGGCCAATAATTTTTTTTGAAAAAAAAAAATTCCTGCAGCTAACATCATACTTACTGGTGCAAGTCTGAAGTTTTTCTTTCTAAGATGGGAAACAAAACAGGGATGTCTGCTCTCACCATGCCTGACCAGTATTCTACTGGACATTATAGTCATTGCCATAGGGTTAAAAAAAAGCACACAGATTAGAAAGAAGAAATAAAACTGTCTTTATTTCCAGATGACATGGTCTCTATAGAAAATTCTAAGGGATCTATAAAAAAAGCTGTTGCAGCCCAATACAGTAGCCAAGAGCCACTGGTGGCTATTGAAATGTAAATAAATTAAAATTAAATAAAAATTGAAAATCAACTCAGTTGCACCAGCCACATTTCACATACTCAATAGCTACATGTGGCTAGTGGCTAACATATCAGATAATGCAGATAGAAAAAAATTCTGTTATCACAGAAAGCATAGTCCTCACCCAGAACTGCTCTATCTCAGAAATATTGAAAATGTAGCCAGGTGTGGTGGTGCATGCCTGTAGTCCCAGCTACTTGGGAGGCTAAGGTGGGAGGATTACTTGAGGCCAAGGAGGCCTTGAGGAGTTCAAGGCTGCAGTGTGCTGTGGTTGTACCTGTGAATAGCCACTGCACTCTAGCTTGGGCAACATAATGAGACCCCATCTCTGTAAAAACTTGTGTATCTATTTGCTGGGCACTGTGCAAGGAGCTGAGAATACAATGGTGAACAAAACAGACACCATCTGTTGTAGAGATATAGTAATTAAGACAGTGTTGTATTGGGGGTGGGATAGACACATAGATCATTGAAACAGAATAGAGAACATAGAAATAGGCCCTCATAAATATGCCCAACTTTTTTCTGCACAAGTAATTCAATGGAGGAAGGATAGACTTTTCAACAAATGGCGCTAGAGCAATTGGACATTCATAGGCCAAAAAAGGAAAAAATAAAGGAGCCCCAGCTTAAATTTCACAATTACATAAAATCAACTCAAAATGAATCATGAACTTAAATGTAAAATTATAAAACTTTAGGACAAAGCATAGGAGAAAATATTTGGGATCTAGGGATAGGCATAAGTTCTTGGACTTGACACCAAAAGAACAATGTATAAAAGAAAAAAATGGACCCTATCAAAATTAAAAACTTTTGCCCTATTAAGAGGATGGAAAGACAAGCTAGAGACCAAGAGAAAATATTTACTAACCGCGTATCTGACAAGAGACTTATATCTAAAATTTTTAAAGAACTCTCAAAATTCATCAGTAAAAAAAATAGACTATCCAATTAAAAAACGAGCAAAAGATATGAACAGACATACCACCTAAGAGGATATACAGATGTCACATAAACACATGAAAAGATATTGAAGGTCATTAGCTATTAGAAAAATGCAAATAAAACCACAATAAGACATCACTACATACCTATCAGGATGGCTAAAATAAAAAAGAATAACAACACCAAATGCTGGTGATGATGCAGAGAAACAATCATTCATCCATTGCTGCTAAGATTTTAAAATGATAGTTACCCTGGAAAACAGTTTGGCAGTTTCTTACAAAAGTAAACATGCAGAGAAATACTGAGTGTTTTTGGTGAGGAAAAGGGTCTGATCTTCATTAGGTGCTATTAGGTGGAAAGGTGACCCCAAGATTAAATGTAGCTACAGCTAGTGCCCTTAGGCAAGAAAGATATGTTTAGCTACTGGGTGGAGAGAAAGATTGCAATATTCAACGAGTCTCTGATTTCCATCTTGTTTCTGCGATAAAACCACAAGAGCTTAACTTTCCCTTTTATGTATAAACAAAAAAATTTAGTATAATTTGGGGGTGACCCAAAATGGGAGGCCTTGAGTTGGTCAAAGGCTAACTCTGTAATGACATTCCAAGGCAGAGGCTCAGGGAAGCCATTTTTAGCGATGTCACAGTGGGTGCCAGCTACTAATAATTTGGAAAATTTTGGAATCCACTATGTGCAATATCCTATAAGTCCCAGAAATCTTCAAAATTGTCTTTTGGTAATAGGGCAAGGGGAATTTTAAATGGCCGTACTTCTATCTGCTGGAAGGGATTGGGCTCCCTAGGATATACCAAGACTTAGATAATGAGTCTGGGTCTAAGGAAATAGTAATTTATCCTTACAAACTTTATATCCTTTTATAAGCAAAGTTTCTAAGAGATAAAAAGAGTCCTCCTGAGAAAAGGACTCTTGAGAAAAGTCCTCTTAGATCAGGTGAACATAAGATCAAGTTATCTACTATTGGGTCAAGGTAGAGGATCAGGGAAATTGTAACTCTTAGAGATTATGATTGAGAAGCTGAGAGAAGTATGAGAGGGCTTCAGGAAAGCCTTGTGGCATCACTGAATGGAGTGAATAGAGGACTCAAGAGTGCACAAAAATTGAGGGAAGCCACCAAAGGATGGGCATATTGGGGTACAAGAGGCTGGGAGATCAAGAAAAAGTCCCTTGGGTATACACCTAATAGTATTAATATCTCCCCATTGAGCTAAAAGGTAGGGAGGGTGGAAGGACCAAAGAGAAAGAGAGGGAATGGATGTGTTTGATTGGTAAGTCTCACCACTGAGATTTTTTTATTTTTCCAAGGAAAGGTGGTAGAAAACTAGGAGGAATTACTGGTGGAGTGTGTAGCTTAAGTGTCTATTAAAAAACAGATTGGATGACCATTTATAAATAAATAGAGTTATTTCTCCTTGCTGATTCAAAGGCAATTGGGGATACGGGAAGGTGCCTTCCTTGGAGGAGGGGGATCACTTTGTTTCAGATTGAGTAACCTGTGTAGGGTTGCCAGATAAAACACACGAAGTCCAGTTAAATTTGAATGTCAGATAAGCTACGAATCATTTTTTTAGTATAAGTGTGTGCCCAATATTTCATGCTAAAATATGCTAAAATATTACTCATTTACCTGAAATTCAAAATTTCCTTTATTTTTATTTGCTAAACCTGGCAACTCTAGTTGAGTATCTTTTTTTTTTTTTTTGAGACAGAGTCTCACTCTGTTGCCCAGGGCTAGAGTGCAGTGGCATCAGCCTAGCTCACAGCAACCTCAAACTCCTGGGCTCAAGCAATCCTCCTCCCTCAGCCTCCCAAGTAGCTGGGACTACAGGCATGCGCCACCATGCCCAGCTAATTTTTTCTATATATATTTTTAGTTGGCCAGATAATTTCTTTCTATTTTTAGTAGAGACGGGGTCTTGTTCTTGCTCAGGCTGGTCTCGAACTCCTGACCTGGAGCGATCCACCCGCCTCGGCTTCCCAGAGTGCTAGGATTACAGGTGTGAGCCACCGCGCCCAGACTAGTTGAGTATTTTGTTTCCTTGTCAAAGCAGGAAGACTGTGGGCCCAGTGTCTTTTTCTCTGCAATATCTGCAAGTATAATACTTCTGTCTATCTGTGTTGTGTTTGTGGCAGGCCTTTTATTTCCCTCAGGATGCCTAATGACATAAGTTTGCAGTATGGTTTTCTCTTGGTTTACTATGAACTCCACAAAATGCTGGACTAAAAACTGCTGGACTCATGTATTTAAGTCATGACTGAGTGGGGTCTGCCAGCATGTTTTATGCTTCTGAATAGCATCTGATGTCTCAGGCTTAAGGCCATTAATAAAGCACGTGCAGATTGTTGACGGGGTGTTAGCATTAATGCCCAACCCTGAGTATGCCTTAAAAGTGTTTTCTAATCAGTCCCTAAAATTAGAGACAGATTTATCACACCCTTGTTGACAAGTTTGGATTATTCCTCAGTCAATGGAAGAGGAAAAACTGTCACCAATTTCTTTTAAAAGACTTTGTCCTTCCTCTGCAGCTTTTGCATGTCCAGAGACGGTGAAGGTATGGGTCAAAAGGTGAGAGGGGCCGGGCACGGTGGCTCACACCTGTAATCCCAGCACTCTGGGAGGCTGAAGTGGGAGATTCACTTGAGGCCAGGAGTTTGAGACAAGCCTGGGCAATGTAGCAAGACCTTGTCTCTGTAAAAAGTAGAAAAATTAGCCAGGTGTGGTGGTGGCACACCTGTAGTTCCATCTACTTGGGAGGCTGAGGCAGGAGGATAGCTTGAGCCCAGGAGTTTGAGGTTACAGTGAGCTATGATTGCACCACTGCACTCTAGTGGACAGAGTGAGACTCTGTTTCCAAAAAAGAAGAAGGTGAGAGGAAGCTGAGAAAGGGAAAGAGGAGGAGGAGGAGGAGAGCAGAGCAGAGGACAGAGCAGGAGAGGAGGAAGGACATGAGGGAGCCAGGATATAAAGGGCAGAAACAGATAGAAAGGAGGAGGTCGCTGGGAGAGAGAAAGCTGAGGTTGTTTTAAGAGAAGATGCAACAGATTGAAAATTTTCCAAATTGTTTCTTTTCTCAACTTCTTCTTATCCATTCAAGAAAGGCACATTTACAAATTATCTATGTTATTTCCTTTTTGCTCTAAGGAACCATACACGTGCATGAGTCGTGACATGTCCTAGGAGTCCCAAATGGACCACTGCAGTTAAAAATTGTCTTCCTTGAAGTCACACCATTGAGCTCATAACAAAAAATTCCAACACAGCAGAAGTGAGAAAGGCCTTGTCCTACCTTATGATCACGATCTAATTCTCTGCTCCCAGAGTACCCTGAAAGACAAAGGGAAAATAGAGGCAGTGACTTCAGTCCAACGATAGGTTAATCCACTCAAAGAATCAAAACCTGCAACTTCCATGCTACAGCAAAAAATTGGAGCATGTCAGCAAGGGCAGGACTTACCATTGGACCCAAAGGGGACCTCCAAAAAAGGAGGAAGAAGGTTCCTCAGCTTGTTCCGACCTTATCTGAAGCCTCGGCAGGCTTGAGGACCTATCCAGACCCAGGTCCGCATCACAGCAGCAAAACTGTCAAGGGTCAAAATAGTTAAAGTGACTCAAATAGAGGCTACAGGCTTTACTGAGTTGATGTGAATCAGGGAACAAGTGCCTCAACATTTGGTAACTCTTTGAGCCAAAGTAGGACCGGGATTTTTATAGGATGAGGAGAAGAGACTGTGGTCTTGTGCCAGGTTGCAGTTTTCTCTATGTGTAACTGCCGCGAGACTTGTGGCCGGAATGGTTGGAGGTGGTTCGGGTTTATCACGACTCTTTCTTGGGATCAGTGGTGCAATCTCACTTCAGCTGCTGTCAGGACAGTTCTTTCAAAAGCAATCTTTGCAAGCCTGTGGGTTGTCTGTTACCTGTTTAATGCCAGCTGAAGTACAGGAGATGGAGAGATAGAAAAGAAAAAAAAGAAAGAAAGAAAGCAAGAAGAGAAAATAAAAAGAAAGGAGACAAAGTTCTAAGCGAGGATAAACTAGGGTCTGTTTTAATTTTTTTCCAGTTGTCTCGCAGCTTCCACCATTTATGCATGCTCCACTCAGATGCACAAATTCCAGGGTTCAACCTCAGATTTTCCCCTCCACCCACAGGCCAGTTCTGACCATCCCAGCACTCTCCGCCACCACTACTCCTCTGCAGCCCAGTTTCGTTGCCCTCATATCTCCATCCCACAGGAGAGGTCACATCTGGCAGGGGCTGGGAGAGAGCATGAAATCAGGGAAGGCTTTATGGAGAAGGATGAGCTGGACCTTGAGCAACATGGCAGGATTTACCAGGGTAGCAATGGAGGGAAAGACCTTCTTGGAGCAGACAGTGGTATGACTATGTTCATTGTTCAAATAGAGTATTATGGAGGGCTTTCGTCGTGCCAGGCATTAATTGTGTTCTGGGTAAGAGTGTGGGCATTACAAAGAAAGGCCAGGGGTTGGGGATCAGCTGTGACATAATCAGTGAAACAGGCTGAGGGGAGACTGCCACCCTGAAGAGCTAAAGCCCTGTTTAATGGTGACCACTCCTGCTCAGATGCTGGCAGTCACAGCCATGTGGGCCTGGTAGGGTGTGATATTCTGGTATTTCAAGAAATGCTAGAATTCTGGAGTTTTATGTGAAATAGTTTAATGTTTAAAATACCAGCCACTAAATTTAAAGGAACAATTTTATAGGTCAAACTATAACATATTTGTAGACTGGATCTCTCCATGTTTTTTTCTTTAAATGGGCAGATATAATTTATGGATTTTTTCACATACAATTTGATGTTTTGAAGTATATATACGATGTGGAATGGTTTAATTAACAAATACATAACCTCACACAGTTATCATTTTTGCAGTGATAATGCCTAACGTTCACTCTCTTTGCGTTTTTCAAGAATACGATATATCATCATTAACTACAATCACCGTGCTGTACAATGGGATCTCTCCACGTTTGGCAAGTTTGCCATTCTGATTTGCAGGCTTAACTTGATACTCAGAACAGCAGGCAAGGCTCCCAAATTGGAGCCTCTGTTTGTCTCCAGCCTTCCTTCTACCTACATCTCTCCTTCCCTGCCACTCTGTGGCCCACTATGCAAAAGCTGTTGCCCTGAGGAACTTCGCTGTTCTTGCACATGTTGTTCTCTCTGCTTGAAGGGCCCTTCTCTGCATCCCTGCTTCAATTTTCTTCTCACTAGCATCTCCCATTCTTCAAAGGGCAGCTCCTTTGAGAAACCTTCTCCAGTTCCTTCTCAGTGCTTCCAAGAACCGTGGGCGTACTTACTGCATTGCATTGTCATTTTTTGTCGACTCATCTTTCTTTCCCACTAGACTGAGTGGAAAGCCAGGAACACAAGGGCATGCAAGAAATATTTGTTTGGAAAATGAATAAATGGAACAAATACATGTTTATGCCACTTTGCTATATGTAAACATGCACCAAGAAAAATAGTCCTTTTCCATATCCAGCCACCCATTTATTCAGTGAATATTTCTTGAGCGCCTATTATGTGCCAAGGACGGTTCTAGGTGATGGGGATACAGGAATGAACATGCCCAACAAAGTCCTTGCATTCAAAGTATTTATATTTTCGTGCAGGTAGACACTAAACACAATATATGCTGTGATGTGAGATGGTGGTAAATGCTATATGGAGAAAATAAAAGTAGAGTAAGGGGTTAGAGGGTGACGGGTGCACTTTCACACAGGGTAGTTGGGGAAGGGATCTCTGTGAAGGTGACATTTTGAGCAAAGATTTGACAGATGGGAGAGAGCAAACAGTACAGACGGGGGCGGGGAGCACACCAGGCAGAAGAAACAGCAAGGACAAAGGCCCTGAGGTAGAAACATTTTTAGCATGTTTTAAGGAGGCCAGAGTGGCTGCAGAGGAGTGAGTAAGGAGGAGAGTGGTGGGAGATGAGGTCAGAGAGGCAATGGAGGGCCAGACCATGTTGCCATCAACCTACGCAACCACTCGTTGAACACATAGCCTCGCTGAATAGTAGGGTAAGAAACCGCGGCCTTGCTGGGATGAGTGGTGGCAGCTCCAGGGAGATATGCGTCAGTCAAAACAGCTTCCCCTATAGATAGCTGCTTCTCTTAGCTCTCTCCTCACCCAGAGACCTTCCCACAAGGCTCTCAGATGTAGGTCCCGCGGGAGGCCAGGCACTGTTTGCTTTGGGAGGACCATGAACTGGTGGAGATTGGTCAAAGTTGTTTCCTGCTGGTTGGGGCTGGGACCAGGCTGCGCACCCCGCCCAGTTGGAAAGGGCTCCCAGAGCTGTTATTCATCAGATACGCTGCTGTTCAGAACCAGTCTCGAGTTTCCCACCTCTGCACCTCTCCCTCTCCCAGGAAGTCACACCGAAAGAGTCAGGAGACCCATGTTCTACTCCCTGCTCTGCCTGTACAAGTTGTGAGACCCAGGGCAAGTCTGGCGCTCTGTGAAACGAAGGATTTGGACTAGATGTTCTAACACTTTCAGGGCACATCTGTGTCTTAACTTTCTGCCTGGTTGGGCCACCTGATTTCTGACCCCTGAAGTGGATCCTTGTGACCCTCCTCATGCTGCTTCACCCAGGTGTAAGCACAGCTGGGCTGCTTATTCCAAAGCAGCGCAAGTGGCAGGGTTTGACCACAGCCCCAAGGGCGCTTCTCCTAAACATCTCCCTCCACGGCTTTTCCTTTCCTGCCTGCCCTGACATTCCCGCCATCAGTCATTCCCCACAAAGAAAGGTGGGAGGCCTTCTCCAGGGGTGACAGCTAGCAGCCAGCAGGCCTGCACACCTGCCCTGCCCAGGCGGGGCTCAGCCATCCTCTTGGAGGGCAGAAAGGAAGGACCTCTCCCCTGAGGGGGAGCAACACAAGCGAGACTATCAGAAAACCGCTGGGGGAGGCTCATGCGAAGCTCACTTCTGAGTGTCCTTGAGCAGCTGCAGAGCACAAAGAGCCGGGGGGAACTAGGAAGCTCACTGCCTGGGAACACCATCGCGGCTGGTGGCTCTGAGGAACACCTTAGTCAACCTCATGCTTTGGCTTGGGGCCAGCTGCTGTGGAAATTATTCCTGAGCTGTGGATTTTTCAAACCTTGAGGCACAGTCTAATCCACCAAACAAGCCTAAGGAAGAGGACACTGGCCTTCCCCCAGAGTTGCTGCTGCAAAGGATTGTGGAAGTCCTAAGTTCTCCCTCCCATCAGAAGTGTGAGTTGGGCAGGAAAACTTGAAGCAGTTTGAGGATAGGGGATGCTTGTGCAGCCCAGTGGCCCAGCACCTGGGGTCAAGGAGGGACCTTAGACTCTAAGAGTTAGAGCATCCTGTGAACTCAGCCAGGCCTGAGTTCCAGGCCCAAACTGCTTCCTTTATGAGCTCTCTTTGCAAATATTAATACATAGGCATATTAGGAAGCAGGATGCTCTTTTCACTGTACCAGGAGTCACAAGATCACATGAAGTGGGCCAGGTATAAGCAGCTGCGGTGTGGATGGGGACTGTGGGCGCTGGAGGGTACATGTCCCATCTATAGGCAGTAGCCACTACTCAGCTATCCTCAGTTGTTGCCATGCTGCAATCTGCCTGGATGGCCCCATCTACCAGGGTTTTTTGTTTGCTTGTTTGCTTGCTTGCTTGTTTTTTTGAGACAGGGTCTTACTCTGTCATCTGGGCTAGAGTGCAGTGGCATCATCATAGCTCACTGAAACCTCAAACTCCTGGGATCGAATGATCTTCCCACCTCAGCCTCCGGAGTAGCCGGGACTACAGGCACACGCCACCATGCCTGGCTAATTTTTCTATTTTTTGTAGAGGCGGGGTCTTGCTCTTGCTCTTGCTCTTGCTCAGACTGGTCTTGAACTCTTGGGCTCAAGCAATCCTCCTTCCTCAGCCGCCCAACCTGTTTTCTTAAAGAGAAAGATCTTTACACAATGATTTTAGAAATTTCCCACATTTAATGTTGGTAATGAATTACGTTTGTATTTATACAATAAGCATGTTGACAGCACTTACTATCTGCAGGCACTGTTCTAAGTATTTTGCAAATAATAACGCATATAGTGTTTTTAACACTCTTATGAGATAGGTTTAATTACACTTCATTTTATGGATGAGGAAAATGTAGCACAAAGAAATTAAGTAATTTGCCTAAGGTCCCTCAACTGGTAAGTGGCAGAGCCTGGGTCAGAGCCAAGCTGCCTGATTCTAGAGTCCGTACGCTTTGTCACTACACTACGCCGTCTCTCATTAGTGCAAGCACACGAGCACACCAAAGCCAGCAGAAACAAAGCATGTGCAAAACACTGTGCTGCACCAAAAACCAACAGGCAAACAAACAAACAAAAAAAACCCGTCAGGCCTTTTGTTTGCTTCCTCTGCTTTAAACCAAATCAGACAGAACTTGGCACCTTCGCCATGTTCTGCTTTCGTTGTCTACTTGATACACTCTTTCATGCCTGGCTCCTATCATAAAACTCTTTTATTTTTTTTCACTTATTCCCCAAACTGATTTCTTTCCAGTCCTTTTTTTTTTTTTAGAATAACTTCCATTTTATTTTATTTTTCCAAAGGATAGTCTTCCTTCAGTCCTCAAGGGTTCAACTCCTTACATGGACGTTGGTGGAGGTCCTAGGGCAGCACCTGCAGGTCTAAATCGGGGTGGCGGTGTTCGGTCCTTGCAGGCTTCCCGAGAACGATTCCGGAGTACCTTGCTGTGAATGGCACAACTCATGCAGTAATGTAGCTTCACATACAGCTTGGGATACACGGAGGCATCGAAGACACTGACTTCAGAAATGTCCCCGACAGCTGCGGTGTCCACTATGTTCTGAATGATGAACTTCTTTATAGCTTGGTCTTTAAGCACGCACTGGGTGCAGTTCATGCAGCGAATAGGCTGCATGTGGCCACAGCCCTTTTGGGCACGACTGTTTTTCCTTCTTTTCTTTTGTCATCTTGGAAGTGAGAACACGAAAGAGCCCTTTTTTTTTTTTTTTTTTTTGAGAAAGGGTCTCACTCTGTCACCCTGGCTAGAGTGCAGTGGTGTCATAACTCACAGCAACCTCCAACCTCCAACTCCTGGGCTCAAGCCTCCTGAGTAGCTGGGAATACAGGTGCACATCATGACGCCTGGCTAATTTTTTTTTTTTTAGTAGAGACAGGGTCTCGCTCTTGCTCAGGCTGGTCTCGAACTCCTGACCTCAAGAAGTCCTCCCCATTCAGCCTCCCAGAGTGCTAGGATTACAGGTATGAGTCACTGTGCCCTGTCCTTCCAGCCCTTCTGTACAAGTAATCTTGCCTCTTTGCCTTTCTGTCATTCTTGCCCTCTAAAATGCTACTCTCTCTTTCTTTTCATTGTTGATTCTAGATATTCACCTTCAAAAATCCTGCTCAAGTCCTCCCAGAATCCCTCTCCCCTGACAGGTGGACCTCATGGAACTCATCCAGCTGTGGGGACTTGGGGCCCACAGGCATCCCTCGTCCACATTCCCTTTTTGTACTTGTACTTATTTGTTGTCTGTGTTGCATAATGCAGCCTTTCATAATCATGTACTTCTTAGTATTAACACTTGCTTTTTTGTGTATTTATATTGTCTTCCCAGCAAGAGTGTGAGCCTGGGGAGCAGGGACTGTGTTTACTAAGTATTCTACTGTCCTTTGCCCAGTGCTGGGAGGCCATATCACATAACGGGCAAGGGCTTGGGCTTTGGAGTAGTCCCACCTGGGCCCAAGTCTTGGTTCTGCCACTGGCAAGCTGTGTGATTAATGGCAAGTCATTTACCTCTCTGAACTTCATTTTCCTCATCTGTAAAATGAGGAGCATAACTAATGCCTCCTTCATAGGGTTATTGTGAAACATAAGGCATAGGAAATGCTTCACTCAGGGCCTGAATGTAGCCTAGTAAGTCTTTGGCATTAAGTAGCCCTTACTACTATGTCACAGGTACCATTAACCAGGTTGGGTAGCTGTGAAATTCTTCCATCTCTTGGCTCCATGAGAATCTCTGGATTTTAGGGTTAATTTCATTTAGGTACGGTATTTTTAGGAACTATTGGATAGGACGGGGGGGGGGGGGAGTGGTGGGGGAAAGGGCCCTGAAATCATACAATTAGAATGTGACTTTTCATGGTTCAAGTGAAGCTTGACCTTTCCCAAACGGAAGGAATGGAAGGGTCTAGGCCTTCTTTGGGCTGAATGGGGTGTATGTGGAGGGGGCGGCATGACTGTGCATGCATGTGATTTTTCCAAAGCAGAGTCTAGGATATGTGTTTGTACAGTGCGTCAAATTGCCTAGGAGTAGGCTTCCCCAAACACTTTAATGTACACAACACGTTGAGTCACACTATCGGTTAACATAGAGTTCCTGGTACTAACCCTTTCCAACCTCCCTACTATCACTAGATAAGCAATCCCAGGCTACTCAACACAAGCTGACTCATACTTATTGTTAAAACATGACTTGCCAAAGGAGAACTTTCTGCATGGTTCTCCCCTCTAGGACAGGAAACAAAGATTTCCCAAATTCAAGAGGACAGAAACCTCCATGGCCCTCCTTAAATATAACCTTGAAGTTCTCCTGCTTCACAGCCTAACTGAGGTCCACTTCTGGTATTTTTCTGGAGGCTTCTAAGGACTACCAAAAAGGTTTCCAGAGGGCACATTTAGGGACTGCATGTTCACACTAGGCTCATTACTGAGAAAAATGTCGGTCCTTATACATGGGGATGGCAGGGAGAAGGACTCTCACTGCATGATGACATCATAGAATTCACTTGAGAGTTTCCCTTACTAGAGCCCTAGTCTGAGACTCTCAATTTCTTGATTTAGAGAATTGTAGAATGATGTGCTGCCTCCTCTTCTTTTTATTGTTTTTAAGAAAACTCAGACTTAACCTAGAGTAAGAAGGTTTGTTGTTGTTGATGATGATGATGATGATATGATTTCAGGTTTGTTTTTCAACAAATACACCAGATCATGTGCATTCAAATGAGTGCCACCCTTCAAAATAGTCACTTTGAGATACCAAGGACTTGAAAAAGTGAATTCACCAAACAGCTCTTATGCACTTACTATGTGCCAATACCAGGCCAGGTCGTTAAGGCCACAGTAAGTTAACCATAAGTTAAGAGCACATGCTCCAGAGCCAACTTACTTGGGCTGAGGTCCTGGCTCTGGCAGTTACAAGTATTCCTTTCTGAGCCTCAGTTTTAGCAGTGTGGTCGTTTCCAAGGATGGAAGCTTTGACCAACAGCAGCCATACTTGTGAGGGGGATGACTGGCAGCCATTTTGCAACTGTAAAGTGGTAAAGCGAGAGAAAATGGCTGCTCACTAGACATATGCAATAAAGGACGAGGGAGAACCAATAGGTATCCCCCACTGAAGAGAAGAGAACACTACCTAACTGTGCATGTGGAATAATTTCCCTGTGCTTCAGTTTCTTTAAGTCTTATTAACCCCTACAAAACGGGGACAATAAGACTTCCTACCTCACAAGGCTATTAAGAGGAATAAATGAGATAATGAATACAAAGCACTTAACACAATGCCTGGCCCAAAATGAGCACACAAGCATGTGTGCATGTATGTGTGTGTAAAATCACCAAAACATGATCCCTGTTCCCCTTAGAAGTTTGCAGTCTTAGAGCCACGAAGAAGCCCAGTACATGAATAGCCGGGATATGCTCTAAGTGACATGTGAAAGGTATTAGCTAATGCTGCAAAGGTGAGATCACATCATGTAGGAATTAGTAGACTATCCACAGAGGAGTGAGTGTTCGTTGACGGTGAGGCTCACAGGATAAGCATATTTTTAATTTTTATGGATATATACTAGTTGTACATATTTATAGGGCACATATGATGTCTTGATACAAGTATACAATGTGTAATGATCATGAGTAGATTTTTTGACAATTAGACTTGGTGGGGCAAGTGATCTAGGAGAATAGACCAGTCTGTGTAAAGGTGCAGGGGTGAGGGCGCGGTGGCTCATGCCTGTAATCGCAGTACTTTGGGAGGCCAAGGCAGGAGGCTTGCTCGAGGCCAGGAGTTTGAGATCAGCCTGAGCAACACAGGGAGACCCTATCTCTAAAAAAAATTATTTAAAATTTAAATTTTTTTTTTAATTAATGAAATAGAATATATGATAAAAAATTATTTTTTTAAAAGGTGTGGGGTTGTACATACACCACATCTTTTTTATCCATTTGTCCCTTGATAAACCCTTAAGCTGATTCTATATTTGCGGAAACATGGATGGATCTGGAGGACATTATTTTAAGTGAAATAAACCAGGCACAGAAAGACAAATATTTCATCTTCACACTCATATATGTGACCTCAAAAAAAAATTGATCTTGGCCAGGCACAGTGGCTCACGCCTGTAATCCTAGCACTCTGGGAGGCCCAGGCAGGTGGATCGCTCCAGGTCAGGAGTTCGAGACCAGCCTGAGCAAGAGCGAGACCCGGTCTCTACTAAAAATAGAAAGAAATTATCTGGCCAACTGAAAGTATATATAGAAAAAATTAGCTGGGCATGGTGGCGCATGCCTGTAGTCCCAGCTACTCGGGAGGCTGAGGCAGGAGGATCGCTTAAGCCCAGGAGTTTGAGGTTGCTGTGAGCTAGGCTGATGCCACAGCACTCACTCTAGCCTGGGCAACAAAGCGAGACTCTGTCTTAAAAAAAAACAACAAAAAAAATTGATCTCAAGGAAATGGTGAATAGAATGGTGGCTACTAGAGATTGGTAAGGGTAGTGGGAAGGGGTAATGAAGAGGTGTTGGTGAAGGGGTAATTCTGTTTAATAGAAGGAAGAAGTTCTGATGTTCACTGGTACAATGGGGCAACTATAGTTGACAATAGTTTATTATATTTCAGAATAGCTAGAAGTTTTCAAATGCTCCCAACATAAAGCAATGATGCATGTTTCAGGTGAATCTTGTCCCAGTTACCCTGATTTGATCATTGTATGTTGTGTGCTTGTATCAAGATGTAACATGTACTCCATGAATATGTACAATTATTATGTATCAATAAAAAAAAGATATTCTATAGTTCACAGGAAAAAAAGGTGTGGGGGTGGAAAAGTGAGGATATGTTTAGGTAACAGAGAATTCAGTTTTGTCTGGAGACTACTAGCAGATCTCCCTCTCTCATCAACAATAACAACAAACCTTCTTACTCCAGGTTAATACTGAGTTGTCTTAAAAACAATAAAAAGAAGACGAGGCAGCACATCATTCTACAATTCTCTAAACCAAGAAGTTGGGAGTCTCAGACTAGGGCCTCCAGTAAGGGAAACTCTCAAGTGAATTCTATCATGTCATTATGCAGTGAGAGTCCTCCTTCTCCCTGCCTTCTCCATGTATAAGGACTGAAATTCTTCTCAGCAATGAGCCTAGTGTGAACATGCAGTCCCTAAATGTGCCCTCTGGACACTTTATTGGTTGTAAAACTTCTGTCAGCTCTGACATTCTTTGTTGTTACAAATAGCAGAAAATAGGCAGGAAAGACAGTTGGGTACCAGCTGAATGCCAGGTAACAATGTTTATGTCTAAGGAAAAGGGCCATGGAAGATTTTTGAGCACAAGAATGATGTGGTTGGACTTTAGGAAAACTTAACTGGTAGGATTACAAAGGATGGATTTGAGAAGGAGGAAGTTTGGAGGTCAGGAGATGGGCTAGAGGGCTACTGCCACCATCTGAATGAGAGATAGTAGGGGCTGAACTAGAGTGTGGCAGAGGAGATGAAAGGAGAAGATGGACTGAAAAGAAGTTTCAGTGCCATCCTCAGTAGGACTTGGTACTTGTGACATGGTGGGGTGAAGAAAAGTAAGAGTCAAAGAGTACCCCAAGGAAGAGTTATAATGAGGGCATCAGCAACAGTGATTAGGAAGTGGCACAGGTTTGGAGATAGCAGGTGACATTTGTGGTGGAGTCTGAAGTGCCAGTGGGCCTATAAGAGGAGATACCCGTCAGGCAGTCGGAAAGAGGAATAAAGCTTCAGTGATGCTGTGATTGCCCAAGGGATTTTTGAAACACTTTCTTTGGAACCATTCCAACAGAAAGAAATGAAACTCTTTAGACTCTAAGCACTGACTAGACTGTGCATTTCCATATGTAATTAAATAATTGTTTAAAAAATACAAAACCATAAAATATGTATAAGGAAGTCCAATAAATTTTGATTTTCCCATGATGACTACGTTATGATTAAAAAATATATGAAAAGCTTTAGCCCCAGATCTCTCCCTCTCTCTTTTCTCTCTCACTCACTCTGTTTATTTCTCTGTGTCTCTGTCTCTGTCTCTTTCTGTATTTCTGTCTCTCTGTGTGTGTCTCTGTCTCTTATGCTAGTGTCATAAGAATGGCATTGGTCTGCCTTTTGGAAACCCCAAACTGCTTTCTGAGCCAGCTCCTAAGCCACACACCATTATGATTATACCTCATTTCTTAGCCACAAAACAGCATTACTGAACTTGATTGCCTAACTTACTCATTAGAATTAGCCTCAAATGACCTAGCTGTTTCCAAAGAGCAAATCTCCCTCAAAAGCGTAAAGGTAAACTCCCTGAAAGGTAAAACTGACAATTGAGCAAAGACTTGAAGAAGATGGGGGGAGTCGGCCCTGCTGATATCTGGGGGGAAAATGTCACAGGCAGAGTTAACTGCTAAGTACAAATGCCCTAAAAGGTGGCAATGTGCCAGGCTATTTGGAGGCTCAACAAGGAGAGCAGTATGGCTGAAGCAGAGTGAGAAGGAAAACTATGGTAGGACATTAGATCAGAGAGGTGGTGGAGTGGGTGAGACCGATCATTTTAGGGTCTTCTAAGCTATTTGATTATTTATTTTTTTGACTTTAAAAATTTAATAATATATTTTCTTTAACCCAATATATCCCAAATATTATCATTTCAATATGTAATCAGCATAAGAATTAATGATACTGTGCTTTTTTCATGCTAAGTCTTTGAAATCTGATGTGTATATCACACTTACAGCACATCACCTAGAATGTGTTAACCAAGGCACTTAACATATGGGCTATGGATTTCTGAGTTATTTTAAAGACTCTGGTTTTTACTCAGAGAGAAATTAGGAACTAGGGGAGGATCTGAGCAAAGGTGAGACACGATCTGACTTTTATATTTAAATGATCCTTCTGGCTGCTGTGATAAGAATAGACTGTGAGGGGACAAGCGTGGAAGCAGGGAGACCAGTTAGGAGGCTCTTGCTGTGATCGAGGCAATGGGTGCTGGGGGCTCAGATGAGGGTGGGGGCAGTGAGGTGGGGGAGGTGCTCAGAGTCTGGATAGCTTTCAAACATGGAGCCCAAAGAAGTTGCTGCTGAGTTAGATGCGGTATATGAGAGAAGGAGAGGACTCAAGGATGACACCTAGGCTCTTGTCCTGAGCAAATGGAAGGACAAAGTTGCTATAACAGAGATGGCAAGAGACAAAATTATAGAAGCATCCGAAGAATATATGATGTTATACATTATATAATAATGATATAGAATAATATTTCTGTAATCTTGGATTGTGGAAGGCCTTCTTAAAGAAGCCATGAAATTCAGAAGATGCAAAGAAAAAATTGACAGATTATGACAAAATTCAAATTTCTTTATGGTAAAAGGCATAATTAAAAGAAAAGTGGTAGACCAGAAGAAAATATTTTAACATGGATACCAAGCCAGAGTAAGATACATAACATATAAAGAATACTTCTACAACATTAAAAGACAGGTAACTCCATGGAAAAATGGGCTGAAGTTGTAAACAGGCAATTCGCAGGGAAAGAAATACGAGGTAGGCCAGTAAACCTGTGAAAAGAGGCTCAACCTCATTAGAGAAATACAAATCAAAACAACAAAGCAATACCAATGTTTACCTGTGATACTAGTAAACAAAATAAAAGACTGATAATTTTTATTGTTGACAAGACTGCACAGAAACAGGCACTTTCATACACTTTTGTTTGTTTGTTTGAGACAGGGTCTTGCTCTGTTGCCCAGGCTGGAGTGCAGTGGCATCATCATAGCTCACTGCAACCTCAAATTCCTGGGCTCAAGTAATCCTCCTGCCTCAGCCTCCCAAGTTGCTGGGACTACAGGCATCTGCCACCATGCCCGGCTAATTATTCTATTTTTTGTAGATATGGGGGTCTCGCTATGTTGCTCAGGCTGATCTCGAACTCCTGGCCTCAAGTGGTCCTCCCATCTTGATCTCCCACAGTGCTAGGATTACCGGCATGAGCCACCACGCCCGGCCCACTCATACACTCTTAGTGGAGGTATGGATTTCTAAAGAATTTCTGGTGGACAATTTTGCAGTCTACCAAAAATTTAAATGTTCATACCCTTTGATCCAGCAATTCCATTTTTAAGGAACTAATCTACAGAAATAATCACACAAGTGGCAGAGATCTAGATAAAAGGATATTCATTACATCGTTGTCTACAATAGTGAAAAACTGAAATGGTTTAAGAATTCAGCAATAGGAGAATGGTTAAAATAAATTAAGGTACATCCATACTATAAAATACCATGTAGCCTTAAAATGGATAAGGTAGTTCTATAGATGTAGCTGAACATAGTGACAGAAAGAGATAATAAAAATGTGTTTTTAAGGGGAACAAAAGCAAATTATAGAACAATCTGTATAGTATGATCATATCATACTATGATCTTTTTTTAAAAAAACCTCATGTATGTGTGTGTGTAAATGCATAGAAAAAGATCTGTAAAAATGCTAAACTCCTGTTGCTTGTGAGCCTAGGCATGGGATTACATGTGTAGCTGAATGAAGGGAGACTTTTGTCTCCCTCTGTATACTTCTTTGTTTTTTGAAATTCTTTTACAATCAAAATGAATTACTTTTATAATTTTTAAGCTAAAAAATAAGGGATAAATCAGATACCATGTATTTCTGAAAGTTCCCAAGGAAGAATCCTGGGAACAGTAGCATATTTGTTACATTATAATCACACTGTGCTACTGTGCAGTGCGATGAGAACAGCTTCTAATGCGTGCTATGTGGCCTTGGGAAAGATACATTTTTGAGCCTCAGTTTTCTTACATAGAAAATGTAGATAATACTGGCCTCATTTATTTTATCGAACAGTTGCGAAGATGAAATGGAAAAGCATTTTAAAAATTATGAAGCCCTATAAAAATGCAAAGGATGTTTAATATTTCATGTACCAGTTAATGGCCCACTTTTTTGAACAATAGTGAATAATATCAAAATTCAGTTCCAAGCAGAAATTTAGACGATCTCTTAGCATTTGTTTTAACACAATTCTTCATTTCCTGGTTAGGTCTTACATGGCAGCAGCGTAGGTATTTTACTTAAATGTTGCAGAGGGTTTTGTGTTTGTATGAGAGATTCTGCTGCAGGTGGGTTTTAGCAATACCCTTATATCATACCCTCTGCCCCACCCATCTTCGGGCCAGCCAGCTTGGACATATTGAATTGATTAACAAGCTCTTACTTAGCCCTTAACTTTGTGCTTGGTATGCCCCTGTGGGTAGACGGCCAGATATTCAGGTTTGTCTGGGACTGTCACAGTTTATGATTTCTGTCCCATTTAATTGCTAGTAGTATCCTTTTCACTCTCAAAAGTGTCCTAGTTTTAAGATCAAGTATATGGACACTCTACTATGGTCACCTATGGGGCATGAAAGAAAACATGGGAAGTCCTTGGCTTACAAACACCAGACTTAACAAATTTCTTTTCCCATTGCCCCTCCCCACCACTGGAAATGTCAGTATTACTTGGAGGGGAGCCATTGCAGAAATTGTGGGTCTTTTGGAGACTTGGTGGACTTAGAGGTCAAGGGAGAATCAAGGCTGAGAAGAGCTGGTATGGATCTCCAGAGGGCCACCCTACAAATTGTCCTCTGCAAAACCTCTTCCCTCAGACGATTTCTCTTTATTGCATTGCCTAGTCCTCCTGGCCAGAGATTTATTTGGGGAAAACAAGCATTCTATTTTCCATAGTGCACATTTGTTGGGTAATGTTCATGAAATTGATTTTTCCCCCTCCTAACATGGAGCTGGATATGTGCTTGCACAGAAGAAGGGGAGTGTTTCTGGGAGGAATAGGGATGGAAAGGAAAAAGTAATTTTGGAGCATGGGACATTCTGGGGAGTGAGATTCTCCCTTAGGTCAAACTAGAGACACAAGGAGCCGGGGAGCCATGAAGAGTTGGGGGCAGAAAGGAAGGTGGGTGTCAAAGACACGCAATAGTTGTTCGGGAAAAAATGTTGACTTGTACACAACCTGTGTCTTAGGGAAAAAAGGAACATTCTTTCTCTGTCACCTACTGCTCCTGCTCTTCTTTCTCTGTCCTACATGGCCCAGAAGCCAGATTTCAAGCTAGTGCTAGACTATGTGCTATGTAAGTCTGGGAATGAGACTTCTATTATAGCATTGCTTCTGTAGGAGTGTGTATTCTTGGGTCCAATCAATGAGCTTACCAGTACATTTTGGGACACACCCTTTCATTAGGTGGGAACTGCCTGTATAAGACCTGGTCCCCGTGCTGGAGGGGTTCAAAGTCACTAGATTTAAGAGGGACCAGTTGATGAACAGGAAACTACTGGAGAACAATGAAGTGCCAACTGTAGGGTATTGGCTCTAAGTATAATATGAATTTATGCTAAGGGGAGCCCAGAGAGGGGTGGTATATGGGTTCATCAAAATCTTCTATAAGACTACGTGACTGATCTGTGCTAAGAATATACCTGGATAGCAAGAGGAGGGAGGAGAAAATTCTAAGTTGTGACCAAAGTCACCTGGAGCTAAGGTTTGGCATCAGACATGTGCATAGACGGGGTAGGCTGTGAAGAGGAATCAGGCCTGATGGAAGCAAAATGACCTTCTGAGAAGCAGTGGACAACTGGCTTGGCTAAGGTCAGATGGAGTCAAACAGTTTCTGCAAATTAAAGTTCACAAAACATATCACTTGAAACTTGCGCACATTTCATGTGACTGAACACTTTGAGGCAATAAATCCTGACAACATTTTTCAGGTGGATGATTTAATGTGGCTAAAGTTTAGATGAGGTGAGGAGCAGATCTTGGAAGGCTGGGAATCCAGATTAAGGACTTTGGACTTGATGAAAGAGTACATACATGGTGCTATTGAAAATGCTCGATTAGGGTTGGAATGTTGGCCTGTGGCTGATACACAGGATGAAGGAGGAAGAAGTCAGGGAGACCATTTAGGAAGCTGCTATGATAGGCCAGGAGGGAGGAGGTGAGTACCTGGACCAGAATGGAAGCAGAAGATTGGAGAAAGAACAAATCTGAGAGCTGTTATAGAAATGGAAGCAACAAGACTTAGAGATGGCATGGGAAGAGCCAGAGGAGGCCCTTGGGTTTCTCAGGGTAACTTAAGCACTAGAGGAAACTTTATTAGAAGTTCATGCTCACGTGAAAGATACTTACCTGTGGAGCCTCCCATGCCCTTCTAGTGAACTCTGCTTTCCAAGGAAACCCTATAGCACCTATTCAGTAACTTAATTCTGCAAAAATTCAGACTCATCCAATGGAAGTTTTAGAGCATTTATTCACTAACTTGATTTTGCAAAATTAGATTAGTGACAAGTGCTATAAGGTTTCTGACCTGGGAGACATAAGCATGTACATCATTCTATTGCCAGTTTTGGTGGAGGGTAGTGACAACTACCAGTGTTTCAAAAAAAACTGACATGTCCAGAGTTTGTTCTCATAGAAATGAATGCTTTTTTGCTTCATAACCCCTGTGCCCTTCCTGTGAACCCCATCTCCCTAGGAAACCTTAAAGCACCAATTTGCTAACCTAATTTGTAAAAGGAGGTTAGTGAATCAATGCTGTATGACTTCCATGGAAATATTTGAAATTAATTAGCCTTGTCAGCTTTTATTTGCATAGGTTCTCTTTCAACTATATCTATCCCCCCACAGTACAACTTTTTAATAAGATTGGTTTTAAACAATGAGACTTAGAGAATCTGTGTACAAAGAGCTTGAAGAATTTAAATACATGGGTTTATTATTAACACAATAGCAAATATATCAAGGAAACACGCCCCATGAAAAGTGTTTCAAAGAAACACAAATCTGCTCTGAGAAAGGTCTGTACCCAATAAGTAAGCCCGAAGAGTCATGTTTGCTTGGTGATGCCCAGCAGATAAGCCTGGCAAACCTCGGTGTGATTGAAGAAGCCAGTGTGAGACTCAGCCTAGTCCAGGAAAGCTACTGGCACCTGCTGCTCTCAACAAACCTCGGCGCAATGGTGTTCGCATTTTGGAAGGTCTTTCTGATCCTAAACTGCCTTGCAGGTAAGGAAAGGATCTCCAAACCACCACAGATAATTGGAGATGGAGTTTCCTTTTAAACTAAAATTGCGTATTTTTACATAGAAATTTTCCCTCCTGTTCTTCAAAGGAATTGCTATTAGTATGCTCATTTTCAGAGTTCTTGCTTAGCAAATATGTGTCATGCTGATATTTGAGGGGGAGCCAGACTATAACATTGTTTTATGGAGCTAAAACAATTCAGGAGAATTAAAATTTTTTCAGAAAAAAATGACAGTATCTCTCTTTACTTAGCTTGAAAAGTGAACAAATGAATTTACTCCGAAACCAAAGTTTGTGCTAAGGATAATTTTTTTCTCTGTTTTACCTTAGTAAAACAGCAGGCAGAGCCTGGGTTGGAGGGCCTGCCGTGGCTTACACATGGGAAGAGCAGAGATTTAATGAATGCTTTACTGTCTAATATTTCTTAGGGAGTTGTGGTTTTCTAATTCTAAGGCTGTATTTTGAAAAATATGTGAGTGATTTATCGTTGTGCACAATATGGGTGATTTCAGGGATTTGAGCTGAACAAAATCATTTTTAGAGTCAAAATCCTGATGTTGGTTAGACCCAGGAGAGATCACTAATTCAGAAAACCCCTTGGCTAGTTTTTTTTTCAAATACCAGATACATTTTGAATCTGATCCTATGATAATTTAGGTCCATAGTAGATACAATAATATCGTTTATCAAAAAAAGAACTTTTTAAAGCCATCAGTAATATTGGGCAGTCATTAGAATAAGGTTTACTAAGCATATTTAATGGCATAAGAAAATGCTCAAGATACAACATTAAGTGAAAAAGCAGGATACATACACATGCTTAGAATAAATTACTAAAAGTTTATATATACTGAAGTGCTCATGGTGATTATCTTTGGGTGATGGGATTATAAATGATTTTGATTTTATTTTCCAACTTCTCCATACTTTCCTGGTTTTCTACAAAGAATATTATACTATTTTTATAACTAGAAAAAAATGTTACTTTTCAAAACTATCTGATATTTAGTAATAGCTCTTTAAATGTTCATTATTCAATGTTTAAACATAAATGTTGTATGGAGTCAAATGTCACTAAAAGGCAATACTGCATTATCCAGTGGCCTAACCAGGCCTTAGAGCTGGAAACGCACATTACTAGTTTCCCTTCCTCCTGGGAATATTCATTTAAATGTAACTTTAAACAGTGAAAGTCTTTGTCCCTTCTTAAAGGGTTTCCAGTCATTAGGCAATTGGCTTGACCCCTGGGCTTTCTGCACCAGCCCTGCAAGATTCCATCAACATCTACTTTCCTGTGTGAGGCCTTACACTGGCCTATACTAGACACAGGGTTTGGAACAGTTGCAAGAATGATTTTTACTGTAACTAACATATTTATAATCTAAAGTGATTATAAATGTAATGTATGGCCATTATAGAAAGATTGAAAAATATGAAAATGTATAATAAGAAAATAAAAATCACCTGCAATCTTACCACTCAAATTTGGGTAAATTATTTTTTCTTTGAAAGTGTATATATTACATTAAAATTGTGTTTAGACCTTGTGCACAATTTTTTTATTGTTTGAAAAAATTATTTAGCATGATATCAGGATCTTACTTGATTGTGACTTTTAGAACAAGGCACAATCAGAGTGACCAATTAATACTTCTGAGTGTTTTTTTCTTAAATTACTATATAGCTGGTTTTGTTGGTGTATAGTGCATATTGTATATGTATACATACGTGATGTAGCTGGCCCAAAGCAAAATATAGTAGTATCAGTCCGGCAAATGGAATGGAAATGCAGTAAAATAATGTTGTTGTTTGCTGTGCTTACATATGAATGGAAGTCAGAGAAAGCAAGATTTCAGTAATCGATACCTGGCGTAAGCAGCGTCCCTCAGTTGATCCAGATATAGCCGTGGGACAACTGATAATATTTCCATCAATGTGCAATTTGATGCATTACCTGGACTTGTTTCAGAGAGAATGTCACTTTTTGGTGTTAAGCATGGTGCCTGGCACATAGTGGGTACATAGTAAATGTTTGTTGAAAGAATGAATCACCTCCCTAAACCCCAAACATGATTTTTGTATACATACGTAAAATTGATTTTCTGTACAACTAAGCAGGACAGATTTTATTTTAATCAAACTATTTTCAATGACTTCTTAAGGAGTCTTAAGTTCAATTTCAATTCAGGAAAATTAATTTTAATCAAACTTTTCTTCTGAAAAATATTCATGTATATAATTTTAGGCACTTGTAATATGTATTAGTCATCTCTTGGAAAGATATTTTAATATGGTTTTCATTTTCTGGAGGTATGTGCTATGCATTTTAAAACAGTAATATATTTGAACTTCGGTTTTGCAGTCAAATCCAAAACATTGAGTGATCATTTGGTTAGATTTGTTTCCTAATTTAAAAATGAAGTAATTATACATGAAGTTGCTGGAAATTAAATCAGTTCAAATGCATCAGGTTCAAATGCATATGGCTATTTGGGGGATATTTTTGTTGTAGTATATTCGAATAAGAATAATCCTACTGTGAGCAATGTGCTTGCCACATTGTAAGCATTAAAGAAATGAATAAACAATCATTACTAAAGCACAAGGCATTTAAAAAGATTTTTAACGTGTTGATTAATTTAAGTGTATATACTTTGGATTATTTTACTTTAATAACAAGCACTGATTTTTAAAAGAGGTCACACATATTTCAATCACATGTATCTTTGTCTTGTTTTTAAATTCAGTCAAGTCAGTGAGGGAAATTGCAATCCTGGGTTTTGTTTAAATCAGGTACTAATCTTCACCCTGCCATTTTTTCACAGTCCTGTTAATATAGAGATTTTTCTGACTTTTCAATTTTAAATAATTTCTCAATTTAGAATGAATTAATCTAAAGGAGGGGAACTTTTTTTTCCCCTGACGATCACAGAATCACTTCCAATTTAAGACTAGATTTGCATTGTTTATTATCCACATGTGGCTATCTACATTTAAATTAATTCAAGTTAAGTAAAATTATAAAGTCGGTTCCTTAGTCTCACTAGCCACATTTCGGATGCTCAGTAACTGCACATGGGCTAGTGGATTGGACAGTGAAGAGATAGAACATTTCTGCCATCCCAGATGAGCTCAGAGGTTTAAGTAATGTGTAATAATTGAATGATATAATATTTCTTTTTTTGAATGATATAATATTTCTTAAAGGCTCATCTGGAGATATATAACTCTTAGCTCTGAAGTGTGTTGTCATTGTATTGTGGTTGAACAATGTCTGAAAACCAGTTTTTCTTCAGAATTTAATTGGTTATGGTGTTGAGTACTGGAAATCTGGGTAACCAAATGGTCTGGAAGTTTTTGCCTTGCCAATTGTCATCTATTTATAGGAAAATGTGCAGTATTCTTAAAAAATATATTGTCTCACTTTAAAATTTGAAATTATCATCTTAATTCTAAGGTGATATTACTAAACTTTTATAGATCTCAAATTAGTTATATGTTTATATGTTTTCTATTTTTAAAATGTTGGAAATGTTTGAATCAGATTTATAGTTCCCAAATCCTTGATTTTCATTTACCTCCATTCTGGTCTCTGTTACAAATGGCTTCCTGATGTATTGACATGGCAGGTAGAGATTGTGTCTGTCTTGTTCATTATTGTTTCCTCAGTGTTTACTACTGTTTATGGCACAAAATAGGTGCTCAACTGATAATTGTTGCTAGGCTCCATGGCCCCTTCTGTGGCTTGCCTTGAGGGAGTACTGTGCTTATTCTGCCCTCAAGTACTTTTGCTGAGAGTGGCCCTCAAAGGGTATTTTTGTGCCTTACCTGGTCATAAATTCCCATCATTAGCCAATCCCATAACAGACACTGGGCCCCAAACTAAAGAACAAAAACAATGGCCAAATAATGTCTCCAAAATCTGTTTTTAGGGAAAAGGTTCCAGAAACTTTAATGGCCACCAAATCCTCAGTTCTATCGTTTTTATTTTGAGCACTTCAAAGACATTTGGAAGTCATCATTTAAGCACAGCTAGAGATGTGGCTAACTTCCAGGAGAAATGCAATGGGCTCATTGAGAGCAGGAGGGAACCAACTCTCTCCAGTGAAATTTTTGTTAGAAAGAATAGCTGCTTTCTGAAGACCAATTTCCTTTTTGGGGGAAGCATTATAGGAACCAGGAGAGAATGGGGAAGAGAATATTGGGAAGAAGGACACTGTATGGAGTTAAAAGGTGCTGCATTCATGTCTATACTCAAACACTTTTCTCAATTCATCAAGACATTGGTTGCCATGTAAACAGCCAGCTTCTGGCAGGAAAGCAGCTGGACCAGGTGGCCTGGCTGTGACAGAGAACACAGGAAACTTAGGGTAATCAGTACAATGGTTTGCTTTTTCTTTTACTTTTTCAAAATGTTTCTCAAGCCCCTAAGTTCCTTTTGTCTGACTGCTGCCATTAAGTAAGAAAAATACGAAGTAAAGAAGTCACTGGGTATGCAAAATTGGGAAGGAGAACAAGAATTTGTCTTCCTATACTGTTTCCTCTGAGCCTCTCATGATCTCTGTATCCTCATTGCCCCCCTCCCCCTCGCCTTCATCTGTGACCCTGCAGGTAGCTAGGGCAATCACTCCAGCCTCCCTGGAACACAGACAGCGTCTCTTGAACTTGACTTTCTCTTCCAATACTTACCTGCCAGTCCCATGCCCCATCCTGGAGAACTTTTATGGTCTCTTACTTTGCAATGGATAATAACCAGTTAAATCAGATGAGCTAGTGCCTGTATGGTGTTACCAAACTGCAGCCTACTACAGCCCTTGTCACCTACTACAGCCCTTTGGAAAATGCTTATATATTACTATTTCAGTATAGGGGCTGGCTGGATTTTGGGGTAGGGGGCTCTTTGGTGTTCCTCTAAATCATATTGCCAGCTAATTACCTCACCCTTTTGTAAGGCCAACAGTTCTCAAAATTTGCTATCTCAGGACCATTTTACACTCAATAATTGAGAGAGATTTTTGGTCTGGACAGTGTGATACAGACCTGTTTTTCCTTGCTTCTCCCTGCTAAGCGCAAGTATAAATCCTGGAAATAATGCAAGAGACAACTAAGGGAGGACCTCAAAGTGGTAAGAAGAAAACAAACTGGTTTGGGAGCCTAGGAAAAACAAAGAGACAGGATAGGTTTTTCTCACCCAACAGTAGAAGGGGACCCAGTCCTGGCATTTCCTGATCCCCAACCTAACAACAGAGGGCACCCCAGGTAAGCTCATTCCACCCCCAGATCAAATGGGAGTCCCTCTGACAAAGTCAGGTGAGCCCAGCACCACCAGCAAGGGCGGGAATCAGCAGAACCCCCACCAAAAACAGTGGACAAAAGAAGCATTCTCCTTCTCCCTGGGCCGGAGATGCCCACTTTCACCTAGAATATCTAAGTGGAAAGGTAGAACAGACAGGAAGCATAAAGCCTCAGCAAGTGGTCCAGTCTGGGAAAGCTCTTTATCTCTGTGGGTCTATGACTGTCCTCCCCTACCCGACAGAGACACCAAAGCAGTAGGGGGTACCAGTAGGAGTGTCCCACCATACCCATCCCCCACTGAAAGACACCTGGCATCCTGACATAGGTAAACCTTTCTGCTCCCTCAGGCAGCATGATCAGGGACAAATGGAAGCTCTAGTGATACCAGAGAAAACAAACAGACCAAAACAACATTACTAAGACCCTGAAAATTAAACTGCCATTAGAGCCACAGACCATAAAAATAGGCCAAGACCTGTGTGCGAAGCATAGATAAGGTGACTGTCTGCTAAAATAAATGATTCGAATAGGAATCTCCTAATATAATAGACAAAATGTTCAAACAAAAATCATCTGTCATACCAAGAATCAAGAAAATCACAACTTGAATGAGAAAAGACAATCAACTAATGCCAACATCGAGATGAATCAGATGTTGGAATTACCTGACAAGGATTTCAAAGCAGCCAGCATAAAAATGCTTCAACAATCAATTGCAAATTCTCTTAAAAGAAGTGAAAAAATAGAAAGTTGCAGAAAAGAAAAAGAAGTTATAAAAATATTAATATAAAAAAGAAGGACATTCTATCATTTGCAACAAGAACCTGGGGAACATTATGCAAAGTGAAATAAGTCAGGCGCAGAAAGGCAAATACTGTGTGATCTCACTTATATGTAGAATCCAAAAAAGTCAAACTAATAGAATTAGAGAGTAGAATGGTGATTACCAGGGGATGAGGGGTGGAGGGAGTGGAGAATTTGGGGAAGTTGACTAAAGGGTACAAAGTTCTAGTGACACAGGAGGAATAAGTTTTCAAGACCTATTGCACAGCAAGGTAACCACAATTAATAATAACGTATTGTATATTTCAAAATTGCTGAAAGAATAGATTTTAAGTATTCTCACTACATAAAAATGGTAAATATGTGAGATGATGGATATGTTAATTAGCTTGATATAATCATTCCACAATGTATATATATATCAAAAGATCACATTGTGTGCAATTATTTGTTAATTAAAAATAAAAATTTAAATTAAAAAACAAGAATCCATAAAAGGTCCATGCATTGCAATTTTATACTATTCCTCTGAAGTCCCTTTTAATCAATAGATTCACTCTCAATTTCCTTTTTTTCTCTTTGGAATTATTTTTTGAATAAAACTGGATTGTTTGCCACCCTTGAAAAAAATTAAATAGAAAGTATAGACTTGAAAAATACAATAACAAAAATAAAAATCTTGCTGATGGACTCAATAGTAGAGCAGAGATGACAGAAAATAGAATCTATATCTGGTGAAACTATCCTTCAGGAATGAAGGGGAAATAATGGAAATAATGAGAGTCTCAGTCAAAAAAGCAAAAAGATTTATCACTAGCAGACATAGCCTTAAGGAACAGCCAAAGGAATTTCTCAAATAGAAAGTAAGCAGTAGAAGAAAGAATCTTGGAGCATCAAGAAAGAAGAACGACCAACAGAAAGAGCAGAAATATGAGAACGTATAAAAGACTGTCTTTTAACTCATGAGTTTTATAAATCATATTTGATGATTGAAACTGAAATTATAAAACCATCTTAAACTCAAGACAATGATATTTCAAAGTTGGGCAAGATAAATGGACCGAAATGGAAATGAGGTTTACATACTTTACTCAGAGTGGTAAAATATTGATACCAGTAGACTGTTATGACTCATATATGTACGTTGAATACCCAGAGCAACCACTATGAAAACTATATAAAGATATATGCTTTAAAATTATATATAAAGATATATGCTTTAAAATCAAGATGAAATTATAAAAGAAAGTCCAGGTAACTGACGGGAAGGCAAAAAAAGCGAAGCAGAGGAATAAGAATCAAAAGAAACAAACAGAAAACAAATAATAAAATGGCAGACTTAAGAGCTAATGTATCAATAGTTATATTAAACGTAATTACATTGATGTAAATTCAACTACAGTAGTCCCCCTCGTACCCATGATTTCACTAAGGTTTCAGTTACCTATGGTACAGTACAATAAAATATTTTTGAGAGAGAAAGATCACATTCAGATAACTTTTATTACAGTATATTATTATAATTGCTCTATTTTATTGTTCATTATTATTGTTACTCTTTTACTGTGCCTAATTTATAAATTAAACTTTATCATAGATATGTATGTATAGGAACAAACATAGTAGATGTAGGGTTCAGTACTATCCACAGTTTCTGGCATCCACTGGGAACCTTATAACAGATCCCCCTCAGATATGGGGGGACAATTGTATATGTTATTCACAGGAAACTCACATTAAATTTAGTGACATAGGTAGATTGAAAGTAAAAAGAGAAAAAATATATACCACATAAATATAATTTTTTAAAAATCTAGAGTAGCTATATTAATATCTGATAATGTAGGCTTCAGAGCAAAAAAAGTTACTAGAGACAAAGAGAGACACTACCTAATGATAAAAGGATCAATCCAGCAGGAAGACATAATGATTCTTAATGTGTGCATACCAAAGAACAAAAGTCTCAGAATTCATGAACAGAAATGGATTGAGCTAAAAGGATAAAGAGACAAATCCACAATTATAGTTGGAAAATTCAACACCCCCTCTCAGAAACTGAAAAGTCTAGTAGACAGAAGAACATCAGCAAAGATATGGAAGATCTTAAAAAGACAATCAACTAATAGGATCTAATTGAATATTTTTATAAGTCCATCTCTATTTATTCATAGTGTTTTAAATTATATCTCTTGGTATAGAGCACTCTATCCAACAACAGCAGAATGCACATTTTTCTCAAGCACCTACAGAACATTCACTAAGGTAGACCATGTGCTTGGCCATAAAACAAACCTAAACAGGCCGGGCGCGGTGGCTCACGCCTGTAATCCTAGCTCTCTGGGAGGCCGAGGTGGGTGGATCGCCCGAGTTCAGGAGTTCGAGACCAGCCTGAGCGAGACCCCGTCTCTACTAAAAATAGAAATAAATTATCTGGACAACTAAAAATATATATAGAAAAAATTAGCCGGGCATGGTGGCACGTGCCTGTAGTCCCAGCTACTCAGGAGGCTGAGGCAGGAGGATCGCTTGAGCCCAGGAGTTTGAGGTTGCTGTGAGCTAGGCTGACGCCACGGCACTCTAGCCCGGGCAACAGAGTGAGACTCTGTCTCAAAAAAAAAAAAAAAAAAAACCTAAACAAATTTAAAATAATTGAAATCATACAAAGTATGCTCTCTGGCCACAATGGAATGCAACTAGAAGTTGGTAACAGAAAAATCTCTAAACACATTAAAATTAAACAACACACTACTAAATAATCCATGGATCAAAAGGAAGTCTCAAAGGGAATTTTTTAAAAGTACGTAGAACTGAGTGAAAATGACAATACAGCATATCGAAATATGTAACACACAGCTAAAGCAATGCTGAGAGAGAAATTTATAACACTAAATGCTTACATTAGAAATGAAGAAAGGTCTTAAGTCAATAATCTAAATTTCACAACAAGGAACTAGCAAAAGAAGGCTAAAGTAAACCCAAAGCAAGTGGAAGGAAGGGAATAATAAAGAGCTGAAATCAATGGAATGAAAATAGAAAAACTATAGGGAAAAATCAATCTGTTTCTTTGAAAAAAATCAATAAAATTGACAAACCTCTAGCAAGACTAATAAAAATAAAAAGAGATAAGACACAAATCACTAATATCAGAAATGAAACATGGGTTATCATGACAAATCCTGCAGTCATTAAAATATATTGAGGGACTATCAACAACTTTACATTCATATATTTGACAGCTTAGAAAAAAAATGGGCTAATATCTCAAAAATAGCAAACTGCTAAACTCACCCAATAAGAAATAGATAATCTGAATAGCTCTATAGCCATTAAAGAACTTGAATTCATAATTTTAAAAGTTCCTCTCTCATGAACTTAGATGCAAAAAATCCTTAACAAAACACTAGCAAATTGAATCACGCAATGTTTAAAAAGAATTATACCCCACAACCAAGTGGGATTTATTTCAGGTTTGTATGGCTGGTTCGACATTCAAAAAGTATTCAGTGTAATTCACCATATCAACAGGCTAAAGACAAAAATATGATCCTATGAATTGATGCAGAATAAGCATTTGACAAAATTCAATACTCATTAATGATTAAAAAAAAAACCTCTTAGAATAGAGGTTAGGAATAGAGGGTGTATTAGTTTACCAGAGCCGCTGTAACAAATTGCCACAAACTGGGTGGCTTAAAACAAAAGAAATTTATTCTCTCACAGTTCTGGAGGCTTAAAGTCCTAAACCAAACGGTTGGCAGAGTTGGTTTCTTCTGGAAGTTTTGAGGGAGAATCAGGGGCATGATTTACTTTCTCCTAGATGGCTTCCAGCAATTCTCGGTATTCCTTGGCTTATAGATGCAACACTCCAATCTCTGCTTCCATCTTCACGTGGCCTTTCCCTCTGTGTGTCTGTGTGTCAAATCCCTCTCTCCTTTTTCTTATAAGGACAGATTTCTACAATAGAAATCTCCAGGCCTATGTAGTTTCAGCAAATAATTCTACCAAACCTTTAAAGAATCATTAACATCAATTTTATACATTCTCTTCTGAAAAATAGAAGAGAAGGCGAAGGAATACTTCCAAGTCATTTTATAAAGCCAGTATTACTCTGATACCAAAACTCTTAGCAATTCAGGCCCACCCTAAATCCATGACGATCTCATTTCAAGATCCTTAATTATATCTGCAAAGACCTTATTTCTAAATAAGGTCACATTCACAGATACTGGGTGTTAGGACTTGGACTTATCTTTCTGGGAGACACAATTCAACCAACTACAGAGGAGAATTGCCTCAACTTGATAGAGGGCAACTGCAAGTAACCTACAGCTAACATAGTACTTAATGGTGAAAGGCTGAATGCTTTCCCCTAAGATTGGGAACAAGGCAAGGATGTCTAGTCTCACCTCTCTTATTCAACATAGTATTGGAAGTTATAGCCACTGCAATTAGGTAATAAAAAAATAAAAGGTATACAGATTGGAAAGGAAAACTCTCTACTCAACAAATGACTAGCCTTGAGATTATATAGAGAATGCCAAAACTCAATTCTAAAAAAAACCCCTAAACAATGCAATTAGAAAATGGGCAAAAGATATGAACAGACATTTCACTGAAGAAGATGTACAAATGGCAAATAGTCCCATAAAGATATGTTTAGTATCATTAACTATTAGGGAAATGCAAATTAAAACCCCAATGATATACTACTACACAACTACCAGAATGGCTAAAGTAGAAAATAGTGATAACACCAGATGCTAGTGAGGATGCCAAAAAACTGGCTCACTCATACATTATTGGTGGGGATGTATAATGGTACGGTTACTCTGGAAAAAAGTATGGCTGTGTTTTATAAAACTAAACATGCATCTACCATATGACCCAGCAATTGCACTCTTGGGCATTTGTCCCAGAGAAATGAAAACGTATGTTCACACCAAAATCTGTACATGAATGTTCATTGGAATTTTATTCAATAAGTAAAACCTAGAAACAGCCCAGATATCCTTAAATGGATAATGGTAAAACAAACTGTGGTACATATATACCTTCGAATACTACTAAATAATAATAAAAAAAAACCTACTGATATATACAACAACCTTGGGTGAATTTTTAGGTAATTATGCTGAGTGAAATGAACCAATTCCAAAAAGTTACCATGATTCCATTTATATAACATTTGTGAAATGACAAAATTTTGGAAATGGAAGACAGATTAGTGGTTGCCAATGGTTAGGAACAGGGATGAGTTGCAGGAGGAAGGTGGGTGTGATTATAAAAGGGTAACATGAGGGGTCTTTGTGGTGATGGCACTGCTCAGTATCTTGACTGTGGTGGTAGATACATGGAACTACACACATAATAAAATTCTGTACAACGAAATGCATACACACACACAGGGGTACAAGGAAAACTGGAGAAATTTGCATAAGGTCAGTGGGTTGTATCAATGTCAGTAACCCAGTTGTGATATTATACTATAGTTTTAGAAAATATTACCATTGGGGGAAACTGGGTAAGATGTACACAGAATCTGTCTTGTTTCTTAGAACTGCATGTTAATCTACAATTATCTCAATAAAATTTTTAATTAAAAGTTATTCAGCACCCCAAAGAGCTTTTTCTATGTGAGTTATTTCTATCTATATTTACTGTTAGAAATTAAAACTGAAAAAAAATTAAACAGAAAAATTACACAAGCACATATTCCATTAGCCACCAGAGTAATGACATCATTACCTGTCACATAGCTTCTGGAAAACTCCATTGTGCACTCATGAGAGGATGAGAACGAAAAAGAAAAATAGCATCTTAGTATTATTGTGAATTAATTTTAATCTTGTAGCCCCCCAAAATGGTCTTAGGGATAGGCTGACCAACTCATCCCAGTTTGCTTGGGATTTTCTTGGTTTTATATGGCATTGAAAGTCCTAGCAAAACCAGGGTTGTTCGCCTGAGACTTACCCAATTTTAAAACTAAAAGTCCTACATCCAAGGAACTATTTTGGTCCTGGGAAAACCAAGAACCTCTGTGTAAGACCATCCTTACACAGAAGGAATTTCCAGTTCAGTGTTATTACTTCACCATCACTTAGGATTTGAGCATCTTCACATTGCAATTTGTTAGAAACTCCCTTCCCACTGTCCCAATTGTTTGTTCAGCTTTCCTGTATGGTCCATTCTACCTTCTGCTTCTCACCTTGGATTTCTTAAATAAGATGTCTTTGAAAGTGTTTTGTAATGCAAAAGTGTCATTGGAATATGAGTGTGTACCATTGTCTTTTTGATGATTATCTTTTCAGGTCAGGTCAGTGTGGTGCAAGTGACCATCCCAGACAGTTTCGTGAATGTGACTGTTGGATCTGACGTCACTCTGCTCTGCCTCTACACCACCACCGTCGCCTCCCTAGACAAGCTTTCCATCCAATGGTCTTTATCCTATAAGAAGGAGTTGGAGCCAATTTCCGTAAGGATTCTTTCACTAAATTCTTCCCCTATTGTAGTTCTGATTGAAAACTTTGGGGTAGGTGTGTGGAGGAATGGTATGCCAGTGATAACAGTGGCAGAACCTCAGATACAAAGAGTTTGAAGATAGCTGTTTAGGAAAGACCATTATCTAAGTGACTTGGCCTTTGTCCTCTCCTCATATTTAGTTATAGCCTGTTATTTCAATCCTGTGTAGGTTAACATCAAGTGTATCATGTACTCTAGAGCAGACAAGAATGGTCTTTCTCATAGGTGAAATGAGCAATAGTTCTGAAAGACCCTCCCATATCTCCCTATTATTTCCAGAAGGTTCCAATTTAAGTACAAGTCCTGATTGATCTGCAGATCTCTGCCAAACTTAATATCCAGGATCTGCATGTCAAGTGAGCCAGCTCACTGTGCCAGACTGAGTCTTGACAGAATGAGACTCACCAGAAGGGTGGAGAGGGCCATAATGGTGATGAACCCCGGGCAATCAAGGACAGCATGAGATTAGAGAATAGAGGACAGGATGGGTAGCCATAGGGTCTGGGGAAAGAGGTTGTCAGAAAAGGGTGGGAGAAAGTCAAGGGAGGAGAGTGATTCCACATACAAGCTGCCTATTCCCAGGTTTCCTTCATCTGGCCTTGAGGGAAATTCTTTCTTTAATTAGCCCAAGGATTAAAATTATATACTCCAAGGTGTGTGTGTGTGTGTGTGAGAGAGAGAGAGAGAGAGAGAGAGAGAGAGAGAGAGAGAGAGAGAGACAGAGAGAGACAGAGAGAGAAAGACAGAGAGAGCGAGCACAAGCACATACATATACCATGCATGCCTACACACATCCTTTTAGGGAAAAGGTCTATAGCTTTCATCAGGTTCTCGAAAGGATGCACGACCCAAAGCAGAATTTAGAAACAACACAAATCAGTGCGGTTTGGAATAGTCAGATGCAGCTGAGTTGGCCCTTGAAGGAAAGGAAGGGTTTTGATTAGTAAAAAGAGAGTGAGAGCAAGTTAAGTGGGCTGGGGGAGGCCTAGGGGCAGAAGTGGAGAAGAAGGCCAGCGTTAGCTTGGAGGAGCCACACTTTGACCCGTGTCACTTCAGCCATTACTGGTCCTTTGGAGGTGCTAAGTCCTCTGTTAACTGTAGATTCTGAGCATTTGTTTAGCAGGAAACAGCATTTGGGATAGGGTCCATTCATGCCACCCTCTAATCAAAGTTAAACAATTTTGCTCAGTACTGGTTACCTTGGACAAATATCTGAATCACTCTGTGCCTCTCTTTAAAATATGGTAGAACAGCAATACTCTTAGGGAATCAACTGATACAATCCACCTGGAAAACACTTCAAAAAATATAAAGCTCTATAAGTTTTGTCCCTTGTAAACACCATTATCATTATCAACAGGAGCACCACCACCACTACCACCAACAGTGATTCTGCCTGTTTCTATCAACCAAAATGTCCTGACCTGAGATCTTGCATGTTAGAGTCAACTAAGAAATCATTGCTTTCTTTTGCAGGTTGCCCTCAAGTTAGATTGTGGGTGGCAATAATCACACAATCTTTCTAACTTTTTAAAAGTCAGTTTCCTGACTTGTCTTTTCAACACCTTCTTTATCTGCAGTGTTGAAATCCTTCCCATTTTATCAGTAGAGGCTGGATTTAGACAGGCATTGCCAATATATTTTGAAACGTTTTCTGCTTGACACTCAAGATGTCCTCAACTGCCTGGAGGCAAGGCGAGGCCAGTCTGAATTTAAAAATTCAAAATCTTCTTTATGCCTCTTCTGACACTGGAATTTACAAGGCCCCCTCTTGATTGAACTGTGTAGCTAGTGAGGAACTGGGAGGGAGCTACAGGGCTAAAGGATCTTGTGACCAGCAATGAGCATTTCATAGATCTGGAGATGCAGGGGAAGAAGGTATAGGTGATTGAACTGAGTGTGACTTGAGCTCAGGACGTCTCTTAGAAGCACTTTAAAAGGAAAATCTATTAACAAATAAGTATTTATTGAGTAGCTTATTTGCTGGCCATTTGCCTCATTCTCCAAAATATCAGGTATAGGTGGGGCAAGTAAGTTAAGATATCTACTCTTTTGGGATGTCCAAATCAAAGGAGGGCCTCTGCACTGAGCTGCTGGATCAGGGAGAACACGCTCTCTGATCTTAATGCTACATGAGACCTGTGTCTTAGCCACATGGAGGACAAGGTGGAGTAGGGCCAGCTCTTGGCTTGGGGACAGTAAATATCATCTCTCCAAAGCCAAACTGTCTCCTCCCATTGTTTTCCAGTCTTGCTTCAGCTTACCCTGGTCAGATCCCTCCTATAACCATCTTTAAGCCTCTACTTCTAGAGGACTAGAATTTCTCCTCGCTCTCCCCACACCCTGCAGGCATAGAATTCTCTCTGCTTTGCCAGATGTGTAGCTTTGGAGCCCCAGTGGACAGTCCCTCATGGAGGTCAGTCCTACTCCTTGCTATGCCACTTACTTACTGTCTGGATGACCTTAGACAAGTCATTTGACCTTTCAGAAGTTCAGTTTCCCATCTGTAAAATGGGACTACTTACCTACCTCATAGGTTTAATGTGAAGATTAAATGAGACGATGCTTGTAAAGCACTAGGAAGGCTTCCACAGTGAATGTGAATGTGAGCCATTATTATTATTAATAGCATCATCACTTACTAAATGGTGATTTTACGAACTCCCTATTCCATCCATACCCCTGGTGTCCCAGAGGGACTGGCTCATGGCCACTAGGGAACCCAGCCCCACAAGATACACTTAGTGTAGCTGAACAGCCGGGACAGAGCTTTGCATGGACATCCCAGCCCAAGACTGTCTTCCAGTTCCACTGCCTGTCAGGTCCCTGTGGCTAAAGGGACGGCCCAGACCCTTTCTCTGTCTGCTTCTTATCCCTGAACACAGCCTCCTCAACCAAGAGGTTACAGGTATCCTGGGCTGAGATGATAGTTTTTGAAATGGGATTTGGCTTCCATTTGAAGTCTGTTTCCTTTTTGAGCTCTTCCATGCATTCAGAATTCTGTAGAGCATATTGTATGTTGATCTAGAAATTACTGGTGGGACATTTTGGGTATGATGCAAAGACTGCTGGGCTACTAGACAATTCTGTGATTTATGGGAGTAAGATGTTGCCAGACTGACCACTGAGTGATTCAATTCAACTCCTGGGTTGATGTGGCAGTATACCATGTAGCATTCAGCTCTCAGATCCACCCATTTCTGCTCAAACACAGCACAGCCCGTGCCTCAATACTGAGGGTATGGAGGAAAAGGCAGTCAGTCAGTGTCTAAAAATGGCCCATGCAAGAGACGCCCGGGGAAGATGTAGCTGGACCTCTCAGGTAAGAACACCTATTGGTGTACTACTGGACCCCTTCATTGTTTGGAGACTCTAGGGCACTGGCACCAGCTTTAGGAGTGGGATGGGAGGGTCTGAGTTTGGTAACAATCTAGATCAGCACAAGCCCCTCACAAAACTGGAACAGTCTTGAGTTTACCCTTTCACATCCATGTCTGGAACTCTTTTCAGCCTCCTCCAAAAGACCAAAACCCTCTTTCTGCACTGATCAGAGCAGTGGTCAGCTCTTCCCCTCCCCTTTCATCTTCCCCTCCCCCAAATCATTGTGTTAAAGTAGCAACTGACACTGATGCCCGGTACTTCTCAATACCCAAGGGCGGATGTTGTTTCTTATTGACTACACCCTCCAAGGGATTCCTTTGGTGAAGGGAGACTGAAGAAGTATCCCACAAGTCTTCTGACCAGGAGAGCCAGAATATTCATTAGCATGGTACTGATGTCAGAGAAGCCTTCCTCTCAGAAAACATGAACAGCTTCAGATAGTCAGTCACTCAGCAGGGAATCTCAGCTGAAAACTCTAGGCCAGGTATAGACAGGCTAACATGGAAGTTTGGGGTGGTCTGGTGCCTCTCTGGTCACACAGATGGCCTCCTCTTTTACCCAGCCTGTTATTGGTAAATCTACAGACACCTCACCTGCCCGTGAACAGAACATGCATTGACCCTGCTTAACGTGGGTCTCTCAGATGATAATTACTCTCCTAGAATATTCATAGAGGAGAAAACCCTTTGCCATCCTCATATCCCCAGCAAATACGCAATTTGGACAACTTCTTTCCCAGGAGCTAATGTCCTCATGTTCTTTGACTTCCTAGATTTTGGAACCCAGCCTGTCCTCTACAGGTAGCATTGTGTTAAATGTTTCTTGAATTTTGGTGGTGGGGTGTGTGTTCCTTCTCCTCGGAGGCATTTGAAAGTGGAGGAGGTGTTGGCTTGATTGTTATGACTGGGAGTCACTACTGGCATTAGTGGTTGGTGACTAGAAATGCTAACCATCCTACAATACATAGGACAGAGCCACATAACAAAGAATTGTCTGCCCAAAATGCTGGTGTCACCCTCATTGAGAAACACTACAAGATCTCCCTCCCCGCCATCAAATTTATCTGTTCTGTGTCCCATTCCCTCAGGAGTCTATTCCTGATAAATCAATCTAATGCTAAGGTATTAGAGACTAGTGATAACTTATCCTGTTTTCTTCCAAAGAAATGGATTTAATTAGGGATCTATCATGCCTTCAACTAAAAGTAGCAACTCAAATCGTGGATACTCACACAAATGGCAGGCTGGTGAAAGAGAGGTTTAGGGGGCAGGAGAGTCTTTCTCTTGGTATGGTATTCCTTCCATGTGCAATCCCAGCCTCCCTAGTATAGTCCAGAGAAAATTCTGGGCTCAAGACCATTGCCACCTTACACCCATCCCCTGCTCCCCAACCCCCATGGCTATCCTCTCTATGAGCAGTACAGGAAAGCAAGAAGCTGGAAGGGAAAGAATGGGTGGTTTTCTGTTCCATGCCCTCCATATTCCCAAAAGGAACCTGCAAAAGCAGCTGTGGAAGATAAAGGTATTTAGTAACTCCAATTCAGACTCAAAATAGACATCAGATTGAATTCTTTCAACCCTTCCTGTTTATGCTCCAAGCCTCTAGTTAGAAAGCAGTGTCACCAAGCTGAAGAAAAAAATCTTTTAGGATCAATCTGGCTCCCAGCTTCATGGCCTCGTGTGAACAGGAACTTGGCACAGTAAGAGGGCAAAGGCTACTCTGCAAAGAACCAAGGGGCCTAAAATTGCAGCTGGCTAATGCTGAGGGCATGATGGGGTGAACACACTGGCATGGGAAGCATCACGCCAAGGAATAGCAGCAATTGGCAGGAGAAAGGTTGGGCTAGAGTAAGGGATGGAATGTCCCTAAAGGGAGAAGTTTGCCGGGGAATCATCTTTCTGATCTCAGACAGGACTACAGGTGTCATCTTGATGTATTCAGTGGGAATCAGGAGGTCTGGATTCCAGGTCTGACCGTAAATTGCTTGTGTGACCTTGGGAAAATCACTCTCTCTGTTGGGCCCTCAGTGTCCTTCTTTATAATGGAAGAGGAAGAATTGGAGTTTGCTAACTGAAGTCCTCTGGGCCAGATTTGTCTAATGGATATATTTCAGCTGGCCAGGCTAGTATTTTGCTTGTTTGTTTCAGCAGTGTGAATGCCTTGTTTGCACTGGCTCTCCAGTTCACCACAGTCCCAACTGTCCCTTATGATCTAACCCCTACCCACCAGCCCCTCCCAGCCATTTCCCATATTTCCAATATCCACCTGGCTCCTGAAGCCTCCTTACCCTTAGAGACCATGAACTAAGCGATCTCTAAGAGCTTCTTATAACTAATGTGCTATTGCGACTCCATGCATCAGTCTCTAGCATCAGCCAGGGGACAGGTAGAGGAAACCTTTGGAGAAAGTAAGGCAACCTGCCATGAATGCAGGCACAAAGGGCAAGTGAGCAAAAAATTAACAAGCACCACTTAAAGGAACACTTGGATGGATTTTCTTAAAACAAGACTCACCTCTCTCACCCACCAGAAAAAGATGTGGCCAATTGAATATCTGTGGCTTTTCCTGGATCTCAATTGCTTTAATCTCTAAATTGACAATATTCTTTCTTTGAAAAGTGTACAAGTCACACAGGATCATGGGGCTAGGCCTTGGCCATTGTTCAACTTTGATTTTTAAAAGGAGTTATTCTTTCATGGAAAATGGAACCAAGTTGTAGTCCTTCCTGTGTAATTAGATAAGCAGTCTCAGAAAAACATTTCTTTCTTGTTTTCTTTACAAGGACAGTGTGACAATGTGGACTTTCCCCAACAGAAAGCCCCTGTATCTGTGTGTCTGGCCACTGTCTAGCCCTGGGGACTTTCCTTCTCACATAGCACCCTAAGGCCAAGGCCTTGTCCTTTTAGGCCTCCATTGTTTTCCCCCCTTACCCTAATTGGGATCCCTGATGTCCTTTAGTGTCACTCATGAGAGGGCAAAATTTATTAGGCTACAGTGTGGGGAGCTAGAATAGAAGGGCTGGTGAGGATCCTTTTCACAGGTAAGTTAAGGGCTCAGGGCCTCATTGCTTATATCCTCATTTCACTTTGATTCATGCCCAACTATGAGACTTCTGCAATGGTTTCTTTTCATGCCCTAGTCCAGGCCTAAAACACACTCTCTTAGCCTCCTGAGCTCTACAGAAACTAGGTCCTTTTCAACTGGATCCTTTGGGGCTAACTGTGGGCCTCAGGCATGACTGATGTTGTATCTCATTGTGATGCCATCAAGTATCAGTATAAAACAGGGCTGATGTTATGTGCTGCTCATAGTCTTCTTGAGAAAGGGGAAGTGTCCACATGTCAAGGTTGTGAAGGGCTTTTAATGGACAGCATATTGAATTTCAGGGAAGAAACAACAGGACCTCCAATTGTCAATTAGAAAGTAGATGAGTCCGGTGCTGACTAGCGAAATTGACAGCTGGGTAGCGGGGCTGTGAACGCAAATGAAGGTAACAGACTTCTGATGAGTTGAACCTCCTCATTTCTCCCTTGAATACCTTGAGTTAACACTGGCTTTCTAGTTTGTAAGTTAAACAAGACCATTCTGGGGCAAAAGTTTGTGATTTTAGTAGGAGTGAATGAACGGATTATAAAGCATGTTGTTAGAAAAACCAGGGGAGAGAGACAAGTTGTTTTCTCCCTAAATATGTTCTTTTCTTTGAATTTTCCTTCAAAATCTACCTTTCTGCCTTAGTTTTAAAAGATATTGACTTTCTGCTTAAAGGAGAATACATTTGAATTCATCTAGACAATATCTTTTGGCTTTCTAACTGCTTTTCTTCTTTCATTGGCCTATTAAGGTAAAGCACACAGGACAAGGGATTAGGGAAACTGGATTCTAGACCTGTCCCAACTGTTAATTTTCTGTGTATGTGAGTTTTTATTTATTTATTTTTTTAACTTCTCTAGTCTTCCGTTTCTTTTGTAAAGTGAGAGGAGTGAATGAAATGAACCGTAAGGCCTTCTGGTAGATTTTATGAAAATGTTAATTCATTTCACTGGACTAAGGCAATACCAGTTTATTGAACAATAGACAACAATCACTTGAATTATACACATTTACATGAAACTAACAAAGTGTATACATAGAAAGTGTATATTATGAAGGGACCTCAGGGATTACCTACTCCAGTGATTACCAAGCTTGTCATTCATGTATCATTTACATGATTTTTGTCATATTTATGTATCACCGGCACAATTATTTAATGTTTTCTGTAATGACCTTGTTTCTTAAAATGTTAAAAATATCTACCTTAGTCTCACCCTAAGTAACAACATCCATGAGGTCACAGATTTGATGTGCTAGATACGTCTTTTTTTAATGCACATTAAAATTTGAAAGTTTTCATTTATGTATCACCTAAAATCAACTTAAGTACCAATACTTGGGGAATACATATCCTACTTTGGAAAACATTGCTCTGGTTCCTTGTTCCAATGTGGAAACTAAAGGTTGGAGAGATTAAATAGCTTTGTTTCTTATCTAAAAGCAGGTTGCCATGGAAACATGACAGAAGCCACCTCCCCTGACTATGTCCTAGTGAAAGGCAGAGCTGCAGCTAACTCAGGCCACGTGACTCTTAGACCAGGCTCCTTCCTACCATGTCACGCTGTTCCTACAGTTGTCATTATAATCTAAGTATCCATGTTCTTTAATGGAGATGGGACTAGAATCCAGATCTTTCTTAAGTTTAGTAAATTATAATAGTAATAAATGAATCCTTGTGGCTTTAGTTGAATCATTTAATCTCTCTGGGTTTGAGTTCCCTTATTTGTCTCAATGATATAAGAATTCCAGTTCTGCTTCATGCCACATGGGGAGAAAGATGGTGGCTACATTTACCAGGCATTTCCTAGGCCCTTTATTAGATTCCTTTGTTTCATCCTCAGAACACCACTATGAAGGGATGGGACCAGATGATTTCTCAGGCACCCTTCTGCTCTGAAATCTTACTCTCCTAACAAATAAAACAAATTCAAGTTTGCTTATCCAAAGGAGTATGTGTGTATGAAAGGAGCGTGAACACTGGAACTTGTAGGGAAACCAGATAGTCCCACTGGGTGAGGTAAACTCAAGTCAAAAAAAGTTTATAAAGTGGTAAAAAAAAATGGTCCTTTTAGTTTCCCATCAGACACCTGGGTCCTATATAATAAGTTTCCCCCAGGTCACATCAGGTGAGCATCAGATGCCCATGCTTAGGAGTTGAAGCCTGTCAGCTCCAGCTGTCTCCTCCTCTGTGAGATAGGCATACCCATCCCTGCCCTGATGACATCACAGAGCTGCTCTGAGGGCCAGTGGGGTAATGGCTACGAGCAGATGTGCACAAACTAAAGTGCCCTGCTGAGTTGAGAAACCTTGGCCATAGGGACCTGTTCCGTGTGGGAAGATGCTTCTTATCCAAGGTAATATAGATAGAAGGAGCTTCCAGGTAGCTTATCTTAGTCCTAGACACTCTGCAATTCTCATGTCTGTTATTTTATTTTTCTGTCCTAGGTCTACTATTCTGAAGGTGGACAAGGTACAGCCATTGGGCGATTTAAAGATCGCGTTATAGGGTCCAATGCTCCAGGTAATGCGTCTATTACCATTTCGCATGTGCAGCCAGCAGATAGTGGAGTTTACATCTGTGATGTTAACAACCCCCCAGACTTTGTCGGCAAAAACCAAGGCACCCTCAACGTCGACGTGTTAGGTATGGGCGCTTTTTTCTGCCTTTTCTCTTCTTGGAGCAACTTAGGACACTGAATGAGTCAGGGCAGTGAGTTATGATGCCAATTAAGTCTCTGGAAGTAAATATCCTCCCTGCTCCTTTCATTACCAGGGAAATAGAGACAAGCCACCAACCCAACCCATATAGTAACACTGAGAAATCACTCATAAAACATGTGGAAACAATTGCCAAAGCAAAAGGGCTGCCAAAATGGCAGTAATGTGTGACCCAACATCAGGGATCCCTATCTCTGAAGGACAGAATGAGAACAGTTGGGATAACCCACTGTCCCATTAAATGATCACTAGCAACCCTTTCAGAGGGAACCTCCGATTAGAGCCAGACTTACCTGGGGGAGATGTTTGTCAATTTATTACTCCTTCTAAGCCCACCACAATTCTCACCATTAAATCATTCTTTTGAATAAAGGCAGGAGAGTCCCCTTTTAAGATGCTAATGCTGTTTGGAAAAGGGACCACACATTAAGCTAGTGTTGAGAATCAAGTTATTTATATACAAATAATCATTATATGACATTGGGCAAATCATATCTGTTCTTAAAATGAATTTGAAGTAGTTCATTTATTCAGTATTTATTGAGTGCCTACTTTGTGCTGGGAACAATGAGGTTTACAGTGATGGTTTTTTACAAGCATGTTTTTTGCCCTTGGGGAGCTCCCAATTTTGAAGATTTCTAGGAGTCCTTCCAACCTCTGTCTGAGAGGGCAGTGGGGGCTAAGCTCCTGTCTGCTGGCCCTCGGAGTGGGAAGTAGCAAAGGGAGAGATGAAAGGGCTGCCAACCCTTACTGACTGACCAGTTGAACTAAGTGTTTTCCTAATTCTAAATAGCCCCAAATGGAGCTGATTTAGTTATTGCTCCTCTCAAGCTGTGTACATACATCACAGGAAAGGAGGAGCTACATCAAATCAGACTTAATAATTGAATAGCTTGGGAAAGCAGCAATTGCTAACAAGGTACAGACCTAGGAGAACTGTCCACAGTTGTCCTCGCTTGCTGCCCAGGTGATGCCAAAAAGGAACCAGCTGATATTTACTGTGAGGTTTGCCACTGCATCTACCCACCTGGAAAAGAGGGAAAGGTACCCAAGAGCTAATTTTTAAGAGTGGGTTAGCTCAATCAATCGTGTCTTTATTTTGCTAAGCCCTGTGCTAGGCATTGGGGTACAGGGGCAGACAGGTGAGGTATTACTGAAGCACTTTCCTGGGAGAGTTTATGTTCCAGTTTGGAAGACTAGGCATATACACGGGAACTGAGTGGTGTGGTGTAGATGCCAAAGCATCAATCTGGGAGTCAGGAGAACTAGGTTCTAGATCTTACTCTGTACTCAATGACCTCCTGCAAGTCAGTCCACCTTTCTCCAACCGTTGTGAGATGGGGTTGTAATTTCTGCCCTATCTTCTTTACAGATTTGTTATGAGATTCAAATGAAATACTGGAGATCAAAGGGTTTTTAAATGTTCAAAAGTTTGAGAGATTAATCTGCTAATGATTTTCTGTTGCTCCCTGGCTCTGGGGTGTTCTGAGCAGAAACAACCTAAAGATGCCAGACCTCCTTATCCCAGGGCTTGGAAATAGCCCTGAGATAAAGCTAGACAAGAAGGCCACCATTCTTAAATTTGAAGTTCACAGGATCCCAAGTCAATTTCCATAACAAGTTGAGGGTCACTTTGTCTCTGAGTTATTCTTTTACATGAGTCTTTGGGTCAGGAAGTTCCTGCCATGACTGTGTCATGACTTTTCTTTAAGCAGACAGGACTCAGACAAGGTAAGAAGCCCGAGGGTCTCTAGGTTTCCTTGTTTGTTTGGGAATTCTCAAAAATTGTATTTTTTTTAATTGGGCAGAGAACAAAACCATCCTGCAAATGTAGGATTTCTGGAGATTTTCAGACTGCTAATTTTCTCTAAAAAGAACAACTAGGTAACAGACACCAATTGTGGGGAGAGGTGTTATTTCCTTAAAGATGGCTGTCATAGCAATGTGTCTTTCAGAGACATTTCATTATAGTGATGGACATCTATCCCATGTATTCACTCATTCATGCAGGAATTCAATCAACAAACCCTGAGCACATGTGCTAGTTACTGTGCTAAGCAATGGAGACAGGAAGATGTAAAAGAGGAACCCAGCTCTCCAAAATTCAGTTTAGTGAAGGAGACAGATGACAGATATGTAACATAAAAGCTTACAGTGGAGCTCTGAGGGCAGAGGAGAGAGAGTGAAAAGTTTTATCAGGGGAACTGGAGAAGGCTTATCGGGGAAAGTGACTTTTGTACTGGATGTTGAAGGATCTGCAAAAATATGTCAGGCAGAAGAGGGGTTGAGGTGTCAGGGCACAATTTAGGTGGAGGAAATAGCAATGAGCAAAGGACCAGGTGGCTTGGATGGCCATTCATTTGAGAGATTTCCATTAGGTATGACAACCTTGGAAAATTAATGTCTGAAAAACACTCAGAGTTTGAATAATTATTTTGTGTGCATTTGGAATGAGCATTATCTACCTTCTGCAATTTGGCACATACAAAGAAAATGATTAATTTAGAGAAGTTTTGAGAACACTGAAGCGTTTTCATTTCTTTTCTGAGATGGGCCTTTTCCTCCCACCCCAATCTGTTGAAAGCAATAAAGCTAAATGGTAGATCAATGGCTTTGCCAGTAAAACACCCAAGTTCTACTGGTGACTTTAACTGGATGGAATGTCAGTTCAATCCTGATGCAGTAGTTTTAGAAAATATATAGGTTTGGGACTTGGTTCAAAGTGATTCACTAAGTGTTTTGTTAATAAAAAATAAAAGGAGAAAAATGTGTTCAGCAAAAAAAAAAAAAAAGTCTATTTGGGTTTGATTTTGGACTCAAGAAACGAGTGCAAATCATTCCAGATGTTTGTCCATAATTTAGTTCAAGTCCTGGTGCCTCATTTTGTGATGAAGCACCCCCATTTAATTTTCTATTCAAATCATTCTATTTTGTTGTAAAGGCTATAAAATTGTCTTTTTAAAAAGGTGATATCTAAACGTCGTGGTAGCTATAATAGACTTCTGGTTAATTAGCCTAGTTTAGGATGAGCAAATCCAACAAGTTGTTCTTATCTGAGAAAATTATTGATAAGGAAGAAAGAATAAAGAGCTAACTAGGGCCGGGTGCGGTGGCTCACGCCTGTAATCCTAGCACTCTGGGAGGCTGAGGCGGGTGGATCGCTCGAGGTCAGGAGTTCGAGACCAGCCTGAGCAAGAGCGAGACCCCATCTCTACTAAAATAGAAAGAAATTAGCTGGACAACTAAAAATATATAGAAAAATTTAGCCAGGCATGGTGACACATGCCTGTAGTCCCAGCTACTCGGGAGGCTGAGGCAGAAGGATCGCTTGAGCCCAGGAGTTTGAGGTTGCTGTGAGCTAGGCTGATGCCACGGCACTCTAGCCTGGGCGACAGAGCGAGACTCTGTCTCAAAAAAAAAAAAAAAAAAAAAAAGATCTAACTAGAAAAATATTTCTTTTAATTCAAAGACACCCATTTAAAAGACAGAGATAGTAAAATGTTTCAGAGTTACAGCTATATGCATCTGTCTTCTCGCTTCTGTGTACAGAGGGGTAGAGTCGGAGATGGCTGAGTCAAACAGAAGTCAATGGAAGATTAACTTTAGTAGCAGGAATTAGTCCCTCTTGTGGCCAACAGCAATTCCACGTGCAAGGCCCCATATGTGTTATTATATTTTAATCTTTGAATTAGCCAGAGGTTAGATAATTCCTTATTCGCGTTTTACAGATGAGTCAACTGAGGTTTGGTTAAGTTAGGTAACTTGCCTAAACATATCTAGGGTAAAGTTGCAGAGCCAGTGCTCTGTGTGGATTCAGAGCGTTGCCTTTAACCACTGTGTCTCAGGCAAGAGCTGGAGGGCTGAGCAGTATGAAGCATTTATTAATAAGCTCTAACTTGTCTAAGTTAGAGACCTAAGCCTTTGGAGGGTTCTATATCCAGATTAAGATAAGGAAGGTGAGTTGCAAAGCATAGACATCTAGATCATTATCTGTATATAAGATTAAGGATAGAATAAACTGTGCAAAGTAAGATGAATGAGTAGATTCAGGTTCCCAGCTTCCCACAGGACTTCTCTACTGAGGTATTTTCATAAGTGGCTAAAGCTCGGTATGTCTTAAACTGACTTCATTAATCACCCCCTTCCTCCTTGTCAGCCCTTTCCCTAAAACCTGATCCTCCTCCCATGCTCTTTGTCTCAGGAGATGGTACGATCATGTACTCAACTGTCCAAATCAGAAAACTGGGGGTTATCATTGAGCCCACCTTCTTCCTCATACTCCGTATCCAGTTGGTCACCAAGTCCTGTTGATTCTACTTTCTTAATACGTCTTGAATGTATCTCCTTTGGTTCAGGCACTCCCAGTGTCAGAGCGATCCATCTAAAATGTTAAAATGACCCTCACTCCCCTACTTCAGCTTCTTCCTTGGTCCCCTTGCTCTCAGTATAAAATACATGAAATGCAAAGCCCTCCAAGATATGGCCTCGGCCCCTGTCTAAACTTGCCTCTCATCACTCCCCCACCCCACTTCAGAACTGTGTCAAAATTATTTTTGACTACGTGGCGCCTAGTCTAGTGCCAGGCACACAGAAGGGACACAACTAAATGCTTGTTGAGTGAAGGCTGAATAAAGATTTCAGTGCTGGGTAGCACATGTGCCCAAAATGGGTTCCCCTACTTTTGAGAGACACAGGCAAATTCAAACCTTTCAACCGTTTTGTGTGACCCACAGAAGAATAAATGCAAAAAAAAAGGGACTTATGAAGGAAAAGAAAAATATAGCGTTAATGCATTAATAAAATAATTTTTAAAAAGAGTAAACAGATATCTCAAAGTATCTCAAAGGGTTCTATTTTCCTTTAAAAACTGTGCTTTTAAAGTCTAAACTATGTTCCTGATCGTTTAGTATTTGCTTACATTTGGCCGATTTAATAAAGGAATATTTTAAGACACAATGCAGAAATTCATGGTTATAAATCTGGGGATGAGGCAGACAGAGGAAACACTATGTGAATCTTAATGGCCTCCTGATGGACAGTGCCTGCACCAGAAGTGCTCTACTCCCACCTGGTGGTGCAACCAGAAAACTGTCAAAATAAATTTTGACTTTTTTTTTTTTTTAAATAAACACATATTCTGCAAAAATGAAAGCGAGGAAATGACTGCAGTTGTCACAGACTGCCATTCATCCTGCAGGACTTTTACTCTTTGTCATTGCCTTACAGTCAAACCTTCTAAGCCATTTTGTAGCATTCACGGAAGTCCAGAAAGAAGCCATACCATCTCTCTTTCCTGCCTCTCTGCGCTTGGAACGCCTTCCCCTGTGTACTACTGGTATAAACTGGAAGGAAGCAATATTATACCAGTGAAAGCAAGTAAGTATCACCGTCAGCAGGCCCTGGAAAGGCATAGTGTTTGTGGTTGGCTGACAGCAGGAGTGTGTTGGCTAGCTGTTTGTCCTTAGAGCTCAATCTTCTCTATTTCTTGGGTGGGTGGGGATGGGAGATGTATAAAGAATGCTCTTCTCCCAACATGACTGTGGTCAGGTCTACTCCACAACTTCTAGAAGCCAGCTCAGAGGTGGTGAGCATGGAGGGAATGGGCACAGTCCAGGTAGGCTACCTTTGGCACAGTCCCCAGGGGCCCAGTTGAACCCTGGATATCTCAAGAAAGGGAGGCCAACCTGGGAAAGTGAGTGGGCATTGAATGGTCTGTTACACTGGTATGATCTGTACCCACATAAGAGATCTCAAAAGTCTATTTCTTGGTTTCAACAGACCCAACCACAGGGACTTTGGTTATCGGAAATCTGACAAATTTTGAACGTGGTTATTACCAGTGTACTGCTATCAACAGCCTTGGCAACAGTTCCTGCGAAATTGATCTAACTTCTTCACGTGAGTTGACCATACAACTTTACAGCTTCTTCTCCTTCAGTCAAGTAGTCTGGGCCTGTCAGCTCAATGAATTAATTTGGATTCGTGGTTAGTGCTTCCTGCTTCTCTGCAGATTTGTGTGATTTATAGGTTGACATGATGAATGACCATCCTAATATCCAATGCTTACGTAATACCTAATAGGTGCCACACACTGCCCTAAATCCTTTACAAAAAGTAATTTGTTTAAGCTTCACAAAATCTCTAGAAAGTAGGTATTACTATTCAATAAATAAAACAACAGCCTCATTAATAGCATCAGGCTGAATTTCTTTGTGATGCTGTTGGTAAATCCCAGTGACACCATAGCTTTGGAAAACGTATAGCTCTCAAACTTTCTAGTTCTTAACTGCTTTGTTAAGATCTACCCCTAAGAATAATAGTAATAATAACACTCACACCCACAAGCACAGTAGCTAGTAGTTGTGGAGCACAAATTATGTGCCAGACACTTGGCCAGGTGCTGTACAAGCACTACCTCACTCAACCCTCTCAACCACTCACCTACTAGGGAGGCAGAATATATTGTTAGCCTCGTTTTACTGAAAGGACACTGAAGCTCGGGGAGATAAATGACTTGCCCAAGGTCATCTCTAAACCTCAATCTTCCTATCCAAAGGTTATTACTCTCTGAGCATAACACTTAAGGGCCCTGGAATTGTCAAATTGGGCTGACCCAGGAGCAAGCCCTCACAAGGGATGTCTCACCAAACCTCTCATGGGATCACATGATAACACTTAGGATCTTGTCATTTTTTTCTAACTTACTTTGAATTTGTAGTTTTAATACATGCCACATCCAGGGTGGCAAGTTCCACTGGACTTTTGCTCTTCCTATGCAGCTGAACTTTCCTCCTTTTATTTGTCCTGAAGGTTGCTCCTTCCTTCTCATATCACTTTGAGCAATTCTCCCTGCATCATTTCTGTTGTCTTTCTTTAGGTCTCCCCCTATCCTTTTGTGCCTTCCTAGGGTTGCAATCACACTGCAGATGTAGAGCCACCTAGGATTTGAACACCAGGCTTGCTTCCTTTCTAATCTTCTTTCCAATGAAGTCCAGCATTGCCTCTCTCCCTCCCTCCTTCTTTCCTTCCATTCTTCCTTGCTTCCTCAAACATTTATTGAATATCTACTATGTGCCAGGGACTGTCCTAGGTGATGGAGACACAGAGATTAAGAAGAAATATGTCCTATACTCGAGGAGTTCATAGTTTAGCTAGAGGGACAAACAAAACCCCCCTAAAATGTGCTAAATTCTATAATAGAGATCTGTACAGGGTCTATAGGACACTAAAGCAGGAACAATTATAGAACTGAGGATACCTTTACTGACCAAGTGCTATTTGAGATGGATCTTGAAGGAACTTACAAAGCCTGTTTCTTTATCTATAAAATGGAGATGTTGAAGGTGACAGTAGAGTAACAGACTTAGGAGGGCAACAAGTCTATGCTGGGGGAAGAGGATGGAGGACTCCAGAAGGCATGTCTCTGAGGGAAAAATCATAAGAAACCAATAGATCATCTAATGTGTTTGAATCTACTGAAAGGTGTTTAATGGTTTTGCTGGAAATTTGGGGATTGGTGATAATGCATTTTAAAAAAAAAACTAAACAACCACCCCAAATTAGGCACTTATTAACCCCAGAGAAATTTTTAAAAAATGTTGTCCAAGAAAGAATCATAGTATACTGTGTTCCTCAGCTTTGAACAATATTTCCATAGTCATAATACTGCAAACTTCAATTTAACTAAAACTTGTGATAGAACTTTATTAGAATACGGTGGTGGGGTGGGAGGGGAGTGGTGCAGAAGAGCTCCATCTCCTACTTCCAGAGTAGGAAGTGCAAAAGAAATGATGAAAATTGAAGAAGGCAGGACATATTGGAGCAAGCATTACAGAAACATGGGGGTAAGAAGATTAAAAAGAGTTAAGAGTGGTTGCCTTTAGTGAATGGGATTGAGAAGTGGGAAGGAATGGGGCACAGGACTGCTGTTTTTCTTAGAAGTTTCGTAGAATTATTTGACTTTTAAAATTATTCCCATGTATTCCTTTCACTTTAATCACAAAAAGTTAAAGGAATTATTATCAGGCAACTCAACTAGTCTCTCATCTCAAAATATAACATGTCTGCCCTTGTTTGTTTGAGGGGAGGCAGATGAGAATGGGCCGGCTTACAAGTGAGATGTGATGTCCCAGGGCTTGGAGGTCTGGTGCACAGCTGGATCGTCTCACACTCATTAAGCGTTTCCATAGACTGACGTAATAAACCAGATGCCTGTTTACTGAATGGGCATATCCTTTCTTAGTGGCCAGAATGCCTTAGTGAGCGTGGATGCTGTGGGGGAGAAGAAGGTTTTTAGGGACCTGTTTCACCTATGCTCTGGGAAAGCCTGGTGAAATGTCCCTGCCTATAACAGAGGCGTATCTCTGGTGACCAGATTACAACGCCATGGTGTCTCTCTCACTAGTTAAGCAAATGCACACGGAAGACTCTCTTCTCGAAACCTAAACATTTGTACCCCCATAATATGCTGAAATAAAAAAGAAAGAAAACCCATTTTGAAAGCCACTCTGCCTCCTCCAAGTTGGCATATTTTATTCTTTTTGTGTATAAATGTCAGTGGTTAAAGCTACCTAGTCAAGCCAGTCATCTTTCTTCTCCCAGTATGCGTCCAACTGGTAGAGTTCTAGGGGTTTCCATTTTTCTAGCCTATGCAAGTCACTTTCCCGCTATGTGAATGCCCCAAATAGTCCCCACTAGTCACAAATGCACATGTATAAAATGACAGTATGGTCCACTTTATTAACCAGCTTCTCGTGTCCTGCAGATTCAGAAGTGATCATCATCATCGTGGCCTTGACAGGTTCCCTGGTAGGTGCTGCCATTATCACCGCTGTCGTGTGCTTCGCAAGGAACAAGGCAAAGGCAAAAGAAAGGAAGAGAAATTCTAAGACTGTCACGGAACTTGAGTAAGCCCTCATTTTGTTTTCTTTACTGGAATACAAACATTTCTCAGGCCTATCTCCTTCAGTCAGCAATTCCTAAGCACTCCTTTTAGCATACGATATCAGAGGTATCTTTCTGCTTACTCTCGCTGCTTTTATGAAAAGAATGATGATGGCTAGCATTTACTGAGTGCTGTGTGCCACACTGTTCTAAGCACTTTACATATATCAATTCACTTAACTGTCATAACCACCCTTTTAGGTACAAGAAAATATTTTCATATATAATATCAACATACTTGCCTTTGTAACAACATAGTCATAAATATAATTTTAAATATTTTTTATGGAACAAGAGGCCCACAGAGGAAAAAGTGCCTAGAGCCCACAGAAGTCAGAATGTGGCCCTGCCCATAGCCTGTGCCCTTCTTTTTATTTTGATTTTTTTCAGTGTTATTTTATGTTATTTTATTTCAGCATATTACACAGGTACAAATGTTTAGGTTACATATATTGCCTTTGCCCCACCCGAGTCAGAGCTTCAAGCATGTCCATCTCCCAGACAATGCGTACTGCACCCATTAGGTGAGGGGATTGGTATATTCATACCTAGCCTGTGCCCTTAACCACTCTGCTATTTCTTCTTTAGTGTATATCCCACTCATTCATTTGTTCATCATTCCATCTCCTTGCTTCCAGGGCTATGTTCTGGGTACCCACCAGGTGCCACGTATTGTGCTAGATGTAGTAGGAGTTAGAGATACATCAGAGCTATGGATTTGGCCCTCAAAGACTTTATTAGATTCTTGGACTCTTTCATCCTGACATCAGTTTTGCCACTTTTTAAACAGTGGCCTGTGTTTTTTTCTTGAACTTTCATTGTATTGTTGAGGCCTAACCTTCCCGAACCCAAAATGGAGACATAATGACCTAACAGAGTGAGTCAGAATAGGAGAAATAACAGACTTCCTGCAGTTTGACAGCTATGGCCACTTAAGCTACAGAGCATATGGCTCCATGTGAAATTTTGAAAGTTAGCATTTCCTTAACTTATTCTTTTCTGGGCATCTTTCTTGCAGACCAATGACAAAGATAAAGAAAAGTGCAGAGAGTGAAGCAATGCCAACAGAAGACGCCGTCCAACTAGAAGCAACTTTACCGCCTTCCACTCATGACACTATCACCATTGAGGAACCAGACCATGAGCCTATCCAAGAGCCAGAGCCTGACCCAGAGCCTGTCATAGAGCCTGGCCAAGGACCAGAGCCTATTTCTATACCTGAGCTTGTAATTGAGCTGGAGCCAGAGCTGGAGCTTGAGCTGGAGCTGGAACTGGTACCAGAGCCAGAGCCTGGGATCGTAGTTGAGCCTCTCTGTGATGAGGAGAAGGGAGTGGTTAAGGCATAGGCTGGTGATCCAAGTGCAACATCCATCACTGAGAAACCTATCACTCGCATTTGGAATTCAGTTGACCTAGCCAGCTCCCACCTCCTCCCTCTATGTTGACCAACCCTTCTCTAATAAGGTGCTCATTGCTACTGAGAATCCAGAATAAACAAGCCAAGATAACTACTAAATCAATGCAAGGGTTCCTGCTTTACCAGTATAGAGTACTTATAATTTTACTAACATGTAAGCCTAACAAATGACAAGGCAAGTGATTTCTAACTTAGTTGAAAGACTTTTGCAACAGTACTCATGTTGTATTTCAGAAAATCTTATTTCTCTATTTTTATTAAGAGCTACTCTTCATTATCTTCCACATGCACATATTGACAAGGTGGCACTAATTAGATTCAATATTATTTCTAGCATTAATTGTCAGGGCTTCCCTATTCATTTTTATATTGATCACTAAGAAAATAATTCACCGGAATTATTTCATAGAATGGAAAAAATTTCTCCAAAAATAACAAAGGAGAATGTGTAAAGGGTACATATTAATTGGTCCATGGCATTTAAAACCAGGTCTTGTAATTAATGCTCCATTCATCATGTTAGATTTCCTGAGGAGTCACCCTGGTATCCAATATCTGAGCCTAGCAAAATTTTTAAATAGCCATATTTTTAAATGCCAAATAATGTATAGGCAAATATTACCATTTAGCTTTGAATGAGCTATTATGTTATCACTATGGCTGATCCTATCTACTTTGAAGAACACACTAGGACAGTGTTCCAAATGAACACTTGTGATCTATTTTAGATAATCTTAACTGATTATTTAAATAATCTGTTTTACTGTCGGTACATTCAAACATTAATATGGACATATCAATCTTGTATAAATGCTAAATATTAACTCAAATGCATTGATATCACTTCTTCTTCTTCTGTTAAAAAGCTTTTTGTGATCATATTTCACCCACATCCCACCTTGAGGAAATTTATAGGTAGACTTACCTTTTCACTTGTGAAATCAATCATATTTTAATCTTTAAGGCTCAATAAATAATACTCAATAAAATCTCATTGTAATGGCTCCTAAGGTAAATCCTTTTATAAACAACTTTATTGAGGTATACTTTCTGTACCATAAATTTCAAAGTGTACAATTCAAATTTCAAGTGTACAATTTGATGAATTGTACAATTTGATGAATTTTGATAGAGTACACACCCATGAAACCACCACACCTATCTAGAGGAAAACAATTCCATCAGCTGAAAATGTTCACTCATGCCCCTTTGTGCAATCCCACCACTGTCCTGGACGTAGGCAACCGATGATCTGTTTTCCATCACTAGAGATTAGCTTTGCCTTTTCTTGACTCTCGTACAGATGGGATGATACAGTATGTACTTTTTTTGTCTGACTTCCTTCTGAGGTGAATCTTTTTTGAAGTAATGAATTTCTAACTTACCATATCCAGATTTTTATGTAAAGGATTTTCTTAAACTGCAAACTCCTTTTTATATAGATCATACACATACACATGTTGAGGTAGAGTCTTTGTAGGTTTTAAGGTGGGTTGAAATGGAAATTAACATTACTCTTGTCCAGAGCTGTGGAAAGACAAGATAGCAAGCTTTTACTTATGCATTTTCTTTGATGTGTCAATTTTCAGCCAATCTCAGGCATTTTTGAAGCGTCTATAATTCCATTCACGGACTAAATATGATACCATGATATATGGTGTCTGATGGGTACAGGAAGCAAAACGATGAAGGTCTTAAGAATGACCTAATATTTGGAGATTAAAAATGAAACAATAACAGTGTAAACATCTCAATGCCTCTCAGAATGCCCAGGTAGCTGAAATTCATTTTTCCCTTCTACTGTTATGATAAAGGCAAATCACAAGAAGAGAGACTGACATGTAATAGTCAACAACTATGCCCCAAAATTTCTGATGGATCAGTGCTAACTAGGAAAGAAGGCACTATTGGCAGTCTTACAGAGCTCTGTCCTCATTAGCACTGTTCTGTTCAAAATACTTATGAATAGCTGCATCAGTGGCTTGTAACCTTTTTTGAGGTTATGGGTCACCTTGAGAATCTGCCGAAAACTCTGGACCCCTCTCCATTGAAAACTGCTTATACACACAATGTCACATATGGTTTTAGATGAATTAAATACTCCATGAATCCAAGATTAAGAACCAGTGACTTAGATAAAAATACAAGGCAGCCTTCATAATTTTGTGGATGACTTCTCCTGGGGTAATAGCTACTATGCTATAAGACAGAATCAAGATTTGGAATGATCTTGATAGCTTGAAAGCTGAGCTGAAATCGACATAATTAATTTGACAGGAAAAAAATAGAAAAAATCTAAATTTAAAAATCTAGTGCACATGTTGCCCAGGCAGAAACTCTTGCTGGGAAAAATTGGGATGTACATGAGGTTCATCTGAAGTGGTGCCTTTGGGATTTTCCTTTCAGTGCCCTTGATGGCCTTGTGGCACCTTATTTTCCAAACACCCCAGATTCTTATGCTCCTACTAGCTCAGTGACTCACTCAGTTCTGTGTCCTTCAGGCAGGATTCATTTCTCAGGACCTACCTCTGTCCTTGCCATCCTTTCAAAAGGCAGCTGTTCCGTAACCTGTTGTTGTTTAGTGAACGTGATCTTTCATCATCCAGTGATCTCATTCAGGTTGATAAAGGAGCTAGTCCCCTTGGGAGTAGTTACCTTTTAAAGGGGACTCTTGAACACAGATAATCCTTAATCCAAAGAGTCAAAACGTTGGAATTTCAGGTACTGAAACAGACCAGAAGAGAGATATTTCTGGGAAAAGGAGGCTTCCCAGCTCTCTCAAATCAAACCATGTGGGTTATCATCTACCCAACCTACTCTGGGTCAGTGCAACTTCATCCCAGCTTTCTTAAGTACGCCCATAATATACCATATATTTATGTTTGCAATGAATCCTAAGTAAGACCCTGTAAGACATACTGAATCATAAGAAAACTCTGTTCAATAAATGTCACTTGAGCAGAAAAGTGAGCTCATATGTTTAAGAGCTTTCCAATAAGGCAACGAAATGGGATTTTTCCCAGCTTATTCATCATTGGATCAGAAAATTTTTTTCAGAAAATATTTTGATTAAGCTTTGACCAAATTATTTCAGCATAATTCTCATTCAGAGAGGACTGATTTATTTTGCCACAAGTAGTTAAAATTTAAATGGGTAGTCCCAACCAAAACTCAAGCCAGCCTTAGGCTTCTTAACTGCTCATTCTTACCACTCAAAAGGATTTTCAGGAACTTCTCTCATCTCTTTGTTTCTGCATTTAGCGAGACAGGGTATGGTTAAGTCAACAGAACAGTCTTTTGGCTGTAGGTCCGTATACTCTCCAAATTCATTGTTTATTCAGTCACCCAATGGACTACTAGGTCTAGTGGACTACTGGCAGTGATGGCTACTATGAACCAGGACTGTTGCTACTGCTGGCGGTACAATGGTGAGCAGAATCAGAGCTAGCCTTTGTCCTCATGGAGTATAGAATTTTGCTAACCATGACAAGTTCTTGTGTGTTATCAACAACAGTGTGTTGACTGCAGGAGAGAAAGGCTAGAATTTGTACTGCACTGGGGAGGGCCTCCAAATTACAGTGATCTATGATGAGAAGGGACTAAAACATAGTAATTCTTGATCAATAGCTAAGAAACCATGTATATTGATTATCTTTTATGCCCTTTAGACCAGGTAATTTTCCCCCCAATATTGTATGCTGAGAAGTTAATATTTGCAACTTTTGCACTGGCCTGTGTGTAACACAAGTTTGATGAACTTTCAGAGCTGGAAGAGAACTTCGAGATCAATAGTATTTAACCTTTTTCAACCCCAGTACACCTGAAGGTTATAATACACATAATGGCTCACTTCTAACAATGATGGCTGCAGGTGGGAGATGATGTAGAATTACATTCTTGGTGGTGGAGGCAGGAAGGGTTAAATATACTTTTAAAAAGCTTGTTCGTTCTTATATATTCCTACTCAGTCCCCAGAGGAGAATCTCTGAGTGAAGAGAGGTAAAATAATCTGCCAGAGATTACATAAAGTCAAGACTAGATCCAAATTCTCTGATTCCCAGTGTAATGCTCTTTCAACTATACCAAACTACTAATTTCAATGAAACAAACCCAAGTTTTAGTAACAAAAGCTTGTTTTATATGTCTACATGCTGAAAACTGGTCAGAGGGCCTCATAAAAGGTTCAAACCAATCAAAGACTTGATAATCCCACTTGTCTTTGAAGCTGTGGTTTAAAAAACACCAAGAATTCAGAGATGATAATGAGGGCTTCAGGAAACCTAAACCAGATATGCCAATAAAGGAAAACTGTTCCTCTACTCACACCACTTTAGACACCAAACATGTACGGTTTCCACACCAAGCAATTCATTTCTCTGCAGACACCAACTGGGTGTCCTACAATTTAGTTCAATTCTGATACTAATTACCCAGAGTTAGCACAGACCCTAGAGGTCAAGGGTTAGGTCCCACAAGACTGCCCCCTTCAGACAGCAGTTGCAAATATTAGGTGCTGCTCACTTCTATCTGACTTGGCTACAACTTGGGGGTTCCTGCAACCCCCTCCTCAAGTTTGATAATTTGCTATAATGGCTCACAGAATTTGGAAACACTCTACTTTTGTTTACCAGTTTATTATAAAGGACATAGATGAACAGCCAGCTGAAGAGGTACCATAGGGTGAGGTCCAGAAGGGTCTCAAGCACAGAAGCTTCTGTCCCCATGGAGTTGGGGTGCACCACCCTCCTGGCACGTGGATGTGTTCACCAACCTGGAAGCTCACCAACCTTGTAGTTTAAGGATTTTTATGGAGGCTTCATCACATAGACATGATTGATTATTAACTCAATCTCTGGAGGAGGGAGGAGGGGGGATGGGGGATGGGGGATGGGGCTGAAAGTTCCAAGCCTCTAATCATGGCTTGGTCATTAACAGCCCCCATTCTGAAGATTATGTAGTAAAACACAATTTACCTTGAAGCTCACAGAACCTCACTGAAACTAAATTCTCTACAATAGATATTTAAGAATGTAAATTTTTCCCACTGTTTCCATCGGCCTAGTTCTTCCATCTCATATTCTCAGGTAAGCTTTACAATTAAATTGTCATCTTTTATGAATTCATTTGGGAATCTGCTGTCCTTGAATCAGCTTTGTCTGTATTAGGTTTCCTACAGAACAGGTAATAATTTGATCAATACCCAAGGTCACTAATATCCTTAGTTTATACCAATCAGTGATCTAAATATTATTAACAAGTCACTTCACTTAAATGCTAAAAGCCTACAAATGGCCTGTGGCTTGCTTGGTTCCATCCGTATTGCTTACTGAAGGACTCTTATTGAAGAACTAGTGTGAATTTTCTTTTACACCCACAAAGCCTATTTATTACCTCAGATAACCAACTCAATATTTATGAAGAACAAACATCTTCCATACTAAAAGACTCTATTAGACAAAATTTTACTCCCTGATCATACTAAAAAATATTAGAAATAAATTATTTCCTCTGCCATCAATTGTATCTTCAGTATTTAATAAAGTTCTGTTCCATAAGATGCTTCCCTGATTATTTGTATAGATTGGTACTCAAAACATTTATGTAAAAAGGGTTTGTATATGAACAATACAGTTCATGTTTACAAAACTCATTAAGTCTTTGACCCAAAATTAATGCAAGTTTGTGAGCTCATGTGTATCACTTATTTCAAGCAATATTCGCAGCATAAAATTCAAATTAAAAAATAATTTGAAGAGTCACTTGGAGTTCATTAGATTTTATGACTAGTATCATTTAAGACACTTCCCTAAATGAGCTCAAGTTTATACTAATTTCCTTTTGTTCTCCACTTAATTAGCAATTCAGAAGATTTTTAAAGATTTTAGCTGCAGTTCAAGCTTCACTAATTTTATTGACTTTAGAGCTACCAAAAACTGAGAAATGTCATTACTAAGGTTTTTAAGGCTTAAGTGAACGTCTAACTGATTTGAAAGAAAAACTGGGAGATTCTTTCAACATTTTATTTTTTAGTTTCTGAAATACAAATTTTGATTTGTATTTGTATTTTAACAAGCTTGACATTGTTTTTCATACAGGACGACTCAATGTAGGTACTTTTAAAGAAACCATACATCTTTTTTGGAGGGAAACAGTTCATCAAAGAAACACTGGGCTATTGTTTTTCATTATTTTAGAGCATGCCCTCTACCTTAAAATTTGGTCCACTAAAATATATCAGCATCCCTCTAATCACAAAAATAAATTAAACCTCATGGTTGAAAAAACAGAAATATTTGGCATAGGCCTGAGTGAGGCTTGAAAAACAAGTTAGGATGTGTTTCAACTGTACAGGGGAACATTATAGAATCCACTTAGAACGATCTAGCACAACAACTGCCCTGTTGTTATTGGGGTTGTTCTGCCTCAGAGAGGGACAGAAGGTGCATTGGGAGGGTGCTGAAGATTCACAATAGCCAGAGAATCACATACTCAAAATTAATCCAGATTCAATACAGAATAATATATGATAATAGTAGAACAACCTCAACAGTAATTTAATGCCTGGAAAGACAGTTGTAAGCTTAGAACAAGTACCTCAGCAGGAACAACAGTCAACATGTTTATAAGACTGGGAAGGTGAGAAAACGTCCTATGTCATAAATGATGCCTTATGCACAAGTACATGAGTTTCCAGGACACTGGGGACAACAATAAAACTGTATTACAAAGTAAGAATAAATCCAAGCTGCTTAACCTTCCACCATTCTCCTGAGTATTAAACCCAGGCCACCTTTGGCCACTTGCAGGGGTGTCTTTTCTTCTTTATTTTCAATGTAAATACTTGCTCCGTGGGATACCAGCAGTTTTGCTTCTTCCACTCTCTCCTCATCACAGGCTAAGTGTCTGAAATCAGGGACCACAAAGACCAATTAATCACTACCAATTCCACCTAACGGTTAGGATTTCCTGTTAGGTAGTCTAAAGTACACATTATTAGGCAGTGGTAATACTGGAAAGTTATTTAATCAGCAAAGAAAACTCAGTTTGCATGGTGAAAACTGTTTATAAGTTAAAATTCAGTGGAATAGAGTTATGATACCAGATCGTAAATCATAATTCTAGTCCTAGTTACAATAGAAGGGATCTAAATGCCAGCCTAAGGAACAACTTCCTCATTTTATAGAGATTAGTAGTAGTTTACCCCAAACACTATATGTAATAATTCAGGGTTAGAATTTTAAAAAGCCCCAATTCACATTCTGTTAATAGCAATCTGTGTGGCTTGAAGTTTGGAAAAGCGGTTTAAAAGATTTTGTCTCATCTGATCCATGATCTACCTTGTAAGTTAGCAAGGTATTATTATCACCATTTAATGTTGAAATGGTGACAGAGTTTAAAGTTCTTGCCCATGCTGACATGGCGGAGCAGTAAACTGAGTGAAGAAGGACACTAACCTTTGTCTGGCACTAACAGTTTGCCTGGCAGGGTATTAGGCACTTTACATGTTATTTTACTTAAACCTCACAACAATCTAGTGAGGAAGGAATTACTATCCTCATATTACAGATGAGAAAATTAAGACTCAGGAATGTTAAGTAACTTCTATAAGTTGATTAATATAAGTATTTAACATAGTTAGTAATGGCAGAGTTTGAATTGGATGAATAGCAGCTAGCTATTCTAAATCCTATACTCTTCCCAGGACCCTATACTGTCTCCTAGATTTCCTCTAGGCCATCCTGCCTTTTTAGTTATGGAGAAAGAGCTAGAATAGAATATTCTAGAAACAGAAAGGTCTTTCTAAACAGTGTCTTTTAGAATTACAGGAAAGATTTTTTTTTTAAACTAAGAGTTAAGAAAACAATACTTTTAAAAAGTTGGTTTAAAGTCAAACTGGAAAAGGTTGAACCTCATTCTGGACTAAAAAGACAACTCACAGAATTTCTGGTTCAAAAAATGGTCACCATTCAACAAAGAAGAAAAGCGGCCAAGTACTGTGGAAAAAATATCAAGGTAGAGGCCAGCTTCAGGTCATATACATAAATCAGTTCCAGATGAATTTAAGAGTTAAATGCAAAATAGTAACAATAACCCTTAACCAAAACCAATGAAATGTTAAAAAAAACCTACAATAAAACATAGGAGAAGAATATTTAACTAATTTCAGGGTGAGGAATAACTTTCCAGTCATGAAGAAAGATTAATAGGTTTGACTACATAGAAATTAAAAACTTCTGTTATTTAAAAAATTCATGAACAAAATGAAAAGACAAACTGGGAAAATATTTTCAACTAACATTGCAGAAGGTTAATATTTTTAATATGTCAAGTAAAGAGTACTTAAAAACCAGTAAAAACAAATTAATTCTCCAAAAGGAAAAGAGAAAGGGACACAAAAAGTTACAATTAGAGAGGAAATATAAGTAGCCACAAGGCATTAAAAAATGTTCAAATTTACTGATAATAAAAAATGTAAATTACAACTATAAATAGCATTTTTACATAACAGAAGGATAATTTTAGTGTTGCTGTGGGGGTAATAGGCACTCTTAAACTACCGTTGGGAGGGTACAATGATACAACTCCTCTGGAAACAATCTGGCAATATATAGCAATAGTCTTCAAATGTATTTGCTGACCCAGCAATTCGACTTCTAGGAGTCCATACTAAGGTAATAACCAGAAATGTGGCCAAAGGTTTTCATACAACATTGGTCAATGTAGCATTATTTATAATAGTGGAAAACTAAAAAAAAATTGAATACACAGTAACAGAAGAATGATTAAATTATGGCAGATCCATAAAATGGTATTGTATATAACCAGTACAAAATTTTAAACATATTAAATGATATTGGAAAATGCTCACAATATAAGGTGAAAAGAACAAAATATAAAACTAATAAAAGTACATACATAGTAAGACCCCAATTTTGTTTAAAAAAAGTGTGTAAAATGTACACATTTGCATATAAAAAACTGGGAGGAAATACACAAAAATGTTATCAGTGGTTATTTCTGGGTGGCAAGATAATAGGTAACTTTTATTTTTCTCTTTATACTTTTGTGTACTTTCAAATTTTTCCAATTAATATGTATTGTATTTGTAAGTAGAATGAAAAAAGATATGATATGTAAGAATTATTGCATGAGGGCTAATGTCAAGTAGAATATAAATGACTGCTACTTGTCACTTACAAAGGAGTGTTACCCTCAGTGTCTTGGATGTTTGTGGATGCTTTGTAGTACAGAAGGATATGAATCATCTTCAAGTTACCCTTGGCTGCTGCCCGGTGCATTGCTGTAGCCTCATAATGGTCCTTAGCATCTGGATTAGCGCCGCCTTCCAGTAACATGACAGCAATCTGGAAAGAGAAGAAAACAATGCAGAGGTCTATTTGTGTTTGTGTATAGGTTTAGAACTCAACAGAAGTAGCGAAGGGATGGAACCATACCTCATGCCTGTTTTTGGAAGCTGCATAATGTAGGGGAGTACAGCCATTTTGATTGACAGCATTCACTTGAGCACCTTTTCCCAGAAGGGCTTTTACAATCTCATCCCGGCCAGCAGAAGCAGCAATATGAAGAGGAGACCAACCTGCCTATAAAAGAAGTGGGCAGTACAAAAACCAGGGGAAAAAGGCACAGGGATTAATGCTTAACATTTAGGCAAGGTTTACAAAGAGCTTTACAAAGGGAAAGGAATCTTGGCCTACAAAAAAAGTTCTATTCTTATTCTTCAGAAGTCTAATCCTAATAAAACCAATACCATTGCAATAAATCTCTTTCTATAACAAAAATGGTACCTAGGCCCTCACTATTCAGGGAACATTCACCAAAAAAAAAAAAAAAAAAATTCCAATATAATAAAAAGGGTTTATAGTCTTTTAGGGTTCACCATAGTAAGCCATGGTCTGTATGTTTACCTTAAATCACAGATTATAAGTGGCAAAACTAATATTTTAAAATAATGAAACCACTAGTCTCTTGATCACCAGGGCCATGCTGTAACTTCTTAGTTGTAAAGGTTACAATTTTGCTTATGAGCTTAATACTCAGGCTTCGGTAAACACCAGTCTGGAGTCTAAAGATAACTGGTAAGTTATCAACTCTGCCTAGTACTCACATCATCTTTATCATTCACTGGCACGCCAAGCTGCAACAAGAATTCAACAATTTCTGTATGTCCGGCTGAGCATGCCCAATGCAAGGCAGTTCTGCTGTCCTACATGAGAAACAGAGAAAAAGATAAACATTCTTGAAGAGACACAGAAATAAGACAAAAAAGCAGGAAAAAAACAACACTGGTACTGGCAAACCCATAGTTTAAAAAGAAGAAATGGAGAGCACTGGATCCTCAGGTAGGTAACCTTAAACTATATTGCTTACTAATATAAGAGAGACCAAGGTTTTAGTAACATGGGGAGAATAACATCAATAAACCTAATTAATTCTGGGCAGATTATGGTGATGGAAGTAGTAGAGCAAGAAACTAATTTCAATGCTCTGGTAGATATAGAGGTTTGGCTATTTACTATTACATTATGTACGTACTTCTATGTCAGGCACTGTGCTGGAGTTTTACATGCATTGTTTCATTTAATCCCTACCATCCTATACAGTGGTTATTATCCTTGTTTTACAGATAAGGAAACTAAGACTCCTCAGGGTAAGCAACTTGTCTAAGGTCACATGGCTTGTAAACGGTGAAGTTGGGACACAAACCTTGTCTGACTTTGAAATCTTTACTACCACACTGACTTCAAGTTAGATGCTCTGGAAAGAACACATGAATCTTATTGGGGAAGTAATGTTCATAAAACTATTTGAAATTATGTAATCAGTTAGAAAACATACTACACACAGAATTAGAGACCAACAAAATTTCTATTTATAAAAAGTAATAAGCTAGTAGCCATATTTCTCAAAGGGAATTCCTCTTTGCAGTGACTGCTATATTTCTTAGTCAGCACTATGTAATATGAAATGGTATTTTAAAGTCTCTTACAAAGAATTTCAAACACATAAAAATAGAGGGACTATAATAGAAACCCACATGCCTATTGCCTAGATTTAACAATAAATATTTTGCCCTAGTTGCTTCACCTAGTTTTTTGCCTTGCTGAAGTTTCTTAAAACAAATCCTAAATATGACCTTTCACACCTGAATATTTGATTTTCTAAAAATTAAGTATATTTTCTTATATGAGACCATTGTCACACCTATTAAAATTAACACTAACCCCTTTATAACATCTAATACCCAGTCTGTATTCAGATTTCCCCAACTGTCCCCCAAATGTCTTTTTGTGTTGGTTTAAATCAGGAACCAAACAAGGTCCACAAATAGCATCTGGTTATGTTTCTTAAATCTCTTGATTCTGAATAGATCCTTCCCTTTATAAGCCACTGACTAGGCAAAAGAATGATTAAATTTTCCATGGAGTATTATTAAATCTTAACTTAATATGAATTATTAAATTTAAATTTAAATTATTAAATATTACCAGACCATAATGAAGGTAAAAGTAAAGCCATTTTCAGGTTGAGTAATAAAGGAGAGTTCCAGAAAAGAGAAAACTGTCTCCTGACTTCAAATTTTCTTCCAAAAGAGACAAAATAGAGATTTGTAAGTATAAGATACTGTCTCTCTAGTGCTTAGCACAGTGCCTGTCAAACAGAAAGCAATCTATAAATATTTGTGGGTTTATTAATGGTACCGTGAATCCTTCTAGAAACTCAGTGTGAGAGCATGATAGTCCTTTGAGCAGGAGGACAGAAACACTTCCCAACATCCATTCACTTTTGTTCGCCTCTGCTCAGAATGTCTTTCATTCCCCGTGAAAATCCTACTCATCCTTTAAAGTCTAACCTTTCCTCCTTTGCAAAGCCTTTTCCAATTACCACCACATTAGGCATCGGGTCCTCCTATTATGTGTTCTGTAAAGCACCATGTAAACTTCTCTCCCAAGTATTAAGCGCACAATTTGTAATCGGACAAATGCTTTTGTGATTACTTGATTGTCTGCTTCTTCCACTCGATCGTATCCCCAGCTCTTAGCAAACTGCCTGGCCCAGAAGAGAGGTTTCGTTACACGTGTTTCATAGAACACAGTCTCCAGTAAAGGTAAAGAAACCCATATAAAAAGCTTTCCCCCTCATGGATTGGGCATTCCTGAGAAACGCGGTAGACGTTCTAGAAATATCCAAAACTCAGCGAGCTAAGGGCCGGGCCAAAAAAAAAAAATAAACACACACACACACTTGAGGTCTGCAGGGCTAGCTCCTGCAACAGGATTGCGAGTCCCGAAGTGACCCCGGGGGACTGCTGGGGCGGCAGGGGCGGGGATCTGCCCCTCGCAGAACCGACCTCCGCTTGGGCCGGGCCCGGGAAGCCACGTAGGGCTTCGCCGATAGAACCGGCTGCGGAGAAGCCCTAGCGCCGCTTTACCTGGTCAGTTCTAGTTGCCAGGGATTTATCGGCCAGGATCCTCTCCTTCAACTCCTCTAGCTTCCCGCTATAGGCCAGGTTACACACCAATAGGTTAGACACACACCCCTCCATTTCGCCTTCCCAGGATCTCCGCGAAGCGCAAGCAACGCCCGCCTCACGTCGCCGGATCCGGCTGCCAGTCAAAAGAGCAGGCAGAACTACACCAATCACCGACCTTCCTCGTTCTCATTTCTTTTACCATCGCGCGGCGCCTCTGGGAGTTGCAGTTTGAGGGAAGTTCCAGGCGGGGAGGCGCCTTTGCCGCCCTCACCGACTCGGCCCCTAGCAGCACAGAACTACAAGTCCCAGGGTTCCGTGCGCCCGTCCGTAGTCAAGTTGCCGGTGGAATTGGCCCACGATGACAGCTGGAGAATGGAGTCAGGTACGGGGAGCGGCTTCGAGTGGAACTGTGTGTGAGAGCCGGGGTGGGTGGTCGCTGTGGGGCCATTGAGTCGTACGCATGAAACGGTTGCGGGGGCAGGGCAAGAGAATTATGGGAGCCTAAAGGTCCTGTCTCCTGGGGTGCCTGACTTGCAGTGGCAGGCGGAAGGGACAACAGTTGGAGCTGAGTACTACCTCCTGAGCAAGAACCAGTGACTGAGGCTACCCTCCCCCTGTCTGCCACTGCCCAGGGAGTGGAGAGAAGTAGGGGTTAATTACTCTGACATCTCGGCGGAGTGGCATCAGGGTAGGGTTCTGCCACAGCAGTGACAGCATATGACACCATACTAAGGTGATGTGCCAGGGTGATGCCAAAGGCAGGGTGTGATGCTGTGGGAGCCACTTGATATCTAAGAGACCTTGGTGAGTCCTAACGTGGTGACATCACAACCTGATGAGGGTCATCTTAGGGATACTGGGATGTGTTGTTGGCACTTTAATATCATGATATTAACGATGACATCGAGGCTTTGCTAGAACTATTAAGCTAATAGTGCTTCTTTTTATGGAAATCCCAAATGGTGTCATAGCAGAAGCAATGGAAGGCTTGTCCTTTATAAGGCATATCCAGAAGGGCATTATGCCAAAACTAGATAATGATAAGAATATATTCAAGAAAGAGACTGAATGTGTTTATGTTTATCCTGTTACGGTGTAGAAATAAGGCTTGGCAAACTTTCTGTATAGAGGCAGATAATAAATATTTTAGGCTTTGTGGGCCAAAAGGCAATATTGAGGATATTTTGTAGGTACTTATATGACAAGAGAGGAAACAAATTTCAACAAATGTTTAGTGATGAAATTCAAAATATAATAATAATAATAATTGAGTACCTTTTTGTAATACAGGACTACAAACGAGAAGAATGGAATTCTTTTTGGGGGGATAACATTTTGCTTAATTGGGGCTCAAAGTTAGAGTTCCCTATCATCAAAATTGATTCCAAATGTTCCTCTGTTAATGCTGATTTGTAGTAAGATTTTATCTATTTAGTCTTTAAAAATATCTTTTTACACAGATAGGTACTGCCAAATACTGATATCAATCCAGGAACATATACTTTTAAATTTTTATTTAAATAAAGTTTTTAAAATTTCAGAATAGTTTTAGATTTATGGAAAAGTTACAAAATTAGTACAGAGTTCCCGCATACCACTGACCCAGTTTCCCCTACCATTTTCTTTGCATTTGAACAGCTTTATTGAGATACATTTTATATATTCTAAAATTCATCTATTTCAAGTGCAGAATTAAATGATTTTTAGTGACTTTATTCAGTGGGGCAACCATCACCATAAATCAGTTTTAGAACATTTTCATTCCTCCAATAAGATCCCTCATGTCCATTTACAGTTAATCCCCATTTCCACTCCCAGCCCCAGACAACCACTAATATACTCTTTTGTCTCTATAAATTTACCTATTCTGGACATTTCATGTAAATGAAATCATACAATGTGTGGTCTTTTGTGTATAGCTTCTTTCACTTAGCATAATATTTTTGAGGTTCATCCATATTGTAGCATGTATCAGTACTTGCTTACTTTTCATTGCTGAATAGTATTCTATTTTATGGATATAACACATTTTTTCCTATCTACTCCCCAGTTGATAGACATTTAGGTTGTTTCCAACTTTTGGCTATTGTGACTAGTGCTGCTAAGAACATTTGTGTGTAAGTCTTTGTGTGGACATACACTTTTATTTCTCTTTGGTAGATACCTAAGGGTGGAATTACTGGGTTATAGGGAAAATATATGTTTAACTTTTTAAGAAACTGCGTATCTGTTTTGCAAAGTAGCAGCACCATTTCCACTAGCAATGTATGAGGGTTCCTGTGTTTCTCCACATCCTTGTCAACATTTTTTAATTTACTGTGTTTTTTATTAAAGTCATTCTAAGTGGATGTGAAATGATATCTCATTGTGATTTTAACTTGTGTTTCCCTAATGACTGATTATGGTGAGCATCTTTTCATGAACTTAATAGCCATTTGTATATCTTCTTCGATGAAGTGTCTGTTATATCTGTTTTCCATTTTTAGATTGGATTATTTGTCTTCTTATTGTTTAGTTATAAGGATTGTTTATATATTCTAGATACAATCCCTGTCAGGTATATGATATATACATATTTTCTTCCAGTATTCTGCTTGTCTTTTCCTTTTCTTAATGGTGTCTTTTGAAGTAAAAAGTTTTGAATTTCGATGAGGTCCAAGTTTTCATTTTTTTCTTTTCTGGACCATGCTTTTAGTGTTGTACCTAAGAAGCCTTTGCTTAATCTAAGGTCTCGATGAATTTTTCCTATGTTGTTTTCCAAAAGTTTTGTTGTTTTATCTCTTACATTTCAGTTTATGACTCATTTTGAGTTAATTTTTCTGTATGGTGTGAGGTGAGGGTCTAAGTTCATCTTTTTCCATGTGGATATCCAAATTGTCCCCGCACCATTTGCTGAACCTCGTATCATTAACATCTTACATGCTATGCTATATTGGTCACAACTAATAAACCCACACTGGTATATTACTATTAACTATACCCTATACTTTTTTCCAAGTTTACTAGTTTGTCTCTGGATGGTATGCCATCCAGCATACCACATTATATTTAGTCATTGTGTCTCCTTAGCCTGTTTTGGTATGTGACAATTTTTCAGACTTTTCTTGTTTTGATGACCTTGGTAGTTTTGAGGAGTACTGGTCAGGCATTTTGTAGAAAATCCCTCCATTTGAGTTTGTCTGATGTGTTTTTCATGGTTAAACTAGGGTTATGTTTTTGGATGGAAGTCTACAGAGGTGAAGTGCCATTCTCATCATATACTATCAAGGGTACACAAGCATATGATTTTAATAAGCATATCCATGGCTTGGAATAGAATTCTATTAGATTCTTCTCTTAATATTGCCTTTTAGCATGTCATTACATTGCAGGTTAATAAATTCCAGTTGAAGATTTGGTGAAAGCTGCTCAATTGCACAGTTAAGTGCATTTTGGAATATGGAAATATCCTTTGCACTTGCCTCAAAGTCCAAAAACCACTGCTGGGCCTGTAGTTTAAACTTGAATATATATATGTATATATATATATGGCAAATTTGTGTGGGAATGGAGATATTTCTTCTTGTTTTAACTATTTTTTTAGAAGTCAGCTTTATTGTGGTGTCATTTGCACATAGTAAATCTTACCCTTTTAGGTGGAAAGTTCAATGTACTTGGGTAAATATATACTGTTATGGAACTACCACCACAATCAAGATATAGAATATTTTTATCACTCCCAAAAATTCTCTCATGCTTCTTTTTTTTTTTTTTTTTTTGAGACAGAGTCTTGCTCTATTGCCCGGGCTAGAGTGAGTACCGTGGCATCAGCCTAGCTCACAGCAACCTCAAACTCCTGGGCTTAAGCGATCCTCCTGCCTCAGCCTCCCGAGTCACTGGGACTACAGACACGCGCCACCATGCCTGGCTAATTTTTTCTATATATATATTTTTTAGTTGTCCAGATAATTTATTTCTATTTTTAGTAGAGACGGGGTCTCGCTCTTGCTCAGGCTGGTCTCGAACTCCTGAGCTCAAGCAATCCACCCGCCTCGGCCTCCCAGAGTGCTAGGATTACAGGCGTGAGCCACCATGCCCGGCCTTCTCATGCTTCTTTGTGATCACTTCTCTCCCCCCAATCCCAGCTCTTGACAACTACTGAACTGATTTCTGACTTTGTGTAATAGCTTTGCTATTTTTAAGTGTACAGTTTAATGACTATAAATATTTATAGACTTGTGTTACCATCACCACATTTTTATGTTAAATAACTTCCATCACCCCAGAAAGAAACCTCATGCCTATCTTTAGTCCTCCCCATTTCCACCCTTAGCCCTAGGTAACCACTAATCTATTTTATGTTTCTATAGGTTTTCATTTTCTGGACATTTAATATAAATAGAATAATATAGTATGTGGTCTTTTTTTTTTTTTTTTTTTTTTGAGACAGAGTCTCACTTTGTTGTCCAGGCTAGAGTGAGTGCCGTGACGTCAGCCTAGCTCACAGCAACCTCAAACTCCTGGGCTTAAGCGATCCTCCTGCCTCAGCCTCCCAAGTAGCTGGGACTACAGGCATGCGCCACCATGCCCGGCTAATTTTTTCTATATATATTTTTAGTTGTCCAGATAATTTATTTCTATTTTTAGTAGAGACGGAGTCTCACTCAAGCTGGTCTTGAACTCCTGACCTTGAGCGATCCACCCGCCTCGGCCTCCCAGAGGGCTAGGATTACAGGCGTGAGCCACCGCGCCCGGCCAGTATGTGGTCTTTTATATCTGGCTTTTTTCACTTAGCATAATGTTTTCAAGGTTCATCCATGTTGCAGCATGTATCCGTATTTCATTCCTTTCTATGGCTGAATACTATTCTAGTTTATGGATGTAATACATTTTGTTTATCCTTTCATCAGTTTATGGGCATTTGTGCTGTCACCTTTTGGTTATTATGAATAACGCTGCTATAAACACTCGTGTACAAGTTTCTGTGCAGGCATATAATTTCATTTTCCTTGGATATATATCTGGAACTGCTGGGTTATATGATAACTCTATGTTTAACTTTTTGAGGAACTTCCAGACTCTACCAAAGTGGCTGTACCATTTTACCTTCCCACCAGCAATTGTTTGAGGGTTCAAATTTCTCCACGTCTTTACCAATACTTATTTATGTCTATCTTTTTTATTACAGGCATTCTAGTGGCTGTAAAGTAGTGTCTCATTGTGGTTTTGTTATTTTGGCTTGGGACAGCATGGGAAGTATATAAAGCATCTTTACATTACTTGTGATTCAGACAATGTTAATTGTTGAAATGACTTTACTACAGTGTAAGTTTCACATATAAGCATTGTTTTGTCTTGTAATTTTCGGTTATCAAGTCTGCAGCAAAAGTTAATTTCCAGAGCCATTAAGTGTTCCATAATAGTGGTTGAGGGCAATTCTCCCAACCATTTAAAAATGTAAAAATCATTCTTACCTTACTTGCCATACAAAACCATGAGATGGGTTGAATTTGACCTGCCAGCCATAGTTTGCTGATGGCTGCTATAGAGCAAAAGTGCCCTGTATGTAGTAGGTACTCAATAAATATTTATCCAGTTAATTATGGAGGTACAGTAGGCCTATTGTGTGGTATTCAGAAAGAATTGGGTATAGTGCCATTTCACCATAATAATACAGCAAGGAATTGGATTGACTGCTAGAAACAGCTGGGAAAACAACTCCAAGTGCCTCTCCTGCTGAGTGACTTGTTTGGGTAATCTTCTTTTATAAACAGTATATTGTGCTTTTAGTTTATTTGATATGTCATGGTGGTTAACCTTCAATTCCGAGTCCCTTAAGGCCAAGGGTAAGGTACACTTTGACCTTTTCAAAGCTGCAAGACAAATAGATCTCAAAGGACAAGGTCTCTTTTCCTTTTTTGCTGGCCCCAAATTATATATAGGATGATGTGGTTGGTGTTTATGTCCATCAAGAGTCAATAGGGGGCCGGGCGTGGTGGCTCACGCCTGTAATCCTAGCACTCTGGGAGGCCGAGGCGGGTGGATTGCTTGAGCTCAGGAGTTCGAGACCAGCCTGAGCAAGAGCGAGACCCCGTCTCTACTAAAAATAGAAATAAATTATCTGGACAACTAAAAAATATATATATAGAAAAAATTAGCCAGGCATGGTGGCGCGTGTCTGTAGTCCCAGTGACTCGGGAGGCTGAGGCAGGAGGATCGCTTAAGCCCAGGAGTTTGAGGTTGCTGTGAGCTAGGCTGATGCCACGGCACTCACTCTAGCCCGGGCAACAAAGCAAGACTCTGTCTCAAAAAAAAAAAAAAGAAAAAGAAAAAAAAAGAAAAAGAGTCAATGGGAGCCCTGTTAGGGTCTCCTTCGCTTGCTGCTTATATAATTGAATGTTTCTTATTGGCTTTTCCACTGTTCACCTGGATTCTAGGTCCTAGAACAAGCCAAATTCATCTTCTTGACTTAAACAATAATGCTAATAATAACTAGCATTTATAGAACACATGTCAGATATTGAGTTTGTATCATGTAATCCTCACAAAATTCTATGACTATTATCCTCCAGCCCCTACATTTCTTAAAATGAGAAAACAGGTACAGAGAAGTGAAATAACATGCCCAAGGTCATGCAATTTAATAAAGGTTGGAACTAAAATTGACATCCAGGCCTATTCTAAACCAAAGCCCTAGCACTGAATCACTGCAACATACTGCTAAATATTGCTGAAAATGGAATAATATGTAAATACAAAGCACAGTTAATGCAATATCAATTGTTGTCAGAGTTCTTAGGGCTCTAACTCTACCTATGATTGTGGGGAAATGACATGTTCATGCCTTAAAGCAATGGTCCCCAAACTTTTTGGCACCAGGGACCGATTTCATGGAAGACAATTTTTCCATGGACAGGGGATGGGGCGGGGCAGTTGGAGCTCAGGTGGTAATGGGCAGCCCGGTTCCTAACAGGCCATGGACCAGTACTGGGGCATGGCCCGAGGGTTGGGGACCACAGCTCTAAAGCGGCACTATCCAATAGAACTTTTTGTGATGATGGTAAAGTTCTATGTCTACACTGTTCTAGTATGGGAGCCACTAGCCACATGTGGCTATTGTGCTTGAAATGTCTCTAGGAACTGAATTTTTAATTTCATTTAATTTTGATCATTTTAAATTTAAATAGCTTTATATGGCTAGTGATTATCATTTTGGACAGTGCAGAGAGAGGTAATTTCCCCCCGTTTTCTCCTTTCTAATTATCACTAAATATTTTACCCAATACAAATATTCTTTTCATAACACAACTGAAAATGAATATATTCAATAGTGAAAAGCAATTTGAGGCCACCTTACACAGGGTATATGTAAATCAATTAACTGCATGACAATTGCAGGAATAGGTTCTAAGTTATCCAGCATGAAACTTCTCCATTCCCACTACTTATTAGACAAAAGTTTGAGCAACTGGCTTGAAAACCCCTTGCCATGGATTTTTTATTGTTTGCAAATGTAATTTATAGTCATACTCACCACCTACCTCCAGCATTAGTAACCTCTAACAAATACTAATTTGTTCTCCTTCTCTGTAATTGTCATTTTAAGAGTTTTTATAAATGGGGTAATAAAGTATGTGAGCTTTTCCAACTTTTTTTTCACTTAGCATAATACCCTTGAGACTCATTCAAGTTGATATCAGTAGCTTTTATTGCTGAGAAATATTCCACAATATAGATATACCACAGTTTGTTTATCCATTCATCTATTGAGGGATTTCTGTTATTTCGAGTTTTTGTCTATTATAAATAAAACTGTTGTTAACATTTGAGTACAGGCTTTTGTGTACATGTAAATTTTCATCTCTGAGATAAATGCCTAGGAGAGTTATTGCAAGGTGGTATCGTAAGCACATGTTTAGTTTTAAAAGAAACTGACAAACTATGTTTCCAAAGTGGCTGTACCATTTTGCATTCTCACCAGCAGTGTATGAGAGATCCAGTTTCTCTGCATCCTTGCTAGCATTTGGTATTGTCACTGTTTTTTTTTTTTAAGTTTTAGCCATTTTGATTGATAGTTAGTGATATTATGATTTTATTTGCATTTCTAATGGCTAATAATGTGAACATTATATAATGTGAAACATCTTTTCATGTGTTTATTTTGCCATCCCTAAATCTTATTCAATTAAATATCTCTTCCTATCTTTGGCCCATTTTCTAATTATATTGTTTGTTTTTACTGTTGAGTTTTGAGTGTTCTTTATGTATGCTAGACATCAGTCCTTTGTCAGATATGTAGTTTGCAAATATTCTCTTGTCTTTTCATCTTCTTAATAGGATTTGCCATAGAGCAAGAGCTTTTAATTTTGATGATATCCATTATTTGTTATTGTGGTAAGAAAAAAGACATAGCAAGAGATCTAGTTGTTAACAAACTTTTAAGTATAGAGTACAATATTAACTATAAGCACAATGTGGTACAGCAGATCTCTAGAACTTTTTCATCTTGTATAACTTAAACTTTATACTTATTTAACAGCAACCCCCATTTCCCCTTCCCCAAGCTCCTGACAACTTCCATTTCACTTTCTGTTTCTATGAACGAAACTACTTTAGATAACTGATGCAAGTGGAATCATGTAGTATTTGCCCTTCTGACTTATTTCATTTAACATAAGGTTAACATAAGGTCAAGGTTCATCCGTGCTGTACCATATGACAGTATTTCTTCCTTTTTATGGCTGAACAATATTCCATTATATGTATATACCACATTTTCTTTATCAGTTTAGCTGTTGATGGGCATTAGGTTGTTTCCACCTCTTGGCTACTGTGAATAATGCTGCAGTGAACATAGGAGTGCAAATATCTCTTCAAGATCTTGATTTCAATTCTTTTGGTTACATACCCAGAAGTGGGATTGTTTGATCATGTAGTAGGTCTATTTTAATTTTTTGAGGGAACTCCATACTGTTTTCCATAACAACTACACCATTTTACATCCCCACTAACAGTACACAAGGGTTCCAGTGTCTCCACATCCTTTCCAGCACTTATTATTTCTTGTTTTTTTGATAATGACCATCGTAACAGATATGAAGTAATATCTCATTGTGACATTTCCATTTCCCTGACGATTAGTGATATTGAGGATCTTTTCATATATCTGTTGGCCACTTATATGTCTTCTTTTGGAGAAATGTCTATTCAATTCCTTTACCCATTTTTAAATTGGGTTATTTGGTGATTTTCTTGTTTTTTTGCTATTGAGTTATAGGAGTTAAATAATTTGGGTACTAACCGTTTAACAGATATATGGTTTGCAAGTATTTTCTTCTGTTTTGTAGGATGACTTTTATTCTGTTGAGTATTTCCTCTGCTGCATAGAAGCTTTTAAGTTTGATGTACCACTTATCTATTTTTCCTTTTGTTGCCTGTACTTTTGGCATCATATACAAGAAGTAATTGCCAAGACCAATATCATGAAGCTTTTCTGCTATGCTTCCTTCCAGGAATTTTACAGTTTCAGGTCTTATGTTTAAGTCTGCCATCCATTTTAAGTTGATTTTTCATATGGTATAAAATAAGTGTCTGATTTCATTCTTTTGCATGTAGCTATATAGTTTTCCTAGCACCAATTGTTGAAGAGACTACCCTTTCCCCATTGTATATTTTGGCACCATTGTCAGAGATCAGTTGACTCAGTTGACTGTATATGTGTGGGTTTATTGTCAGGCTCTCTATTCTGTTCCATTGGTCTATATGTCTGTCTTTATGCCAGTGCCATACTGTTTTGATTACTGTAGCCTTGCAATATTTTTGAAATCAGTAAGAATGAGTCCTCCAGCTTTGCTCTTTCTCAAGATTATTTTGTCTATTTGGGGTTCTTTGTGGTTCCATATAAATTTTAGGATTTTTTTTCTATTTTTGTAAAAAATGTCATTGTGATTTTGATAGCAATTGCATTGAATCTTTAGATCACTTTGGGTAGTGTGGACATTTTAATGATATGAAGTCTTTCAGTCCACGGACATGGCATATCTTCCCACTTGTTTTTGTCTTTCTTAATTTCTTTCAGCAATGTTTTGTAATTTTCAGTGTACCCGTCTTTGGCTTTCTTGGTTAAGTTTATTCCTAACTATTTTGTTTTTTGATGCTACTATAAATGAGACTGTTTTCTTAATTTCCTTCTCTGTTTCTTGTTAGCATATAAAAATACAACTGATATTTATATGTTGATTTTGTATCCTACAATCTTGCTGAACTTGTTATTAGTTCTAACAGGTTTTTTTTGGTGTGGAATCTTTAGGGTTTTCTACATATAAGAAACAGCATGCCATCTACAAATAGAAATAATTTTCCTTCTTCCTTTCCAATTTGAATGCCTTTATTTCTTATTCTTGCTCAATTGCTCTGTTTTTGCAAGCAATTGCAAAAGTTGCCTATTGTTCTGTTTTGTTTTGTCTTTCTTGCCTAATTGCTGTAGTAGTGCTTTCAGTACTGTGTTGGCTAGAAGTAGTGAGAACGGGCATCCTCATCTTGTTCCTCACCTTAGAGGAAAAGTTTTCAATTTTCCACTATTATGATGTTAGCTGTGGGCTTTTCATATATGATCTTTATTATTTTCAGGTACTTTTCTTCTATTCATACGTCATTGAGTGTTTTTATCATGAAGGGCTATTGAATTTTATCAAATAATTTTTCTTTATCTGTTGAGATGATCATGTAATTTTTTTAGCCTTCATTCTGTAAATGTGTATATCACATTGATTTTCATATGTTGAACCATCCTTGCATCACAGGGACAAATTCCACTTGTTCATGGTGTTTGATCCTTTTAATGTGCTGTTGAATTAGATTTGCAAGTATTTTCTTGAGGATTTTTGAATCTGTATTCATCAGGTATACTGGCCCATAGTTTTCTTTTCCTATAGTAAGTATTCTTTTTCTGGCTTTGGTATCAGGGTAATGCTGGCCTAATGACATGAGTTTGGAAGTGTACCTTCCTCTGAAATTTTTTGGAATAGTTTGAGAAATATTGGCATTGGTTCTTCTTAAAATGTTTGGTAGACTTCACCAGTAAAGCCATCTGGTCTTGGGCTTTTCTTTGTTGGGAGGTTTTTGATTACTGGTTCAGTCTCCTTACTAATTATAGGTCTACTTAGAGTCTTTATTTCTTCATGATTCAGTCTTGATAGGTTGTATATTTCTACAAATTTATCCATTTCTTCTAGGTTATCCAATTTGTTGGCTTATAATTGTTAAGAGTAGTCTCTTATAATCTCTTTTATTTCTGTGGCATCAGTTGTAATCTTCCTCTTTCATTTCTCATTTTATTTGTTGAGTCTTCTCCCTTTTTTTCTTAGTTAATCTAGGTAAAGTTTTGTCAATTTTGTTAATCTTTTTTAAAAAAACCGGCTCTTTGTTTTGTCAGTTTTTTCCTTTTCTAGTCTCTGTTTTGTTTATTTCTCTCTGATCAGAATTATTTCCTAACTTTGGACTTCTTCTTATTTTTTCTTCTTCTTATTTTTTTTGAAGTACATGTGTGTACCACCATACCACACTTGGCTAATTTTATTATTATTATTTTTTTTTGTAGAGACAGGGTCTCGCTATTTTGCCCAGGCTGGTCTTGAACTCCTGGCCTCAAGTGATCCTCCCGCCTTAGCCTCCCAAAGTGCTAAGATTACAGGCATGAACCACTGTGCCAAGCCAGTTTGTTCTTCTTTTACTAGTTCCTTGAGGTGTAAAGTTACTTTACTTGAGATATTTCTTTTTTTATTTAATGTAGGACTCTATTGCTATAAACTTCCCTCTTAGTACTACTTTAGTTACATCCCATAGTTTTGTTATGCTGTGTTTTGGTTTTCATTGTTTAAAGATATTTTCTAATTTCCCTTTTGATTTCTTCTTTGTCCCATTAGTTGTTTATGGATGTATTATTTAATTTTAACATATATGTGAATTTTCTAGTGTTCCTTCTACCATTAATTTTTAGTTTCATTCTTTTGTGGTTAAAAAATATACTTGGTAAGATTTCAATCTTTTGAAACATGTTAAGACATGTTTTGTTACCTAACGTGTGATCATTCTGAGTGTGCTTGAGAAGAATGTATATTTTGTTGTTGGGTGACAGGTTCTGTATATGTCTGTTAGGTCCATTTGGTCTATAATGTTGCTCAAGTCATCTGTTTCCTCATTGACCTTCTGTCTGAATATTCTATCCATTATTGAAAGTAGGGTATTGAAATCTCCTACTATTATTGTGTTGCTCTCTATTTCTCCCCTCACTTCTATCAATGTTGGACTCATATATTTGGATGTTCTGATGTTGGATACATATATATTTATAATTGTTATATCTCCTGGTAGTTTGACCATTTTATCATTATATAATGTCTTTCTTTGTCTCTTTTGAAAATTTTTTATTTAAAGTCTATTTTGTCTGATATAAATATGGCTGTCCCTGCTCTCTTTTGGTTACCTTTTACATAGAATATAATTTGTTATCCTTTCATTTTCAGCCTAGATGTGCCCTTAAATCTAAAGTGAGTTTCTTACAGACAGCATATAGTTAGATCTTGTTTTCTTTAAAAAAAAGTCAGCCACTCTCTGTGCCTTTTGATTGAAGAGTTTAATCTATTTATATTTAAAGTAATTATTGAGAGGGGAGGACTTACTATTGCTATTTCCTTAGTTGTTTTCTGTCTTGTAGCTTTTTTGTCCCTCTTTTTTTCTCTCGCACTCTTCCCTTGTGTTTCATTGATTTTTTTGTAGTGTCATGCTTTGATTCCTTTCTCACTTTCTTTTGTGCATCATTTAAAGGCATTTTCTTTGAGGTTACCATGGAGCTTACAGAAAATATCTTATGGATATAACAACCTATTTTAAGCTGAGACCAACTTCAATTGCATATAAATACTTGACACTTTTATATCCCTCCACCTTACACTTTATGTTATTGATGTCACAAATTACCTTTTTTATATTGTGTATCAATTAACATATTTAATAGTTATAGTTATTTTTATACTTTTGTTTTTAACTTATATATTAAAATTAAAAGCAATTTAACCATCAGTATTACAGTATCGTGTATTTATCTATGTATTTACCTTTACCAGTGAGCTTTATGCTATATGCTTTCATATGCTTTCATCTTGCTGTTTAGTATCTTACCATTTCAACTCAAATGATAAGCATTTCTCTTTAGCATTTCTTGTAAGGAAGGTCTAGTGGTGCTTTTGTTCATCTGGGAAAGTTGTTACTGTTCCTTCATTATTGAAAGTTTTTTTTTTCTTTCAGCACTTTGAATATGTTATTACACTCCTTTTTGATGTGCAAGGTTTCTGCAGAGAAACTCACTGATAATTTTATGGGTTTTTCCTTGTACATGATGAGTCACTTTTCTCTCACTGCTTTCAAAATTCTCTCTTGTCCTTGACTTTTGACAATTTGATTATGTTGATTATTGGTATGGATTTCTTTGGGTTTATCCTACGTGGAGTATGTTGGATTTCTTCAATCTAGACGTTCATTTCCTTTCCCAGATTTGGTATATTTTCAAATGTTATTTCTTTAAATAATATTTCTGTCCCTATCTCTGTCTTCCTCTCCCTCCCACTCCTTTTCCTTCTTGAAATTCCAAATGCATGTATTTGTTCACTTGATGGTGTCCCATAAGTCCCTTAGGCTTTCTTCATTCTTTTTCATGTTTTTGTTATTTTTCCTCGAACTGAATAGTTTCAAATGACCTGTCTTTGAGTGCACTAATTCTTCCTTTTGCTCAATCATATCTGCTGTTGATTCCCTCTAGTGAATTTTTCAGTGCAGCTATTGTATTCTTCAGCTCCAAATTTTCTGTTTTGTTCTTTTTTATGTTTTCTAGGTCTTTGTTGATATTCTCATTTTGTTCATTCATCGTTTTTTGAGCTCATAGAGCATCTTTTTGATGGTTATTTTGAATTCTTTGTCAGATAATTGAAATCCCTCTGTTTCTTTAGGATTGGTTTCTGGAGATTTATTTTGTTACTTTTTCTGGGTCATGTTTCTCTCTTCCTTCATGTGTCTCTTAAGTTTATGTTGGGATCTGCACATGGTAAATACCAGCCACCTCTTCCAGTGATTATGGAATGGCTTCATACAGGGGAAGACTGTCACCAGTCAGCCAATCTAGCGATTTTGGGGGCCTCTGAAACCTTTTTGGGAAATGTGACTTCTCTGGGCCTGTGTAGGTACTTTCTCAAATGGAGGCTTACCCTTTTCTTTTTCAGGAACTTATCATCACTTGCTCCCTCTGGTATCTACAACACTACAAATTTTCTTGTTCTGTAGTAGCAAACTGCCTCACTGTATCTTTTGTTTTCAGTGGCCACCAGGCACCCAGTGTGTGCTAGCTTCCTGTCAGCATCCCAAGTCAGCCAAGATATATATGAGTACCTCAGGTAGCCCTGGGAAAAGCTGGAATGCCAACGTACACTGCACTTGTCTTCCTGCCTCCCAAGGAAGAAGCTTCAAATTGTGCACCTTCTCCCAACAGTGCTGAGCTGTACTGGCCAGAGCAAGCCACCCACCGCTTTCCTTTATTCTCAGTAACCATCAGGCAGCCAAAATATGCTGGTTCTGTCAGTGCTTTGAGTGGGGCAAGATAGAAACCAGTTCCTCAGGCACCCTTCCAAAAAGCCAGAACATTGAGGGCATTCTACATTCTTTGTTTTCCCCTCTGAAGTTGCAAGGTTGGGTGTTATCTCCTGATGATGGGCTATGCTGGCTTGGTGGAGGGGCTGATGCAGGTAAAGTGAGATTGCTCTTCTTACTTGTTTCAGTGTGGCAATTCTCAATTTTGTGCTCACTTGGGGTACTGCAACTTTTTAACTGAATTCTGGAATTCTTATAGAGGTATTTTGCTCAATATATCATTGTTAAATTGGTGTTTCTGTGGAGGAACAAGAGCTGGGACTTCCTATTCTGCATCTTGCTCATATGTCACATATTTCAATATGTTGTATTTTCATTTTCATTCAGTTCAATGTATTTTTTAACTTCCCTTGAGACTTCCTCTTTGACCAATGGATGGATTATTTAGAGGTATGTTGTTTAATTTCCAAATGTTTGTAAACTTAACTTTTTTGTTGCTATTGAGTACTGGTTTGATTCCATTATAGTCGGATAAATACTCTGCGAGAGAGACTTTACCTCCCTTTAAGTCTCTTTACCCTCCCCCATTTATAATATGATTTTCTTAAATATTTGTCCTACATATTTTCAGAATCACATCAGACAAGGTTATGATTTTTTTGCTTTAGCTATCAAACATATAATTTAGATAACAATGAAAAAGAAGCAAGTCCATTATACTTGCCAATGTTTTTTACTCCTTCTGTTTTTCTTTCTTCCTTCCTGATATCCAAAGATTTCTTCTTTTATCTTTTCTTGCCATTTAACAAACTTCGTTTAGCTGTCCATTCCTTTAGGTATGTCTGCTGGCAGCAAATTATTAGTTTTTCTTCACTTGAGAATGTCTTGATTTCCCTCTAAAGAATATTTTTGCTGGATACAGAAATTTGGGTTGGTAGTTCTTTGCTCTTAGGACTTGAAAAATATGCCACTTCCATTTGGATTCCGTAGTTCTTGTTTAAAAATCTGCTCTCATTTGAATAGTTTTTCTTCTATAAGTATGGTGTTACTTCTTTCTCACTGCTTTCAAGATCTTTCTTTTTCTTTAGTTTTTGAGAATTCGATTATGATGGGTCTTCATATGGAATTCTTTGCATTTATCCTATTGGGTTTGCTCAACATCTTGAATCTGTAGGTTTATGTTTTTTGCCAAATTTGGAAGATTTTCATGTTAATTAGGTTGATTTAGCCATTCCCCAATGTATACATATATCAAAACATCATGTTATATGCCATTAATATATATAGTTTTTATTTGCCAATTTAAAAGTTAATTTTTTCTTTAATTTTGGAGTTTTCACCCATTATTATTTTTATTTTTGAGGATCTTGCTCTGTCACCCAGGCTGGAGTGCAGTAGCACAATCATAGCTCACTGCAGGCTTGAACTCCTGGGTTCAAGCTATCCTCCTGCCTCAGCCTCTTGTGTAGCTAGGACTAGAGGCATGTGCCACCGTACCTGCCTAGTTTATTTTATTTTATTTTGTAGAGATGGGGTTTCACTGTGTTGCTCAGGCTGGTCTTGAACTCCTGGGCTCAAGTGATCCTCCCTCCTTGGCCTCCCAAAGTGCTGAGATTTTAGGCATGAGCTGGCCTTTTAAAAAAAATGCTTCTTTAGCCCTACGCTATTTCTCCTCTCTCCAGAATTCTGATGGCATGCGTATTTAATGTATTGTTAAATTCTCATATTGCCCCTGAAGCTCTTTTCACTTTTTTTTTCAGTTTATTTTCTCTCTGTTGTTCAGATTTGGTCATTTCCATTATTCTATCATCAATTTCACGGATTCTTTCCTCAATCTCTTCTTTTTGATGTTCAGCCCTTCCAGTGAGTTTTTCATTTTGGTTATTATATATTTCAGTTTCTGAAGTTTCCATTTGCTTCTCCTTTATGTCTTTTATTTCTTTGCTGAGACTTCCTGTTTTTTAAAATAATTTGTTTTTAGCGCGTTTGTAATTTCTTAGAGCATTTTTAAAATGGCTGATTTAAACTCCTTGTTGAATAATTCTAATATCTTTGTCATTTCAATGTTGGTGCTTGTGGAATGTCTTTTTCAGTCAAGTTGAGGTCTTCCTGGTTCTTTGTATCATGAATGATTTTCTTTTGTATCCTGGACATTTTATGTTATGAGACTCTGAATCTCATTTCAGTCTTCTGTTTTAGCAGGCCTACTCTGATACCACTCTGATGAGGGAGTGGGAACATGGCTTTATTACTGCCAGGAGGGCGCGGGAGTCAAGGTTCCCCACTCACCATCTGTTGATACCCAGGGTAGGGATAGGGATGCCATTATTATTGGGCAGGGGTAGAATTTAAGGATCCTCACTAGGCCTCCACTGACTCCACCCTGGCTTGGAGAGAGAAGCTTCCACTACAATAACATGCTGGGGGACTCACTACTACCTGGCAAGGATGAATGTCCCAGATCCTCATTCAGCCTTTTCTGAAACCACCTCAGGGAGAAGGGGAAGGGGATGTTTAACTATTTAAAACCTGATGAAAGTGAAAGTCTAGGCTTCCTACTTGATCTTTGCTGATGGGAGTGGGGGTTGGATTGCATTTTTTTCTGTGGTGTTTGGCTAGGGTAGGGCAATTATTGTCAAAAAGTGTTCTTTCTTTCTAGACTATCCCTTTCCTGTTTCTGGTTAGAGATAGCTAGTTTTTTGAGGGACTTAGTTTTTGTCTGTCCCTATTGACATTGCTGGATTTCTGGCTTCTCCATCACCAGGTTCAGGATATATTACTCAAAAACCAAACCCAGGGAACTCGTTGCCATATTGTGACTTGAGTCTTGTGATTCCTAGCCATGAGATTGCCTTCTTTTCACTACCTGTCAGAGATGTATGAGATATGTGTACATTTATGTATTTATAATGCCCAGTGTTTTTTGCTGTACTTAGTGGGAGGAATAGAGAAAAGTACATCTAATCTATCTTTTCTTGGAACCAGAATATATAAATGGTTACTAAAGAGAATATGGATATTTTGTTATAGCCTTTCTTCCAGTAAAAATCTAATTAACAATGAGTAAAATCACCCTGACCCTTACCCCCATTGGTATACTTATTTATTTTTATCTATCTTTTAATTGTGGTTAAAAAAACACAAAACAAAATTTACCATCTTAAACATTTTTAAGTGTGCAGTTCAGTAGCGTTATGTACTCACATTGTGGTGAAACAGATCTCCAGAACATTTTTGTCTTGCAAATCTGAAACTCTGTACCCATTAAACTACAACTTTCGTTTTCTTCTTCCCCCTGTCCCTGGCAACCATCATTCTATTTTTTTGTTTCTATGAATTTGACTAGATTGGATACCTCATATATGTGGAATCACATGGTACTTGTCTTTTTTGTGACTGATATATATCACATTTTCTTCATCCATTCATCCATCAATGGACATTTGGGTTGCTTCTACCTTTTGGCTATTGAGAATAATACTGCTATGAATATGGGTGTGAAAATATCTCTTTGAGACCCTGCTTTCAATACTGTTGGATATATACCCAGACGTGGGATTGCTGGGTCATATCGTAGTTTTATTTTTAATTTTTTGAGGAACCTCCATATTGTTTTCTATAGTACTTGGAGCATTTTACAATCCCACCAACAGTGCACAGGGGTTCCAATTTCTGCACATCCTTGCCAACACTTGTTATTTTCTGTGACCATCCTAGTGGATGTGAGGTGATAATCTGATTGTGGTTTTGATTTGCATTTCTCTGAAGATTAAGGATGTTGAGCATCTTTTCATATTCTTGTTGGCCATGTGTATTTCATCTTTCAACAACTGTCTATTCAATTCTTTGCCCATTTTTAAATCAGGTTATTTGACTTTTTTTTGGTTGGTGAGTTATAGGAGTTTTTTATATATTCTGGATATTAACCCCTTATCAGATCTATGTTGTGCAAGTATTTTCTCCCATTCTGTAGGTTGCCTTCTAACTACATTGGTTATATTATTTGATACACAAAAGTTCTTAAGTTTCAAAGTTCCATTTGTCTATATTTGCTCTCATTGTCTATGCTTTTGCTTTCATATCCAAGAAATCATTGCCAACTCCAATGTCATGAAACTTTTCCCATATGTCTTCTAGGCATTTTATAGTTTTAGGTCTTATGTTTAGGTTTTTAATACATTTTGAGTTAATTTTTGAATAAAGTATATAGTAAAGGTCCAACTTAATACTTTTGCATGTGGATATCCAGTGTTTCCAGCACCATTTGTTGAAGAGACTATTCTTTCCCCATTGAGTGGTCTTGGCATTTGGCCATGTATGTTAGGGTTTATATCTAGACTCTCTATTATATTTCTTTGATCTACTTGTCTGCCTTTATGCCATACCATACTATTTTGTTAATGTAGCTTTATAATATGTTTTGAAATCAGGAAGTTTGAGTCCTCCAACTTTGTTCTTTTTTTTTTTCAAAATTGTTTTAGCTATTCAGGGTTCCTTGAGATTCCATGTGAATTTTAGGATAAATTTTTCTTTTTTTAATTTTAATCTAATTTTATTTTTAATTGTCACATAATCATTGTACATATTTATGGGGTACATAGTAATGTTTTGATACATATAGTGTATAGTGATCAGATTAGGGTAATTAGCATATCCATCATCTCAAACATTTATCATTTCTTTGTGTTGGGAACATTCAGTATCCTCCTAGTTATTTGAAACTATATAATACATTATTGCTATTAATAACTGTAGTCATCCTACAGTGGTATAGAACTTATTCCTCCTATCTAGGTATAATTTTGTATCCTTTGACAAATCTTTCCTTCCCTTCCTTCCCCCTACCCTTCCCAGCCTCTAGTATCCTCTGTTCTACTTTTTACTTCTATGAGGTTAACTCTTTTTAGCTTCCACATATGAGTGAGAGTTCATATGCAGTGTTTAATTTTTTTTCTGGCTTTTTTAGGATGAATTTTTGTATTTCTGCAAAAATGTCATTGGGATTTTGATAGGGATTGCATTGAATCTGTCTATCGCTTTGGGTGATATGGACATCTTAACAATATTAAGTCTTCCAATCTACAAGCAGGGATGTCTTTTCATTTGTTTTTGTCTTCTTTTAATTTATTTCAGCAATGTTTTATATTACAGTTTCTCATAGGTATACTTCTATATATTAAATAAAAATTGACTACCAAGTAAAAATTCTTTGTTAAACCTTGCTCTTCCAATAATGTCAGGGTACAGAACTATGAATGGGGTACCTTTCATTGGTCCCACAAATTCTTTGCTACTTGGCAAAATTGCTGCCTATGTCAGAGGCTCTGCTTATTCAGGCACTGAAGCTTTAGCTGCCTCCTTTATACCACAATAGAGTGGGACCAGGGTCTGCTTCCCATCTTTCTCTATTCACTATCATGAAAGTTCCCTAAGGACTAGTCTTCTACAGTGACTCTGAACCTGAGACCCTGGCAGAAATGCCTAAGGGTGACAATCAAGAAAAGCACCACCAGGCTTTGGATAGAGAAACTCAAATTAAACCCAACCCTGAACCCTGCTTCCTCTATGCAGCCTTCTCTGACTATGCTTACCCAATGTTCATCTCCTTTTCCTGGCCTCCTACAATACTTGTCTTTACTATATAACCCAACACTCATCTCGTCTTACTAAGTAGAGTAAAACCACAGTTGCCTGACTCTTTCTGGGAAAAGAGTATTGTTAATAACCAGTTTTTCCAAATGACTCATGATTTGTCCAATTTAAGCACCATGAGTTTTTAACATTTTAACCATCTCTGGATTTCTCTAAAAAACATTCTACTCCCCTGACTTCTTAAATAGAGTATTTGGACCATAACTGATTTTTTTGAGTGAAGATCATTATTATGACTATGAGTTCTTATATTATCCTATAATACAGTATCCTATAATACTTATATAATTCTAAGGCCTGCTGAAATGTCTTTTATGTTTGCCCCTATACTAAATGGTCTTAGAACATTTAGTCTGTGTGTGTGTGTGTGTGTGTACGTGTAATCCATAATAGGTTTTTATGATTTTCTGTCTCTTTCCTTGTCATTTGGTTCTTCTCGCTGCTGTCAACCTACTTTTGTGAAATACACCCCCCACCCCATCCAGCTCAGTGTAGGTTCAATGAAGGCTTCTTGATTGGACTTGATGCCACTTGAAAGGAATGCTTTTCAAGGATCCTGAGAGGTTCAGTATTTACCTTCTCTAGTCCATTTTGTTTGTTTATCTGCAGGCTTGCTCTTGCTTAGAGAGCTTAGTTGTGGGACTAAAAACTAAATCTATAGGAACACGATCTACCAGGGCCCTTGAAACCAGATCACCCTAATTTTTGCTTCTTTCAAGCTCCTTGCACACTGCAGGGCTCTCCACTTGGGGGTTTCCTGCTGGGGCTGATGGAAAGAATAGTTGGTGACAGGAAGCATTTTAAGGCAATTTTGGCCTATATCACTTCTTCTCATCACAGAAACAAACTTCACAAGAAAAGGCACTATCCATTTGGGGCTCTGGCAAGGAATATTTAGGGTACTGAGAAGTAAGTAGTTCAGAGTAAGGAGTATTTTTAAATTTTGTTATAGGGGTCATGATTGATGGCAGAGGGTAGAAATGGGAGCTGTCCTCAGGGGAAGTTATTGTGAAATTCAGAATGGAAGGAGGACTGTGGCAATATGTACACCACATGGGTGTTGGAGATGTACTTCAAAGTTCTAGATTTGCGAACTAAATGTAATGGATATTACATGGCTACAATGGATTGATTACATGGCTGCATCTAAAAGTCATAGTTGGGAAACGCAAGGGATTATTAATAATTATATTTCTCTTTACATGTCTATTTTTAGTACTTCTTATAATAGAATTGTTTCAACTTCCCAGAGATGTTAGAATTTGAATATACTTGCTGATCCTGACTCTCTGGTGAAATGTAAGATATGTGAAACTTGAGTACAAGCTTTGAAATTTAAGTACATCATTTTTTATTGGCCACATCCAGGCACAAGCTCTTATTAAACACTTAGTTTGGGGCATATTAACATTTCTTTAAAGTTTATAATGTACTTTCATATCCATTTTCTTATTTGATCCTTGCTACAGCCCCATGAGGAATTATCTCTATTTTATAGATGAGGAAAAGAAATCTTAGAGAGCTTGAAAGATCAGTCCAAAGTGACTTGGAAGTGCAAGGCAGAGCAAAAATAGAAGCCAACTCTCACAATTAGCAGGCCAGCATTATATTCAGTCTACTATGCTTTCCTTCAAAAAGATTTGGGGAACTAATTTGTAAAAAGATAAACTTAGGCACATTAAAATTTTAAAGAGTTTATTTGAGCAGACAGCAATTCATGAATAGGGCAGCACCAAACCACAAGTGGTATGGCTCCACAGTGGGGATGTAACAGGAAAACTTATAAGGTGCTCACAGAAGTAAAACAAAGGAAATATTTGATTGGTTAAAGTGGAAAGTCCCTAGTTAGAGGTTAATTGGCAGTGTCTGATTGGTAAAGTCTCTAGTTAGAGGTTAGATGGTGGTTTCTGATTGGTTAAAGTTAAGTTACATTTTACTGTTTACAGTGAGTTGGTTATTGGTTTACTTAAGTAGGAACCAAAGGCACTGGAGCCATCTCAGCCTAATGACCTCCCAATTAGAAAACATTTTTAACAAATCCAAGATATTTCTCTGGTGAAGACCACTTAATACTATAATAGAAAAGAACAATTAACAAGTTTGTGATTTTTTAGTCAAAGTGAATCTGTAAATATAGATAGCATTTTGGAATACTATAAATGGAAAAATCTAATAAATTAGCTTTATAGGTAATATCTGAGGGCCCTAACTGCTTGCACTTAGATTTGATGTGTGTGTGTACAGAGGGGTGAGACAAATTCAGAACTATGTCTCTGCTCCTGATAACAAAGGAACATTTTGTGGTTAGCATAATTTTGATCTATATTGCCAGTCTATACCAAAAATAAACCTAGTATAGAGACTTACCATTTTCTTTTTTCATTAATTAAGGTATACTTACAGACAGTAAAGTCCACAAATCTTAAGTGCACAGTTCAATGAAATTTTATGTATGTGTAAACTCTACCCAGATCAAAGATACAGACATCTCTAGCCCCTTGGAAGGTTCTCTCTTGCCTCCTCCCAGCCAACACCCCCCACCAAGGGTAACACCTATTCTGACCACTATCATCATGGATTAGTTTTGCCTGGTTTCAAACTTTATATAAATAGAATCATACTGTATGTGCTATTTTATGTCTGGCTTCCTTTGTTTACCATAATGTCTGTGAGATTCAGTTGTTTTCCATTGCTGTGTAGCATTGCCAAGTATGATACATCATACATTTTTTTATTCATTCCCCTGTTGATGGACATTTGGGTTGTTTATAGGTTTTAGAAATCATGAATAAAGCTTCTATGGACATTTTTGACCATATATTTCCATGGACATAAGCACTCATTTTTCTTGGATGTAAACCTAGGAGTGGAATCACTAGGGTAGGTGCAATAAAAAACATTTTAATTTAGAAAAGTCTTAGTGAAGAAACCGATGGCTGAGCATCTTATAAGAAAACCCACTTTATGAAGTCACTGTTGGAGATGAAAATGGGTCTGTATTGTTTAGCAGGTCAAGATTCTCTGCCTGTCATACTTTAGAGAGTATCTTTGCTTCAGTCAGTGGGCTGGGTCCTTCATGCTTGTGAGGAGATATTTATTTTCTCGGTGTCTGGTACGTAGGGTGCACATCAGGGATGAGGAGCCATTTAATTGCAAGCTGTATCTTTTTGGATGGGATCAAATTATCTTTTCCTGGGCAACGTGGGCTCAAATAATCATAAAATAACATCAAAAAATCAAGTTCAGATTACAGAAATTTGCCTGAGGATTAACTTGGGATAAATCTTTTGTTTTGAAAGTGAAGGTACACATGTAATTTTATGTAATGCAAGAACTTAACTCTGACAGTACAGTTTTACATGACGTCAAAGGTAAAGAATTTTTAAACATCATATGTCTGCTGGCAGCATTCACTAATGAAGTATGATGTTGAAAGGGTATGAGAAAAATTTCTGTGGTCTGAGAAGAGGGTGAGGTGGTTTTAAACCAAGGAATAAACTGGGCAAGTGTTCCAAATGAAGAGTCCTTTTCCTGGAAAGGCTCCGTACTTTTCCCGTGGTGGTGTAACACTTAGCATGCCACAAGACCTCCTCCTCAACAAAGATAGTTACTTCCAGTCTTTGTTTTTTAAACAGAATTTAATTTGATAATGAACGTCCAAAAAACTGGGATTTGCTTTATAAGCAATTACTTGGCGCACCACTTCTGTTCTGCAAATTGCACACTGCCTAGACTTAGTTCTGGTTGTATTTGAAAACCTTTAGGGGCTCATTGAAGCCTGTGTTAAGCCCAGAATCCTTATCAAGCCGGCCAAAGCCAGCATCTCCTGGCCCTGCCTGCATCTCCAACATCAACCCTTGCCAGGATCCACACAGCATCGCTATTCCACAGTCTCTTAGCCCTTCACATTTTGTTACAAGCTTCCCCTGCCTAGAATGTCCTTTCTCTGCCTGATTCCCTTAACTTTCACTCATCTTTAAGACTGATTGATGCCATCAGCTTTCTATCCACAGCCTCCTCTGTGCCCCAGATTGGCTTAGATGAGCTCCTTCTGTGTTCCTTTAGCTCCCTGTCCAGACACACTGTATCAAAATGAACTCTTCCACCCCTCTTTCTTCCCATTAGATGCAAAATTACTAAGATATGTTGCCATCCCCAGGGCCTAGCACAGTGCTGGTCAAATGGTAGGCACTCAGTAAAGGATTGTTAAATTGACATTTGGATGACATATAAACCAGCTTTTAGACTTTTTGCATTGTACCCATCCATCCAATAAACATTCAACCTAAGAGGATGCCTTATTGCAAGGCACTGTGACCAGAACTGTAGGAGATACGGAGATGAACACTACGTGGACTGAGACTTTAAGGAGTTCATTTCAATAGCAGACATGCTGTGTCTGCAAATAACAATAACCTAAACACCAAGTGCTTAGTACCATAAAGGAGATATAAATATAAAGGACTATGGAGATTTAGAAGAAGGAGCAAGTATGTCTTGTTGGGAAAATTGAAAAAGGATTCATTAAAAAAGTAGTATTTATGGGAGGACTTAAGGACAAGTAGGATGTGAAGGAACAAAGATAAGCATCTCCAATGTATTGTGTGGCTTCTTTTGGATGAAAAGAATAAATAGATATTATGAAGGGGTAATGAGCAGTGGGAAACGACTGGAAACGTAGGAAGTGGCCCTATTGGAAAAGGCCAAGTTAAATGCCAAGTTGATGAGTTTGTATTTGATTCCTATCAGGTGGACCAGCCTTGGAAGCTCATGGAAATTTTTGAGCAGTTTAGTGACACCGGCAGAGAGATCCCTTAAAATTATTCTGGTAATGGCATATCTTAGTATCTTCTTAGTAAATCATTATTAACTAATTAATTACTAAGCTTATAGTTTTACTAAATAGTGTGGAAAAACCCGAAGGCCTTTAGCTCTTTGACCTCTTTGCACCAGTCTTTTCTCACTGGAAATCTAGATGTGGTAACAGATCATATGACCAATTAGTTCTGAGAAATGGAAATTGAAAATGACAGGGGAAAAAAGAAACATTACCAAGACAGAAATGCCTCATAAGAATGCATAGACATATAATGTGTTGCTTGCTTAGGAACCATGTCTAATACATTGCCTTTAACTGTCTGGAAAAATCCAGATACAGTATATGAATTATATTGTTAATGTTTATTCCTTTGGGGTAGTTTAGATCACTTCCAGTTAAACATAACTATAGTGTTCTAACCTCAGACTGTCTACTCTTACTCTCCCCCGTAAACAGTGGGTACTGCATTGTCAGTTTGTTTTACAGTATGTTATATAACCAGAGCATCTGGTTTCTTGCCACTTTAGGCCAGGCCTTCAACACTTTATGCCTGGATTATTACAACTTTCTCATTGGTCTCCTTGTCTCCTGTGCCTTGAATCCAGCTTTTATTGTAACAGCAACATGTAGTGGGAAGAATACTGGATAGAGTGTAAGATTAACTGCATTCGAATCCTGGTTGTACTGCTCACTAGCTATAAGACCATGGGCAAGACATCACCTCTCTGAGACTCAACTCAATTTCTTCAACTCTGAAATGGAGGTACTGGTCCCTGTCCTGCCTCTCTCAAGGGGCTGTCTCCATGATCATGTGAAAGTGCTTTGAAAACTGTCACTAGCTTTACTGAGAGTTGGGCTCTACTGGCTGGCTTTACACCTTCCACAATATAGTACCATGCCACCCCTCTGATCTGATTTCCCAATATCCCCCAGAACCTACCCCCTCTCCAGTGTATATATAAGTATGGTGTTCCCTTCATCTGGAATATTTCTCCCTGCTTACCTCTATTTATCCAAATCTAAGCAATAATTTAAGGATTAGTTCAAATCCTACTTCCTCCTTGAAATCTTCCCTGATGAGTCCAATGCTCCTTGATTTCCTCCTTTTCTGAATTTCGACAGCACTTAGTTATTTTTATTTTTTTTTGAGACAGAGTCTTACTCTTTTGCCTAGGCTAGAGTGCTGTGGCGTCAGCCTAGCTCACAGCAACCTCAAACTCCTGGGCTCAAGTGATCCTCCTGCCTCAGCCTCCCAAGTAGCTGGGACTACAGGCATGCGCCACCATGCTTGGCTAGTTTTTTCTATATATTTTTAGTTGTCCATATAATTTCTTTCTATTTTTAGTAGAGACGGGGTCTTGCTCTTGCTCAGGCTGGTCTCGAACTCCTGAGCTCAAACGATCCACCCACCTTGGCCTCCCAGAGTGCTAGGATTACAGGCGTGAGCCACCGCGCCTGGCCAGCACTTAATTATTATCAACACTTGCCCATACATTGCCTTTTTTTTATTAGCTCTTTCTTTCACATAAGACTGATATGTTTAATTAGATTATGATTTTATGATGCCTTAGCTGGTTCAGTTAACATTTAATGAGTGTATATGAGGATGCTTCCCCTGTATTCCTCACGGAACCAAGTTTGGAACTTAATAAATAATTGTTGGTTCATTTATTTAGAAATTCACATACAGACTCTCTTAAGAGAGAGACAAGTGGACCCATAATCTCTTCCTAAGGCTCACAGTACTCCTAACAACCCTCCCCACCTCCACCTGCTATAGAACCACAGGAATGCCCTTGGAATAGAACTGTTCTATCAAACTTTCTGAGATAATGAAACTGTTCTCTATTTCTGCTGTCCAATACAGTAGCCATTAACCACATGTTGCTATTGAGTGCTTGAAACGTGGTTAGTGCAACTGAGGAACTGAATTCTTAATTGTCTTTAATTTTAATTAATTTAAATAGCTGCATGTGGCTAGTGGCTACTGTATTATACAGTGTAGGTCTATACCAGTGGCTTTCTAGCTTTTTTAATCACAGCAACGCAATGAGAAATACATTTTACACTGCAACCTGGTTTTTCTATACACAAACAGGTTTCCTGAAGCAATACTATCCTTATTATATGTAATATATTCTAATATTTTCTGTTCTATTCAATTTCATTTTTTAAAAAATGCTAATTGCAACCCCATACATAGATTTTACAGCTCACTGATGAATTATGATCTGCTACTTGAAAAAGACACTGCTCATTTTATAGATGGAGAGTCTGAGGCCCAGAGAAGCACAGTAGGTTCTCCAAGGTCACATAGCAAGTTAAGTGGTAGGGTGGGACTGGAACTCAAATTTTGGCGTTCCTAGACTCGAGCTGTTTCCAAGAGGGATGGAGGTGTTTCCTCCACTTCCTTTTCCTCCTGCTCCTCACCATGCTGAATATTCAAGAAAAATCAGTTGACATACTGGTCATTTTGACTAAATATTGTAATGGTGCCTTGATTCCTACATGAACCATGAGCTCAGTATTTGAGTATTGCCGGTTTTTAGTTTGGTTTTACTGTCCAAAATCAAAGACACAGTACCACGGAGTCTTACTTTTGATCCACTGCATGACTTGGCAGTGGCACAAGTGTGAAACTGCCCCTCTTGGGAACACAATCATGCTTTCCTCCAATTACTCAGGGACAACTAACTAGCAGGTTGATTCTTAAGAACAAAGAAACCTATTGATGAAGAATCAAGGTGATTCTCCTCTTAGGTTGTGGAAAAAGTACCTCAAGCCTTGAATTATATAGCCAACTAAATATTTTTCTCCATTTGTACATCCAGAGTGCTACCCTCTCTGTATGCCTTATCAACAAAGATGGTACCCTTTACAAACGTGGTATGTTCTGAACAGTGCCTTTTTTCACACAGGTATTTAGACTATCCTCTCAAAGCTAGTCTCTTTTTGTTCTTCTGAAAAATTTCTGTCTCCAAAAAGAGAAGAGTTATCTTATTAAAAGCAAAAAGAGGCAGCACTTTGAAGGTGCAGTGAGCTACATGTCAGATGCATTCCTGACCAGTTTGTGCATGGAATCCCATTTCCTTGTGGATGTTTCCAAAGGCACTTCAGTCAGCAGACAGTAGGCAGCAATTTGTCCCTAAGTGAAAACAACAACAATAACACACTTGAAAAGGCAATACACTTTTCAAAAGCATCACTTGAAAGGAAACACAGAAATAGCCCAATTCTGCATTATATTTGCCAGTGGGATCTTTAAGAAATGTCCTATTTTGTGAGGCCAAGTTATCTCTATAAAAGGTTGCATATTTGTGGGGCCCGATTGATTTTTCTAGCTGAAAACCAAAGGGCCTTATCACTTAACGTGGTCCCTTGCCAACTTGACCTTTATTCCTTTGCTGACTTGCCCTGAAATGTATCAGGTGCAGCCTCCTGTGCTCCACCACCACCCACACTAGTCAGTTAAACAGAATCTCATAAGTCTTCTCTACCTGAATGATAACCCTCTGGTTAAGATTCTCTAATCCAAGTCTGAAAATGACACTGTTCTCTTAGGGAGTCAAAGTTTATACTGGTCTGTAGAGAAATCATTCATGTCTTTTGCATTATTTGATAAAGTAGCGTTGCTAGGGTGTGACTTGCTGAGTACATTCAAGAAAACTTACAGTTTTGAATGTGAAAATCCACTTGAAATGCTAAGAATTGTTGCCCAGTCTTCTGCTTTCTAAGTTCTTGGTTGTCGGAAGAGCAGGGCACAGGGAGGAAGGCAAATGAAGATGGGGCAGGGCTTGTGCCCAGGTGAGCAGAGGCTGGGGACAAACAGGGTGGTAAGTGAGCCCAGGAGGAAGGAGATGAAGGCACATTGTAGGCTGGGCCAGAGCTTTGGTCTTCTGGGTGTCCTGCCTTCCTAGGCTTTGCTAATTAACCTGACATCTACCATGCCTGTCTTCAAAAGCAGGTTGACTTCCCTCTCACTTTTTTTAAAACCTCTACTCGCTTTGTCAACCAAATCCACGAGTCGGACAGGCTCTGGCTAGACCAAGCTTATTATCTCCCTACCCACCCCCATATTTTTCTGCCACCATTTCATCACCCACACTTGAAAACTGCAAGTTATTTTTGACTCTCTCTCTTTCTCACTCTCCCCAGCCCCACCCCACTCTCAGTTGCTTGCCAAGTCCTTTTGGTGTTCCCTCAACCAGGAATTTCCTCCCATCCCCCTTACCACCTATATCTTATTTCCATTAAGGCTCAGCTCTGATGCCACCTTTTTTATGTTGTAGAAGGCCCATTCACCCTCCCCCCATTGGAATTAATTACTGTATTTATTTCCTTTCCTCCCCCTGCCTTCTACATTACTATTTTTTTCCCGTTTACTACACTTCTTTTTAGTTATTTACAGATCCATCCTCTCCACTTGATTAAAAAGATTTTGGAGGGCTGGGCATGGTAACTCACACCTGTAATCCCAACACTTTCCGAGGCCAAGGCAGAAGGATCACTTGAGGCCAGGAGTTTGAGACCAGCCAGGGTAACATGGCAAGACCCTGTCTCTACAAAAAATTGAAAAATCAGCTGGGCATGGTGGTGCACATCTATAGTCCCAGCTATTTGGGAAGCTGAGGCGGGAGCATCCCTTGAGCCCAAGAGTTCAAGGTTGCAGTGAGCTATGATTATGCCACACTAAAAAAAAAAAAAAGAAGAAGAAGAAGAAGAACAAGAGAGCTTTTGGAAGATGGAAGCTGTATTTAACTGATGTTTTATCCTCTATGCTTAATACATAGTAGGTACTCTATAAAGTTTATGGAATGAAATACAAATGAATATTCAGCCATGACCATACCTATCCCGCTATGGACATTTTCCTGTGTTTTAGCAGATGTGATCTGACTGTATGTTAAATATGTATGTATTGCTGAGAAGGCTGTTTTGGAAATCACAGTGTCCTGGCATGCTGTTAGAATTTGGTGACCTACAAGGAAGTTACCCTATATCTCAGGCCCCTTCTGGCCCTGAGATTCTGTGGCCTTTTGATTTCACTTATAGAGTTTGTGGTGTTTCTTTAGCACAATCGCCACAGAATTTAAGAACCTTGATGTACAAGTGTCTTTGTTAAGCCCTATCAGAAAAATTGTTTCTCAAAGGAATTTTTTCTCATTTACTTGCAATTTTCCAAAATAACACTTAGAAATGTAGTCAACTGCTGGAAAACATATTGTTAAAGTAAGACATCAGCAAAAATGGCAGAGTAAGGACCTCTGAAAAATCTCTCCATAATAGTAATGAAAAAAAAAATGGGCAGAAATGGTCAGAATCAACTTTTGTCAGAACTCTGGAAATTAACTAAAGGTTTGCAGTAATCCAGGGAGCATGTTGGTAAGAACGGTGAGCTTTGTGATGTTTTAAATCACTCTATTCCCATCCCTTGCTCCCTCTGCAGTAGCCTTGAAAATCACTGGGAAAAGCAATAGACTGGCAGCCTCCAGAGGAGACAGAATGGGGTTAGAGTTCTTTTAAGGCCTCATTTCTAGTGTCATTATTTGATCTGTCCAGCAGTTCCCAGGAAGACCCCACTTGCAAGACTGTATTTATTTGACCTGACTCAGAGCTGCACAAAGCCTTTTTTCCCCAGGGTATTTTTCTTTGAAAACCGCTGGAGGCAATCAATTAACTTCTCAGCTGCCTGAGGCAGTGGATAACGTCTCCAGCTAACCAAAAAGCTTAAAAAAGGAAAAGCTAAGGAATGAGATTCCTTGGGGCTTTGAAAAGCTTGAACATATTCCTGGGAATCTAGAAGACCACATGCATACAAAGGGCTGTGTGCATTCCCAGGGTTGTGCGCATGCTCAGGAAAGACCTGATTAGGCCCTGAGCATTCCCTCTGGCTGATCTTGAGCGCTGCACAAGCAGAAAGTGGAGCCAAAGGCAGAACTATCAACTGCCTGGCTGAGTGTTGAAGACATGCCCCAACATGTACACAGAGCCCCTTGGCCGAGACTGGGGACTTTTTGATTCCAGTTTAAGGAAATCTTTGTCCAATTATTAGCTTGCCACTAAGTTAACCCAGCAGAGACTTCAGTACGATAATTATTATTAAGGTACAATGGAACAGGGTGAAGCTTGTTGTCCCTGAGACCTTGTAGAAGCTAATTCTTGGTCCAGCAAGTTGCATATTTGTAACTTTGCCTGTACAGTCCCTGTCTCTTTAAACAGGCTGAAAGGGCAGGGAACTTATGTCAGGCTAATGCCTGTTTTTTAAATTTTTTCAGGCAAGACAAAAGTAGTTGGTGAATTTTTTTTAAAAAAAGAATCACTGCCAGTCAGAAGTAATTGTGTTGGAAATGAGATTTCACTTTTGCACCTCAACCACTTCCTAGATTGCTTCTTCAACAGTCTGAGTTCTCCCTGTTTGGGACCTTCTCCTCCCCAGACCCCCTTGTTCATAATCTCCCCATGTCACTGCTCTTTGCTTCTGTTAATTCTATCTTCTGTTCTGCCTTTCATTTGTTCCATACATGTAGCTTTGACTGAGGGCTGGCTGTGGCCTGACACCTTGCATCTGTCTTCTAAGAGGAGAACCAAGAACAGAGACTATAATGATCTTCTTGCTGGCCTAGTTAGGCCTGAGAGGGGGTAAAGAGCAAGAGACAAATTTTTTGGCTACCATTTTGGTCAGAGCCATCCCAAACGAAGCAGGCAGTTGTCATAGGCTTTAACAGGCTGTACTAATTTGACCAGATAGCTGGGCCGTGACTCACTGAGACAGGGTTGGCGATAGAGAAATGGTTTTTTTCGGCCAGTACTAAAAAAAGACCCAAGGCTTATATGCATACATGCTGTACATTCATCCAATACCACCCTTCCTCACCCCTACCAGGGCAATGCCAGAGAGGTTGCCCTTTTCCCACACTCCTCTCAAGCTACTTATATTCTGATTTTCTTTCTCTTTCTAGGCTACGGTGGATGTTCATTTTAAACTGATTTCTCCTGCCTGTGTGGGGTAGAGGGTAGGGTGGGGAAGTACACAGTGTGATTTACCCCGCCTCGATCCACCACCTCCTGGGGATGGCCTGACCTGGGTGATCATTTTTAGACTGGTATTTCCTGGGCATGGGCCAGGGGCTGAGGCCAGCAGCAGAGAGGTTAAGACAGCCCAGGCTCCCTGGCAGATTTGGTAGTGATGGATTTTCACTGGGGAATGAAACGGCTGTTTCATTTCTGACTTCTTTATGTTTGAAACGCTACAGGGACTATAATTTTAATAATTAAAACATATCGAGGAGAAAGGCCACTTAAATTCCTGAATGACTGGCATTCTGTGATATGTTTCAAGAAAGGCACTATCCCAAGTTAGCTGTGTTTCTAGAACTGCTTGTACAAATTATAACTTCAACTTCCAACAAAGTATTTTGAGTAGTTTTTATGATCAGAAAAGACTCATTTATATTTAGGAGCATTGATTTCTATGAAAACAACGTGCTCCTGCCTTAGAAAACAAAAGCAAAACAAAACAATTTGTCCTTTTGAGTGAATTAGACATATCCCACAATGCCATTTGCACAGGAAACTCTACCCATAGGGCTTCTAGAAACTACTTTGAGAGAATCTCTGCAGCCATTTGTAGCTATACAAAAAAAGAGCCCCTACTCTCTCTGCACTCTCCTTTCCATCGGGGCTGAGCAGCCTCCAGGAGCCGAGAGAAGGTGTGTGTTGAATGTCTTAGCTTTGACCTTGAGATACGTTTTCTCACAGAAATAGCACCATACGCTGTGAAATATACTATCAATTTAATTTTTCTTGTTACAGATTAAAATAGGCTTTTGTGGGCTGGCTTGAAAATTTATTTACTGCCTACAATATTATTTCTCTCTGAAAATTATTTACAAAGAATATTGGAAATAGGACCCCTTCATAAGTCAGTCCTGAGTCTTTTAGTAGACATTTTCCCCACAGGTGGTCCAAGTGTGAATTTGAATTTTAACTCCTCCCATATTATAATACATGATCATGAGATCTGAAAGTGTGGCCTGTGAACTAATGAGGTTTCATTCTACTTTTTTTTTGGTTACTTTATCTTGAGAGATAACCATATTTGTATGAGATAGAAAGAAAAAACTGTTTTTTCTACTCTCACACTCAGCACTCAATGCTTCTGATACCAGATGTGTGAGGGTTTTTCTGTACATACCAAGCCGTTCTCCAGCAGACACCATCAGTGTGTCCTATAGTTTAATTTAATTCTGGCAGTGTCTATCTGGAGTTAGAGCCAGATCCCACAGGTTAAGGGCTCAGTCCCACAAGACTGTCCCCACTTCAGATGTCAGTCAGAAGTCCCAGGTGCTTCTGTGTTTCTGACCAACCAGCTATACATTGGGTTCCATAATTTGCTGGGATGGCTCACAGAACTCACATACTTTACTTATATTTACCCATTTATTATAAAGGATATTACAAAGCATACAGATGAACAGCCAGACGAAGAGATGCATAGGGCAAGGCACGTGGGAGTGGGTGCGGAACTTCCACACCCTCTCCAGGCATGCCATCCTTTGGGCACCTCCACATGTCCAGCAGCCTGGAAGCTCTGCAAACCCCGTAGTTCAGGAATTTTTATGAACCTTCATCATGTAGGCATGATCGATTTTTGACTCAATCTCCAGCCCCTCTCCCCTTTCTAGAGGATAGGGGAGAGGTGGGGCTGAAAGTTCCAAGCTTCTAATCATGGCTTGGTCTTTCTGGTGACCAGCGCCATCCAGGAGCCCACCAAGAGATGTCTCATTAGGACCAAAGATGCTCCTATCACCCAGTAAATTCCAAGGGATTAGGAACTCTATGTCAGGAACCAGGATCAAAGATCAAATGTCAGAACAAAAGATTCACCTAGCATCAGTATTGCTCAGGAAATAACAAGGGTTTTAGCAGCTCTGTGCCAGAAAGCAGGGATAGAGACCAAATATATATTTCTTATTATATTGCCATAGTCATTTGTGAATCCCAAGAACAAGTTATATTTATGTCAGCCTCAAGAGCCTTCTTTGCAGAAGCCACGTGTGAATAAAATGGCAAATAAAAATACTATAAAAACATCTGATCTTCCAGCTAAAATATTACCATTTTCACAGTTGTACAATCTTTCAGGCTTGTCACAGCCCCTTCTAAGCCACTGGCCACTAGAAACCTCCCAATACAAACCACACGATACTCCCTGTGACGTAGGCAGGAGTTAGGTATGCAGGTATTATTGTATCACCTTGATATGCTCCTGCTAGGAGAAGCTAGATAGTTGGCTATTTACAAAGAAGGTCCCATGGCTGGGGGAGTTTTGAAGTAACTGTGGCCAAATGACTTTTCAGAGATGGTGTTAAATGGGACCTTGAGAAAGGGAAGGTCAAAAGAGACAGTCAAGGGGAAATCCCTCTGCTAAAAGATTTTTAGGTTTTGTGAGTGTCTTTGTTCCTCAAGGAAAAGGATTTGCTCCCACTACATTCATGCTGATGACCTTTCACCTTCCAGGCAAATGTAATAATCAGTCAACCACAGGAGCAAGCCCCTTCTATTAAATTTTTCTTAAGTTTCTTTCCTTTTCTTTCAGTTTTATCCAAGTATGAAAACCAGATTACTATTTTCACTGACTACCTAGAAGAATATTCAGATACAGATGAGCTGGTATGGATCTTGGGGAAGCAGCATCTCCTTAAAACGGGTAAGGTTTGGTTGCATTTGTCTGTGAGAACCCGAATGAGGTGGGTGCCTGAGGTTAAGGGCCTGTGCTTTTTTCTCCTTGGGTTGGCAGATCATTGCCTTGATAAATGTTAACACAACCCCGAGGTGGATTTACCTTAAGCCAATGGAGCTTAAACCTCAGGTCTCTTGCTTGCATGGGCCCCTTCCAAGACACTGAGAGGGCCTAGCAGTGTGTTATGCAGTTATAGGTTTTTGTACAATTTGCAAAAGTATTATATTTTTATTCTTTTCCTTAAAGGAGAAACCCTCAAATTCTAGAAGCCTTGGGTTTCAGAAAACATGGACCCACTCCTAGTATCACTAACCAGTCTCTAGCCTTTGGTGATGAGGCTACATATTTCTTACTCCTTTCACATCCTTGTCTGGCTAGATAAAAACACCCAGGAACTTCTACACAACCCATGGCTGTCAGAAACAATGCCAGACCCGAGAAGTTTTTCTTATGTTTTAGATTTGTTTTGCTGACTGTAACACTGTCTCAATTTATTCTGATTTTGTATAGAACTTTTAGCCACTGCAGCTAGATGGAAAGGAGGCTTGCTTTTTTTTCTGCCTTGCCATTACATTCTTTTAGATTGAGAAAGATTTTTAACCTGAAACTACTAATGACCCAGCACCCAGAAAGAGGCAGCTGTGAAATTTGGATGTTTCTCAGGAGAGATCCTCTTGAGAGGGCCTTAGCATGGAGTCAGGAACAGGAAGAAGCCAATCAAAAGGCAAGAGAGGAAGTTAGGCATTGTCCGGCTCCTCCTGAATTTCGTTTCATTATTTTGATTAGAGAATTGTGACTAGTGGAGAGAGCCTAGGAGCCAGCAATTAGGAGACCTTTTGTATTCAGACTCTTCTCCTAACTTTCTCTTTCTGGGTCTTAACTTCCTTCACTCTTACTTCAAATGAGGCTACTGGAGAGAATCTCTTCTAGTTCTACATTCCTTGAAAACAGGAATCCCCCGATTGCCAAATCCACCCATATTCAAATGTTCAATTGGGAAATGCCTTTCAAAGTGAAATTCTTGTTAAAATGTCCGCACAACTTCCCCAGCATAAGGCCACACAGGAAGGCAGAGAACTGTCAGAGGCAGGAGTGAGGGTTATGAACATTTGAGAGGATGGGTATATGATAACAGCTAGGATTTGTCACAGGCTTACTATGTACCAGGCACCATCTAAGCACCTTATGTGCATTATTCTTGTTGGATACTCACAACTCAATGAAGTAGGTACTATTATTCTCCCCATTTTATGTATGAGGAAACTGAAGTTCAGAGAGGTTAAATAACAATGTCACACAGCTGGTTAGTAGCAGAGTCAGGGTTTCAACCCAGGCAGAGTATGACTCCAGAAGTCTTATTCTTATTACATCTGTTTCCCAAAGTGTCCTAGGCACTGGGGGCATGGAGGACAGGGAAAATCCAGCAGCTCAACTTTCTGATTTGCTCAAAGAAAATGGAAGAGAGAAAATAAAAACCCCATTGGCTAAAATTGCATTTCCCTTTCTTCTTTTAAAGTGCAATGACTGTAAGTTCTATACAGAATATAAATATGAATGTATTGTTGAAGAGAGGGAGAGAGATGACTAAGAAAGACAGAACCACATCTAAGTATAGATGGAAATGTGGAAGCTATATTCACAGCCGTTAAAGTAAATTTATGTCATAAAATCCAAGAAAGCATGCTTTGAAAAAAGACACAAAAACATTTGTGATGTTATATATCCATTTAGAATATAAATGCCAGTTGTACTTGGTACTATGAATACATTTCTCACGTACTTAATTTGCTTAGCAGGGACATTTTCTTTTTAGTCAAACATACACACACACACACACACACACACAAACAAACCACCCCCCCTTCCCGGTTTTAAAAAATAGACAATGGGTACTGACACGAGGTCCAGCCAACCACCATCATTCAGGGCGGGGCTCAGTGCCCTGTTAGTGGGTTATCTAGGATCCTTAATTTTCCTATTCCCTGTCTTTTGGCCATGACCCCAGCAGTAGTTCCTGCCAGGGCCATGGAGCTCAGTAAGAAGGGGACAGGAACCACCCAACATCATTGAACCAGTCAAATAGCTCTGGTCAAAACATAGATGGTGGTGGGGTGGGAATACCGAAATTATTTGGCTAAAATGAGATTGGGTTTCCTATGAATTTCCCTAGCCCCATAATGATGGAATTGACTGGTTATTTGAAATTAGGTTTGCTGCTGGCTCAGAAGTCAAAGGCAGGTATTTTTAGATGAGATATGGTGATTTAATTTTAATTTTACATTTAATTACAGAAAGATCTAAGCTGTTGTCTGATATAAGTGCTCGTCTATGGTTTACATACAGAAGGAAATTTTCACCAATTGGTAGGTATATCATTTGTTGTACTGTGCTTTCTTCCTTGTAGATAGCTTGCCTGAGGTTTTCAGTGACTTGACAGAAACCTCAAAATTAACAGCTCACTATGGCAAAGAATTTGATTTAGGAGAATAGGTACTGAGTCTTATACTTCATCCAGAAGTTTCACTGCTGAAGTACCCCATCATGTATGGTTCCATGATGTTGATGTGTTATGCCAGTATATATATTTTTTTGAGACAAGGTCTCACTCTGTCACCCCAGCTAGAGTGCAGTGATGTCATCATAGCTCACTGCAACCTCAAACTCCTGGGCTCAAGCAATCCTCCTGCCTCAGCCTCCCAAGTAGCTGGGACTACAGGTGTGAGCCACTGTGTCTGGCTAATTTTTCTATTTTTAGTAGAGACAGGGTCTTGCTCTTGCTCAGGCTGGTCTCGAACTCCTCAGCTCAAGCGATCCTCCCGCCTTGGCCTCCCAGAGTGCTAGGATTACAGGCATGAGTCGTTTTTTCTAGATGGCAACTACCTTTGGTAGTATTTGTTCTTTAACTAAGGTAAGAATGGCTTCCCTGAGAAGTTCAGGGCCATGCAAGTGAGCTGTGCAAGGCAAGGTTTGGTCTGGCAGATGATGACATGGAATGGACTAAGTGTTGCTATTCATACATGGACGTCATCTACCAAAATCGCATGCATACCTAGAAGTCTGCAAGCAGAAAACCTAAGGGGCAGGTTTAATTCATTTGCTTGTTTTGTTTTTAGGTGTATAACCTGTTTTGGTTGACTCAGCACTAACTTTGCAAGTTCCAACCCTATACCCAAATTCTGTTTGATCTTTGGCTATATCTCTTGCCTGCCTTTTCAGAGGATGCATATTTGCCCATCTTGTGTGAGTCCCAAATATGGCGATGTTTCAGGAAGAGGCGATTTAAGGAACCTATTATTCATTCTCATCCATTCTGCCAACAGGGGGAACGGGCCCTTCATCAGATGCTGGCTGGGGATGTATGCTACGCTGTGGACAGATGATGCTGGCTCAAGCCCTAATCTGTAGACACTTGGGAAGGGGTAAGTTAAATTTGTTCTGTAAACTACTTCAGAGACCTCTGCAGTATCGCTTGCTGCTGTTGGTTTGGCATTGATGCTGAACTTTAGGAATGCTCCGTGACAGTGCTGCAGGTCCTGAAATGCTCTCTGAAATGCTTGCGTTCAAGTGGTAGGGCTAAGTTGACAAAGCCCCTCATACAAAGGAAACAGCCGGTATTTCCTTGTGACTCACTAGATCGGAGAGTTACTTTCCTGGGACAGAGCTGAACGTTGAGGGAGGTGTGTCATTTGGAGTTTCCATCTTTGCTACTGTTTGAGTGAGTCCTTAAAAAATGCCATATAACAAAGGTGGCAGGAAGAAGGGTGTGGTGGTAAGTCTGTTTCTTGACTTCGTTTAAAATAAATATCTGCCTAGTGAAGGATGTAAGTGACCTAAAAGAAGTGCCTCATGAGGGAGCTGGCGCTATTTTGGTTTTGATTCACTGAGGATGTCCAGCTGATGATGAAGGAATCCTTAAATTAGCTTCCTCGGGAGGCCCCTTCATTAATTAAGGGCTTCTCAGTAATGGTTGCTGGAACTCTTGAGTGTTGCTTTCTTGAGACACACGTGTGCTTCCCTATGGGCATCTGAAGGATGTTCTTGGCTGGATGCCAGTTCAGGCACTTGGGTGAAAGTCTAGTTGGACTTGGAGATGAGAGAGTGAAAGGACACTTTGGAAGAGATTGGGCTGCTGAACCTATGGGCTGTTGCTAACTGAGGTTCAGAGGTATGGAAGCATCACTGTCCTTTCCCCACTGTGCAAACTCACAGATCCTGCTGCAGTTTTCAGAGAGGATTGAGGAAGAGTCTGGGGAGGTTTTAGGGCTTATTGCCTTCTCTTCAGGGTTTAGGGTATCTTGTGCCTGCTTCCCCTGGTAGTATCATAATTTCTACTTTACAGATGAGAAAATTGAGGCTCAGGGAATTGGTGTGATTTGCCCAGGGTCAAACAGCAAGAAAGCAAAGATTTGGGAATAGAATACAGATCTTCTGACTCTGTGTCCAGCGAGTTCTCTACTACACATATGCTTCTTGGTGCAGAACCATTCTTACTACTTAACTTTTTCTCATTTACAAAATACTGCGAGATGATTATTCTGCAAGTGAGTTCTGGAAGTGGGGAGTGAACTGGGAAAAAACCCAGTCAATCAGCAGTCTCAGTTGTTTCAATATGAAAGCAAGTAGCAGGAAGAATTTGCAAAAAGATCTTATAGCTAAGATGAATTAGAAGATGTAATTTTGTAAAGAAGTTTTTTTGGATCGTTTCCTATTCAGCTATTTTAAAAATGAAGTGGGGTATTCACTTAGCACTGTCATCAGTAAATATTTAGCGAGACTTAGCAGCCAGCTAATTGGTTTTTCCCCAGACTTGGACAATTTGGTAGCTAATGAAAAAAGTTGGGTGTGGTTCACCCTGTGAAGGCTGTTCTGGATCGGAAGTTTAAAACTTTGGTTTCAGAAATACTAGAAGCTAAAGAAAACTGAAAATTCTGGAGATAATGGCCTTTGGCTTCAAGTACATTTCAGTCTTTAATTCAAACTCTCTCGAAAACCTCAGGAGAGAGAGTCTTGGCAACAAATTATTAATAAACCTCAGAAATCTGTCCCATTAGACAGAGTTCTTAGAGGTGAGAGGATTGGAGTGGTGCATCCTGTCCACAGAGGTGATTATATAGAGTTTTTGCAGTTGTCCTCAATAAGTTGTAGGATTTGAGGGGGCTGTGCCTAAGGCACAGGTAAGATCCCTACAAATGTAGTTATTCTGGTTTTGGTCTTAAGGAAAACTTGAACACCTTGATAGCAAAGGTATTTGTTTTTCCAAAGCTCAAGTGTGGACTTTAAAAAAGGTGGTGTAAGAAACGGCAGCGTGCATATTTTTTTAAGCTTCCTTAGTTGTGAATTGTGTATATGCCCCTGTGAACTGTTATATGTCAGAGCAGCACTTCCCCTCGTGAGACTTTTCGCAACGCTGCCAAAATACAAGGACAAAAGCTGTTGCTGTCTGTGTGGAGATGAGACACTGTGACGTCTGGGTTATATATGGATATATGACCAGGCTTTGTGGTGACCTTCTGTTTACCGAGTTGCTGGCCAGAAAGGCCTTGATGACACTGTTTTTACGTTGTAGCATTTATCTAGCTCCAGCCCTTCGGATAAGTCAATTCCTTGGTCAACCTTCTTGTTTTGCTTTTACTTTATACCCACTGAGTCTTTGAAAGCAATCAGTTTCCAGATGTCTTTGTCATCAAAATGAAAGATACTTAGGAATGTTCCAACTTGATCATTCCTGCCTTCTAGACGTAGCACCTTTGTTTTCCTAACTTCGTAGTTACAATAAAAGTGCAGAGAGGTAATAAACGGTTGCAAAAATGATGTTAACCCATTTTTCTCCTACAAAGACTGGAACTGGGAGAAACAAAAAGAACAACCCAAAGAATACCAACGGATCCTACAATGCTTCTTAGATAGAAAAGACTGTTGCTACTCTATCCATCAAATGGGTAAGGTCACAAATCAATAGTTTAAAGGCAATGCCTATTCCTGCTCCTTCTTTCCCCCTACCTTATCTGTGGTTCCACTAAATTGTCCATCTGCGTAATTATTTGTGTAAAAAATTAGGAGTTTGTGGTTTGTTGGAAGATCTTTTGCTAACGTGTTAATTTTTTCCACATAAAAACAGCACAAATGGGTGTAGGAGAAGGGAAATCAATTGGCGAATGGTTTGGACCAAATACAGTTGCACAGGTGTTAAAGTAAGTAAAAGAGTCTGGCATCTGCCTCATTCTACTATATTCTATGCTTCTCTCCCCAGCCAACTAAACCTCCCATCACCTAGGTATTCTCGCAATCCCACTAAGGTATCCCTCCCACTAAGCCATCAAACATCTGTACCATTTTGCTCAGACAGCTCTTTGAAATGTAGAAATGTGAGCTTGTACCTTGGTATATCAGAGTTGTATTCATTGGTACCAGTATATGTGGTTGTACCCCAGGACTCATTCAGTATCTCACACGTGCCAGGGAGCCATTAGCCTGAGGGCTCCTTTGAAGCCAAAAGGTTCATAGTAAGTGGTGGAGGCTGAGGCAGCCTAAGTAAGAACTGGACTCCCACTGGATTCCCAAATGGACTGCATAGTACTAAAAAAAAAGCCCGTGAATTCACTCAGCATTAACTGGGTGACTTTACTGTGCTAAGTACGTGGTCTACAGAAATAAACTAGACACAGCCTTGCTTTAAGGAACTCACCACCTATTGGAGGAGGCAAATCCCAAGGGAGTCTTGGAATCGGTTTGTCATCTCTTAGCAGACACAGCCCCAATATGGTACTTTTGCAGTTGTCTTGTTAAATTCTGGAATGCACCTCCCATTGCAAGAGGCGAAGTAGAGAGGCTAGGACCAACTTTTTGGAAGTGAATGGGGTGAGTGGCATTAGTAGTTACCCCTGCAGGCCGCCTCTCCTGTTGTCCCTCTCCTTCCTGACAACCTATCACTGAATGAAAACTCCATGAACACAGACATTGTATCTGTCTTGTTCACTTTGTAACACCAGCACATAAAACTGCCTGGCACACAGAAGTGTTCAGTGCTCAATAAATGCTCCATGAATAAATGAAAATGGCAGCCAGAATCTGGTGAGAGATTTAAGGATCAGAAGATTGAACTATCTGTCCTCCTTTGGTATAGTGTACTTCAGTTCTTGGGCATTCTGGTGGGACTTGCTCCATGCAAAGCATCTGTGGGGCCCTGTTTCAATGGTTAGCCAGTCTTCTGTGAACTAGAAGGCTTTCTGGATGTGCATGTGAAGAGAGTAGTCTGAATTTACTGGGGACCCAAGGAAAACTTCTACCTTGGCTTTACTCCTTGCTAACAGTGCAGCCTCCCTGACACTACTTCCTCACCTTGGTCAGAGTGCCTTGCGCATCCTTGACTCTGCAGAGTGAGGATCTGGCAGTATTTTGGGAACTGCTGTAGGAAACCAGAGCAGAAAGCATGAAGGATTAGAATGGCTGTGTGGAGCCCAAAACCTGGCTTGAAATGGTTGGTTTTTATTTTTTTATTTTTTTATTTTTTTGAGGCAGAGTCCTGCTCTGTCACCCTGGCTAGAGTGCCGTGGCAACAGCCTAGCTCACAGCAACCTCAAGCTCCTGGGCTCGAGCAATCCTTCTGCCTCAGCCTCCCGAGTAGCTGGGACTACAGGCATGCGCCACCATGCCCGGCTAATTTTTTCTGTATATTTTTAGTTGTCCAGCTAATTTCTTTCTATTTTTTAGTAGAGACGGGGTCTCGCTCTTGCTCAGGCTGGTCTCGAACTCCTGAGCTCAAAGGATCTGCCCGCCTCGGCCTCCCAGAGTGCTAGGATTACAGGTGTGAGCCACCGCACCCGGCCAAAATGGTTGGTTTTTAAATGACATCCCTCAAAATGTGCTTCTTTCCTCTTAATTTTGAGGTTCCCAACAACAAAGTGGAAGCATACATTTTTTAAAAAGAATTTGAGTAGGTTCAGATTCATCATCATTGTTCTCACTAACAACAGTATATTATTATCATTCTGGGGAAAGATAATACATTAAAATGAATAAAATAAAAGTGCAGTGGTAGTTGACCTCTTGCTGGGAACTACTTTGGTAGAGAGAATGTTTTTTCTTTTGTCCAGTGGGACTGGGCTTTGCCCACATAGCCCAGAAGTAGCCAAGTTAAATACGTCTTCTCTCCAACTGGTAAGGGGAGAAGAAGGAAGGAAGAAATAGGTACTTTACTTAGACTTCAGATAATCTCTCTTTTAAAGGGGTTTTCTTTCTAATCTCCCCTGAAGTCCTGCAATTCAGCCTACTGGCCCTGTTCAGCTGCTAATCAGTAGGGCTTGGCACCCGAGTCAATGTGAGGCCTAAGTCTACTTGAGGGGCATTCTCAGTGCAGCTGGGAAGGGGTAGAAGAGATTCTCTCTCCCTCTCTCTCTCTCTCTCTCTCTCTCTTTGGGTTTTCTTTGGACTCATTCTCCATATTACCTATGACCCCAAACAAACAAACAAACAAACAAAATATATACATATATACATATATATATATATATATATATATATTTAATGACAGTTTCCTTTATTCAAAAAAACAAAAAGCCATAAGTCAGAATGTCTTCTATGTATGAAAACAAATCTCTTGGGATTTTGGGAGCAGACGCATAGGTAACTTTACTTTTTTGCCCAAGAGTACTGTCATTTTGTGAGGTAGACTTTTCCAGGTTGTAAAGGAGAGCCTTCTATTTGAAGTTCTGATATGGTGACTCTGCGGCACACTGAAGGTCCCTAGACATGGAATATCTCAGAGCTCTGGCAAAGGAGACAGAGCTGACCTGAACACCAGCTTCTCTCTGTGGCTCCGTGTCTGGTGACTTTAGCAATACCGGGTGTAGACTGTACTGCTTCCTGCTGATACTTCCATCTTCTCCCGTTGTGACTTCATTCTATGTTGCTTTGCAGAAAACTTGCTTTATTTGATGAATGGAATTCCTTGGCTGTTTATGTTTCAATGGATAACACAGTGGTCATTGAAGATATCAGTGAGTCCCCAGCCCATTTGCCTTCCTGGTTGGTGGGTGAGGAGTTCTTCCTCCCCATTTGGAAATCTGGGGCTCAAGAGAGTCTCTCTGACCTTCCCCGCCAGGGCACGGGATCTTAGGGGAACTGTGGGCTCTGATTCTCTTCCCTGTCAGCTTTCTGAAAGGGAGAAAAGCACTAGAAGGTCTCTGCTGCCCTTCAGTGAAGTACTACATGCATTCCCTGCAGGAAGCCCAAAGTGTGTATAATGTGGTAAAGCACCAACAGATCTTTTGTGGAGGCCCCCCTTGTCTGGGCCTGTGCTCCCTGCCCTGGGGAGTTAGGGCAACCCAAAGATAGTCTCTGTCTCAAAGGCCCTCGAACACCAGTTGAGAAATGAGACTCTTTCAGGGAACCCAGAACCCCTGTTAGGAGCGAATCAAGTGCTCAGTGGCCAGGATGAAGGAGATGAGGGCTGGAGGAGTGGCCCGCGTTTCCTGTGGGAGGGGGCCAGCTGGGCCCTGGTGGCAGGGGGGAGGACCTTCTAGGCAGGGCAGGGGGATGTAAGGTTCCCCTTAGTTTTGCTTTTGAAGTATCTCCTAAGGCGGGACACCTCTTACTTACCCAACTTTCTTATCTTCTATTTCTAGAAAAAATGTGCTGTGTCCTTCCCTTGAGTGCAGACACAGCTGGTGAAAACCCCCCCGATTCTCTGACTGCTTCGAGCCAGAGTAAGGGTACCTCTGCCTACTGTCCAGCCTGGAAACCCCTGCTTCTCATTGTACCCCTTCGCCTGGGCATAAACCAAATTAATCCTGTCTATGTTGACGCCTTCAAAGTAAGTTGCTCCTTTCCCCAAGCCCATTGCGGCCCGCCCATCACACCGCCATGTCAGCACAGAGATCCGTGAGCAGCAGTCTACAAGTGAGTTGAGAATCTTGCATTCTCTTTCCCTCCAGGAGTGTTTTAAGATGCCACAGTCTTTAGGGGCATTAGGAGGAAAACCAAATAACGCCTATTATTTCATAGGATTCTTAGGTAAGAAAGGAGGAATCACAAGTAAGTCATCATGGGCTGGGGGAGGGGGTCGGGAGAAGGTCTGCACGGGAGACCAGGCAATTCTGGTTAGCGGGCCCCTGTCTAGCCCAGGGATGCTGCAGCCTCTGGTCAGCTCCTTCCGTGTCCGGCCTGATCTATGGAGAATAACCCTTCCACGTGCCTGATGGAAAGCAGGTCCCCTTTCAGTGCCTCCACCTCCTCGCCTCTTGATAAGATGGTTCCACTGCTTTCCCACTGGCCAGCCCCAAAGTCACAGCATTGCTCCAGCACGTCTCTCCCTCCTGCCTGTGGGGCTCAGGGCAGTGGGGTTTCATTCCTTTGGCTTTGCCAATCCGCCTCCTTATTGGGGTTCAGGCAGTCAGGCTAGGAGCTGTTTTCTGGCTTCCCAGGTCCCTGCAGCTGGGCTGGCTCATTATTCAGATTAGAGGAGGCAAACACAGCAATGTCCCTTTCCCAATAATGGGGGCTAAGCCTTACAGCCGCTAACCTCCTAATGTGGACCCTAATGAGCAGCCCGACAGTCCCTATATAGATTGGTGCCCCTGGAAACCCAGCCACCTTTCTCACTAGCTGAGACCACAGACATTTAAGGCCCTTGGCACACAAAGTGAGCTAACCCCACACTTCTCAAACTTCAGCGTGCACACAAATGACCTCGCGAGCCTGTCAGAATGCAGATTCAGCAGGTCTGGGTTGGGGCCTGAGATTCTGCATCTCTAACTAGGTGGTGCCGCCCTGCTGATCCACAGAGCATGCTTTGAGTACTAAGGGCCTAGACACCTGGTTGGTGCTGAAGAGCATGAGTTTGTGAGTGATGCGGCCAGGGAAATTTGGTACAGGACACCTCTTGCAGGAGTGGAGTGGTCTGAGACTGGGCCTCCAGCAAGTCATGAGCTCAGATTGGCCAACAGGCAAGGGAGAGCTAGAGCGGTTATGAGGGGATGTGCAGAGGACAGGGTGGAGATGGCCTTGGTCTCCCTCACCACCCCATCTCCTTCTGGAACATTCAGGGAGGCGAGGTGGGATGGAAGCAGGCACACCCGACTGCATGCCAGTCCTCCACTTGCTAGCTGTGTGACTGCAGGAAAAGGATATCAACTTTCAGTCTCAGGTTCCTGTTATGTAAAATAGGGCTAGCGCCTGACTCACCGTGTTGTCATCTCATAGCAAGGCATTCAGCAAAGAGCAAGGCATATAGTACACACTCAGTGAAAGGTGGCTCCACCTTGCCTCACCCCAACACCTCTTTCTTCCTCTTGAGGCTGGGGCGGTTCTGCACGGCTGCCTCTGCGCTCTCCGATGCTGCCATCTATTGGTAGAGCGTAAGAACTACAGCTTAGTGGAAAACGTGGCGTCTGTAGCAGCTTTTATTTTTCTAAGTGAAAAACCCAGTATTTGGAGTTATGTAAATTAAGATGCCCTCGAAGTTTTTGGGTTCAAAGAAAATGTTGTAAAAATAGATTTCCTATTGTTTATGCTTGACTTGATCCATGCCAGCTGCTATAAGAGAATACTATAGACTGCGTGGCTTAGGAACAACAGAAATTGATTTCTCACCATTCTGGAGGCTGGAAGTCCAAGATCAAGACACTGGCAGATTCAGTGTCTGGTGAGGGTCCGCTTCCTGTTTCACAGATGGCTGTTTTCTTGCTGTGTCCTCACATGGCAGAAGAGGTGAGGGAGCTTTCTGGGGTCTCTCTCTCTCTCTCTCTCTCCTTTTTTTTTTTTTTTTTGAGGCAGAGTCCTGCTCTGTCACCCAGGCTAGAGTGCCGTGGCATCAGCCTAGCTCACAGCAACCTCAAACTCCTGGGCTCAAGCAATCCTCCTGCCTCAGCCTCCCGAGTAGCTGGGACTACAGGCATGTGCCACCATGCCCAGCTAATTTTTTCTATATATATTTTAATTGGCCAGATAATTTCTTTTTATTTCTAGTAGAGACGGGGTCTCGCTCTTGCTCAGGCTGGTCTCGAACTCCTGACCTTGAGCGATCCACCCGCCTTGGCCTCCCAGAGTGCTAGGATTACAGGCGTGAGCCACCGCGCCCAGCCGACTCTATCTCTTATAAGTACTGTCAGAAGCGGAGCAGCCTGCAAAGCTCCACTCCCCGTGCATGCACATGTGTACACACACACACACACACACACACACACAGAGCCCCCATGGGAAAAGGTCCTGGCCAGAGTCAGAGACGACATTATTCCCAGCACCTTAACTCACACTCCGGCAGATTGGCTCGGTTCTAACCCTGCTTTGGCTTTCTGTTTTCTGGTCCACAACTCCCTTTTCCTCTCACCTATCTGTGGCCTTAGGTGGGCTTCCTTCTAAACATCTTGACTGCTATTCTTTAGAGTGACTTGAGGCTTTCTTGATATCACTGATCTCACCCACCTGTGGTCTAGGGGAATATCTGCCTTGACTTTCACAAAGCAAGTCATATGGGGGCACTGATTTCTACATGCTCTTAAACATACATTTGTAGGTAAACACTTTTGATTTGCAGTCAGATAATTCTCTAACCACCTTGTATTTATACTGTGTTTTGAGCATTCCACAGAGGTAAAATCTTCTGGTTCTTATAATACCCTGTGAAGTAACTAGAACAGGCCCAATAAGCCCAGTTTAAAAATAAGGAAATTAAGACAGAGAGTGAATTAAATGGTTTTTCCTTGGTTTATGATAAAGTGAAACTTCTCATGAGACATCAGATACACAGTCTTTGCCAACAGAAACATGTAGATGTGCCCAATGCAATCTTGGATGCCATTCCAGAGAGGGTGTCTGGGGGCATCCGTTCTACCCCAATCTCCTGCCACAGGTAGATCTCTCTTTGGTCATCTGACACAATCGAGGACACAGAGACCCAGATGGCCCTCAGGCCTGGACAGTGAGGTTGGGTTACACTCTTAGGTACTTTTGCCTACTTGGCATGTGGCTGAGGACAGGCTCTCAGCCCTTCAAATACCAGGTCAAAGTAGAAATTTTATTATCCCCAACTCTGCCCACATCATTTTTGGGGCCAGGCTTTTTCAATTTGATGAAGTATGGCTTGTGTCACGTGTAAGGGTCAGTTTGTCAAAGTGAGTTTCCCCAGTGAGGTGTATCTGTACTGATGTTAATGTGACAAAGGCAGTGCTTTCTGACAGGAATTGACTAACTTGCTAGCTGATGAGGACCAGAAGTCAGGTCACTGGGATCTCATCCATAACAGAGTTCTGTCTGGGTAGCATTTCTTTCGGAGGCTGAGGCCTTTTCCCCTACCAGAGGTGCTCTCTGAGTGTAGGTCTGAGAACCAATGCTCTACAGTGAGATGCTTTCCAATGTTAAAAGAGGCAGAACGTCCCCCATTGGCACCTGGGCCCATAGCCTGGTGACTCTACCTACCGCCTCTTCGCTACTGCTGCTCACAGAGCCTGCCGTGCCATCTGTGGTCTCTCATTCCCACCTTCTCTCAAACCTGTCACTTCCCATTTTTGGACTCGGACTTGAGGAGATGTGAATGCTAGGGCTCGCCTTCTTGTTGAATGATTAGATTTGGGTGCACGTGGCTTCCCTCAAGCATGTTCATGCTGGCTTCAGGCTTTCTGTCATCTCATTCTCATTGTCACCGAGGGAGGGGTTAGGAGAACCAGAGCGCCTCCTCCTAAGGACAACAGTGGGCCAGAGTCAGTGGTTCTTTGAAGGTTTAAGCATGTCTTCTTCAAAACAGGCAATGAGCTCATCTTCCTGGACCCTCACACAACCCAGACCTTTGTCGACACTGAAGAGAATGGAATGGTTGATGACCAGACTTTCCATTGCCTGCAGTCCCCACAGCGAATGAACATCCTGAACTTGGATCCTTCTGTAGCATTGGTGGGTATCTGAAGGTTGGGTGGGCTGGGAGATACAATGCCACCCTGTTACAGATTGGTTCCCTGGGAATTATCCAGGTTGCTAGGGAGAGTGGCAAGAGTACATTTGCTTACTGCCCCCCAAGAGGCAGTGGGGTGTAGAGGGGAAGGAATGGACCCTGGAGCCATACTGCTCTGGTTGGAATCCCAGCTCTGCCAGTTACTAGATACGGACTTCGGGGGAGAGTCCCTTAACCTTTCCGAGCCCCAGTCTTCCCATCTCTAAAATTAGGAAAACAATAATTGCTTCTTTGTGGGGGTATATGAGGTACAATGTGTGTAAGGCACTTAGCACAGGGCCCAGCACATTGTAAGAATTCTCTGTTAGTTATTATTAGTATAAGCATCTTTTCCCCTTTTCCTTCTTGTCCTCGAATTATTGCCACACAAGCACAGGGAGTAAGGTGGGACATAGCTAGGAAGGGATAGGGGGATGAGACCCCCTGGATGGACAGTACCCATTTCTCAGTGCACAGAATCCAGAAAGTTGCAGAATTTTTCCCCAGAAGTGAGATTTCTGTCTACACACACTGAGGGGAAATCTGCCTGGGAAGTAGCCAGTGGTTCTGAGGCTTGTCTGCATCCTCTTTACCCAGTTAATCCAACTGTCACAGCCCCAGTGACTAGGAGCTGAGGGTCCTCCTCTTGTGGACCATTCTTTCACTACTGTCAGGTGGCTCCGAGGATGGGGAAGGAGAATGATGGTCCTCTCTATTCCAATAGATAATTTCCTGAAGGTCAAAGCCACCTTATTTAGTATTGCCTCTAGCTACAAGGACTATTTGGCTTTTGTTTGCTGGTTTAATTGAATATTCTTTGTGGATGTACATATTTGTGCACTAAATGTGATGGAATTGAGCCCATAATTTGAAGACTGGTCTTCAAGTTGAGATATAGTATCTCACAGCATGAAGGGAGACGGACAGGGAGGGAAAGGGACAGGAAAAAAGGGAAGGGACAGAGAACAAGATTGTTAGAGTAAGAATGAGAGCGATGGTGACACAGTGCAAATGTGTTTGCCCAAGTGAGGCAATGAGTTAGGAGAGAGAGAAACCAGCCAATCTTCCTCCTTTACTGCTGGGAAGGCACATCCAAAGAAAATGGCCCACATGCTAATTCTGGGTGGACAGTGCCATCTTGCAACACAAAGGATGATTCTAAATTGTGTTCTTTTGTTTCCCCCCAAGGGATTTTTCTGCAAAGAAGAAAAAGACTTTGATAACTGGTGTAGCCTTGTTCAGAAGGTAAAGCCAAATGTTTTTCTTAGTGTTAAAAAATGAATGTAACTCAATTTGATTCCTTTTCAAGATTGTTTTTCATAGTAATGTAAACCTAGTCTGATATGACTTTATCGCAAGAGAAAGACGCTAAGGCAACAAAGCAACTATCAAGTGTGGGGAGTTGTGCATAACTTTGGGGGAACTGAGGAAAAGCTTTGTTTGAAATATGCTGAGTATGTCAAGTAAGTGAGATTCTTAGGGATGAAACTTAATGTTTGATCTCATTAAGCCTATGGGTCACATGACATATTCAGCTAATATTCTACTATTTTAACCTAAAAATGCCAATTTTGTATTGCTCAGCCTAAATTCTTCCTTACTCGGTTCATAACACTGAGATGGTTAAAGAAACTACTTTCGTATTTGTTTAGTGGTCCATTTACAGCTTAATATATTCATTCCATCATGGGTTAGAGGGCTTGCCCTTCTATTAGCTGTCTTATTTATATAAAGTATGGGCATGCCACCTTTTAAAAGGAAACACAATTTGCAGAAATCCGTGTAAAGTTATTCTTTCTTTTTGGTATCTGTGTAAAAGGGAATTATTTCACTGGCTCACCAAACACTGTATCTGCCTCCCTCATCCTCAGCCTCTAACACACACCAAATGGATGGAAAACACTGATACATGCTTATTGAAAGGATGAGGGGAGCGCATAGGGGTACAGATAGTTCCTGACTTATGATGGTTCAACTTACGATTTTTCAACTTTACGATGGTGTGAAAGCGATCCACATTCAGTAGAAATCATACTTTGAATCTTGACTTTTTCCTGGGCTACCAACATACAGTACAATACTCTCGTGATGCTGGGCAGCGAGCCACAGCTCCCAGTCAGCCATGCGACCATGAGGGTAAACCACTGATACTCTACAGCCTAGTACTGTGTTGCCAGTGTTTTTTAGATAGTGTTGTATGTTTTTGCATCCCATTATGTCTACAAAACACCTGTTTTCAACTTATGCTATTATCAATTTATGATGAGTTTATTGGGATGTGGCCTTATCATAAGTTTTGGAGCACATATAGGTTAAAGAGCCCCGGATGGGGTGGCAGGAGACATGATGTTCTACCTGCAAAATGAAAGGATCAGAGAGATGGGGGCCCAGCGCCTTTGTAAGTGCAAGGAGGGAAGATTTTTCTTCACAAGTGAGCAAATAATTAATCTGAAACCCCAGTTAATAATTCACTGAGGTATAATAGAAAATTATTTTCTAAAGGTAATATATCTCAGAATGCAGCAAAACCATATTTATATCACATTTAAAGGTAGAATGAGAATTCTCTGATAAGACTATGCCATTTAAATTAGGATATGTACCATAAATGTTGGATTACAACTGAAACCATGCCAATATATACCATTATTTTCTTGGAATGGATTTATTTGAACTAACTGACACTACTTTGGAGCCAGTGCTTCAGGAACATCTCACCCCTAAATTGAGCCGGACCCATGCATCTGGCACAGGGCCTGTGCCTCATGATGGAGTGTGGGCAATGAGTACTGGCCTCCATAAGATACTCCCTCCAGTGTCCTTCCTTCCTGGCCAAACAGCATCTAGACCTGAAGATGGCTGGGCCTTCGGATGGTTCAAGGAGAGGATGGGTGTAAGGCCATTGTTTTCTCCTGTCAACTGCCAGGCCACTCTCTTAGGGTTTGAGGTTATAGATTGCCAACCGGACAGAAATGCTGTGATTCTGAAATGTTTACAACTGTTTCTGTGTCTCTCCAGGAAATTCTAAAGGAAAATTTAAGGATGTTTGAATTAGTTCAGAAACATCCATCGCACTGGCCTCCTTTTGTACCTCCAACCAAGCCAGAAGTGACAACCACTGGGGCAGGTAAGCTGTCATTCAGGGGCTTTCAGCCTGCAGACCCATGTGTGGCAATTGTTTTACGAGACCAAAGGAATGTGGCTCATGCTTTCTGTGGAAGATAAAATTTCAACTCCAGTAGACTGATCAAAAATGGTGCCTCTGGTTATTTCAATCTTCTGATAAGCTGATATTTACCAATTTCAAAGAATGATTTAAAAAATGAGCTCGTTGCAAAAGTTCTATGCAAAATCAAGATGACTAGAATTGTTTTTAAAATTCTTTTTTCATGATCTTTCTCAGAATAACAAATTGAGGCCATGGGTTGTTCAAAGGTACCTCGAAGGGCCTGTAGAGTCTTGGCTACATTACTGTCATCAGGCCTGTGTAACAAGTCTGGTTATTTTGAGTCACTATAGAGAATTTCTAATACTTGGCAGTGGTCTTAACTGTAAGTCTCCTCCAGACAAGCCTTTCTTTATAAAAGTGATTAAAAAATGTGTAGTTTTAACGACTGAGTAATATATCCGTTGACCACTTCAACCTATGTGTCAAGCTTTTCTTCTTTCTCGCTTCTGTATTCTGACAGAATTCATTGACTCTACTGAACAACTGGAGGAGTTTGACCTGGAGGAAGATTTTGAGATTCTGAGTGTATAGAATACCGGGAACTCAACCTGGAGGTCTGTCTTCCATCTGGCACCATAAAAACATGAACTTATTACATAAAACTTTTCTAGTCAGCAAGTGCCTGATATGCCAACAGCATACAAACTCAATAGCAATCATGACTGAGCCAATCACCATTTCTCAGAAACAAAACAAAACACACAGCAACAGCCCTTTCCCAGAATGAAATAAAACAATCATGGAGCCTAGGAGCAGAAAGATTAGGAGCAGTCCGTTGCTTCCCGGTGGCTATGGCAAGTTTTCAGCTGCTGAAATGAGGAGCTGGATGTCTGGAAGACAGCAACTCCCATCTTGCTTCAAGCACCAGCAGGTGAGAGATGGTTACATTGCGCTTCTGCACCCTTTCAGGTGTGACCTCTTTTGGGCTAAATACTAAGAAGCCGTCTGTTCTCTTGCTCAAATAACAAAGTGACTGAATCAGGGAGGAAAAAGTTCTTGTTAAATTATTTGAATATGTATTTTAAAATTATAATTTATATCAAAATATTTGTCAAAGAAATGATGTAAAATGTACACTTCTTCATCTCCTTCCTATTTGGGGGAACCTATTTGATGGGTCACTGTGTCCATTCGTACTGATACTTTTGTCAGATGTCACCTGTCCTTAAATCAAATCATGATCGCTTGAATCAGGGGTCAGCAAACTTTTTCTGTAAAGGGCCAGATAGTAAATATTTTAGGCTTTGCAGGCCACGCGGCCTCTGTCACAACTACTCAACTCTGCTGTTGAAGCGCCAAAGCAGCCATAGACAATATGCACGCAAATGAGCATGGCTGTAATCCAATAAAACTTTATTTACAAAAACAGGTGGAGGGCTGGATTTGGCCTGCAGTCTGTAGCTTGCCAATCACTGACTTAAATTGTTGATTTTTGTTTGAGAAATTAAAAATAAATTGTGTTTGAATTATACTGTTTTGGTTGACAGCCATATGTAGAAAGAATTATTCATGTGGTGAATTACACATTTAATCTGTGCATCAAACACAATTCCAGATCATTTCAGGACTAGTAACATACTAAGTTTGAAAGTACAAATTCATCAAATTAGCTTTGCTAACTACTCTCTTGTAAGGATACGACTCAAGTCCCAACAATACCTTCCCATCTTCCTTTCCTTGCCCTCTTAACTTGTCTTCATTCTACCCCCATCCTTAACTGAGTCCCAAGGAAGGCCAGCAATTGGGATTTGGAAGCTAATGCCAAACCTATTCACTTGGTTCCTGACATTCCATGTTTTTCTTTTTTTTTTTTTTCCAGTAGGTAATATATTCCAGTGGTTTAAAATTCAAAAGATGCAAAATGGCATTCAGTGAAATGTTTCTCCTCCCATAGGTTAGTTCCTATTCCTGAAAGCTTCCAGTGTTATTTTTTTATCTTTCCAGAGTATATATTTTATGCATATATAAATATATGCATGCACACATTTTATATATATAGAAAGAGAGTGAGCACATGTGCTTAGATTTGATTTTAATGACTTTAACATTTCTCTACTTTTGATTTATCTGTAAATGATCCCGAGGCCACAGAAGTATGGAAAACTTCTTTCTTGAACCCTAGCATGTGATGGGAATAAAAGCAAGTGTAGGCTTATCTTGAAGCAGTGCAGGCTTATCTTGAAGCAGGCTGGGGGTTTGTTGACCATTAGGGGACTCCTTCAGCCCTTTGACTTTGATCATCATGTACTTTTTTCCAGCCTCAGTGTTTTGTTATAGAGCTTGACTTGCAGTAATGGGAATCTCCAAGGCTCTGAGGGGGACTCATAAATTGTTGTGATATGGACATCAGAAAAGTTTTCATCAAAGAATGTCATGAGAGTCAAATGTTCATATTTCATTTATTTTATTTGCTATGTACAAAGCTGACAACATGCTTATTACTTAGCTAGGAGGTGAAGATAATAACTCAGATTACACTGGTTATGCTTTGTCTGTGTTGGCACAGTTTACGTAATACTTAAGGATACAGAATCACTTGGAAGGAATTGCCTCATGTCAACTTAGCTGTGTTCTGGGGAACTGGTAATTAAAGAAAATGTCTCCAACAAATCCCCCCAAACAGAGTACAATGCACTTTATAGCCAACTTAGGCTTGCTTTAGCTCTGCTAACTGCTCAAGAGAGGAGTGCGCTAAATTTTTATGAGGTTTTAAAAACATATTAAAATAGTTTAATAGGCTACCTGTGAAAGAGCAGTTGGATGACCATTTTAACAGAAAGACTCTAACAGCCTCAGAATGCAAAGGAACCAACACACTGCAGCTTCATTTTGCCACATTGCACACATCTGGATGGCATTTGGAATAAACAGGGCCTTCAGAGAAATCAGGACATGGAATTTACCTTTTTGTTCCTGGAGTCAAAAGCAAAATTCACACCTCCCTACCCATCCTCCCCTCTACCCCTGGCCCAGGAAAAAGGGCTGTAGTTCTCATTTCCTTTGATGGGCTTGGCCATATTTGTTGCATCCTCTGCTCTACTTTGGACCAGGCCAAGTCCTCCGTCTCTGGCTGGGGAGGGTGCCGGCAAGGGGGAAGTGATTTGTCTAAGACTGTGTGATGTCAATGAGGCCCTCTCAGCTGCTGGCCCTCAAGCCTCCCTAAACGATGTGGAGCCCAGTCTTGCTCACTCTGGAAGGAGTCAAAGCTTCTGGGCTACTGGTGGCACCTCGTTCCAGTTCTGTTGCCTGCCTAGTCTCAGTGAGCCTCCTTGGATAGTGAGGGCTTGCCCTATGCAGACTTGAGCCATCCATGAATGTTTAGCAAGAGATTTTTTTTTTTTTAAATGTGGAAACACTGGGTTTTGGTTTAAGCTAAATGACATGTGGTGACCCCTGGACATGAAGAAATGACTTATTAGCCATTATGAAGAGCTTTCTGACCAAGACAATGAGGAACTAGGGACCCAGCAAATCTTTCTGAGGTAGCCACTATTAGTCACGTGAACATCCCAATCAAATGGTAGCACCGGGTTGAGTGAAATGGGCCAGCAGATGTGAGCAGGGTGGGCTCATCTATTGGGCCTGAGGGTTTGGGTGACCAGTGTCCAGTAGTCCAGCCCCAATGAGACTCCGATGTACAACTTGACAAGGCTCTGGTCTTCCTTCTTCAGACCATTCAGGCTTGTGAGGTGACTGTTGTGAGCGGGAGGGGACGGCAAGGGGCAGAGCGGCAGGTGCCGTCCTACAGGCTTTTCATACACACCTGGCAGCGGCTGACCCGGGTGTGGAGCTGCCCCGCTTTCAGCGTTTCAGACACTGGCTCCTCCCCAAACTGCTGCCTCTCCTCCACTGTCGTCAGCCAGAAACTGTACTTGTTGGCAAAGTAATGGCAGGTGCCTCGGGCACCACTGCACTCGATGAAAGGAGTGGCCCGAAAGTCCTCTAGGCAGGAGCCAGGTGAGACCAAGGACTGGCCCCCGCCCTCGGCACCAGCTGCCGTGTGCTGAAACAGACAGGTGCGTGTGTGAGCTGCGCCTGCCAGGGGTGGGCACGGGGAGGTGATGGGTGCTCTGCTGCTACGGGAGGGCACACGTGCTCCGTCCCCAAGCCCTGGTCCCTTGGCTCGGCTCCAGCTTCCAGCCAGCAAACCGCGAGCTGTGTTTGAGGGGCAGGGGCTGCTCATCCTGCCTCGTAGCAGCCCTCAGGGCCAAGAATGCCCCCTCCAAGCTCCCTAGTGACCTCCTAATCTGTCACGCATGGGCAACGACTACATCTCAACCCTCTTTTCCCAAAGTGCTGCTATCCCACTGAGTTCAGAGGTGTGTTAGGTACTTCCTCCCCAATTTCTACGGACAAATGAATCTGAGAAAGGCTGAATTCAGGAAAATTCGGTAGGTTTCTGGACTGTGGTTCTCAGAGGTCTCTGTCTACTGTGCATGGTACTCTAAGAAAGGAAAGGGCATGCGATATTCCACACACGGTTCCACCATGGCCCCCTGTGCCCAGTGTTATCTGTCACTAGCTCTTACTTTGAAGTTACCTTTATTAGAACTACTTATATTTTCAATCTGTGCCATACCCTTTAGGGTGACATGTAGTATTCATTATCTGCTGAGTAAAAGTGGGTCTCATTGGCCTAAACGTTCTGGCCGTTGCTGCAGAGGGCGCCCTCAGCATTCAGTTTTGGGGCTATTCACGAGCTGCTAGTCTCCAGTCACTGTACTCACAGACAGCAGCCCCCGTCTCTCCACGCCACCCTCCCTTCACCTTAGCTGGGTTATCATTGGGACCACAGGAGGTGGGAAAGAGGCCTGATACACACCTGACTCAGCAAATGGCCAACAGAGCAAATGCCCAAGTTGGGCACACAGGGACCCGTTACTTGGCAGAACTTTTGAGAGAAGGAGAGTCTCCGTGTGACCTTTCAAGTGGCCTTTCCTGATAACTGAAGCATCAAGGCTTTCCTCATTTTGACCCTCAGAATCAAAAACTTCCTAAAACGCATGACACATGTTCTTACTTTACTAAACAGCAGACCTTGTATATTTTTAACTTTGCACATGACTCTGGTCTTGTCATTGTGAATGTCAGTTTTTATGTGAGGCGATTATGCAAGAGCCCTATAGCATGGGATGCAGCTTGCAGAATGACTGGGCCTCCCTTGAATCATTTTCTCCCTCTTTTCTCCTGTTCAGTAGGCATGTCTCATTGCTTCAGAATGCCTTACTAGACAGTCCAAATGCTCACCCTTACACATTTTCAGGAAAAAAATATTCTAGTATGTTAGAATTATGTATAAAGTAAGAGTAAAGAGATTCTGAACAAGGACTAAGAACTCTCCCATGAGCAAAGCACATGAGATTTAGTACACAGCCTTCGTACCATTTCTTATAGAAACTTGTGGGTCTTTTCTCCTCATTTCCTGGTCTGGGGGGTGGACAGGACAGAATGACAGGTGAGCTGATTTTGAATGACATTGGGATAACCTGCCCCGTGGGCAAAGACAGAGCATAACAAGGAAGTACCTTTCCCCAGGTGAGTACACTCATGTAAGGGATCCTACAGCCTTGGGATTCTTCAAAGACACTCTGTCACTATCTCACCCTGACAATTCAGCAGACAAGCTCTGGAGAGGCAGGGTACTTCACTGGGTGCCACACTGGTTTTTCCTGGGAGTTGTCCTGGCCCTAAACCTGACCTTTCATCTGATGAAATGGCCTGAAGTATTCACGAGCTATCATGGGAGGGACTCAGTGCCTCCTTGGGTTACAGCATGGCTGGCCACCGCCTTCCCATGGAAATGGAGAGGCAGCAAAAATGCCAGCCAGAATGTAAAAAGATATCATGCTCTCATTCGAGCCTTTCGGGAGGAGACAGCAGTGGCCAGAGGGGTCTGGGAGGGTGGGGAGAAGGGGCAGTGCCATGGCCAGCCTGACCAGGGAGAGTATGTCTGGCCCTGAGTGGGGACAGCCTCTCCGTCGCTGTCCCCGCCGGATCATAGAGTGTTTCGTCCTTCCCTTGGTTATGGCACAACTGACACAGGCATACAGATGGTAGGGCCTTGGCCAGTGATTCAGAGATATTCTCACCCTGAACCACTGGGTGCAAACTGCTGTCTTCCCCCCATGCCCATAACTACCTGTCTTTCACACAGAACAGGGCTCTCTGGTCTTTAGCCAAGCCCAGGCCAAGCATTTCCCCTCCTTTCATACTCGTGCTTTCTAACTAGTGTTCCTTGAGCTCAGGAACCAGTCCAAGGGGCCCTCCCAGAGCTCTCCACCCTCTGCCTCTATCCCTGGGAGGGGGCAGTGCAGGGCCTTACCATGAGGAAGGAGTACCCGATCCAGAGGCTGCGCCAGCCCAGGGGGCACTGTGGGATGGTGATGTCCTGGCTGTGCACAGCGATGGCCTGCGAGGGCGCCTCACACACAGAGCAGCGGCTGATGTACTGAGGAATCTGCGCCTGGCCGACGGGCAGCATGGGGATGGGGGCGGTGGTAGAGAGCCAGTAGGATTTATCGTTGCGCCTGGCATAGTGGCACACTTCGTTGATGTTGCAGTAGATGAAGGGCATGGTGCTGAAGCGGGGTAGGCAGGAGCCAGCAAACCCTGGAAGGAGAGACGGTGGGCAAGGGCAGGTAAGGTCTGGCTAAGGGTCAAGGCGCCGGGACCCGACTCGATGGTGGTTTGAGTTTACATGCAACCGCTTGTACCAGACCAGGGCAGCCCTCTCCTTCAAGCCTGTAACATCGTACGTGTGCTGAAGTTATGTCGATCAAATCCTATTTTAAATGCACCAGGGGAGTTTGATAATGACAAGAATCTTTTTATAAACTGAATGATTACTCCCTAATTAATTTACTTTGTAAAACCAGCATTTAATAGGCTGGGTCCGCCTTTAAGAGTTAGCGAACTACAGACGATACAATTAATTCTTGGGTAATCATCATTGCCCTGTGGATCATATTATTATTACTAATAGTAATCACTAACATTTAATGGATGCTTCAATGCCAAACATTGTTCTAAACGTTTTACACTGGGTGATTCATGTACTCCTTACACTACCCTATGTGATGACAGATATTAGAATAGCTTTATTTCTTCCATTAAGGAGGAAGTGGAAGCTTAGAGAGGTTGAATAACTTGCCCAGGGTACATGGCTGGTAAGTGGTAGAGTCAGAATTGAACACAGATCTGCCTGACTCCAGAGCTGGTGTTTGTAACCCATTATACAACAGGCCCACCAAGGGCTGGGAGGAGAGAGGAGGTTGGCTATTGGTCCTTGTGGGGACGGGTGGCCAGGGTTGGCTGTCAGAGCTGATACCTACCCAGGTCCTGGTTGTGGGCTTTCTCCTGCCCCTCCACGAACAGCAAGCTGTAACCCACCCACAGCTGGCTCATCCCGACGGGGCATAGGGGCACCTGTTCCGACTGGCTGTGCTTCACCAATGTGTAGCCCACTCTCACGCTCTGGCCAGGCATTCCGGGCCTCCCGAAGCGGCCTTGCTGCCCTGGAGCTCCTGAGAAGGACAGCGCATAAAAGGTGAGCCCGGTGCAGCTAATGGTAACATCAGCCACCCGCTTTGTGCCACACACTGTGCAAGGCACATTATGTACATGCACTATCTCACTCAGTCCTCATGGGGACCCCAATTTGTAGATGAAGACACTGGGACTCAGAAGTCCCATAGCTAGTAAGTGGTGGAGTTAGAACTCCAATTCAGCTGTATCTGGCTAGAGTCCCCATTTTTAAAAGTGCATTATCTGGCTTCCCTCCGACTGCCACCTGGCCTTGGGTTCTCTCTGGGTGGGGATGAGGAAGTGGAGCAGGGCACTTCCTGGGCCCAGCCTTGCAGGTCCTCATCGGTGGTAACTAAGTATTAATAGCTGCTGAATCAGAGGCACTGGAAGCAGAGTTAGGATTAGCAGGGCAAAATCTTGCCCTCTTTTCTCGCCCATGGCAGACATGGCTAATCAATCGCAACACTGTCCTACAGAGCCTCAGAACTGGTCTTAATCAGGACAACTGATGCGCCATCCCTGATATAAAATGGGAGGTAACTAGCAGAGGTATCTGGGCAGCCACACCTTATCTCAAATGTTGTTACCCCTTAAACTACCCCCTCCCATGCATGCCAGGATCCCTGGGGACAAAAGGGGAGGTGCAAGGCAGAGGGCTGTGCTGTAGTATAGTATAGAGTCAGAGCTCTTAGGAGCTGGAAGCGATCCAGAAAAGGATTTGGAAGAGCCCTTTGCCTTCTGGAATGTAGGGCATTCCTTCCCAGGCTTGGAGGGTGGTAGGGAGTGAACGGCCCAGTTTTTGAGCCCCCTAGTAGTGTCAAGCTCTACTTCCAGGTTTACTAAGTCTCTGATTTTTTTTTTAACTCCTCCTCTAGCCTCAAACCCTCACAGAAGCTCTCTGCCCTCTAATGTCACATCACCACACACACCTTCAAATCCTGGAGGGCCTTGCAGTCCAGGGAGACCAGGATCGCCAAGAGCCCCAGGCAGGCCGGGGAGCCCGCTGGGACCATCTTTGCCCGGGGTGCCAGGTAAACCTTTGGGGCCTGCAGGAGAGAAAGCCCACAAGGGGTAATCAAAGTAGAGGGTCCCAAGGCACCTTCCCTGGGAAAGGGGAGCTGTGTGTCATGCCCAAGACTCGCCAGGAGAGGGTGCACCGGCTGTCAACTTGGTGTGCACACCGTGCATCAGGGCAGCAGCCTGCCTGGCCTAGTCCTTAGTTCACAGGGGCCTTTCTGAGCCCCTTCACACCCACTTCCTCCTCCCTCCCTCTCATCCTCCAGCAACGCTGGGAAGTACGCAGGGCAACTGCTGCTGTCCCATATCAGAAATGAGGGCACTGCTCTAGTCGGGGCGAAGCTGGGATTAGAAGCGGGTTTCCTATACCCCAGGCCGGGGCTTTCTCCAGTGCCTAGTGTGGCCATTTATCCACCACTACACTTCCTCCATCTCTCTGCAGCGCTTGAGAGACAGACGGGCAGTCCGGAGCAGCAGCCCTGCTCTGCCCCCACATTCTCTAAAGCCTCCTCACCTTGTAGGCCTATAGGGCCTAGAACCCCAGGGTCCCCTGTGAGGCCAGGAATGCCATCGATGCCTGGTAGACCCAAGGGTCCAGGAGGAACCTGGACAGCTTCTGCAATTGGTGTTTTTCCAGGAGCACCTCGGGGGCCAGAAAAGCCTGTGGGCAGGTGGGAGAAATGGGAATGTCAGGACGAGTCAGAAGAGGCCAGGGTGGGGCCCTGGGAACCTTCCTTTCTGTCTTGCAATCACCAGCTTTCTGCCCTTTCTGTTTACCTACACAGTCCCCGCTAGATCCTTCCAGGATGGCTCTCACCACCCAATGCCCATCTATGTCCCCAGTGGCTTGACAACTCTTTGAGGGCAGGGACTGGGTCATATTCATCGTCTCTTTTCACGGCCTAGTAGGTGGAAGGCAGTCAGGAAATATTTGTTGCAAATTTGGTGGGCTGAGCCTTTGCTCAGGGTCAGGGTGGTTGGTTTACTCACTTGCTGGTCAGAACACAGTGACAAGGAGGCTGAGGGGATGTGACCAACCCCAGAGGTTTAGTTGGAATCACAGCCTAGGAGCCCAACCCCAGCTAGCTGCCTTACTAACAGTACAAGTTTGCTTACTAAATCATTGAACAAGTATTTCTCAAGTGCGTACTATGGTCCTGGTAGATCAGGGGACAAAGCAGGGAATATGACAGACCTTTATGAAGATTATGATAAAGATGAACATGCATAAATACTATTAATCTCAGGGCAACTGGTGAGAAGTGCTATGGAAGAATAGTGCAGTGACAGTGGGAGGGAGAAGGTGATATGGGGTGGAGGAATCTGCTTTAGAGAGAAACCAGTGGCCTTTCAAATAAACAGTGACATTTAAACTGAGACCATTAAAACATTAGAAAGAATTAGCCATTTGAAGAGTAGTGGGGCAAGCACACTTCAGGAAATAGAACTGGCATATGCAAAGGCCCTGTGGTAGGCCAGGACTGCAAGAGGCCAGGGTGGCAGGCGCACAGTGAGCAGTAAGGGGAAAGGCTGCTGATAGGGATGAAGAAAGAGGTGTCATAAAAGGCTTTTTGGGCCACAGTTTATTCTTATGCCATGGGAAACCACTAGACAATTTGTTTTTATAGGATTTCTCTGGTCCCTTATGTGGAAAATGATTGTTGGGGTGGGGGAAGAAGGGTGCTTCATGAGAAATGGGGCCCTGGACATGAGGGTAATGGTGGAGGTGATGTGAGGTGAGCAGAAGCAAGGCACACTTAAGAGGTACAACCCTCAGGGCGTGATAATGATTGCGTGTGAGTGGGAGTGGGGGCGGCAAAGGATGGGAAGGATGGTTCTTTATTTCTAGATTGAGCAGATGGGTAGGTGGGTGATCTGAGTGCAAACCCCATGCCCATTAATGCAGAAGTAAAGCACAGAGAGGAGGGCAACGGCAGGATCTGTGGTGGCAGCAGTGGCCTTCAGTCCTGGGCGCTGATGGAGAGGCAGAAGTATCCCTAAAGTGGAGAGACTACCTCCCCGGAGGAGTTTGATCCAGCTGCTACAGGCATCCATGCTTTCTTGGCGTGGTGAGACATGACTCTTGAAGGAACCTAACCCCCAGGCCCCTCCCTCAAGTGTAGGATCAGCCCAGCCCGTGCTCTCGACTCACCTCTTGGCCCTGCCTTCCCCTTCATCCCGGGAAATCCTAGGTCTCCAGGTGGCCCAACCTTGCCTGGAGTCCCCATGAAGCCAGGCTCACCTCTCATGCCTGGCAAAGTCCAAAGGAAGCAAGTCAGGCCCTGGCCTGGGAGGGGTGTGGGGAGGTAGAGACTAGGCAGGGGTGAAATAGGGAAGAGCATTATCCATAGGGCTGCAGGAAGGGGCCATCTCTGACTGTGGAGTGGGGAAGGGCCGAGCAGCCAGCCGAGCAGCCATACCTTTTAGTCCTAGCTCTCCAGCGAGGCCAGAGAAACCTGGAATTCCGTGGTCTCCCTTGGGCCCTATAGGGCCAGGAATTCCAGGGAAGCCAGGGTCTCCGGGGTCGCCTTGATCCGAGGATGGCCCAGGAGGACCTGGGGGCCCAGGGAGGCCTGGGCGACCTAGGGATAAGATTGGAAGAGGGATGAGGAGCAGGTGAGCAGGAAGTGGCCACTGCTGAAAGCCTAGGGCTAGGCACTGATAGGAAGCCAAAGCTCATTCCCAGGACACAGAGTTTCCTCGCTGTCTGCGGGGTCCCAGTGCCCACACTTTCCCAAACCCTTTTAGCAAAATGGAGCCAGTTCTAGTCCCCTGTGTCCTGGCTGGAGGTAATGATGTGTGGCCAAGCAGGCCCATGCATACTCAGCAACAGGGACTGGGCTTCACTGTATACAGGACCTCCCCAAAAGCCAGGTAAGGGGCAGCGGCCAGGCCTCCTTGTGGCTTCCTGTCTTTACCTCGTTCTCCATCTAGGCCTGGTCGCCCGGGGTCACCAGGCTGTCCTGCTATGACTGAGGGCAAGGAGATGCCTGGGGCACCAGGGAGACCAGCAGGGCCTTGGAGACCTGGGAAACCTGCAAAGAATAAATAAAAGGGGCTAGATGGGCCCAGGAGAGGGCCAGGCTCTGTCAGAGAAAATGGAAGTTCACATGGAGAAAGTGGAAGCAGTCAGGTAGGCGCCAGACCAGAGACCGCCAGCAGAGGGCTCTTCTCCCCTCATCCCATCTTCCCAGCAAGCCGACAAAACACAAAGGACAGGGCTCAGAGAGACTTCCTCTTTCCAGCTGGAGCTGCATTTTATTGGGCTAGAGCTGTGGAAAGTTCTAGCCCCCCCAACTTTACTGCTAATGGAAATATTTTAGGCCAATTTCCCCCAAAATCAGAAAGAAAAGAAGGCATGATTGAATACCTAGAAATTAAGTTTCCCAAGTGTTTTTAAACCTACTGTCCCTGTCAAACATTTCCTAAGTTAGCCAGTGTGTCTGATGCTGCACAAGCGTTACAGACAGAGGCAGGCCACAGGCCCCAGCCAGTCAGAACGGAGGCCGCAAGCGCGCTGTGCCTTCCCGTGTCTTCTCGGGCTACCTTCTGGGGCATCTAGGCCAACTGGAAAATGATCTTTTATAGGTAATTCATGCTATTAGCCAAGTGATTGCTTAATTGCCTATAGAACAAATGTGTCTGTACTAAATCCCTCCCCTGTTTTTGGCCAAAGAGAGTAGTCATTTATTAGAGTAAATAAAGAATACTCGTTTGCTCAGATTTTCATACTGCTTTATAGGTTTTCTGTTTGTGGAATGAATTCTATTATAATATGTTCGAAACCCAAACTTTCATCTGATTACAAAAGATTTATTTAATGTTCATGTCACATACACCGATGGTAATCTTGATGGGAAAACACATCAAAGCTATATACATACAAATGTAGAAGTTCGTGTTATACGCATAGCATGGAAGAAATGTATTTCTTTGGCATATTCTAGAAGATATTCAAATGAAGACAAATAGATTCAAACTGGTTGATAAACTGTTCTGGACTGTTCTGGTGGTTGAGCTTCTTATTATTTTTTTGTTGATGTGGTTTGTGACAAGAAAGTCCAAAAATGTTAATACTGAATTTCTCACATTAATCTAAAAATATAGTAAATCCATGAAAACTTGTAAAAAGAAAGATGGTAGATTAATTCAGGTGTTTCTAAATAGCAAATTAATGAATTGAATCCTCAGGAAATATAGAGAGGGAAAAAAGAAATGTTGAGGAAAATCTCTCAATTATTTTAGGTTTGAAACATTTTTAAAAATACAAAAAGAAAAACTAGTTGCAAAGCCACATCGATGTTACTTGTGGCATTATCAGTTATGCCTTGGTGAACCTTTGAAATATTTTTCTTTTTCCTTGAGGTGAAAATCTGAAAAGAAAGACAAATTGTATATAGTTTTTTCCTGAAAAGATAGCCTTATGCATATATATGTGTGTGTATATATATATATATACATATATATAGCTTATATATATAAGCTGAAATTATGCAAAACTAATAAACAAGATACCATACATTCACATATGATAGAGTAGGTGTGGGCAGCACACAGATTATAAAAGTTTCAATGGCAGTTTTTGTGAGCTTCCTCCTCCCTTTACCTGTTTCTTGACTTTATAATTACACCAGTATATGAGTATTATCAAATCTGAAAGAAGGCACTACTGACCTCAAGTAGTGCTAAAATCTCATGTATTTCTTTGATTAAAAATAAAACACTTTAAATGAGCAGATGAAAATGCAAAATAGCCTATTTTTCTAACTCATTCCAGTGTCAAAGTCTTAAAAAAAATCTAAATATACAAGCTAGGTGTGGTGGCTCAGGCCTGTAATCTCAGCACTTTGGGAGGCCAAGGCAGGAGGATCGCTTGAGGCCAGGAGTTTGAGACCAGCCTGGGCAACATAGCAAGACCCTGTCTCTACAAAAAAATGAAAGAATTAGCCAGGCATGGTAGTGTGTGCCTGTAGTCATAACTACTCAGGAAGTTGAGGCAGGAGGATTGCTTAGCCCAGGAGTTCGAGGCTGCAGTGAGCTATGATTGTGCCACTGCACTCCAGCCTGGGCAACAGGGCAAGACCCTGTCTGAAAATAAACTAAATATACAAATGCAGCCTCTAAATATTTAGTGTAAATATGAAAATGGATGGTGTAATTACAAGTTATTCAGATAAAGGTATTGTAAGGAGAAGGATTCTATAAAGTTTTCTTAGGGGTAAATCTTCATTTTGCACTGACTTCCATTATCAAGTCTAAGACAGGTTCCTATGGGGGGGAATATGGCAAAGAAATTGTTTTAATTAGATATTGAGAAGATACAGCAGAATATTTACAATAATGTATGAAGAATACAATAAACACCTGTGTTTCAACCACCCAATTTAAGAAAAAGAAGATAGTGCTGCCTCTGAATTTCTCTGTGTGCCCTCCATAGATTCTACCCCTTTCCTCCCTCTCAGAGGCCACTACTCCTGAATTTTGGGTTCATCAGCCCCTTCCTTTTCATCACAGTTTGACCATGTATATTTATACCCCTAAACAATACATTGGTTGTGTTTGCTTAGTTTTTGAATGTTTATCAACGGAATCATACCAAATGTGTTCCTCTGTGACATGGTTTATTTGCTCAGCATTATGTTCCTGAAATGGATCCATCTCGACATGTGCTGTTTACTACATTTGTAACTGTGATTTTATTAGCCCAGATAGATAAAGGAGATGAATAATTTAATGACCAGTCAAGGTTTGAAAACCACAGGAAATGACCCTGTTCTTCTCTCCAGTCCCCTCTTCCCTATGTCTTATGAAAAAAGCCACAGTCTCTCTGCAGGCTAGGACCTTGCTTTGAGCCCTTCCCTTGGAGAAGCTGCTGGCTTTCAGAAAAGAACAGGTTGGTCCAGACCAAAGGAAAGAGTAAACACAGAAACAGCAGACGCACCAATTCAAAATGCAGCAGGAAATGAATTAATGCATGAATACAGTTCCTGAAAAACATACGTACATTATACAAACATGCACATAAATAAAGTGTGGTGAGACCTCAGGCCCGAGACTGATGAGGATCAGAACATTTTGCGAATATGATTTCCCCAGGTAACATGCAACAACATAATAGCCAACATTTTTTGAGCACCTACTATGTGCCAGGCACTGAGCTTTTATGTACATTACCTCACTCCTCATTGATTCCTCAAAACACCTATGAGGTAGGTTCTATTATTATGCCCATTTTACAGAAAAGAAAAACTAAGGGTTCGTTTGATATTGAGTGACAAGTAACTTCCTTGTTCAAAGTCATGTAGCTAGTGAGAAGTAGAGCTGGAATTTGAACACATCTGGACTGACTTCAGAGTGCGTACTCTTAACCATGATGCTACACTGAATTCATTTCCTGGTTTACATTGAGTCGGATATATATATGGGTCTTCAGAACATTCCTAAGGGAAGTTGAAGAATGAGAATCCATTCTCACTTTTTGAGAAGTGGGGAAATGGAGGCTCAGAAAGGGACTTCAGGCCATGTGATGAATTGGGGCCCAAGATTAGTGTAGAACCTGCTTTCCAGTAAACCCAACAAATTCTAATTAAGTGCATGCTGTGGTCCTGTCCTGAGGAAACATTTATTTTCTTAGTTTCAGGCTTCTTCCAGCAGCCACACTGTTTTGCCAGGGCCATGGGAGTGCCATCCACAGTGGACACTGAGGAAATTCCAGCCAACCCCTAAGGGCTAAGTGGACAAGCCCTGACCCTCAGGAGCATCATATCCAGGCGCTGGCCAAGTGTGCAAGAGAGGCCCTGAGGTTAATGAGGAGCAGGAGGGAGTCTGGAGGCCAGAGGGGAGTTGGTGAACTACTTCCTGACACCCCCCCTCTTTCTCAGCAGTCATTCCCACTGGGTTCTGAGACGCCTAGAGACATGAAGACATTCACAGCTCGAGCCTGTGTGCTCCATGGCCCTGATGAGCCCCAAACCTGGCTTCTGCAAGGCCTGACTTGGGCTCACTTACCTCGACCACCTTTTTGTCCCTTTAGACCCGGCTTCCCTGGAGTTCCGATACCAATTCCTGGAGAACCTTTGTCCCCTTTGGGTCCAGGCAGACCGGCAGGCCCAGGCACTCCGGTAATACTGGGTCCTAGGAGGAGACGCAGCGGGAAGGGACAGAGCTCAGCCTAGCTCACTTTCCTGGGGACTGAGGCCTGCTCAACACAAGAGGCAGAGTACTGAAGTAGTAGGAAGGGGAGCTGATTTGGATAGAAGGACAAACACCATCCTTTTTTCTCCCTGTATCAAGAGATCTCAAATTGGAGGCTGGTAAGGAGATCCATGAGTCCAAGGATATGGGATAAACCACAGTCAAGAATTCATGGCCAGCTCTTGCCAGGCTTCTGGGAGACCTGGTGCTCCAGGTAAGTAAGCCCTCCTCCTCACTTCTGAGGGCCTTCCTTACCTGGAGTGCCATGGGTGCCCTTAGTGCCTGGAAGCCCATTGAGTCCATGTAAACCAGGAAATCCAGGGAAGCCTGAGATGAAGGGAGAGAACATCAGAAATGGCTCTAGCAACTCTGAATCAGGCAGAGTCAGCACGAGGCACCTACCTGCCCCCAAAGCACTGCAAGGTCCTCATTTTAAAGTCCTGGTCTTTCTTGAGGCAGTACACAATGCTTTAAGGGAGAACAGACCACCCCTAACCTAAACTCTACACTCTAGGTTCTCATGACTCTTATCAGAGACCAATACGGCTTCAAGAGTAGAGTGATAGCTAATTAGGTATCTTCAAGAAGAGCTCAGAGTGGCAATGCCAAGACCTTGAGTTGCCAGCTCCCAGAGACTGGTTCCAGAAACTCACTGCCCATTCTCTAAGTCAGGCAAAGGCTACATATGCCAGGGAAGTGACCTTCCTTGCTGACTCTTCACTCTGTGGATAGTTCTCTTCTCATTCACACTTGCCTGCCTTCATTCCTCTTCGTCTTCACTTCTCGCTATTGTTCATATGGCCCAGTGACTCCCCTGGGCCTGGCTTAACCCTAGATAGTATCTTCTGAGATAAAGCAGTTACTGTGGTTTATTAGGGAAGGAAACTCTTCCTCACTACCTGTTCCAAATACACATACCTTTGGGTCCTATTAAGCCAAGTAGTCCTAGGGGCCCAGTTTCCCCTGGATGACCAGAGGAACCCAGAAGTCCTGGTTCTCCTCTCACACCTGCAATCCCAGGAAGTCCTAAATGTAAAACCAAGGCAGAAGTTCAGAATAGGGCATGGCTTGAAGCTAATTGTAAGTCTTTCAGAATAAAGCTATTATGTGGCACAGTACCTGGGGAGCCAGGGAGGCCAACATCTCCAGAAATACCAACTTTCCCGTCTTGGCCTTTGTTTCCTGGGAAACCCACATCACCAGCTAGTCCATCTTTTCCTTTTGCACCTGCAAAATAAAAAAAAATGCTGAGTGATCAGGCCACATTTCCAGCACTGTCTTCCTCCATGGGAAAGGGAGGATTCTGAACTGCTGAGGGAGCTAGATCCAATGAAGAAACTCTGAAAAAGACAGTGGCTGCTGTCTTCACATTTGGCATGTGCCATGAAATTGAGACGTAAACTTGTTCTGAGTGTCCTGCAGAAGTAGGAACAATGGGTGGAAATGTTCAAGAAGCACAGTCTAGATAACAATCTGTAAACTTAAGGGGTGGATGCCATTATCTCGAAGGTCTTTGCCAGCCTACGAGTCTTTTTTTTTTTTTTTTTTTTTTTTTTGAGACAGAGTCTCACTTTGTTGCCTGGGCTAGAGTGAGTGCCGTGGTATCAGCCTAGCTCACAGCAACCTCAAACTCCTGGGCTGAAGCGATCCTCCTGCCTCAGCCTCCCGAGTAGCTGGGACTACAGGCATGCGCCACCATGCCCGGCTAATTTTTTCTATATATATTTTTAGTTGTCCAGATAATTTTTATCTCTATTCTTAGTAGAGACGGGGTCTCGCTCAGGCTGGTCTCGAACTCCTGACCTCGAGCGATCCACCCGCCTCGGCCTCCCAGAGGGCTAGGATTACAGGCGTGAGCCACCGCGCCCGGCAGAGCCTACGAGTCTTGAAGGAGTAATAGGCTGGTTTGTTTGGAAAACCTGTAGGAAGGAATTTTTCTGTACTGGATGGAAATTGCAGAACTTGAGTCCCTCCAAAATTCTTTCCAATCCTCAGTTTTGAGGAGTCTACAAGGCACATGAGACAAAAATATTGTAGCCTTACCTTTAAATCCAGAATTTCCATGTTGTCCTTTGGGTCCTGGGCTACCAGAAATTTCAAGCACTTGGCCTTGATCTCCTGGGGATACCAAGACATTGTTTCAATGTTCAGGAGAAGCTATAGCTCATCTTGTACCAACAAGACCTTTTTTCTTAAATTTTTTTATTGATACATTATAATTGTACATATTCATGGATTACATGTTACATCTTGATACAAGCACACAACATACAATTATCATTGGTACTAACCAACAAGATCTTTTGAACACAAAATTTTTTTCAGATTCAATGTAGCCAGAGGAGCTCCTTGGCAAAATTACCCACTGGATAAACGGTGACCAATCACTAGCCAGGAGCTGGGATACTACCAGGCTACTGGCATGAAATGCTCCTACATGCAGCATATCTCCATTGGGAAAGACATCACTAAGCTTGATATGGGCAGAGAAAATGGTAGGCAGGGCCCTAAAACATCACCAGAATGGAAGAGTCATGATGGCAAAGATGGGAATTTTTCCTGCTTAGAGGGCTTGGTTCATCAGGGGGAGAGACTAGAGCTGAGGTTCTCCTCTCTTGTTGAGTCTGGAAGGCAGATGGGTCAAATCACAAAGCCAAGGGACAGCTTTTTCCTTGGCTCCATGAAAGCCCGGGAGAGAGATCTTGGTAGGTACCACTGTTTGTTGCATTGTCTTTGATGAACAAGGACAGCCAAGGAGATTTTGCCAAAGTGAAAATGTACATCAATTCACTTTCCCCGAAACATATAATCCTGCCCTCCCCCAAGAGAGCCCTGGGCCTGCAAGAAATTCATCTTGCTCTAGAAAAACATTAAAAGAGAAAATGTGTCTTACCTTTTAAGCCTGGGAGCCCAGAAGCTCCTGGGAATCCTGAAGGTCCGCTGAGACCCTGTGAACCCTTCAGAGCAACATTGGAATCATCATTTCTGCCCAGAGCTCAGGGCTGCTCACCCATTTACCCCCTTTCTCCTCACTGAGCCACTGCTTGAGAGATTTCTATCATGTACTCTGGGGCCGACGTGGACAGTGGGTGGGTGGGGGGTACACCCTGAGAATGGGAAGGTATTTAGCAAAGGGCAGAAGCACATACTTAGGATTCGTAAGGGAAGGATTCCATCTGCAGATTAATCCTCATCTTATCATTCACAACTTCCCACTGCCTATCTAAATTGGAATCTCAGGAAATCAAGATGGGGCTGCTTCTAGTGAGTCTCTTAAAAATATGGAACATGGCAGTTAGGCCAGGCACTCTATGTACTCCACAGATAGTTGGCTACCACCACCCTTGCCAAAGCTCTGAAGCCATTATGCATAGGAAGAAGTGTTGCTTCACTATAGGGCTAGCCTTCTGCCACAGGTTCCCCAAGGAACACAAGGTCTTCCTGCCACCACGTATCAGGCTGTGTGTGTGCAGGTGCTGGAGTCTGAATTTGGGTGAATGTTACCATTTTCACAGGAAAAGCTGCCTTCACTGCACTGGCTGATGTCCAAGACACTATCTGAGTCTGGGCAGTGGACATGTTAGCTGCCATCAGAATGGTTCAACACCTGATATCTGGTATGGTTTTGATTCATTTTGAGAAGTACCCAGTACTTAGTAAAGACATATGTCACTTAGTGCTTTGGGCACGAGATTGAGTACTAGACTGGGTCACTGCACTCACTGGACCACTACCCAGGACACCCCCCCCCCATTCTGCCTGATTCTTTGCTTGGCTTCATCTGGTACATTGCCATACCTTCTCCTAATTCTGAGCTCTGCTCACTCTGGGATGCCTACTGGAATGCCTTCCCACTTTGTTTGCATCCCTCCTAGTGTGAGAGTAGTTAGGACTATCCAGTCTAGGACTATTTATTTTGCAAAAGCCTTAGGAGAGTGTGAGTGTGTGTGGGTGTTCTCTCCATCAGATAGGCTGATACTTTTGCCTGCAGGGAGCACAGGTGATTTATGATTTAGTTCATTTAGACCCTTCAATGCTGCTGCTATTTATGCAATAGCCTGTCGTGTGCCAGACACAATGTTAAGTGATTTACATGTATCATCTCACTTAACCCTCACTACTGTCTGAAGGGGGTTTGAATATTATTCCCATTTTTCACTGATGAAGACAGTGAGGTTCAGGGAAGTTAAACAGTGTGCACAAGATCACAGAGCTGATGAGTGACAGAGCTGAGATTCAAATACAAGTCTGTCTCATTGCTAAGCCTACTCTACCTCTCTGCCTTTTAGAGCCCAGAGAAGCTGGACTTGATTCTTTGCTAGTTTTTGCCCCTTTGTGGAGCTTCAAAGACCTTTCTATCAAAACATCAAGAAGTCTGTCCTGAATTCTTGCGATGTGCCAAACTCAATGTGGAATGCTGGCAGTCGGATGCAGACAAAAAAGCGTATAAGGCAGTTCTTGTTCTCAAGCCCTAGCAATCTCACTGAGGAAGTCAGACCCACACAGATGCAACTAGGATCAATGTCAGCAGTGAGACGTGCAGAGTGCCAGCACTGTGGGAGCTCAGGAACTCCTGGAGGAGATGGCGCCTGGGCTGGGGCCTAAAGGACAGGCAGGTATTGGGCAGTCACAGAGGAGGGAGGAGGCTCTGCCACGTGGGGGAGATAATGTGAACAAAGGAGGAGGGGATGTTGGGGAAAGGGTGGGAAGACCTGTCATACTCAAGGAGAGGGCTCTGCCTGAGGATGTCCTGGGGAAAGGGGCTGGGAAGTGGGCTGGGATCAGAAAGGTGGGCAGTGGGGGTGCGTTCCCCTGCTATGGGGCCCTTCTCTGGTGGAGAGATGAAGATCTGGACACACTTACCCCTTCTCCTGGCATTCCTGGGAAACCTGTGATCCCCGGGGACCCCTTCAGGCCAGGTAAGCCCCGTAGTCCTGTGGAGCCAGGAAGGCCTGGCCTCCCAGTAAGTCCCTTGATGGTGCTGGGGAATCCAGGAGCTCCAGGCAGGCCTGGTAGCCCAGGGCGGCCAGCCTGTCCTTTGTCACCTAGGAAAAAAGCAAAAGGGCTTAGAAAAAGACTCTGGGCAAGAGAAAACCTGCCTGCCAAGATGCAGGTGCCCTGGGTCACAGGCCAAGTGTGGGCTTAGGGGACAGTTAGCTCGGGGGTGGAGGTAAAGTTGGGGGAGATGCCTTCTGCCTTGTGGGGCATCGTCAGGGCTACCCCAGCCTGGCACCCGTAAAGCAGCTCAGCGCCCAGGCCCCACTATCTGCCAAGCTCCCCCAGGGATACCACAGCCTGTGGTTGAAAACCTTATTTCTACAGTGACAATGACAAATGGCAGTCTCAAAGTCCAGGCTCTCAAAGTCTAGGAAGGCAGCCTCCTTGGACCTCATACTGCTATTGGGGTGGGGGCGGGGCTTGTACTTCAGGGCCTTTTCTCAGGAAGGAAGCTAAGTTTGATTGCAAAACCTTTCTTGGGCATTTCTCCTGTCCATCCCCTGCCCCGGTACCTCTGGGTCCAGGATATCCATCTGATCCAGCTGAGCCCTGAGAACCTTTGTCTCCTTTGAGCCAAAGGTTCAGCACTGGAAGTCTTAGACTGGGCATTCCAACTAGCCCTGGTTCGCCTCTGTCTCCTGCAGGGATGGAGACCAGATCAGTGTGAGAAAGAGAGCTTAGACACAGGGTCAGGCAAAGGCTGACCTTTCATATCATTTCATCCCACACCACCCCCAGCCCTCTTTCTGGGCCTTTCTATCTTCTTCCCCACCTCCATTCCCCCACCTTTGCATTTTTGTGCATGCCCTTTACTTCTACAAACCCAAAGTCCACCAGCATCTTTAGACCCTACTCAAAACCCTCCTCCACTGATCATCTGGGAATGTATAGACAAGGCCTCTAACATGCAATGTTAACTCAGAAGGTATTAGATCTTTTGGTTTAGAAGAACTTAATTCAGGAGCCCAGAATCTTACTATCTAACATAAGGTTGGTATAAACCATACTAATGACAAAGTCAACAAACGATATGTACATTGGGAAGCATGGGTGGCAATTCTAGAATTCCATTCCCCAGCTCACCCTTTTCACCAGGACGACCATCCTGTCCAGATGGTCCTACTTTTCCAGCTGACCCTGGAATTCCTTTTAATCCACTTGCTCCAGGAATACCAGGGAGACCTGGTATCCCTGGAAAGCCCGTCAATCCAATGGAGCCTTTCTCACCTGTTGAGAAATAAGAACTTCTATTATTATCCTCATTTTACATATAAGGAAATGGAGGCTCAGAGAGGTTGACTTGCCCAAAGTCACGCAGCTAGGAAGTTACGGAGAAGGGATTCAAACCCAGGTTTCTCTAAGATCTTAGTCATTAGCAAGCTCTTAGTCATTACACGCTATACTATTTCCCCAAATATGGACATGGCACTAAGAAATGCAAAGGAAAGAAGAAGTGAGCCCCTCTCTTATGATTCACCATGTTAGAGCTCATGTGTGGCACAGAAAAAACAAAAAAAGCCCAGGGCCAGGATGCAGGGTGATGGGCTCTAGTCTGTCTCTGCTGCTAACCAGTTGTGTGGCCTTGGATCAGTCACTTTCCCCTGTTTAAAATGGAGACGCCACCTGCCCAACCACCGATGGCTATCCAGGCAATCATAGGAAGTTAGTGCTATCTGGCTCGATGGTAGGAGTTGCACAACGGGGTAAAATCAGTATGGCTATCACTGCCCTAGGCTTTACTAACCATGATATTCATCCCAGTGTTCCACCCAGCAGGCAGTGAGGGTGACTCATCTTGGGTGGGAGTCCTCCTTTAGCACTAGCCTCGTCCAACTGTCTTGCCACGAAAAGCCCCGCTCAACTCCCTCCCTATTCCCCATTCCTCCAAAGAGAGAAGGGAGCAACTTGGGAAGCTAGAAAGCTCTTTTTTGGCACCTACTGGTCACTTCACTGATCCTTTCACTTACCCTTCGGCCCTGGGAGGCCTGGCAACCCAGTGCTCCCTGGCAAGCCTGCATTTCCCAGCAAGCCAGTCAGCCCTGGAGATCCAGGAAGGCCTTTCAACCCGGGCAAACCTCTCTTTCCAGTTGATCCAGGGGGACCTATCTCGCCTCCTGTACCTTTCTTTCCAGGATTTCCTGAATGAGCACAGGAGAGAACACAGGACAGCTGTCAAGTGAGGTTCTGGCCAGATCTGCCTATTCCCATAGCTTCTGGTTGGTTGGCTTGTTAGGTTTTATAAATGGCCCTTTAACAACGGCACACGCAAGCTGCTAACAGGCTGTGTTCTTAGTTGGCTGAAGCATTAGCACCTACTACCCGGAGCACCACGCCAATGGCTACTGCTTCCAGCATGGCACAGCAGCTGGCAGGGAGAGTAAGCCCCTGCTGATTATAACTTGTTCTCTCTTTGTGAATGTGGTTCACACTTTAGCCTCTGAATAGAGCTCTGGGAAGCCAGGGTGGCAACTGGGCTCCAGTCTTCTGGTACTTCCAGTCTGAATCACATCACAATGGCTGTTTCCTGAGCCAATCGGTGAGGTAGAGGTTAAAGCTGAGCTGTTGTTTCAGCCTCCCAGGGAGCCTTGGATACAAGGCTGCCCTTTTAATCCCTCAAGCAAGCAGTTAAGTCAGCTATTCCTTGGCATTAAGGTTGAAAGACCCCCTAGTGCCAAGTACTGTAGAAACCCACAAGGCCCATTTGGTCTCCTAGGTATTCTGAGACGTCTTTCGCCACGCTTTAAAGTTGGTCAATGGGATTAACCTCCTGAGCTGCTGCCAAAGTGGAATGTTCAGGTACAAAGCAAGGAAATTAAAAAACCAAAGGATTAAATCAATGACGACAGAGGTATTTGGGCCCCCAAGGATCCAAATGAATGGCTGACTTGGTTTTCTATGGATTGAAAAGCATCAAGTAGCTGCAAGCCCCAGGATTCAAATGGGAGGCTATGAAGGGGACTCCGCAAGAAGGGAAGGAAATTCAATGGGAGCCAACTCCACAGCATGAGCTCAAGGATCCCCGGCCTTGTAAGCGAGGCCACGTTATAGTGTACAGTCAGATAATTCCCTGAGCGGCAAAGCTGGTGGGGGTGTTAGTCTGTGAGCTTGTGTGCTGTGTTTTCTCACCTAAGCAGCCTATGTGAAGACTCCAGAAACACACAAGGACAAAAAGGATATTAATGGCTCTGCAAATAACTCCACTTCGGTCACTTGGCCAGGAGTAAGGGTGGGGGTAGGGAATGATATAGTCACTGAGGCAGGGTGAGGAGGGCGGTGCAAGGAAACGGCAAGCTGCCAACACCAGGCTGGAACCAGGGGGTGTTAGGCCCCACTGCTGACTGAAAGGAACTTAGGCTGTGGGTCCTCAGAGGCACCTTTGCCTGAGGCAGGCCACCGGGGTGGCCACACTCCACTCAAGCTTCTCCCCAACCCAAAGCAGGCTCCCCAGGGCCCCAGCGAAGGGAATGGGGATGGGCTGGACCCACATCAACAATGAGGAGGAGCTTCAGGGCGGCTTCTCTAACTGGGGAAGGCAAGAGAGAGGCTAAGGCATGAAAAGTGGGTGTGAAGCCATGGAGGAGGGGGTGGGGAGAGATTTGTGGTAATATTTTGGAAGCTACCTTGCAGCAATCTGTTCTGCTCGGCACTGAGAGAGTGATTTGAGATTTGAAACTTGAGAGGATAGGAAAGTCAAGTCTCATTCTAAATTCTGACCATGTCACCCTGCTGCTATTGCCTCTCAGGACACCTGGGCCCAGGGCCTAGCTGAAGCTCCTCCTCCAAAGGACATACCTGAAATGCCTGGAAAGCCTGGTGCTCCTGGGGGTCCGGGTTTGCCCTTGGTGCCATAGAGACCACCAGACCCTGGGGGCCCTGGCTGTCCCACGTGTCCTGGTGTTCCAGGGCTGCCCCGTTTGCCTTTGGGGCCTAGCAAGCCATACTTCCCAGGTATACCTAATAAAAGAATACGACAGATGCTCACAGCCTGGATGGATAGTAGGGACTGCGTCACCAAACCAACTTGCAGCTGAAGAGCTTGGCCCAGGATTCATCCCAGGTGCCACTGTCTTCTCAGCTCCAGCGTTGTTGCTATTCCCAGCAGTAAACCAGAGGCTTGGCAAGAAATTTAACTATTGGTTGTGGTCACTTCTAGAATTACTAAGACAGCAAAATGGACTCAGGCCATTTAAGGTAGATTTCCCAAAAGGGAGGGCCAGAACAAAATGATATTTCATTTTAACCCTCTCATTAAACCATCACCCCAGATTCATGCAACTATTCATGCAGGTATACTGATTAATGTAAGATATTCAATCATTAAATAAGTGGGACAAAAAGAGTCACCCTTAGGTCCTAGAAGGCCAGAGTCTCCAGGAAATCCTCTGTCCCCTGGCAATCCCTGTAGGCCTTGCTCCCCCGGAGCACCATTTTCAGCACCAAAGATGTCACCAGGGGCTCCCTTGGAACCTGGTAAACCTGGACTGCCAACCTTCCCAGGTAAGCCATCTTTTCCAGGGAGCCCAGGAAACCCAGGCAAGCCCTTCTCCCCACGAGGTCCAGGAAATCCTAAATATAAAAAGGCAAAAATAGAAGGCCATGGATGTTTAGAAGTGATTTGTCTGGGTAAAGATCTCTGAGACGGATTTTTCTAATATGAAAGCTAACATATTTACTTTAATAATATATGTCACTTCTCTTGAAGCTCAGGGGTCTCTGGTCCTGGGAGGCCTCACGCAGAGGCAGGGACTGCACCCCGTGACCTGGGGGAGGTTCTAGTTCAGTGAGGCCAGGCTGTGGGCAGAACTCAGCCACCTGCTCCTGAGGCTCCTGCAGTTGCCAAAGAGTGCAGGTCACTCCCAAGGCCTCCTGGCACAAGCTCAACTTCTTCTGGAGTTGTCTGGCTCCTGCTGTCACGCCTCTCTCTTCTCGGGTGGGGAGAGGGTAGTGGAGGGAACCCCAGAGCACTCGGTCCAAGATGAGCCCAAAGTCCTAGAGCAGTGGTGGTTCTCAAACCTGAGTGAGTGTCACAAACACCTGGGGCAACACACAGACTGCCAGGCCCAGCCCCAGAGTTTCTGATCAGCAGGTCCCATGGAGAGGCTGAGAATCTGCCTTTCCAACAAGTTCCCGGGTGATGCTGATGCACAGTTTGTGAACTGCTGCTACAGAGTAGGACCGACCATGAAGCTCAGGTTGGAACAACAGGGTATGCGAAGAGGGATAGAAATGGACAACTTTCCTCTGACTGATTTCAATCTCTTTCTCTGACCTTTAAGGAGTTGATCCAGGAAACTGTCATAGGACTGGCAGGCAGACCGTCTGGCAGAGTCCTATCTCTGTCACTAGTGGCTTTGTGATCTTGGACAAGTAATTTCCTATTTGGGCTTTAGTTTCCTCACCTGAAAGTTAAGGGGTTGTCCCAGCTGATCTCGAATGACCCTTATTGTTCTGATATACCATCATTCTATGGCACTATATGCTCTGTCTTGCTTGAGTATAAAATCAAACCATCCCACCCACACCAGTGAGCAAACCTGGCTTGCTGTGGAGGGCTACCTCACTCCAAACACACACACACACACACACACACACACACACACACACACACACACACACAAAAGAAGCTCGTTTCCTTACCTGGCAATTCAGGAAGGTGAACTACTCCTGGGCTCCCTGGCTTTCCTTTATTTCCGTGTGATCCCACCTGGCCTGGAGTCCCAGGGAGGCCACGGACCCCTTTAGGGCCTGAAAACCCAAATGTAAATAGTAAGGGGACAGGAAAGTCAGCATGGCTAGGTATGATGTGTGATGTTCAGTTAAGAATCCTAGACTCTTGGAGGGTCTCTCCTAGTCTCACCTCCCCACACTGCCCTCTCTAGGAACCATTCTTTCTCCTCAATCCCCAAGGCTGCCCTCAGGAGGAATGTGGATCCTCACTCAAAAGCTACCAGGCTATCCTCTGCTTCTTTTGGTTCATGGCCCTTACAAATGTGCTCAGTCCTTTTATCTGGCTTCATTCCATACCTGGGAATCCAGGAGCTCCTGGGAATCCTGATGGACCATATGACCCGGGAACAATACAAGGCAAAGTGACTCCTGTAAATGGTAACATGTATACATCTGGTGAATCCACTGAGTCAGGGAAGATGTCCCCTTAGCATGCTCCTTTACTTACATTCCATTTAATGGGACAGCCAAGTTCTCCCCACTAAGCAGCTGGGAGCCCACACAGGAAAACCTTGCCATCAGAAGCTTTTGGGAGTTACCAGCAGTATAATTGTTTACAGATGAGAAGTGTCCAAGTGCCAGGATGTTACTTATCAAATCACTGGTGCCCAGTGGGCAAGCAGTCACCAATGCAGCAGATATTACCTAATAAGGTTTCCTAGAAGTGGCCTGTGCAGGAACAGCAGCAAACAGCAATTGCCTACTTACCCTGCCCTCAGATAGAGCCTCTCCCTAGGTTGGGTGCCTGGGGTTAGTCCTAAGGGTCCATTGTGCCCATATGACTAGATGGGAGGATATAAAGACTCCTAAAGTTCACATGTCTACCCTTTTCTTGGTATGAAGCTTTACCCAAACCAATGGGCTGTTTTAATATACTTCATTTGGGATCTACTGAAACCTATTGATTGTCATTGGTCAAACCCATATGTCTGTACCAGGCAAACAATGAAGACCACTCTCTTGGCCATGATAGGCAAATGGTGACCCTTCCCTCACCTCCTTATTTGAAACTGTCAACTCTGCTACTCAGGGAGAAGGAGTAGTCAATTTCAATATTCAAGATGTCAGAACTGACATGCATAGCCCTTCCCCTAGCAAATTCTTCCTTGCTCATTCATAATACAAATAAAAAAGTCTATAAGATCACAAAGGCGAGGTTTAACAAAATACTGGTGAACAAATTGTTTGTTGGCTCCCTCAAGTACCATTTACAAACAATTGCTACGCTAATTAAAATTAGTCTTGCCTGTTCATTAAAACAATCCCCCAAGGTCTGCTTGAAACCACAGAGCCAACAGTTTAATAAACCTCTATAGCCTTTGCCTGTACTTAAAATAAATCACAAATTGTATTTCTGAAAAATATGTATACAGCCTATAATTCAGACTGCTTATTCAACTGGCTGGCATTCCTCCTCCAATCCCACTTCTATTTTCCTAACTCAAGATTCAATACTGAACAGCATAATGTATTGGTTAAGAGATTGGGCTTTGAAGCCAGACAGTCCTGAGCTGGTATCCTAGTTCTACTACTAACCAGCTGTGTAGGCAAGATACTTACACCTCTCCGAGCCTCATATGTAAAATGGGAACTACCTCTCTCATATGGTGTTTGTGAGGATTATATGAAAAAGAGCTACTAGCACATAGCACAGTGGCTGACACTCCGGTTATGTGCTCAATTAACAATAGTCATTATCTTACGTAAGGAGGAGTATTCAGAAGAGCTCCTAGAAGGCCATACTGTGGTTTCTACTTCAGTCATGTTAGTGACACTACTTGTAGCCAGGGCAGTAACTTTCTGCCTTTTAGGCCTCATGTTTCCATAGTCATATTTCCACAGGAGGAAAGATGGCTATAAGCCTGGATCCTCCTTCACAGGTGGTCATACCCACCTCCGTCCTGCGAGACATTGAGATGGCAGAACTATTTCTGATAGTCATTTCCCTACTATGGAAATATGCTCTACAAGCAAACGCTTCATGATAAGATGCTTCACTGGGAGGGGGCTTCCAACCCTGTGCTTGGCTTAGGCCTGGGTCCTTTGAACTAGGCCCAAGAACTGCCTACATAGACAGTATAGATGGTATTGTGAGAGGGACCCTGCAGAAGACTCTCTTGTGTTCCACTATCTCCACAGCCCATTGGCTCCAATGTGTCAAACTCTACCATTATAGTTCTACTGCTTTATGTCTTAGAAACAAACTTAGTAAAATAAAAACATCCCTGGGCTGGGTCCAAACATGAAGCCATCCACCCTTAATTTATCAGATCAGTTTAACAGCTTCTTTCCACCTGTGACAGCCAGATTTTAAAAAGCCTTTAGAAGATGGGGCTGAGTATAGGCATCTGGAAAGGTAACAGGATAGGAGAAATAATGATCAAAGGGAAGATGGGTTGAAACCAGAGGAAATCAAGGACATATTTCCCTTCATAATTTTGCCTCAGACCTGTATACCACACCACGCTTGTGTATTGCAAGCAGACGTTCCAAATGGTGAGAAGGTAAGGATTTCCAAGTCACAGTGGTATCTGGCTCTTTGACTTTACATCCTGTCTTCTACTTTACATTCCTCAGTTCAGAGCCTTCTCCTTAACAAAGCAGAAATCTGCTCTACCCATGATGTTTCAAAAGTGCAACAAAAGACCTAATTATTCAGATTTTTCCCATTAATGCCAAAATTCATCCTCAGAATAAAAAGGTCCTCTGGTTATAAAGATTCTAAACATCTCAATTTGTTCTGGGTCCAACGAATAAAGATCAGACATGCATGGATCGTTTCATGTACCTCCCAAGGCAAGTTATAGCCCCAGTTAAGTTCAGAGAATGAAATTAGTTAAGGTAGAGATCAGCCAAGCCATCAACATTCAGGGTGAAGGAAATCAGCCCCTCTCAGACATTGTATGCCCACTTACTCCCATACTTCCCCCCGTAGGAGCTATGTGCCAAGGAGCCTTCAAAGCAGTGTCAGAGTCAGTGTCAGCCTTTGCATCTCAGCTTTAAGAACACCCCACTCCAAACATGGGCTCTGGTGTGGTACTCAGGCCATTGTGAATGTCTGAGACAAAGGTGAACACAAAAAGGGGTGTTTGGCCAACAATGGTGTATGAGAACCTATAGATCTGGCTAGTTCTCACCTCCCTCTGTGTCTACTCCTGCTTTACCAACCTTCTCCCTGCAGCAGCAGTCACCTAGACCAATGAAGTAAAGAAGAAAATCAAACCAGGATAGAAGTCCCTTGAGGCCCAAGCCAGTCTTGTCAGCAGCCCAGGCCCAGATATGCCCACCAACCAACTGCCCTGTCTGAACCCAGTGGAAAGTACTGGCACCCACACAGGATCAAGCACATAGTAGCCACACTTCAGTAACAAGCAGGGTGATTGATCACCATGAGCATCTGGAACACAGCCTCTTTGGAAACAGCCAGTTGTCTGCTTGCCCAAAGTTTGTAATAATTCACACTACTCATTTGATGATTACATTCCCTTTCCTAGCAGCTGCCCTAGCCTGGGCTACTACTGATTGGAGTGGGCACATTTCATTGCAACCAAAATGGCCACAATGCAAATGTCTGGGCCCCACAGGTTATTTGTTTTTAAAATTGTATAGAAAGGAAGCTAGGTTTGAGGAGTTATATTTGGTTACCATAGAGACAGAGAAAGCTAATGTTCTTTATTGAATTATTTTTTTTCTTTCTTTCTTTTCTTTTTTTTTCTGGAGGCAAGGGGTCTTGGTCTTGCTATGTTGCCCAGGCTGGACTCAAACTTCTGGACTCAAGAGATCCTCCCACCTTAGAATCCCAAGTAGCTGGGATTATAGGTGCATGCCACCACACCTGGCTTGAAATAATTTTTTTTAAGTCTTGGTACTACAGCAAGGACATGGCTATGGTTTGAATATGGTTTGCCACCACCAAAACTCATGTTGAGGCTTGGTTCCCAATGTGGCAGTGTGGGGAAGTGGTTAGTTTGTTAAGATGGATTAATCTCCTTCTGAGGAGACTGGGTTATTTCTCCATAGAATAGATTAGTTCTCGTGGAAATAGATTAGTTCCCACGAGGGCAGGCTGTTATAAAGTGAGGTTGCCTCTGGTGTTTGGCCTCTTTCACACATGTCCTTCCACTTTCTTAAAGATGCACAAGGCCCTCATCAGATGGGCCACTCGAACTGTGAACTAAATAAACCTCTTTTCTTTATAATTATCCAGTCTCAGGTATTGTTATAGCAACAAAAAACAGAATAAGACAGACATTTTCTGCATAAGGCATCTCCCAAACTATAGCTTACTATATCATTATATTCCTAAGAACTTTCTATGTTCAGGGACTAGTGAAGTTTGGGATAGAAATGGTACCATGGGCTTTCTTCTGTTGACTTAGCCTGTTCTCAAACAGTTGAAATGTTGATAATATCCAGATTTGTGAGTATGTAAGTTTGTAGGTGTCATGCTATTATAACTCAGTGGCCTACAAAATGGGCTGATGTAGAGTAAAGACTCAATTGGGAGAGGGGCAGTGGAATGACCATGAGTAATATCTCTGGGGACAGAGCTGGAAGCAAAGTTATAGCTAACCTAGGACTTCCAAAAGACATAATGATTTTGTTTGATAAAATCCCTTTCAGTCTTCTTAAGAATTTGTGAAAAAAAATATTGACTTAGTTTTAAGAATCTTCAATTATCAAGTTTTAACTTGTACCATTATCCTTATTATACCAGTTCATAAAAATAGATTTTACAATAAATAAAATTATTTCAGACATGGTATCCTGTCTTCTTCTTATTCTTTTTTTTTTTAAATTCTTCAAGGTGGAAAAAGGAGAAACAGGTTTAAGAAATAGCTCCTTGGTTATGGGGAAGACCCTTTCTTCTGCAAACAAATAATAGTGTCTTTTGGAACACTGCACTATGCTAGGCAGGCTGAGAAACTCTAAGAAGTATTACTCATCTTGCCTAGCATCCAGAGACTTATAATGTAGCTGGGAAATGTAAAAGCAGTACTGGAAGGAAATATACAATTTAAGTAGCAATGACATACTGTGGAGGTTAAGGGAAAGCTTAATGGAAGAAGTGGGGCTTATGTTGAACCCCGAAAGATGGATATTATATTACTACATAAAGAAAAGGGGAAGAACATTCCAGATAAAGGCAACATGGGAAAAATCTTGGCGTTGGAAGTGAACATGTTATGTTTGGGTACAGTGAAGAAGACTGGAGTCTTAGGTGTTTTTTTTTTTTTTATTGTGAAGAGTGTGATATATGAAGAGGTTAGTTGTGGCCATGTTTGGAGACTTAAATTCCAGGCTGAGAAGTTTGGACATTATCCTCTATCCAATGGGGACCATTTGTGGCTTTGGACTAAAGAAGTAATATGATGATATTGGCACTTTATAGATACTAAATTGGCAGCAGTGTTCATGGTAGAATTGAATATGAAAACTCTGGAGGTAGAAGATGAAAAAATACTTAGGAAGTTGTCATTCACTCACTTACCCATCCATCCAACCAAACAATTACCCATTTATTTCAACAAGCATACAGGTATTTGATAAACTAGGCATGAGATAATGAGAGTTTAGTAGCAAGAAGAAGAGGCATTACAAAGGAAGAATAAGAGATAATTTCAAATTTTCAAACTTCAGATAACTATAGGAAGTGTGGTGCCACTACTGGAAACAGAAGTTGTGGAAACACAAAAGTTGGGATGAAGAGCTGTTCTGGCTGTATGGAAGAAGACCAGTTACTAGCATAGCACCTTCAAAATCTATAAGCAGAACTGTCACTCACTATAATTCCTGAAATTCAAGTAGAAAAAGTTATAGAAAGAGGAGGGAGTTAAGGTATCAAATGAGGATTAGACTAGATGCAACTAGGGTCTCTGCCCAATCTGAGATTCCATGAATTGAAGAAAGGTTCCCCCCGTTAATGTTATTACCATACAATTTAGAGGACACTTTCTCCAATTTCCCACTCATTACTTTGATAACATTTGCAATAAATGGTCATCCTGCTCTCTTTGAACTTTTCCAGGGATTATGTGCTCATAACCTCCCTAGATAGCTCTGCTACATTTTCTGACTGCACTGTTAGGAATCACTAAGTAGAGCAAAACCTGTTGTTCTGCCCTCTAAGCTTATCACAATACAATTATAATCCTTTTTCACATGAAAACCCCTAGGAGGATTGAAAGTAGTAATTACAGTCAGTCTCCTCTCTTCTTATGACACATTTCATGCATCTGAGTCATATCTACTCTACAAAGTGTTGAATTTCCAAGTCCAAAGCCATCTGATTTCATGACTCACCACGAGGTCCAGCGGAGCCTTGTTGCCCTGGTAATCCATCTACTCCTTTCTCTCCAGGAAGCCCAGGAGGTCCAGGAGGTCCTGGCAGCCCAATTCCTGGGACGCCAATTGGACCGGGATGGCCTTTTACACCAGGAAGTCCTGGTAACCCCTTTTCACCTGGGAAGCCCTGTCCACCGTCACCCTAGACAGCACGAGAAAAGAATGAAAGTTTAACTCAGAGACTTATCTGAAGAGTCCTCTGACCATAGGAAAGAGGTAACCAGTGTGACTAATGTTTTGTGTTTTGTTAAAATTTTCTATCACTCTAGTTTACCAATCAACCTCCTCTGACTTTAGTTAATGGAAATGAGTCTTGTCACCTCTGGATGATCTAGTAATGAAAATGGCTCTAGATGGGGGTTGGAAGAAATGGCAGGAAACAAGCAGGATAACAACCATTGAGGTCACAGAAAGTGGCTGGATTACTTGAAGGGAAAAGCCATTAAGAAGTTGAATCATTTTTAAGTGATATGATCAATTGTTACCAGATTTATCAAATGAGACAATGACTTACACTGGGAAAATAAAAGATTCTCATTTTACAGAAAGAAAAATCATGGAGTGAAAATGTCAGTGGCATAGGTAGGGCGAGATACTCTGGACTCTCTGTTCTGCCCTGTATCATGGTCATCAGACCTCCCACCCCCCTATCCAAGTCAGGTGTGAGGATTTATAAAGCTAATTACTCAGGAATGATCAACTTACCGAAAGGCCTGGCAGACCTGGCAAACCTGGTACTCCATCCTTGCCTGGGGCTCCTGTCTCACCAGGGAACCCCTGGGGGCCACGATCACCCTGGTCCCCTGGCATTCCAGGTCTTGTGCTGAGAGATGGCTCCCCCTTCTGTCCTTTTGAGCCTACAAGACCTGGAAGCCCAAATAAACCCTGGCAGAGAGACAAGGGGAATAACCAAGAGAGGCAGAGTTCATAGAATTCTGGCACCTGGCACGCTGATGACATAATGCAGGTCTCCTGGATACATTCTGACACTGTTCAGGGCACTTGATTATATTGTCATCTTACATAATAATTGCCCATCTTATGTATTCTTTCTTTCTTTATTTTATTTCTTTTTCTTATCAAGTTGTGATTTGACCCATTTTCTGTATTCTTTGTAAATTTTGAAATCTTTGAGGAAGGGAACCTCATCTTAATTCCTATTTTATCTTCAGGGCCCAGCACAGTGCTAGGTAAATGTGAACAATCTTGTGGAAAGAAGGAAGGGAGGGGGAGAGAAGGGAAGGTAGGTAGTTTAAAGTAGAAAGGGACTTTAGTCAGACTTCTTCACATTGTAGCTTTATTTTATCCCCACCTTTCTTTTCTGTGCTTTAGCAAAGTGACTGGCGGGGAGTGAGGTGCACCTGAAAGCTCCCATTGCTCCCTCAGCGCCAAAGTTTGGCAAGACTTACTGGATCCCCTGCTGGGCCCTGTGTGCCCCCAGAGCCTGGGTCTCCTCTGGTTCCTTTAAGGCCTGGAAGGCCTATGAGACCTTGTGGCCCAGGCAGGCCTGGTTCCCCCGGTGGTCCAGTGTTGGGAACTCCACCATCACAAGCACAAAACCCTGAGTCCCCTGGGGGAAAAAAAGACAATATAGAACAAAGTGGGCCATTTTTACAAGAAGAAGGAAGAACTGATAGTGGTTATTTGTGACTTGAATGACTCCATGGAGGGTATCACAAGGCCTGCAGAGAACAGACTCAGATGAACTTGGTTCATTGTTCATCAGAGTATGTCTGCGCTAGTAACCAGACTTTATTAACTTGAAATGAGGCCCAGCCACCAGTGAGCACAGTGTGCAGCCACAGTTGAGAACCACTGACCTACATTAGCCAACTGAAAGTCTAGAATCCAAGCCACTCAAAGGTTCTCTCCACCAAAGTGTCTTTTCCCCTGACTTTTGTACACGTGAGACAAATGCCAAATAAAACGAAAATAGGGATTTCAGCAAAGCACCTTTGAAGAGGTATCAAGGGGTCATTAGCACTATGGCCCAACCACCTATACCTTCCATGCTTATGGTCTGGAAAATGAGAATTGGTGCCAACATAGGAGAGGCTGAATTCCCCTAAGATCCTAAAGGGCCTCTTCCTACTTTTAGGACATTGATAATTCCTGAAACTCAAGAGAATAGTCTGTTCTTCAGATTAGTATTTCTAAGGTGTGATCCATGGACCTTCCTGCATTATTGACTTGTGACGCTTATTTATAAGACAGTTTGCTGGGTCCCATCCCAGTCCTAATCAGTCAGTCTCAGGAGGCCAGACTCAAGAATCTAATTTTTTAATAACCTCCCTAGATGATTCTCATGTACAATGAAGCTTGAGAATCACTATCACTATTCCAGACTTAGAGAAAACCTTTTGGCTCCATGGAAATACAAAGGGGAAGCATAAGAGCTGTCCCTTTTTTAGAAGTGAGTGTGGTACCTACCGAGAAATACACCAGCTCTATAGTTGAGTCAGGGAAGGGCCAAAATTAACATCCTAGGTCCAAACTTACAATTTAATGCCCCTTTCCCCCAAATAGTCTTCCTTGGATCTGAATAGCAAACATCAAGCTTTCAGAAATTTCTTAACTAGCTCCTAAACTTAGGTAGTAACATTTTATGACAGGGCAATGAGAAAGTAGAGGAATAAGTTAGAACTCTGTTTGAGGCTGAGGAGAACTGTTAATTCCTCCAGAGAAGAGGAAAGATCTCAGATACCTAAAACCCCTAGGCCATCCCCAAACTGCTCTTCAGTCAGTAGTTTCACCTCTTCCTCAACCCTGGCCTAGGGTGCAACCATGATGAATTGACTTATTTGAGCTTCTTCCCTTCAGAGTAAGGAATGGGGAATGACCCAAAGACGGCAAGAAGATGGAGAGAATTAGTACAGCCAAAGGCTGGGGTCATTGATCAGTTCTCCAACATCAGTGGGGACTGGCGTTGTTTTCCTGGAGCTGGTTGCCTTTTCCAGAGTCTCAGGTCTTGACTTGTTCAGAGCCCTTTCCTTCAGGCTGAAGGTAGTAAGTGGCTTCCATCCTTGGTCTTGCAAAGTGGGAGGGATTGCAGCATGTGCTGGTTAACACCCTGGGTTGCTGGCAATAGCTTCTGCAGGTGGAGGGGATAGGAAAAGTAGCCTGCAGGCCACCTTGTCCTGTGCGACCTCAACTGCCAGCCTCAGTCTTAGAGGTCCAGATATAGCACTTCCAATAATCCTATAATCAAATCCCCAATCAAGATCTATAGTTGTTTCTGTTTCGGTTCCCAGGGCAGTTGTTTTGTTCATTCCCCATAAAGCCTTGTTTAAGGAGTTTGGGAGACCAAGAAACTTAAGGGAACAAAATCACCTTTTACTCCTTTGAGGCCTGGGTTTCCTTTTGGCCCTCGTTCTCCTCGGAGACCAGGGAACCCTGGCTCTTTTTTGTGCAGGGTTCCAGTGTCAAATGCTGGACCTTCAGGAAAAAGAAACATAAACAATTGGCAGCTTATATAAGCCTGATGACTCACCTGCTCACTACAGCAGCTCAACCATCAAGGCCTGAGTCCTTGAGGCTCAACAATACTCAGAGACAAAAAAATAAAATTCAAGATAGGGCCCCCAAGTCTGCAATAAGGAGCCAACAGAATTCTCTGTTGGTTCAATTTCCTCTAGTAATACTTACAGAAAGTCTACTATGTCCCAGGCACTGTACTAGACACTGGGGATATAGAAATGAAAAAATTTGCTTCAGTAACTCAGGAGTCCCAGAAAGCTCCCTTGGGACAAAAGAGGAAACAGATGCAAGATGCAGTGGTCATGGGATTTAGGTTACAAAGAAATGTGCTAAGCCATATTTCCAGCCTTTGTCTCAGAATCTAGAATACCATACTCAGAAGATCTAAGGAGGACAAACCCTGTGTAGGCTTTTAGCAGCCACCCTGAGGATCTAAGCTTGGCTTTTTCCCCCCCTCGGGCTCTCAGCCCACCCCACTGGAGCCCTGTGAACCAGGGAAAGATCAAAAGAGCCAGTGCTGCTTCTTCAGGAGCTAAAATACCAGAGGCCTAGGGGTTGAGAACAGTGAAAAATGGAATGGGTACAAAAGTTGGAAGGCTTTACATAGTGTTTGACCAAGATGTCCCTATTTGCTTGTTCCTTGAGGGAGAAAATTATGCTGCAGCTGATAACTGGTAGAGGCAGGGCTCTGATTCAGAGAGGATGGGGCCTTCATCCCTACCCCCTGCAGTTATCATGTGTTCTGGCTTAGCTGTTTCACCTGTGACATGCTCCCTCAAAAATCATGACTGTTCTGCAGTCTGGATCACACCTGAGTTTCAAGACCAAAGAGAGAAATGAACAACTTACCAGGTGGGCCGGGTGGGCCTGGTGGGCCTAGCGGGCCTGGCAAACCATCTCTGCCAGGGACGCCAGCTGTGCCAATTGTGGTGCGGCCTGGGTTTCCTCGGTCCCCCTTCAGGCCTGGAAATCCTTGTGGCCCTAAGGCACCTGGGACACCTGAAAGGATAAGCCCACACATAAGTGCTCATCATATCGCCCTACTCTTTGGCATATTCCAATCAGTGGCATATGTTGCAAACAACGCCAAGGAAAGAATCTGGGAAAGCATTTGCCTTTCTCTTGCATCAGAATTAGAAGGGTCCCTAGGGATCAATTAGCCTAAACTCTTAGGAAACTGAGGCCCAAAGAAAAGAGGAGACATAGACAGGGGCCCAGAGTTTCTTAGTGGCAAACCTGAGAGGAAAACCTGGGTCTCCAGCCTCCCACTCCTTGAGTTTTTCCACCTTAGTGCTGGGTCCAGCTAGACCTTTTCGAAGTGGCTGCTTTAAAAGCACAAGTATCCTTACAGAAGCCCATATCCAAGGAATTTAGAAACTGGTGACCTTAAAAGTAATGTCTGGGGCTTTATATCTGGGACATCACTGCTTCCCAGACTCCGGTATGCCCTTTTTCTGCCTGCCACTTCTCTGCCTGCCACTATAGAATGACATATGGGTATGCCCCTCTGTTGATTGGTTCAAGGGTGTCACCCATAGGATCCAGGGACCATTTAGTGCCAGAGTTAAGCTGAGAGTGAGGGTATGGGTACAAATTTCCCCCTGGGCTTTTTTGTTAGCCCCTCTCGACAAGGATCAGCTGGGATGGCACATCCACAGAAGAGTGACATGGCTCCAGCAGCTCAACACAGGACCTCTCTGGTTGCTGCAAACCTCAGTGACAGTCTGGGATTGCTGGTCCAGCTATGGTACATTATTTAAGCCAAAGGAAAGCTGCTCACCCAGGCCCTACCCCAATACACATTAGCCTTGGGCTGGCAGTGGGGAACCTACTAACTATAGTCTACGTCTCCTTTGACTTTGGCTGGGTGTGTGCCCAGACCCAGAGGTATAGAAGGGGATACTGGGAACCACAGTGGATAGAGGGCTGATCTGTGCAGGGGATGGGTTATTTTTCTTTCACCTGGTAATGATGGCAAGCCAGGGACACCAGTAGGGCCACGCAGGCCCTGGATGCCTTCATCTCCTTTAAGGCCTGGGAGGCCTGGTGCACCGGGGTCTCCAGGATAACCTGGCATTGTAATGAAAGAAAAAATAGTAAAGAAACACAGAGGAGGCCCACAAATGCCCAAAAAGAAATGCAGGGAGCTGCCCTGGTGTTAGGTGTGCCTTTCTTGTCCTTCCCAGTTCTCCCAGATGCTAATGGCCTCACATGACAATGGGCCTACTGGAGTCGAGGCTCCACTAGCATTAAGAATTGATCTGGCCAGAGCTTGCCTTCCAAGATAAGCTCTGCTAAGTTCAAGGAAGGTTCTTCTACTACTACCAACCTGCTGTAATGCCTCAAATGTCTACCATTTGGGTTAAGATGTTGAAGTCCACTATTTACATTATACACATAGGTTTCCTGGGAGTGGAACTCAGGAAGCCACTGTTAACTATTAATACATGACAGGGAATGGGCCTGAGAGGATGAGAAGAGAGGGATAAGTCAAGAGACTCAGGTGAAAGAGACATTACAGTAGAAGCCTTTGGTGGAGACACCAAGCATCTGGATCTTTGGAGAAGGCAAGGGGAAGAGTTGGGCATAGACAAATAACTAGGATAAAAAGAGGTAAAGACAAACTTTTGAAGCATCATACTGCTACTTTCTCCCCTAACCAAAGATACTTTTCCAATTTCTATGAAATTGTCAAGCTCAAGCATGCATGGGATCATCTATATGAGACCCCGAGTGTCCCGTAGTATCGAGCAGAAGTCAGTCCAACTAGGGAGGACATCAATCCTTTCTTAAGCATCCCAGGAGAACTATTTTTACCAAATTCAGGCCCAGGCAGACCAAAATCCTAGTCTTGGTGTACCCAACACAAAAATGGGGTGCTAGGATTGGTTTCTCTGCCCCAGAGATTGGAGTTAGCTTTATTCTCCAAACTTAGGACACATGAGGGGCCCATGGGGGTACTGGGTTTAGCGGCAATCCAGGGGCTAACAAAATATCCTTTTAACAATTTCAGGGGATATAGAATTTAACCCCCTGTCTTTTTTCGTCCACTCAAATTAAGGAGAAGTTGCACCTGAGATCACAGCACCATCTATATCGATGAAAATGTCTGGGCCTGGCAGGCCAATGCCACCCTTTTCACCCTGCAAAGATTAAATACATTAAACACAAATATTTCCATGACCTTATCACCTGAGATCTATGAGCCTTCAAGGCCTATCCCTAGGAAAATGAAAGGTTCCTTGTTCTGTAACCCCTGATTTTTAGGGTCAACTAGTCCATAGGCTCATTTTAAAGTCCCATAAATTTAAGATGAAGGTAACACAAGGCAGGACAGAGGCCTGACACTCAAACTGCAAACCTGACAAGGACAAAGGCCCCACTCAAGGACAATCTGCTTCTGGGCCTGGGAAATACATCACAGGCACAGACAACATGGCTGTACCCAAGAGATGCTAAGGAGGGAGCAGAGTTTCAACTTTTTTTCCTACTCTCAGCAGGCCTGGGACTCTGCCACTGTCACTACTCTTATTAGTGGATGGTGTCAGGCAGAGAAAGTCAAAGGAGCCCTCAATCTCCCAAAAGAGGGACTCAGGTACCAGAGACAGATACAGTGACATATCCAGGGTGGGGTGGTGGGAGCTGTTTTCCCCCTGCTGCAGGCAAAAAAAAGGGGATGCATTGTCTGTAGAGAACTTAGAAACAATAATAAAGCCTGGTTGGCAATTCTAAACAATGTCAGTAATAAAATAGTTCTCCTCTTAGGGTTGGACTTGCTCCCACCAGCCCCTGCCTCTTAGTTTACCACTGATTAAGCAGTATCCAAGAAATGCTCATCAGCTGTTTGTGTCGAACGTAGGTTGCCTGCATTTCTTGAGAAAAAAAGTGACATCTAAAATGTCAACATATTAAAAATACTTCATCTCATATGTAAGCATTTATGGTAATTCTTTACCTTTCTACCTCCCCAACCCTGGATTTTCACTTCCCAATGACATTACCTTAATTCCTGGAATTCCATTAAGCCCAGGGAAACCTGGGGACCCCTTCTTGCCCTGTGACAGAAACAGTTACCACGAAGTTGAAAGTATAAAAGCATAAGAGGGGCTGGTCTTTGGATTAAGCCAGGGAAAATGGCACAGGGATCTCGGCTGGCATTACAGGGTATGTGTGGCTTCTATCTGACTCCGGAAGTTGTAAAGTCTTCCAGAAGGCAACATGGTACTTGGTAGCCAACTTACATCTTAGGAGATACATGGGTCGCAAAGCTAGAGATGGATACAAGCAGGTTGGGCCTTGCTAATTCCTGATAATATGTCAAAGATGGATGACCACAACATGGCATGGCAAGGTACCAAACTTGACACTGAATACCCATCTTCTTGTGTGAAAACAAAAGAAGAGAGTGGCTAAGATTATACCAATAAAAGGGAGGTAGACAATTTACGTAATGAGTAATGTCTTCTTTTGGCCATGTTAAGTAAAGCAAGGGGGCCTTTTGATGAGGATTTTATACATCAAGGCTTTAATAATATTAACAAAAATACCTGTCTCCCTGGAGGGCCTTGGACTCCTTCAGAACCTATGGGACCCTGTAAAGAGAATAGCCACACCTTAGAGAGATTAATAGCCCACACTAGAAAAAGTCACTAGACTTAGAAAACAAAGCTATCCAACTGAGTTCAGGATTTAGCGGCTCCTAAAATCAGGTTAAGAGAATGTTTCTAGACCTGACTTAATGACTTCTTTCTAAGTATTAATCAATCAGGCTGAATATCCACATGGAACATTTTTAAGAGCTAAATAAATGGAAACATTTTAAGTAGTAGGTGGAATTTGGTGGAAGGGCTGGGTGGTATTATACTTAGTCTGCATTAGTTCCAAGTCAGGAGATTTTGAAATAGATTATGGGAGGGCCTCTTGTCTTTCACCTCAAATGCATTCTTTATTGATGATTATGTGTTTTCAAGACAAGGGAGAAGGAAAAGTAGAGAAAGAAATGGCAGCGTAATGGATGAATATTGCTAAATACCCAAAGGACTCTTAACGAACTTCACAGGCAAGCTAAAAACACAATTCTCTAATGTTACTTATTTAAAGCTAAGGTTGGCCAACTGCTTCTAGCTCAAGACCTAAGTGCCTGAAGGTAGGAATCAGAGAGGCTATTAGTTATTTTTCTGTTTAATAAAATGAGATTATTGTTGGAAACCATTGACTCCAAACATCACTATGTTCTAGAACCTCCCAGGCTTATTTCTGTCCTATAACGATTTCATTTGGCCCCCTTTCTTCCGTTCCTGTGCCATGCCCCTGCCCACATTCCCTTGGAATAGAATGGAATGAAAGCAAGACAACACTCACATCATTCTTTAGCCCAGAAGATAATTATACATGAGGGCAAGGAGAGTAAATATGCTGAGGAGGCATCTAGAGTAGGGGGTACACCATTCCTTATTCAAGGGAGCCACTCTGTCAAGGGAATGGGGCTAAGTGGAGAGAAGGAGGTTTAGGAACCTGCCAGAGGGTTGAGGAAGAGAAACAAGAGAAGCTTAGATGGCCATCAAGTTACATAACATAAAGAAGCAAATAGGAAGGAAAAGGACCAGGTGACTGGTCAGACCCAGGCAAGCAACATTCCATGTTCATACCCTAGGTCCTGGCAAACCAAGGATTCCTTTTTCTCCCTTTTCTCCAGTAGTTCCAAATCCCTAAAGGAAAAGAGAAACCATAAGTTATAACATTCATTTTCTCATAAGTCTCCTGGCTCCATCTGAAGCAAGGAGATAATTTCCCATCAGCTCCACTGTCCCATTTGGGAGGATCACCATGCCGAGTCTCTTGTCACTGTCTGAGAAGCACCATTCATTCAGGGCTCCCCTTTGGCTCTAGAAGTAATGTCTTTCCCCCCAAAACACTATTACATGTATTTATAGTATGATGAGCTAACAGCACAGGAATATCTAACCTCATTGATTTTACAGATAGGGAAACTAAAATCCAGAAGGATTAAAGTCAGCGAGAAAGCCAGGTCTTCTGACTTCCATTCCAGGGCCCCTTCCATAAGAACAGTCTGCCTTCCATCATCTAGGAATTTAATTCTTTGTCCCATAATTGGAGGACTGTGCAAATGCATGGAGGCTGATACTAGGGGGAAGGGTTTTTCCCCTTTGGAGACATGATGACCAAAACATTCTTTTCAATGGGAAGCAGTATTTCTATCTAGGCATGGTCTGGAACCCTGGAGCTCCTGTACTGGGACTGTAGGGCTCTTGCTGGCCACAGGAGTACTCCAAAGGGGACAGTGAAATGATCTTTAATCCTTCTTATCCTGCTCATAGGAGGTGAGGGTTTGCAGCCATGAGTATGACTTAGGGGTTTTCTAGGGACAACCAGAGTATCCAAGAAGCAGAGTGAGTGAGAGAGAGCTTCCTCCCCTCTGGGTCCAAGACAAACGTCTGGGCCCCCAAGATACAGAAGAGTTTATTACCAAAGTGGATAAAGTCTTTCACAGAAAACTGAGGCCATTTTTTCATTTCTGTTTAAAACTGTACTTTTTGGAGCACAGATTTTGGCAAACAAGGTTTTATCCTATTGTGAGAGTAAAGGAGGCAGTGAAGCTTTCTCAAATGTAAGCTTGTGAAAGATACTGAATGTTGTCGTGGCACATCTCCTGTTGTCCTCTTGATGTGACCTGGCTCAGCTGGTGTGAGGGCAATGCTCCAATTCCATTTGTAGCTTTTTCTTCCTCTTACGTACATACTCAGTACCCCACAGGGAAGTGAAAGCTGGCTGAATACCCCTTGGCTTTTTAGGCCAAGGTGCTTTTTTTTTTTTTTTTAAATGTGGGTGGTTTTATTTTTTTTTATTGGGGGGAAGGGTGTGTGTTTGTAAGGGGTCCGATTCAAAGTAGGCTTTGGTTCCTACTTGCCTTTTCTCTCTTTGTTTTTAACATCTGTAATTGTATGTCAAATAGCTCAGCCCTCATGCTGAATAGAATGTCTAATTTAAAAGGCTCGTGGGTTAAACTGAATGCAAACTTACTTGAAATCTTAGTTTTTCTGCATCTCATAATTGGAAACCAAGGCATGCTGCCATCTGGTGGAATGTGCGTATTGGCCTCTGAAGTCAAAAACTTCAAGCAGCCCTCCCTGATCTGCCTGTGAAAGCCATGGTAGCCCATCCTGCCCCAAACTCCTAAAGCAACAAGACATGAAAGTTTTGTAAGCAGAAGGCCTATATCATACTCTCTAATGTCTCCCTCCAAGGCCCGTTACTGCAGCTGGAACACATACAAGGTAGTCCAGTAAATACTTGTAGAATTGAATGGTATAATGACCCAGAACACAAAACTGTTGCAAATGGTGAAGGAAAGAATGCCCAGGAACTGTTTCATGCCCCCCACCTATCTCGCCCACAGTTATAAATACAAGGGGACCTTGCATTCCTTTGGAAAGCAGAAAGAGCCTCTGGATTCTCTTGCTTTCCCAGAGAGAGGATTTGAGAGCTTGTGCTACAGTGGGAACAAAAATAAATATATAAAAAATGTAAAAAGGCAGAAAAAATGAAAGAAAGAAATTTGTGTGTATGGGTTAGAGCCAATAAAAGATAAAAGACTTGGCAAGACACATAACTGCTGTAGGGCTCAACTTGTTTCCCAGTGCAAGGAGGTACTGTATAGCGACCCTGCTGAACAAGCTGTTCTAGAAAGGTGTCCTGGGACCCGGCCCTGTCACAGTCAGCCCTTGTCATAAGTGATCCTGCAACCTCAGCTCCCATGCCCCTACTCACCCGTGGCCCAGAAAGCCTCATTGGAGCACTTGCTTAGCTGTTTCCAGGCCTGTTTTCCTGGGCCCTGGGCTCCTAGTTCTTTTTGGCTCTGAGGAGGCTCAATTGAAGGAAAAGCTCACCTACCTAGCAGTTACCTCAGATCCACTCAATAGTTACTTCAGGATTTGCCAGTTTCTTTCCTTTTCCCTCCCTCATCTCTTCCATTTTGCCTTCCTCTGTGTTTGCTAGTCCCTTGGACAGAGGGCACGTGGGTATACAATTCTCCCTGACAACCTCCATGGGGGAACTGTGGCCTACGAGTATGAGTGTGCTGCTAGGGACAATGGGACGAAATGTGTGAAGCCCAGACTGAGCCGGAAAATCAGGGATGTTTGATCACTGCAAAGAGGGGCGAGAGAAATAGGGTGAGGCATAAATCTGTCAGGTTGGGCACTTTGTCTCCAGCAAAGATTTGGCCTGAGATGGGAAGAAAACAAATGGTTAAACGAAACATTTTGGATTCCCTAGAGATTTCCGTCTGCAGCGCTGCCTTGTTTTTCAGTGAGCATGGATAATTGAAAACCGATGTGAGGGCTTTGGATTTGAGAAGTGTGTTTCCTCTGAAAAGCCCAGAATATCTCAAATACATTACCACCTTTCTCCTTACAACTTTTATGTCCGAAGCCATTCATATAAGGTACCTATGAATGTTCCTATTAAGCAGGTAGGGATATTAGGATAGAAGGAGTTATAGGATTTGGCCAGGGTCAGACATCAAATCTGTGCCAAAGTGGGCTGAGAACTGTGGTTTCTTGATTCCCACCCTGTGAAAATACGCTATTCTATGTAAAGGGAGATATTTTCCAGCTTTGATGTCTTTACAGTCAACTGGGGTTTCTATTTTTCAGCCCACACTGTGAAACACTGGAAATACTGAGCTTGAAACAGCATTACAATTTATCACCCTGCTTTGTCGTCAGTCTCTTTCTTTTACAGGACAAAAGGGAAAGGGCTGAAATTGCAGGAGGGGAAATACTCTGAGTTTGGACTCTGAGTTTGGATGTGGAAGGGGAGGGAGAGAGTGTGAGCTAGTGAACCCAATAACAGCAGACATCATAAAATCCTTTTTAGAGATTTAGAGATGAAAGCACCACCACCACAGTGATTAGAACGAACCGGACTGTAGAGGGCAGTATGGTATGAGGAAAAGGCTCTGAATTGGCTAGAGTTCAGGAAAGCTGAATTTCAGTCTCAGCTCTGCTATGTGACTCTGGACAAGCTATAACAACTAGCTCTGTGACTCTGGACAAGCCTCTTCACCCGTTCAGGCTGTGCTTTCCTCATCAGTATAAGAGGGATGATCCCAGCTCAACTTGCTTACCTCACAGGGATGATGCAAGGTGGCTAGAATCTACAATACTACAGAATATACATAAAAAAAATATATATATATAATATGTATATAATATTTTATAATTATTTGTGAAATACTCTACAAAGAAAGGTGAAAACCTTATTCCCAAACCCACTTTTAAAGTACTTTGTATTTGTGCTGTCCAATAGAAATATAGTGTGAGCTACTATGTTATTGTCAATTTTCTAGTAGCGACATTAAAAAAGTAAAATAAAGAGATGAATTTTAATGATATATTTAACCAAATGTATCATATATACAGGGTGTCCCAAAAGTCTCCATACAAAGGGAAAAATTTATAAAATTTTATAATGAATATTTTATAAATAAATGTACATTTAGCTATAATTTTCCATTTTCCCTATGTATGGCAACTTTTGGGACACCCTGTATTGTCATTTTAACACTGAAGTAAAAATTGTTACTGAGATATTTTAGATTATTTTTTTCATCCTAAATTTTTGAGATGTGGTGCATATTTTACATGTACAGTACATCTCATTTCAGGCCAGCCACATTTCAAGGGTTGAGTAGGCACACATGGCTAGCAGTTATTAGACAGCATGGTTTTATACTTTGTAAAGAAACTTCATATACATTGTTAGTTGGGCCTTGAAAGAGGAGATATGTGCATGTTCTCATTCATATGTGGGACCTAAAAAAGTCGATCTCATGGAAGTAGAGAGTAGAATGATAGATACCAGAGGCTGGGAAGGGTGTATGTATGGGTGGGGATGAAGAGAGGCTGGTTAATGGGTACAAACATACAATTAGATAGAAGGAGTAGGTTGTAACGTTTGATAGCAGAGTAGAGTGACTATAGTTAACAACAATGTATTACATATTTCAAAATCACTAGAAGAGAGGATTTGAAATGTTTCCAATATATAGAAATGATAAATACTTTAGGTGCTAGGTATCCTAAGTACCCTGACTTGATTATAGCACATTCTATGCATGTAACAAAATATCATGTGTACCCCATATATATGTACAAATATTTTATATCAATAAAAGAATAGATATTGTCATACTACAGATACACAGAGAGATTTGGTGACTTGCTAAAGTCTCAGAGCTGGAGCTGTGTCTAAAATCTGGATGTTCTGTCTCCAATACCAGGGTTCTTTTCCCTTCTGATTCATTAGCTACTGAGATGATTAAAATAATTCTCTATACCCCTTTGTTTCTATGGAGTAATAGGAATCATCATGGAAACAACCTGTGCCACTGACTCTGCTTTCTGGTCACCCAGAGAGACCCAAACTGTTTCAAAGTACCACAGCAAAGGACTGGAGTCATCGAACCCCATTATGCCAGCACGGAGGGCAGGCCTAGTTATCTTTGATTCGTCCATTTCCTTCCTGATCCCTACTCCCAATCCATGAAAACCTTGTCAGCTCCTTCTTCAAAACACATCTTGTGGTTTAAGAAATACATCAACTAATGTAACGTATTGGTCTTGTTTGGACTATCATTTAAAAAAAGCAACTGTAAAAAAAAAATATATATATATATATATATATATTTACGGGACAATCATAAATGTGAATTCTGCCTTATTAACTGATATTAAGTAATTACTGATGATGATATTGTCACTATGTTTTTAAAAGTCCCTATCTTTTAGAAATACATAGGTATTTATGATGAAACGATATGCCTATTATTTGGTTCAGATTGGCCATGACTTGCTGCAGTTGCTGAAGCTGGGTGATGGGTACATGGAGGATAATTATGCCATTCTCTCTGCTTTTGTATATGTTTGAAATATTCCGTAACAAAAAAGTTGAACGTTTTTACTTGCATCCATTTCTCTCCATTTCCACTGCTATCATCATAGTCCAAGCCACCGTGACCATCTCTTGCCTGGACTACTGCAGTAGCCTCTGTATTTGCTACTCCACCCTCCTCAGTGCCCCTCCTTCCTTCTTTCAGCCAGAGTGATCTTAAAAATATAAGTCAGAACCTTCCAATGGCTTCCCATGATGTTTAAAATAAAAGCCACATTTGACCTATAAAGGTAGCCATGATCTGGCTCCTGCTTCTCCACCTGCTTTTTGGCCTTGCTCACTCTGTTCCAACTACTCACCTTCTTACTGTTCCTCAAAAGTACTGCGTTTTTCTTAACCTCAAAGTCTTTGTACTCATGGTTCCCTCGGCCTGAAACTTTCTTTCTGAACTTCACATGACTTGCTCCCTCATAATATGCAGGTCTCAGCTCTCACATTGCTTCCTCAGACAGGCCTCCTTCTTGACTGCTCTGTCCCAGGTAGCTCACCCTGTTCCCTATCCACACTCCAACACTTTACCCTTCTTTCACCTTCTATATATCACCACTATGTGAACTTGTTAGTGATGCATCTGTTTACTTGTTTATTGTCTCTCTCCTCCCTAACTCACCTATTAGAATGTAATCTCAAGGACAGGGACTTTTACTTAGTTACTGTCGGAGCCTTCAAGTCCAGCAGAATGCCTGGCACACAGGGGCCCTCAAAAAGTTGAGTGAAAGAATCTAAGTTAGAAAGGCAGATACAAAAATGGAGATAGGATTACTAAGATTAGGTACTGTTTACAGAACAATTGATAAATGCCCTTTTCATGCATATTATCTCATTTAATTCTTAAAGCCACCCCATCGTTATCCCTTTTTTGTCAGTTAGGAAACCAAGGCTCAGAAAAGTTAAGAAACTGGTCCAAGGTCACATAGCTAGAAATGGGTGAAACAATAAATCAAAACTAGGTCTGTTTTAACTCTAGAGCTTGAGCTAATAACCTCTAAGATATACAGCTTCATGGAGAACCATGCTAACGTCTCCATGGGTTCGAGAAATAAGAACATTTCCTTAAATGCCTTCGAGTAATGAAGATGGTGCCATTCTCTACACTAACTATGGGAAGAGGTTTTTCTGTTAGCCTTCTATTGCTACAGATTTTGTCCAGTCAGACCCTTGAACACATGTTGACCAAATAGGGAGACTTACCGGGAAGCCTGGTAGGCCACTTATGCCTGGGAACCCCTTAGGCCCTGGTTCTCCCTGGAAAATCAAACAAAAGTTAGTGAGTAGCAGCAGGAGGCAGTAAACACAAAGAAGATGGGTCCCTGAGAGTATTTGGACTAAAAAGTGGGGAACCAATGAGGTATCAATCGGGGTACCACAGAGCACTGCAGATTCCCCAGGCTCCCCAACTAGTAGCTGTAGCAAGATGTCTTAGTTCAGGGAGTTCTTTGCTGTCAGAAAAGGACCATGGCCCATGACTGCCTAAAACAAAATCTCAAAATCTCAGGCTAATTGGGAGACAGAAAGGATGATTATCTGTTTTCTTTCTAGTGGAAGAAGCTATTCAGTGTGATTTCTTATAGCAAATTATAGATAGCAAAGAAATCAATGGTTTTGGGGAAAAGATAACAATTACAGTTTGGATAGGGACACATAATATTCTAATCTGTCTTTCCCTGATATTCTAATTTATCTGTCCATGCCATAGAAGGGCTCTCTAAAGTTTGGGAATGATTAGGGAGGTAGGCAATCTCTCATATGCTCCCAGATTGTTTTCAAAGAAATGATTACTTCCTGTAAACCTGAAGAGGCCTGGAGCTTTTGCTTCTACAAAGATGGATTTAAAGAAATAAGAATGAACACATTCCCCTGCCTGGGCCCCTTGTCCATGGGAACAGAATCACAAAACTTAAAGGAACCCCAGAAAGGAAGGGAAAGCAAGTTACTGAAAGATACCTGTGTGCTTTAACAGCATAAATTCATTCAAATACAACCATGCATAGTGTATAAACTCACTTGCATAAAAATACAGGTCATAACATATCTCAGTTAAATGGGTCTACAGCTTAAGCCTTGAGAGTTAAGATCAGGTGAATTATGGCATCTACTGCCACTTGGTGACAGACAGTATATCCTATCTGCAGGGTCAAGTTTTGAGGGCAAATAACTTCTTTAAAAGGATAGCTCAAAAGCAACCATTTATACCCCATGTGTTCTGTCATGGTGCTTTGGGGACAACATAAGTATCGGGAGGGTTGGGAGTTAGGAGGAAAATAAACTATTCAGTGTTTGCTTTAAGCTATTCAGCATATCAAAAATTGAATCTGCAACAATGAAATAGAGAGAATAGCACTTAAACGAATATGCAGAAACACAGGCACACCTCATACATACACGCCAAAAAACAGACTCAGCCTTTTTAGAAAGCTTTTCACAAGAGACAAAACAAAGAAGCCTTTTACCTTCACTTTTAAACAAAAAACCCATTACCCAGAACCCTCTACTCTTCCAATATAATCTGGTTATTAGAGTTGAATTATGGCATCAATAGAAAAAGCCTTATTAATTTTTCCTATTCTTAAATGTTCGCTACCTTGGATCCTTTCTTCCCTTTGGGAAACCCCATGAATTCCAGTTCCCCAGTAGATGGTGGAGGTCCTGCTGGGCCAGGAAGGCCAACATCCCCCTGTTAGATCAAAGGGAACATTAAGCAAAGTGTAAACCACACAGACAATTTTTGCAGAGGGTAAGTTTTTCTTCTGGATACAGTTCAAAAAGAAATTGTCTATTACTTTGGCCTCTTCACCCTTGTATCAATGAGGCAAAAAAACTCTCATTGCCAAAGGGTGAGAAGAATTATAAGTCTAACAAAATGCATTTTGTACCAGTACTGCAGAGGATTATGCAAAATGGATGAAAGGAAACTTCAGGTTCATGGTGGCCATTGTCATCCACGAAAGGGTGTTCAGAAGAGAGCAAAAGTGGGGTTTGAGCAAGGTGAATGACTACCTCTTGGCAACAATGATCAGACTCTATGTGGTTCAGTCCTTGCCCAGAGCACAAGCAGAGGCAGTGAAGTCTGTGTTGCAACACTGGAGGCTAGAGTTGCTCCTTCAGAAGGCAGTGCGATCCATAAGAGACAGCCAGGAAGGGTAGGGAGGGTGATCTCTCAGCCTTGCTTGAGGCTCCCAAATCACTATGCAATTTGTACAGAGGGAAATGAGGGGGAACAGGAAATAAAAGAAAATAGTGAAAGAGAGGTTGAGGAAGAGAGAAAGAGGAGAGAGAGGGAGGGAGGGGTGGAAGAAGAGGAGGAGGAAGGATGAAGGGAAGAGGGAAGCAGAGAAAAAGAAAGAGAAGGTAACAGAATACACAAAACACCAGGGAAATACTCAGATGGAAGGAAGAGAAAGAATATATTTCAAGAGAGTATGTCTGTAAGACATACACACTTCATAGGTAGGACGCAGGGAGATGGCAGTATTTTGAAGGAAAAAGAACCACAGTAGCCTGTGTGGCATGTGCACATGCAGCCCTCAGGGATCCCACCTCAGGGTTGGGAAGTGCTCATTTCCCAAAGCGAAGAACCAAATCCCCTTACACAAGCAGGCATGTGTGTGCAACCAGAGACATTTTTTGGAACATAGGGAATGCAGATTATATTTTCCAAAATCTATTTACCTTGGCTCCTTTTTCTCCTTGGAAACCTAACCCCATATTTCCCTGGGGCACAGGGGTACAGGGAGGAAAAAACAAAATCAATTACTAAACAAGTTCCAAACATTTAAATTGGAATGCAGTCTTTTTACCAGAAAGTAGGGTTAACCAAACCAGTATTTCTCTGTGGAAACCAGAGTACTGAGTGGTAAGGAAACAAAATGCCCCAAGAAAAAGTATACTTACATCAGGACCAGGAAGACCAGGAGGGCCTGGAGGACCCTAGATTTAAAAAAATAAAAAAGAGTTAACATTTGTTAGTTTCAGTCAAAAAGAACACAGTCATATTGAGAATCACTGGGCATAAGCCCCCCTCCCCACTTGGTGTAGCCTGGCTTTGGTAGAGCAGGTTCTAGCTGCCTCTCCCATGGTTCCTTTGTGTCTCCTTTGAAATCTCCCAAATTGACCTGGTAAGCACATTCATGCTAAGGTATTGATGACTTCATGTGTCATTCCTCTCAACAGACCAGAAATTTTAAAATAATGACCTTTGGTAAAGCTAAGACTAAGTAACGAGTGGTGGGATTTCATGTACTGGGGAGAACAATCTGGGGACAGAGCCTTTCCAGAACCACAGCTATGCTCTACCTATACCAATGATGGCAAACAGGTTTGGTATCAGAAAGGTAGGTAGGTAGGTAGAGCTGCCCAAGGTGCATTGTTGAGAAGGATTTTGAAGCTTCCTCAGTATTCAGGCTGGGTGATGGTGGTGGTGGTATGATTAATTAGCAATGTCTATCATGGGTGATGAAGTGGAAGGTGGCAATAGTTATGTCAGGTACCTGCCATCCCTGGGCTATACTTTAGGTTGAGCTAGACTAGGATGCTTTGGAAACACAGATTTGATGGTCAGAAAGACTCTGATAAATAAAGACCACCAGTATCTCCTAGCAAGACCATGCTTCACTTTAATCCTCCAAGAATGGAAGCTACTCTTCTTCACTAGGAAGGCCTAAATTACATAGGTTTACATTTAATCCATGGCATGGTAGAGAAAACAGTCATGTGAACACTATGATCACATACTAGACTTAAGTTGATCTTACTTGCAATCCTGGTGGTCCTACGGGTCCTTCAGCTCCAGGAGATCCAGGTGCTCCTTTTGGGCCCTGGAGAGGCAAGTTTTTACCAAGTTCAAAAAGCAAGAATGTTTCCCAAGACAAATGAAATATATATGTCCACAAGAACTGTACAAGAATGTTCATAGTAACTTTATTCATAATGATAAAAAATTGGAAATGTCTCAGGTATCCATTGATACAAGGATTGATAAATAAGCTCTGACACATCTATGCAGTGGAATAAATACTAACAATAAAAAGTAGCAAACTACTAATATAGAAAATAAAGTGGATGAATCCCAAAAGTATTGCGTTAAGTGAAAGAAGCCAGACCCAAAAGGCTACATATTATATTACTCCCTTTATGCAAAACTCTAGGACAGGCAAAAACTGAAGTATGATGGAGAAAAATCAGAATAGCAGCTGCCTTTAGGGTGAGGTGGGGGGAGGGACTGACTGGGAAGGAGCAGGAGGGAACTTTCTGAGGCGATGGTAATGTTCCATACCTTAATAGAGGTTTGGGTTACCCATGAGTATGCATTTGTCAAAATTAGCAAATGCACACTTAAGGTTTGTATATTTTATTGTGTGTAAATTTTATATAAAAAGAAACAACTGCAAACAAATATTGAAGGCTAATTAAGGATAGGCATGCCATGTCATAGTATTTAGGAGTAGGTACACTATTGTCTGCAATTTACTTTAAACTGCATTAAAATAGGATGGATTAGGCCGGGCGCGGTGGCTCACGCCTGTAATCCTAGCGCTCTGGGAGGCTGAGGTGGGTGGATCATTTGAGCTCAGGAGTTTGAGACCAGCCTGAGCAAGAGTGAGACCCCATCTCTACTAAAAATAGCAAGAAATGATCTGGCCAACTAAAAATATATATAGAAAAAATTAGCCGGGCATGGTGGCGCATGCCTGTAGTCCCAGCTACTCAGGAAGCTGAGGCAGTAAGATCCCTTAAGCCCAGGAGTTTGAGGTTGCTGTGAGCTAGGCTGACGCCACGGCACTCACTCTAGCTCGGGCAACACAGCGAGACTCTGTCTCAAAAAAAAAAAAAAAAAAAAAAAAAAAAAAGGATGGATTGATGAACATGTGGAGGAATGGATAGATGAATAGAATTGGGATAAAGCAAGTACAATTGGCCTTCCATATCCATAGGTTGTACACACGTGAATTCAACCAACCACCAATTGAAAATATTCAAAAAAATGGATGGTTGCATCTCTATTGAACATGTACAGATGTTTTTGGTTATTGTTCCCTAAATAATACAGTATTACAACTATTTACATAGCACTTGCATTGTATTAGGTATTATAAGTAATCTAGAGATGATTTAAAGTATAGGGGAGGATGTAGGTAGGTTATATGCAAATACTGCACCATTTTATATAAAGGACTTGTGCATCTGTAGATTTTGGTATCCGTGGGGGAGGTCTTAGAACCAATCCCCCATGGATGCCAAGGGATGACTGTATAGTAAAATATTAACGGCATGCATGTTCACTGCAAAATTCATTCCACTTTGCCCTATATTTGAAATTTTCCCATTAAAATGTTGTAAAGAAACAAAAACTTAAAAAAAGAAGCCCAAACAGTTATATCAATATCAGATAAAGTAGACTTCAAGACAAAGAGTATTACTCAGAGATAAAGTGGGTGCATTTCAAAATGATAAAATAGGTCAATTCATCAACAATCTTACATGTGTATGCACCTAATAGCAGAGTTTCAAAAATACATGAAGCAAAAAATAACAGAACTGCAAGTAGGAATAGACAAATATCCAATCACAGTTGAAAATTTTAACATCCCTCCCTCAGTAATTAATAGAACAACTAGACAAAAAAAAAAAAATCAGCCAGGACACAGAAGATCCAAACAATATCAACTACCTTGACCTAATGGATATGTTTCAGGTCATTATACCCAACGACAGCTGAATACATATTCCCTTAAAGTGCACATGGAACATTCACCAAGATAGACCATATGCTGAACTATAAAATAAACCTCGACAAATTTAAAAGGATTGAAATCATACAGTGTTCACTCTAACTGCAATAAAATCAAACTAGAAATCAATAATAAAGATAGCTGGACAGTTGCCAAATACTTGGAAATGAAACAGTATGCTTCTAAATATACCATGGGTCAAGGAAAAAACCAGAAGGGAACTTAGAAAATGTTTTGAACTGAATAACAACAATATTAAATGCAAAACAGTGAAATCGGAAGAGAAGATGATCTGGAGAAATGTAGGGGCCCAGATCTGATGGGAAAGCAGGAATAAGGTGACATGTGCCTAGGTAAGGGATGGAGAGGCTGAGAAGGGTTGGAACTTAAACAGGAGGAAGAGAAAGGAGGGGGTTCAACGGGTCCCCAGGGTTGAGTGACAGTACGAACACTGCTTTGAAAATAACTAACAACCTGTGGTCTCCCTTAGTGATCACAATCTCTTATTCAGCCACCAAACACCCTCTCCTCAAATCAAACCAGTTTATATATCATGCTTGTGTATACAGACAAACACTGTATCTTTGTGGGTAGGGAAATAAGTCCCTAAGAGAAGGTATGCAGCAAACACAGTGGATGTTATACTGCAAATCTAATGAACATACCATCTAAGCCAATTCTGTTTCGTTCTTTTTTTTTTTTTTTTTTGAGACGGGTCTCAGTCCTTACTCTGTTTCTATGCATGCTTCCCCAAATCCTGTTTCTTGTCTACTTTTCTCCAATTACTCAATTTAGAAAGCCTCCTCCCACGGCCAGCTAGTCTACACATCACTCACACTCCTCAGAAGCTGCCTTCTCTCTCTTAGATACAAAGTCTCCCATGATGTATCCTTATGTGAACAGCATCTCTTCCTCTAAGCTGCTGTGCAATTCTTATGGCACATTCCTACTAGTTTTTCACATCCTTTAGGGCAGGAAGTGTGTCTGCATTGCCTCAGAGATTACTCATGGCACTTCATTAATAATAGTAGGTGTTTAATATCTGTTGAAAACTAAAACAAGAAAGAAAGGGAAGAAGGAAGGAAGGAAGGAAAGAATATAGGGAAAAAGGCAGAAAGAAGGGGCTCTTCTTAAGCTGCTTCAAAGGAAAGTGATGACGTGAAAGCTCAAGGAAAAAGAAAGCTCTTATTAATATAACTCACAGCCTTACACAAACTCACTATTATCAAGAGGCCCTAAAAGGAATTTCTATGTGTAATACCTTTAAAAGAAGTATGTTCTACTTTTTTCATTTTACCCACAGTACCAAACACATGGAAAATACTTAGTAAATAAATGCTTGCTGAATGAAAGGCAAAATACTTTCCTAATACATCCCAGGGAATACACAGGCCCCTGGCCTAAAGTCTGAAATCCAGCTTGTTATGCAGGCTTGAGTAGACAATTCATCCTCTTAGTACCTTCTCATTTGGAAAATGTCAATAGTGTGACTCATTCTACCTCAATTGTCTAAATTTTCCTTGAGAAGGTCTACAAAGACCTTTGAACACCATAGAGAAGAATGAAAAGGTACCATCAGAGATTGGTAAGCAACACTGAGATCTCAACACATAAATAACAACTTACAGTGATTCCATCCAGTCCAGGGAGCCCAGGATCCCCCTGAGAAAAAGACAAAGGTAGGACACTGAAGAGTTTAATAAATTAAGTCTGAGATACTTCAGACAACTAACCTAAGATTCATGAGGATAAAAACACATTGCTGAAGCTTGGGCCTCCTCTGTCAAGGTCTTCTGTTTTAAATAACACATGAATTGGACATATTCAACCATTTAACTTTTTTCCTAAGAAAAGCCTGGACTCTAGAAGACAAATATTATAGCCTTGGCTGAACAGGATTTCATATTTTACTTGCATTAATTAATTTTCACCTTTGCTAGGAACTTATCAATTAGAAACTGCTTCTGCGCGCTGGTGATTTTCCTGCTCCTTTTGGAGGAGAGCAAAGCTACCTTCCCGTGTGCCTTCATCCCCAGAGATTTTGTGCCCATATGTATACAATGCAAATCAGACATTTCAAGGGAAAATCAACAGAGCATATAGTCTCTGATTACGTTTTAATTACTTTGCAGCATCTTAAGTCACTGTATGAATCTGTAATATAACCATCTTGTGGAAACTGCTGTGTTCCACTGGATCCAGGGTCTCTTTGATATTTGGGAAAACCATTTAATTAACGTTTGCTAAGACAATGGCCATATTTTGACATCTCCCAGTCTTACCCCACTTGGCTTATGGTCAAAAATCAGCTATCTGTAGCCTGGAAAGAGCACTGCCTGGGTTTTAGCTCTGCAGTGAACTGGCTGCGTGACTCTGAGCAAGTCATGTAGCCTCAGTATACCTCAGTTTTTCTATCTGTAAAATGAGCAAGATGAATCCAACAATCAAGAGGTCCTTTCCAGTTCTAACATTCTATCTTCTATTACGGTACCTATTGTCAAGAGCCCAAACCCTGGATCTTATCCAGTTCTCCAGCCACTCACCCCTATCACTGCCTCCCAAAGCAATTTCTAATGTCCCAGTCTCTGTGCACTGATGGAAGACAGAAAAGTGCCATCAATTAGCTGAGTCAGCTTGGTGCGTCCTCCCCTCAGATGTTGGGCACATAGATTCCCATTTACCACAGGGCATGATAGACTCCCTTCCCACTCTGCAAGGAAATAGGGTCAATTATTTGGAGCCAGGGTTTACTGAGGCCCTACAGGATATCAGGCAACATACACTAAGAGTATAGTCATAAGCACACAAAGATTCTTGTCAATTCTGGGGAGAGATAAAAAGTTTCCAACTGTCTACAGAGCTGATGGGCAATTTTGCAGACATTTAGGGGCCCAGCTAGGGTGATGGACTGGTGTGCAGAAACAGAGAAAGGTGGGGCCCAGATGCTGGGCTGTAGCCACGTTCAGATAGGCAGAGACATACATGGCATCAAACCAAGGTATATAGACATCAATGATACTAGAGTAGACAAAAGGTATCTGCCTCTGGGAAATGTCTCGGCTTGTCAAAGAAAATGCTACACATGCAAACTGTTTGTTTGCTGATCTGTCTCCTATTCTTGGTCTAGATCCTACAAAGCAAATCTCTTTGACAGTATAGTTGCAAACATTTCTAGCAATGTTTCCACACAAAAAAGCTCCAGATCCTTTTAAATCCAGCTTGGTCTGTTCCTTAAATAGAGACACAGATGCTAGTTCTGGAAATGTTTTTATTGGAGGTGGGGCCCAATCCCGGGGAACCCAGCCTACAGCCTACTCAGCTGTCTGCTTTACGGGAACTTACCTTCCTTCCTCTGAAACTATCTTGATCGAGGACAGAGTCACCTTTTGAACCTTTTTGACCAGGAAGCCCCTGAGTGAAATAAGAAAATCTTGTGAAGAAACACATACTCATTGTTTTGTTAACTGATCTGATCAGATAGAGAACAGAGCAGTAGGAGCTTGAAATTATGTGGCTTATTTTGTGGCAGAATTGGGACAAAACATACCCCCTGAACAGGTGCTGTGTTTAAAGCTGTATGCCCACTCCTCTAACCCCCAAATCAGAGGTCTGTAAAAGGATGGGGGTTAGAAAGTAGGAGACTTTACATCTATTTAGAGCACTGGTCTGAACAACCACATATAATTCATAAGTTAGAGTTCACTGCTCCACCCCTCACAGGTATAAGTCACTGAAATGGCCTTTGCCCAGGAAAACAATCAGCAAAACTTTTATGTAAAGAGTCAGATATTAAACAATTTAGGATTCGTGGGTCACGTCTAGGCTCTGTCCCATATTCTTCTTCTTTCTTTTTAAAAAACCTTTGAAAATGTTAAAACAGGCCACAGGCCTCGTGGGCCAATTTGCAGACCTCTGGTCTAAGACATAGCTACAAAACCATCTTCCACCTATGCTTCTACCACACAACTTCAGCTTCAACACCTGTCTAAGAGGCTGGCATGTCTCACTATTAACATGGAAAACAGTTCAAAGTACCCAATCCCAGTCTTTCAACCAGATTTTTTGCTGTCTTAGTGACAGATGCTGGCTAATATCTGCTAGAGTTTGTCCTCCTGGGGAAAATCAATGTCCCTACATCTAAGGGAAAGTCAGGATTAGCATTGTGGCTAGGGCTAAGCTTTGGGGACTGAAGTGTTGATTGAATGATAGATTCCTTCAGTGCAGGGATCATCGGTAAAATAAAAGAACAACACGGGCCCAGAACCACAAACCAGTTTCTTCCCTAACACTGCCTGTTTCCCCTTATTTTTGTGGCCACTACTCTCTTCAAAGGAGCCGCAAAGAAGCTGTCTGAATGGAAATCCTCTTGGTATTCAGCAGAGGGTAAGGCTCAGCTTAGTGAAATACAGGCTCAAGGTCCTATTTAGGCTTAAAGTGAGCTTTAGGGACAGGATTAGGTTTCTACCCTCGTCCTCTGTCTGTCAGGGGATGTTTATTACCTCAAGATTTCTTTTCTCCCTCTTGGGGGCAGCATTTCCTTGCTTTCCTGGATTTCCATTCTCAACACAGAAGTGTTTAGTCATTCTCTTCTCCTGTTGCCGTGGCAGTATTCGAGGACCTTGTGACTCACACAGCCTCTTCTATGTTAGCAATACGTCTTTCCATATACCTCTCCCCACCACCCACGCGGTATATTAGTGTGGTCCTTAGATATCAAGGTCCTTTATGCCAATCTGGGGCTTGTGCTTTGTCTGTCTATCTATCTCACTTTCTCACACATGTACCCATGCCCAAAACCTGGTCACTAGAGGCAATGGTGCTGCTACTCTTCCAATGAAGTGCCAATTAATTCACATAGCTATGAAATCCGTCTAATGGATGACAGACATGATTTCTAGTTAAATATCTCACATTGGTACCCTTATTACTTATTAGTTTATTTCAAGTGAGGTCAAGAATGGGCTGGAAATGTGTTATTTTTCTCTTTCCAGCCACTTGTAAAATCAACCTTGCAAGGGCATGGTATTTACTAAAGATCCTCTTGATCCAAATATATGAGCCTTATCTGGATAAATGGAATGAAATAAAAGGGGAGACACTGGGATCCAGTAAATACCTTACCAATCCCATAACCAAAGGTTATGGGGGGGAACTGTCAGTGTAGAGTAGGGTTTTTCAACCTCAGCACTACTGACACTTTGGGCCAAATAATTCCTTGATATTGGTGGGTGGGTAGCATGCTGTCCTGTGCCAGTAGCTTATTACCAGTTGTGATACTCAAAAATATCAATAAAAATTGCCAAGGCTCCTCTGAGCAACAAAATCACCCCTGGTTATGAACCACTGGTATAGACGAAGCTTGCCAAGCCCTCTGGGTTCTCGTTAGTGCTTCCATGATCCCATGTACGTCTTCCAGCCATTTCCCAATATCATCTGATGTGGGAACAAGTCAAATAGCCCAAGTGTGTATTTTGCTCTGAAATTTACTACAGCCTTTTAACAATCTTGCCAACTCCAAAAGCAGCATTAAAAAAAAGCAACCCTAAGTAGTGCAGCATGTGTATACCCCCCTGCAACTGGTATTCTTCTTTAGAATTTTACTGTTGTGGTGCTGCCAGCATAGACTCCTGCATTGGACAACAGGCCACAGTGGCTGCCCCATAGCAGCTTAATGAAGTATCCAGAGAAGCAGAAAAAGGGCACACTTGGAGGCAAGCAAAGCTCTTTGAAATGAAGTGCAAAGATCTGGCAACATACGTACGGGTGGTCCAAGAAGCCCAGGATAGCCATCAGGGCCTGGAAATCCAACAGCTCCTTGAGTTCCATTGCAGCCATCCAGGCCAGGCAGTCCTCTGGGGCCTGGCTGTCCAGGGTGGCCCTTTTCAAAGAGAAAAGAAGGGATCAAGATAGCCACAGGACTGTCAGCTACTCCAAAAGGCTCCACAATGAGAAAAGCCAAGTATGTTGCTAAACGCTGGCTCCTCGTCCACTCCCTTAGCCCCATTACGTATGTTCTGATGTCTTTCCTTTATACTTAAGCATATGTGTCTAATTATAGCTCAGTGTTACCCCTCCCTAAATGATCAATATTTTAATAGGGTCCAAGCTGAAACCAAAAGGATCAAGCATGAACAGATGGGATAACACAGGGTTCTACAAGTTCGCCTTCCTTGGGTGCAAAGATGTACTTAATTGGGGCTTAGCTGTCTGGCAGTTGAACTTCTACCAACAGGGAATCATGCCATGCCTTGAGATTTCTCAGACCAGACAGAACCTGGGCAGCCTGGCATGACTTTCTGTACTGGAAGCTCTGCATGGGAAATGATGCTGGATTTTGATGAACACAGCAAAAGCAGTTCCCACAGCACCTCCTCTCCTGAAAGTTGCTTGGCCAAAAATAAGCAAGTCCTGCAAGAATCACATTTTCAATCTCATTTTGTCATGATCACGTGTCTGGCTATTGCTTCAGTTAGGGAACTGTATCTTTTCCTCTTCTCCATACTAACTACTGAGGCCGTTGTTTTGCTGGGGAATTAGTAAGCATTCTCATACAATTCATCTGAATTCAGTAATTTTCCTGAGCTGTGCTTTCATGATACATAGACTCTAATTTTTTGCAGGGAATATATCTTTTTTGATATATTAAAAGCTGGTTGCATGTTGGGCATGGGGCAAAGAGATGACCTAAAAGACCAGAAATCTGGATGAGTTAATTAAAAGGTAGATTCCCACACCCCACAAACACGCTTGTAAACACCAAGTATATATATTTAATGATTTGAGGGAAACATGCCATATATTCAAAAATGAACTTTTCAAATTATGAGAGGAAACAACCTTTTGTCAAATTCTTATAGAGAAAATGTTCCATAGAATTCCCTTTCATTTTCATTGTCATTATAGTTGTAGGAGCTACATAGACTGTTAATACAAAAGTGTGAGTCTAGACTACTGAACTCATGAAATGCTCAGTGCAGAAGAGTGGTCAGTAAATTTGTCTTTGCAATAAACTTGCTGCGATCTGCCTCTGCTAACTCAGGTGATGATTTTTAGTTTCACTGGGGAAACTGAGGCAGGTTACTAGTGTTCACAACTTTTTATTACCAACTGGGATGGTTACTCTTGTTTTCCCTGAAGATCCACACTCCCCAGATCTGTGCCTTGGGACTCTGACCTCTATGGACTGTATCATCTAGGCTCCCTTTCCTTCTGTCTCCCAGTTGTATTTGGCCACTGGGAGACACAGACTGGAGAGATCAGAGCAGGAGGAGAAAGAGCACAGGTTATTTATTTCCCCCTTGCCCTCCCTCACTGGCTACGTTTTGGGCAATGGCCACATTTCTCCATAGTCTTAGCTCCTGTTGGGCAACAGCTATTCCATGGCTCTAGGTCTCACTGAGTTCTAGTAGTACCATTCCATTTTTCCCCTTCAGGTCTAGGGGTGGTGACAGCTTTGAGTTAGATGCTTCACCATCCGTTGTTGTTAATCCTGCCCACGTCCTTTAAATATACCGTTCATTCAACTCTACTCAGTTAAAACCTTCAAGTATAGGATCTGTTTCCTGCTGGGATCCCAATCACCACTGTAAAATGCCCTAGCCAAACTTGCTAGGGCTTATCTCTCAGCTGGGTGAGAGATAAGTTGAGGCAGGAATAAGTTGAGGCAAGATTACAGGCTGGCTCAGAACCAGGGATCTTCCTTACCCCTGGGATCTTGGTTTTGTTTGACACCAAAACCTGTGTCTGGATTCTTACCCTTTGGTATTCACATTTTTTACTTGGGCTCAATCCTTCTCTAGTTTCTTACCTGAACCCCTGATATCTCCTACTGTAGGATTTCATGGATAACTGTATACTCTTTCCTACCTTAGATGAATTCTCTGGAATTAATCTCTGACCTCTGAGTCAGCCCTGCCAGTCTTTTTCTATCCAGCTGACACCATGAGATGGTAGATAGAGCATGTTCTGAGCCAGTTAAACTTGTGCTCCAATTCTAGCTTTGCCACTCCCTACCTTGAGCCTCAGCTCCCTCATGTGTAAAATGGAGATGAATAATACCTATCTTATGGGTTTGTTGTCAATATTAACACATTAAGTGCCATGTGAGTTGTCTTTAACTCACACTAGTTTTGAGCCCAGGGCTTCATGAAGCAAAACCTGGGCAAAACCCTGCAGTTAGTTCCTGAAAATCTTACTTGTTGATGTTCTTATTGTTACAATTAATATTGACCAATTAATTCTAAAAGGTGGATTAAATGAATAGATGCCAATAAATTTCATTTTTCATTAAATTTTTCATTAAATTAGAAAGGATCACTTTGTTTTCAAAGCTTTTATTCTATTTTCATAATAAAACACCATGGCACCAAAGAAAAAAATCTTTTTCTAGTGGGGCAATGTGTTAAAAATAAATCAGGCCTACCCCACTGGGTTATGGTTAAAATTACGTGAGACTATATTTACTAAGTAGGAGCTCAATAAATGGTAAGTCTTCTCCCAGACAAGTCAGCAAGGATAAGCCACAGGGCCAAGGTCTACCTTCTCTCAATCCTCAGTACCACACAATTTCTGGCACATTGCCCTTTCTGGGTATAGTTAATGATTTTATATATGTGTGTGCCAGCTCTCCAAAAGAATGTGGCTCTTTGAGGGAGGAAACCATGGTTCTATATAGTCACAAGGGACTGAACACACAGAATTGGAGGATCTGCTGTGTTTCAGAAAATCAATGTTCCTCAGAACCCAATTTCAAAGGAAAAGTTTCCATTTGGTGAGTGGTATGTGTTCACTTTGAGGATATAAATCTAGTGTGCTCATTTACAAGTCTCCAGGCAGGGAAATGTTTGAGATTGACTCCATGGGAAAAGCTAAACACAAATTGCAAAGGACAATTTGAAAACCTCTGCTCCCAACTTATTTGGATTGAAAACATTTGATAAACATATATTTCTTGTGGGTGCCAACAGCCCCAAGTCACAGCTGGGATATCATTAAAAGCCACAGCCCTACCACCCCTAGTCTACATTATTTTAATGTTGAGTATTTTGATGAATGCTTGTTTGTTCACTCTCTCAATTCATTGCTGTGCCCCTTAGACTTGGATTATCACGAAATGACTACTCACCCACTCATGTTGAAATTGTCTACATGACAGCAAAAATGGAGTTTTGGGACCAAAACCACTGACACATATGTTAACAATCAGCCAATATTAAGAGGGGAACCAGGCCTGTGCAGTGATCCAGTTTAGTAAGATGTGTTGGGAAAGCAGTTGGTTTTAGCCAAATTGCTTAATACATGTTACTGAAGGTTGAACAAAATAATTAGTTTGACTGGGCCTATGGTGTCTGTGTTTTTCTCTGTCGGAGGGAGTCCTGCCAGTCTGAGAATTGTTTCTTTTATAGGCACTGGAGGTTAGAGTCAGTCCCCTAAATATTTTTAGAGTTCCTACTACATACTGAATTCAGGGCTGGGCCTCTGTGCTTTCAAAGAGCTGGATGAGACTATCACACAAAACGATCAATAAATACCATGGGGTTGTAAGTAAGGAGCTGGAGTATGTGGTACAGACCACAAGGACTCCTGGGAGATTAGAGATGGAAGGAAGAGGTAAGCACTGAATAGAAGATGCTCAGTAAATACTTCCTGAATGGCTGGAAGAGAGAGAAAAACAAGAAAGAGGGATTTTGTGGAGTAATGAGGCTTGGAGCCTGAAGCTAGAGCAATCAAAAGTCAAAAGAAAAGATGTACAACCTTTGATTAAGGAAAGGGCCAAGGCAGTGAGGACTTCTACTGGGAGCAGCAAGCTCCTTTGGAGGGGTCTGGACAGCTGCAACTCATTTTCCTGAGCAATGAAGCCCCAAAGAGAAGTGATCAATTCCTGAAAGCTCTAGGGCTCTCCTGGCCACAAGTTGGAGGCAGAAGCATCCAGCTGGACTCTGGGGCAGGTTCCAGCTCAGAATTGGAAATAGGCTCAGCCTCACAGGATTCACTTCCTTCCAGCTCCCCTTAAAATGAGGCTGCAGGCAGAAGAGCATACTAACACTGCATGCTCCACATCTCCCACTTTGGTGAAGCCAGGTGGACAGGATTAATGGAAGAGGCTGCCTCCAGTTTACTAGTCTCCCTCACCCACTGGCTCCCAGAAGATACATCCTCTGGGTGGAGACTCTGGCTGAAGTGGTCATAGGAACATAGCCACAACAAAATGCTAGGGGATGTCATAAAAGGATGGCCAATTATTTATTTTCCCACTGGCCTATTTCTAGGCATTTTGCAGAGTCTGCAGTTGAATAAAATGCAGAAATCTGATACACATAACAAATACAAAATAAGTGAACCTTCTATTTTCCAAATCCACAAATGTCTACTAGATCTGGGGAGAAAATGGATCAGATGATAATATCTTTGAGGGTAGAGGCATATGCTCCCTCTATATCTCCACAGTAGAGTGCTAGCACATAGCAGGTGCTCAGATTGGCACAAAGAGATTTGAACCCCCTTCCCTGATACTAGATGATTATGAAGTGTAACACAAAAAGCTGTTAACTCCAGGGCTTCCCAAACTGTGCCTTGATAAGGTTCAGAAGAACCCTTTAGTGATCTCTGGAAGGATAAAAGCAGGTTCTGGGGCCTCACTCAAATGGAGGAGCTGTACTTTTTTCTGTTCTATATGCTGAGCTTCCCACACAAGATTCTGTTCTTCTCTTAAACAAGACTGAAAGCCACTGCTGTAGACAAACACAGCCCAGGCTAAGGATTAAATATGTAGAGAAGTGGCAAAGGAGAAAACTAAAAAGTGATGGCCAGTAAGTGGAGCCTCCTTATCAAATGAGCCAGGTGCAGTTTGTGCTTATCCCTGAATAGTAGTTCCAGTTCCTCGCTGGCCTACTGAACTATTCAAACAAGCCAAAATATTGTACTTTTTAAAATTTCAGCATATTACGGGGGTACAAATGTTTAAGTTACGTAGATTGCCCTCGCCCACCCGAGTCAGAGCTACAAATGTGTCCATTCCCCAGATGGTGTGCACCGCACCCATCAGGTGTGAATATACCCATCCCCTCCTCCCTCCCAAAATATTGTATTTTAAAGTCTTGTGAAATGTTACCATGGAATCTCCAGTGGTGGGATAAGTAGGAATATAGGATGAAAATGGAGAAACTAAGGGATTGGGCTGGATGGAATGGGAAAAAGAGATGTCTGCAAGCTCGAAATCTCCCACTTATCTCTGGCAAAGCAGAGGTCCACAGGATGAAGGGAAGAGGCTGCCTCCAAGTGATCTTTGAAGTAATCACTTTGTAAAAACTAAAGGAAAATTCACTCTGAAATGGGGTAAGGCTGAAGAGAACAAATTACTGCGATGAAATGCATCAAGATATCACTAAGGATTTTTCTATCTAATTTCATGCACCTTCTTAATTTTCCTATAATGAGTATGTATATGCTTTAATGTGTCTCTGTCTCTATACCTTAGAACCAGATCCCCACCTCCAATCAAAGCTCCCCTCAATCCACAAGACCTAACTCATTTTGGCTAAGATATTGATGGTTTCTTATGGCTGCATATGTCCCTCTACCCCTCAACTATCTGACTTAGGGCTACCTATGCCAGAATCCAAGGATAGTTGTATATGACCACTGCCCTTGAAACCTCACCACACATATCTCAACACTTGACCCTGAGCATGCCCTCATAAGACAGGATGTTGCTAAGGCCAGAGTACCTGAGCTATGAGACAAAACCTAGAGGAAGATACTAAAAATGCTTCTGATGAGCACACTCACCGGAATCCCATTGATGCCAAGAAAGCCAGGAACTCCCATTGGACCCTAAAAAAAGGAGTAGGGAGAGGAATGTAAGATACAATCTAACTGATGTCCATTAGATCGGGTAGGTTTGTTTATGTGAGTCAATGGCTTAAGCTGTTGAGAAGTGTTTTGTACCTCCCTTCCCACATTGTATTGCCTTGATCCCTACTTCAGTTCCAAGTGATCACTTACTTCTATATAAGGTCTTGGACATATTTTGTCTTAGGCAGTAGAGTTTAACTCCTAAAAATTAAGGTTCAATATTATATGCTGTTTTGACATCTGGGGAAAACCAGAGGGCCTCAAATGGCCTAATCACAAGTTCCCCTCTCCATTATGCTTCTTCAATAAGGTCCCCTAGCCAAACAACCTCCTTATAAAATGGACCAGGTGCAGTTTCTGCTTATCCCTGAATAGTAGTTTCAGTTCCTTGCTGGCCTACTGAATTATTCAAACAAGCCAAAAACATCCTCCCTCAGGGACCAGGGGCACTCCTTCCTCTTGATACTACAAAGTCTGCCTCCCACAACCTATTCTAGTTCACCCTGTTCCCGAGTGCTACCCCTGTGTGGCCCTGTGTGGTGTGTAGTGTCCTCCTTCCCTGAGCTATGAGTGTATGTGACTAATAAACTGCTGTAAATCTCATCTGTCCAGTGAGGGATGTTATGTCTTTGGTCATCCCCATAATCCTAATGTGGGAATTACTCCCTCACCAATGGGGTGAATAGGAGGTGATTAAAAGAGGCAGGGAACATAAACTGAGCTGCAGAACCCAGTCAGCCAGCCATCATGCTATTATAATTCTCCTTTCTTGTAGCTCTTTCCCTGCATTTGTGGCCTGGATTGCTTTCAAGCATTCTGACCCTTTGCTTCCCAGTCTCCTTGCTTGGATTCCTGATATCTACTGCCTAGCTGACCGGACTTCTGACCCATGCCCAGTTCAAAGCAACATGACTTTTCACCACAGTGATTCCACTTGTCTAGCAAGTAGCTAATAAATTCGCTTCGTGATTTGCTTGCCATGGGAGTCTCTCCAGAAATGGGCTTATCCATCAGCAGCCTGTCACCGATCCCATCTCTTATTAAAGAACGTAGCCTCGTACCAAAGTATTCAGGAATAGTATCATTTCTATAAATGAGTAGAACTGACATGGAGAACTTTTGATCTTCATACTTGTGGCTGCTGCATCAAAGGAAAATCAAGCTTTGGTGCGCTTACCTTATCTCCTTTGGGTCCATAAGGTCCCAGTGGGCCTGGGGAGCCCCTTTCTCCTTTCAAGCCTGATAGACCAGTAGGGCCAGCAAATCCTTGAGGACCCATTGGACCTTGAATCCCAATTGGTCCAGGTCGCCCCTAAGATGGACAGAAGGAGTGCAATTAGTCAATAGAGGACTTAACATCAATGCTTCCCATTTTCCCATGCACAAAGAACACTGTCATCACTTCACTAAATAATTTTGGCTTAGATATCTGTGAGGCAAGCCAAAGTTCCAGACACAGATGAGGAAAGGCTATTTTAGGGGCTTCTAAGCTTATTTGGATAGAACACATTTTATAAGCACATTTAATAAGATTCATGTGCACCAAGATCCTTCAACATTGTACTTCTTAGGAGATTAGTTATTCAGGCTGGATAATATTGTCCTTTTCCTAGTTAATACCAGGCCATCCATCAGATTGTCAAAATAGTGAAAGAACAGAATGCTGGAGAGCATTGTGACATTTTATAACTCACATCCAAATGGCCAACCACATGCTTGTAGTGAAGTCCAAAAATGGCTGTGCCTAGAGAACATTGCCCCAGGGGGCCAGAGAGAAGAGAATCCAGAAACCTATGAGCTGAACAACCTGTCAGAGCTCATCTTTGCTGGCAGACCCCAGGACCCCATCACAGCACCTGGCAACTGACGCAAGGAAAATACACACATGCATACACATACATGCACATGCCTGCACACACAGGCATACACACACACGAATTGTTTATTTGTTCTTCCTCCCTATCCCTCTCTCCTCCCCCCGCCAATCTGTAAAGTAGTCAATGTGTAAAAAATACAAGGAGCCTGCGAATATCCATTAAGTATCAATTATGATAGCAAGAGGGAACAGACTAAGGATTTTGAATGCCCTGGTTATAAAATGTCCGTAACAATTAAGTCTGAGAGTTCAGGCTGACATTTTAAAGCGGACTGAGAGTGAGAATTAACTCCAGTGGGTGCAACACAGGCAGGCTGGTCTATCATTTAGAACAAATCCCAGTAGGGACTGAAATTTCTTGGCAGAAAAATGAAAACCATTAGTAATGTGCATTGCCTTTCAAAGAACACACCACTATGTCAGGTAGAAAGCCTATTTTCATAAATGCTTCTCATCTCCACCTCTCGGCCCCTCTACTGACTGTCTGCAATTTCCTACAAATCTGTAAAAAAACTGAAAAAAGCCCATTAAACATGGCATTTACTGTTTACTTTCACAGTTTACTTTTTAAAAGGCTGAAAACAGGACAGATGCTTTATGCAGTGGCCAGAGTCACGTACTGGAGATGCAAGTGGCCACCAGCTGTGCTGGTCTTTTGGAGTATAATTTCCAGTGTCAATCAGGCCCACGAAGACCTAGGGCTCTTGCAAAGAACTAAAAGACACTATTCCTGGGGAGATGCAATTTTCTGGAGTACCACCTACCACTCAACCTTTCCCAACATCCAACATGCAGCCTACAAAGAATGACAAGTTGCAAACTGTTTAACAGACTTCTTTCTGGGAATGATGGGGGTGGAGTGAGTTTTCAGTTTTCAGGCTCTTACTTCCCATTGTTGGAGTCTTGTTTACGATGATTCTTTTATTTATTATTCTTGTAATTTTCACAAAATCAATATATATGTGTGTATATATGTGTATGCGTGTGTATATAGTCTGTGTGTGCATATGCATGTATATGTATGAAGAAACTAAAAAGAAAAAAAGCAATACTTAAAAAAAACACTGCTTGGGTACTGCTGAGGATGAGTGAGGAAGTTGCAAATGTGGGCCCTGGTTTCAAGACTAATGTACACAAAACCATAGCAAACAGTGCAAGTTTGGAACAGAGCCTAAGTGCTGCGGGAACACAAAGGAAGGGTTGGCCATGGAGGGTTTGTGGAATGCTCACATTTTGCCCATGACTGGGGGTGTCACAGGCCACACTGGAAAGGCTGAGTGGGCCCCAGCTGCAGTGGGCCTGGAAGGCATGGCAGGAAAGTTGAAGACTTGATGTGGAAGGACAGAGGGAACCCTCAGTGGCTTGGGAACAAGGGAGGGCTGAGAAGAAAGCAGTGTTTCAGGGCTGAAAGTCATCAAGGAGCATTCAGGAGAACATGTGTGTGTCAGCGTGAAGCCAGCACAGCCTGCCTGAGGCTGGAACAAGGGAGGCAGATAAGAACCAGCTGTTGGGGAGGAGGGGATTTGTTGGTGGGAGGATAGGGGGCAGGATGGCCTTGCTGAGGCCATGTTATTACTAGCAGAGAGGATCCAGTCAGGGCACTGAATGCTTGACCCAAATCTGAGCCCTGCCAAAAGTTTTCCCGCATCAAGGGAGGGGAGGGGAAGAGCATGATAAACCACTGAACAGCTACTGAGAGAGCAGGTTGTGATGCGGCCCAATGCTTACCCTGCTCACACCACTAGAGAGAAGCCCGAGCAATGCCTAGCGTGGGCACATGGGCTGGCATACTCCGCCTGTGGTCCCCTGCCTTTGTGAGCACATGCTCATCAGCAACGATAGGAATGGAGACTTAGGAGGGAGGCAATTCTTGGGCTGTACTTAACAGGAACTTGGACTCCACCCAGAAAGGCAGGGTTGCACAGCCTGCATCCTTTCTCTTGGCTGGGTGGGCATGTTAAATCTGCCGACTCCTCTGTTCCAGGCAGAGAACTGAAAATGGGTCTCCTGAAGAACTCATGGATTTAAAAAAAAATTCTGACTCTTTTTCCAAAGGGGCATTTGAAAAGACGTCCCTTGGAGGAAGGTGTATTCCTAGGCTGGCCCCAGGTGCTTGGGTTGGTGGGCATGTCAGCAGGCCAGCTCAAAACCTCTCAGACTGATTGACTTAGGGCCAGAATCAGGGCCTGTGGGAAGTCTCGAGGCTTCTGAAGCACTGCTGGCAAGACCTGCCTCCTTAGTGTGGTGCCAGGCCCTTTTGGAGTCCGCAGCCATAGGATGCGAAGCAAGGAGCCTTCCCACCCACTGAGGTCCTTTCATATAGTGGCACAGAGTACCAGGAACAAATGAAGGTGGCCAAGAAAAAAATGAAGGAGATATATTTTGTTTGGAGGTTGTTTTGTCAGCCATCTTTAGATATACTTACTCTGTGCTTATAGCTGCATGCATGAGGTTTCTGTCTCAGTACCCACTGTACTGTTGAAGCTTAATACTATATCAATAATGAACTGCTTCCCCCCTCCACCCGCAAAACCCTATCAGTGACACTTTTCATAATGGCCAGCAGAGGTCAGTGTGACAACATAGAGACTACAGATAAGCAGGTGGGTGGGTGGGCCTCTCCCACTACAGAGAAAAAGAAATCAGTGTCAGAGAAGTCACAGAATGTTCGAGCAGAAAGGGCCCTTAGAGACCATTCAATCTAGGCTTTATTTTATACATGGGGGGGAAAAGGCTGAGAGAAGAGGAAGGACTTGTTTAGGTCACATAGCTAGCAGGAACGGCATGGGATGCAAACCAGACTGCCTGCTGTGAGTGCATGGCTCTTTCTTTCCCTGTTTGCCAGTGGCAGATGTCCTAGGGGGTCCTTGAGGATGGCTCCCCCACCATCCCAGACCCGCCCGTGGGACTGTCCCCATCAGTAGGCTGCAGCAGCCAGATGCTCACACATCATTTCTCTCTTCCTAACCCTGATCATTTCACAGAACCAATCTGAAACACCATCACTGTTTGGACTGCTAGCAGAATTTCAATGGGCTTGGACCAATGCCCTGCCCTGATACATGTCATTTATTTTGGCAAACAGACCCAGACAGGGCAGAAGGAACTCCTCCAAGTCTCTCCAACAAGCTCTCCTGCCTCCATCTGCTCAGGATTTTAAATATGCACATCAGGGTCTAATTCTCAAGAGAATGAGTTCAGACTTGTGCCTAAGGCCAGGGACTGCAGGTCCACAACTGCAGCCCATGCTGGCTGCCTCCTCTGACCACAGTGGGTTGGAGTCATTGTGTAGTTTAAGGTCACCTTTGATCAGACTCAGATAACTGGGGTAACAGTCCCAGAAACGGGTCTGTCTACAAAGTAGTAGATATATGCAGAAATAACATCTAAGAATCTGAAAAGCACATGCCTCAGACTATGGTAGGACTGTGAAACTGATGGAAGGGGCTGAATGTTCATAACTCAACCCTTTTCTGCCTTTTTATCCCTCCCTTAAGGTTCCAGTGTTCTTCTCCCATAAAATTAAAATTTGTTTGTAAGGAAGAATCTGCAACTCATTCCCACTGAGGCATAAATGACTGACAACAACTTAGAGCTTTACTTTTCTCGGGGGGATTTGTAGTTTAATGGAGAGCAAAGCATTAAGCTAAGGGATGCAAATAACATTTATGAAACAAGGGAAGGGAGAAGGGTGTGCACAAGCCTTCCTAAGGATCCAGCTGTATTCTAGGAGGTGGTTCGGTGCTGTTCTGTAAACCTGGAGTCAAATCTCTTTACTGCCATTTAATAGCTATGTGACCTTGGGCAAGTGACTTAACCATTCTGAGTCTCAAGGGCTCAGGAACAATAATAGGATTTGTGTAGGATTATTGTGAACATTTAAGTAAGTTAATGAATGTAAAATACCTGGCAGATAGAAGGAAAGTATCAGTTCCCTTTCTTTTTTAGGTATCCTTTATGATAAAATGGAGAAGCTAGGATTGGGTACTTAATACTTCTTCCCTTTATTTTCAGTAAGAGATGCACAGACATTATTGAACAACCCTCTTTGGGGCAGAGATGTGTGCCTGGGAATGAATGAGCATGTATACCAGCAACCCACATCTGTGAGAGCATGTCCCGCCTTACTTAGTACTGGTGTTCTAGCTCTCCTGGGCACTTGGGTCCTCAGTGTCTACTCGTTCTCCTAAAGGGAATTCATCTACACACTAATGACTCCCATATCTGAACCTCCATCCCAGATTTCTCTTCTGAGTGTGCCAGGTCCTTATAGCTAATGGCTTATCAGAGACGTCTCCACCTGGATATTCCAACTCAAACTCAACATGACCAAAATTGAACTCATCATCTTCTCCTCAACCCCATTCCCCAAACCAGCTCCTTTCTCGTGAGTTAATGGAATTAACCTCAGTAAATGGCACCATCCACAAAGTTGATCAAGTCAAAAACCCAGGGGTTCTCCATGATCCCTCCTTTCCTTCATATTCCACATCCAATCCATTAGCAAAGACTATCAATTCTACCTCCAAAATGTATTATAACTCAAACCAGTCCATTCATCTCTATCTCCATAGTCTTAGTTCATGTCTTCCTCATCTTTCCCCTAGAGCATTGCCACAGCCTCCCAATTGGTCTGCCATCCCCCAATCTTGCTTTACTCTCTCCTAGCATCCTGCCTCAGAGCCTTTGTATGTGCTTTTGTATTTGTCTCTGCTCTCCTGGCTAGTACCTATATATCCTTTAGGCTCCAATCAAGATATCAGCTCCTCTAGGGAGCTTTTCATGATTACCCCTTCCCCACAGTGTGGGCTACGATGCTTGTTTATATGTCCATACCCCACAAAAATAGAGCTCCTTGAAGACAGGGCTCATGTCTTCCTCTTCACTGAATCACCTGTGCTCAGTACAGTGCCTGGTACACAATGGGCACTCAGTAAATGTTTGATGAATGAAGAAATGAATGAATGAACATACACACTTAGAAGCCAGTGGCCCAGGTACAGCAGTATCTTCTTTGGATGTCTAGACAGTTGCAATGGAGTGCAATCAAGAGAAAATTAATCACAGACCACAGAAAAGAGAGTTGCATAACACTCAGGAAATCATCCAGTTCAGGATGCAGAAACCCAGAGAGAGAAAGAGACTTACCCAAGTTCACACAATATAAACTCTATGCTTTTAAAAACACAATATCATGATAACTTAGAACTTTTTAATACAGAAATGGTCTACATCTGATATAGTTTATGGGCATTCTCTGTTCTTTAAGATCTCTGAAATGGCTTTGGTTCCCATCCTGATTGGTATCTGTCTGTTCAAAAATTATTTATTCAGCACTTACTCTGTGCCAGGCATTGGGGTTAAGACTGTGGGTAAAGACATAGTTTCTGCATTCACAGAGCTCATAGCTTTGTTATTCCTTGAAAATAGATGATGCATGGCCCATCACCAACCTAATTCAAGACTTTTCATCTTGTGCCAAGTTTTGTGCTAGGCAAGTATGTATGTATGTGTTAGGGATGAAAAGGTAATACACAAAAGAAATACACTGCATAACTCATGGCCTCAAGGAACACTTAAGTTTATTGGGGGAGATACGGCCACATCATGAGAAGCAACTGAAGATAAAGCCATAATGCAATGAATTTTAAAAATTATACTATACATATCTTAAGCACAAGAGGAATTCAGAGATGTGCGAGTTTACAAGGTAGCAAAGGAGTAAGGAAAGGGCTAACAAAGTGTTAGAGAATGCATTCCAAATTTGGAGAACATTATGTTGGTGGGAATTAGTGAATTATGTAACCAAGGACCTGGCTGGAGCAGAGGTGGGATCTCAGAGAATCGGCGAGAAAGGGCAGACCTGCAAAAATTTCTGGGTGCTGAGATACTTATTCTGGTTCATTAGATACGTTTTGTTTAAAACTTTAGTTTGGCTCACAGTTTGGTTCAGAATTTAGTGAGACAGCCTGGTGTAGTAGCTAAGAGAACAGGATGCAGAGTCAAAAAGTCCTGGATTTATATTCCCTTCACTACTGTAGGACTTTGAGACAAATGGCAGCCTCAGTTTCCTCATATGTCAAATGAGGATAATAATAGTGTTTATTTCATGGAGTAATTATTAAATGAGATAATTCATATAGACCATGATTTTCACTCTTTAGCATGCATCAGAATCACCTGTAGGTGATGTTAACACACAGATCACTCAGTTCCACCTCCAGAGTTATGGATTTAGTAGGTCTGGCTAGGTCTAAGAATTTGCATTTCTAAGAAATTCCCAGGTGGTACTGACTCTATGGGGTCAAAAACCACACTGGGAGAATCTCTCCTGTCAATCATTTAGCATTGTGTCAAGCAGATAGTAAATGTGCAATCAAAGTTATATGTTGTTATTGGTATATTGTTATTTGACAAATGATTGTGCAGGTTTGGGGTTTACAATTTCAGAAAGGCCCTCAGCATTCCTTTATCACTATGGTTCAAGGCACCTCCCCTTCTTTCTCATTATGACACCCAAAAAATGAAGGGAGTGGATGGGGCAGCAAGACCAGAGACAGGGAACCCAGTGAGGAGGCTATAACCTCCTGGAGAGAAATAATGGTGACTTGGACTAGGTTCATGGCAGTGGAGACAGGGAAAATACAGATTTGAGAGATATTTCAGAGGCTAAAAACTATAAAGACTTAGTGCTAGATTAGAATCAATGGGTAAAACAGAGGACAGGGCAAAGGATGTCTTCAAGGTTTCTTGATTGGGCAACTGAGTGGATCTCTTCATTGACATGAGGAAGCCTAGGGGAAGAAGAGTCTTAGGTGGAAGATCAGGAGGTTACTTTTGGACAGATGAAGTTTAACATGTCTGGGGAATATCTAGGGAGATGTTCAGTACCTGTTAGTCCCACTAGAATGGAAGCTTTGAGGGGACAGGGAATGAGGTTGGCTTTGTTCACCACCAGATATGCAGTGTCTAGTGTGCAATAGACACTCAAAACATAATTGTGGGAAAAAAGCACAATTGTGGAATGAATGAAAATAGAGAATTAAATATGCACTTGGGAATTTCTGAGAAGGCCACTTCCAAGTCTCATTAGCTAGGTGCTACCTGAAAAACCTCTCATGGCCTTTGAGGAAGGGAGAACAGAGATCCTTGACCTCCAGGGTAGGGACTAGGTGTCTTGAATTTTACAATTTTTCCTTACTTACCATCTCAGGTATGGGGCATGGAGCAGAGGGAGATGCAAGAATTTAACAGACTTTGGCCTAAGTAGCTGGGAGTCTCTCCCTTAGCCATGAAATGTAGTAAGAAAGATTAATGATAACACCCCCAAGAGTAGAATAATTAAGAAACTTCACAACACTTTTCCTTTCACCATTCCTTTGGATCATCCCAATACATGTGTGAGGCAGGCTGAGGGCACCAAGTTGCAAAGCAGTTAGCCAATGGGGCTGGCTAACGTCACACGGCTACTCAGTGGTAGAGTTTTGTACTGGAGCCTCCCAATCAACTCTGTACTCCTTCTGTTTGAACAGAGGCAGGCATCCATAGAGCCCTCTACTCCATTCTCCTAGTAACAACACTAAGGGACTAGCTTTGTCTGTAGAAGTAAATAAGGGAGAAAGAATACTGGTAGCTGAAAAATATGTCTGGCATATGACAGGTAAAGACTCATATCATGCAGATATACAGATCCATTTTGTGGCACAGGAAGCTCTGGATCAACCTGATGATGTTAGCATCATCTACAATTTGCCAGCAAGAACAGTTATTCATTTCATTAACATGTAGCTATACATACATAGTGATCAGTGTCTAGCAAAGGGTGACCCTCCCAAATTCTCAGTGTCTGCCACAGCTAAGAAGCAACATCAGAAGCTCCCCTTCAACACTTGAAACCACATTTCTTTTCCAGTTCTTCAGCTATAATCAGTGTTTGAAGCAGCCAGCGCAGGCACGAAGACATGCATCTACATGTTTTGTTTTGAAGGACACATACACCCATTCCATTGGCTACTGTCAGCATGTTGAAATTTTTGGAAAGACACCTCCCAGACTGATAAAGTTAACTCTTGCTAGGCAATACTTTGTATCCCTCCCTTCTACCTGTTTACTCATATTTCTCCTCAAAAACATAATAATAACTTCCTTTTACCAAGCATTTATAAAGTGCCATCTCCTTTAATCCACCTCCTTTAATCCTCTAACTGCCTCAACAGGTGGGTATTAGCCTCATTTTACAGATGAGGAAACTGAAACACAGAGAAGTTAAGGAACTTGCCTGAGATCACACAGCTAGCAACTGTGAAGCCAGTTTTGGTGATACTAAAGCCTCTGCTTCTTCCACCAAGCTTCATTGCTTCTCTGCATTGAATAATGCTCTGAATGTATAAACACAAATACACTTGAAAAGGAGCAGTAAGAGCTCCTCCGGGCAGAAAATATCGCTATTTTCATTGACACCATAGCAATCAATCTCAATTTTCCCAACTTTTTCATTGGAGTAGGTACTCTTTAATAGAAATTTACTAATGTAATTAATAAATTAAGTCATAAAATGTACTTCAAGGAATGGCACTCCCTAGAATAAAAGGATGGGGGATTTCTTCTTGTTTCACAATTAAAGTGGCCTCCTTAATTGGTCAGTGGACAATGGACAGTTTACCTAGGCTCCAGCAGAAAAATTCTGATGTGCTGAGTCCCCAGTGCTAGCATATTAATTTAGTGACAGAAGGAGTATAGGCACACTATACTAATATGATGATCATTATGCTGAGCAGAAACTGGAGAATTCAATCTTTAAACATGTCATATTTTCCCTTGCCCCTAGGGAATGTCAATAATTGTTAAAATAGGATGAAGCAGAGATGTCTAGATAGAGGCAAATAAGTTCATGGAAGAATATAATATTTAGGTCTCCCTTTTCTCTGTAACATGTTCATAAAACTATATCAGGAACCAGAACAAACGTCCCTTTTGTGATATTATAATGGGAATTGCAAGAGCCAAAAATCAAATAAAACTGTAAATATGATCAATAGTTGGCCATAAAAATAAAAACAGAACTACTGAACATGTCTGTAACTATTACAAATAGTTGAATGAGTCCCCACGACCCTTGGAATGGGCATGCAGGCTATACAAAGAGCCCCAGAGTGTACTGAGTTTCAGACTGCATGAGAAAATAAATACAGCTCTTCTTGGGATGAATTTAACCTAAAACTAACACACCTGTTGGGAAAATATGAAATACTTAATTTGCCATAATTTTGTTTTCCTTCTTAGAATTTAGAAGGGCAACTTGAGAATGATTTGATGGCACAGACCTCTTGAAAAAGCTTTCCAGGAAACTTGGATTGATATTGTATTTGCCTCTCAGAAAATTCTCCTGTTTGAAGCAGAATCATAAGAGTAAGGTTCAATTCCCTGATCCTACTTTGTGGCTGTATGATCTTGAAAAACCCCGTTAATCTCTAGGCCTTCATTTTCTCATCAGCAGAATGGGGATATTACTTGTCATACCTATTTCCTGGGTTGCCTTGAGCATCAGTTGAGATAATACCTATGAAAAGAAGCTGCTGGTTCATCCCATTAATAAAGCTTTGCTTTTGGGGGAAAAACTTGAATAAGCAAACTGCAATTGTCAAAAAACCCTCCTTTGCTGGGCTCATAAGGCAATAAGCTCTTAAATGAATAAAGGCTCACAAGGAAGAGGTTTCAGCAGGAAACAGATTGAATAAAAGCAGCAGCAGAATTTAAAGCTGTGAAAGGTGAGGGGGCAAACTGACTGTCTAGCACAGGATTCTCATTATAGTTTTAAAATGATTAGACCTACATTATTAAAAATATGTGGTTTATTTAAAAATACACGGCTTAATTACAACCTGGAGCCAATATTTTTCTTTTAGCTTTTCTAGCAAAGCATAGCCATGGTTTTATAATGGAAATCAAAGTGAAAAAGGACTTGCCAGAAATTCACTTTACAGGAAATTTTGCTGTAGCATATCTATTCCATTAGACAAGGGATACTTTCGGTATTTTTCTCTGACATAATAAATTACCCATCATTGATATACTACACAACCCTGATACTGAGCTAGCATGAGCTGACTGCTTCTCAATCATTGCTGGCTTCCCTGATTCTCTGGTGAGAAGTCATTAAGTTTTGGAAATGAGAGGTAATGGGGAGCAACCAACTATTGCTCCTTAAACAAAAGGAGAAAAGGAAAGGTAGGATCAACACTCATGTGCACATATGGTAGTAAAACTCAGTGGAAACCAAGCAGGTGGGAGGGGGTAGGAGGGGATGGGTAAATTCATACCTAATGGATACAATGCACACTATCTTGGTGATGGGCACACTTATAACTTTGACTCAAATGGTACCAAAGCAATTCATGTAACCAAAACATTTGTACCCCTGTAATACTCTGAAATGTAAAAAAATAAATACAAATACATAAATAAATAAGAAAAAGGAATAAAGTATTGATCCTCACAAAATAAAAAAGAAAGAAAGAAATTCCCTGTCAGCACCCCCTTGCCAGAGAACTCAGGGAGCTCTAAAAGGGAAGGGCAAGGAAGGGAGAGAAGCAATGTATTCACATAGTCTCAGTGCTGTTCTTATACCAACCTATACCCCTGTATTCATTTAGAACCAGAGGAGCATTCATATCCACACCCATGTAGATAAAGAGATACATATTCCAACCCAAATACACATGCCCACAGGCACAAGAGTCTGCTAAAATGGTAGGGCCCGCTGGTACTCTGGTATAGCCTACTGTGTACCTCCCAGCCAGTCATGCATTTGAGTTTAAGAAGATAGAATAACTTCCAGCTCACTCCTGCCCTGATCCCCCCAACCATATTCAGTAGTCCCTACGGATAAGTAAAGCCATCTGCATAGACACACACTTGCCAAAAAAAAGATGGAATCTGGAGGGCACCTTTCTGATATTGTTTTCCTTTTACATGATGGACAGTTGGAAGCTAAGATGAAATCAAGCTTTGTATGCAACAGGAAAGATGAGCAGTGGAGGTGGTGCAGCTGCGGTACAGATGAAAAGTAGAAGCTCCAGAGCTATTAGTGGCATCAGCATTAGAGCTACAAGTTTGCACTGGAGAAGTGCTTCAGATTTCAAAGTGCACATCCATGACTCTACCTAATGCTCAAAATAACACTATTCTCAATGTACTAGAGAAAGTAATTGAGGCCCAGAGGTTAATTAACTCATCCATGGCCACACAGCTTATGAGCAGCAGCGACATATTTTCTTAGCCCCAGTCTAGTGCCTTTTCAACCACTCACTCCCTTTACAAAGTGATGGATCAATTATAGGTCAAAATTCCCACAAAAATGTCATGTAACTCCACCAAATGTAGGTAATGAGGTCACAGGTAGAGAGGGAAGGTAGTTGAGGTTGAAGATGACTGGGGAAGGCCAGGAGGAGATACTGGAGAGGATGTGGCAGGAGGTCAATTGTTAGAAAAGTGTGAAGGTCTGCCAAGCAGCACGAGAGCTCCCGCTCACACAAGAGTGCATGTTTATGTAGGGGAAACTTCCTCAAACAATAGTTGGCAGCCCAGGAGCAGGAGCAGGAGCAGGCAAAGCAGGTGGTGGGGTTTTCCAGGGTTGGGAACTAGCAGGTACATCAGAAGTACTGGGGGTGAGGATGAGGGTGAGGGAGAGGGGTAGTTCTGATAGGAGAATGGCAAGAGTACTGTGGAAATAGCTGATCTTGGGCTCCAAGCTGGAAAGGGAGCCAGACGGGAGCTAGCAATTCCTGGTAAACAATGATTTATAAGAAAATTTGCCCTTGCTCAAAGTGAGATATTTGAACTGCTTATAGACATAAATTATATATAAGCATTTAGTACTTGAGTCAATTCTGTCAAGACAAATCTGGAGCCAGAGAAAACCACATGGGGACTCACACATAGAGAAAATCTACCAGACCATTAGCAAAGTTATGCCCCATCCACTCCAGACTGAAGACCTTGTCTAGTATTCAACCCAAAGAGAGATGGTTTGGGCTGCTGCGGAGATAATGGAGCTAACTCCCAAGTCAGAGTCAATGGCCTGGGTAGGGAGGGAAGAAGGAAGCCCATGTACATGTTCACAGCTCACTAATGACTCATGATTCGTCAGAGTTCTTTGTCCTCTGTACCTCCCCCACTTCCACACTGTCATTTACTTTTGGTTATTTCTCAGTCTGCCCAACTGTTCTCTTAGAGTTTGTTAGTTAGCAACAATGAAAACACTTCAAACAATTTACAAGTCAATTATCTGGTTTGTACAGACTGCAGAGCTAGGTATAAATCAGGAAACTATCCTGAGAGGAATACAGGTGGGAAATTGGGGAAGGAGGGAGTGAAAGCTGGAGAAGGCCAGGGCTCTGGAATGGTTAACCTGGCAGGAGGCCCCATGGCCCCCACATCCACCCCCTCCATCACTGCTTTTTTCATTCTCTGGTTTAGGAGGATTTTAAAAGCTTGTAGATCTGGTGCTGGCAAGCTTTCAGAAAAAGTTAACACAGAGAATTCTGTAGAGATAAAGTCCCCAATGAAGCCTGGCACAGCCAAGAGTAGCAACAATTGTCCCCTAAAGCTGAGCGGAAAACAAATCTTCAAGTACATTCCCTTTCAAAGATTTGAGTGCTTCAGGTCCTCTGGCCAAGCAGCTAATCACTTCTCTTGACTTGATGACTGACAAAGAGAGGTGTCTTTGTTAGTCCAGTTTCAACCAGTCTCCGGAAGCCAGGAGGAAAAAAAAGTGAGGGGGTGTGATAGGGGTAGGAGTGGGGGAAGCTCTAGTAAGTTTATCTGGGAGAAGTAAGATCTCCCAAAGGCAAAACAAAGAAGCATAATTAGGGAAAAGGTGTAAATCAAGTCACAACAAGACTAGCTTTCAATGAGCACTACCAGGTAGCTGCTCCAGGACTCCTGGCCCTTGGGACCCTGCTCCGGTAACTATCCGTCCTCTCCCTTCTGTCTTCTGGACTGCTTGCTATTGTTTGATCTTTGGAAACATGCTCTGGTCTGCCTGATGCTAAAAAAATAAAACAAACAAAAACTCTTCCTCTGATCCCCTGACTCCTATTCCCCACAAGCTACCATCCCATATGGCCATCACCCTTCCAGAACAAACTTTTTGATAGACTAGCCAACACTCCACTTCCTTTCCTCCCACCCTCTCCAACCCCTGGAAGTCTGGGCCTACCAACTCCTCTCTCTTGAGAGTACTCTCTGGAAAGTAACCAGTGACCTCTACTAAATTTTAATCCCATAGACCTTCTCTATGGCATCTGTCATTACTGCATACTCTTTTCCCTTCTGAAACCCTTTCTTTGGCTTTCACTGTACTGTACTATGGGCTCTTCAGTCCTCGGTCCTCTCACAGCCCTCTTCACTGGCCCCTTCCATTCTGCCCAAAAGCTCTTGCCTCTCTCGTGGTGATTTCATCCATGTCCTACAGTTTTCACCAACTTCACTATAAAGATGATACACCACTCTAATATATTTCTCAGATCCTGTCAATTTCCCAAGTCAATATTCATGACACTCTTACTGGTCTCCTTAGTGACCAATAACCAAAGCCTAGCACAATCCCTCATTAGCTCTCACCTGGACAACAGCCTCTGGAGTTCTCTGTTTCCAGTCAAACATTGCAGCAATCCATCTAACCCTCTGTGACAGTAATCTTCCTAGATCTGTTCCTATTGCTTTCCTGCTCAAAAACTGTAAATCACTCTCTATTACTTTTAAAATAAAACCCACACTCCTTAACCAGGCATCATAAGCCCTTCACCATTAAGCTCCCACCTGTCTTTGCAGGCTTATTTTCCACTACCTCTACCTACCCTAGACTCCAGATATAACAGTCTCCCTGCTGATACTTAAATCTATCCCACTTCCTGGCTGCTAACCAAGTTGTGTCCTTGGTAAAAACTACCCTTCTTTTCCAGAACTCTCTACCAAGGCTCTGTCCATCCTTCAAAGCTCAGCTCAAATCTGACTTCTTCCAAACAGACTTCTCAGATTTCCCTGGTTAGCGTTAATGTTTCCCTTCCTATATCACTGAAAGAAATTTAGAGTGGGGAACTCAGCTACAGAGAGCCAAGTTAACCACATCCCTCATTTCATGGCAAAATATCATGATTAGTCCATCTCACACTTCTCCTTTTATTTTATTATTTTCCTTCATCCATATCCCCACTCCCATTCTTGTCCCCTGTCAGGTATGTTCTCTAATGTATTTGATGTAAGACCAGGGTATCTATCTACCTACCTACCTATCAGGTTGTTGTTGTTGTTGTTGTTGTTGTTGTTTGTGTGTGTGTGTGTGTGTGTGTGTGTGTATGTGTGTGTGTGTGTTTAAATTAACATAGCTGTCTTTGGGTTATAGATCTCATTCTACAGGGTGTCCAAAAGTCACCATTTTCCCTATGTATGGCGACTTTTGGAACACCCTGTATTTATATTTTCACAAGATTGTCTTCAAGATCTATATTGCTATTTTCACAACTGCTTTATTGTTTCTAACCCTTGCATAATATTCCATAGCATGCATTCACCGCACTTTATATGTATATCACCCCACTGATGGACATCTAGTTTGCCTCCAATCTGTTACACAAATGATTCTGTGATAAACATCCCTTTAAGTGTCCCATTTTAGAACCATGGAAAGGTTCTCCAGGATATATACCCAGGAGTGAGGTTGCTGGGTTGTAGGAAATATATACTTAGTTACCATCAATAAGTGCTGTCAGAGTTGCTTTTCAAAGAGCTGTAGCAGTTTACACTCCTGCCAACAATATATGAAAATTCTTTTTTCCCCACATGCTCACAAACACTTGGTGTTATCTGACTTTTTAATTTTTGTCAATCTGATGAGTATAACTGGATATCTCACTGTTATTTTAATTTGCATTTTCCTGATACTAGTAAGATCTGTCTTTTCTTCATAGGCTTGTTAGCCAATCAAGTTTCCCCTTCTGTGAGTTGTCTGTTCTGTGAATATGCTCTGCCCATTTTACCTATTGTGTTTTCTGCCTTATTCTTGTTATTTTACCAGAGTTCCTTGGACATTGTAGATATCAATGCCTTGTCAGTTTTAGACACTGCAAACATTGGAAATATCTTTTCCTAGGCTATCATCTGTTAACTTTGTCTCTGATGTTCATTGAATTGAAAGTCTTAAGACTGATGTAGTAAAACTCGTGAATGTTTCACCGTATGTTTTGTGGTTTAGGGTCTATTTAAGAAGTCCTATACCATTTCAAATTATAAAGAAATTCTCTGACATTTACAGTTTTATGTTTCACATTTGGGTTTTTAATCTACCAAGAGGTCACCTTTGTATGTGATATATGATAGCAATCCAACTTTATTTTTCTTCATATAGCAGTGCTTCTCAATCTTTCTTAGGTCACGGCACCAAGAGAATATGATAGTATATGTTCAGCATAATGTGGTAAACTGGTGGGGGCTGCTCATGGCCAGAGGTAGAAGCCACCAGCTTGGGAGCTCTGGCCATTTTATGTCCTTCTTGGACATTTTAAGGGTCAAGGAGATCAATGCCTCTGCACACTTATAATCCATATGTGGCTTATAATGTGACACACTGGAAACTCTGTCACATGGTGATCCACCCTTTCCAATGCCAAACAATCTATACTTCCCTTGCTGTGAGATTGCATTTATCTTATTATCATCTGTTTCTGAGCTCTATATTCTATTCCTTTGGTTTATTGGCCTTTTACTGTGCCAGTCCTACTACTGCTACTACTACTACTTCTTCTCTTCTTATTATTATTATTTTGAGACAGGGTCTCACTCTGTTGACAGGACTAGAGTGCAGTGGTGTGATCATAGCTCACTGCAACTTCAGACTCCTGGCTTCAAGTGATCCTCCTGCCTCAGCCTCCCAAGTAGCTGGGACTACAGGCATGCACTACCATGCCCTGCTAATGTTTTAATTTTTTGTAAAGACAGCGTCTCTCTATATTACTCAGGCTGATCTTGAACTCTTGGCCTCAAGCGATCCTCCTGCTTTGGCCTCCCAAAGTGCTAGGATTACAGGCGTGAGCCACCATGCCAGGCCTATTATTATTTTAATATGGCTTTGTAGCATGTCTCAAACTGTAGAAGGGCAAATCTCCTATCTGTTCTTTTTAAAAATCAATCTAGATATTCATAGATATTTATTCTTCTATATACTTTTTAGAATAAATTTTTCAAGTTCCTTAAAATATCCTGCTGGTATTTTCACTGGAATGGCATTGCATTTATAAATTTGGGAAAAGTTGACTTCTTTACAATGATAAGTCATCCCATCCACTAACAAAGTGTATTCTGCCATTTATTTAGATCTTTTTACGTCTGTTAGTAGAATTTAAAAATTTTATCTGTAAAATGTCCAGTATCTTTTTGTTAGGTGAATCACTAACAAAAAGAAGATATGTTACAGGTTTTTTTTTTCTGTGTTGTTATTGTGAATGGTAATTTTACATATAGAACTTCGCATTTCTATTATTATATCCAGAATGTACCTTGGACTAGATTTCCATTAATATTTCTAAGGGTCTATTTCCCAAATTAGTCTTGGAGCACCTAAAGATAGGCCTTTGTCTGGTTCACCTTTCTTTCCACTACTGTGCTTGGCCAAAGTGTGTGCTCACTTAATATTGGTTAAAATGAACTGAAAGGACTGCAAAGTACTTCCGAATGCTTTGGAAATTGCTATCCATCCAATTTTCTGATAAAAATGCCATATGATTCTCATTTTAAAATAAATTATCCATGTTACTTCAAATTAAATATTGGAGAAAAGAAAGGGAGAGAGGAAAAACTGATTACTAACTAGTGTATAGTTTTGACTTTTGAACCATGCTAATGTTTTCAATCTCCCCTGCAGTTAAACTAACTTATGAAAGATGGGGGGGGGGAAATCTCTGGAATTGAATAGAAACAGAAACAAATGGAGTTAATTGTGGTGGGTATTAAATGGCAAGGGGCATATGGAAGACTTTTGGGGGTTATGATAATGTTCTATATCGTAGATCTGGTTGATGATTACATGAGTATGTTAACTTTGTAAAAATCCTTTGTGTAGTACACTTATGATTTGAGCATGTATATATAATATCACATAATTTAGAAATTATAAAAAATTTAAAATTAAACTTATTATAGGAGGTTCACAAGTTATATAAATGTATACAAAATACTTAATATAGTAACAACACCTAGAGTGAACTCTAAGTCAGCCCTGTGCTAAGGATCTCAAAGGATGGCCTCACTGAATGCTCAGAAAAGTCTGTGAAGTAAGTACTATTAATATTATCATCCTCACTTTATGTATGAGGAAAATGAGGCAAAGGTAGGTTAAATAACTACCCACAGTCATACAGTTGGAAAGTGATAGAAGCACCATTTAAACCCAGGCAGTCTGACTGCAGATTCTGCACTTTTAATCATTATGCTGAACTGCTATCCAGTAAATAGTGCTATTACAATTCATATATATGTGTATATATATATATATATATATACACATATATATATATAAACATACATGTATATGAAGCTTAGAACCATGGTAAAAAAGCACCCTCTGACCGAGCCATTTTCAGAGTAGCATATCTTGGTGAGGGGTACTCTGGCACACCTTAGCTGCCATCATTTCTAAGGGGTTCAACCTGGAAGTTCTGGAGAAGAAAACCTAGCTCTTGTTGTCTTCTGCTATGTTGTTCTAGTGGTTCTTCTTATCTCCTTTCCAAAATGGTGGGTCAGAATAGAATTCATTTTTTCTTTTTTAATAGACTTTTTATTTTGCAATAATCTTAGATCTATAGAGAAGTGCAAAGATAGCAGAGAGTTCTGGTATACCCCTCACCTGGTTTCCCTAATGTTAATACCTTACATAACTATTGTACATTTATCAAAACTAAGACATTAACATCGGTATGATACTATTAACAAAACTCCATACTTTATTCAGATTTCACCAGTTTTTATACTAATGCCCTTTTTCTGTTGCAAGACCTAAACCAGGATATGTCATCGAATTTAGTAAAATGCATTGAAATTTTTTTGAATCATGGTAAAAATATATAACATAAAATTTATCCTTTTAGCCATTTTTAAATATATAGTTCTGTGGCATTAAGTACATTTACACTGTTGTGCAATCATTGCCAACATCCATGTCCAGATCTTTTTCATCTTCCCCAAATGAAACTAGTAAAACGCATTTTTATAACAACAAAGAATACCTGTAGTCCAGAGTAGCTAGAGTCAAAGAGAAGCAGCACCATGCAATTAATAACTAAGTTGTAACAAGACAAGACAAAGGGATTTGATTTATATGGGAACCATGGAAACAGCCAAGCATGAGCAGTACATATAGGAAACATCTAGATTGGGTTAGTAGTAAACCCTCTTAATAAACCAATCTTTGGCAATAATAAGCTAAGGACCCTATTAAAATGCAGGTTCTGATTCAGTAGGTCAGAGATGAGACCTAAGGTTTTGCATTTCTAACAAGCGTCCTGATGATGTTGATGCTGCTGATCTGTAGATTGCACTTGGAGTAGCAAGGCTGTAAACCAGTAGGTCTCAACTTGGCTGCATATTGGAATCACCTAGGAGATTTAAAAAGTAATGATCCTGGGTCTCATTCCCGGAGAGTCTGATTTAATTAACTGGTTTAGGGTATGTTATGGACTGAATTTTATTCCCATCAACTTCATATATTGAAGTCCTAACCCTCCATGTGATTGTATTAGAGAAAGGGCCTTTAAAGGAGGTGACTGTAAGGTTAAATGAGGTCATAAGGGTAGAGCCCTGATCTGATAGAACTGGTGCTCTTATAAAGAAGAGACACCAGAACTCTCTTAGCATGTGAGGACACAGCAAGAAGACAGCTGTCCTATAAAGCCAGGAAGCAAGCCCTCACCAGAACCTGACCATGCTGGCACCCCGATCTTGGACTTCTGGCTTCCAGAATTGTCAGAAAATAAGTTTCTATTGTTTAAGCCACCCAGTCTAATTATGTTTTGGCAGTTTAAGCTAAGATAGGGTATGGCCTGGGCATTGGGATTTTTAAAAGCTACCCAGGTGATTCTAATAGGCAGCTGAGGTTTGTGGTCCTCTGCTCTAAATAGTAGCTGAACGGAATGCAACATCAAGGGTGCATCCCCCACACACCCATATGAACACATAACCTACCAAATATGCTTAGAGAGACATCAACCTAAATCACAGGATAATTATGGGATACACATGAGCACCCTCCTGCTCAAGCAACTTAGTCATATTCATCAAGGACATGAGTGTCTTACCCAAAACCTGGGACAGTGTATGTGATGTCTATGAACTAACAGCTATCATATTTTAGTTCTCTTCAGGACAAAGGCTGTGGACAATGTTGTAATATGTATTTTCCATTTATGAGCTTAACCAAGGCATATAATCCTGGTCTCTGAGTGAGCATATGGGAAATCCTGTGAAGAATGAACTTTTCAGATATGTTCACCAACATTTTTTGCTTCCTTCATAGCAAAATGATAGGAGTGCTATCAAATACTCTTTTCTGATCACCAAACAAGGCAGCACTGCCATAACATGTTCTTTAGTGTTAACTTTTAAGGGACATTCCAGAGTTGGGGTGCTCAAAATCAACACTGAGTTTGGTCAGAAAAGGATAAATTTAATTTGAAAGACTTTTACAACAAAATCAAAAGGTTAAGGAAGATGAATCAAGGTCTTTTTTGGTCATCTACTGTGTATTGTTGGCCACTAATCATAAAAACATGCCACTGTGAGCTCAGTTTGCTTAGGCTTTGCCTCTCCTTGGGCTGACCAATAATGCCGCAATTCCTTAAGGCCCAGGGGCAGGGCACCTGGAAACACATACCTAAACGCTTGATCTGCTGAAAGGCACAACTGCTGACCAAACTGATCTATAGGGCAGCCCCTAATCATGGAACTTTCATGGGATTGCTGTACAGGTTGGATGAGAATCTTCAATAGAAAAGTTCTTTGGAAAAGGATTCAGTATTAGGTGAACATGATCATAGTATGGTGATTAAGTCATGGGAATGTTTGAGAGTGCTGAAGACTGGCTGGGATGAGTAAGCTTTAGGTTGGTTCAACTGCCCTAACTACCACTTCTTTCCCACATGCAGATAATCAAGAAATGATCATGAAAATTCATAGCAGCTTCCTAGGGTTCACTCTTTTGTAAATTAGCTCCAGGAACTCATTCAAAAAAGAGCCAGCTCAGGTGGCCACAGAGCTATGCATGACCCAGAGCAAAGAGATGTCTGTTCTCAGATGCCATTCAGAGGTTCCCTGGCTACATTAGTGGAGAGTTAAAAGAAGATATTCCTGGGGGGACCAGTTGTGTGCTACAAAACACAGGGCCCTCATAAATTCTCTTCCAACCAACAACCTGGCAGAAGTAAGGTTTTCTTCTTTAACTCCAGACAGATAAATTTGCTGGTGGTAAAATCACAGAGGAGAATACTTCATCAGTACAGCAACAGGACAAACTCTTTCACAAACTTTCCCACCTAGCTTAACAGAAGTAGATTATTTTAACAGAAGGGTGCATGCATGTGTGCATGCACACACAAATAGATCAGTCCAATAACATTCCAAATTCCTTTATCCAAGAAGTCTCTTTCACCAGTGTGCACTTTGATCCTCCCTCCCCTCAGACACTTCCAACAGAAGGCTCACTGCTGTGAGATATTTTTGTCATTAATTAGCTCAAATAAATGGTGCACTGGGCAGAGGGAGCACCGTGTTATTGTCAGCGTTTACAGGAATCACACTGAAGGAACCCAGGGTCCAGTGGGTGAGGCTGAAAAGCTGGATATGCCTAAACCGCCTCCCACCCCTCCCCCTCCCCGCAAAGCTGTGGCTTATTGGCCAGTATCTTAGCATTTAGCCAAGCAAAATCTCTAGACCGCTGAGCCCAGTGTGAAAATGATCATCTGCCCCAGCCACACAAAGAAGATGGGGGGTTGCCTATGAAATAAGCTTTTGTGGTCATGCACATGAGCCACCACAAAAGAGGGCACAGACTCCATATTTGGATATGTAGGTGGCATTAGTGAGCCAGCCTTACACCCTGTTCTCAAAGGGCACACATTTTAGCAGAGGATACAATGTGGTACTTCGGCTACCGTCATCTGTATCCGGCATAGGTCCCAGAGACCTGGAAGAGGGATTTCAAACTCCATAGCCTGGTATAGTTCTGCACTGCAACACAAATATATTTTAGATTTCACAGTGAGCAAAAGGCTGGCAGAAGATTCAAGAATTGAAAAGGTCAGTGTAAACCTTTTGACAGGCTCAAACTGACATTTTAATAGACTGCATAGAATTAGCCAAGAGGGAGATCATGGTGTCAAACCCAAGCTGCTGCTGTCTCTATTCTTTCTTCCTCTCCATTTTCATGGCACTGATCACTTGGGGGACTCAGAACAACTGGGGGAAATGATTGCCTTTTCTCTGCTATCTCAAAAGAGGTCTGGGACCGCTAACTGCTCCATCTCCATTTTCTTCATTCCTTTCATGTACTGTGACAGAGTCAGATAGATCTGGGTGAGAATTTCAGTGGTATCACTTACTAGCTGTGTGATCTTGGGCAGATAACCTGTGTCTCAATGTCCTTATCTTCAATGTAGGGTTAAGGATAGCACCTATTTTTCAGGGTTGTAGTAAGGATTAGATGAGATAATACATTTATATCAGTTAAAGTTCTTGGCTGCAAGCAATACAAATAAATTCTGCATATGTTAAGCTAAAAATGGATTTACTGGAAGGCTCTAGAGCAGGGGTGGTTAAACTTTATCTGCTAAGGTCCCAGGAGTAAATATTTTAGGCTTTGTGGCCATACCATCTCTGTTAGAACTACTTAACTCTACCATTGTAGCACAAAAGCAGCCAGAGACAATAAGTAAATGAATGAGTATGGCTGTGTTCCAATAAAACTTTATATAGAAAAAAGGTGGTGGGACAGATTTGTAGTTTGCCAATCTGAGATAAAGAGACTTCCACAATAGATGAAAGGGTGAAGGAGACTTTGGAGGCTAGGTAGCAGGGGCATTCTGGCCAGGGGACCATAGCTATAGCCACTGACTACCACTGTGATTGCATTCTATCTTGTCACCTTAGCCTCAGTTGCTCCAGATTGAAAGTTTCAGGGAAAGTATCGTATTAGCCCAGCGTAGGTCCTGTGCTCACATCCTAAATACACAAGGCCAAGGAAGGGATGGAGTATCTGACCTCCTTTGGCTTTCACAGTAAGAGGTGAGACCTGATTCATACCAAGACTCATACAATGGGGGATCCTTTCCAAGTAGAAAAGGCATTTGGAAGCTGAGTGATTAGATAGTGATAAATATTCACTGTTCCCCATAAAGTTCTTGGCACAGTGCCTTGCACAGCACATGGAAAGTTCCTGGTGATAATGAGATGATGATGATGATGATGATGATGATGATGATGATGATGATGATGATGATGATTAGAGCACTAGCAAAATGCCTGATCCATGTGGGTGCTCAATAGGTTCTAGTGTTCTCCTCTGCTCCTCCTTTTTTCCTCTCCCTTGTGGACTTTCCCATAACTCATTTCCCACCCCTCACTCTTGAGAAGCAGCATGCCATAGTGCTCAGGGGCATGTCTGGAGACTACTTAGATTGGAATCTGTACTCTGATACTTTCTAGCTGTGCGACCTTGGGCAAGCTGCTTTACCTCTGTTTCCTGTTTATAAAATGGAATGATAATAACAAGAGCACTTGCCTCACAGAGGTTGTCATAAAGGTTAACTGAACCAACGTATGCAAAGTGCTTAGAACAGTGCCTGGTATGTAAGTGTTTACTATTGTTATTCTCTCTCTTATAACTGTTCTACTCTCATTGTTTCAACTCCCCAATCTGTCTGTTATGGATTGTTTCCCCAGGTTTTATCCCCGAGTTTATCACTGCCCTCAGACCATTTCTGTTGGGGCACTGAGCTGTCACTTGAACCAGTTCATAATCCCAAATGACCATTGCCCTTCCCCCACTACCATAAACTTGAGGCCTCAAAGTGGCCATTGATTCCCCTCCATCCCTTCAACCATATTGGTCATTAAAATCTGACCATGCTTCCTTTCAAATGTCATTTGTACCTGTCCTCTCTTTTTCATTGTCATTACATTTGCATTTCAGGCATGAGGTTTTGAAATAGCCTGCTAACTTGTCTGCCTGCCTCTACTTTCTGTCCCCCTGCCCCCCATTGCTGCCAATTCATTTTGTACACAATGACCAGATTCAACTTCCTAAAAGATTAAAGTCTACAGACCACTAAGCTACTCAAAAGCCTTCAGTGCCTTTCTCCACCCAGAGAAACTTAAACTGGGGTCCAAGAATGGGCTTTAGAGGGTCCACAGCCCACCCCTCTCCCTGAAATTAGCTATATAAAAATGTTAAGCATCTGTGCATGGATTTCTGAGGAGAGGATTAGGTAGTTTTCATCAGATTCTTAAAAGGGTCTGTGCTCCTAAAAGGTTCAACTGATGCTCTAAAGCAATGGTATTCAGAGTATGGGCACAGGTACCCCAGGGGGAGTATGAGATAATTCTTTGGGGTGTGAGAAGAAAATATTAGAACTTTTTTTGTTCATTTTATTACATCATCCTGCATAACTTTTGCGTATGCTTTATAATGTATTAATGCATTAGTATAAGTATAGTTTATAAATAAATATACATATATTGGGGGTATGCTATTTTTCTGATGGAGTGTATGATCAAAAAGGTTTTGAGGATATTGCTACAAAGGATTAAATTAAAATTCTTCTGATCTTCACTCTGGTCTGAAGCTATTTTTTCTACCCTTATCTCTTTTATGTGAACCCTTCACATGTTTAATAGGCTCATTCCCACACCTAGACCTTGCTTCATGTGCTTCTCTTTGCACAGACTGCCCTCTTCCTTCCCCTGTACATATTAAAATTGTATCTATCTTTCAAAGCCTCCAGGAAAAGTCCCACCTCCACGAAGAAGCTTATTCTGACTATACTACCACATCTGCTATACCACTACAAAACTATCTGAAGCACTTATTATGTCACTTAAGCAGATGGTTCTTAAATGTATTTAATATATGTTGCATGTTTTATTGACTTATCCCCCACACCAGAAAGCAAGCTTATTAAGGGAAGACTATGGGAATGTTTTCCATATCTGCTATAGCAGGGGTCCCCAACCTATGGTGAGTTGTATAATTATTTCATTATATATTACAATGTAATAATAATAGAAATAAAGTGCACGATAAATGTAATGTGCTTGAATCATCCTGGAACCATTTCCCCCTCCCCGAACTATGGGAAAATTGTCTTCTATGAAAATGGTCCATGGTGCCCAAAAAGTTGGGAGCTACTTCTCTATAGGACCTAGCACAGTACTGGAACTAGTGCTTAGTAGAGACTTGCTAAATGGAGACAAAGCAATAAACTTCTCAAGATACAATGGGATGTAGAAGAGTCCTCTGATGTTTCTACAAAACTTAAGGCATTAGTTGGCAGATGAGTAAACTCATGCGAATCTTTAGTAATCGCTGATGATCTGAAAATCAGGTGTCAAAGGGCAAAAAGCATGAGCAAACAAAATCCTGTCTAGTCACCCCAGAAAGCTTTATACTTCTAGTCCATTTCCCCAGGGGTCCCAATTTTTTGTTCAGACTAATTTGATAAATGTATTTGAAGGGTAAAGTATTAATGACTAATAATGTATTTAATGTATGAACCTCATGCCAGATAATGACTGCTTCAGAGACCTTTATTGGAGTTATTAATGATTGTCAGTGTAGGCACTAAGAGGATTGGCTGGGGAGGTCTGGGCTTGGGGTTTCCTCATGTCCTTCACATCCTACCCCAAAAGTGAATGGGGAGAAAAGGAAAAATGAGACATCAGGATTTTTTTTTTTATCACACAAAGAAGTGAAATACCTGTCCAAAGTAAGAGTAGGCACTAGAGCCCCATTCCTTTCCAATGCTGTCTGCCTTCTGCAACATCCACCTTCTCCCTTCCTGGAGTCTATAATTGTATAACATATAATCCATGATTAAAATGTCCTCCATTGCAAAGTTCAATGTAAGTTGCAGTGACATAAAAGACATCAAGCTTGAAATACTTCAAAATCCAAATAACTCTAATTTTGAAGCTAGATTTATTGCAATGGGTCAACCCCCCCTCAGGCTGTGGAACTGTGCAAATGAAACTCCAGGAACACAGAATGGCATCCCATTCCCATCTCTGTTCAGCAGGAAGTTCGGAGGATCAGAGAAAAAGCCAGCTGGCCAAGCCAGGAAACCATAAATTTCCAAACAATTTCCAATTAGCTTTAAAGTATCTGTTCTCTACAGAGTACCGCCTTTGACTGCAAGTCTTTTGGGTGGTGTTAAAGGAGCTCTGACAGCTGGAGGCAAAGATTAAGACCCCCAACAACTCCCTGAGAAGGGGCCAAGTGAGAAAACAGCTCTTGGTGTTTAAAACTTCCCTCTACTACAAAGTGGCGGATGTGCATCAGGCAAACATTGAGAGATGAACTCCTTACCTATCTCAATTCCTCTTGGCCAAAGTCTATGAAATAATTAATTCCAGCCCCCTTGTCATCGCTTACATGATCTAGAGAAGTTCACGGGCATTGATGACAAGGCTGTCAAACTCTCCCTAAAGCACCATTCCTTTGTGTGCATAGGCTCCCCTTCCAATCTGCTCAATCTCTGGAGGACAGGGGCCTTTGTCTCCAAAATCCCTCCCTCCACAATACAATCAGGGCTTAAGTGACTCCCTGGGCCTGTAGAACCAGTCACAATGCCCCATGCTTCCTGCCCTGAGAGCCCAGAATTCTGAGAGCCCAGAATTCATGACCGTGCAGATAAATGAATTATACACTTGGCCAGAGATTAAGCCTGGTCCTTTGTACAGCAACCTCTGAGGTCTGGGGGAAGATTTGACCTGTCAGGATCCGTGTTCATTCTGCCTTGATGAGAGGCAGAGCAAAGTGGTCCTGGCTGTACAATCCCACACCCTGGGGTGTGATAATCAGCAAATTGCAGACAAGGAATTGGCTATTGCCTGATTCTCACTGTCCGGGATGCAGGCTGAACTGGTCAGTGGCTAGCAGGCTGTTTTTTTGACTCCAGATGGCAGACCCATCTCTTGCCAGGCAAACCAAGAAAGAAGAGCCTCTTAAGCTGAGATGCCAGCCAGAAAGGGGTCACAGAGGAGTTTCAAGGGGCCAAATGCACAAAGCTAAGTTTACTCAGAATCCCACACAAAGATTGAGTCAGGAGGGAAAAATGGATTTGAACTCTGCTTCCTTGGCTTTAAATCGAAAGATTTAGGTATAGATGGAAGAATGAGAACATCTTTGAACAAGAAAAACACAAAAATTGCCACTTCACACTGATTCCCTAATAGGTCAACCGAGTGGCCTGCAAATGTGACTTACTTAAAAAACACACATCTTCAGATTTCTAGAGGCTTCTGTATGCCAAATGTGAGCTGTCTGTTGTCTGAAGCGTAACGCTAGTCTTGGCTAACTCCTTGTGCCTCCCTTATGTCTCTGTTCAAATGTCACTTCTTCAGGGATGCCTATCCTATTTCTCTAATCCACATCCGATCCCCTTGTTAGAATCTCTAACCATACATGTTCCTTTGCTTTCATAGCACTTATCATGATTTTAAATTATCTATTAATATATTTTTACTCATCTGTTCAACAAATATTTATTACACATTTACTGTCTCTATAGATACAACAGTGAATGAAACAGACAAAATTCCCTGTCCTCAAGTAGCTTACATTATTATAGTAGGAGAGACAGATAGATAAAAATAATGTTATATAGTAAATAAAGGCCCAGACATAAATTTTCATGCCCAAGATTTTTTGCAGCAAGTTTTACACTGTCAATGTATATCCTATAATGTATAGTAATAACTAATTATGTTTCTCTTTCTCTCTTTTTATTTGCCTTTTTAAAAAATTTGTTTTTAATTGACAGATAATAATTATATGTATTTATGGGGTACAGTGTGATGCTTCAATACATGTATATATTGTATAATGATCAAATCAGGGTAATAAGCATATCCATCACCTCAAATACTTGTCATTTCTTTGTGGTGAGAATATTCAAAATCCTCTCTTCTAGCTATTTTGAAATATACAATACATTATTGCTAACTGTAAGTCAACCTACTATTCAATAGAACACCAGAACTTATTCCAGCTATCTAACTGCAACTTTATACCCATTGACCAACCTCTCCCTCTCCACTGCCTCCCCTCCCCACTACTCTGCCCAGCCTCTGGTAACCACTATTCTACTCTCTGCTCCTATTAAACTTTTTTAGATTCCACATGAGTGAGATCATGCAGTGTTTACCCCTGTGTGTGTGACTTATTTCATTTCACATAATGTCTTCTAGATTTATTAACATTTTCACAAATGACAGGGTTTCATTCTTTTTAATGGCTGAATAGTATTCCATTGTGTATATATAGTACTTTTTTAAAATCCATTCAATTGTTCATGGGCACTTGGGCTGATTCCATATCTTGGCTATTGTGAATAGTGCTACAACAAACATGGGAGGGCAGATATCTGTTCAACATACTGATTTAATTTCCTTTAGATATATATCCAGTAGTAGGATTGTAATAAGCTCAGGACATGATGGCTTCACTGCTGAATTGTCCCAAACATTTAAAGGACTGATAGCAATTCTTCTCAAACTATTCCAAAAAGTTGAAGTGCAGGGAATTCTTCCAAACTCATTCTATGAGGCCAGTATTACCCTGATACCAAAACCAGACAAGGACACAAGAACAACAAAAAACTACAGGCCAATATCCCTGATGAATATAGATGCAGAAATCCTTAACAAAATACTAGCAAACTGAATCCAACAGCATATCAAAAAATCATTCACCATGATCAAATGGGATTCATCCCAGGGATGCATGGAGGGTTCAACATAGGCAAATCAATAAATGTGATACATCACATTAATAGAATGAAGGACAAAAACCACATGATCATCACAATAGTTGCAAAAAAGTATTCAATAAAATTTAACATCCCTTCATGATAAAAACCCTAAACAAATTAAGTAGAGAAGGAATGTGCCTCAACACAAAAAGGCCATACATAACAAACCCATAGCTAACATCATACTGAATGGGAAAAGTTGAACACTTTTCTTCTGAAATCTGAAACAGGACAAGGATGCTCACTTTCACCACTTCTGCTCAACATAGTACTGGAAATCCTAGACAGAGCAATCAGGCAAGAGAAAGAAATAAAAGGCATCCAATTGGAAAAGAGGAAGTCAAACTGTCCCTGTTTGCAGAAGACATGATCTTATAAATAGAAAACCCTACAAATTCCACTAAAAACCTGTTAGAATAAATGAATTCAGTAAAGTTACAGGATAAAAAAAAACTCTCATTTTTTTCTAGTTCACATAAATTGGATTTTAACCCCTAATAACAAAGTGGTCATCAACAAAGGAAATACTCATCCTTATAGATATTTCCACTGTCTGCTAAATCAACAAAACACACTTACATTGCACTATGTTTATACCTTTGTAATAACATTTACCTCTCTGAATTGTGATTGTTAATCTCCTGGTCTCTTCCTATCACCAGGTAGTGAGCTGCTTGAGGGCAGGGACTCTGTCTTACTCATCTTTGTATCCCTAGAACCCAGCTAGGTATTCAAGAAATATTTGTTGAAATGATAATCCTGGAGCCCTACTGTAGGTAGTGAGACCACTCAGTGATTTGCATGCTCTCTGAAAGATGGAGCCCAGAAGCTAAGTAAGAATAGAGGATGTATCCAGCCCAGTGGAGTCCAGGTCAGGATGTAACAGATCCAGAACCCCTAGTTCTTCCCCAAGCTGGAGAGGGCACTGTCTGATTTACAAGCCCTTGGGAGTTTTATTCTAGGATTTTTGGATTCCTGTGGGCCCCATATTTCAGAGAGTCAATTAATTTATTAAGGCATTTGTTAGAGATTACAGTGAATCTTTTATGTAATGGGGACTCTTGGAGAATGGATTGTGCAAGTTTATAGAATGTTTGGTTCACTGAAGCCTAAGGGGAAAACTTTTATTCATGAAAATCTTTCTAAATTGTCAAAAGCAACCTTCCTGCCTCACAAGGTACAGTCAAGTGTAGATGACAGAAAATCTTTCTTTGCTATTTGAGGACTAGCTGGGCCTCCACATTATTTTCCAGTAGATCATTTCCCATTGTCTGAGACTGCAGGTATAAGAGGTGTAGGCGATGGAATAAATAACTATAGATCCCAGGATACTACCTGGAGGCTGCTTTTTCCCCCTTGGGTTATATTCCTGATTTCTTCTCAGATCATTTTCCTGTCACATATGATACCTCCTAAAAGAGGAATGCTGCAAACATCTGAGATAGCAAAAGTTCTGGTCTATCAAGATTTTACTGAGCATGTCAGTGGGATATCTGTAACCCTATGGGCACACTTAATTTAAAAGAAATCACTTTCATGCTACAATCTTCTTCCCTAAGGTGACTGAAATAGGGTTTCAACAAAAGCACTCCTAGACAATTGTAGTTGACATAAGGAGACTCCTGTAGTTTGGTTTGAAGGCACATACTCCTATTCCCAAAGAACGTCACAATTTGGTTTGTTAGAATGCAAGAGGGAATAATGAGTTACTGTCTAGGGAAGAAAAAATGTGAAATCAATCAATTATACATGTTAAATGCACATTAATTTGAGGCTGGAATGTTTATTTTATACAGCTCACACACTTCTCTAAATCTTGTATCAATAGATATGCTAACACCAGTAGGTACTCTAAATACACCTACTTCCATTAGTTTTGCTTATCTTAGGGAATTGTGCAAAATGCAAGAGGGGTCAGAGGTGGGTATATGCCAGGATCCTGGGGCTGGGGTGGAGGGATTGGAGTGGGTGGGGAGAGAGAAAGTTAGATTTAGAGAAACCACTAGTGGGGTAAAGCATTTTGTTTACTTTACCTTATCTGGGCAAATCTTAACTTCTTAACTCTACTGATAAAAAAAGCAACAATGGAAAATGGTGCCTCAGGGAAAAAGCAAACTCTGACCAAGTTTTGTATAAACTCTTCTCTAGGTCTGCCAGGAAAGCTTTCCAAAAGTTGGAAGCCTTAAGAAGGCTCTACCTCTTTTGAGAGTACACTTACAAAGAACCCCCAGTGTTGGTTTTGCTGATTGCCCAAATCACACAGGGAAAAAGAAAAAGGAAGAGCACCCCTCAATGGAGGGGGGTCTACTTACTGAAGAGAGTTGTCTGCAAAGTTATGCCCTGGCAGCCTGCTGTTTGAATTGGACTAAGAAGAAGGTCTACACTATCTGGAAGAGTTTGTGTTAGTGCTCTACACTTCAGTAACTGTAAAAAGTAGATCAGCCATTTCTCAAAGGGAGGTCCCGGATGTCCCTGGAGGCTGAAGGAATGTGAGAGTGAGAGTGAGAATGGGAGAGAGAGAGAGAGCCCTTGAGCGAGAGAGAGAGAGAGGGGGGGGGGATTGGGGGTAGTTCAATAAAGAGACTCAGTAGCAAAAGATACTTTTTGCTAGCTTGCCCAAGGTCCACCACAAACACCAAAGAATTCAGTCTCTTTTTCTCCTCCTCATCTTTTTCCCTCTCTTTCCTCTAACTTTGTTCAGGTCTAAGTTTTGTATGTACCCTGAACCTGTTTTTCAGTTCTCTCTTGTCACTGGTTCTGCCAACCCCACCCTGTCCACAAACCCTGGCTCCTTGCTTGCCCACGTTTATTTTTCACACTTCCACTTACCTAATTATCTGGCAGGCAGTACATCTGGCCTCTCTTCCAACTCTAAGTTCTTTCTTTTAAAAAAAATATTATTATTATTGTTTTAATTTTTTTGAGACAGGGTCTTGCTCTGTCACCTGGTCTAGACTGCAGTGGCATCATCATAGATCCCTGCAACTTCAAGCTCTTGCAAGTGATCCTCTTGCCTCAGCCTTCCAGGTAGCTAGAGTACAAGGGCATGCCCAGCTAATTTTTTCTATTTTTGTAGAGATAAGGTCTTGCTCTTGCTCAGGCTGGTCTCAAATTCCTGGCCTCAAGCAATCCTCTTGCCTCAGCTTCCCATAGTGCTAGGATTACAGGCATGAGCCACTACACCGGGCCAACTCTAACCTCTTATGACAATAATCAGCCAGGGCCAAAACCCCTATGGTATATATAACAATATATACCTTCACAAAAACCTATAAAATTAAGATAAATGACCAACCCTTGATAGAAAATTATATATCTTCAGGATGAGAGGTACAGCTGCTATAAAGTCATCATAAGGCAGGAAGAGGGAATAGTGGGGGAATTTCTTTGAGAGGTGGTATAGAAAGTATACTACCCAAGAAGATAGGAGACCTGGTCTCAGTTCCACCATCAACTTTCTGTGTTCACAAGTAAGTCCCTTCTTTTCTCTGAATCTCAGTTTTCTTATTTGAAAAAGAAGAGTTATGAGTGAAATCAGTGTTTTTTCAAAAAGAGATACACAAACCACTGGAGCTTTGAGGTGGTTTGAGGTATTATATAGCACATGGATAAACCTTATTTATTCTATTTGTCTTGTATTTATTCTAGTTTACATTAGCAAAACACTGATTTTTCTTTTCTAGTTTCATTTAAAAATAAATCTATTCAGGTACAACTGAGAACCAAATTACAGAAAAGTATTTAGTAAAATAATAAATACTACATATAGCAAGAGTGAAGGTGTTATGCAAATTTCGACTTGGATTTGGTAACTGATGGGCTTAAATGATTCTTACTGGCTCTAACATTCTGGGTCAATGAAATAATAAATAACACTTTACGGTATTTATTATGTGCCAGTGTTCTAAGCACTTTATATATATTAAATCATGTAATTTTCATAGCAACTTTATGAGGTAGGTACCGTTAATGTCTCTATTTTATGGATGAGGAACCTGAGATACAGAGAGGCTAGGAACTGGCCTAAGGTGACATCTTAAAGATCCAGGATTTCAACCCCGGGCAGATTGGATCCAGAAGCCACACTCTGGTCTAGGAGCATCAGCATCACTTGGGAGCTTGCTAGAAATGCACATTCTCAGGCATCTACCCCAGACCTACTGAATCAGAAACTCTGAAGGTGGAGTCCAATAATTTGTGTTTTAACAAGCTCAGCAGGTGAATCTGATTTGAGTTTCTGATTCAAATTTGAGTGTGTACTAGACTATACTGTACTGTACAGTACTATACTGAACCAGTGGCAGCAAGTGTGAAATGAGAGGAAAGTAATTTGGATATCAGATTAAGGTAGAGTGAAGGTTTAATTAAGACTGGAGAAACATAGACACATCTGATACCAGAAGAGAAGAAGCCAGTTTAAGATTATGGAAACAGAAGAGGAAGAAAGCAAAGAACTAGAAAAGGCAGAGACAGACCCGGGAAGAAGCTGATAGTTTGGATTTTTTTTGCCCATATGACAAAAAATTAATTAATAGCTTTTAGTGATGGTGGAGAGGGAACTGACTAGGTTTTGAGGAAAGAGATGACTGAATCAAACAAACTATGCTGTGAGCCACAACCTTGACATGGGTGAAATAACATTTACTTACAGTGTTTAGGTCAGAGTAGCAGTTGGAGATGATGATTTTCCAATGAACCAAGCCCAGTGATTATTAGGGTTTTTGTGGCAGTCATGAAAATGTACCACTCAGATCTCCTGCTCTGGGAAGCACAATTGATAAATGGCCCAAGCTGCTGACCCTTTGAGTCCACCACTGCATTTGAGCCAAGTCCACATTTCCAATGGGCATTTCCCAGCCAATTACTGAGTGTGGCAAGAATACTAAGATAGACCCACTTGTGTCAGGCAGGGAACTCCTCTGATCAGTGGCTCTGGCTTGAGAATTCCCTGTCGGCCTGGCTGACACTTTCTTAGAACTGTGCTGCAACTTGAGATTCTGCTTGTCCAATCCTCTTTCCTTCCCTCTCTCCTTCACAGAGGTTGGACTTGCACTGTGGTCTGATAGGTCCTACCTCCTCTGGCTCCCTTCCATTTTTCTTTCACAGGCACCTATCTCAATTAATCTCTTGCACATATGATGCCATCTTGGAATCTGCTTTACAGAGATTCTAAACAAATAAAGGGTCTTCTCCAAGCATAATTTGCTGTATGAGTGAAGATGTGGACTCTGAAAATATCTCAGGGTTGGATGATTTGAGGTTAAGAGTAACATATGGGTAATGAGATAAAGGGGGATAGAAGTATGGGATGAGATTCTTTCAGTCTTGAATGACTGAAAGGTGTCTAATTCCATGTGAAAATAAGGATGGCAGTGACAGCAAGATTGAGAAAGAACAATGGTTTGTCAGAAGTTGAGGGGACTAATGTTGGCAGTCAGACTTTCCTTTCTAAGAGTGTACACCTATAATACAATCCTCTCTGGGAGGGACTTTTCCAAGGCTAAATATGCCTGGGTGAAGTAATATCTTAGGAACCAATATCTTAAAGAAGATGATCTGCAAAATACAATAGAGCTCATTAGAGATGAGCTATGGGTTGGACTGAAAGAGGAGCTGAGATGACATGAAAAAAAAAAAAACCCAAACTTTTACAACTTTACTTTTTCCACATTGGCTCTCATGGAAAGAACACTCAGACCCTCTTTTCTGTCAAGGAACCCTGGGTGTCTTGCCCACTTCTTCCAAGACCCAAGATATGGCAGAAGACAAGCCAGTCTTACAATAAAAATTACAGATATAAGTCACTAGCTGAAATGTGAGTCTTCCAATAGAAACCAGGGGATCAGGCCTCTCCTACTAATGCCTTCAGAAGAATTGACCTGCTTCAAGCACATTGAATTTAGTTTACTTAAAGGAGTATAAGGAACCAACTGCAAGAATAAGATTGGGATCTTTAAGACACAAAAAAAAGTTAAAAGAAAAAAAGGTAAACTACTCTGATACAACTTACTGCTTAGTGGGGAATGTTCAACAGCAGGGGAAACTTTAGGATATAAACACATTTTCTAAATAGAGGCACTGAATGTTTGCTCAGAAACAGATGCATCTGGCAGTTAAATGATAATGCCATTAATCACAATTATACCCTTCTCCTGATTGTTCATTTGTAGTAATTATACCATTTAATAAATAATAATGGTATTTCTCATTTTACAAATCATTTAACATTGCAAACCTAAAGAATCACTTAATTCATAATGACAATTTAAAGAACTGGTAACCAAGACTCCCAGGTTCCTGCTGCTGCCTCTGATTAGAATAGCAGGCTTCTCTCCTCTCTATTGAAACTGTGAGGACTAAACTTAGATATTGCCTGCCAAAGATATAAATGTTATTACACTTAATAAACACAATTGTGACATAGGAACAACCCCTATTGAGGGCACAGGCCGTAAGTAAGAGAAGCAAATTATTAGGTGGAGAGCAATATATTAACAAAGGCAAACATCCACAAATGTGTTGATGATAACAATAAAGGTTGCATTTGTCAATCAGAACTATACATTTTATCAGATCCTGCTAATCCAAGATTGGTTGTTTCAATCAATGGGCTGCTATTACTTCCTTCTAATCAGGTGGCACTAGACACAGACACCTGGAAAACATAGATTCAACTCACAGGAAAATACACCAAATAATCTGTTTGGATGTGACCATCCCACAAATCAATAGTTTGTCCCAATTCAATAGCCAGGCCTATCTAGCCTCAACTGTCCAGGGAAGTAGACATAATTTCTAGTAGACCCAAGAGTGATGATGACCCTGCAGCAAACACCCAATGTACAATTATTACCACATGGTGAACTAGAGCAGCGGTCCACAACTTTTTTGGCACCAGGTACCGGTTTCACGGAAGACAATTTTTCCATGGACTGGGATGTGGGGGATGGTTTCTGGATGATTCAAGCACATTACATGTATTGTGCAGTCAAACCTCTCTGCTAATGATAATCTATATTTGCAGCCATTCCCCAGCGCTAGCATCACTGCCTCAGCTCCACCTCAGATCATCAGGCATTAGATCCTCATAAGGAGCAGGCAACCTAGATCCCTTGCATGAGCAGTTTACAGTAGGGTTCCTGCTCCAAGGACAATCTAATGCTGCTGCTGATCTGACAGGAGGTGGAGCTTATGTGGTGATGCGAGCAGTGGGGTGCAGCTGTAAATACAGATGAAGCTTTGCTCCCTTGCCCCACTGCTCACCTCCTGCTGGCTCCTAATAGGCCAGAGACAGTCGCGTGGGGGAAGGTGGGGGGATCACAGGAGTAGAGAGTAGAGGCAGTGTCTTGTTGTACTCTGTTTGAGTCAGGAGGCTGGGATTTAGTCCTGTTTTTGCCACCAACTGATTTATAACCGTGGACAATTCCTCTCCCTTCTTTAAGCCTCAGTCTTCTCATCTATAAAGTTAGGGGATTAGGCTGAGTGCTCTCTAAGGTCTCCTTCAGCTCTAGAGCTGTTATGTATTTTATTGTGTTTTTTGTTTCTTACAAATTGATGATGTCCACATGGCAAAGATTGGAGAGGGAAAATAACTTTCATCTTAAATGTAATTTAAATGCCTTGGTTGCTTGATACTGGCTGTCTAGGATACTGTGTTAGAATTCTGAGGTTTTGTCTAAGCTCAGCAGGACAGAATGCCAAAGACAAAGGAATGGGAAAGAAATCACAGCTTTCATGGCATGGATTTACCATCCCAGACATACATACTATTGCTTGGGTAACTAGATCATATTAGTTAGAAGCCTCCATTCTAACCAGTTTATGGAACTGGAGTTTAGCATTTTTTCAAATAGTCCAAAACTCATCAGGAGTGCTACATGCTCTCTAAAAATTGTGATAGATAAATCTTGACTAAATAAGAAATGCTAATAATTATTCAGTTATACTGTACTACTAGTAATAGTATAACTAATATTATTTTCCATATTATTACAAATATTATAAATTTGGGAGTGAGGAAGGCCATCTATCTGCTGGTCCATAGCTGATTTTCAACTTGATGAGTTGTATAATGAGGACTTGTCACCATTTTTAATTCAGACAGGTTAATAACTCTCTACAGTCAATGCTATGGGATATTAATCAATAAACTATTAAATGGAAAAGAAACATTTTGCAGATAGAGTTAAAAAGCTCTTTTTTGTATGAAAAATGTTTAATTAATGTGGGATTATGGAAGTTGATTCTGTGCAATCTGCTTGTATGTCTTAGTGTACCCTGCAGTGATACTGTTTTCCCAGTTTAATATAATGTGACTAAAAGCATATTAACATTTCAGACAGGAAAAAAAAAAAGGAAAATTAGTTCAATAGCTTGACACTCCCTTCCACTTTTTAGTGGAACTAATGAGAACTAAGGAGTTGTGTATTTTGAAAACCTCAGTGCATCTAGAATATTTGATTGTGTCCCACCTTCCGCATTAGAGAAAAGAGCATTCTTACTGAGTAGTATTTATCAACCACTTCTTTAATCTTCTCCAAATTAGAAGCCAACATTAGCATGATAATGGCCTTCTGCAAGGAACTGGCCAACACTATTGCTAATCATTTAGCACTGTGCTACCCTATGTAGTAGCTACTAGTTGCATGTAGCTATTAAATCTGAATTAATAAAATAAAACAAAAAACTCAATTCTTCAGCCAAATTAGCCACATTTCAAGTGTTCAACAGCTACACGTGGCTAGAGGCTACTGTATTGGACACCACAGATATAGAATATTTCCTTCATTGAAGAAAATTCTACTGGATGCTGCTGCTCTAGAAAGCGTAAGTATTAGACCTGATATGGGTAGGGGTTCCAAGATGGCTTAGAGCAAGCTACCATGAAGATTCATAGCTGGAAGAAGTCTTAAAAATTTAAATTCATCTCCTTATTTTATAGATGAGGAAATTGAGTCCCAGAGAAGGTCACAGAGCTAATTTGTAGCAGAGTTGGAACCAAAATCCAGGGTTCCTGATTCTCAGGCCCCTGCTCATTCCATGATCCTAGAAATATACTTAGAGCATTTTCCTGGTTACTCTACTAGCCCATGGCCACCTTTCAGATAGTATCAGTAGCTCTAAGCCAGTAGCCAGATAGTCTCATCATCTCCCCTGACACACTTGTATTTTAGAGAGAAACATCAGGAGAACACTGGATGGGAATGGAGGTGGAGGAGGAATATGCAATTATGAAAGTAAATACTTAGCTCCAGAATTAAGAGTAAATATTCCAACTGATCTATAAATATTTAACCAAAGTCATACATCTGGGCTCCAAAGAAGTAGGTTTATTCTTGGCATTTACAATTAAAATGCATTAATCCCCTGACACAATGTTAATACTAACCTTACTTAACTATAAACATGTCCCAGGATACTTTTCAGTGAGTGTAAATGTACAGGAACATATTATTCACAAGATAACTAACTCTTGGCCAAAACACAATGGTCTATTCTAAGAGCACATGGATGGGGGAAGTGCATCAGCAAGGGGTTTGTTGGGTCCTGTTTTCCATGGAGGTAAAGGAAATGGCTTTGTTTATAAGGCCCATTAGGCTTACCTCCAGAGGTTTGGCTGCTGGGTCTTATTTGGATATGTCCAAGGCTGGATTTAAAACTTCCCATGGCAGTTCTAGGATGATATATTTTCACTGGCTGATATTCCCTTCCACCACCCTGAACCAGGCACTAATGTAAAACATTGAGGCTACAGAGATGACTAGTCCCAAGTACCCTCACGTTGCTTCTTAGGATTGACTCTTGAGCTGTACAATTCAAAACAGGTTACCTCTGCAAAGAACTTTTGAAATAGGAAGATTAAGAAAAACCAGCTTGCATTAACAAGAAGCAGTGGTGCTCTCAACCTCAGGCTGTCTTTATGAGGCCCTCTTATCCCTCTCTTTTGGAGTCATTCCTCCACCAAGACAGTCATGGCTCTTCTTTCCTGAGAGTATTAGAGATATCAGGGACTTAATGTGTTATTTCTGTTTATATTTAAAACCAATAATCTGAAGAGGGACTGTTTAAATCAAATACATTAATCACTAATGGTGGAAATTCAAGCATAGTGAGGAAATGGATGCAATTTTTAAAAAATATGTTTTAAAGGAAGAAGGGAGTCCTGTTGTACTCTGCCACTCTCATTATCTCTGGTGTGATCATCCTGCCAGGCTGACTCTGTCTATGGTTGTCTCGCTGTCTTATATGACTAATGTGAGGCAGATAAACATAAAAACAAAGCTTCTAAAAGAAAGCAAGCCTATCTCTTTCATTTGTTTCAAAAGAGACCAGCAGGGTCAATAACAGATTGGTGTTTGGGATGTCTAATTTTTCCTGCTAATTCACAGTTGAGGTGCCTTGCAGGTCTTCAGCTTTAAATACAGCTTTGTCTTTACAAAGCGTCTGTCTCTTAAGAGCATCAATTGCCCTACATCATTTCATCTGATTATTTAAAAAAATCAAATCAACCTTCATCAAAACCCTCCTTTATACAGGTAGAAGACATTAGAATCTACATTTCGTAAACAGATACACTCAAGTAACTATTTGTTTAAAAAAATGGATGAGTGACTGCAGCCAATGTTTACTAAGTCCAGGATAACTCATAATACCACTACAATCATCATGAATGACATATTCTAGTGGTAAACAAGGTTCGGGAAACAATAGCAGTTCTACCACCTATTATCAAGCTAAAGTGACTAGACTAAGGGACTAAATTCATTAAAAAAAAGAGAGATAAAATCTTGCTGCTGAGGTTCTCAGAGGAGATTCTTGCGCCTCCACTTCTTAGAGCAGTGATTCTCAGTTTTAGCTGCACATTAGAATCATTCAGATTTCACCCTAAAGATTCTGATTTAATTAATCTGGAGTTGGACCTAGGCACTGGTGTTTTTAAAAAGTTTCCCAGGAGATTCCAATGTGCAGTCAGGGTTGAAAACCTTTGTCCTAGAGCACAGGGTTCTGCTCAAAGTTCTCATTCATCTGAGGCATTAAGAATAGCTTATGACAGTGGTTCCCATCAGCATCTTCCTTTGTGGTTTTTAAAAATACCAATTCTTGGACCCTACCCCATACTTCCAAATTAGAATTTTTAGGAGTTGGTCTCAGGAATCCACAATTATACAAGCTCCTCAGATAATTCTTATGCAGCCAGCTTGGCAGGTCCTGGTCAGAAGAAATGCATTTAGGAACTACTGAATGAAATCATCTGTATGTCTGCAATGGTGCAGAGCAGTAGCTCTCAATCCTGGTTGTTCCAATCCCTGAATCTCACTGCCAGACAATCTAATTTAATTAGTCTGAGGTAGACTCCAAGTATCAGTATTTTTTAAACAGCTATTTTCAAAGAGTATTTTTTAAACAGTAATTTCATGTGCAATCAGGTTTAGGAACTACTGGCTTGGAGCAAGGAAGGCAAATATGTAGCCCATTTCCTGGCCCTTTGTATTTTCATGTCAATGGCAGACATCACAAATCAATTCTCGTATTCTTCCCTACAGTGCCCAAATACGGCCTCATAATTCTTCTCACTATATTGTTCTAGGCAGCCACTCCCATGTATTGAGTAGGTATGCAACTACTATTTGCTATCTTTATCTCAGATCCTGTCTGGCTGAAATCTAATGACCTCTGTGGAGCCCTTCCTAGCTTTTTTTTCTAGGGATAGTACTTAAATGTCCAGATTATTAATATTTTCTGCCAAGACAATGTTCTGAGGTAGGAGAAGGTACAAGCCAGAGCTGGATATTATAGAGAGATCCATCATCTAGCTACTTCTACTACCCAGTGAAGCACTTTCAACCCCAGCTTCTGATGCAAGCAGAAAGCCTTATGTAGAGTAATTTATCTACTGCATTCATATTGGGTTAACAGAAGGCCTCCGTAAGAGCTCCTTAACACCAAGTGTACAGGAAAGGCCAAACATGAAGAGAGTTCACTCAATATTTACCCTAAATCCCTGATGAGATTCCTGATGCTCTTGTTTGTACATCCCAGTCTACTTTCCATAAACATTCCACCTATTGAAAGATGTCTTATCATAGGACTCATACCCAGCACACTGAAACTTTGTCCCAGGCCATGGTATGCAGGACAGCACTTGAGCTTCAGAATTAAACTCATCTCTTGCTGTGCTGCTTCCTGCTTTGGAGGAGAAGGGCCAAGTGAGCCAGAAGTTTCAGCAGTTTCTTCTGTAGCTGATAATTAATGTGGTATGTGAGGAGAGCAGAAAGAGCATACCTTTTTTCTTCTAAAAAAGGGCCTCTTTCCCTGGGGCCTGTTGTTTCAACAAGTGCAGAACAAAGAACTGCAGGAAAACAAGCGTTGTTTTCTCCTTGGTAATCTGCAATAAAGTACCTTTAAAGGCAACAAATCATAATCCTGATTAGGACTGGAGAGGTAAGATATTAAACATGCCAAGGATCCAGAAGTCTACAAATGAGGAAAGCTCTCTGGGAGACAGGCAGCCTGGAATTAAGGGAAAAAGCATGGGCTTTGGAGGCAGAATATGTTGAGTGGATCTACTACTTATTAGCTGTGTGACTCTGGGAAAATTACTTAACTTCTCTTAGCCTCAGTTTTCTCACCTACAAAATAGGGGATTATAATAATATCTTCTTCACAGGCTAGAGGAAATGATTAAATTAGATAATGATAGCTTTCTACAAAGCCTCTTAGAACAGATGCCTAGCGAATAATAACAATGAATGGTAGATAGTATTATTTGAGCAGTCACTACACTGCTTTGACATTCCATTCAAAATGCATATTAGCCTTTTTCAAAGGACAAATTTTGGACAACCAGCATCAGAATGACCTGGGAGAGCTTGTTAAAATGCAGATTATTGATCTAAAGAATAATAACTGGGTTTGGGTTTGGGAATCAGCCACTCAAGCAAACATTCTGGGTGATTCTGCTCCACATTTAAGTTTAAGAACTACTAATCTATGTAATAGGGCCAATTATATCTGGCTTTTTTGTCTCACAAAAAATACAAATAATTTATATGGGGAAAATTGTGTACAAGTCCTTGAGGCAAATGACATTGTAGACTTTGTAAGTGGTATTAAATAACATCATTTAGATGACAGGAAAGGAAATGTAGTGAAACTCACATTTCAGGTTCAAGGGAAATCCTGAAACACAAGAAACTTCCCTGCCTTCATTGCTTCCCTCTTTATCTCTAAGAGGCATAAGAATTAACAAAGGTATATTTTGACGGGATTCCACAAAGATGCCAACATTGTTTTTAACTAATATTTTGGGGGTATACTATGAGCTAGACACTGGTGATACTGCATTAGTGAATAAGACACACAAGGTTCCTGCCTTCACTAAGCTTACATTCTATAGTTGAAGGAGACAGACAGTAAACAATTCGAAAAGTTGAGACTAAAAGATCATTCATTCATCTACTCACTCATTTTTTTCCAACAAACATGGAACTTATATCTAGAGGAAGACAAAAAATCCATGTAATTACGAGTCAATAAGTGCTACAAAGAAATGCATGGTGCTAGGGGATTACGTGTCTGAGGGAGGATATTATACAGGGAGGTCTAATACAGGGGTGACTTTTATAGAAAGTGATATTTGAGTTGTGAATTGGAGGGTGAGCAAGCCAGGAGAAGAGGGTGGGTGTGGGAGTGGACGAGGAAACAGCTGATGAAGAGCATTTTGGGAAAGTGAAATAGCACATTAAAGGCCCAGAGGTTGAGGAGAACATGGTGTATTTGAGGATGTCAGGATGGCTGCTGGGGATAGAGAGGGAGAGAACGGCACTAGATAAAGGTGGAGAGAAAGACAGGGCCACCAGATCATGAAGACCCAGAGTGCTATGATGAAGAACTTGGACTTTATCCTGAGGGCAGTGAGAAGCCATTGAAGGGGTTTCTAGTAAGGGAAGTGTCAAAATGCAGATGCCACACATAATAACAAGAGAAAAAAATGACATAGTAAGTAATAAGGGGCAGGAATTCACTACTCATAACTCTATCTTCTACAGAGGCAAAGGGTGAGCAGCTAGGGCTGGGGAAAGTGTCACTGAAGGCAGACACAAGCTGGACCTGATAAATGGGAGAGACTTGGGTTTGACAAGGTGGTTCATTTTGGATGGAGGAAAACATATGTGTGGAGTGGAAAGCTTAAAATAAACATGGCCACTGGCATGGTACTCTGAGGAACCGGGTTAAAGGAAGAATGGCTTAATATTATTTTACAAATGACCAAAAAACTACAGGTGTTCTTCAGTCCAGAAATAGGAAGGTATTGAGGCACCCTCCCTCTCCCACCACCCAAGTACAGGTTTTGAGGTAGGAAAAGAAAATGAAAATAGCCTGAGAGCTCCATAAAAACACACTCTGTATCTATACTGTTCATCAATGTAGCCTCAGCATTTAGCATACTTACTAAATATGGTGCTACTAAGATTAAACCCAGATGTTACTATAAATCCCATGTCTAGGGTATCTGAAAGTATGAAGGGCTTAGGTTTCCTATGAGCATGTATGAGTTGTGGTAGTGGTGGGGGTTGGAGGTAGGAATTGTTGTTTGTCATCAACTTTGGCTCAATCTCTATATTAGTTTCCTGTTGTGGCTTTAACAAATTACCACAAACCTAGAGGCCTAAAACAACACAAATTTATCATCTTACTGTTCTTTAGGTCACGAGTCTGAAATGGGTCTCACCGGGCTAAAATCCAGTTGTTGGCAGAGTGGCATTCCTTTCTGGAGGCTCTAGGGGGAAATCCATTCTCTTGCCTTTTCTAGTTTCCAGAGGCTGACTGCATTCCTTGGCATGTGGCCTCTTCCCCCATTTTGAGAGCCAGCAACATCAAGCTGAGTCTTTCTCACCTCACATCATTCTGACATACTGTCTCTCTTCAACTTCTCTCTTCCACTTGTGATTACACTGGGCCCACCCAGATAATCCAGGATAATCTTCCCATCTCAAGGTTACCTGATTAGTGACCTTACTTCCATCTACTATTGTAATTGCCCCCCACCGTATAACATAATATATTAATACATTCTGGAGATTAGGATGTAGACATCTTTGGGAAGGGGAGGCATTATTCTGCCTACCACAATCTCCCATCCATAAATCTGGTAAGTATACTCTACTAGAGAATGCTCCCTTCTTGCAAGCAACTGCATATAAAGTACTTAACACAGTACATTGACCACACAGTGGAAACTCTCTTGATATCACTATCAGAATAAGTGATTGATTGTTTAAAGTGAGGAATCATATAAAATAATACATATACACATACAGCATTTTATTTCAACTTAAAATGTACAAATATACATTCATTCACCAACCTGGTAATATGTTGTAAGGCCAAGGCCTTTTCTTTGAGTGTGGCTCCTCTGCCTGGGATTTCACACACTCCTTCTTGCATAGGTTACATCCCTAATGCATACTATTTTATTTCCAGTTTCAGTTTTGTTTTATTTTTAACAACACAACCGTTTTTAAAAGCAACCTTTCTTTATCAAGGCTTTCCAAAGTATTAAACTTAGTTTTCATGGAAATAGTTGTTTCCTTTTTATACTCCTATTTCACAAATTTATATTAAGTTACCTAATTATAATAGCAAGTACAACTGGCATAAATGGGTTTGGCAACAACACAACCAATTCTTGCTAAGTGTTAAACTTATTGTGTGGGAGCAGAAGTATGATGGTCCACCAGAGCTAACACAACTGTCTATGAACTTCCAGTGTGCTGTGAGCACTGGTCAGTATATATTTCAGTAGGAAGGAAAAACATCAACTTAATCCATCAAGTCAGTTAAGTGGAGGTCAGCAATGGGAGCTTTTACTATATCTATAAGAGTTTCTTGAAAAAAAATCAATCAATAGATACCATAGTCTCAATTTACTCCTGTAATCAATTCCCTCTTGAAAGTCCTTCCAAATGTGCATCATCTAATATTAATATGACTAATATCTATTTAGTGTTATGTGCCCAGCATTGTGCCAAGCACTTTATAAACATTATTTTCTTTAATCTTCAAAACAACTATATGAGGTAGGATGTATTGTGCCCATTTTATAGATGAGATAACTAAGACACAACATTAAGAAATTTGCCAAATGGCACACATCAAAAAAGATTCAGGCCCAGGCCGCCTAGAGTCCACCCTTATGCCAACACTATGTTGCCAACCATCAGGCAAGCAAGTCAGAAGTCATAGCATATGGTGCTACACTGTCAGCTGCCTCCTTGTTTCCTCTCCACAGTCTAGTGGTGGATCATTCCAAAGCAGGAGACACACTATCCATGGCAATGCCCCTAGCAAGACTTCTCTGCTTCCTTATCCACCCGCTCTGATATGGTAGCTGTACAGTTCTCTCTCCCTAGGGATGATCCAGCATGACAATCAAGGGCCAAAAGCAGACACTCCTTGAATTTATTGAGGTTTTTTATCAGCAGCAACTATTTTTTTTTTCCAGTAGCAACTTTTTTACAACCTTGTCCCTATTTATTTTCCCTTTGGATTTAGCTGTCATCTCTGAAGGCTCAAGGACAACCATCATTCTCTCTTGGTTCTACAAGAGGCCACGCACTTACCTTCCGCCTCCAGAAATCACTGTGAGTAATCTGTCTTCCAGTCTTCCGTGGAAGTAGGGGGAAAGAGAACATCAGAACTCAACCTCTTTGCTATGGTTGAACCACAATAGCCCTTAGAATCAAAAGAGATTAGGCAGAGCCTCACTGAATGGTAGAGCAAGTCAGCCATATCAATCAGCTGCTGCAAGCTGTGCTGCAGAAAAAAAATAGATCGGGAAAGAAAACTGTGCCAGTGAAAAGGAAGGGGTTTTCAGCACCTTGAGTCAAGAGGATGTCTGCCTAGAAGGTTCATGAGAGCCAAGCACACTGTCAGTGCAGGTCAGCTGGAAATCCAGAAGAGGCAAATTTAAGATCAGATGATATCTTCTACCTGTAGAATGCCAGAGGCCAGATTTAGGAGTGCAAGTATATTGAAAGCCAGAGGCATAGAGTTGCCATGGAGACTCACACCTGAGAAAATATCACAGGCTGTATCAGAGATATCAGCTCAAATCTCTTCAGGCTAGGTTTGAGCAGCTTGTTCTAAAATTCTACCCAGACCAGAATGGGCAAGATGGGGCAGATCCACGGTTTGAGAGCCACTAAAGGAACTCTACAAAGGCAGTCAGGGAAGAGCGCACAGAAAACTAGCTTGGACCTATTAATATCTAAGTGAAGCTCAGAGTCAGCAATAAGCATGTTGATACACTTCAGGTGATTATAATACTCCCATTCTACAAAGAACCACATGTTGGGGCTTGAGGTCATTCTGGTTCAACTATCATGTGATATTTGGATTTTCTTTTTAAAAATCCATTTTTATTAAAAATGGAGAGAGTGGTATCTCTGTTTCAGGGATAGGAGAATTTGTGTCTGTGTGTTTCAGCAGGGAAAACTTAATCCATTCCACACCCTCAAGCAGGTCTAAATGGAAAAATAGGTGGTGACAACTGTGAAAGAGGCAAATGGGCCAAATCCCAGGAAAGAAAAGAGAAAGAAAGAAAGAAAAAGGGAAAGGAAAATAGGAAGGAAGGCAGGAACAAAAGAAGGAAGGAAGGAAGGAAGGAAGGAAGGAAGGAAGGAAGGAAGGAAGGAAGGAAGAAGCAGGCCATAAAGAGTCATCCCTGAAGAGAAAAGATCCATGCACATTTAACTAGCTGATAGATCATATGTTATAGAATCTTGGAATTCACTGTGGTAAAAAGCAGAGAGAATTAGAAGTCATGAGAGTTGGGTTTGCATTCTAGCACTGCCCAAATTTCCTGTAAGACCTTGGACAAATCATTTCAGCTGAGTTTCATTTGTAAAATGGAAACAGTCATATCTGCCCTACCTACCTGTGCCAGATTGCATTATTGACCCCAATTCTTTGTCTCCTCCTCTAATCTGTGCCATTTGGTTAATTTTTTCCATAAAAGAGGAGTGGCCCATGGCTTATGCCCATAATCCTAGCACTTTGGAAGGCTGAGGCAGGAGGATCGCTTCAGGCCAGGAGTTTCAGACCAGCCTGGGCAACACAGCAAGACCCAGGCTTTACACAAAATTTAAAAAATTAGCCAGGCCTGGTGGCAGACAACTGTAGTTCTAGCTGAGGGAGGCTGAGGTGGGAGAATTGCTTGAGCCCATGTGTTTTTTTGAGACAAGTTCTCACTCTGTTGCCCAGGCTAGAGTGCAGTGGCATCATCATAGCTCACCGCAACCTCAAACTCCTGGGCTCAAGCAATCCTCCTGCCTCAGCCTCCTGAGTAGGTAGGACAACAGGCATGCACCACAACGCCAAGCTAATTTTTCTATTTTTAGCAGAGATGGGGTCTCATTCTTGCTCAGGCTGGTCTCAAACTCCTGGCCTCAAGCAATCCTCCTGCCTCAGCTTCTCAAAGTGATAGGATTAGAGCTGTGAGCCACCACACCCAGCTAAGCCCATGTGTTTGAGGTTGTAGTGAGCTATGATGATCCCACTATACTCTAGCCCAGGCAACAAAGTAAGACTCGGTCTAAAATAAGAAAAAAAAAAAAAAAGAGTAAGAGTATATTTCCATTCCTTGACAACTCTGGGTTTGATCACTTAACTTGCTTTGGCAAATAGGATGATATGGAAGAAACAGTGAGCAAGTTATAAGCATTAAGTCTTCAGAGGCATTCTATGTTTCTGTTTGCTCTTGCATCTCAGCCTTAATCACGAAAATAACATGCCCAGGCTAGCCTATTGGTTCTAGGAGGAGAAGGAGGAACATTTGAAGCAGAGACACACCCAGCCTAGGTCAAGTAACCCCTAGCTTTCCACAGACTCGTGACTGAGCCCAGTTGAGACTGGCCAATGCCCAGCAAACCTGTAGACTGGTGAAAAATAATAAGTGTAAAATTTTAAGCCACTGAGTTTTGGGATGGTTTGTTACATAGTGACAGCTAATTGATACACGAACACAAAGAAGTGGTATGAGCCTCCAATGTGATAATATATGAGTACTTTTTCAAATGTTCCAAGGTTTATACAAAAACAATTTATACAAATGACTGTTCTAAGAGTGGTTAAGTAGCTTGAAAGCCTGGAATGTTAACGTGAAGTGGAATTTGGTCATGTTCTCTTCTTGGAGGTTTTCATCGAAAGAGTCTCCTTTGCCACAAGAAAACTAGGGGCACTAAGTCCCGGGGTTCCACCCCAATGACCTCATCCTGAAGCTATGGTTGCCCATGAGTTCCTGTTGAGGCACTTGAAGAAAGATAACAAAGCCTACAACAAACAGACAGAAAAAGGATGGCTTAATGAGAAGATTTTCCAACCTCTTCAGACAGCAGAACAGGATGCCAACAGCTCTTCATTCTGCTTCTTCAAATACGTGTTCTGGTCATTAAATCAGCCATAAAATTTGTCAGTGTTGGTGGAGTCTTGTGGGCTGTGGCTGGCAAGTTTGCTGGGCAATAATTCTGTCAGCTCTCTATTCCAAGCAACTGTCTCTGAGAGCTCCAAAATCTAAACACAGGAAAACCACACCAGCCACAGGCCTCATTAACCAATAAACCCTTGATGGAAAGCAGGATCTTATACTGTTGTTTGTGGTACAAAACTCCTCTAAGGGAGGAGAACAGTTGTACTTAAAAATCCCATTGGGCTGACTAAAGATGCTCCTATCCTTCACAATTTACTTCAGAGTTTGGTCAGGCCAGTATTTTTACCAGTAAAATAAATATCAGAAGGGATATTTAGAAGACCTTGGCAGGAAAAGTACAAGTAAATGTAAGAGCACAAGCAGGGGTATTTTGAGAAATAATATTAACTGCACTTAGTCGAATACAGAGTAAATTATTTACACTCCTAAGGATTCAGGGCAGACTCAGCCATTTAAGGGAGGAATAGCCATCTGCTGCTCTAGCTATGAGTGACCAGTTCACGTGTCACACGCCAAGGCTTGAATCACTGCCAAAAACATGAATCACAACCGGATATGGCCCCAAAAAGTTCCACCTTGGGGGTCTATAACATGTGCTCTTTTTACTGGCTGTTGAAATCACTAGCTCTTACTTCATGCAACTGTCCAAAGGGAGTTCTCTCCTTTACAGAGGGTGAGAAATAAGCGAACTACTTTAAGTTACTTTATTTCCACCATGTTTCCCTTGTGAAATCCATCCCTCATCCACCCGCTCTGGGTAAGGAGAGTCTACAGTGGATGTATTCCCTTTGTTATTCACCTGCCTTCAGATACATCCAAGAACACTCGAAATCTATAATAATTAATTAGTTTACCCTTTCTCTAACTACAACGACAAAATGGATCTTTGTATTCAAATTCCCATTATCCTTGTACCAAGCCTAAAGCTTGCAACCCTTCCCATCCTTCATGCCCACATCCAGTCTGTCCTTAATGTTTGCCTTTTTCAGGTGCATCTCCAGATTTGTCCTGCTCTCCCCTTCCATTGCTCTGCCCTAAACTAAGCTCTGATCCCTTGTGCTTTGCTTACTGTAACAGCCTATAAACTTCCTGGCCTCTAGGTTTTCTCTAACTTTTCTTCATGTTGCACTCAGGTCATCTTCCTTAGATACTGTTTTGAAAAATCAGTTCATTCCCCTTCTTTTAAAGAAATGAGAATGACTCTTGGCTTCCTATTGCATCAAAGCCTCTGTGTGGCAGCCCTATTACTCTAACTTCACTCACTGTGTCAACCTACTTCAAGATTGTGCAACACTGAACTTGAGACTTTACCCAAACCACTTCTATTGCCTGGAATGCTCCTTGAAACCTCCTCAATACGCCTACCACTCCACGTATGCATAGCCAGTGTCAAGTTTCTAATTCCCCATGAAAATTTTCCTAATAATACTGAGATGAGTGAAAATGTAATTAAAATCCAACCAACCACCAAACAAAACAAATAATAACAAAAGCAAAATAAGCAGGATTCCTAGTCTGCTTACCTTTGGGTTACTGGTGGCTTTTCAGCAATGCCCTTTTCACCCATGCCTGCTTTTCGACTTGAGTACAACCGCTTTAATTTGGAATGGCATTTTCTATTTCTGCTAGTAGTTCTCAACCTTGGCTATGCATTAGACTCACCTGGGGAGATTCAAAATACCAAATACCCAAGTTGTACCTCAGACTAATTAAATTAAAATCTCTAGAGGTAGTGAATCATAGGTGTCTGTATTTTGAAAGTTGTTCTAGGTGATTGTAAGGTTGAGAATCACTGATCCAGATGATGACTATAATCTCCTTCCATGTTTTCTCCACCTCTTGCTTCTCTCATATGTCCCACATTTTACTGCTATTTCAAAGCTGAGCTCCAAGTGTTTCATTCTCTTACTCAAAATCTTTCAATGGCATGAAGATACATATACTATATTAAATGGGAAAATATAGGTTAGAGAAAGGTATAGTATGTTTAAATATCATTTTTATGTATGTGCCAGTTTTCTATGGCTGCATAACAAATTTCCACAAAGTTAGCAGCCTGAACTTATCAATAGCAGCTTAAAACAACACAAATTTACTAAGTCACAGTTTCTGTAAGCCAGGAGTCTGAGCATGTTTTAGCTGGGCCCTTTGCTCAGGAACTCTCACTGTCTTAAAATGTAGGTTTTAATATTAATTAGGTATGGTGAGGCCTACAGATCAAGATATGAGTGCCACTGAAAAGACAGTTTGTCACTCACAGTTCCCAAAAAGGAGGGGGCTTGCCATGCCACACAGGGCCACATGGGGAAGCACCAGAGTCAGTCAGGAGGCAAAAGGAGTGAGGGGAAAGGATGGGCAGGAGCCTTTATTGTGGCTTCCACGGGAAAGGCAAGACAAGACAGGATAAGCATGTTTAGGATTGGTTAGTTTGAATAATTTCAGTGGGCACTGGGACATAAGGACTGTCTCTAGTTTTCTAGTACCTGGCCCTGGGATGATCAGGACAGAGGAATGTTGCCTCCTGGTGTATAACAGCAAGATAGAGGAGGTGGTTCAGAGCATGGGCTCTGGATTAGTTGGTTTACACCTGAAAGATATGATCCTGGGCAAGTTATTTGCTATCTCTAAGATTTGGCTATCCCAGGGGAGTCTCTTCCCAGTCAGTGATACTCCAGATGCCAGACAATCAAGAATACAGAAAATAAGAAAATATAGTTAATATACTCATCTGGCTGAAATCACAGTGTCAGGGAGGGCTCTGACACAAGGTCATTGGTTGTTGGCAAAATTCAGCTTCTTACGGTTTTAGTAGTATGGTCACTGTTTTCTTGCTGGCTGCCTGTTGGGGGTCAGTCTTGACTCCTAGAGGCTGCTGTCAGATCCTAGTCACATGGTCCTTTCATGACATGAAGATTTTTCTTCAATGACAGATGGAAATCCTTATATAATATGATATTATCATGGGACTATCTCAGCACCTTTGCCACATAACTTAATCAAGGGGCAATATCCAATCATATCCACAGGTCCCACCCACACTCAAGGGGAGAGAATTGCACAGGGCATACAGGCAGGGATTCAGAAGGTTAGAAACCTGCCTTTCACAATGTAGAATTATTTATATGAATATAATTTCATGGGGAAAAGTGTGGGAGTGTAATATATGTATATATTAAGATGTTAACACTAATCATCTCTGTTGAGGGGCTTTCAGGTGTTATTCTTTTTTAGGATGACATTAATTTTTATTCTATAAAGCACATGTATTATTTGGCAGGAAAGGAAGGAAAATGGGAATGAAGCAAAGGAAAGAAGGAAAGAAAAGGGAAAGAAGGCAGAAAGGAAGAATCTTCACCTGCTCACTTAACTAAGTACACTCTGTAAAGACAGTTTCTCCATAACATAATGTCAACTATGTTCAAGGAGTCATCTTCCAATACCTCTTTCAAGATGAGGCAAGTACCCTGGCCCATGTTTACCCTGTGCTTTTCTACCTATTAATACATGGCACCCTCATATTATTCCACTGCTTCATTTCTGTCAAAATCCTATCCACCCCTCAAGGTCCGTTGCTGTCTCCACTATGACGTCATTCCTGATTCTACCAGCCATGAGATGATTCCTCTTGCTTTTGAAATCCCTGAGCAATACAGCATAGGAGTTAAACTCCCAAACTCTAAGATCATATTGCCTGGTTTCTACTCTTGGCTCTTGCCATGTTCTAGCTGGGCAATCTGGGGTACATTGCTTAACCTTTAATAAGTCAGGACCACTACTCAACGGAGATAAGGCAATTGGGAGAAAAGGGGATATAATTTATAATCCAAGGGGGAACTTGCAGAGTGGGAACACTGGAATTGTAAGACAGAAACCCAAAGGATGCCACATATGCCTTCAGGAGGCAATCAATTGTGGAACTGAGACTGGGACAGGGGTGCAAATAAGTGGAGCTTTGAAGTTCAAGCCCAAAGCACAATCTTTGCCTTGGAAAATTCCATAGCCAAAGTCACAGACACTAAACAAGCAAATGCTCCATGAAACCAGGCAATGCCATCAATGATGCCTTCCAGGCCATTTCTCCAAAAGAGAGGGTTCCTTTTATTTAGGTGTCTTTGTAAAAGTGATTTATAAGTATGTTAATTCCAAGTGAGGCAATTTCATTCATATTTCTTCAGAATTGAATTTACCTAAGAAAAGTAACCATCCCTTATGACAATTTTCATCTCCATTTATGCCAGTCAGATTATGAGAGGCAAAGCAAAGCATACTATTTTCCAGACTTGTGCTTAAAAAAATACCTAATGCCACATCCTCTGTTTAGTACTCTGTTCTGGCACAGCGGGGCATAATAGGATTGCCAAACCCTGCCAGGCTCCCTGGGAAGTTAAGCCTGTGCCTTGACCTTACCAACTGACATACGAAATTGACATTCAGCTGGTAAACCAGGTTAACTTACCTTGGACCTGGATTCTGATTCACAAATCCTCATTTTCTTTGCTTATAGAATAATCGGGAGCTACACTGCTAAAAGATACTAGCTATACTATTAAGTTCTAACATTTATTTAGCATCTACTATGTGCCAGATACTTCACATGTATGATATCAAGTAATCCTCACAATAACTCCACCAGGTAGGTACTCTATCCCCTGTGAAAGATGAGGACATTTGAGGGTAGCAATATTGGAGGCTGAACTACATCCATTACAGATCTCTCCTTTTTTTGAATTCCTGGAATAACTTGGGACCTGAGCACCTGGATCACGATACCAAAAAACAACTTCCTCCTACTCCTAACACAAGTGGCTCTTCCTAAGACAGAAGGCCACTCTGACTTTTGAGAAGCGGGTTTGCTGCTAGGCTATTAGGTGGCATGGGGAAGTGGATCACTGGAATCAGAAAACTGAGGGTTCCAGCCTCTAAGTGGCTATGTACCCTCAAACAAATTGCCTTACCTTTCTGTGGCTCTGTTTCTCCATCTGTATCATGAGAGGGTTGTACTAGATTAATGACTTGGAATTTTTTTTTTTTTGAGACAGAGTTCACTCTATCGCCCTGGGTAGAGTGCAGTGGTGTGATCATAGCTCACTGCAACCTCAAACTCCTGGTCTCAAGCGATCCTCCTGCCTCAGCTCGCCAAGTAGCTGGGACTACAGGCACATGCCATGACACCCAGCTAACTTTTCTATCTTTAGTAGAGACAAGGGTCTCGAACTTCTGAGCTCAAGCAATCCTTCTGCCTCAGGCTCCCCAAGTGCTAGGATTACAGGCATGAGCCACTGTGTCTGGCCTAATGACGTGGAAATTTTTGAAAGTGATGGAACCTTTGTTCAAACAAAATCTTACATAAGTTCAAAGAAGTGTCAGTGGTTTAAAGTAGTAGAAACAAGAAAGGCAGATAGGCAGCCTTTCAGGCACTCTGCTGAATCTCAGGGCTTGGGGGTCCACGGTTTGAAAACACAGTTGGACTAGGTAATAACTAAAGATCCTTTCCAGCTCTAACATTTGAGGGTTTATAAGCTGGACAACTTAATATTATATTTTTGTAGTTTATTTCTCCCCTTCCCAAACTGAAGATAGAACATCCTCCAAGGTGGAGACCATGTCATACCAGTCTTGTATTTCTGCTCCTGTATCTAGCTCAATTCTGTACACTTAACCAATGTTCAGTAAATACTTGTTATGTGCCGGTTGGTTCAAAGAGAATGTTTGCCCTGGGGCATCTGTACCTTAAGATCCACATCCTCCTTTGGCCAGAGGGTGATCCTCTCAAGTTTTGGGAAAGGAGTGAGTCTCAAAGACTATCATTCTATTCTCCTCAGTATCTAAAGCTGGACATGTGGGATCTGACATCCTTGATTATAGAGAACAGCAGGACACAGTGCTTCATAGCTGGAGCACTTAAGAAAGCCTTTACAATCTGCCATGACAATGGCATACAAAGTAACAAGAATTTATTAGACATTGGTTTCCAAGAAAAAAGAGGGCTTGGGAGGAAGGTAGAGAGAGCCTCTTTAATAGAGAGAGGGTGTTCGTGGGGGAAGATTGTTGGATACTAATTTGCTGTTTGAAAAGATGTTCCCGTCACAGAGGACAACATCTGAAGAAGAGCCACACTTGAGAAATGTGAACAAGATTATGAAGCCCAAAATACAGAGGCAGAAGTAACTGACACGTTCAATAGGTTTAGTGTTATATTTATTGACTTGCTAATACTACTCTATTGCTCTGCCTGTCTGGTAGAGACAGACAGCTCTTGTGGTTTAGGTTTAATCCACTGAAAAGAAAGATACAAAGACCTAAAGCTGAATTGTCCTATTGTATATCATTGGATGAAACTCTCAATGAGTTTTTTTTTTCTTAAAGACCACAAAAAAACTCTTTGATTTGCCTCAACTGGGGAAAAATCACTGTTTGGATTCAGACATTTCACAGATCTGGAGCAAACCAGTTCAAAGAATGTTATGTTTTCTAAATCAATAAAAAGGAAGGGTCAGAAAGCCAGACACTCAGCAAATGTTTGCAATTTACAGTATTAATAGTCACTGACAGTTCAAGCTTTCACCCCAATCTTTTGATAGTCATGGTCAAAGACGGATTGATTACTTGAAATAAATGGAACCAAGTTCTAGTTTTCTGAGTTCATAAAGCATCAAGCTTCAAACATGCCTCCATGTCTAACAAAGGTTTACTTCTTACTTTCACCTGGAAAACAACTTAACCTCTTAATATCCGTCTCCTCACTGTGGAAACACTCCCCCCAAATCACATGAATTATCTTACCTTTATATCAATTTTCTACCCTTACCCTTCATTTTATCCAAATAGCAAAGTCTTACTGAAAACAAAATTGTACCTGATAAATAGCACTTTGTCAAGTCAAAAACCATCTGCTCTTTCCCAAGTGTCTCAGACTGTATACTCTGGGTCCACTGGATGTCAATAGGAAATCAAATCAGGGTACAGCAGGTCAGTGAGTATGTTTACTGGATCTATTCCATCATAATCTCTGTGGACAGGTTCACAGTAGGAGAGCCCAAGAGGAAAGAGTCTTCCCTTGAGGTCACAATCTGGAGTCCAAATCAGCACTGGAAGTTCTGTCCCAATCTCTTCCACCAAAGCATTTATCTAGGTTGTTAAAGTTTCCTATACTGAACTCCTATGAATGTTATACTTCAAAATTCACTGTTACTTAGTATAAAGAATAATGATGGCAGTAATGCTAATCACAGAGAAGCAGTGTGATTACAGGGGGAGAGAGCTTTTATAGAGGGAAAGTGGAAATGTCACACTGCAAAGTCTGAGCAGACGGTTGTTAAAGCAATCAAGGCCATTAGCAACAGGAAAGCTCCCAAGCCTGAATTTCTGCAGATTTTTATTTTTTAGTCTGAGTTGCCCAAGACAACACACAGAGCTGGTGCAAAATGCACTGCAGGAACACTTTGTGAGCCAGCCATATACTTGGTTTGTATGACACCTTGAAAGAACTGTCATTTTCCCACAATATTTTCTTGCTTGACAAAAGCAAATCAACCACATGCCCAGCCATCATCCCTTGACAAGAATGGCATCCACTTTGGCACTATGAGAGTAATAATACCCCCAGAAATACTGAAAGGCTGTTCACAAGGACCAATGAGTTGCAACGACCAGGTGATTCAAGATTTAGGAACGGTTTATATGGCCAACCAAAAGAAAGTCTGGGTAGGACTTTCATGGGCCATAAAAAAGGTTGCATCTATTATGTGACAAATTTTTCTCCATCAGGAAGAAGGCACTGAGGTACCAAGGCATGCAATGTGGATGCCCCTGTGAAAGCTGGTTTCAGCTGCAGGTGTTAGTGACTTTATTAGGAAAGAAAGAAAGTGAGCTGTTTTAGGAGTAGGGCATAAATACGCTGAGTCACCCTGGTTTCTTGGCCACAATAAACATAGGCATAAGTCAAACAAAATGTTAAACTCCACCTCTAGCTTGGTGTTACTGATTTGGAAAATGGAACAACTCTGGCAGTTTGTTTGAGAAAGCTCAAAAGTATATGGAGGTGTGAGGGCTGGAATTTAAACAACCTCAAACCAAATTATTCATATTTTAATTTCTGGGTAACCAAAACACTTAGCGGCAGTCTCATTCAGATTATATTTAAGCCAGGGGTCATAATGTTATTCAAACTAGATCAGGACCTCTGCTTCACTATGATAAGGCTCTGAACTTGAGAAGTGATAGCTAACTGTCTCCCTATTTCAGTTCTTCCATTCTTCACTAAGTGATAGAACCTTGACATTTTTTTCTGGGGTACATAGCCACCCAGAATAAAGACTATACAATTCTTGATCTCACTTTAAGATGAGTCTGACCCTAGCACTAAGCTCTGGCCCATGAGATGTAAGCAAAAGTGATGTCATGAGATTTCTAAGTGTCTTTAAATTGAGGGGGGAGCTCCTTTCCCTTAGTCTCTCAGGCTGCTGTTGGAATACAGATATGATAACTTGAGCTAGAGCAGCCATTTTGGACCCTAAATTGGAAACTATATGCTGAGAATAATGGAAAAGGAGCCTGGATCCCTGATGATCATGAAGCTGCCATTCAAGCCCTTGCCATGAACTTTATATCATCTCAACATTTAATTTTTCATCTCTATAAGTTCTATTTGAGTCTTTTTAAGGTCTTTCATATCTTTACTTAATATGCTCAATCTTTCCTCTAGGTTCTTCAACATATGGAAAAGTTATATTAACTGTTTGAAAGTCTTTGTTTACTAATCTCATCATCTGTGTTATTTCTGGGTCCGTTTTGATTGATTGATTTTTCTCATTGGGGTCATATGTCCCTGCTTCTTTTGAATGCCTGGTAGTTTTTTTATTGTATATCAGATGTGAATTTTATCTGGTTGGGTGCTGGACATTTTGTATTTTTGTAAATATTTGTGGGGTTTGTTGTGCAAAACACATTATTTGGGAATAGATTGTTTTCAAGGGTTGTCTTTAAACTTTTTAAGGTAGGTCTAGAGCAGCCTTGAGTCTAGGGCTAATTTGGCACCACCACTGAGGTAAGGCCCTTTGAGTACTCTAGCTGATGCTATGGGAATTATGAGATTTTCCATTCTGGCTGGTGGGACAGGCACTATTCCCAGCCCTACATAATCTCTGAGGATTGTTCCTTCTGCTCCTTTTGGGAGATTCTTTCCCAAGACTAGGTTAGTTTTCTTACACACATGTATTGATCAGTACTCAGCCAAATATTCAAGGGGGACTCTCCACAGATCTCTGGAGTTTTCTTTCTATGCAGTTCTCTCTTCTCTAGCACTTATCCTGCAAATTCTAGCTGCTTTGTCTCCCTGAATTCCTAGGTCCATTTCCTCATCTGCTTGGCTCTGCCTTGGTTCCCTCTCCCTGTACCACCGCTTGGAAACTCTCTCCAGGTAATAAGCTGGGGCAATCATAGGGCTCACCTTGTTTGTTTCCTGTCTCTCAAGGATCACTGTTCTTTGTGGCCTGGTATCCAATGTCTGAAAACCATTGTTTTCATTTTGTCTGGTTTTTCACTTGTTTCAGGCAGGAGGGTAAATCCGGTCCCTGTTACTCTGTCTTGTCCAGAAGTGGGAACTTTTACATCAGAGAGAAAAAAATGACTGTATTGTTCAACCCATTGTTATTTGGAGTTTTCTGTCATTTGCAGCCAAATATAATCTTAACAAGTATAGGGTTGATCCTTGATTTATTTAGAACAGTTTCTAATTTTAATATAGAGAAGCTAAGATTTTTAGAATAACCAGAGAGTTAAATAGCACCTGAGTAAGGTCAAATACCTGGATGAAAACTGAAAGCTCTGTCATTTCCCATGAGAAGCATAGTGCTTAAGCAGCCAAATCAATTCCAGCTGGTGCCAGTTGACAAAATAAAGTACATTTTTTTTGCTTAGTGTGATTAATTTCTCATTCATGGAGACAGTAATTCCAACAGGACAGAAATTTATTCAATAAACTTTTTCTGAGCATATCCTATGCTATAGCCTAGGCACTAGGCTAAGTTCTAGAGATGCAGGCATGTATAGACTGGGGCATAATATTCCACCAGCAGTTCACAATTTAGATAAGGAAGTCCTTATTTAGGTAAGGTCCCTTGTCATGTGAATAGCTCATGAATTTGGCTAAGAGGCTTAGTGCCAGCTTATTTTTTTTTTAAATCTCTTTTATTTTTTTCTTTTAATTAGGGATAATGCCTTTACAACCCATGGTTCTGCAGTGAACCAAGTAATTTATACTTTGAGTATAAAGAAGCTTCTCCTCGAACCGAATATTCACACAAACTTAAAGTTTTACTGCTATCATTGCAATGGAGAAATATGTTGGACATTACCCTAAGCAAATGATTAAGTTTAACATTACCAATAGTGGGGAAAATGGCATCATGTTCTCCCTAACATGAGACAATGAGAAAAACATAACATTGTACGTAGTAAGCAAAAAAGTTTAACCTCAATGTATTCATGAGAATTAATCAGACAAATCCAACTGAGAGACATTCTGCAAAACAACTGTTCTGAACTCTTCAAAAATGTCAGTGTCATAAAAGACAAAAGAAAAAAAAAAGGTGGGGATCTGGAGAATTGTTCTAGATTAAAGGTGATCAAAGAGACTGACAACTAAATGCAATACATAATCTTTGATTGGATTCTGCACAGAAAAAAACAAAGCTATAAGAACATTTTTGGGACAATTGGAGAAGTTTGAATACAGACTTCATGCCTGTATACTGTATCAATTTTATGTGTGTATGTATATATATATATATATCTATATATATATAATTTTTTTTTTGAGACAGAGTCTTGCTGTGTTACCCCGGCTAGAGTCCAGTGGTGTCATCATAGCTTACTGCAACCTCAAACTCCTGGGCTCAAGCTATCTTCCTGCCTCAGCCTCCTAAGTAGCTGGGACTATGGGTGCACACCACAATGCCCAGCTAATTTTTCTATTTTTTGTAGAGATAGGGTCTCACTCTTGCTTAGGCTGGTCTCGAACTCATGGCCTCAAATAATCCTCCCACCTCAGCCCCCCGAAGTGCTAGGTTACAGGCATGAGCCACCACACCCAGCCAATTTTGTATTTCTTGAGTGTGATAACTGTATTGTGTATGTGTATACGTGTGTGTGTATAAAAAAGCGAATGCCCTTGTTCTTAGGAGATTCGTGTTCAAGCACTTAGGAGTGAAAAGTCAAGATATCTGCAACTAACTCTCAAATAGTTTATAAAGATATGTAGATAAAGCAAATGTGGAAAAATACTAACAACTGATAAATCTAGGAGAAAAGAATATGAGTTCTCATTGTACTATTCTTGCAACTTTTCTGAATTTTTGAAAAGGTTCAAAATAAAAATTTGGCAGGAAAAAGAAAAGCGGTGACAAGTAAAAAAAAAAAAAACCACACACACACAACAAAACAAAAAAAAGCTTCTCTAATTCTTTGTGTAAATGTTAGCTTTGGCTTCCCTGAGAACTTTCAATGACAGGCCAGACCTGGACTTGGAGGCAGCAACCAGAAGCTCCTCCATTCCTCTGAGCCTTCCCTTAGGTTGTCCCACCCTCTGGAATTTCCTAACCCATTGTCCTGCACTCACTTCTCCCTCCCTTTCGCATTTATTAAAACCAAACTCCTTGAATAATGCTCACACTTTAATTCTCACTAAATTTATATAAACTCAGGAAAGCAAAGACTTCCTGTTAGTTAGAATTCTGCTTCTGGTGGTGTGCTGGAACTGACCTGCACTGGCTTGTACTGGCTAGCACTGGTTTGCAGGAGCCAATCACATTGGTAGTTTAAAATCAGCCATGGTGGAAATATTTATACCAAGGATATCTGTAAATGCTACTAATCAGTGTCTGCCCTCTCACCCTCTTCCAGAGCCAGTGGTTAAATATTTACCAGAACTCCACTGACTTTAATCCTTATCCTGTGAGGGGTGTTCTGCAGGACCTGTAATAGTTTTACAGCCTTTCTAAAGGATCTTGAAGTCCTATGAAGATTTCTAACAAAATACCCCATAGAATGCTTCTTGGTGGTCTCTATTTAGTCCAAGAGTAGGCTTTGACTAAACTGAAGATGTACATAGGAAGAAGGAGGTCTACAGTGAAAAAAAAATAAATGTTGGCTGTGCCCTCATCCAAAAAGGCTTTCCCCTGGGTGGGAATTTAATGAAGTAGACAATAGGGATGGGCCAGGAGAAAAATGGCCCCATCATTTACTGACTATATAAACTTAAGCAAAGAAAAAGAAACCTCTCTGGGTCACAATTTTCTCATCTGTAAAATGGGAGCCTTAATAGAAGTACCTATCTCATAGAATTGCTATTAGGTGGTATGGGATTTCCATATCTATATTTTTAAATTGTGACATATAATTATCAGAGCTAATGTTTAATGAGTGCTTAGTAGAAGACAAGCATTGTGCTAATTTATTTAGACATATAATCTCTATTAGACTTTACCATAATTCTGTAAGTTTGGAATTATTAATGCTCCCTTGATCTTAGAACTGTGTCCAAAACAACGTAGTATGTGTCTAGTACATGTTTATTGTTGCTGATAACCCCTTGTATTTGTGAATAATTGAATTTAGTCTTTGTAACAAGCTGGTGAACAAGCAAGGTAAGTGTTACATCCTTAACTAAGCCTCAGATTAGTTTATAAGCTAATAAGCAGCCAAGCAGGGAATAGAACTAAGTCCAGTCCAGTGCTCTGCTACCTGTGTGACTTTGGTCCTGACTTTGGTACCTGTGACTTTGGGACCCATCTCCTAGTTTCAGGTGTTTTGGTTTTTTTTTATCTGCAAAAGAAAGAGGTTGAATTTAAAGATTACAAAGAGCCTTCTAAATCAAATACATTTTGAGTCTGGGGTGACCAATTCATTCCAGTGTACCTAGGAATTTTTCAGTTTTAGCACTTTAAAAAGTCCCAAGTCTTTGGAAACTCTTAGTGCTGGGCAAACCAGGATGGCTGGTCACCCTACTTGAGTCTGTCTTCTCATTCACAGAAGTGACACAGGCCTCTCTCCAAGAAGACCTACCTGGCTCCACTACTCAGATCCAGTCACCTCATTCCTATACCTCTCATTAACACTTTATTTACTGATACTTTCTCAGTCTCCTTTGTGGGCTCCTCTTCTTCCTCTGTCTGTTCAACATTTTCCTCATAATGGAAAATGTTTCCTCTTTCCTGGTGATAAACATTGATAACGTTTTAGTGCATCTCCTTTCAATCTTTTTAAAAAAATTGGGTGTGTATTATAATTATCATTACAAAACTGTGATTATATTGTATAAATACTTTTTCCCATACTTCTCACCTAATATCATGTCATAAGAATTTTTCCAAGTCATTAAACATTCTTCAAAGAAACATATTTTTAATGACTGTATGATACTCCATTGTCAGGGATATATCATACTTCTTTATTCAACCATTCCTTTATTGTAAGACGTTTAGGCTTTTTCCATTTTTTTACTGTTATAAACAGGGCTCTGATGAGTATCTTTATTTATAAATCTTTTTGTACTGCTTTATTTCCTTCAATTAAATTAATAAGAGTGAAATTACTGGGTCAAAGACTGTGAACATTTTTAAGGCTATTGATACAAATTGCCAAAATGCAGACAGGAGTAATTGAGAAGGGAAATTGCCCATATTAATTTTAGAGACACATTTGGAAATGGTTTGAACAATATCTGGGTGAATGTGGAGCTTCATTTTATAAATAGTTCCATGGAGAGATCTTAGATTACTTTGGAAAGCACTTTAAAGTTAAAATCTAAGAAGGCAAACAAAATTGTTAATGAAATGCTTGGTCAATGTGTATTGTATTATTGCAGATGGTGTTTTAGATTTAGATGACAAAGATGATAGAGAAGAGGCCCCTTTTATAATCACTGTGTACAGTATATCTATGCCCATTATAAGGCATATGGCTTTATTATTTAGAATTATTATAGTCCTACTGTAATTGTACCTTTGCTAATAAGACAAATTGTTGGTCATATTTTTAATTTATTTGATACACTGTCCTTGGTCTGAAACATAGTTTCAGTTATAGCATTGTTTTTAAGGAAGCAATCTTCTTTGGATGTCACTTGCAGGACTGCATTTACAGTAACAAGTGGGCATGCTTTATACCACCATTCTTTCCTCCTCCCACTGACCACTAGAGGGGAGAAAACATTCAGAGGTAGCTCATAGCATATCTCTATACTCCAAAGGGATCAAGATGGTTTCCAACAGAGGCTGCCCACTTACCACTGTCTTCGTTCTTTGGCTACTTTCTATTGGGGCTATTTCTGGAGCACCTAGACTCCATCCTTGCAAAACAGGGCCACCTCTTAGGAGAATTGTTGTCATTTGATTTACCAGGAGTTCATGGAACTCTTTAAGGGTAAAAGAGGCATTTCCTCCTGCTTGTTGCATTTTCTTTTATAGATCAAGGGAAGTAGATAAGAACTTTAAAGGCAAAGTGATAGAAACTATTATTCTACTTGTGATCACTGAAAATTAGAATATATGGGGCAATCAAGACAAAATTTCCAGGACACAGCTATAGGACAAAGTGAACTTGTGTACAGCAGCAAGAGAAATAAAACCCTGAAAAAAATAACTGCAACAATATGTTTCAATCCAACTCAGAATCTCTCTCAGCACTTCCCTGAAAGTCTCAGCCCCTATCTCAGACTCTTGGCTTACTACTGGATCACGCAGTAGAAAATAAAGCACGATCCCTGCTTCAATAATTCTCTGGAAAAATGACAAGTCAGTTTTATTGCTGGGACCATGCTATCCTTGGGTCTAAGTCTCCAAGTGTGTGGCCTTTGGTTACCAGCAGCACTCTAGTGTTTTGGGAGGCACTATTATAGCGTAGTGGTTTAGGGCATTTATGTTTGAACCAGACAGATTTTCCAGCTTCATAACTTTCCAGCTATGTGATCTTTGGTTTCCTTTATTTTTTTTAAAAAAATTAATTTTTAATTATTATGGGTAAATAATAGTTGCATATATCTATAGGGTACATGTGAAGTTTTGATAGAGCCATACAATGTGTAATAATCAAATCAGGGTAACTGGGGTATCCATCATCTCAAGCATTTATCATTTCTTGGTGTTAGGCACATTACAATTTCACTCTATTAGTTATTTTAAAGTATATCATAACTTGCGGAGAGACAGGAACACTCATACACTGCTGGTGGGAATGCAAACTAGTGCAACCCCTATGGAAAGCAATATGGAGATACCTTAAACAGATTCAAGTAGACCTACCATTTGATCCAGCAATTCCATTATTGGGCATATACCCAGAAGAACAAAAGTCATTTTTTAACAAAGACACCTGTACCCGAATGTTTATAGCAGCACAATTCACAATCGCAAAGATGTGGAAACAACCCAAGTGCCCATTGATCCACGAATGGATTAGTAAACTGTGGTATATGTATACCATGGAGTACTACTCAGCTATAAGAAATAACGATGATACGACATCTCTTTGGTTCTCCTGGAGAGAGCTGGAACCCATTATACTAAGTGAAGTATCCAAAGAATGGAAAAACAAGCATCACATGTACTCACCAGAAAACTGGTTTCCCTGATCATCACCTAAATGTACATCAGGGAAGGATACCAATTGGATATCAGACTGGGATGGGGGGGTGGGGGGAGGGGATGGGTGTATGCCTACATGACGAGTGCATTGCGCACCCTCTGGGGAATGGTCATGCTTGAGGGTGCAGACCCGGGGAGGTGGGGGGGGAGGGGATCGAGGTATGAATACATGGCGAGTGCCAGGCGCACTGTCTGGAGAGTGGGAGCGGACGCGCTTGGGACTCTGACTCGGGGGGATGGGCGGGACAGGGACAATGTATATGATCTGAACTTATGTACCCCCATGATGAGCTGAAATAAAAAAATATATATTAAAAAAAAAAAAATAAAGTATATCATAACTTACTGTGGGTTTCCTTTATTTTTAAAGTAGGAAGACAATACTACTTACCCTCATAAGATTGTTGTAAGAATTAAATGGGATAATCAATGCATAGTATAGCCCTTAGCAAAGTGTCTCACATATGGTTAAGTATTTAATTAATGGCAACTATTATTATTAGTCAAGTTTGGGTTTCTGGTACTTGCTCTTATTTGCTATTTGGACCTCTGCTGACTGCTCACTCTGCCCATGCTTAGATATTGGAATCTATTTAAATCCCAAACTGATAACCTGGCTTGAAATCTATTCCAGATTCTCATTCCAACCTCGCAACTCAAAAATAGCCCATGGGTTCTAGTCTCAACTATATTTGGGCCTTTGGCCTCTACCTAACCACATAGGTTTGTAAGGACTACTTCATCTACTGAGGTAGGTCACCACCCAACCTGAAACTGTGAAACTCCTGATTATGCTAGGTATTCTACAGGTCAAGTGAAGTTTTGCTTTTTGATGACAACCAGGAATCACTGTAGATTCTTCAAGAGGGAAATGCTGTGACTGCTATGAGAAAAGGAGTCGGAGATTTAATGCCAAAAGTAATCTTTATGCTTTTAGTTGATTAAACTGGCAAGAATTTGCAGGAACTATTTAACTTGATTGGTATACTACCTGGCATGAATTTCCTTGCTAATAAATGCTTTTTATCAAAGCTTGCCTTGTGGTCTGGCAGCCTAGGGTGATTCTAGGCCATATAACTTGATGGGTGCTCTATAATTTCCCACTCTGCCCATCCACTGATGCCACCAAAATAACTACCACCATTTATTGAGCACATACTCTGTTTTAAGCCACAGCATAACACACCCACCATGTATATTTAATTTAGTCCTCATAGCAGTTCTATGACATTTGTACTATTATCATCTCCATTTTTCAGCTGAGGAAACTGAGGCTTACAGGGGCCAACTGCCAAGGCAACACATTTAGCATGGGAAAACCAGACCAAAATGTAAAATCTAAGTATGATGCCAAAATTCTGTTCTTATCACTATGCTAAATACCAGCTTACTAATAAATGAAAGTAGACCTGTGAAGGTGTAACATATTAAGGTTTTATAAGTCTTTTAGACCTTCAGTGCAAATTAATGTCACTAACTGAGAGCAGATTTTGTTAGAGGAACTGTGTGGTATATATTAGTGTGTGTATGAAGGAAGTGTGGGCAAGAGGAGGGGTGGTTGCTAGGGACACCAAAGCTATCAATTCCTTGAGGGACAAAGGAGAAGATGTCAGGAAGTGGAAAAGAAAAATAAGAAAGTTACAATTTTTCCCTTTTGTGTTCCTGTTAATAAAAATGATAATGGCTAGGTGGCTCATGCCTGTAATCCTAGCACTCTGGGAGGCTGAAGTGGGAGGATAGCTTGAGGTCAGGAGTTCAAGACCAGCCTGACCAAGAGTGAAACTCTATCTCTATAAAAATAGAAAAATTAGCTGGGTATGGTGGTGCACACTTATACTCCCAGCTACTTGGGAGTCTGACACAGGGAGATCGCTTGAGCCTAGGAGTTTGAGGTTGCGGGGAGCAATCATGACGCTACCGCACTCTAGGAGGATGACAGAGAAAGACTCTGTCTCCAAAAAAAAAAAAAAGACTTGATGAGTGCGATGCACACTGTCTGTCTGGGAATGGTCACGCTTGAAGTTCTGACTGGGGAGGATGGGGGGAAGGCATGGGTGCATACCTACGTGATGAGTGCGATGAGCACTGTCTAGGCAACGGACACGCTTGAAGCTCAGACTCGGGGGGATGGGGGGCATGGAAAATATATATAACTTGAACTTTTGTACCCCCATAATGAGCTGAAATAAAAAAAAAAGAAAGAAAAAGAAAATGATAATGGACCATGGCACATATCAGGGAAGCAGAAAGAGATGCATGGGTTTTGGGGCTGGAGAGATCTGCCTTTGACTCTCAGCTCTACCACTTATGTGCTGTGGGAACTTGGCAAATCATTTTGCCTCTGTAAATCTTTGTTGCCAAATCTGTAAAATGGGGTTTAAAATAAATACCTACTCCTCAGGGCTACTGTGAAAATTAAATGAGACAGGGTGATGAAGTGTTCCAGAATTAGATAGTGAGATGGTTGCACAACCTTGTTAATACACTAAAAACCACTGAATTCTACACTTTCAAGGGGTGAGCTTTATGATATTTATATTTCATTAAAAATTAAATGAGACAACATGTATAAAATACCTAGCACAATGTCTGACACAAACTAAATACATTATAGATGATAACAACTGCTACTATCTCATTGTTATGTGTTATCCTTGTCGTTTTTTATGAAGATGATAATGATAAAAAGACAATTATTATCTCTAATATATCTGACAGCAATCCCTGTACCATAACGGGAAAAATATGTCTCTATGAGCATATCAGTCAAGAGGAGGAGATGAGCGGGTGGTTTTCGTATACATTTAGATCACAGATGGGATTACTAGGCAGGAGCTCATTTGGCATGTATAGGAGGCTCAGGGGACTCAGGCAGCTGGGTCACCTTTACAGAATGAATTACAACTTCCCCCTTGAGCTCTATTAACACTTCTTTCAGGAGCCTTGGCTTTCTGTGGGCCCAGATGGACATTGGAGGATCTTTGACAAATAATAGTAGAATTGCCAAAAGCCACCAACAGCCAAGCCAGTTGGAAAATCATGGTGGCCTTTATGTCACTTGCATATTTATTAAGCACCTACCGGAAGGCTTAAAAATAAGACTGTTGTTTAAAAAAGTTTAGAAAATTTAGAAACTATGTTAATTTTTAGAAGAACTTTGAGTGGATGGCAAGTTCAAACCCAAAGAAATGCTAATTTGAAAATAAAGTCATATCAACATAATTGCTTTTGAAGTTAATGGTTTGGGTTTTGTGGATTAAAAATAATTTCTTTGGTTGTTGATGTAAGCCCGATTAAAATTTTTCTCTGTACTTGGGCAGGTCGTATCTGGCAATTTATAAATAGGCTGACCCATCTGCAAAGCAGGTTGGTTACTGCATATAGGCTGTAATGTAAGTGACTAGAAGTGTAGGTTTTGCATGGTCAGAGATTGGAAACATATGGGTTTAATTCAATAGCATTTCTAAGTCAGGTTCCAAGTTGTAGATGTTTTGTTGCTGTAGGTGGTGAAGGGAAGAAGGGAGAGGTTAGCCATCATTTAATGCCACAGTTGGTGGTAGTTAATGGCACAAGTATTATAAAAACTAGACACTCTGTTTTTAATGGAAAAAAAGAAATTTGGTTCAGAGATCCTATTTGGTTATTACCTCATTTTGACTCAAAATGCTGCCAAATTATGTTATTAGAATGATCAGCAACACCTAATGGATGTTTTGAATGTTTACAGGTTTTCTAATAAAATTTGGGTTGTGTGTTCTTTCTAATGGCTACCCCTAAGGGAACATATTCTCGGGGTAATATAAATGCCACTTGCAAATTTGTAAAGATAGCGGTAGAGGCTGATAAGTGTACAAAATTGCTCAGAGTTCAAGATGACTAAAAATGAAGTTAATACAGTATTGGGAGAAAAAATGAATTTATGTTGCTCACTCTGTCAATCCCAACAGATAAGCTCTGTTCATGCTAACGTTTGGCCACAGTCCCACTTCTCCCCCTCTCTTGGGAGAGGAGGTATTGGGATGATTAATGGATGGCAACTGCTACTCCCTCCTTTTCATGGTCCCTTCATTTCTGAAGAGGGGAGTGAAAATGGCTAGGGTGTGATTCCTTCTGGATGCCTATTCTTATAAGCCTCTAGCCATACATCCCCACTCCCAGTCAAAGTCTTCATAACTTATTTCTCCTTTGTGTCCCTGCTCCAGTCTCATGCCCTTATCAGCTACTCCTGCCCATGGTGAAGTGTTTTCTGGATATATACCCAGACTTGGATATATACTCTTCTATTGAACAAAATTCTATACAAGGGAGGACCAAGACAAAGTAAACAATCCCATCTTCAAGGGGCTCATAGCCAGTAAGGGAAAGTAATAATACTAATAATAGCAATAATATCAATGCCAACAGTTGTAGTAGTGATGGTGATGACTTTTTATTGAGTGCTTAATGTGTGTTAAGCACTTTACACACATTATCTCATTTAATCCTCATAATAAATATTATTCATGTATTTATTCAAATAAATAAATAAATAAACAAATCAGCTTTATCCACCAAGGTAGGAAAAGAATCAAAGGAGTAGTATCCTGGAAGTCAAGCAAAGAAAGTTTTTCAAGAAGGAGGAAGTGAAAAGCCACTTTAAATTGTTGATAGCAGGTCAAGTAAGATGAGGACTGAGAAATTATCATTGGAATTAACAATGTGTATGCCACTGGTGACCTTCATAAGAAAGAGATAGTGATGATGAAAGCCTGATTAGAATAGGTTTAAGAGAGAATGGGAAAAGTGAAGATTTTCAGTATAAACAACTATTTCAAGGAATTATGCTATAAGGGGAGCAGAGAAATGAGATGGTAAGTATAGGACAAGGTGGAGTTAAGGGAGGGTATGATGATACTAATAGCTCATAATTAATGGAGCATTTACTTTGTGCTAGGCACTACGCTAATTGTTTTATATGTATTAGCCCAGAGGTGCTCAACCTTTTTGGCACCAGGGACTGGTTTTCATGGAAGACAATTTTTCCACAGATGGGGGTTAGGGGCGAGGCAGAGCTCAGGCGGTAATGCAAACAATGGGGAGCAGCTGTAAATACAGACGAAGCTTCGTTCCCTCACTCACCTGCCATTCACATCCTGCTGTGTGGCCCGGTTCCTAATGTGCCACAGACTGGTACTGGTCCCATGGCCAGGGGACCATAGTATTAGCCTATTTAATTATTGCAACAATCCTATGAGATAGGTATATTACTCCCAAGTAAGAGATGTATAAACTGAAGCTAGAATGATTAAGTCATTTACCTCATTCAGGGTTTCTCAACCTTGGCACTACTGACATCTTGGGCCAGACTATTGAGGTTATTAAGTAAGAATTGTCTGATTTCCTGAAGTACTAAGTTTGACAGTTAATATCTCTGACATTTCACTTTGACACTTCTTGTTTTATTTTTATTGTGAAGGTACTTCCTCAATCTTTCAAGCATATATTTTGGCTTGTGATTACCTTTCAAAAAAATTTTTATTTGTGGCCTAGTATGTGATCAATTTTGGAGAAAGTTCTATGGGTTGATGAGAGGAAATGGACAAATTGCTGTAAACATACAACCTCCCTAAGTTCACCCAAGAGGTAACAGAATTTCTGAATAGACCAATCTCAAGCTTAGAAATTGGAGCAGCAATTAAAAACCTCACAAAACAGAAAAGTCCCAGACCAGATGGCTACACTTCAGAGTTTTACCAAACATACAAAGAACTCATACCTATACTACAGAAATTATTCCACAACATTGAGAAAGATGGTATCCTTCCTAACTGATTCTATGAAGCCAACATCACCTTGATACCAAAGCCAGGAAAGGACACAACAAGAAAAGAAAACTACAGACCAATATCCCTCATGAATACAGATGCAAAAATCCTCAACAAAATTTTAGCAAATCGAATTCAGCAGCATATCAAAAACATAATTCACCAAGACCAGGTGGGCTTTATTCCAGGGATGCAAGGCTGGTTCAACATACGCAAATCTATAAATGCAATTCGCCTCATCAATAAAAGCAAGAAAAAAGACCATATGATTCTCTCAATAGAAGCAGAAAAGCATTTGACAAAGTCCAGCACACCTTTATGATAAAAACTCTTAATAAAATAGGCATAGACGGGTCATGCCTTAAAATTGTCAAGTCCATTTATGATAAACCCACGGCCAATATCATACTGAATGAGGAAAAATTGAAACCATTCCCACTTAGAACAGGAACCAGACAAGGTTGCCAACCATCCCCACTTCTATTCAACATAGTGCTGGAAGTCCTTGCTAGCACAATTAGACAAGAGAGGGGAATTAAAGGTGTCCAAATGGGGGCAGAGGAGATCAAACTCTCGCTCTTTGCCCATGATATGATATTATATCTAGAAAACCCCAAGGATTTAACCAAGAGACTCCTAGAATTGATAAATGAATTCAGTAAAGTCTCAGGATACAAAATCAATACACACAAATCAGAGGCATTCATATACGCCAATAACAGTCAAGCTGAAATTCAAATCAAAAACGCAATACCTTTTACAATAGCCTCAAAGAAAATTAAATATCTAGCAATATACTTAATGAAAGATGTGAGAGACATATACAGCGAGAACTAAGAAACACTAAGAAAAGAAATTGTAGAAGATGTAAACAGATGGAAAAATCTACCTTGCTCATGGATTGGTAGAATCAATATATTTAAAATGTCCATATTACCTAAAGTGATCTACAGAATTAATGAAATACCTATCAAAGTACCATCATCATTCTTTACAGATCTAGAAAAAATATTTCAACACTTTGTATGGAACCAGAGAAGACCTCGTATAGCCAAAGCAATCTTAAACAAAAAGAACTGGGAGTTATCAGACTACTAGACTTCAAGCTGTACTACAAGGCTATAGTAATTAAAACAGCACGGTACTGGCACAAGAACAGAGACATAGACGTTTGGAACAGGACTGAGAATCCATAGATGAAACCATCCGCATGTGGTAATCTAATATTTCACAAAACAGACAAAAATATACACTGGTGAAAAGAATCTCTTTTCAATAAATGGTGCTGGGAAAACTGGATAGCTACATGCAGAAGATTGAAACTGGATCCCCACCTCTCACCTCTCACAAAAATCAATTCAAGATGGATAATAGACTTAAACCTAAGGCACAAAACCTTAAGAATTCTAGAAGAAGATGTTGGGAAGACGCTTTCAGACATCAGCCTAGGAAAAAAATTTTTGAAGAAGACCCCCAAAGCAATCACCACAGCAACAAAAATAAATAAATGGGATCTGATCAAATTAAAACACTTTTGGACAGCCAAGGAAACTATCTTTAGAGCGAAAAGACAGCCTATAGAATGGGAGAAAATATTTGCTTTCTACACATCTGATAAAGGGCTGATAACAAGAATCTATCTAGAACTTAAAAAAGTCAACAACAAAAAGTCAAACAACCCCATCAATAAATGGGCAAAGGAAATGAACAGAAACTTTTCAAAACAAGACAGAATAATGGCCAGCAAACATATAAAAAATGCTCAGCACCTCTAATCATTAGAGAAATGCAAATCAAAACCACAATGAGATATCACCTAACCCCAGTGAGACTGGCCTCTATCAAAAAATCCCAAAACAACAAATGATGGTGAGGATGTGGAGAGACAGGAACACTCTTACACTGCTGGTGGGACTGCAAATTACTGCAACCTCTATGGAAAAGAATTTGGAGATGCCTCAAAGAGCTAAAATTAGAAATTCCATCCAGCAATAGCACTATTGGGCATCTACCCAAAAGAGCAAAAGACTTTCTATAATAAAGACATCTGCACCCGAATGTTTATGGCAGCACAATTCACTATTGCAAGGATATGGAAACAACCCAAGTGCCCGTTGATTCATGAGTGGATTATTAAAATTTGGTATATGTATACAATGGAATATTACTCAATAATAAGAAACGACAGTGATCTAGCACCTCTTATATTTTCCTGGATAGAGCTTGAGCCTATTATCCAAAGTGAGGTATCACAAGATCGGAAGAATAGGCTCCACATGTACTCACCATTAAATTGGTACTAACTGATCAACACTACAGTGCTCACACAGTAGTAATATTCTCCAAGGATTAGGAGGTTGGCAGGGGTGGGTGGTAAACTCACAACTAATGGACACGGTGAGCACTGTAGAGGGGAAGGGCATGCCTCTAATCCTCTCTTGGGTGAGGCAAAGATATAAAATGTAACCAAAATGTTTGTACCCTCATAGTATCCTGAAATAAAAAAAAAATTAGAGAAATTTTTGTGAAACTATGGATAAGTCAAAAATTCATGTTATTTTTGACTATGAGTTCCATCATGGAAGCAATGCAGTGCAGACAGCTCAAAATATCAATGAAATGTTTGGAAAGGATGTAGCTAATGGACGCATAGTACATTGATGGTTTGAGAAGTTCTGTTCTGGTGATTTTAATCTTGAAAATGAGCCACGTGGGGGACTTGAGACCAAGATGGATAATGGTGAGCTGAAAGCGAACCCATCTCAACCCACGTGTGAATTAGCAGCAAGGTTTGACATTACTATTCCAACAATATTAGACCATTTGAAACAAATGGGCAAGGCAAAGCAGCTGGATAGATTGGTTCTGCATGAATTAAATGAGCATCAGAAGAGAAGTCATCTCAAAGCTTGCCTTTCTTTGCTGTCATGACATAAAAGTGAACTGTTTCTTCACTGTATTGCTCTGTGTAATGAAAAATGGATTCTTATTGACAATCACAAGCATTTGGCACAATGGCTGCATAAAGATGAAGTGCTGAAACAGTCCAGAACTGAATATTCATCAAAAAAAGGTAATGGTGTCTGTTTAGTAGTCCAGCGCTGGTATTATCCACTACAGCTTCATGAAATCTGGTCAATTGACTACAGTGGATGTCTACTACACCCAATTGTACGAAATGATGAGGATGCTTGAAATTAAGCAGCCGAGATTGGTCAATAGAGACAGACTAAGCCTCTTGTAAGACAGTGCTCAACCACATGTCACACAAACAATGCTGCTCAAACTATAGAAGATGGACTTGGAAACTGTCTGTCATCCACTGTATTCACCAGACCTTGCATCAACTGACTACCACTTTTTCCAGGCTTTGTACCACTTCTTGCTAGGAAAAATATTCAATTCTCAACAAGCTATGGAAACTGCCTTTTGCGATTTCATCACAACTAACTCTCCAGGCTTCTTCACTGTTGGCATAAACAAGCTACCATTAAGATGGCAAAACTGTGTCAACAGTTTAGGTGCATACTTTGATTAACTGTACTGTTTCTTGTTTGAGATACAATAAACTAAACTTTTGATTTGAAATCGGACTTTCATATTTAATGACCTAAAACTAATTCTGTGTTGTGGGGGGCTATCTTGTGCATTGTAGGATGTTTAGCAGTATCCCTGTCCTCTACCCACTAGATTCCAGTAGCACCCCACCAGTTGTGTTGTCCAAAAATGTTTTTTTTGGGGGGCGATATTACTCCTGGTTGAGAACCAATGGGCAAAGATCACACATCTAGTAAATGATAGAGCCAGGGATTAAAAGATTAGTTTGACTCCAGAATCCATCCTTTCAATCACTGTTCTTATTTGCACTCCCAAGATGGCAAATTTTCCTACCCATTTCTGGGTACCTGTGGGCCCCTGGGAAGTGGGGAGAATATCTGTTCACTACAGTAAGGGCAAGTTAGACTCAAAGATTTTTCAATTTGTCTTCCAATATGCATTCCTGCTCCCAAGTTCCTTGGCTCAGGCTTGCATATATTAATAGTCTCTCAATACCTCTCTTCTATTCTCTTCTCAACTTTCTTCCCTACCTCTCCATACCACCCTATCTCTCTCTCCCTCCCCCTCCCCACCCCTCCACCCCCGCCACACACCAATCAAGGAAAGAAGTTTTTAAACACTCCTAAGAGTTTAAGTTTCTTTCCCACTGTGGGCCCCAGTTTCCCCACAAGTAAGATGAAAGGGTTGGACTGGAAGATCCCTAAGGTGCCCTTCTGGTTCTGACTTCTCTCCTGGGAGTCAAAGTGCCCTCCCTTTATTCATGAGGTAAACACTTTGCAGGGAGTAGGGGTGTGGAACAAGGGACGTTTGAGACTCCCAGTTTGGAAGCTGGTGCAAAGTTCCCAGGCTGTGTTTGTTTTTGTGTCAGTTTGCTTCTTTCCAACTGGCTTCTCCCATCGCTAAGGGCCAAGGGCACTCTGGTTTGGGCCGCAGGCGGGCGTGGTGAGGCTGAAGGTCAGTGGTTCAGGGCCAACCTGGGAGCCTGGGTTGGCAAGGGGAAGTTCTTCACTTTTGTTCATGCTTCCTGCCCAGTGGACTGGAGAGGGCTCAGTTGGCCCAGCCTCCTCCCCAGGCAGCACTGCCACGGACCCTGGGAGGCCACTTCTAGCCTTGGTAGGGTGGGCAGTGCTGCAAGGCTGGCTGTGTGTGGGAACTGGGCTGAGCACTCTGGGCTCCCAAGGAGTGGAGATTTCTAGGGGATGATGTGAAGAGCCCGTGCTGATCCCAGGGTGGGATGAGGTTCCCTTCAGGAATCTGGGAAACTTGCAAGAAGGCCCTGTGGGGGCTGGTCAACTGTGGGCCTGTGGGTCATTAGGCTGTGAATGAAGGGTGGGGGCAGAGGGTCCTGGGACATTACACACTCTGCCAAGGGACCTTGGAGGCCTTCAAGTCCTACTTTTCCTTTTATGGGGCATAGGGGTGGGGGTAGAGAGATAGGCTTCCATTTTGCTGTCAGAGCTGGAGCTTGGTTAGCACTTGATTTAAAAAGCAAAAATCAAAGAGAAGATAATTTCCTACTCTGGTACCAATCACTGGAGCCATGGGCCCCCAGTTCCCATAAAAGATTGTATCAGGTCACTAAACTCTGCCACTTGCCTCAAAACCAACCTATGTGGTTTTCTGTGTGCCTTCCTGCTGTTGAGCCTCTCTCTGTTTCTTATCTGTGCCTTTGTGGTACATTTGTGGTTTATGGGGGTCAATATTAGTATCTATGTGGATATACAGGTTTAAGTACATTTCTGAGTTCGTGGAGTGTCTGAATGGGTTTTAAGAGTAATGAATGTTGCTCTATATATGTGTGGCATTTCTCTCTATGTATGCTAAGTTAATAATCCTTCAACTGAATTGCAAAGGCCATGTTTAAGCCCTGGCTCCCTTCCCTCGCTGAGCTTTGTGAAGTTTAAGGCTCTGTTCTTACAGCAAAGGGGCCCTGTCTGGGGAGCCTGTTTAGACCTGTCTCTTCCTTTTGTTTGCTTTCTTTTTGTTTCTCTCTGGGGAAACCTGGCTTCTGAACCCTGGTTACCCCTCATTCTGCTCTGGGCCCCACAGCATGTTTCTCCACAGTTCCCTCCTTTTGCTCATAGCTGTGTTGGCATTCTCCCAACCATATGTGAAGGGGGCAGTAATCACTGACTCATGTCAGCTCTGAGAGGGAACCCAACTAAAGCAATGGAATGCCAAGTCACTACAATTACTTGAACTAGCAAAGACATGTACAGGGACAGAGACCATAGTTTCTTTGATATGGATGATAACCAAACATATACATTAATCTCCCTGGGGGCCAAAGAAATAAGCATTTTTTCCTTTAGGTCTTCAAAAATTAAAGAGTAAAACTAAGCTTATAAAGCTGAGGATAAAAGGTATAAAAGCTGTCATAGCAAAGCAAGTGTTTAGCTAAGTCCACAGTATGAGTCTGCCACAGTCACGGCTGGTAATTCAGGATAAGGGCACAATTCTAAAGTACTTTGCAGATTTTTCCACTGACCAAGCTTATAAATCTGTCTTGTATGAAATGATGAGTTCCTTATTTCATGATTCCCCAAACCCACAATCCCCACAACAAAATTTGTTGAGTAGGAAAGAGATGTTGAAACTTTCAGAACCTATTGAGTTGGTCTTTCTCTCTGGGATTACAGTAATTGCAAGAGCTTTCAGCATCCCACAGAGAAAAGCATCTCACAGTTCTACCTCTGGAATCAAGATAGGATCATGTTAGTGATTCCAATTCTACTTAGTTTTAGGATGAATTAATTTTCAAGTGGATTCAATCGAGACTAACCAATGGAAACACTGGCTTCCACTGGTTAGAGAAATGTGAAGGAGAGGAACTAGCATCATCTTCCAGCTAATTAAAAGGCAATACATTCATCTAAAGTGAAGACAAGCCCCCATCATCAAATCATTAGTTTAGAGATGTGTGTGTGTGTGTGTGTGTGTGTGTGTGTGTGTATGTTCAGGGATAGAGAAAATCATTTAAAGAAAGATAGAAGCATCTGAGCAGCAGAAAATGCAAACTTCCCATTCTGTTGTGCTGGGGATTTTGGACATACCACTTAACCTCTAAAATAGGGAGCATAGTATCTGCCTATCATGTCTCTCACTCCAATCACCTGCAAAACACCCACCAAATTAATCTTCTTAAAGAAACATTTTTGTCATAACATTTTTAAAAAGAGTTTGCTTAATCACTTCAGACTCTATCATTCTCTCCTTTTGAGGTTTTATCATCTGCCATTCAGACTTTTAATCAGATGCAGTACTGGGTAGTTAAGCACTGACGTGCACGTGCGTGTCTCTCTCTCTCTCTCTCTCTCTCTCTCTCTCTCTCTCTGTGTGTGTGTGTGTGTGTGTGTGTGTGTGTGTGTGTAGTTTCTCTAAGTAGTGGTCTGGTTCTTATAATATGTTTGTATTCCCCACAGTGCCTGTACCAAAATTTAGTCCCCAGAGTACTTTCTTAAATGTTTGTCTAGTGGGCTTGAACTTCACACAACATAATGAGAAAAAATAAAATGCAGAACATAGTCTAGCATTTCCACCTCTAAAAGTAAAGGTGGTCATTAAATACTTGGCCATGTGCCTCATCTGTTAAAATAAAAGCTCTTTTGAAAAGATGACAGTGAAACAAATTTCTGCAAAGCAATGCACATTTTCCCATTGACTTCTACTATAGCTTAAGAGAGATGCTTTGCAATTAATTTTGTTAAACATTCTTGGAAGACTTCCATTAATGCAAGTCTTCTCAAAGTAGACACCAAATTACTTCTCTGATGTGTACTTGGTAATTTCATCTCCACACTTTTCTAACTCCATTGCAGTGAACTTCCATATAGTGAGTGGGCTACATAAAGGGACAAACACACATTAGAGCTATAAAAACTGATGCAACTCCGCACAAAACTTGTACTCACAGATGAAAATCGGGCTTTTCTTAAGTTTGTGATTCATTCTTTTAACCTTTAAAAAACAGGGATATTAGAAAAATATTTTAAAACCCAGACAAAGATATAAACAGATGTTCTATATGCAGTCAGGACTTACTACTCACTGGGGCAGAGGAATTAGGGCAATTAACTTTTTGATATCTGGTGTATGTCTTCTTAGCAGATTTTTTCAACTCCAGGTATTCTTCCAATCATAACAATCCAACCACAGTGAGTAATGCAGGGAGCTCAGCTGATTTTGGCCACAGGTTTCAGAGACCATTTGACATGGTGGAAAGAACACTGAGCAGGGGGATGGAGTACTTGGTTCAAATCTCAGCTATGCCACTTACAAAGGACCTTGTGACAGTCAATTAACCTTTCTGAAACTTTTTTCTAAGCTTCTTCATAATTAAAGTGATGGAAAGAGCATTCACAGACATGCTGGGAAAGGCTTTTGCAACCTATGACGTACCACTTGTGGGCTGGATCCAGCCTCCCAGGATTGTGATTTTATACTTTTGAAAGCTCTTTTTCTGTCTTACTTCTCCCAACTCTTGAGATCCTCAACGCTTTATGTGCAGTTGTCATAGTGAGGCTCTAAAGTTGGTTATATGACTGTTCTATAAGGAAAGAGCAAGAGACTTTGTGACAGTTATTTTTCTCTTAACCAGAATTCTTTTGCCCCTGCTTATGGGTCCCCATCTATTTTAAGTATGGTCTAGGCCAGTGGTCTCCAAATCCTTTTGATTGCACACCATTTTTCAGTTAAAAAAACTTTGAGCATGCTTCCTCAATACATGTGTATTTAGACAATATATTATTAACAATTATGTAAGTCATATATATGTCCCACTCACTTCCTCTATCTGTACATAGATAATAACTATATAAAAATTAAACACACAATAAATAAAAAATGTAAAAGGATGTGATAAAGATGAAATAAATACCATGTTAAATATCTTGTTAATTGTGATGGCTTTATTACATTATTAGCTAATATTTCAAGGTGCAATATATACTTAGGGCAAGACCTTTCATTATTGAGCATTGATATAAATATGCATTTCATATAGTTTTAATTATTCTTATACTACTTTTTTGCTGACTTCTTGTCAGGTATAATTAGATTGTCATAGTTTTTATCTCAAAAGGAGGCTGATGAAAAACTCATTTTAGGAGTAGAAGTGTGAGGGCTGTGATTTTCATGTGCTTACATTATTAGTATTATCTCTAACACATGGTTTATTTGTAGGAATCTTCTTAAGCCACTTATCCATTTTGTGAGGGTTAATGTAGTTAGATAATATAATCCGTAAATCCACTTAACGGGGTCCAGGGAAACAGAAATATCTCTAGTATACATACAGGAACAAAAAGTGAGGGCTCCAAGGTCATCCCTTCCATCTGTGGAGCCCCACTCTTCCCTCAGGATACCTTACAGAGCATATGCAACAGGAAAGCCAAAGACAGACCCACCTGATGAGAGTGTCGGCAACAATACATGTATTACATATTTGACAGGCATAATAATAGTAATAATAATAGCTAATACACTGCATTTAGTGAACCACATAATTTTAAGCACTTCACATAAATTATTTAATCCAAATCTTAAATTTCTTTCTAGCTTTTCTCAATTTCAATGTAAATAGAAGTTCTAATATTTTCCTTTACACCCAAAGGATTGACTTGCATGCCCTGTTTCCCCCCACCCCCAAATTTGGAGACCACTGATTTAGACTCTGAGATTTAGAATCTCTGGATAAGTGAGATGCTTCTGTAAAGTACATCACAGTAACTCTTCCCTGATATCCTGCTGCTTAGTTTTCATGTCTGCTGATAAATGACAAAAAACAGGAACTGGAGCCAAAGACAGGTGGACACAGGAAGAAATCCCAGGCAACTACAGGCAGAAAGGAGAAACTGAGTGAACAGGCCATGGTGGGGAAAATAGGAATGAGGGATGGAGAGCTAGAAATGTGAGAGCAAGAGGGAGGGAAGAAAAAAGGAAATTAGAGACTAGGGAGAAAAGAGAAGAATAAGGAGGAAAAAAGGGGTAAATTGCTGGCAAAGGAGAAAATGGGCGGACTAGGAAGAGAGAATATGTCACATGTTGACATCCAAGATGCTCACCCAATGTCTTGATATCCAATGTCTCTGGCATATGGATTAGCAGAGCCAACACAAAGAAAACTGAGCAGTCCCTAAAAATTTGTGATTTGTGCACACAGATATGCTGGCTGAGCCTGCCCCCTCTCATCAGAGAGGGATATGCAATATATTCAAGCAATGCAAGGACAGGGCAATGCTTTACCTAAAGAGTGAGTTTCTAAAGCTAGAAATGTAAGCAGAATGATTCCTACATAAGGCAGGGAAGATATTGTGGGGTTTTGGTGAAGAGAAATTCCTGTGACTCTTCAAATCACACCATCCAGATGACCAAGGAGGGGGAGTACTGCATATTCCTGCAGGAGCACAACTTCAGCTGTCAGGAGCTTCTAGCAACAGCAGGAAAGAAGCCACAGCAAGTGAGTTACATCTGAGGCAGCTGCCAAGGCACCATTTAGAGGGTAGAACATTGTCAAACATCACCCTCCATATCTCACTGCAACACTAGAAAGCATGATAAGACACACTAGGGGCAAGGAACCGTCAGGGTACAATAACATGGTGTCTGACCTAGATCATCAGAGCTGGCGGGTCCTTGGAGATCACACAGCCCAAATCCCTCATTTTACTTCAGGGTAAACTGAGACACTGAGAAAGGGGAAAGCACCAACCCAAAGTCATCCAGTTGGCAAAGCTCAGGCATGACACTTAGGTCTCTGGATAGCTAAGTCAGTACTCTTTACTCCACAGCTGTGTATTTATCTCCTCCTCCAGCTCTTTGGCTCTTGTCTAGCAGAAGCTTCCCTCACTAGTACATATAAAATATCCCATAAATCCCATAATGTCCCAATATGATCTAAAGTGATTAGGATAACCATGAACATCTGCAGCACTACGATTGCATCTTGATTCAGTGCAGAGACACTTAAGTTTTAACATTATCATCAATTATCTCGGACCTAAATAAGTATATTTAAATATACAAGGACCCTTGATTTTCTACCTCCCTCGCTACTGCCACCCAGTGGCTACATCTCTGCTCAGAAGCTACTTCCCTCCTCCCACAAGGAAGAGGAACAAGGAAAACTCAAGACTATCAATTTTGCACAAGGTCAAGAGGCTTTAAGCTAAAGGTTTGGTGGAAAGGAGGGGAGAATCTATGTCAAAAAGAAAGTTAGGGACTACCTTTGACTCACAATTATTCATTAATGCCCTCATCTTGGAGGAAGAATAAATTGCTGGTAGTAAAACAAAAGCATTTTGCCAAGTCCCTTGCATTGGTAGGTACAGAGTAAGAAGCAAGTAGGTAAAAGAAGAGGCCACGGTAAAAAATTCAGAGGAATTAGGAGGAGCAGAGTCCCAGAGCAAACTGTAGAAATCAGAGTGTGTGACCCTTACAGCTAACAGGCTCCAAGATCTAAAATAGATGTAGAAATGACTGCCCTGGCCGTTTGCCTTCTTCTTTTTTTAAGATTGCAAAGTTCTATCTATTTTATTTTTATAGAAGAAATTCATGGAGATATTCTTATAAAATTCCAAGTTATAAATACATGTGGAGTAAAAAGTGAAAACCCCCCTCCATCCCCAAATGTTTAAGAGTGAAATTCCTTGGGGAATCTGTCTTTGTCTTCTTTTAGCAACAGTGATTCCTCCCTTGACAGGAGACTTCCATCAGCTTCACAGCTACCTAACAGTTAATCCTGGATGTGGAGGGTAGGGCTGGAAGCACACCCACGCAAAATTGCTTGGTCAGTTGTCAGTCTTTCCTGAAACAGTATGTAGTGCCTATTAATCATGCAGAGTCTAAGAAGACTCAGTCTCTGCCCTTTAGTCGTTCATAAGACAGTGGAGAGCAGACAAGTAAATATACTACTCTAATTCAGCATGACAGGAATGATGATAAGAGTAGATAGTCCCAGCCTTGCATACACTAGAAAGGTTCATGAAGAGAAACCTATGTTCAGTTTTAAAGGATGGATAAATAGAAGCAGGTCAGCAGAGAAAGGGTAGAGCTAGTGGAAGGAATAGTACACATAAAGGGAGTAGCAGGGATAAAACCTGCAACACATTAAACAAGACGGCAGCTTCTGAGAACTGTAAATAATTCAATGAACATAGATTTTTTTTTAAAAAAATTTTTGTCTTGTTTTGTTTTCTGAAGGGGGAAAAGTTCCTAGTGATGAGAGATAATGTTGGAGAGGTAGTCAAGGGCCAGGTAAAGAAGGACTTTGTAAGCTTTCTCGAGTTAAGATTTTATTGTGAAATCTGTAAGGAGCCACTGAAGGATTTTAAGCAAGAGTATCATGATGATATTTGTGTTTTTGGAAAGATTATGGCAGGAGAGTGGCAAATTGATGGGAGAGAGTGAGATCAGAGGCTGAGAGACCAGTCTCAAGGCTGTTGTGCTAATACAGGCAAGAAATGATATAGGCTTGGATTAGAGAAATGGGTATGGAAAAAAGTAGATGGATTTGAACTAGATTTTGGAAGACAAATGGACAGGACTTGATGATGGACTAGATGTGGTAGTGGGGAAGGGAAAGAGAAGACAAGAATGATTCCCCAGTTTCTGGCTTGAGCAGCTCAGTGCTTGGTGATGCCATTTGTTGTGATGAGAAAGACATAGATAGAATTAGGAAGGAGCACATCTGTGCGGGTTGGTGATTCAGTTCTGTATGAGACACGTTTATGATGCCAGTGAAAATCCAAGCAGAGATATCCAGCAGGAAATTGACAATGCTGACCTGAAACTAAAGAGAAAGATCTGAACTAGAGCTAAAGGTTTAATATTTATCATTGTATGGGTGGTGGCTTAAATACCTGAAGTATATGAAACTATCCTGGGAAAGGCCTAGAGTGCGAAGAAAAGTGGGATGAGGACAGAACCCTGGGGGATCCCAATCAAAGCAGGAAAAGAACTAGGAGAGGATAGTATGAAATCTAAGGGAAAAGAGAGTTTCAGGAGAGAAGGTATCTTGTGCTATAGAAACAACAAGGAAGATAAGGAAAAATGTTCACTGGATTTGGCAACAGCAGGTTAGTGGTGACTAGTGTCAGCAGAGAGGTCAGTCCACAGAGGGCTGAGGAGTGAGTGGGCAATGAAGGCATGAAATTTAAGTACAGGCAGCTGGAGCAAGACCTGGCCACCCAAGGAGGTCATGTGCAATATGAGCTTTCACTAAGGAGCAGTAGAAAATAAGGACATTGGTTGTGTGTTGTAGTGGCTGGTCGGGGCAGGGGTGTGGGGGCGTTACAGAGGAAGGAGGGAAAGATGTACATAGCAATTGCCTAACTCAGGAGAAAATGGAAAGGCCTCTTGGTAGCCATGGTACCAGTCAGCTGACACAGGGAACGCCAGATGTTTGCAGGAGGAGAATAAATTGAAGGACTAGTTGTTAATGCATCTGGGTTCTGGAATTCATGGGAAACACATTTTGTGGCAGAGAAACAGCAGGATGCAGGCAGAAGATAAGGAATTAAGAAACCTGGTCTCAGTTTCACATGAAACTCAGGCTAGCCTCATAAACTGTAAGCTAGGACACAGGTTCCCAAGCCATAAAACGGGGGGCAAACAGCCCTTACCTAGAGGGGAATCCAAACATTCCCTGTGGTTTTGAATTATCTGTGATAATGCTCCTTTAGATGGCGTGGATAATTAGGAGCTCACCATGTTGTATATAAACACCAGAATGCTGTTAAAATACAGAAAACTCTGAAACAGTATTAAGGAATACTAGGTTCAGAACAAAACAAACAGCCCCCTCCTCCTGTCTCCAACTTCAGACAAACACACACTGATGGAGTAAAATGCAGAGACAGCCATTAAACCCAGTAGGGCAAAAAGGGTAAGGGATGGAAATGTCAAAGTAAAATGTTTTGTTCAGTCAAATGGCAGGGGAAAAATACCAGGGAAGAGAACAACTCAAAAGAATGGCTCTTCCCAATAATAAAACCTACCCCCAAGAAAGAAAACTGAAAGCCAAATACTAAATCCAAATCTACATGACCAGGGGGGGAAAAAACCTTTATTTAAAACTATGAGGCATTTTATTTTTTTAAAGTTGTCCTTCTCCTAAATAGGCTAAATAAAGTTTAGCCACTAACAAGCTAGTGACCTTGGGCAAGTCACTTATCAGTTTCTTTATTTGTTGCATACAGACAATAATACAGCTCCCGGGAGAAGATGTTTTAGAAAGTACAAAGCAGTGCATTAACACTAGGCAAGGGTTTTTACCAGGCAGGGCACATCTTCTAGAAATCAGTTTGAGATAGCTTCAGCCAGAAAGGGTTGGACTGCAGTTTTGCAGGAGTGCTAGGTGTTGTGTAAATGTCCTAGTAAGTTCAAGACGCCTTTGGCAAAGGAAAAGTACACACTGCCCAGTAAGTGATGTGCTTGATGTCTCCCCAAGGCGGGAGACAGTCCTGCCAAGGGCTGCAGCATATCTCTGGGGTGACCCAAAGTTCTGCTCCCCTCCCAGTTTGAGAGGAGAGGCTTGAAATCTAAATGGGGCCCTCTGCTCAGCTAAGTAAAACAGTCTCAAATCTTTCTGACATCTGTACAAAAGGGGTACTGAGGGGCTGTCCTGCAGGGTCAATAGTGCTGGGGCCAGTTTAAACAATTCTGCTTGGCCCTGGGAATGCAGGAGGGAAAGGAGGATGACTAAACGGGACCTGACAGCGAGGGTGGCTTCAAGAATTCATGTTCACAGAGTTTGCCCCATGAGCACCAGCCTTGTTTGTTTGGGAACTAGCACACTCCTGCCCTTGACTCATGAAATACAGCTTGGTCTAGTTCAGTAACCTTAACAAATGTTCTTAGAATCTTCATACTTCATAAATAAATTTTTAGGAACATGTTTGTATGCAGTCTGTTTGTATCTTTCAAATATTGAAGAAAAAAGAACTGTGCAGTGATATGCTGTTTTACTCTATCCCTCACCCCTTGAACCACTCAGATATTTTCAAAGGAGAAGCCAGACTAGGGCTCCAGATGTTTGGAACCTAAACGAGAGTTCCTTACAGAGTAAATCCGCTGCCTTCCATCTGCAAAGATCAAAATCTCAGCCAGGGGTTAAACAATGAGGTCATCATAGGCATGGTTGTCTGGTGTAGGACTGACCTCAGTTCAGATATATAAGATTTTATACTTTTAAAGGCTCCCCAATCCAACACAGTCCAGAGAGTCTTCTCAGTTCTCCAGTTACTGAGTCTGACTAACTGCTTCCCCCCTCTCACAACCCAAGGAGGTTTGACCCCTTGGTGTCAAACCTAAAATCTCATCTGCTTCCACTAGGGTCATTTTTATTTGCTATATCTTTGAAGAGATAAAGTAAGTCAACAAAGAATCATCACGTAGGAAAGTGGTTAGAGAATATGTCCAGGAAATTCACAGAAGAAACACAAATTTCCAGTGAATATGTGAAAAGATGCTTAAACTCACATCACTTCCCATGTAGTCAGGGAATTAGGATGATTTTCATTCATCATATTAGTAAAAACATCAAGTGTTGGCAAGGGTGTAGAAACACGGGCACTCTTGTACAATGCTTATGGGAGTATAAATTGGAAGATACTCTGTAGGGTTATTTGGCCATAGCTTTGAAAGTTAAAAATGTCTATTACCCTTGTATCTGGTAATTCTGATTCTTAATATCTATGCTAGAGATGAGCACAAGAAGGCCTGCTCACAGATTTCCACTGTAGCACTGCCATTTTATAGAACAGCAAAATTTGGAAACAACCCAAGTACCCAACAAAAGAGGAATGGCTACATTAAACTATGGAGTAGAGATCTTAAGGACATACTAAGTCTCGTGAAAGGACCCAGAATATATACTTATGCTCCTATGTTAGAAAAGAAAACCAGAAACTGAAAATATTTTTATACATGTGTGTATATATCTCTGATTATGCAGAGAAAAAGACAGGGAAGACAATAGTGGTACTGAGAGAACATCAAGGGAGACTTTTGCTTTGCTTGTACTACTTGCATGTTATTTAAGAATACATTCATGTATTTATTGCAGAATTATGTTTTTCTGAAATGTTTCAGAGGTGAGAGCATGGGCCTTGGTGGCTACAGTGAACACGGCTTCCCTGAGAAGCAGCAGTGGGTAAGAGGGTAAAAGTAAATAGGTGAGAAATCAAAGGATTCAGGTAATAGCCTGGAATCTGTCATCAATTTGCTATGTGATCCTGAGAAGTAATTTTCCTTCTGAGTCTGTTTCCTCTGTACAAGCAATGGATAAGATGAGAAGCTCACTAAGCTACCTTCCCTGTCTGATATTTTATGATTCTACATCTATGTCTTTAATGTATAATGGGGTCTTGTCCCTTTTGATGAAGAGATGGCTTTTTATTCTCTTTCTTCAAATTCTGGCATAGTTTGACATTTCACTTTACTGCAAATGTAAGATAATGAAAGAGAAGGTGGAGCGGTCACTGTGTTCCCTGTTTGGCTATGTTTTTGAAGGTTTGCTTGACCTATTTATGCTACTACCTTCCTTTGACAGTGTTAAGTTCTTAGGATTATTTGAGTGTGATGACAGCACAAACACAATACTTGAAGTTGGAAGATCTGAATTGGGTGGCCATAAACCCTGGAAACACACACACACATAGACTCTGACTCTCTCTCTCTCTCTCTCTCTCTCTCTCTCTCTCTCTCTCTCTCTCTCTGATTTAGCATTCCTAATCCGAAAGTCTGAAACCCATAATGCTCCAGTGAGCATTTCCTTTTAGTGTTATGCTGGCACTCAGAAAGTTTTATATTTTGAAACATTTTAGATTTCAGATTTTTGGATTAGGGATGCTCAACCTGTATATATGTATGTGTGTGTGTATATATATGTGTATTTTTTTTAACAGATCAAACCCCCTTGAATACTTTTTCTAGATTATACTAAAGATGCAGGCTGGGCGTGGTGGCTCATGCCTGTAATCCTAGCCCTCTGGGAGGCCGAGGCGGGTGGATCGCTCGAGGTCAGGAGTTCGAGACCAGCCTGAGCGAGACCCCGTCTCTACTAAAAATAGAAAGAAGTTATATGGACATCTAAAAATATATATAGAAAAAAATTAGTCGGGCATGGTGGCGCATGCCTGTAGTCCCAGCTGCTCGGGAGGCTGAGGCAGTAGGATCGCTTAAGCCCAGGAGTTTGAGGTTGCTATGAGCTAGGCTGATGTCACTGCACTCACTGTAGCCTGGGCAATAAAGTGAGACTCTGTCTCAAAAAAAAAAAAAGATGCAGGTTTATTCAGTGAAAATGAGAGATACAAATCATCTGGGGGCCATGCATATACAGGGATTGATGGAAATGCTGTATCAATGCACTGTATCTATTATAATTTGCAAAACAATTTAAACTATGCATTGCTAATGAGGGACAAGACATTGAGTAAGTCACAATGTTTTAAAACATATCTTATGTTTAATGTAATATCTATAAACCATTCTTTATGTACAGTTGGCCTCTATTTCTGAGCTTTATGGCTACCTTGTACTCTTGATTCTATCACTAACAAGCAGGATGATTTTGGATAAGTCACATCTCCAGTATGTAGATAACAGTTGGCCTGACCACCTGTTACCCAGAGTGGTAGGGAAGAATCAAGTGGGTATGAGTTATGAAAATTTGCACACATCTACAAACATCACCACAATCTGGTTCTGCATAACTTAATTGGCTTTTGGAAATACTCCAGATGAAATTCTGAGGAAATCTTGGCATCAAGGTAAGGAAGGAAACCTCTTCTTGGTTGCTCAGAGACTTTGACCAATCTAGTTCTGCCTATCATTAGTTAGCAAAGCTCCTTCCAGCTGGTATTCATCACTTTGCTTCTTCCATGAGGTCATAAGAGTAAATTCTAAGCAGTTTAATTCTAAAGAAAATAGATAACAGCTCCCCTGTGACTATCTGTCTTTCAACAATAAAATAAGCAACTTACTCTCGTTCCTTTCTCAGGAAAGCACTTACAGCCCCCACTGCAGTCTTGGCCCCCGCATAGCTTTCCATAAGGCGTCTTCTCTCCCTATTAAAAAAAAGGAAAAAGTTAATAAACCAAGAAGCAATGTTGTCCCAGGGAACCTAACCCTTAACCATACTCCTGCTTATCAAGTAAATTTAGAATGCCTTAATGATCTTATATGATGATGTCACAAGTCAAATGAAATAAAAACTAATCTTAAGCCAGCATCCTTTTAGTTCAGGTTGATACCTCACCAGATATCCTGTTTGGTAGCTAGTTTGAGAACTGTGATTTAGAAACCTCCTCATTGGTAGAAATTCCAGTCACAAAGTACAAGAGAATTTCTTTACATGAAGCTGGAAGTAGACCCTAGACACATTCTTGTGAGAAAGCAAGTGTCCAGTGACTTAGGGATTTGCACTCATTGAGAAAGCAGTAGCTTTAGCAGAGAACTTGAGAGAAATTCGAGTGCTAGAAATGTAGTGACAGATGAAAATGGCTACCCTGTAGTTGGCTCTCAGAATTGTTTTCCTCAGGCACCATTTTTAGCACACCATTCAAACCTTACAGTGACACCCCCATGCCCACTTAGATCTGAATTCCTCAGGTGTTATTGTACAGTTCCCCCCAAACTCCCCAACTTCATTTTTCCTTCTTCTCTGCTTGATGATGATGATGATGATGATTACTAGCTGAATTTCTGCAAGGCTCCCACATGACTTGACATGTGCTGATTCTCCCCAACCTCATCTCCTCACACTTTCTCTGGTTCACTGTGCTTCAGTCACACAAGTGGGCATTCATTCTATTCTTTAAAAACATCCAGGCTTTTTCTGCCTCAGGGCCTCTGCCCTAGCGGTTACTTCTTCCTGGAATTTTCTTTCCCTAGATTTTTTTTTTTATCGGGGGCCTCTTTTTATTATCCAGGTCTTGGTTCAATTGTCCATTCTCAGAGAGGCCATTCCTGACCGCTCAGACTAAGGTAGTCCCCAGGTACTTCCTATCATATCACTCTGTTATCTTTTAATCATGAGACATCCTGTCTTCCTCCACTAGAATGTAAGCTCCATGTAAGTAGTGACCTTATCTGTATTGTCCAACACTGCATGCCAAATCCCTAAAACCGTGGATGGCACTCAAAGAATGTTTGATGACCACATGAATGGGGGGGGGGGGCTAGGATTTGGACCCAGGTGTGACTAACTCCAAAGCCTTCACGTTAACCCTTATGCCTTAGTGTTTTCTAAGTCTTCTGTCTACCAGAAACTCAATATGAGGACACAAAAACAAGGAAAACTGCCATTCTGACCCTATCCACCTTGGGGAAAAAGTAAAACATAAATTCTAACTATTATCTGTAACAAGAACTTTATCTCTGGGATGGATTTGGTATCATCCATATCATCCAACTTTTTTGTTTAATGTTGGCTGTTTTTTTCCCAAAAAGAAAGGCATATTTATGAGCCTACTTCACGCTTAATCATTCTTGCCTCTGTATACTGTGTGCCTTTTCCTAATTCCTGGGGAACACTGTGAATTTCTCAAATGGTGTCTTATCTCTTTAGACATTCCCACAGCACTTTATCATCACAACACCTCGGTAATAAGGTAGTGATGGCAGAGCTAAGACAAAATATTGCTATTTTAGATTCCAAACACCTTACTTATATGAGATATTTTATCTCTCTAATATGCCTTTGACATGGTAAGTGCTATTGTACACTTTCCAGTTTGCCTTCCATTTTATGGTATATAGGACAGGCAAGTTTTCATAAGGGTTAGATCAAGAAATGCTCTGGGAGGAGGAAGCTGGGGGCTGGCACAGAATAGAGAACTGGGAGAGCAGCACTGAATTTAATCTTCGCCTATGTTGTCACTTTGCCTAATGTTGAGTACTATATTTCTTGGTATTATGGATAATTTGTATTTGCTTCTCCATACATTTCTATATTTTCCAAGTAGTTTTCAATGAGCATAATTAGTAAGTAGAAAAAAATACATGTTATTAAATGATAAAAGTCATCTCTTTCAAGGGAGAGAGCTCAACAGGTGTTCTCAAAGTTGAAGTGGCATCTATTCAAAGCTATGCCTACTTCCAAACAGTGTCTGTTTGGGCATCCCATAAAATTGGTCTATCATAGATGAAAAGTTTCCAGATCTCTAGCATGCAGAAAGGGGGCTGGACCAGCTAGGAAAAACATTTTCAATAACAGGAGTTGAGCAAACACGTAAAGAGCAGAAGCTTTCTTTTTTTATTTAAAAATATTAAGGGGGCACAGACATGTAAAGAAGTTAAGGTTTCTTAGGAACTCGCCAGAACAAGGAGGTAAGGGCACCCAATTAACAGACAGGAAGCCATCCCTGTCCTCTGTCACTAAGGAAAGTAACCAGAGAAGCCCCGTTGACCACAAGGCAATTTCCTGTAATGCCAGCCCTGGCCGTTTCCCCAGGAGTCTTCAATTACAGTGAGGAGGGAGGAATAAAGGAGTGGCTTCCAGGGAACAAGACCAGACCAGGTCCTAAGGAAGCCTCTGCCTATCCTGGCTTGTCTGGGGACAGTCCACCCCTGCTTAACCAGGCCATGTTGCTGGTGTCATTCCCACCTTGGAATGCTCTCCCCTTCCTCTCAAAATCCAACCCTCCTTACACCCACAGAAAATTAAAACTGGAAAGGTCTTGGGAGATCATATAAGTTAAGAACCGTGGTTCTTAACTCTATCAGACCAGCACATTATTTTTTATTATAATTATTTAATATTCTCTCCTGCTACCCTAAAAAGAAATTCATAGGGATAAATTATAATAAAAATGTAAGCAAAAATTTAAAAAGCACATAGTATGCCCTAACTGTATTGCAAAGAAAAAAAAGAACAAAAGGAAAGTCATTCATAATGAAACAATACGTATTTAAGTATGTGAAAGCATATACATGGCAATATTAGCAAATGTAATGAAGTGGTATTCAGAGGCTAATGGCTCTACACAGAATCTTTATGAACATGACAGCCTTCTGACACAGTATGACACTGGGACGTGGTATTGGTGACTCAAGTATCATGAAAGCCATTGCTATTAGTGCAGTGATTCTCTGAAATGGTAAATATTAAATAACTCATGGTAATGTTTGAGGGGAAAAGCACAATCTTCTTTTTATTTACTGGGTAGTTCTAATCAGTAACAATAAAACCATGAAAAAATTCATTTCCGTATGTAAAATGTGGTTATGTTCTAGACTCAGATAATTATAAACAGTTTTCACTTCCATGAATATCCAGAGGTCTTCTAAATGTAGGGCAAGATGCAGGACAATTCTTTGTAGTGTACAAAACATCTATCATTTCTGGCCCCCACCTAGTAAGTGCCTACCCCATCATTTTGACAACCAAAAATGACTTCACAATTTCTAAAATACCTCCTAGGGAGTACTTCTTTTAAGAATCACTGGTCTACAGACTTCCAACTATACTACAAGGCTGTGGTTATTAAATCAGCTTGGCATTGGCACAAGAACAGGACATAGACCAGTGGAACAGAACTGAGAATGCAGACATAAAACCATCCTCATATAGCCAAATAATCTTTGACAAAGCAGACAAAAACATACACTGGGGAAAAGAATCCTTATTCAATAAATGGTGCTGGGAAAACCGGATAGCCACATGTAGAAGACTGAAACAGGACCCACACCTTTCACCTCTCACAAAAATCAAATCACAGTGGATAACAGACTTAAACCTCAGGTATGAAACTATTAGAATTCTAGAAGAAAATGTGGGAAAAACTCTTATAGACAATGGCTTAGGCAAAGAATTTATGAAGAAGACCCCAAAGGCAATCATGGCAACAACAAAAATAAATAAATGGAACCTGATCAAATTAAAAAGCTTCTGCACAGCCAAAGAAACTGTCACGAGAGCAAACAGACAACCCACAGAATGGGAAAAAATTTTCGCATGCTACACATCCGATAAATGGCTGATAACTAGAATCTATTTAGAACTTAGGAAAATCAGCAAGAAAAAATCAAACAACTCTATTAAAAAGTGGGCAAAGGACATGAACAAAAACTTTTGAAAAGAAGACAGAACAATGGCCAACAACCATATGAAAAAATGCTCAACATCTCTATTCATCAGGGAAATGCAAATCAAAACCACAATGAGATAATCATTTATCTCTGGTGAGAATGGCCTTTATCAATAAGTCCCCAAACAACAAATGTTGGCATGGATGCAGAGAGATAGGAACACTCATACGCTGCTGGTGGGACTGCAAACTAGTGCAACCTCTGTGGAAAGCAATATGGAGATACCTTAAACAGATGCAAGAATCATAATCTTTTGATTATAATTGTGCTGTATGACACAAAGGAGACCAATGGGAAGGATATGAGAACATATAACAGGCACCTGGCTCCGTTGGTGGGATCAGAGAAGGTTTATCTAACAAAGTGTGGTTTAAATTGAGGTCTGAAGAATGAAGAAACATCAAATAGGTCAAGGGATGGGGGTGAGGCAGAGAATCTTTGAGGCAGAGAGAACAATACATGCACATGCCCTGTGGTGAGAGAGAGCACAGCACACAGGAGAAAGTAAAAGAAAGCCAAAATGACTGAAACAAGAAAGTAAAGGGGAGAAAGGACATGAGATGATTCCATATAGGCAACCAATGACAAACTCATGTACAGTCTTGTAGGCCATGTTAGGGAGGTTGGTTTTTATTCTCAGAGCAATAAGAAGTCACTGAATATTTTTAAGCAGGGAGTAACATGATCATATTGAGATTTCAACAATTTTTTTCTAGTGATGGTATGGATATGGACAGGAGGGAGTAGTAGTAAAATGGGGAAACTAATTAGGAAACTGTTGCAGTGGTTCATGCAAGAGAAGGTGGTGGCTTAAACATGGGTTATGTATGGTTGTTGATGGACAGAAGTGAATGTACCTAAGTCATATTTAAATAAAGTGGACACAACCAGAAAGGGACAAGACTAGAACCAAGGCTTTCTCACACCAAGTCCACTTCACTGATTTGAGGACAATCTTTATATACCTGCTGTGTATAAAGGCACTGTGTTGGGCACTATGAAAAAAAGACAAATATTTAGGAAACTTATTCCTTGCACTCAAGAAACTAAAAGCCTGATAAAGGAGGTAACCACAATCAAAAGAAGAAAGTAAGAAGTATCACCAGAGAAGGTAAAAAGATATCTTTCTAAAACTTAGATGTGATTATGTCCTGTGTTCCCTCAAAAATCTTTGATGAGTCCCCACTACCTGCAAATTCAAGATCTAAGCATGGCATTTAAGGGTCCTAAAATTCAGGCTCAACCTATCATTGCAGGCCCACCTATTACCTCCAATATTCTAGTCATAGGGGTCTATTTATTGGCTATTCCATTTTCCTGGAATACATTTCATATTCCACCAATTTTTCAGGAAATCTTAGTCACATCCATTCTTTTTATTTTTTGTAACAGCTTTACTAAGATATAATTCATATACCATATAATTTATGCATCCTTTCTTAAATGTCACCTTTCCTCCTTTCCAACAATAGTACAGTTAATGTTTCATTATGGTACTTGTTTCCCATTCTAATAGCCTCCCTTTTTGTCTACTTAAGAGAAATTGTGGTGATAGTTTTCTGATAAAATTATTTTGGGTGGTTAGGCTGGGCCTGAGCTTCCTTGGCTGTGCAACATGTGATGGGGCTGCCTGTCCTACATTCTGTGAGTTTACTTGCTACTAGACTTCAGGTATGCAGTGAGTGTCATGAGCTTCAGTGGCTTGGCCAGAGCTTCAGTGCTCATTTATAATATGATGGCTTTAGGAAAATTATTCCAAGTTGAAAATAAAATTTTTTAGGGTTTCTAGTTGGGAGCCTAAGTTAGGATGCAAGGCTTGATTGATTAGCTCTCCAACAGCTGGAAAAAAAAAACCTTACAGGAATAGGAAGGGCTGGGATTCCAGGGAGGCTGCAGCCTGTTGGAAATAACCTGAAAGACTGTCTCCTCTGTTATTAAGTCCAAATGGTTAAACACACTGTCATTTCTGTCTTTCAGACTTGGGGAGAGGGTCTAACAAATGCCCAGTTGATATAGATGGTGAATCCATGTGTAGCCCACTAACAGTAGCAACTATTAGGAGACAGGATGGGAGATAAATACAAATCATTTCCACAAAGATAGTATTTAGCTAGATGTTTAGCTTACAATGTAGATAGTCTCTAAGGCCTACAGGTGTTGATAAGGCTAAAGATGTTTCACCTTGTCTAGAGATGGGGAAAGACAACATCGGAGGTGACTCTGAACCAGGAAAATAGAATGGCTCATAGCAAATCCAGCCTTCATGACTAGGGGGGAGTATGAGAGGAAAAAATTCCCACAAAGTACAAAATCCAGTAAATAGCAGAACAGGACCTCTGTCTTCATTTGCCAAGAACATGTTACTTTTACCGAATTTTATGGCTGCAATTTTAAGCTGTAAATCCCTTCAGAAGTTAATTTTCATTTTGCTTGCAGCATGAACAAGACAAACCAACTTGTCACGTATGCCTGCATTTCTAAAATTAGGAGAAACAACCCTAATCCCTTCTCATATGCAGAAAATAGAAACTAATCTAGGAGTCTACTTGGTCGGTGGGAATGGACTTTAAAAAGCATCATGCTAAAAAAAAAAAAAAAAGGATTATATGTCATAAGGAAAGTTCGAACTCCAGTTCAAACTTTTTGGGCTAACCCAAAGCCCATAGGCAAAGGAGTGGTCCAGTATTTCTGTCTCTGATTCCACATTTCATGACTTCAAAACTCATCTACTTTTCTTTTTGTATCTAGGCAAAGTGACATGCCAAACTGATTTTATTTTTTTGAAGCAGTAAAAACTGTTAATTTTTATTAAATCTTATTCTTGAGTACATTTTATATATTCTGTTTGACAAAATGGGAAGCACTTGAGGTGAATTCCAAAGTATGATTATTTATTGACGAAAAGCACTTGTGCAACTCAAAACTGATTTTAGAAAGCCATTTCTATAGAAAGGCCTTAGCTACATCTTTGGTAATTCCTTTGCAAGACATAAAGTACCAAATCTTATTGAAGAAAAAATAGATAATCCCAATAGTCCCTTACCTATTAAAGAAATTGAATTTCTGGTTAAAAACCTTAGAAACTCCTGAGCCACATGGCCTCACTAGTGATTTCTACCAAACATTTAGGGAATAAATAATACCAATACTATATAAATTCTTTGAGAAAACTGAAGATGGATTAATTCCTAACTCATTCTGTGAGTCCAGTATTACCATTACAGACCAATATTTTTCAGGAACATAGATATAAAAATTCTTAACAAAAACTTATGAAATTGAACCCAACAATATATTAAAATGATGGTACATTATGGCCAAGTGCATTATGTCCAGGAATGGTAGGTTGGTTTAACATACCAAAACCAATCAATGTACTTTACCATATTAGCAGACTAAAAAAGAAAAAAAATCATATGATTATCTCAATAGATGCAGAAAAAGATTTTGAGAAAATCTAACATCAATTCTTGATTAAATGCTCAAAGAAAACTAGAAATAGAAGGGAACTTCCTCAACCTTCTAAATGGCATCTACAAAAATTCTACAGGTAACATTATACCCAAGGTGAAAGCCTGAATCCTTTCCCCACTAAGATTGGGAGCAACACAATGATGTCCACATTTACACTTCTATTTGACATTATGCTGGAGATCCCAGCCAATGCAAAAGAGGTATCTAGATTTAAAAGGAAGAAGTAAAACTGTCTTTATTCGTGGACAATATGATCTACATAAAAAATAGTATGAAATCTACCAAAAAAAGTTACTAGAACTAATAAGTGAGTTTAGTAATGCTGGATGATATAAGATCAATATACAAAAATCATTTGTATTTCTATATACTAGCAACAAACAATTTGAAATTTAAATGAAAAATACTATTATGATAGCATCAAATACATGAAATATTTAGGGATAAATCTGACAAAAATGTGTAGCACCTGTACACTGAGAACTTAATTGCTAAGAAAATTAAAGAAGACCTAAATAAATGGAAAAATATAGTTAACACATTAAATTTCCCCCAATTAATCATCAAAGATTCAATGCAATTTAAAAATGTATATGAAAATACAAAGGACCTAGCATAGCCCAAACTTTGAAAAAGAAAAAAAAAAACAAAGCTTTACGACTTATAGAACCTGACTTCAAGACTTATTATGGGCCAGGCGCGGTGGCTCATGCCTTTAATCCTAGCCCTCTGGGAGGCGGAGGCGGGTGGATCGCTCAAGGTCAGGAGTTCGAGACCAGCCTGAGCAAGAGCGAGACCCCGTCTCTACTAAAAATAGAAATAAAAATTATCTGAACAACTAAAAATATATATAGAAAAAATTAGCCGGGCATGGTGGCACATGCCTGTAGTCCCAGCTACCCGGGAGGCTGAGGCAGTAGGATCCCTTAAGCCCAGGAGTTTGAGGTTGCTGTGAGCTAGGCTGACGCCACGGCACTCACTCTAGCCTGGGCAACAAAGTGACACTCTGTCTCACAAAAAAAAAAAAAATAAATAAATAAATAAAGACAAAATAAAACTTAAAAGACAAAATGACTTAAGAGAATTATCATCCAATCGCAATGTAGGGACTTTATTTGGATACTCAAATGTAAGGAAGCAAAACCATTTATAAAACAATGGAGAAATATGAACATTGGATATTTGATTATACTGTGATATTATTATCAATTTTGTTATTGGTATGATAATGGAATTTGGGATGCTTTCATAGCTTTTTTAAAGAGCTACCTAATAAAATACAGATGAAATGATCTCTGGGATTTGTTTCACATTGATTTGAGGGTGGGGAGAAGTGAGGTCAGATGAAACAATACTGTCTATGAATCAGTAAATTTGAAGCTGAGCAATTAGTACATGGGAAGAGTTTCATTGTACTATTCTATTTTATATATGTTTGAAATTTTTAATGAAAAAACATTTTAGAAAAGGAATTTAAGTTTCAGAGTTGGTGAATGGATAGATTAAGGTGAATGACTGCATATGGGAGGGGAAGAAGAAAGAGGAGTCCATGATGACTCCTTCAGCTTGAGCAACATGGAAGATGGTAGTGCCATTTACTGAGATGGAGAAGCGTGGATTAGACCAATTTATGTGTGTGTATGTGTGTGTGCGCGTTTAGAGACTGAGGTCAGTTTTAGATATCCTGAGTTTGAAATATCTGTGAATAGCCAGGGAGACATGTCTAAGAAGTAAGATATACATGGGCTTGGAGCTTGGAAGAGAGATTTGGGTTGAAACACAGAATTGTACATGGATGAGTTTGCACAGAGAAAGGGGCCTTGGAAAAAGCCCTGAGGAGCACCTACCTTAAAGATCTGTGCAGAGAGGAAGTAGGGCCCAAACTTATATAGATACAAAGGAAAATGGACAAAGACTCTGCCTTTGGGGATCTCACACTTTAACCAAGGATACACATTCAATTAAATTCTATAGGCCTGGTATTGGCCCAGATACTGTGGTGAAGAAAAAATTTTGAACATATTCATAGGCCGCTTTGCATGTCTCTCCAAGTACTCTCTGAGCATTCATTAGTTTTTCTGTCTCACAAGACTGTAAATGATTCCAGTGCAGGGAGTCAGAGAAGAGCTTTCATCTTTGGGAATGAGTGGAATTTATCACATTTTTAGGACATGATCCTTCCCTGAAATACCTAGGACTAGCCTTTTAGAAGGGTGATGCATGCAAACTAGGCACTGATAGAGTCTGTAAAGTAAGCAGGCAATCTTGGAAACCAGGTGGAAGGCCGGGGACAGGTTACTGCCCCAGTCTACAGGTGTGCTCTCTAATTTGGCCCAAATCAAGTTTTCAGAGAGAGAGGTGTTCTCACCAGGAGCTTCTGTGTACCTGATTTTCACTCCACAGCTATACCAAGGAACTTTTCCATCCCTAGCCTGGGTTCCAGAGATTAGGCCAAGTTTAGGGAGAGACACTGGCAACCCTGAGTTTTCTTAGACCATCACCACTTTGTCATTACACACTGTGCACAAAGCCAAGATTCAATAAACGTTCACTGAATTAATAAATTCAATCAACAGATTTAACTAATCAGGCCAGTCTAAAGGGAAGAGGGAAATCTATTTTTGCCTCTGTTTTTGCAAGGTTTTTCCTTCTGAATTCAGTAAATTGTCCATTTACAGATAAAAGTCCGAATGTCATTAGTACTATCATCAAGTGTAAAGGACATCAGGAAATGCACCTGTGTGCTTTTCTTATGGCTTTGTTTTCTCACCTTGTCCTACTTTTGTCAAGGCATTTTGTCCATTTTTTCCATGCTGTACAAATCTCTTTGCACAGAGATCTCTCTATATTCCTAGAGCCTAGCACTGTGCCTATTACATTAATAGGTAGATGTATTTAGTCCATGATCTCCAGAGAAACAGAACAAAGAGGATTTATTTGTGTGTGTATGAGTGTGTACACATGTACGTGTGTATGTACAGTCATGTGTTGCTTAATTATGGGGATGTGTCTGGAGAAATGCATCATTAGATGATTTCATTATTGTGCAGACATTGTAGAGTGCACTTACACAAACCTAGATGGTATAGCCTACTATATATCTAGGCATTATGGTCTAGCCTATTGCTCCTAAGGCTACAAACCTGTACAGCATGTTACTGTGCTATATACTATAGGCAACTGTAACACAATGGTAAATAATTGTGTATTCAAATATATCTGAACATAGAAAAGGTACAGTAAAAATACAGTACTATAATATTGTGGAACCACTGTTGTATATGTGGTCCGTTGTTGACCAAAACATCCTTATGTGGCATATGACCATATTTATTTTAAGGAATTAATCCACATGATCATGGAGGCTAGCAAGTCCGCAGAATACACAGCGCAGGCTGGCAGGGTGGAGACTCAGGGAAGAGTTGATGGTGCAGACTGGAGTCCAAAGGCAGTCTGGAAGCAGAATTTCTTCTTCATTCGGGGACCTTAGTCTTTTTCTCTTGAGGCCTTTAACTGACTGTATGAGGCCCACCCCACACTATGGAGAGTAATCTGCATTAATCAAAGTCTACTGATATAAAAGTTCATCACATCTAAAAAATATCTTTACAATAACATCTAGACTGCTGTTTGACCAAACATTTGGTCTCCATAGCCTTACCAAATGTACATGTATGCATAAAACTACCCACCACGGGGGTTGATACCTGTTTATAAGCTAGAACTGAAATCACCTGTGCACTGTCTATATTTGCATATCTACTTCTGAAGATCAAGGAGGGAATATAGTAGGCACACAGACATTGAGGAACACAGGGTCACTATTGGCTTATTTCTAACTATACAAAACTGTTTTTCTATAAAGTCTGTGAAACATGAAATGGAAGTAATCAAGATATGGATGGAATTTGTTTTCAGAGTCTCTCCAATCATTTAATCATTTTTACTGATAAACCATTACATTATTCATCCATTCATAGGCAATAAAGTAACATGAGATAGTATTCCTGGAAATGGTTTCTAGTCCCTGCTTTATTATTAACTAGCTGAGTGAGCTTGGGCAACTCACTTTACCTTTCTTGGTTTCTGCTTCACCAACAGCAAAAGAAAATTTCAGAAATACTTTAAGGCAAGTGTGGTATAGTAAATTGAAGTCTTCAGGAAGATCTGGGTTCAAATCTTGCTTCTGACACTTACTAGTTCTGGGTAAGTTACTCTGAGCCCTAGTTTCTACAGCTCTAAAATGGGAACGAGGATACTTACTTCACAACAGCGTTGTTATGATGATCAAATAAGATAAGTTGAGTGTCTATGAATGTTAACTGATGTTGAGTACCACGGCTGTTAACTTTTACTGCCACTTTCCCTTTCAGCTCAAATACTATTTAATATATGATTCTGTTTCATGCAGATGGAAAGTTAATCCTTCTTAGAAAAATATAACTTCCAACAGAGACTAATCATGAGCAGGAAACTCAAAAGATACATTTGAGATTTCAGAGTCTTGAGCCACTTTTGTTATGGTGGAATTTCAATTCATTTGGAAAGAATATTTATGACCACTTGATATTCTTTCAGGTCTAGCTGAAGCTCTTGGCTCTTTAACTCCCATGGGCCACTTTTATGGCTTGCAGTGTGTGGAAAAGCAAGGAAGGTCAAAGTCACAGGTATCTCTGTAGCACCAGACAGAGGACTGAGTGCTTGCTATGTGCCTAGCACTAATGCTTGAATTATTCCATTTAATATTCACAAAAAATCAATAAGGGTAGGTACTATTATTCATATTTCATGTTAATGGATGAGGAAACCGATGCTCAGAGGGATGAGGTAACTTGTCCAAGATTACACAGCTAATAAAAACTGAATTGGAATTTACTCCCATGTCTGTTTTGATTCAGAACATATTCTATTAACTACTACATTGTGTTGCGTCTTCTTAGAAAGTGTCAACTTTATAAAAGACATGCAGGCTTTTGAAAATTTAAAAGAAACTTTTTCACTAGAGTAATTAGTGTGTACACTTTATGTGTGTATGCATACGTATATATGTGTAAATATATATACACACACATATATATGCACAATTCAAATAATTTAAAATTGGGGGCTTAAGAAACAAGAGTAGGTCATTGTTCCAAAAAATTCAGAGTACTTCCTGAGCTCTATAAGGGGGGAGCAGGGATAAGTAGCAAAATAAATAAGAGGGCTGTGCCTCTACTTATCTGTGATGTCTGACTATATATCACATTTTGAATGAGAATTACATAGGATAGCTTAGCAACTACCATATATCAAGTGCTTACTATGTGTCAAGCACCGTGCTGGGTCTTTATAAGCATTATGCCATGTAATCCCCAGAACAACCCTATTCAGCAGATGAGAAAACTGAGGCTGAGAGGTTACATCATTTGCTCAAGGTCAGCCAACCAGTAAGTAACAAAGCCAGAATTCAACTCAAACTGCAAAGCCCTTGCTTTTAACCAATATGCTAGATTTCCATTAAAAGCATGGAAGTTCCTCAATTAATCAAACATAGAATTACCATATGACCCTGCAATTCCACTGCTAGATATATAGCAAAAATAATTGAAAATAAGTATTCAAACGAAAACTGGCATGCCAATGTTCATTGCAGCTCTATTCACAATAGCCAAAAGTTGGAAACAAGCCACCTATCAACAGATGAATGAATAAACAAATGTGGTATATCTATACAATGGAATATTATTCAGCCATAAAAGGAATGAAATTCTAATATATACTACAACAGGGATGAATCTTGAAAATCTTTAATTATGCTAAATTAAAGCAGCCAGACACAAAAGGCCACACGATCTATGATTTCATTTATATGAAATATTCAGAATGAGTAAATCCATAGAGACAAAAGGAGATTAGTGGTTGCCAGGGGCTGGGAGAAGGGGTAACGGGGAGTGATTGTTTAATGGGTATGGGGGGAGGTTTCCATTTAGAGTGGTAAAAATGTTCTGGAATTAAATAGTAGTGATGGTTGCACAACACTGTAAACATACTTAATGCCACTAAACTGTACTTTTAAAAATGGTTAAAATGGTAAATTTTATATTATGTATATTTTACCACAATAAAAATCAACCAATTAATTAGTGATCCCTGATTTTTCATATGCCTAAGCATAAAGCATTTATGTGTGTTCCCTCTCTGCTGGCCCATTAAACACTCTGGGCTCATTTTCCCCTCTTTGCCCTAACTCCTACCATCCTTTCCTCGTTCCTCCTTGGACTTGGAATCTCCTCCCCCTTCCCTACCAATTCAAATTTTATCCATCCTTCACCGTCCAGCTCGTCCATGAAGACACTTCTGCCTCTCTAATCAAGAAACCCAGAATGACCTAGGTAGGCCCACTTTATTTTTAAATTAACATTAAAAGTTGACATTGCACAACCGTCACTAAAATAACATTTTTTGGTTTTCAGGCCAGAGTCCTTTCTATGAACACCTCAGTGTCTCCCACAGCACTTAAGAGTTGTCACATGAATTGGCATATTATTTTACATGTATTAATATTATATGTATATGTGTTCTGGGAGGGATTCCTGTCAGCCTTATTTCTTTGATAAGAAATTCACTCCTGATAATTCCTGTTTCTTACATTTCTTTGAATCACCTACCATGTGCTGGCACATAATAGATGCCCAATAAATACTTATGATGAATGTCCTACAAATTTCCACAATGGGCCTCAAAAACATTGCTGTCATGTGAATCAGGACAGTATAACCCATCACTCCATCAGAAAGGAAACATCTGTTTACTCTACTGTATTTTCAGTTTCTAACAAATTAAAATCAGATGAGCTCTTGCTAGTGAAGCAAGAAACAGACAGACACCTTCCAAGAAGAGGCAAGAGCATATGTTCTGAATCAAAACAGACATGGGAGTAAATTCCAATTTAGTGTTTACTAGCTGGGTAATCTTCAGCAAGTTTCTTCACCCCTCTGAGCCTCTGTTTCCTCACCTATAAACATGGGGATATGAATAATAGTACATGTCCTTATTGATTTTTGTGAATATTAAATGAGGTAATGAAAGCATTAGTGCTAGGCACATAACAAGCACTCGATATATGTCAGTATTTATGACTATCAACTGCTTTCCCAAACCTCCTTCCTAAGAAAACAGTTTATTCACAGATCAGGACTTCGGGAAGCATTCAGCCTAGTTGTCTATGGTATGAATGGTAGGTTCAACCACTGGGCCCTAAATGGTGGTAGCAGGACACAAAGATATACATTATGAGGCTCAATAATCAATTTCAGGAAAATGTAAGCTGATGCTGCAATACTGTACTTATGACCTAATAAGTCCAATTAGCTGTGCCAGCCAGATTCCTTTTGGAATAACTTCAGCATTCCTAACCCTGAGAACAAAAGTGGGACTTGAAAGAAGGGCTAGTTTGCATCCTGGCAGATGAACAAGGGATCTGCTGGTGGCTTTCCAGCTGATAATAGAGAAATCAGTGGATGGGAATGAGATGGCATTCCCAGTGTTTAACCATAGGAATAAGCCTTTTAATTCCCTAAGCCCTGTAGATCTCTTGGACACATGGTTATTCATCAATTTTCTTCAAACATCTGATTGCCCATGCATGCCAAGACAGCTGCCCACATTTCAGTAGACTGTCTCATGCCTGGGCACAGGGATTTGAGGCTAAAGAGTGAAGTTACATGAAGTGGAAAGAAGTAGGGAAGTCAGAGCAAAAAATGGCCTTGGGAATAAAAAGCTGTAATCTTTGTAAAGAATTAGTAATGCACACACATAGTTCTCTCAGACTGGTGGTCTGCTCAGGCCTCCAAACCTGTTAGTATTGCTGGAGGGTACAGAAAGGCATTGGGAGAGATTTCTGGGATTGCAAACCCACTGTTGGTAGACAGTTGGTTGCTCTCATAATGCACAATCTCCACTTGAAGGATTACTTTCCTAAGGTCAGATAGAATGGTTTGTTTGCCCCTTTGGGTGATCTGTCTCTAGCCCTTCTGTTATATGCTGTGATTCTCAAAAGCCATAGTTAAAAATGAGATTGCACTATTGTAAACAAGCACATAAGCAGAATTTTGTCTGGTCTGGCCATAGAATTGGCTATACCTTTATTTGTTTCAAAGATAGACACTAATATGATTATTGAGTTTTGAAAATAACAATTGAAAGTTTAGATGAGTTTAGACTATCTATAGTACGTAAAAGGATGAGGGTGGGCAGGAGAGGGATGAGGGTGGGCAGGAGAGATAGGATTTTTATTGTCAAGGTGAACTTTACAAGATATGAGAGACTGGCATAGGATAGCCTGCTGTACTCATGCACTTTAAAATAGCTGCCTCTGTTTGTTCATACCCAAATTCCCCTGTGGCGACATACCTGCCCTCTCCCCACCAAAAGATGTTGGGAACAAGATTTTCAAATCAGTATCTCTGACTCTAGGAGTTAATCAGGTTAAGGGGAGAAGAGCTGGAGAGGCTTTGACAAAAACCTTTGTAGTAGCTCAGAAAGGTGGGCAAGAGCTCTCTGTACTTTCTGATGAAGTCAGACCAGCAGCTTCTGAATCACATACCACAATCCTGCTGTTTTTCTAATTTATAGAAAGAACTCTACAATTAACTCAAAAGAGATATTAAGAACTCTATAATGTCCCTTCTATTGTATTCTATTTTTGGCTGACCCTTGCCCTTTTCATCCCTTTTTCCTTTTTGATCTACTCTTCAATACCACACTTGCTTTCTCCTGGTCTCTTACTCTTCTGAGAGTAATTACCCTCAGAAATTCAGTTCCTAGCACCCCGGTTCAGGCCCCACCCTCACCCTTCCAAATTCTGATAGCTACTTATAGTGGGAGCCAAATCCTATTCTTCATATACTTATGGATAACTTTCTCTTAACCACAGCTTTTAATATAAGTAGACAGGCCTACCTTCTTGTGGGTGATGGCAATATACTTAGGAAATGAACAGATTTTGATCTCAAGAATGAAAGTTTACCCAGCCCTCAAAGCTCAGAGCTTCAGATACCTTCACATTATTCACAGCCTCTGTCCTGAATTGCTCTGTCTGACCTGCCTTGCACTCCACCTCTCGGGCTCCTTTTAATCTTTTTGGCTTCTGACCTCATGACTCATTTTCCCCACTCACAGTCTTGCCTTGGATCTGATTCTTGCTACAGCTTCTCTGTTTTTGAGCTATCTGATTTCCCCCACAAAAATGATTCCAGCTCTTCCTCTTGCTGCAGTTGACTGCCCTGGATAAACACCTTACTCAATTCTCCTCCAAACTCATGCACAGGACCCTGGTACTCTGCTCATATCATCCCCTCCAAACTCATATAGCTCTATTCCTCAAACTCATTTAACACTTACCATATATAGACTTGTAATGCAATATTGTCACATTCATTCATTTATTCATTCCACAGATACTAAGTGCTTCTTGTGTTCATAGTATACTGAGAATATACAAATAAAGTTATTCTCCAGGGCAGCATTGGAGAGTTCATCAGAACTTTCTGTGATGAAAATGCTCTGTATCCGTGCTTTTCAATTTGGTAGCCACTAGCTAAGCACTTGAAATGTGGCTAGTTCAACTGAGGAGCTGAAATTTAAATTTTATTTAATTTTCATTAAAATTAAAATTTAAATATGCACACGTGGTTAATGGCTAGGAATGGACTTGCATGGTTGAAAAATATGTGCATTTTCAACTTTACCAGATACTGCCAAATGTTTTCCAAAATGGTTGTCTGTGTTACCCCCAAAATGGAAAAATAAATTAAATATCTAATAAGAAATGAAAAGATCAACAAATTATGATTATAGGCATATAATGGACTACTACATAACAGTTAAAATGATAGAAACAGAAATATAATACGGATAAACTTTAAGACATAATGTTGAATGAAAATAGCAACCTATAGAATGATGTGTTGTTTCATATCATTTATATAAGGTTTAAAAACATGTAAAACAATACTCTATATTTTTGAGGAATCTAGTAAAAGTATATGACATGCATAGAAATGACAAATATCTGAAATAGTTCATTAAAAAATAAAGTTCTTTGTCTTTCAGGAACTAATAATCTACCAGCAGGGGCGATGGACAGGAAGGCAGGTCAACCTTGTATATTCACACAAATAATTGTACTTTATCAAGGCCATGAGAAGAATAAATGTTTTAGAGGGAAAAAAAGCTTATAGAGGAAGAACTCTCATATTTACATTTGCATATTTAGAAGAGTTTTTGACAATTTAATGATCAAGGCTTGGCTTATGTGCAGTGTTTCAGATGGAATGGCCAACAATAGTTGCTGTGTCCTAGGGTTTGTAAGGCTCACTGAGAGTCATGAGACAAGGGATGTATCTGAGTTCTCTTCCATTGGACCTGCCTAAACACCCATTGATCTGTGTCTTATTCACCCTGGTATGCAACAGTGTCTTACAGGTAAACAAGTTGTTCTCTCTACTTTGAAATTACCACATTCTCCATCCTACCTCTAAAGTTTCTAATTTGAGATTCAGCTCTAATGTCACCTCTTCTGTAAAGCCTTTACTAACTCCCCAAGACAAAATTAATCACTCCTACCACTGAATAATATTTCTTCCACCTGAAAAAATGGCAGTGACTCTTGGGTCAGAAATGCATTTCACCCTTCTACTTAAGAGTTGTACTAGATTATATAAAGAATCCCAGAGGACCCAGCAATGCAGCCATCAAACTCTGGGAATTTGATGAATAAAATTAAAACACATTAGAATAAGACCAGAGATGCAATGTCACCTTATTATAAAAGAGACAGCAGAGGTTCCAGGCTGAGAGTCAGTCCAGACAGTAACCCAATCAATGTTATCATATCCAAAGAAAGAGAGAGTCCATTGGGAGGAAGAATGTCGGTAGGAAATATTGAAAGTTGGGATTTTCAAAAGGAAATCTTTGCCAAAACAGTACTGCCAAGGCTAGGAAGAACCTCTGGCTCTAGAAATCTACTTTCCATTCACTGAGGTCAGCACATTCCCATCCTGAAGATGGATGGATCAGCCCATTGGAGTTGGCTGCCAGAGATAAGATTATATAACCAACTTCTCTTGCAGTGGTGCCATACACATCAAGCAATCTTCCTGTTCTCTTTTGCTTCCCACATGGATATTCCTATAGGCAGAAGACTTGCTCATGTGATAATCTGGTTCTTAGCAGTCATTTTTGCTTATGCTAAGTCAATAAATTAGTATTCTAGTCTAGGTGTCCACCTCTTGTGACCTTGGCTAGTGTAGGCCTGTCCTAAAAAAATGATATACTCCCTACTACCCCTGGTATGACAAAATTATAATAAATTCCCAAGTGGTCCAACCTTAGGGCTGGACTCAGAAATGTCAGAAACTACGTAAGGTGACACCCAAAGGGCCAAGTAACCTTCCCCTGAAAACACTCCTAAGTTATCACCCCTTTTGAACCAAAAATACACTGTGCTCAATGAGTGGGGACAACAATGGCACATTCTACAGATAATTTTAAGTAGAAATCTTGCTGCACAGGTGTGTCTTGCATCCATATTTGGAAACAAAGTTTTCAAGGGCAGGCATCTTCTGCTAAATTATTTGGCCCTGCAATAGAGCAGAGCATAGTACTTGGCTAGGTAGCTACCCAATGAATATTTATTGAATGAAACTTTGACTCTACATGTCTTCTAAATGGTGGAATTATAGAGTTGCATGGGGCTAGTTTAAGGGTAAGAAAAGAGATTTTGTTCATTTATTCAAACGTGTTTGAGAGTGCCTGATATGTGTTTGACATTGTTTTATATGCACCAGGAATATAGTGGGAAACAAGAGAGACATGACTCTTGGCCTCATGGAACTTACATGACTCACAGAGTTGTTCCAAGTGACCAGCATATAGAAAGGTACTAAGCAGTATTTTTTTTTTGTATGTAGATGGGCAGTTAGGTTTTTATCAATCTAAAAATCTAGAGATTGCAATAAATACTATGAAGAAAAAGAAAAGAGTACTATGAGAAAGATTAATGGGAAAGCCTAAATTAGATGAGTATTCAGGGATGGTCAGCCTCCCAAAGTAATGTTATATAAACTAATAACTGAAGTAATAGCCACAGAAACAAATGGGAAGAAGAGCATTATAGACAAAGGAAATAAGCAATATGCAGATCCTGAGTTGGGAAAGAGTTTGGTACAGTTGAGGGAAAAAAGTGTAATTAGAATATAATAAGCAAGGGAAAGGATAGGCCAAGTTGAGGCTAGAGATGGAAGCAGAGCCAGACAACACAGAATTTTGTGGGTTATCCTGAGAATTGTGGAAGGCAAGTGAAGCAGTGGCACTGACTTGAGCAGATCTGCATTTTGAAAAGCTCATTTTAACTACCCTGTAGAGAATACACTAGAAGAGGACCATGGATACAGGGAGATCATTAGGAGGCTGCTGTAGTACTTCAAGATGATGTAGGTAGCAATGATGGTGGCCTGGAACAATGAGCAGAGACAGAGAGACGAGGACAGATTAGAGAAATGTAATATGAGATTTAAAAAACAACTACAGGATTTGCTGAAGAATTGGATAATGGTGGGGGGGTGAGGGAGAGGAAGGAATCAAGGATGATGTGTAGGTTTCTCCTTGAGCAATTGGATGGATGGTAGAACCATTAATTAAGATGGTAAACAATAGAGAAGGATTAGGTTGGTTTTGTGGGGAGGGTAAGGGGGGACAACTTTTGTTGAGTTTGAGATACTTCTGAAACATCCAAGAGTCGTCATCAAGTAGACAGCTTGACTGTGATAATCAAATTGGTCTCTCTCCATCTCTTCTTGTCCTCCTACAGCAGTCATTCTTTTAAAACCTAAGTTGATAATGTCTGTCCTCTGCCCAAAATCCTCCAAAAGCTCTACCCATTTTACTCAGAATAAAAGCTAAAATTCTTAAAATGGCCTACAAGACTCTACATGATCTGACCACTCCACTTTTTTTATTATTTTTTATTTATTTTTAATTCAGGATATTATGGGGGTACAAACATTTTGGTTACATGAAATGCATTTGCTTCGCTCAAGCCAGGGCCACAAGAGTGTTCTTCCCCCATACAGTGCACCCCGTCTCCATAACCTGATCTACAGCTCTACTTCTCATTAACTTTATTCTAGCCACACTGGCCTCTTTGTTAAAACATACCAAACTCCCATTGCAGGGCCTTTGCACTAGCTGTTCCTTCTGCTTGGGACATTCTTCCTCTAAATAAACACAAGGCTAATTTTCTCATTTCCTTTAAGTCTTGGCTCAGATTTCATCTTCTCAAGGAAGCCTATCTAGACCACCCTATTTAATATTGCAACCCACTTCTTAGCACTTTCAAAACTCCCTTACCCAGCTCTTCCTTTTCTTTTTACCATAGCATCTATGGCTTTCTAGCATACTCTATAACTTACTTATAAATATGTATTGCTTGTTTCTTCCCTTAACATAAGTGAAACAAAAGTTGCTGTCTGTTTTGTTTAGTGATGGAACCAAAGTACCTAGAACAGTGATTGGCATGCAGCAGGCACTCAATAAATATTTATTGAATGAATGAATGCAAAAGTGGGTCTGGAACTCAAAGCAAAGGTCTGGGCTAGAGATGTAAATGTTGAAGTCATTAGCATATACGGGACCACTAACCCTGGGAATGCTTAAGATTGACTAGGATACAAAGAAAAGAGAAGAGGGCCTAGGGTCAAGCCCTTGGGGACTCTAACATTTAGAGGTCAGAAGAAGCTAAGTCATTAAAGTCGAGTAGGAAGGAACATCCAGAGAGGCAGGAAGAGAGCAGACATCTTTGTTGAGTGCCAGTGAGGGGTCCTATATAATAAGAGGGACAAGAAGTTACTATCGGATTTAGGAATAATTTATTCAGTGGCAGTGTAGGCTCCTCATCTCTTGCCTACATCTTTGCAGTTGCTCTGCAGTAACACCCTGGCCTCTAACTCTCCCTTTTCCTTTATAACCTATATACCAAAACCTGATTATTATTCGTACAAACAAGTTGTTCAATATTTACTGAGAGATAGCATGAAAATAACAAAAATTGTAATCAGAAGAATTGCCAACTAACAGCAGTATGTTCCTGGGCAAGATAAATAACCTCACTGCACCTCAGCTTATCCATCTAGAAAATGGGGACAAAAATAACTGCTCTGTTTTACGAGATTAGTGTGAAGATCAAATGCAATGATGAATGTGTAACATCTGGGTACTGCTCCTCCAGCAGCCGCCCCCAAATCTTGGAGGTAGGCAGGAAATATATATTACCTTTCCACCACTGCAGGCCACGTGGTCTGGTGCAAGAGTGGAGGTTTAGATGGGGTGAGGTTATGGAACTCAGGTTGAGATCAGATCCACTCTGCTTTCATAGGCCACACAGTGATTTGTGGCTGCCCTCAGCTTTGCACATGCTGCCTACCTTACTCTCATGTTAAGACTGATGGGTTGCTGACCCTCACCAATTTCTCCAGAGAAAGGGGAGCTAATTCTCCCTTTCTGGTAGTTCTTTCTTTTCTTCTCTTCCCTCACTCAGAGTGTCATAGCCTTCTCTGGGGACTGCTTTTCTCCACCCTCTATAAATTTTGGCCTTGGGTTTTCAATTTATGCTAATACTAGACTTAACATACATGATAAGACTTTGGAAAAGTCAGATTTAAAGGAATTATTATTGGCTGCTTATTAGAAGCATGGTACTCTGCTGCTTGCTGTCTTAGATGACCAAGATTCACTTGCCCACAAGAAGTGTACATCTCATAGGAGCAGAAATTATACATATTCATGAAACAAATATTTACTGAATATCTATTATGTACCAGGCATTGGTATAGGCTTTGGAGATCTGTCAGTGAACAAAACAAAGATCCCTGCCCTCATGTAGTTTACATTCTGTTGAGAATACAATTAACTATAATACACATATCAGAATATAGAATAATGTGTTAATTGCTGTAAGTAAGAAACAAGAAGAATTTTGTGTGTACAGATTTAGCAGTGACTGAAGAAATGGCAGCATGGTGCAAGGGGACAAGCATAAGTTTTGGAGTTGACCTGGATCCAAGATTCCTTATGTTACTTTGTTAGCCATGTGCCTTGGATAAGTGACTTAACTTTGCTGAGCCTAATCTTTAAAATGAGGATAAATGACACATATCTTACAGGGTTTGGTGAAAATATGTGATAAATCATGCAGAGCAGGCCTAGAACATTTAGTTCCTTTGTCATTCTATACAACTCTACCCCATACGATTCTTTTAGGATCTTCAGATTTCTGAACAGAGGGTCTGAAAAATAAGCAAAATATTTAACATCTCTAAATATCAGTTTCTTTATCTGTAAACTGGGGATTAGGATAATTACTTCCCAGGGTTGAGAGTTAAATGAAATGTATAAAAAGCTTCTAGCATAGCACTTGGCTCAGAGAAGTGATCAATAAATGGTCATTGGCTTCATTTGTTCTTCTTTCTGCCTTGTTCAGGTCACCTACATAGACTCATATCCAGTGTCCAAAAGTGACTGAAAACTCAGCTATCAGGTATTTGTTGATAAAATCTACTTGGCAGGGACATTGTGAGGATTTAAGATGTGGCACTCATGTGCCTGGCCCCATGTCCACACATAAAAAATGCTCATATTCTCCATCCCCAAGAAGTCTAATTGAAAAATTATCCAGGCCCAGGAATCCACAATGAATGACCCAGAAGGATTGGTTATACTCCACCAAAAACCACCCGAGGCTCGCTTTTCTGAGCAAGCAAAAGAGCAGAATGGAAGAAGCAAAATTAAAGTGGTCTAGGAGAGGGGTAAGAAGTACCCAATACGTAGAAGTTGGGAACTTAGGGTAATCTAACTTTTTATATATATATAAATATTAAAATATGGCTGTTAATTTCTACAGTTGTGATAATATATTGAAGTTATGTAAAAACAACACTCCTTACCATTTAGAAAAACACACTGAAATAATTATGACTGATATTTTAAAAACTTATTGGATATTTTTATTTAAATTGCATTAAACTTTTAAATTTAGGAATATGAATACTTCAGCAGTAACCTGGTTTTCTAGCAAAACATGCATGACCTAATTGATACATCACAAGCACATAAGTTTATTTACAAAGTTATACTCTAGCCAAGGTCATTTGCCAATTCTTACCCTATTCCAATCCAAACACACACTACTAATTCAATTCCTCAAGACTTATTGAGCATCTACTATATATATGTACAAAAGCTGGAGATTCATATTGTACCCTTAAGCTACAAGGTACACTCGATTCAATTTAACAAACATCTGCTACGCACAAGCCACTAAAACATGGTTTCTGCCTTCATATCATCTAAATCAAGGGAATAGCACTGTGGCAAGATCTGGGATGTATAGACAAAAATCTAGGGCAGATAAAAATTGAGATTCTCAAGGTCTATTTTTGGTTAGATGGAATGTTTAATTACAGAACAAAAGTTACTGCTTATAAAACAGCTCCTCTTTCAAGAAAAAAAAATATCAAAACAAACATTACTAAACAAGAATAAATATCCCCAGCCATAGATGCGTATAAGTTTGGAATTAGAGATGAAAAGAATTTGTAGATTGGAAGGGACCTTGTTTGAGATTTGATTTTGCTGATAAATTAACTCTTGGTTGAAATGGAAAACAGAACATTCATTACTCAGACACTCAATAAATGTTTAGAGTGACTGAGGCACCAAAAAGACTGCAGTAAAATTTTGGTTTTATCCTTCCATTCCAAATTAGGCTGAAGATGAAGATAATTCGCCAGTTATTTCAGGGTACAAAGGAAAAAAGCCAAAAGAGGCAGGGAAAAGAGATGGGGGGAAAGGGGGAGTACTGGGGGGACTTAAGTTGCCTGCCATTTAAACACATCTAGCCATTAACCAAAGGTGACCCAATCAAGCAGCATGGAAGAGCAACAATAGTGAAATTGATTACACTACCTTAACTGTCTATTATCAAACGGTAGTGATAAAATAGGACTGCTTGATTTTTGTTTTCTTTTTCATGAATGTTCTGTCTATAAAGATAGGCTTTACTGATTGTAGTTAGTATGTACTGTATCCATTTTATCAACCCCTAGAATAAAATCACCTCCATTCCAAAAAGCAATGTTTCTTGCAGGCTCAGATCTGCATTAAAAATTCCAGGACAGGACTCCATGTCTAACGTTAGCCTCTCGAAACACCTAAAATACGAGTTTCCACTGAGAATGTACTTAAAGTCAGAAGTTGCATCTGCCTTTCACTTCAAGGAAGCAAACCAAAGCTTTTAAAAATCCTTCATATCGTAAGGTAGTGATCCCAGCCAAAGAACAAAGCAACCCAGGATCTCTCTCCCGGCCACCAAGAATAAACAAGAAAGAGGGAACAGCTTTACAAACAAAACAAAAACCAACTATCCTCCCCTTTTGCTTTCTTCATCCTACTTGGCAGAATCTCAGAGTTTTTGAGAAGATTTTGGAACATAAAAGATATGTGCTTAAGATAAAACTTGAATTCTGCTGAGGCTCAGCACTAAGGCCCTTGCAGAAGGCATTTTTTGATGTTTCAAAAAGATACTTTTAACTTTTCTTGAGCAATTTAAGTCACACATTAGAAACCATATTATCAACAATTCATTTCCAATGATTGATTATGAGAAATAATGCTTTAAGTTAATACAGCATTCTATGATCAACCATCATTTGTTTCTGATTCAAGATCCTTTGATTTCAAATTGACAAATTTATTTGCAACTAGGCTTTTTGGGGTTTAAAAAGCTGCCTCATAAATCGTGTTCCTATGTAAAAACCATATCCATTTTCCTCCATCAAGAGCAATGAGACCTTTACAGGAAAAAATTCAGGCATAAATGCAAGCATTTGAGTGGATATGATTTGTATGATTTGTATTTCCATTTTACATAGAAATTAACTGCAAACTGGGCCTGGTACCCAGAACACTAACCATTGGGGGAGGGGGGTGAATGTGTCTATATTACTAACAGGCCCCAGTCTGGATTAAGTGTCTAAACTAAGCTGAACCAAGTCTAAACTAAGCTGGAATATATCATAGACATATAGGGTAAAGACCTGTTCCTAACTATTGCCCTCTCAATGTAGGGTTTTGTTTACCTAGCTTTGAACCCTCCAAGCAAACAAAAGTTGCCCTACTTCTTTTTAATCCACACTTACTAAAACCTCAAGTACTATGTTCCCTTCCTTATCTCCCCCATCCCATAAGACTTCATTAACCAAACAAATCTGTTTTCAGATGATTTTTAGTATGTAATAATGAAAAGTGGATTTTACCATTTATCATCCACAAATGGACCAAAATTACCCAAACAGTTGAAAGTCGGCATAATTTCAGTTTATCTAAATAAAACACATGTAGTCATCTTCTGGAACAGACAGAAGGGCATGAGTTATAGCACCATCTGGAATTGTGGACAAGGCAGATACATGTTGAAGCCTAAATTAATAAAAGCTGAGCAACAGCTAACAGCCCAAGCATAGCAGATCAGCACTAACGAGATTAACTCTTAGACTACCATGGCATGTTTACTCAACCTGATTACAAGGCCAGGTGTGAGCTTTTTCCCCTGCCCCTTATGCAGATTGCACACATTAAATGGAGAGGGATACAGGCTGGGGCAAGGTGACATTTGGCAAATACAGGTGGGACCAATGCAAATTTTGTGGATTGGTGATTATTTCCTGGGTCAAGAGATTTAGGAGAAATCCATTAGCATGGTGTTAATTTTTATCATCTTTGTCACAGATGTGGATGGAGCATCTGCCTAAAATCAAGTGGTTCTCAACTCTGGCTGTACTTCAAAATCACTTGGGGAGCTTTGAAAAATCCAATTGCCCAGGCTCCATCCCAGATAAAATTAAATCAGAATTTCTGAAGGTGGGCTTAAGCATCCATATTTTTTAAAGCTCCTCAGACAATTTCAATGTGTAGCCAAGGTTGAAAAGCACAGTTCTAAATGTTGTGATTCACAAGAATTCAAAGCAACATAATAGGGGAAACCAGGGATCCCCCCACCATGGCACCTACATTTACCTGGAGGATCACTACCTTAAAACTGGGGCCAATGGCCAACACTTAATGAGAATTGAGTTTACCTTGTGCTGAGCACTGTGTGTGAAGTGCTTCATGTGTTGGGTCTCATTCGATCCTCCCAACATCCGTATAGAGGATCTATGGTTGTTATTACCTTTTTACTGAGGAAGAAACTGAGGCAAGGACAGGTCAAATGATTTTCCTAAAAGCACACAACTAGTACTGTTAACTCCTCTGAAACAAACAAAAAATTCACTTTCATAAACTACCCATAAGCCTAGGTTCTCTTTTGTTACATTGTTTTCCCAACCAAAAGATTTCTTCTCTCTGGAGGGAGCCTGACAGTCTACCCATACCAATAAATAATGTGCTGTAACAAATAAATCAGCATAAATCCACCAAATATCACCCATTTATATATACAGTTAGTCCTCATTAACGTCATCGATAGGTTCTTGGAAACTGTGACTTTAAGCAAACCATATAAGGAAACCAATTCTCCCCTAGGCTAATTGATATAAACAAGAGTTAAGTTCTTGGGGCATATTTCTGGTCACGAAAACATCACCAAACTTCTAAATAAAGACCCCAAATACTTATAATATTAAACACTGAAATAAACATGAGCTATACATATATTTAAGTAAGATTAACAAAAACAAGTTAAGAGAATTATTTACCCATATTTTGGTGGATCAGTGAGTGATGACAGTCCTCCTGACTGTGGGTTAGATCCAGGAATAAACGTGTGCAAAGCGACAATGGGAAAGAGCGCGTCCTTCTGCAAGCCGCTCAAACAGATCGCAAATATGGCGGTTCGCCGGGCGCTTTCCTAGCACATCGTGTACTGTGGTGCATTGGTAGGGTTATCACATACGTTACGAATTTTTGTTTTCCGCACTTGATCTTGGCCAAAAGGCCAAGAAACGATGACGAAGCTTTATTTTCCAATAATTTGTATTCAGGTATTCAGTCATCTTCCACTCCACACATTCCAGTTCAGGGTAGTGAGTGGTGGAGCACCTCCCAGCAGCTCAGGGAAAAGGTGGGAACCGACCCCGGACAGGACGCCATCCCAGGGCAGGGCGCACGCGCGCGCATGCACGCACACACGCGCACGCACGCACGCACACACGCTCATTCACGCTGGGACAACTTAGAAACTTCATGTGCGCAGCTTTGGGATGTGGGAGGAAATCGGAGTTCCTGGAGAAAACCCATGCAGACATGGGGAAAACGTGCAAACTCCACATGAACAGTGGCTCTTGCCAGGTCGCGATTTTTTTTTTCTCATCAACCTTACAACTAAATGACTCCGAATGAAACCACGTTAATCGAGGACCTGCTGTATATGCAGTTTACCACAACTTTAAACAACTCCTAATTAAGAGTTGCATTTCCCAAGACTTTTGGTGGTTATCTGTCTTTGAGCTTTGGCCTTCAAGGAGAAATTGAACTCAGGAAACATGTCAGAAGAGGATCCATCTGTCAAGAAAATCCACATTTGAGACTAACAGCCCAAAGATTCCAGAAGGGTCATTTACTTTACCTTACCATCTGGTAAGTCCGATTGGCCACTATTTTCCAACTTAATAATGAGCATCTACTTTAGAAAGAAACATTAATTTCCCAGAGTCAGTCATCTAGCATTGTTATTATGACTGGTAAATTCTTTTAGGGTATTGTTTCACTAAAATCAAGACTGAGTAGAGGGAATGAACAAATTCCATTTCTAACAGCACCCCACTGGGCTGGACATGTGTGAAGGATGGATGGCCCCAGGATACCAGATCAGACCCTTGTATGGTGAACTGCAGTGAGGCAACCCCAAGCAGGGAGGGCAGAAGAAAATCCATTAAAGCGGCTCTGAAGCCCCACTTCAAACAATGGGGCCGAGCTGCAGGCAGCAGGAAACAAGCAGCAGGCAGGCCAGGCTGGCTACAGCAATAAGGGAGTGCAGGGAGGGGGTTGTTTTCTGAGCTCCAGGATGACCTCGGGTCTCAGAGGCAGAGTCCCAATCAGCCACCATATCGGCACAGCTGCAATTGGAGCTCAAAAACAGTCTTTGTGTGTACAGTGGTCTATGGAGTGGAAAGGGCTGAGACTGTCACCCTTGTCTTTTTCGTCCCATCTGTACTCACAGATAACAATCCCCATTAGTAGTATTATCTTCAAATGCGTGTAGAACATCAGCATAAATATAGCTAACGTACCATTTCTGTGAATATGAATAGAGTGGCAGGACCTGTACTGGGAGGATAATAATCTGTGATAGCTTTTCATTTTGCAAATGGATTTCCTTTATGGTAGAGCTGTTTTTCCAAAAAAAAAAAAAATTCTATCTGCATATAAGAAGAGAAAAAATATGAAAAGTCTGCACACTAACATGTTAGCCATGTTTATCTCTGGATTTTGGAATAACAGGTGATTTTTAAACCTATTTTGTTTGGTTGGATTTTCTAAATTTCCTAAAAGAAATATGTGTTCTTTGGGTCATTTTATAAGTTTTAAAAGGGGTTTTTGTTGTTGAAATTTTAAAAATAAAAACAACTTCTTATGAGCTCTTTAATTTATCCTCAATCTCAACAATATCAATTGAGACAAGAGATTAGCATTTCTAAAGATAGAGCATGACACAATATATTCATGTAGCCTTTGGGGAAAAAAAGGTTCTATAAATAGAAGAGGCCCTTGGCATGGGCTCAATCTCAATAATAGAGCCAGTCTTAAACTCTAAAAGAAGAAGAGTTGGCCAGAATACCAATTTTACTGAATTTCAGAATCCTGGCATATAAGAAACATTCATTTTTTTTACTTGACTATCAGGATCTTACCTTGGAACAATACTCAGGGCTTGGTTTGCCATCCTCTACAAGGATGGAGGCAGTGATATGCTTAGAGCCAGCTCACATGAGCTCAAGACAGTGGATTATGTGCATCTCTTCCCAACTCAGCATCCAGTGCCATCACATGGGAAGCTTGAAATTAGCCTTGGTGGGAATATTTATAGCGTGGAAATTGGCAAATGCTACAGATTAGGGCTTTCCCCTCCTCCCACAGAGAGCTGGTTGTTAAACATGGGAATAGCTAACTTCCCCGCCTATTCAGCAGAGCTGTTGTTTGTTTGATGCTTGAACTAGGGAATGAAAACTTGTATTTGTACTAAAGCAAAACTATATTGTTGTAAAAACTGCACAGGTTGGAGTCAACCCAAGTTTAACTCTTGGCTCTGCCATTAGTGAACTGGGGTATCTCACTCCCCCTCCTTGGCCTTGGATCTTTGATCTCTACTATGGGAGTACTACTCTATGATGTATAAGGTCCCTTGTAGACAGGGACAGCTTATGATTCTGATCTGGACAGGCAGTGTTGTACAGTGGTTAGGAGCTCAGACTTTGGAGAAAAGACAGCTCTTGGTTTATATCTTGGCTGTGCATTTATTAGCATCTTTGTGACCTCAGGCAAGTTACCTAACCTCTCTGAGCTTCCATTCTCTCATCTGTAAAATAATGATAATAATACCTTCATTATAGGACTGTTGTTAGGATTAGATGAGATCATTCTCAGCAATCATAGTAGCAGGCACCAAGAAATGCTTACTATAATTAGTAAGCCTGCTCCCACTTGTCCCTGACACAAAAATACCTTAGAAACATAGGGAAAACTTGATTTGCTGAGATATACTTGAGATGTTGCCTAGGCTCCATTAGATAGATTAATCAACACTGGAAATAGTGGTAGAGCATCCCTTACAACATAAATATAGATAATAAAAGAGGTATGTATAGGGGTCTAACATTTATTTTCCCCTATACTAGGCACCTTATACACTCTTTATCTTGTCTAATGCTCACACTCCCTGGGTCAGCCAGATGCTTTTCTGTTTGTTTTAGTTTTTGTCCTTTTTACGGATGTGGACACTAGAATTCAGAGATATTAGCTAACTTGCTCAAGGATCTAGAATTAATAATTGGCAGAGCCGGAAATCCTCTTTGAAAGAGACTAGCCCAGATACCACTGATGGTATTGGGAGATTATATTTTTTCAGAAAAACAAACATGGAAGAAATTCTGTTGATTCAAGGGTAGGATAGACAAAAAGGAACTCTGGAACAAAAATGCTATCAGATTAAAATATAAAATCTGCAGTAGGTATGGAATAGTGGAGTAGCAGTGGCTAAATCTAATAATTTTCTATAAAAATTAGCCAGAGTCAGGAATAATATTTTGGAAAATTCACAGTTTCATCTTTCCCCTAAATATTTTATAATGGGACTTTTCCTGTGTATTCTTATATGGCAGTAATTTTCAAAATCTGGTCCCCAAACTAGCATCTTCATCATCACCTAGGAACTTGTGAGAAGTACAAATTCTCAGGCCCTCATCCTAAACCAACTGATATAGGAAAGTGGACCCCAAAACTGGGGTCCAGCCTGAAGGCCAAGTGGCTTCTTGGCTTTTCATAGGAAAGAATTCAAGAGTGAGTCCATAGAGTAAGGCAAAAGCAAGTTTATTGAAGTAACAAACAGAAAGAAAGACTTGCTCCATATGGAGAGCTGCAGCTATCTCTTAGAGCAACAGAGAGTAGCCCTTTGAGAGTTTCTGGGGTCTTATTTTATACTTTCTATTTAATTTTATGTTAAGCAGAGGAAGGATTATTCATAAAATTTCTGGGAAAGGGGTGGGGAGTTCCCAGAACCGAGGGTCTCTCTTTTTAAACTATATGGGGTAACTTCTGGGAGTTGCCGTAACATTTGTGAATTGTCATGGCGCTGGTGGGAGTTTCTTTTAGCATGCTAATACATTATAAGCAGGGTATAATGAGCAGTGAGGGTAACCTGAGGTCATTTTTTCCTGTCCATCTTGGTTCTAGCTGGTTTGGGCCAGCTTCTCTACCTCTGTCCTATTTTATCAGAGACCTCAGTTCGGGTCTCATGACTCCATATTGAGCAGGGCCTGCTGGTTCCCTATCTCACTAGTAAATCAGAAACTCTGGGAGCAGCACCACACTCCTCCCACTCCCAAACCGTACTTCTGAGGTACTTCCAAGGCATGCTACAGTTTTGAGAACTGGAGTTGTAGGGATAAATGGAAAGAATGAACAACAAATTCAATTCAGACATCTAGAGAAATCTTTATATAAAAATATATTGCCCTGACATACTTACGAGTGGTGACAATATAAGTGAGCATTTAAAGTGCTTAAGCTTCAGGAAAGATTTAAATCATTCATCTTTCCATAGGTAACAACTAAATCTTGCAGAACACTGAGCTTCATGTCTCTTTGCCACACATCCCATATTCCCAAAAAGCACCTGTAATTGATTTTTTTTGATAGAGTAGTTTCTGAAAAACAATGTTCAAAGGACCTTGGTGCTTAGTACTGACTTCGTTTCTGGTTTGGGGGTAGTGGGGCTGGTAAATACGTTTAGTTGACTTGCAAAATCCAGCGCTTTCCTTCTCAAGAGCCAGAACTCAGGGTTTTAGCCAGCAATGAGCAGGGAACGTTTTGCTTACACTACAGAGCTTGGGCAAGGACAGTCAATCCCTCTGAAATAGCTTCTGTTCTGGCATTTAATTCTCCATTCTCTCCACAGTGAATCCTGCTACAGCCAAGCTTAGCCTCAGGGGTCCCAATCAGCTCTCAGGTGCACAGTCTAGCACCCTGACTTTGCTTCATTTCAAGTCACATTACCGTCATCCCCAAAAGAATTATGCCCTGTTGACAGTTTCCTTTTCATTACTAAGGTGAAATTAAATGAATATGTGTTCTGGAAAGATATAATAGTCACTGTTACAAATGTTTAATAGTGGTTATTTCTGGGGGGTGGGATGGTCCTTTTCTTTGTTATCTGCATTTTCTGATTTTAAAATATCTTAGCAATGTATGATTTAGTTTTCCATTTTGAAAATTTAGATTTTAAACATAAAAATAAGCACTTAAAAAAAAGGAGATGAGTTCATGTGTGAATCTCTGTGTATCTGTGTGTATGTTGGGAGGGTAACTGAGGAGAATCTTACAGCCGTACCTTAAGCAAATATAACCCTGTGGTTGTGATCTACTGGTAAGGCACATGGCTGCATTGCCTCTGTGATAAATTGCAGGTGGTAATACTCTCACAAGACTGTACCTTGATTTTAAAATCTGATGTTTCAAGATTCAACAGGAACCTTTGCTTGTAGAGAGGGGCAGAAAGAAGGGAGAAAAACAATAAAATAACGTTATTTCCAACTGGGGATAAATACTGATGTTACGTGCAAAGTAAAGCCATTTAAACTATATCTCTTTAAGCAGCAAGAAACATAAATTAAAAATACACTTAAACATGCACGCATGCACACACACCCACCCCCCACCCCCCAGGCAAGATTCTGAAACAAGCTACCTATATATTCACTGCACAAGGATTATAATCAGGGATCATTTCTGCCAGAGAGCATACTGGCAGGTAAAATATCCTTTGCAAATTGCCTGGGTAATTGTCATCTTAATAAAAAACATCTTCTTCCCTGATCAACGTGGCAAGGTCTTTGGGACACAAGAATCTTGGTCAGAATGCTCTGCCCTGCAGCCCTTGCTTTGGAATCAGGTGAATGAAGGCATTTAGAGGACTATTTGTGAGGCTGTTGTGAAGTGTATGTGTGCTTAAATGTTGCTTACCTGACTGTTGCCTCCATTTTATTTCCTCTATCACCAGATAGAAAGGGAAGGACATACTGATGCATAAGAATTAAATTCTAAAACTGTGTTTAATGTGAACAGAAGCCAACATTTTATTCTATAAGGTGTGAATAGCAAAATGTTCCCCTCAGAGGTGGGCTTTTACTTTGCCTGGAAGCAAGGAGTCAACGTGCTTTGTATACATACTTCACAGAATCTTTGTGAAAAACCTTTCAAGAAGATATTACTGTAATCTCATGTAATGGACAAAGATACTGTACTCTGAGACGAATTAACCACAAACAAGTTCTATATGTGTAGCACTTACTGTGTTTCTGGCACTGGACTACATGCTAAATAGTATCTCATTTAATCCTCACCACACTGGGTCAAGGTTGAGACTACTACTGGGATATACAGTGGTATCCCAGGTAATCCTTGAAAGCCATGGCATAAACCTATACACATCTTTGGAGCATCGACTTTAACATAAAACATTATTTTAAACATTCCAACAAGCAATTACATTTTAGAGAAGGCTACAAAATAGGTCTGAATTTTTAAGGTAAAGCATGAGAACTGAACATATGGTGGGTGTGTTGGGCTATCATGCCAAGGTCCCCAAGGGGTTATGTGCTTACTGCTCTCTGTCATTAGCATTAAGATATGCCATGCTGCTTCTAAAAAAGGTAGCAGGCAATTTTGTCTGTTATCTTATGACACTTGATAGAACTTTGGGGTTGCTTGTGGGGGTGCCTTAATTAAGGGAAGGTATATTGATTTTCTTTCTTTGTATCAATCCCCCACCAGTGGAATCCCCCCATATACTTTCCTTGGCACCAGGGTGATAGGCCACTGGTTGATGAGGTGATGGAGAAGGCACTGAGCTTTCTGACAGATGGCTAAGCTACACACAATAGTGGTGGCAAGAAATAAGAAAGGCCATACAAGGCCACAGCCCTCAGTGTTTCTAGGTCCCAGTGTCCTTTTCCCTAAAGCCTGGGCTGCACTTCTCAGTGTAGTGACAAGCCAGGTCTCCTCAGAAATTCCTTCTCAGTTGTACTTGAGTAAGCTTCCTTCTCTTTGCCTGATTATTACTTCCCAAACAGTCCCCAAATTCACCTTCTCTTTTTATGATGGAAGACAATGAGAAAACAGGCTTCAGTATATAAAATACCACTTGGCCAGCTTTGCAAGATGGCCATTATTTCTGCCTCTGTGGCCTTGGCATATACGTGAATCAACCTACAGTTCATTTTTTATTTTTTCTAATATTTGAATACCTGTATGGGAGGCTTTATGTTAAGCCTCAGGAGAATGAAAAGATTAGGGGAAAAGGCTAAAGGAATTCACAACACCAAAAGATCACTTCCCACTGAGGTAGCATTTAAATGAGCTTTAAAGGATGGGAAGAATTTCATTAGCTAGAGATTATAGGGTGAGGGAGAGGCATTCCAGAGGGAAGGACCAGCATAAGCAAACATTCAGTGGAGGAGGAGGTAGTGGGAAAGATCGAACTGAAAGAGCACAGGGCATACACAGGAAATGCAAGATAACTACTCCAGAATGTCTGAGATTAGAGTATATTATGGAAGTGGTGGGAAAGTAAGCTAGAAAGGTAGATCTTGAAAGGGTTTTAGTGTTAGGCTTAAGGATTTGACTTTATTCAACTGGCAGGGAAGTACCATTAAATGTTTTGATAGAAAGTCATGCTATCATGTCATCAGAAGAGTAATTTAGAAAGATTAATACAATGGAGCAGGAAAAGGAAAAAGACTATGCAGATGAGACAGGTTAAAGTACTACACAGGATGCAAAGGGAATGGTAAGATGTGTTTTCCTCCCTTAAGAAGCATATGCTCAGATAAACTCAAACTAACAAACACCATGAAATATTTCCGTGCTGCTCAGTACACTTCTATAAGTGCTTTATTTTATGACATTGACTATAACAACTTCTGAACACAAATTTTTTCCACAAGTGTTATTTTCTATGGCAACAACTACTAAAGGCACATTGCAGCCCTGAAATTTTTTGCACTTGTGACCCAAAACCCTTTGTTCCTTTCCTAGAATTAACACCTCCTCATGCACAGGATGGGAAAAGAAAGGCTTCGTAACAATAGCCTCTTTCTTAGGATGGTCTTTAAATTCCTTTTACTCACTTCATTTAGCAAACTAGGCCTTTATGGGGTAGCAAGACTCAAGCTGCCATAGCCACCCCTTCCCTACTCCCAAATAACCTATGCTAATTTGTCAAACAGACTTCTGAGATTACAAGCAAATATCATTTAGGAAGAAAAACATGCCATCTCTATGGCAACCTGAAAGTCTGAGAGAGAGCCCACCTTGAAATCACCAAACAATGGTCTCTTTGAGAACTGTCTAGGGTTACACAATCTCTTATTAAGAGGTTGGCTGTTTTTAGTGTATCTGCTTTTCAACCTCTCAAATGTAAGCCCTAACTCTTGACATTCCTATGCAAGTGGTTTATTTTCTTTCCACACTTCATTGACATATAAAGTTGTGATGTTAAAGGAAAAGAGAAAGTTCATTCATAGAGTGAACAATAATGATTGAGCACTGGTGGTCGGGGAAGGCATCCCTGAGTGGACACCTTCCTGTCTGAGGGTAGAGTCAGCCATGCAAAACTCTTAGGGAAGAAAGTTATGGATAGAGGGAATAGCAAATGCAGTTTCAAAGGCAGATGATGATACTGACTATGTGACAGTCACTGTTCAAATGCTTTACATACTGAAGTGATTTAATTCTCACCACAACCCCATGAGTTAGATACTATTAATAGCCCATTTTTCAGAGAAGGAAGCTAAGCCAAAGAGAAGCTCCAAGACTCACCTACGGTCAATAGATAGTAAATGGCTGCCGAAGGATTGAAACCTAGGTAATCTTGCTCCAAAGTCTCTACCTTAACCGTATGAGAAGGGAGGTGTTCAAACAATGTAAGAATTTATCCTTAAGAGTTGGCATTTGCATAACACCGACTGAAAAGTCCTACAAAGCAGGCTAGGGAATTATGGGGCTAACCCAGTAGCTGGGCTCCTAGGAAATAGGTAGGTGTGAGCAGTGAAAGAACTCAGTACATTGAATCAGATTTGAAATACGGAATTTTGATCTATGAAGTTATCCTTGAGCCCCCAGACTAAACTTTTCTATAATATTCAGAAGTGCCACAAAAAGGCAGGAAATACTAGGGTGTAGGAATATTAACCCTTCTCATAAACAACAATCATAAATCCAAGTTTCTATCACCTACCTAAAGAGCTCTCCAAGAAAAAGTCTGATAAAATGAGATAAGTGTGAAGAAACTGGCAACATGTCATCAATTCAGACAGTTGACTCAGGGATGTAATCATCATTTCTCATTTCTCTGGAATTTTTCATCTGCAATACTTACCTATTAAAATAATAAGAGCAGAAGAAGCACATTTCATCTGAAAAAACCCCTCAAAATGCCTGCAAATATTAACTCATTGTCCTCATGATGTAACAACAAAGAGTAGAAAAGTCTATTCCATTCATTTAAAGGAGAAAAAAGAAGTGTTTTGAATTCTAAATACTTTTTGTTCATAACATTTCTTTCTAGACTGTCCTCTATTCCTTTTTAGATGTTTGAGTTTTTTATTTTCTCAATATACATACAAAAAGACAAATATATATAATTCAGTCAGTGAATGTTTACAACGAGAGCTTGAAAATACACAGGACTAGGACAAGAGAAAAAATAAATGTTAGAGTTGGAAGATATCTGGCAGTGTTTCATCATTACACACACTGGGAACAGGACTATACAAGATCCAAAAACCTGCAACTGATAGGCTAGGCCTTCTCTTTTTGCTATTTCACAGTCCTTAGGCCAGAGCTAGGTGGCTTCTCAGTGAGGACATGATGAAATGATTTGACTCCATCTCAGCTTCTGCTAGAATGCCATTTAAACCTGGAATTTAGTAAAATTCCACTTGTACTCTGGCCTCAGTTTTCCTATCTGAAAACCACTAAGATAGGACAGTGACAACACACAGATGGTCACTCTTAAATAAAACTGCGTTTGTGGTTTCTCTTTACCTTATAGGATAAAGTCCAATTTCCTCATTATGGCATGCAAGGCCCTCTATGCCTGATTCTCTGACCTCTTGTCACTTCAATAAACCTTCCTCTACACTACACACTACAAATTCCCCTCTTTCATCCCCTATCTTTTGCATACAATATTGCCTCTCCCAGCAATGCCTCCTTCTTCCTCTCTTTGCTTCTCTCTCTCACCCTTCTCTTGGATAATTCCAACTTGCCACCTCTTCTTTGGGGACTTTTGGGAGAATAACTCTGACAGTTAAGTATATGATGGCCTAGAATAGGGTTGGCTAGGGACTGGGAGCTCAGAGAGAAAGGTGTTTTATAGTCTTGTAACCCTTATAACACATCAGCCTGTTAAAATCAGTTTGTAAGCTATATCCAAATAATTCGTTGCAAATAATTGTTAAAGTACCAAAGTTTGCAAAGGATTGAAAGCACATTTAAGGTTATTCCTATATATTATCACTAAAAACTCAGTTTCCCCAAGAAGTCTTGCCTGACACCGCCCCTGAAACTTAGGGTGACCTAGATGCCCACGGCACCCCTGTGCATTGCACTTAGAACTCTGCATCGGAACTATCAGTTTTCTTGTCTATTTCCCATACTAGACTATGAGTTCCTTGAGGGCAGGGAGAGTATATTATTCATTTCTGTATTTCCAGTGCCAGGCACAGCCTCTAGTAGTCATTTGTTAAATGGGAGCATGAATATTGACAGGTAAAATAACTAAGAAAAAAGTAAGAATTCCTTTGAGGATGAACATGGCTCCACCTTGCTTGTAACATCTAAGCAGACCTAAGTTCAATGGATAATGACTTTTAAGAACTTTTCTCATCTCATTCTATTGGTTATGATATAACTCTATATTCTTTTTGACTTGGGAGACTGCAGACATAATAGAGCCGAAGGCTTTCTTCAGCAATCTTTTCTTTTGAATTCTATAAGCCAGCAACACAATGTGAGGTAAGGTATGGGTAGAATAAAGAGGCTGAAATGGAAAGCTAGGAGTCCTGATCCTTTCCAGAGGGTGGCGTTTCTAGGCCAGGCATGGGGAGAGGGCGTACACTGAAAGGAGCTTCAAAATCTTGGGGATAGGATCCACACAGAGATAAACAGTTTGAATGTTTCAAGACAAAGCAGAACCCCGAACTATTCTGGAAGCAGATCTGTCTACAACATTTAAAAGATATTATCTCCAAGCCCTTGCAATCAGTTATTCTCTCCCTTTCCTGCATCATCACCTTTTGTTCTCCCCTGGCTCCTTCCCCGCCTCCTAAAAAATGTGCAAGTCTCTTGCATCATTTCATTTGATCCTCAAACCAGCCCCATTAAGTAGGGGCACATTTTAGAAATGAGAAAATTGAGAGTCAGAGAATGAAGTAAATTACCCAAGGCCACACAGCTAATCAGTGACCAGACCTAGCACTCTAATCCAGAACTGTCTGACACCAAAGTCCTTGTTTTTAACCACTCTGCTAATACTGCCTTCTTATCTAATTCAGGCAAGCTGCAATTGCCGGTTTTTTTCTATTATTCTGTCTTCCAAGGCAACAGAGGATAACTGTCCATATTATCCATGTAATAGTCTTCCTTGTACCAGGAGATTCATGATTATGTCTATCCATGGTCATTTCTTCTTAAAATTAAACACAGATGGTTTAGCCTTTAGACTCTATTTGGCAGATCTTTAATTAAATCAGCCAAACCTGGAACAACTTATTAAGTGCCTACTAGGTGCCCATTCTGTGTTTCAGGACTCAATACAAGTTCTTAGCTTGAAGTGAGAGCAATATACAAATACAAAATGCAAGAGAATGGGGAGCAGGTGTGAGTGAGCAAATGTATGGTATTCATTTTAAATGCTCATATGTTCAGGAAAGTTAAAGGATAGGGGCTGCCATCATTTGCCTTTAGGAAGTAGAGGTTTCAGGGAAATACCACCTGCATAACATATTTGTAGTTAAAGAAATAAAGAAGTCCCATGTACATATCTTACTTGTGTAGAGTCAACAGATGTGAACCAGAACTGCTATATGCAGAACAGCTGCTAGAAGACTGGACACAGCTGGACAAAAGTCATTAACTTTGAAAGAGAAGTATTTCTAAGCACACCAACAGCTGTGTCAATCATATTTGGAGGCAACCAGATGTTTTGGTCTGTGCAGGAGCATCGAATGCCCTTACCCAACTGTTCAATAACCCCAAACCCCAGAGATCTAGCCAGTTTTTTTAATTACTGAGGTCCCCACATCCTTTCATTCATGTCAGTACCTGACTGTGAATCTCACTTTTTCATTCTGTTTACTTATGACTCTCCTCAAATATGAAGTTATCAACTAATCAATTAATCCAGTGTCTACTATGCAAATGGTGCCATTGGGAACACAAAAGCATATCATATAAGGTGGCACTGAGTTCTGTCTCTCAGGAGCTTACAAACTGCTAATATTTGGGAGACAAGAATGACTCATATGAGAAAATTACTAGAATTTACTTCCCCAAACTGTGATATGCCAAATGAGAATTCAGACAGGAGTATAGGATTTCAGAAGAGGAAGCAGAGAAATGGATGTTTTGGGGGTAGCATAGTCAGGGCAGTTTCATGAAGAAGTTGTCACTTGAACTCTTGAAGGACCAGGGCATTGTCATTTAAGAAGAGGGGTACTTTATAAGCAAGGAGGAATGGGCATGATTCGTTGGAAAGAGAAGGATGAGTCTGGAAAATTAGTCTGGTACCAGAGCAGGAAGGGCTTGTATTCCCAGTAAAGAGTCTGACCATCACCTTATAGGAGCCTGAAAGTCAGAGCTATCGTGATGATGGTCTACAGGATATTGCAAACATTGATTTACCATTTTTAATTTTGTGGAAACCAGTCCCCATAACCCCGCCATGCAATATTTGATTATTTTTCTGCTATCACTTTTAATTCTGTTCTCAAGGATTTTTCCCCTCTGGTTGATTAAAATAATATATTTATGGTGTGAACCCCCAGCTCTAAGGCTTTATCCCTTAGCAGTTGCAACCTGAAAAGTCACTAATGCCTATCACACTGCACTCAGCTTAATTAACTGCACAAATAGATTGTTTCTCTAACACAAAAATTATCTGGAGAGAGAAATAAAAGGGTAGGGAGGCTATGAGAAACAGAAGCCAGAAGACAAATTTATCTCACTCAGGAAGCCATACTAGTTATCATAACAATAACAAATATTTATAGAGGGCTTTCATCCTGAAGAATCCCAGAGCCCCAGAGCAATGAACACTTGTGGTAAATAGATTAAAGGAACTACTCAGCCATCCAAGAGAGGAAGCCCTCTCTCCCAGGCCCAGTGCACTAAGTCATTCCTGGGACAGCATTCGGTTTTAGCCAAGGGATTTTAAAGGAAGCTGGATGGAACTTCCAAGTCATAAAACCTGGACAGCATGCATAAAGAACATCCCAGAATCTTTTCACTGGAGAGAGCCTGGGAGCAACAGGCATGCCCACAATCATCTTAAATCTCATGCATTAAGATCACAGCAGCTTCAGAGGCCAGTGAAACCTCACTGATTTAAGATAAAAGAAGTCATAAATACCATCAGATATTTTTTGATATCTGAAACCATAGATTTATCTCACTAACACACACTTTTAAATAAATTAATTTGGTAAGTATTTAGTGAGTATATTAGAGGAGAAAAAGGGCTTACAATCTCTTCAGAAATTCAAGACACACCATTAATAATGAAATGTGTGTTTTTCTGGCTGCATTCCTGGATCTAACATTAAGTAGCTGTATGATCTTGGACAAGTCATTTGGCATCTCTGAATTTCAATTTCATCAAACGAGGTGTGTGTGTGTGTGTGCGCGCGCGTGAGAGAGAGAGAGAGAGAGAGAGAGAGAGAGAGAGAGAGAGAGAGAGAGAGGGAGAGAGAGAGAGAATAGAAAGAGAGAGAATGTACTGTCTAACCCTAATAACTTTTTGTCTGCCTACAGGAGTGGTCACAGGTCATTTGGGCTTGGGTGCTATTTGGAAAACTAAGAAATACAATCTATTAGACAGCTCGAAGTTCTCCTTTTACAATAATTTTAGTAAAACATTTAAAAAGAGGAGTAGGTTGCAAGAAGTAAATGGGTAAAATGTTGATGTATGATCATAATAGGCATATTGATGTGTAAACTGGATCACAGTCATGTTGATGTATGACCATATGGATAAAGTAAACTATAAAACTTTTTAGGCCAGGCGCGGTGGCTCACGCCTGTAATCTTAGCCCTCTGGGAGGCCGAGGTGGGTGGATCGTTCGAGGTCAGGAGTTCGAGACCAGCCTGAGCGAGACCCTGTCTCTACTAAAAATAGAAATAAAAATTATCTGGCCAACTAAAAATATATGTAGAAAAAATTAGCCGGGCATGGTGGTGCATGCCTGTAGTCCCAGCTACTCGGGAGGCTGAGGCAGTAGGATCGCTTAAGCCCCAGGAGTTTGAGGTTGCTGTGAGCTGGGCTGACGCCAGGGCACTCACTCTAGCCCGGGAAACAAAGTGAGACTCTGTCTCAAAAAAAAAAAAAAAAAAAAAAAAAAAAACTTTTTACACTTTACTATAAAGCTGTAAAAAGTTTTATAGTTTACTTTACAGTTTACTTTAGTCACGAAGTCCACTGGTTTTCATATGATCCCATGGAGTGTCAAGGTTCCTTGGGAGCATCTTAGGATCCACCAAAGGGGCCAAGAGGGCTGCGTGTTCAATGCAATGATGAAATGTCCTGTATAACATCCTCACCATTTTTGAAAAACATTCAGCCTATTTTGGGATAACTGTAGTTACTGAGAACTCCTTCCCTCTCAAGGTGGCCTATGGCTCCTTAGATAGCTGTTAGATAGCTTTACCTCATATTAAGCTGAAATTTATTTCTTGTAGCTTCAACCTATTGATCCTAGCTCTAGTCCTGTGGCAATAGAGAACAAGGTAAATCCCTTTCCCCCATGACAGACAGCCTTTCAAATATTTAAAGACAGCTATCCTGCCTAGAAGTCTCTTCTCCAGTCTCAACAGCCCCACTTCCTTTACCTGTGCCCTCAGATCCTACGCTACTCTCTTCTGAACACAACTTTACGTATGTCCTAAACTTCATGGTCCAGAAATACCCTTAAACCTTGAGGTATGATCTAACCTCAAGTGCAGAAAAATGTGAGGAAATTAAGTCTACTGGTCTAGAGACTGTGCTATGTTTACTTTTATTTATGCAGTGTGAGATTACAGTAGCTCCAAACAGGATGGATTTCCTAAAACTCAGAACTGCTGAAGAGAATTGCAGTAGCACAGGAGAGAGTGGACTATATGTAAGCTAGAGGTGACATGTGTCCTACTGGAAGGGCACGAACACAAAGTAAGATTATTATTTGGTAGGGATATCATAGAGGAGATTTGGTGGGGTAAATGATACTTTCCCCCATTCCCTTTGAACCTTGAAAGCCCATGATTCTGTTAATCAACTGACATTCTAAAATTGCTTATAAATCTCTACATTTGGACTTCTTCTGAGCTTCCTCAAAAGTCAGTAAAGCAAGTTCTCAAGAAATCCAGTGAGCATTTAGGAGTGTAACACCACAGGTGCCCTGGTGGTTTCATACATGATTTTTCCCAAACAGTAAAGTGGGTAATAAAAATAAAAAGTAGCAGGGGCTTATTTTCAGCCCCCAAATGCAGGCATAACTTGCCCCCAGGTTACATAAGAAGTACTAGTAAGAAGAAGAGCTAGGCTTGGAAGCTGAGTGTCCAGGCCCCAAGCACAAGTCTTTATCTTCACAGCTGCAAGCTTATATCAATACCAGGCACATGTACTTGCACCTTCACTTTCCAGACACTTGCATGCCTGTACCTATAAAGGGGATCTTCAAGGATTCTTCACTTACATCAACTCTGGGTTTGGATAACACAATAACCTGCATTTTATTCAGATCAATTTGTTCTGAGCCTTTTAAATTGTGCTTTGACTTTACCATTCTGATAGGGAGGTCTCTTAAGCTAGGCATATTTCCCTCTTTGATCGCCACAGCCTCTTGACAAGCCTAATCAAGATCTCAGATTCCAGAGTAAATTAATGGACACTTTGCCTACACCCTTGAATAGACCCTTTTTTTCCACAATCAATTCAAGGAAGTTTTATTGAATACCTGCTATGAGATAATATATCTGAAAATCACTAAGAACTTCCCATTGTCTAATGAAAGGGAAAAAAAGTTCCTTAGTGTGATATATGTTATATAGGACATATGTAATGTGTCTCCCAGCCTAATTTTGAGCCTTATCTTCAGTCACTCAGACTTTCCCTTCCCTAGCACATACACATATCCCATGATGTAGCCATACATAACAACTTGCTGTTCCCTAAACATACTGTGTGTTTAGTGTGTTTGTACTCATACTGTTCCCTCTGTGTGGGAGACCCCTGTCTACCTGGGGATTCACACTCAACTTCAAAATTAGACTCTAATTTCTTTCTGTAGCCTTTCCTATCTCTTCATTTCCCAAATTAATCACTCAACTGCACTCCCAAGGCAATGTTATTGTAGCATTAACAAATGTTTATTAGTTAACTGCTTATGATTATATGTATTTCCACTATACTCAAAAGCAGAGGCTTTGTCTTGGCTATCCTCATATTCCCAACACTTAGTGTAGTGTTTGTGTTGAAGAATGGATGGAAAGAAGGAAGGAAGGGAGAAAGGAAGCAAAAAAGCAATTTCTTCCTTTCCTAAAACTTGAGCCCCTTCAGGGTAGGTACTATGTCTTACTCATTTTTTGTACCCATAGAGACGTATATAAAAAAGACCCATAATAAACCTTTGAAATTGAACGCAGGTAAAAAAGTAATTATAAACACAAAATCATTAAATATATAGCTGCCCCCCAACTGCCTATGGTCTCAAAGTTGGAAAGAATAGTTCAACTAGGAAGCAATTCAATAGCAAGACAGACAACCCCAAATACTCTAGAAGTTCAGAGAAAGGAGAAGTGAGTGTGGGCTGGAGTTGTGTGGGAAAGTGCTTCTCAAACTCTAAGGTGCAAAGGAATTATCTGGGGAATTTTTTAAAATGCAGAAGCTGATTCAGTAGGTCAGGGAGAGGCCTGAAATCTGCATTTCTAATAGGCTTTTAGCCGATGCTCATCATGCTGGCCTAAAGACCATACTCTGAGTAGTAGTGAAGGTATAGAAAGCCTTCTTGGAGGAGGCACTTCTTAAGCTAGGTGCATTTCCTGGCTGCTTTAGTTAGGTGGAAAGGGCAAGCTCAAAAGGAAGTATAGCAGAGGTAAACAGAAGCAGGAAAAAAAATGTTTTATTCCCAGGAGAGGAAAGGGACCCACATAAATGGAGCAGAGGTGTCTTATAAAGGCATAATTAGTGGTAATGCTAGAGAGGTTAGATGGGGCCAGATTATTAGCTGCATCAAAAACTCTTCTGAGGGGTTTGGATTTTCCATTGTAAATTCTTAAGCAATAACTTGATGTATCATCTTCATACCTTATATTGTCATAGAAATGTTCAGTTTATAAAACACATTTCTCCTATGCATTTGTCATCTGATCCTCATAACAACCCCGAGAGTTAGGTCAGGTGTTTTGTTTTCATTCCCATTTTACAGGATGAGGAAAATGAAGCTCCACAGAAGTGAAGTTACTTTCCCCAAGGTTACCTAAAGTTGAATCAGAAGCAGTACCAAAACTAAATTTTTATGACTCCGACTCCAAAGCAATTTTGCAACACATCATGCCACAGATTGCCACTTTAAACCAGAGGGTCCTAAATTGCATTTGTGAAATTATCTTCACATTATTCCAATCTTCTCTTTAACTGTAGCTTATTATCTGGCTAAGGAAAATCTGCTTTTAGAATTATAACACTCTGACCCAAAAGGCTATTAATTTCTTTCCACTTAGTCATTGAGGGGTTTTACCCTGCCTTCCTCCACTCTCATTATATGTTAAAGAAGAATGAAATTATTGGAATAAGAATGTGGGAGGCACCTGTTAATCTATTTTGTTTGAGAAAATTAAATGAAACCAGTTTGAATCTCTAAATGATAGCATCAGAGCCTCTTCCCTGAAGTCTTGCTATTGTAGTTTCACTTGCCATGTACCTTTTATTTGTACGTCCCAGCCTGGAGAATTGATCACTCTGTTATTGCCTATTGTGATCCTACAGGAGTCTATTGTTCTCCAAATTCCCTTCTTTAGAGATTCTTTTTTGGAGATCTGCAGAGCTAGGGGACTGACAGTGTATGACATCTGTGTCATACTTTCTTTTCAGTTGCAAACAATGTGTTTGGCCACGTTGGAATTAAGTGGGTCCAAATTCCATCAAAGCAGCTCAGGAACTAGAAAACATTTTTTGGGGGGGTGGGTGGAGACAGAGAAAGAGAGAGAGAGAGAGAGAGAGAGAGAGAGAGAGATGGACTTAATTCAAAGGTCTACAGAACTTGGATGATCAAACAAGTGATAGAAATCCAGCAGGTTCTCAACCAGCATTTCAAACTTGATTAATTTATAACATATCTGTTGAATGTTAAGACAGTACCAAATTGAGTTTATTTGTGTTTATTTCATTACTATGTAGGCAAAAAATGTACTGGCTGTGTGACCTTGGGCTAGTCCTTCAACCTGTCTGAGCCTCAAATATTATATCAGTATCTGAAAATAGAATAATGAATTGTGCCTATCTCCCAGGTTTACTGTGAGGATTAAATGGTATAATGTACACAAGGCACTTTGTACACTGGCACCAGAGTAGATGCTCAGTAAATGGTGGTTAGTGTTCTCCCACTCACTCTCACACTTACTCTGCAAAGAACATGAAAGTAAACTTAGGAAGACCTGCAGAATACATCCCTGTGTCTTTCAAAGCAGGAAACTGGAGAACCCAGCTGTTATCTGGTAAATTGTAATTATATAGAGCCAAGGCAGATCATTTGAATCAGTGACTCTCACTTTCTGGACTGAGACCCACAGTAAGAAATGCATTTTACATAGTTTTACCAAAACAATTATTTCCAGTAATGCAACTGGAAATTTCCATTCTATTCTATTCCAACCATGTCTATTCCATACTGTTGCATTAGGAAACAAATGATGGTCAAGATCCATACAATCAACTTTTTAAAAAAAGAATGGGTTTCAACCTGCAGATTGAAAAAATGCTCATTTACATGCTCCCAAACTCCATTTCCATCAACCAAGGAAAGAAACAGTTCTCAGTAGTACTATCTAGGTTATTGGTCTTCCTACTCATACTTCACATTTTAGCTGGAATGCTAAACATTCCCTCATTTCTCTAGTCTAGATCATGTCCCTATGTTATATGTTGCTGTATAACCATGTTATTTTTCTTCAGAGTATTTGTAACTGCTTACAATTATATATTTATTTGTGTGTTTTTTGATTAATATATATCCCCCCTGAATAGAATGTAAGGTCCATGAGAATAGGAACTTTATCTTCTTCATTAGTATATTTTAGCATCCAACCCAGCCCAACACCTAGCACATAGTAGGTACAATATAAATATAGTCATGAGTTGCTTGATGATGGGAATACATTCTGAGAAATGTGTTACCAGGCTATTTCATTGTTGTGGAAACATCATAGAGTGTATTTACAAAAACTTAAGCAGTATAGCCTACTACACACCTAGGCTATATGGTACAGCCTATTGCTCCTAGGCTACACACTTATGCAGCATGTTATTATATTGAATACTGTAGGGAATTGGAACACAATGGTAAGTATATCTAAACATATCTAAACCTAGAAAAGGTATAGTAAAAGTACAGTATAAAAGATAAAAGATAGTATACCTGTATAGGGCACTTACCATGAATGGAGCTTGCAGGACTGGAAGTTGCTCTGGGTGAGTCAGTGAGTGAGTGATGAGTGAATGTGAAGGCCTAGGACATTACTGTACACTTAAGACTTTATAAACATTGTACACTTAGGCAACACAAAACTTATAAAAAATTTTTCTTCAATAATAAATTAACCTTGGCTTACTGTAACTTTTTACTTTAGAAACTTTTTAATTATTGTAATTTTTAACTCATTTGGAATAACACTTAGCCAAAACACTGTACAGCTGTAGAAAAATATTTTCTTTCTCTATATCATTATTCTCAGCTTTTTTTAATTTAAATTTTAATTTTTTTACTTTTTAAATTTTTTTTCTTAAAAACTAAGACACAAACATACACATTAGCCTAGGACTACACAGGGTCAGGATCATCCATATCACTGTCTTCCACCTCCATATCTTGCCCCACTGGAAGGTCTTCAGGTGCAATAACACATGTGGAACTGTCATCTCCTAGGATAACAATGCCTTCTTCTGGAATATCTCCTGAAGGACCTGCCTAAGGCTAATAGTTAACTTTTTGTTTTATAAGTAGAAGGAGTAAACTCTAAAATAATGAAAAAAAGGATAGTATGATAAATACATAAACCAGTAACAGTCATTCACTATTCTTATCAGTATCATATACTGTATATAATTGTATGTGCTATAATTTTGTAAGACTGGCAGTGCAGTAGGTTTGTTTACACCAGAATTACCACAGACACGTGAGGAATGTGTTGCCCTATGACCTTAGGATGGCTCTAGGCAACAGGAAGTTTTCAGCTCCATTATAATCTTATGGGACTACTGTCCTATATATATGGTCTTTTTTTGATCAAAACATTGTTAAACAGTGCATGACTCTATATGCTAAATGGATGAATGAACAAACTAATAGTGAATAAGTAAAGGTTTTCGTAAACCCATATGTAAACTTGGTCATTCAACCTACTATGAAATAGTTGGATTTATTTTCCATAGTGAAAGATGTGAGGAGACTCTGTTAAAAACTGCCTTCTCCTATAGACTGTAAGCTCCCTAAGTGCTAGGATTATTTCTGGTTTTGCTCCCCATTGTATCCCAGAACTAGCACAGTACCTAGCAAACAGCAAAGTCTTCAAAAATTTTTGTTGCAGTAATAATAAACACATAGGTGAGACTTTTGGAGCATTCCAAAATTTCGTGAGAGGCTTCCAAGGTGAATGTAATGATTGCAGATGGACTCACACATGAAACCTTTAGTAGTACAGATATCACAGACTGTCAGAGGTGAAAGGGACCTTATACATCAATCAGGGTTTAGCAAACTTCTCCTGTAAAGGGCCAAATTATAAGTGCTTTCAGCTTTGCAGGCCATATGGTCTCTGTCAAAACTTCTCAACTCTGATGTTGTAGTGGGAAAACAACCATAGACAATACTTAAATGAATAGGGTGGCTGTGTTCCAACAAAACTTTATTTATAAAAACAGCAGACAGGATCTCGCTGCAGTTTGCTCATCAAATTAACTCTAATCCTATCTTAACTCAACTCCCATATTTTATAGGTGAGAATGAAGAGGGACCGTTTCCCCAGAGAGGAGAAATTACACTCTTCAAGGTCTTACCACTAATAAAAGAAAGCTGGAACTTTCAACTCCCAACTTCCATTCTCACGACACCACATAGCAGCCTGCTTCAGTCTTGATGTTAGCATTACACTGCCTTGTTTATTGAAGGTAAGGGACTTTATCTCAAATTTGGTTTGTGTTGGTGGTTTTTCATTTTTACTTTTTATTACATTATTCATGTAGTCTGAAAGTCTTGGGGGTGATCAGCTTCATGGAGTAAATATACAACTTCCTTTATTTTGTTCAGTTTCCTGGAGTTCTGCCTTCTCACAAATTCAGACACAGTGTTTACTAGGTTCTCTTAGGCAAAATGTTCTGATTTCTATAGTATCAAGAGCTGGATGGGGAAATAAGAGGTGATAGCTCTGTCATATCATGTCCTATGATACAACTTATTCAACTCTCTCATAAATTATTCAGTAGCAGGGATTCACTGAGTTCCTACTGTATATGCAGCACTAAGCCAGAGTTGGGGGAAAAGGAATAGTAAGAATGAGAATATTAGTAACAGATAACTTTTTTGAGTTCTGACTATATGTCAAAGACATGTACAGCTTCTCTAAAACCTCAACACAGCACCTTAAGGAAGGATCAGATAGACTAAATTGCTTGGATTGGAACCCAGTTTGGTCCACATCCAAACTCTGGGCTGTCTCTATTACTATTGCTGTGCTTAAGTCCGTAGATTCCTGAATACCCTTCTATGGGTTAGAAGTCAAGAACTTAAAGCACCTAGTTTGGTATCTAGCATATAGTATGCACTCATCTGTTCTTATTGCTCATCACTCTCACTCACATGCTAACCAGTAGACACATACTAATTTGTCTCTGACCCCACTGAACCTCTCAACACACCCTGAACAAGTGATAGCCTTCCATACCACTGCCTTTGCATGGAATGTCTATTCTTCCTGGAATGCTGCCCACCAATGTCCTGCGCTCTACAAAGACTCATCTCAAATGTCACCTCCTCTGTGACACTTCCCTGATGCCCCCAGAGAGATGGAATCAGTTCTTTTCCATGCTTTCCCCTTCACTTTGTTTAAACCTTTATTCTTGGATCTATTAAAACATCTGGTCTCTGGTTTATCACATTCACTATGAACTCTACTGAGACAGAGCCTGTCTTATTGATTTCCTTTTTAAAATAACATCTATTGTGTGTTTTTAATATAGAAAAGCATAAAAAAGAAAAAAAGAACAATAATTCATCTCTCAGAAACCCCTTTTGGCCTTAAAAAAATAAAGCAATATATGAACATGGTAAAAAAATTCAAACTGTACAAAAAAAGTACAAAATGAAAATTAAAAGTCTCCCACTAGCTGACCCTCATCCCAGAAAAAAAATCTTTGATAACATTTTCTTGTGTATCCTACCAGAGTAACATTTGTGCATCTATGTCAGAACTTATGTATATACTATATCTTATATATTTTTAATTTTTGTAAACACAATGTTATACACTTTGTTTCACTTAATTCTATATCTCAGACATTTTAAAAATCATCACATATAGATCAACATCATTCTTTTAAGTAGCTGCATAGAATATTATTTGGGATGGAATATAAGTTAGTTAACTAGTTTCCTATCCATAGACATTTAGTCTTTTCTCAGTCTTACTATTATTACCAATGACACTGTAATAGAAATCCATATTGTAACTCCTTGTGAATGTGAGAAAGTACCATATTTCATTGAATCAAAGATGCATCCTAGTTTCAGAGACACTAAAACATGCATAACATACACATCCATAAAATAAATGTGCACCTTAGAATCAATGAAATATGGTATGTTTGTGGGACAGTCTCCAAGAAGTGGAACTGAATAAATGAAAGTGTACATGAATTTAAATTTTGGCATGTGTTGCCAAATTGCCTAAGAAAAAGGCTATATCAATTTCCACTCCCACCAACAGGGTATGAGAGAGAACATTTCCTTACACTTTTGCCAACACTTGGCAATAGCCATTTTTTAAAATTGCCAAACAAAGAGAATGTACTTAAGTTACATTCATGAAGTACAGTTTGAAAATCAATGCACTAAATTCCTTTTCAATCTTGCAGCCTGGTGATACTCTGATTTCTTGTGAAATTTCAACAACTAAGTGGCCCCAGCAGATCAGAAGTTTTCAAGTAAAACTTCATTCAAAGAGAAAGCTTTCTATTCAGAGAAGCATCTCTGAGCCAAAGCATAGCAAGACAGACAATAGGGACAGATGCAGTGTTGGACATTTTATACAAGAAAAACACTCCCTTCCTCCCACAGGAGCAGCTGAAATCACTCAGATTTGAAGAGTTCAGCTGTCTCTGTCCCCTTTCCTGACTTTGCTTAGCTGATTGCCTTCTTGGATTTCTGGACCATGTTTCAGCCAGCTCCCAAATCTGTCCCAAATCATGCATTTTCTGGGAAAAGATCTATCTCCCATAGGAAGACATCTCATTTCATCCCTTGACCTTGACATCTAGATAACAAAACCTGTTCTTGAGAGTGATGCACTTTTAGCTGACTTGACAGCTTTGAGTTTTTGTTGTGGTCCTCTTGGTGTTGGGATGGGTGATTCTTCCCTTTCATATAGGTCTTCTTGCTACCAAGACTGAGGTGGCTATCTGGGGTACCTCCTCTCTTGGGAGAAGTGAGCTTGTGGGGATCTTCAATAGAGTGCCTACTTAGTCAAATACCCCAGAGAAGAGCAGACAGATGAAAGCTACTTAATTGATTCAACAAATATTTATTGAGCAAATACCAAATGTCAGACACTATTCTAAGTGCTAATGGTACAGCAATGAACAAAATATCCAAAACTCCTGCCTCAGTGGAGCCTACACTGAATGTGTATGTGTGTGTGTGTGTGTGTGTGTGTGTGTGTGTGTGTGTGTGTGTATGCATATGGATGTGTGTAGGGGTGTGGAGTGGAAAGGACACAAACAGTAAAGAAACTAAAATATATAGTATGGCAGATGGTGTTATGAAGAAAAACAAATCAGGGAAAGGGGATAGGGAATACTAGGAGTTGGTTTACCTATCATTTATTGAACACCTACGATTTGCCAGGCCCAGTGCCAGGTATGTTCCATACATGATGAAATAAGAGAGATGAAGAAGAACAAGACTAGGGTGGGAGTAGAAAGAGAACATCTTCACTTAGCTTGTCTTTAAAATCGGTATGAGGGCTGACACTGTCCAGGTTCACTACAGATTCATGGACATAGAAGGGAGAAGGCAGGTTTTGGTGCTTTTAGGTCTTCCTCATAGCACGTCTTCAGGATTTATTCAGGAGGCTATTTTAAGGTCAGAAATACTCCTATTCTGATATTAAGTATAATACAGCACCCAAAGGCAAATCTATACTCTTCTGGATGATCTATACATCTCCTTTTCTTCCAATCACACAGTGATTAAATGTATAAGGAAGAAAAGCTCAAGTGTAAAAGTGTGTGCAATGCTAGGGGTTTGCATATGTCAAAAAATAAATAAATAAAATTGGCAAGTGCTATGGAGAGGTATGTGTTAGATCAGTGTAGACCATGACAGAAGCACTACTTGGGGGGGAAAAAGACCACTATGGGAGGCGGGGAAGAAGAGTGTGTGACTAAGTGTAAAGGATGGAGAAAAGAGAAAGAACAAAAGCAGGAGAAAAAAGTCAGTTGAGCTGCCGCTGAGATCATGGGAAACAAGTAAAAACAAAATCTCCACTTTGCTTCCCCTGCACAGACTTAAACTCCCACCCTCAAACAAGCATTATCAAAGCCAAAGAGTTGGTTAAAGCGCTTTTCAAGCGCTGTGCAAAATCAAGGAAACTAATAGTCATTTTTCTCATCGGGGAAGGACAGGCCTCTCAACATCAAAGAATGGCCCTTCTTTTCAATGGGGCAGCTTCCCATAGCAGTACCTGGCTTCCTTAATCTCAGTAACTACAATAAATGCACAAGCCCCCTTTTGTGTGGAACTTCTATCTAATCAAAACTAATCGCCAAACAGATCTTTGCCTAACATATTTGAGTAACAGAGCTGAAATCTTTTCCCTAGCAGAAGCCCCCAGTAAGCTCCTGTGAATGAGGGAAAGGGTGATTGGACTGTCTGGCTTCCTCGGTGTTCTGGGAAAACTCTACATTGACAGGAATCAAATCAGATAAACCCAAGGCACTTGGAGACCAAGGATTCAGTCCAACTCTCTACATTTAGATTGACTGGGACCAGACAGATCCAGCTACTGACAAATTGAAAATAGCAGAAATGCCTCAAAACCTGTTTTCTGGGAGGGGAGCTGAGGAAGTCTAATACTGTGTGGGGGAGGGAGCTGTTGTGTGAACTGACATGGAGGCCCTCAATTTAAAGATGCTAAATGTTCAGTCTCTAAGGAGGAGCTAAAGAAGGCCCCTTGTGTGAGCTAACTTCTCCAGCAAAACAGTCAAGGCAAGCCAGGGCTCCAGTAACTGGGAGCTACAAATGGCTACCAATTATTGAGTGTTTATGGCAAGCCAGGTGAGGTACAATGTGCTTTGCTCAGATTATCTCATTTAGTCTTCAAATCAACCCTAGTAAGTACATAGTATTATTATTCTAATTTAATAGTTAGAAAATTCTGGCTCATAGAGGTTAAGGAACTTGCCTGAAATCACAACTAAGTGGGTAAACTGGGATTCAAACCTTGGCCAGGTCTGTTCAACTGCAAAGCTTGTGCTCTTTCTACTACATGAGACCACCTTTCCAGTAACCTATCTAGTGCATTTGGTACAAAATTTTCTCTGTCATGTATTTTTTTGTCCATACAACGTTTCCTTACTTTGGTTCTACACCTTAATGGAGGGGCCTTTATAATGTCCATTCCTCTCCCCTATAATATTCTCTCTCTCTTCAGCCATGAGACCTATTGAGAACTTGAGAGCCTGAGTGGATTTGAAATTTAAAACTCACTTCTCTTGAAAAGTTTTTGAATCCTAGGATGCCCTCATTGGAAATCTGTTACATAGTCCCAACCTCTGCATTGTGGAGAGGCTGACCTAAAGTTCAGAGAGGGGAAGTGACAAGCCAAAGGTCAAAGAACTACAGAATGGTGAAGTTTGCGTCAAGACTAAAACTAGATCTCCTGAATTCTAGTCCAGCACTGTTTTCCCTCCAGCCTCCCTCTCCTTGTTCTCCACCCCCACCCCTGATTAAGCTCTCCTTCCCTGATTAAGCCCATTATATCTTCCCACCCACTAGTCCATCCAACACACTTCATCTTGTTCATTACTATCCAAAGCAGGGCCTCTACATCAGTCAAGCCTGTCACCTTAAGCCCACTTCACTGCTCATTTACTCTAGAGTCTCTTCACACATATGCATAATGTTTGTGGCTTACAGATTTTTATAACTAGCTTAACCTCCTCAGATCCCTCGGCTCCTTTAAAAATTTTTTCTTTTGTATTCTTTGTGGCCCCAGAGGCCTTAAAGGTGTTTAGTAAACACTGGTTAAATTAACAAATATTTCTCCTTGAAAAAAGCCAAATGTTTGCTAAAAGAATATATCCTCCACCAAAAGAAAATAAAACAGGGTAAAAAGACTCCTTATCAGTTCTCATTAGAATTTGACAAAGTATACACTAGTTAATTAGCCCTTAGCAAAGGCTTAGATAAGAGCCTTAGGATGCTAATTAACCCCAGGGCCCACACAAACCAAAGACAGAGAAGTGGGAAAATATTTTAAGCAAATTTTGTTTTCAAGACAGTATGCTTACATGAAAACCAAGCATGGCATATTTACAACATTATATGTTTAACTGCTGTAGCAACTGAGCCAGACTAGAAGCAAAGGGACCAGGAAAACATGGCAATTCATCTTCAAAGCAGTTTACTCACCACTTAATTCTCAAAACACTTCTTTAGGTAGGTAGGTATTATTATTCCACTTCTACGATGGGGAAACTAAGATATCCAGGCTAAGTGACTTGTGGGGACTTAATAGAATGGATATTTTAACACATTCATTAATGCTTATAAACCACTAAGAGCATTGTCCCCAAAATACAGGTGTGCCTGACATTTAAGCTTTCAAAGTTAATTTTAAAAGGGGTATAAATCAAATCCTATTTTCGATGTACAGAGAAATTTCCCAATGGTGAGTAAATTCTTTGGTAAAGTAAACATCCCTCTCATTTATCCATTTGGTAAATAACCTCCTGCCTTTTTAATCACAAAATCCCTGGACGAGCAGTCTGACTAAAGAAAAAGAGCTAGAATCTACCAGTATAACTCACAGAAGTGCAGCAATTTAGGGTGTTTTTTCAAAATGCTAATAACTACTTCATTTATTATACTGATTAGACTTCATACTTGCTTTAAGGGTGGGAGTAAGGGTTGACCATCCATGACACAGAAGGATTGTTGTTATCAGCACTTGGCAGAATTTCATTCAGCTATTTGAAATCATGAGAGAGCACTCTGATTCATTTTTAAAAGGCTTGCAGCCTCTTTAACAAAATTTACAAAAGTATTTTCAAAGTGTTAAGTAAGTAAACGGGAAAGAGAAGTGCAATAAAGTTGTCTTTTCTGAGTTGTCTGTCCCCTGGAAACCATTAACATCCATCTAAGTTAGCTCAAGGACTTAGTATCATTTTAAGTAATCAAGGAGAAGGCGCTAGGCTTTCTAATCTAATTGCCATCTCCAGGGAAGTACCTTCTTCACTCAGCTAGGTTGAAGGGGAAGAGCATCTCTAGGGATTAAGAAGTGAGTGATTTGGACTGTAGATTTTTCAATCATTTTGATGGTGCTTGTCTTAGGAATTAAGGGTTTTTTTTTCCCCTTCCAAATTTGGAATTTAATGAAAGACGCTGGCCTGCATGAGTCTGTGTAACAATCTACCTTTTTGGTGAACACCACTAATCTATGATGGCTGGTATGCTTCTCCTTCACATTTCAAGGGCTGGTCTCAAGAATTTGTACTAATCTGACAGGAACAGAAAAGGAAGTAGTATTATCCTAAAAGATTTTTTTTTTTCTGAGCTGGCTGGGGAAGAGAAATTTTATAATCAGAATCAGTGAGAGCTTAGAAACTTAACATGATGTCTGAGATTCTTAGAAAATGCTACAAACTCCTTGCTTTTAACACCCTTCTTTGTATTCCGGTATAGAAGGGGTGCCCTTACCTATTCCAACACTATCGTTTCTCCTGGCATCTTAATATATGAGTCAGTCAGTGAGTCCAGCATTTGCAGTTCTCGTTTCTGGAGCTATTTGTCTCCCACCTGCAGCTTCAATCATGCTCCAACCCCTAGGATATATCTAAATAATAGTTGAGGGGGGAAGCATTTAAATAGTTCTAATTCAACTTTCTATAGTTAATGTTACTTAACTATATGTCACATCACTCTCATTGCTGGTCTTTCCCTATCCTGTACCTCAGTTCTGATAATCTGATGGCTCTTCAGTTCACTTCAGCAAGCTTTAATGAACACCAATTATGTGAAAGGCACTCCAGTTAGGCCTTAGAGATAGCTCAGCTTCATCAGGTTTCAGACATGTAATCCTAAAATATATTATAGCATTTGTTCAGAGCTAGAGGTATACCCAGAGGGCTATGAGAGTCCAGAAGAGATCTACTCACCACTTTGTATGTTTGCTAATGATGGAAACTGAATCCCTCCATCCCTCTATGAGTTGTTCATGATGCCTGAAATCCTAATACCCTTAGTTTAGCTAGTACTGGCAGGGTTGGAGCCATACAGTCATGCTGTGGGAGATATAAATTGTGTGTGTGTGTGTGTGTGTGTCTTTATTTTTTCTTACAGTTTCTGTGAGTTAGGAATTTGGAAGCAGCTTATCTTGGTGGTTCAGGCGTTGGGTCTCACATCAGACTACAGTCAAGATGTTGGCTGGGGCTGCAATCATTTGAAGGTTTGCCTAGAACTGAAAGTTCTACTTCTAAGGTCGCTCACTTACAAAATTGGCAAGTTGATGCTGGTTCTTGGCAGAAGACTTCAGTTCTTTCCCCATGTGGGCTTCTCCACAGGGTTGCTTGAGTGTCCTCATTCATGCAATAACGACATGGCAGTTGGCTTCCCACAGAGTGAATAATCCAAGAAGCCAAAGTAGAAGCTGCAATGTCTTTCATAACCTAGCTTTAAAAATCATACACTGTCACTTCTGCCATATTCTATTGGTCATACAGACCAGTTTTGAGTCAATGTGGGAGGAGACCGCAAAAGGGTGTAAATAGCAGGACTATTGGGGGGCCATCTTGGCAACTGGCTACCACAGGCACAGAGCAAAACAAAACAAGGTGGAGATTGAATTGGTGGAAGTGAGAAGTGGTGGAAAATGGAGAAAAACCAGTACCCTTTATTGCCCATCCTATTTAAAATAGTATATGCATTCCTGCCATTCTGTACCCCTTTAGTCTGTTTTATTTTTCCTCAGAGAACTTAATGCTACCTGACATATTATATATATATATTATTTTTTCTTTCTTTCTTTTTTTTTTTTTTGAGACAGAATCTCACTCTGTCACCCAGGCTGGAGTGCAGTGGCATGATCATCGCTCACTGCAGCCTTGAACTCCTGGGCTCAAGTAATCCTCCTGCATCAGCCTCCCAAGTACCTGGGACTACAGACGTGCACCACCATGCCCAGCTAATTTTTAAATTTTTTTTTACAGAGACGGAGTCTCATTATGTTGACTACACTGGTGTAAAACTCCTGGCCTCAATATATATTTACTTTTTAACTATATTATTAAATAAAATAGTTACAGAATAAAAATTCTTTGAAGTAAGGGACTTAGAATGTTTGTGTGTTTGAATGTATAAAAATTGAGTTCTTAAAAGTTACAGAGTCCCTCATCCCATCCCTAGATAATCTGATTCTAGAAATCTGGAAATCTATACTCTTTTAAAAACTTCCCATGTGATTTTTATAGTCATCCAGGGATGTGAATCACCACCCTAAACAATAAGGAAGTTAGGAAGTTACTTTTGATCCACTAAATGGCTTTTCCTAACAGGAGGGTGTCTGGAACTAGAATTGACCATGGGATGGAGAGAGAGAGGGAGACAGAGAGAGAGTCTACCAGGATTTCATTTATGTGACATTTATTGAGGACCTACTATGTTTCAGGCAGTATTATAGGCATTGGAGGTACCACAGAGATGGATGAAACAGAAAAATGTCCCTGGAATCATATAATTTATATTCCAGTGGGAGAGCTAACAGTGAAGGTGGCATGAGGGACAGCATGCCAGAGGTGTGTAGCAGAGCACAGCAATTGGTATATAAACAATATACAGAAATTAAAGTAAGCTTGCAATTGGTGTAGGTAGTAGAGAACGATTAGAAGGAGTGGTATATGTTTTATTAATAAAAAACTATGTTCATGTATTGGCTTTATATTTAATTTTTTTTTTAAGTTTTCATGCACAAGAAATTTCTATGAGCATATCTAGAATCACAAATAGCTTCCCTAGTATTGCCTGGACTCTACTCCCTTCATCTCTCACTCAAAATACAAGTGAACATCAGTAACTTTGTTATAAAACAGTGTTTACCAAAGTTTTGAGGCATTTTTTTTGTTTTGTTTTATTTTGTTTTATACACAGGACTTTTCAGAATCTTTGATATGTTAATATGCACTGTGAATTTCAATGTGGAAGAAGAACCTGATAAACATATTTTCTAATCTTATATGGTCTCAGAACCTATTTTTTCCCTTGAAAAGTCTCTGGTACATGTGTTGCATATATGGAAAACCTTTGGGAAATGTTGGCTTACAGCAAGGAAGTCAGATGAAATTTTAAGTGGTAGAGACTGGCCAGATGTTTACCAGATTTGTTTCCTCTTCTTTTTGGGCATTTCCTTTCTTTTTGAGATTACATTTGCCAGCCTCACTTGAAGTTAAATGCAGCCACGTGGCTGAGTTCTGACCAATGAAATATGGGTAGGAGTCTTATATGCCCCTTCCAGGTATTATCCATAAAAACTTGTCATGTAATCTTCCACATACTCTCTCTTCTTTCATCTGCCCTCAGATGTAAAGGATTTCATGGAAGACTGTGATGCCTTAGGCCAAGGTTGGCACACTATGGCCCATGGGCCAAATCTAGATGCCACCTATTTTTGTAAGCAAAAGTTTATTGGAACACAGCCACACCTGTTTTTTTTTTAAGTATTAGCTATGGCTGCTTTTGTGTTCAACAACAGAAATGAGTAGTTGTGACAGAAGCAGGCTCACAAAGCCTAGACTATTTACTACCTGGCCCTTTACGGAAAAGTTTGCTGACTCTGGCCTTAGGCTATGGCAGAAATTTGATGGAAGGAGCCCGAGTTCCTGGATGACTGCATGGAAAAGAGTTACCTGTTTCCTTCATGGACCTACACTGGACCTTTATTATATTAAACCCCTGACAGTTTGGGTTGGTTTGTTACTGCAGTTGGCCTAACATATTGTTAAACGATGTGCTGGGTATTTTGTTCGCCTCTGCAGATCAACTCTCTACCTTTTTTTCCACCCTGTTTTGTGCCCAGGGAGAATGCCCACACTTCTGTGAAGAGTCACTTCATTAAACTCTTTTAAAGTAGTCTTTTTTTAATTTCAGCATATTATGGGGGTACAAATGTTTAGGTTATGTATATTGCCCCTGCTCCCCTCCACAAAGTAGTCTGAGTGCGCTATCTGCTTCCTGCTGAGACCCTGAGTGATATAAGGGATAACCTTGACTTTGCTTTATTTATATTTTTAAAAATCCACAAATTTCAGTATTTTTGTTATTAATATGTCACTTGCAGTACACCCCACAGGTGGCGGAGATACACTAGTATTATTACAGCAAAGACAGGTGAAAAAATACTAGATTGGTCTTCATATCACATTTAAAATAAATTATTATTTATTTATTAATATTTAGTTCTCAGGGCTGGATAGTACAGAAAGAATATCCATCCAGGATTTGGAGACCCAGAATCTTCTCTTTGCTCTGCCCTTGACTGCTTTGTGTCCTCTCTCTTCATTATTGCCAATGATCAGAGCTCTTCAGAAGGCTGTACTGGATGGTCTGTCCTACAAACACCCCTGCCCTCAATATTTGATAATGATTTCAAGAATCCACTAACTAACCAACATGCTAAAAATTCAGCATAGAATCTCCTGGGTTTATAAATTTATTGAGATTCTTTAGCAGGGGAGTTTCTGCTTTATACTCAGTTAACCAGGTAATGCTGTCAATCTACTATTTTGAGAACACAAGCTAATAGAGATCTTAGTATATTTAATTAACACAGATTAAATTTAATAAGGCCATTTTTCATCTTGTGAGTCAAGAATGTTGTTGATATTCTTTCCTACATAAATTGCTCTCTACAGCTTAAGGGGATTACCTCAGTAAACTAGTTCATAAATAGCTGAATTGCCATTTAAGAAAAAAAGTTTAACTGAATCACATTTGGAAACTGGATTTCTTCAGGGCTGGAATCATAGATCATGCACTGGCCAGAGTGAATAGTGAAGTCTCCATTGGCCTACAGGTTATTTACTGAGCCTTATAATAGACAGAAGACTGGATACACATTGAACCTAGGAGCTTTTCCATAAGGCAATAACATCAATTTCAATCCAGAACAATCTGTGGTATTGATTAACTTTGGGGATCTCTTTTACCACCACTGATCTGCCTCATCTTTTATTCAACAGTTCCCTGAAAGAAATTTAGAGGCAACTATGGAACACCTGAGGCAAATCATACTCGTGAGTTGTCTGCAACTCTATTACTTACTCAGTTTACAAACTCTTCTTAGAGAATAGTGAAACTGCAGATTTTCAGCACTTTCTGAAACTACACTATAAAGGACATTGTGTCAGAAACCAGAAGCCCAGGGTTCTTGAATCACTAAGTAGCTGTGCATCCTTACACAAATCACCAAAATGATATTGGCCCCATTTTCTATTACCTACTCAGTTTACAAACTCTTCTTAGAGAATAGTGAAACTGCAGATTTTCAGCACTTTCTGAAACTACACTATAAAGGACATTGAGTCAGAAATCAGAAGCCAAAGGTTCTTGAATCACTAAGTAGCTGTGCATCCTTACACAAATCACCAAAATGATATTGGCCCTGTTTTCCTCATCTGTAAAAGGAGGATACAAATAATCTACTTCATAGGGTTATTGAAAGGATTCAAAGAGATATAAGCATGTAAACACTTATTACAATGCCTGAGACATAGTGAGCACTATTATTATTAGAGTATTACTTCCTAGAAAGTAGATCAACCTCACCTTTATAATTCTATTTGCATCCATTCTTCAATGTAAGTCATCTATAAAAATGCCCAGTTTATCACCATCCTTCTAAAATATTGTGCCCTTGACCATGAGTGCATTATTAAATTATAAGGTGTATTATTTATTATCATTTTATCTATATTTGTCTTCTTCCAAAATTCCCTGAGAGCTGTAGGTATGTCTTATGCCTTAAGGTTTATAACTCATCCCCACAGGGGCATTCAGGTAACATAAGTGAGCTAAACAGGGTGGACAGGCACTGAGGTCTACTTGAGAGACGTCTGTCTAAAGGGGCAGCTCATTAAGTCCAGTTGAACATTGCTATGTGGGAAAGCAAGCCTAGTATAGCCCGATTCAAGCATATTATTTTACAGAAGCTAGAAAATCTATATCTTTTAAAAATGTAAATTTTCGTGATATTTACATGTTGAAAACAATTTTTTTAAAAGAAAAGCATTGTACAGATCAAATAAAAGATATTAATACCTTCAGGCTAGATTTCGCTGTACTATTTACTAGCTTGTGTGACTTTGGGCATTTACTTAACCTCCTTGGACCTCAGCTTCTACAACTGCAAAAGGGAATAACAGTACCTAACTCATAAGGTGTTATGGAGATTAAATGAGGTACTACATATAAAGAAAACAATTAGAATAGTACCTACCACATGGGTGGCACTTGGTAAATGCTAACCATTATCATAATCATTAAAAACGTTACTGATAAAAAGAGTTTAACAACAATAATTCTGTTATTAATGCCAATGGCATTAGTATACAGTCTAACAAATACATGTAATCACATGCAATTGATGATATTATTAGTATAAATAATTGATATTCTTATCTATTCTTTCTTCCTAAGCTTAGCACGGTACTAGGCATAAAATTAGGACTTTTCATTCTTTATTATCTTCCTATCTCTCTCTCTTTATGACTAATAAAATATCAGATCATATTGATTCTAATGAACACATTTCTCTTTTTCTCTTGAATTTTCTTTTCGACCCCCACTATTATTGCCTTATTTTAGGCCCTCATTGTTTCTCACCTAGATTGTAACAGCAGTATCATCACTGGTATCTTAGTCATAGTTTTAATACCCTCCAATCCATTTCCCCATTCAGCAGCCACAGTGATTGTGCTAAAATACAAGTCTGCTTACATCTTGCCTCTGCTCAGAAATCTTCAAATGCACCCCAACAATAATATATCATTTCCCTGTCATATCCATTATGTCTACCATGGTTTCAGCCCTGGGTCTGCCTCTTACTTGCTATGTGACCTTTGGAAAGTTACTGACCCTCCGTTTTTTCATATCTACTCCACTGAATAGTTGTGAGGATTAAATGGTTTAATTTAATGTGTATAAAGCAGTTATCACAGTGCCTGGCTCATAATAAGTACTTGATAAATGGAAATATTATCATCACTCTGATTTTATTAATGGTTCCATTAACCCCTACATTAATCTGTAAGATCCAGGCACAAAGAACATCTCAGTTTACCACATGTCAGATTATTCCATACCTCCATATCTATGAACATGTATACTATGATAAATTAATTGTAATCCCTAGAGCAAGCACTATAAAAACCTCCCTCTCCTTTCCCCACAAATAAACAATAACCAAGAGACAAAGCTAAAAAGCCAAAATTAAGAGGAGATAAAATGGAAAACTAAAACAAACAAAACAAAATTTAAAAATTCTTTGATTAATTCAAAAAATAAGGAAAAAAGAACAAAGGAACAAAGAACAGGAGAGAAATATAAAACAAATAGCATTAGTAGGCTTAAACTAAATCATAACAATTATATTTAATGTAAATGGACTAAACATTGCAATTTTTAGGCAGAGACTGTCATAATGAATAAGAAGCAAGACACATCTGACCCAACTATAGAGTCAGAATTTAAGTATAACGAATCACACTTTATATAAAGATAAAATCAGACAACATAGACTTTATTTTTTTTATTTCAGCATATTAAGATGGTACAAATGTTTAGGTTACATATATTGCCTTTGCCCTGCCCGAGTCAGAGCTTCAAGCGTGTCCATCCCCCCAACGGTGTGCACCACACCCATTAGGTATGAATATACCCATCCCCTTCTTCCCCCTCCCATCTGCCCGACACCCGATGAATGAAAGATTTCAAATCACTAATCTAACTTTATATATTAAGGAATTAGTAAAACAAGAGCAAACTAAACTTAAAATAAATTATTGTAATATACCATGCCAATAGAATAAAAAATAAAAACCACATGATCATCACAATAAACATAGAAAAAACATTTGACACAATTCAGCAGTCTTTTATGGTAAAAGCACTCAAAATACTAGGAATTAAAAAGCCCCTTCTAAACCTAATAAAGAACATATACAAAAAAATTATAATTAATAGGAAAAGACTTGAAAGCTTCCACCCCAAGATCAAGATGAAGACAAGGATGTCACTTTTATTTGACATAGTATTGGAAATTCTAGCCAGAGAAATTAGGCAATTAAAAGAAATAGAAGACATCCATATTGGAATGGAAGAAGCAAAACTCTCTCTACTCACAAATGATGTGATCTTGTATATAGGAAATCCTAAGTAATCCACTAAAAAAATCTATTAGAACTAGTAAAAGAGTTCAGTACGGTTTCAGGATACAAGATCAATATACAAAAGTCAATTTTATTTCTGTACATAGGTAATGAACAATTTGAAAATGAAATTAAGAAAGCAATTCTATTTATAATAGTATCAAAAGAATAAAATATGTAGGAATTACTTTAACAAAAAAGTGCAAAACTTTTATTCTGAAAACTATAAAACAGTTTTAAATAAATTAAAGGAAATATAAATGAATGGAAAAACATCCATGTTCATGTATCAGAAGACAAAATTTTTAAGATGGCAATACTACCCCAAATTGATCTATAGATTCAGTGAAATCCCCATCAAAATCCCAGATGGCTTTGTAGAAACTGATCTGCTGATTCTAAATTCCATGGAATTGCAAGGGTGCGGAAATGGTCTAGACAATTTGAAAAAATAAGAACATAATTGGAAGATTCACACTTCCTGATTTCAAAAGTTAATTCAAAGCAACAGTCATCCATGACAGTGTGGTACCATTGTAAGGAATGACATATAGATCAATGGAATAGCATTGAAAATCCAGAAATAAACCCATACATCTTGGGCAAGTGATTTTAACAAAGGTGCCAATATCATTCAATGGGGAAGGAAATTTTTTCAACAAATAGAGCTGAGACAACTGGATACCCACATGCAAAAGAATAAAGTTGGAGTGCTACCTCACACCATATATAAAAACTACCTCAAAATGGATTGAAGTCCTAAATGTAAGAGCTAAATCTATACAACTTTTAGAAGAAAACACAGGAGTAAATCTTCATGACCTTGGGTTTGGAAATGGATTTTTATATATGACTCCAAAAGCATGAGCAACAGAGAAAAAAATAGAGTGGATTTCAGTAAAATTAAAAACTTCCGTGTCTCAAAGGACACTATCAAGAAATTGATAAGATAACCCACACAGTGGGAAAAATCTTTGTAAATCATTTATCTGATAAGGAACTTGTATCTTGAATAAAGAACTCTTACAACTCAATAATAAAAAGACAATTAACCCAATCAAAAATGTACAAATAATATGAATAGACATTTCTCCAAAGAAAGTATATAAGTGGCCAATAAGCACATGAAAAGATGCTCAACATCATTAGCTGTTAGGGAAATGCAAATCAAAACTACAGTGAGATACTACTTTATATCCACCAGGATGGCTGCTATGGTCTGAATATTTGTGTCCCCCAAAAATTCATATGTTGTAATCCTAATCCCCAAGGTGGTAGTATTAGGAGATAAAGCCTTTGGGAGGTGATTAGGTCATGAGAGCAGAATCCTCATGAGTGGGACTAGTGCTTTTATAAAAGAGGCCCCAAAAAGCTTGTTCATTCCTTCTACCACATGAGGACACAGGGATAAAACTGTCCATGAAAGAAAGTGGGGCCTTACTAGATAATGAATATGCTGGCACCTTGATCTTAGATTGCCCAGACTCTAGAACTATGAGAAATAAATTTCTACTGTTTATAAACTATCCCATTTATAGTATTTTGTTACAGCAACCCAAATAGACTCAGACAATTGCTATAATCAAGAAGATAGTAGTAAGTACTGACAAGGATGTGAGAAACTGGAACCTTTATACACTACTATTGGAATGTGCAAGGGTGCAGCCATTTTGGAAAACAGTCTGGCAGTTGCTTCAAACATTTACATAGAGTTATTATTTGACCCATCAATTTCACATCTAGGTATATACTCAAGAGAAACAAAAACATGTGTCTATACAAAAATTTGTATGTGAATGTTCATAGCAACATTATTCATAATAGCCAAATAGTACAAAAAATCCAAATGTCCTTCAACTGCTGAATGGATAAACAAAATGTGGTGTATTTATCAATGGAATATTATTCAACCATAAAAAGGAATGAAGTACTGAGGCATGCTACAAATTGATGAACCTTAAAAAGATTATGTTACATGAAAGAAGCCATTTATTTACAGGAGACTGCTTACTATAAGATTACATTTGTATGAAATTCCTGGAGGAGGCAAATATATAGAGACAGAGAGCAGATTATTGCTTGCTTAGGGTTTGGGCAGATAAAGTTATAGAGGTGTGGTTGCCAATAGACATAGTGTTTCTGTATGAGATGGTGAAAATGTTCCAAAATTGACTGTGGTGATGGTGACAAATGTCTGTGAATATACTAAAAACTATTAAACTGTATACTTTAAACAGGTGAATGCGATAGTGTGGTATGTAAATTGTATCTCAATAAAGCTGTCGGCAAATAACTATAAAGACATATATTGGTTGGAAGTAAAAGGATGGGAAAGGTATCTTTTGCAAACACTAATCCTCCCCAAAAAGCTGGTGTGGCTATATTATTATTTTTAAACTATCCATCTTCTCCACTAAAGCTATTAGTTTCTTGAAGGCAGGGACCACATGTAATTGGACTACGGATTCCTAGCATCTAGCACAATGCCTGGCATATAGAAGGCATTTATTATCTACTTGTGGAATCACTGAATTGTTCACTGATCAATTTGCATTAAAATTACTTGTAAATGCTGCTAGCAACAATATGAATGAATCTCATAGACGAGAAGACAAAAAAACTAGACATAAAAGAATATACACGGTTTGATTCTATTTTTATGAATTCAAGAACAGTCAAAACTAATCTGTTGTGATAGAAGTTAGATTGAAGCAAGCCTGGTACAGTTCTGGAAATGTTCTATATCTTGATCTAGGTGGTGGTTTTATATGTTAACCTGAACAGTTAAGGTTTGTATAATTTATTAAATGTGTATTATTACACAATAAAAATTAGTATTAAAATGATCCAAAAAGATCAGAGCAGAAGTAAATGATAATAGAAACTAAAAAAAAAAATAACCAAGCATCAAGGAATTAAAATTTGGTTCTTTGAAAAGTTAAACAAAATTGATAAACTACTACCTAGACTAACCAAGAAGAGAGAAGACCCAAATAAACAATTTCAGAAATGAAAAAGGAGACATTACTATTAATACCACAGAAATACAAATGATCATCAGAGACTATTATGAACAACTAACAAACTGGTAAATGCAGAGGAAATAGATAAATTCCTGGAAACATACATTCTACCAAGATTGAATCAGGAATAAATAGAAAACCTGAGCAGACCAATAACAAGTAGCAAGATGGAATCACTAATAAAAAGTCTCCCAAAAAAGATATGTCCAGGACCAGATGGATTCATAACTAAATTCTACCAAACATACAAAGAAAAACTTATACCATTCATTCTGAAACTATTACAAAAAAATTAAAGAGGAGGGAATTCCCCCAAACTCATTCTGTGAGGCCAGAATCACTGATACCAAAACCAGACAAGGACATAACAAAAAGGAGAAAACTACAGGTCAATATCTCTGATGAAATGTGACACAAAAATTCTCAACAAAATACTGGAAAAACCTGTGACAAACTTGAACCTAAATATACAGTTAAACTTAAAGTCAACACTAACTTTAAGAGATTTTTCAATTAGGTAGGACAATAAAATTCTTTTGTGCCTAAGCCACTTTGTTTTGGATTTTCTTTCTCTTTCCCTCAAACCAGGAAGTTCGGAATAGTCTTCTAGATAATACAATTAGAATGTCAGAGAAATAATACCTTTTAATATTGATTTTTTAGACTCCTGCTTTTCTTTTTCTGGTTACATAAAATATGATTATATATATTTTAACTTTCTTTTTAAAAATGTTTATTTTAGTACATAATTTAGTCTTGTCTTTTATCTCCAGCCCTCAATCTCTTATAAAATTTGTTGGTAATGATATAGTTTGGATGTTTGTCCCTTCCAGCTCTCATGTTAAAATTTGATCTCCAATGTTGCAGGTGGGGCCTGGTGGGAAGTGTTTGGAACATGGAGACTGATCCCTTATGAATGGCTTAGTGCCCTCCCCACAGTAATGAATGAGTTCTTGCTTTATTAGTTCACACAAGAACTGGTTGTTTAAAAGAGCCTGGCACCCCTTCCTCTCTCTCTTGCTTCTTTTCTCACCATATGACATGCCTTTTCCCACCTTGCCTTCTTCCCTGACTGGAAGCTCACCAAAGCCCTCACCAGAAGAAGATGCTGGCGCTGTGCTTCTTGTATACTTTTCAGAACCATGAGCCAAATAAACCTCTTTTCTTTATAAAAAAATAAAAATAAAAATAAAAAAATAAAAATGATCCAAATATGCATACAGGTTCTGAGATTCTATGTTGCCATATACCATTTTCTCTAGGATGATATATTTATGTAGATTACTTGGTGAAGCATTTTTTAATATTAATATCATCCTCATTCTACCCCAAACTGAACCAATTTACCATTGCATGCTTTTGTCACTTAATGCACTACAGGAAGAAAAATAAGGTCATGAATACCTCTTCCTAGCAAAGTTTATAAACAATTCTTCATCAAAGGCTAAATATATTATTGCATGACCTTTCACATGTTACCTCTGGAACATCAGATTCTGACTCACAGTTTAAAGTAGGAAGAACTTATCACCACTTCTATTCAACATAGTGCTGGAAGTCCTAGCCAGAGCAATCACACAAGAGAAGGAAATCAAGGGGGTAACCAAATGGGGAAAGAAGAGGTCAAACTATCACTCTTTGTTGACAATATGATCTTATATCTAGAAAACCCCATAGATTCTGCAAAGAGACTACTGGAATTGATAAATAAATTCAGCAAAGTCTCAGTTTACAAAATCAATGTACACAAATCAGTAGCACTCATATACACCAACAATAGTCAAGCTGAGAACCAAATCAAAGACTCAATACCCTTCACAATAGCAACAAAGAAAACAAAATACCTAGGAATATATTTAACTAAAAAGGTGAAAGACTTCTACAGGAAGAACTATGAAATACTGAGGAAGGAAATAGGAGAAGATATAAACAGGTGGAAAAACATACCATGTTCCTGGACTGGCAGAATCAAGAATCAACATAGTTAAAATGTCTATACTACCCAAAGTTATCAACAGATTGAATTCAATCCCTATTAAAATATCAACATCTTTCACAGATCTAGAAAAAATAGTTCTATGTTTCGTATGGAACCAGAGAAGACCCCATATAGCCAAAGTGACCTTAAGCAAAAAGAACAAATTGGGAGGCGTCAATTTACCAGACTTCAAATTATACTACAAGGCCATAGTAATCAAAACAGCATGGTACTGGCACAAGAACAGAGACATAGACCTATGGATCAGAACTGAGAACCCAGACATAAAACCATCCCCCTATTGCCATCTGATCTTTGACAAAGCAGACATTGGGGAAAGAATCCCTATTCAATAAGTAGTGCTGGGAAAATTGAATAGCCACATGTAGAAGACTGAAAATGGATCTGCACCTCTCACCTCTCACAAAAATCAACTCACAATGGATAACAGACTTAAACCTAAGACATGAAATTATAAATGGGACCTAATTAAATTAAAAAGCTTCTGTATAGCCAAGGAAACAATCATTACAGTTAATAGACTCCATATAGAATGGGAGAAAATAAATGCATGTTATACATCCAATAAAGGGCTGATAACTGGAATCTATAAAGAACTCAAGCAAATCACCAAGAAAAAATCAAATAACCCCATTAAAAAGTGGGCAAAAGACATGAACAGAAACTTTTGAAAAGAAGACAGACTAATGGCCAACAAACATATGAAAAAACACTCAAAATCTCTAATCAGGGAAATGCAAATCAAAACCACAATGAGATATCACTTATCTCCAGTGAGAATACCTTTTATCAAGAATTCCCAAAACAACAAATGTTGGCATGGATGCAGAGAGAGAGGAACGCTTATACACACTGCTGGTGGGACTGTAAATTAGTACAGCTTCTATGGAAAGTAGTATGGAGATGCCTCAAAGAACTACAAGTAGAACTACCATTTGATCCAGCAATCCCATTACCGGGTAGTTACCCAAAGGAAAAAAAGGCATTCTATAAAAAAGATATCTGTACTCAAATGTTTATAATAATAGCAGCACAATTCACAATTGCAAAGATGTGGAAACAACCCAAGTGCCCATCAATACATGAGTGGATTAATAAAATGTGGTATATGTATACCATGGCGTACTAGTCACCCATCAAAAATAGTGAACTGATACCTCTTATATTAACCTAGATGGAACTAGAAACCATTCTTCTAAGTGAAGTATCACAAAAATGGAAAAACAAACACCACATGTACTCACCATTAAATTGGAACGAAGTGATCAACACTTATGTATACATATGGAAATAACATTCACTGGGAATCAAGCAAGTGGGAGGGGGAGGAAGGGATGGGTAAATTCACACCTAACGGGTACAATGCACACTATCTGGGTGATGGGCACACTTATTACTTTGACTCAGATGGTACAAAGAAATTTATGTAACCGAAATGTTTGTATCCCCATAATATTCTGAAATAAAAAAAGAAAAGAAAAAGAAAAAAACAGGGCAGGAAGAACTTATCAGTTTGGGGGTTTAGGGGGACTATTCTCTATGACAGTAGATCCTGTGTGCACTGTGAAATGTGCCCCATCAGCTGAAAGCATTATTCTGTAGGTGAGAAGAAAAATCTCCACAAATAGTATGCATCAATCTCAAAGGAAAATTCTTATAAGGGAAAAATTACGAGTGGATACTGTTAACTGTAGGTATCTCCTAATATTTTTCCTTAACCTAATATCTAGAAAACATTACATCTCATGAAATAGAGATGACTTGACTTATCCTGTCGGTCTGATTAAGCAGAGAATCCACTTAACCTTTCTATGTGCTCTGAATTATATTTTATATTTGCTCATATAGTTTGCATGGCAACTTCAATGAATGTACTATGCTTACACCAGCAGATGTTTTGCATTTTCTGAACCTAACTTCTGTCCCATGAGTCCCTCACCAAGACAGTCCACAATACATTTAACTAACTTTTCCAAAAGATTCTATAATAAGAGGGGTTGACCTCATTTTCTCTCTCAGTTAACCATCTTGTAGTTTTATGATGAATCAGAACAAACATGATTTGTGTTCTTAATACTCATTTAAACATGGCTTATCCATGACAGCTTTAACCAGCATTAAACCATTCATGTTGGACATTCTTATAGCCAATTTCTTTTACAAGTTTAAGGGTTTAAAAATGTTAATTTCTTCTCCTTTTCATGATACCCTCTTTGTCACTACCCAAACTCTGGAAAATAAAAATATTACTAAACATTAATAAATAAAATTACTAAATACAAATAAATTAAATTAAATGAATAAAAATATTAATTCTTTGGAGCAAACTGTCAACTGTCTATGGAGTAGGAGTAACGAGAGTTGGATAAAAACTGTTTTCCCCAGGTATGTGAGAGCACTAGCCTGTACCTGTGCTTCTCACTGTTCACACATTCCTCTGTTGTGGAATTCAGGTCAGAAACTCTGTATCCCCCACCTTCACCCCTCCTCCTACTCTTTCTACCTTTCCTTTTCAAGGCCTCCCAAGAATGAATTCACAACCTTGGAATGAAGAAGGTGAAGGAATACTTTTCTTTACTCATCTCAACATCTGTGCAGTGGCCTACGTTTTCCCAAATTGAGTGAATTCATCAAATGTGTTGGGACAGAGGTGCTGTCTCTCATTAAGTACACTCCAGCACAAAGGCATTTCTCTTATCTAAAGTCTGTGGCCCAGTGCCTGAACTCCTGGTTGGATACCTATAGAAGCTCTGTTAACTCTTTCAGGACAGAAAGGTATGATCCAGCATGACCTCCCAATGCTAAATAATCATTCAACTGGCTGATTGGGGAAATGAGGCTTACAATTCAAAAGCAACTCAAGGCACTTATACACTTAAGATTTATAAAATGATGTCATTCAGAAGGTGAGTCACAGGAAGACAGTTCAGTGCTGATTGGGAAGTCAGAGAAGACAATCAATATAATTCTACCTGAGCTCCCTATTTCTTTGCCTATCCAATTTCCATGTCTTTTAAGGCCTCACCCAAGTTCCACTTGATCCAGAAAGGCTTCCCTGAGCACCAAGTCAATTGCTTATTTCTCTCTCTCCTTTGATCACTTATTACTTAAAATTGGCACTTATTTCAAAATTCTTTCTATTTTCAATGACTTTCTATGCATGTATATCATTCCTCTCTGTGTAGGTTGCAACTTTTTTGAGAATAGAAACCTCATCTTACACATTGTATCTTTCACAAAGTCAGTTATACTCACAGTAGGTTGTGAATCTTCAACCAAAAAGACTCTCTTTCCTTCACTAAGCCAGGCCCTAACTATTCTTTAAGATCCACCACAAATAAACATATAATCCACATAAGAACAGTGTGTTTGCTAATGTAAGTCTCTTAGGGCTCCCTTCTACTCAGATTCCTACCCCCTAAGCCTCTTCAGTATAGAAATCTGAATTAGCCACAGTGGTGATGATCTGTTCTTTAAGGTTTTCCTCATCTTCCCCAAAGGGAGTTTACTCACTTAACATTCAATAATTTTTAATGTTTTTACCAGTTATTGTTTTGCTTAAATATAGTCAGGCTTACACACTTTTCTTTAGCTCTTTTTTGTTATATCTTTCTTCCTAAACTAGTTATTAAATTACTAGATGATTGGGACTAGCATATTCTATTTCTTTTTCATCTGCCACAACCCTTGAATATGGTGCTGTCTGCACAGTAAGTGCTCCAAAAGAATGACATTGACTCAATAAAAGATATTCAGGACAACAAAAATGCTAGGCAAAAAGAACAAGCAGAGGTGAGCCATCTAACTCCCTAAACAGGACATGGAAAAGTATACCAATACATTCATATCACAAAAACACTGTAGGGAACTGAGACTCATTTGCAGCTTTTCCTGATTAGGTAGATCAGTCTCTGCCCATACTTGCAGGTCCATGTAATGTTGTCCACCCTCAGTGCAAATACATCTCTCTAAACTGATACCAAGCAAACAAATTCCACTGAAGTCTGTTAAAAACAGCCAATTAGACCAAAAAATGTACCTTTCTGAAAGCACTAATTAGCTGACATTTTGTTTTAAAATGGCCAACTGAAGCACAAAATGAATAAGCAGATATTTATTAAGCTCTTTTTAAATGCAAAACTCTGTGCTAGATGATGTGAGAGTTTAGTCTACAAAACAGGTTACTGTTCTTAATATTATTGTGAAAGAGAAAAACACAATGCCATGAGCAATATATGATAAAATAGTTAAATAAAGCTCATTTTGCTAAGTCAAAAAGTACTCTCCCCACCCTGCCCTCTCAGCAAGAACTGACTAATGATGAATCAATCTTCGTAAACCCTTGGCACTGCCCATCTATTTTAGGCATTATCAGATTCTGAGTCACTTTACTTTTGCAATTACTACTTCAAATTTCCCCTCATTTTATGTAAAGAATCAGACTCTTAGAAATCTTAGAACTGGGAAAGCCTGAGGTTGTGCATAGTTCTGTACCTTTTATAAGTTTTATTGTTGTTGCTTGTTTGTTTGTGCCATGGACTCATTTGGCTGTTTGCTGAAGATTTTGAACACCTTCTCAGAACAATGTTTTTAAATTCATAAACTAAAACACATAACAGTAATTCCTATTAAAGTTCAAGAACAGGCAAAACTAATCTGTGGTGTTAGAAGTCAGGAGGGTTCTGCCTTCTGTGGTGCTGGTAATATTTTTATTCCTTGTTCTAGTTGCTAATTATATAGTTATATTTGCCTTGTAATATTAATAATTCATTGAGCACTACACTTATGATTTTTGCACTTTTATGGATGGATGCTCTATTTCAATGAAAAAAATTCAAAAATAAAATAAGACCTATAGAATTATAAAATAAATATATTACACTGAAATGTAGTTCTATGTACAGACCTTAAGAGATCCTTTCCCTAGGTTAAGACCTGAGATTAAAAACCCAGAAAAAAGAGATAGGGCATATAGAAAGATATGAGACAGGATTCCCTCACTTCTAGGAGTTGATAATCTGGTTGAGGAAAAAGGCTGACAAATCTGAAATTTGGATAACCAATAAGTATACTTGATAAGAGCCTCAAATGAGAGGGAAAGGCAAAAGAGAAAGGTGGGAATAAACACTTTGGAGCTACAGTGTCATGGCAGAATAAGCAGAAGGATGTAGAATACATGATGTAAATAGAAGGATGTGAAGTATTTGGATAAGTTGAAGGGAGAGCATCCTTTTTGTAGTATGGCCAGTCAAGGGCTTGGGAGGCATTATATCTATTTGGTTGGCCATGGTGAAGGAGGCACATAAGTAGGTAACATGAAATAAAGCTGGTGGCTACTGCTGGGTACAGAATGGGAAGATGAATTGAACTTGGATTTCTTACTAATAGGAAAGCCACTGAAGATTTTTTTAGCAAGGCGTTAAGAAAGAATGCTGTTTTATGAATTCATTCAGTTCAATTTAACAAACATTTATTAAATACCCAATTCAATGCACTATGCTAGATACTTCCCTAGTTAATGGTTTTAAATAGTCTCTAAGATTCTCTGTTTTGTGCCGTTCATAAGTACTAGACCTATCTAATTTGTAAATTGCCAAATTACTTTTATATTCTAGATTGGTATCAATCAATTATACTGCAATTTGTTCAAAACTGCAACTTTTTAGATGTTACAAACGAAGCAAAACTAGGGCAAAAAGACAATAGGATATGTTCCTATTTGGGTCAGGAACATGCCTCAAAGTTTTTAGCTGGATTGATTCCAACTGTACTGTTTGTCCAAGTGTTTTCCCTTCAGGCAATGTTCTTTTCAACACACAAAATGCTAGGGCTGGATGGAAGATGAGACACCCAGGGACAGCAACAGATTTTAATAACCATTGAATAATCCAATGAAATGATTCACCCTAGTAGCTTTCATTATTAACCATTTTGAAAGTTTGATAATGAAAAGGGACCATGGAAAAGCCCATCCATGTACAGAAATCCAGATAATGGAAAAGCTTCCAAAATTCCCAGCCCACTCTGGTTTTCCTATTTGTTTAACATAGAGGTCACACTGAGTTGTGAGCTAAGGATTGTCAGTCTCACATTGAGAAAGATAGTGGACATGGCTGATTTCAGAGTTTACTGTGTTCCTTTCAGTGCCTGAAAGCCATTCTATCTTTGTCATCATGACTACCAGTCAAGGCATGCTTTATGATTTCTATAAGACTCTGTATCCAGACTACATGGATGCCAATAAAACATTTCTTTTCTAAAGACCAATACTAAGCCTCCTTTATTATGAGGTGAAGGTTAGTAAAGATTAATATTTGCTAGGCACATGTGTCTAAGACAATAATCTAAGAAGTGGTTTCTCTGCCCTGTTTACTGCTGGGCGAATATTTTGCTATTACTGCCCCAGGAAATAGAAGTCCCTAGGTTCCTAGTTTAATTCTGCTTGCTCTCTCTCCTTTCTTCTCTCCTCTCTCCTTCAGTCTCTTAAAATACAAGACTTCTTTACAACAATATTAAAGAGTTTAGCCATAAATCACATACAAATGGTATTATCTCATTACTCATTTTAGCTTGGAATAGATTAATTATCAGCATTTTAATAGTCACAACCAGATTTTCATAGTCCACTTATTTTTGCCCTTAGTTCAAGAACAGAGATGCATCTGAGAGCAATGATAAAAGGAATATGCCTTCTATCTGGGGTCCAAATACAGCAGGGTGAAATTGCTGCCTCATCTCACCTGAACCCCAGAGTAAAAAGCCTTTTGTAATTTACAATCTGGTCTCAGAAAATCTCCTTTCCAGCTCCCAGCCTGAAAACTTCCAAAAGAGAAAGCTTTGACTTCTGCTTTCTTGAAAAAGGCCTAAGTATATATTTATGTATGTATGTGTGTGTTTAAATATTAGTATACATACATAAACAATAGATAGCCTTCACTTCTTTATATAGCAATGAATTAAGCCTTTCTTTTGCATATGTTGTAAATGTTTTCCCAAATGTGGCATTTGCCTACTAACTCTTTCATGATATATTTTTGATACAAAAAAATTTATAAAGTGGTCCAATGTATCAATATTTTCCTTTATGCTTTCAGATTTTAGAAAGTCTTTCCCTACTCTACACTTATGAGAATATTTCCTTAAATTCTCTTCTAGAATTTTTCAAGTTTTTATCTCTCACATTTAAGATGTTACTGTACCCACGTATATTCAGGTGTTCTATATGCAACACAGATTTCACTTTTTCAAAAAAATTATTAGTCAACTCTCTCCAAAAATCTGATTTAAGATGCTACTTTCACTGTATCTTAAGTTCATATATATACTTGGATATGTGTCTTAAAATGGTAATTTCTTAATTCTTTAGAAATGTACATATTCTTTCACTTTGTAATTTTACTCATATTTAAGTATCCTAAGGCTTTATACTTACCACAGGTAAGTATAAAGCCTTAGCTATAAGTGTTAATCACAGTACTATTTTTAAGAATTTATGTTGAAAACAAACTAAAATGTCTAACAATAAGAGAACTGAATAAAGTGTGATATATTTATTCAATATGATACAAAGTCGTCATTAAAAGATGATGTATAAGACTATTGGGCTGGGTGTGGTGGCTCACGCCTGTAATCATAGCACTCTGGGAGGCTGAGGCAGGAGGATTGCTTGAGGCCAGGTTGAAGATCAGCCTGAGCAAGAGCGAGACCCTGGTTTCTACAAAAAATAGCAAAATTAGATGGGTGTAGTGGTGTGTGCCTGTAATCGCAGCTACTCAGTAGGCTGAGGCAGGAGGCAGGAGTTTGAGGTTGCAGTGAGCTATTATCATGCGCCACTGCACTCTAGCCGGGCCAACAGAGAGACCCTGTCTTGAAAAACAACAACAACAACTATTAGGAAGAGGATATGAAATATATTTATGATATTGATAAATGAAAATAGGAGGTTACAACAGAGTAATATGTACAGTATGATAACATTCCTATAAATTACAAATGTTACACATAAAACAAAAACTTTTGGAAGAATATGCACCAAAAAGCTAAGGATTGTGGAATTATAGATAATCTTAGTTTTCTTCTTTGTGCTTTTCTTTATTTTTCTACTTTCTACAATGAAGATATATTTTTTGTAATCAGGAAATTGTGTTTTATTTTTAACTAAAATAAAATTTGTAACATTTGCATGTTAACAGGGAGTAGCCAGACTGAAATCTGAGGCATAAAACTTACTGCTTATTGCTTTAAAATGTTTCATCTTCTATGAAGGTCAAATGAATTGTTAGGGAGTTATCCATTGCATGAAAATCTCTCTACTGAGAAGGGCATAGTTTTTCATTCTCTAATCTACTAATATGGTAAATTGCATTTATATATGTCCTAATGTTAAAACCACTGTTGCATTCCTGAGATTAACCCAACATGTCATTTGGAATTTTTTTCTTATACCCTACAGTATTTAGTTCTCTAATATTTTGTTTAGGATTGTTACATTTATATTCATAAAAGAAACTGGCCAATAATTATCCTTTCTCTTTTTGCCATTGTCTCTTTTTTCCCTCTTAAATTTATCCTGATCTCACAGAATGAGTTGGCAGGGCACTTCTACATTTTCCATTCTCTGAAAAAAATTGTATAAAGACTGGGATAATCTGTTTAATAAAATTTTTCAGAAACTTTACAGAATGAATTTCTTTAACAGTTATTCTTCTAGGAATTTGTCTATTTTATTTTAATCACAATTTATTGCTATAAAGTTGTTCACAATATCCTCTTATTATATTTTCAATACCTGGAACATCTACAGTTATATCCCCTTTATAATTATTGATATCGATTATTTGTGACCTTTTTTCCTTGCCAGAGGCTTTTAAGTTTTATTATTCTTTTCAAAGAGCCAACTTTGACTTTAGTGATCCTCTCCATTGCATATTTGTTTTCTTTTTGTTTTTTTCATTTCAAAATATTAATGGGGCACAAATGTTTTTGTTACATGGATACGTTTTATAATGCTTGAGCCAGGGCTATTAGTGTGCCCATCACCTGAATAGTGTTCATGGTACCCGTTAGGTATTTATGCTCCTAATTTTATTTTTTCAATTTTTTTAGATTTATTATCTTTTTTTTTTTTTTTTTTTTTTTTTTTTTTTTTTTGAGACAGAGTCTCGCTCTGTTGCTCTGGCTAGAGTGCCGTGGTGTCAGCCTAGCTCATAGCAACCTCAAACTCCTGGGCTTAAGCAATCCTTCTGTCTCAGCCTCTCGAGTAGCTGGGACTACAGGCATGCGCCACTAGGCCTGACTCTAAATATTTCTTTATTTTTTTTCTACTTCACTTCTACAATCCTTGCCCTAGTTCCTGCCTTATTGTAACCTCTTATTTATTGGACTACTTGGGAAAATTGTCACCCAACCATCCTACTAGCCTTCCAGTAGCCACCCTTATACTAGAATCCTCTAGTAGATCACTATCACTTACATAGTAAATTTCATGCTTCTTTTCTGTTTTATTGGTTTAATTTGTTTTTATTTCAGCATATTACGAGGGTACAAATGTTTAGGTTACATATATTGCCTTTGCCCCACCCAAGTCAGAGCTTCAAGCATGTCCATCCCCCAGATGGTGTGCACCACACCCATTAGGTGTGTATATACCCATCCCCTCCTCCCCCCTCCTATCTGCCTGACATCTGATTAGTGTTATTGCTATATGTGCACTTAAGTGTTGATCAGTTAATACCAATTTGAAGGTGCATACATGTGGTGCTTGTTTTAACATTCTTGTGATACTTCACTTAGTAGAATGGGCTCCAGCTCTATCCAGGATAATACAAGAGGTGCTTGATCACCACTGTTTTTTGTGGCTGAGTAGAATTCCATGATATAAATATACCACATTTTATGAATCCACTCATGTATTGATGGGCACTTGGGTTGCTTCCAGCTGTTTGCAATTGTGAATTGTGCTGCTATAAACATTTGAGTACAGATGTCTTTTTTATAGAATGTCTTTTGTTCCTTTGGGTATATGCCTAGTAATGGGATTGCTGGATCAAATGGTAGTTCTACTTGTAGCTCTTTGAGGTATCTCCATATTACTTTCCATGGAGATTGCACTAGTTTGCAGTCCCACCAACAGTGTGTGAGTGTTCCTATCTCTCTGCATCCACGCCAACATTTATTGTTTTGGGACTTTTTGATAAAGGCCATTCTCACTGGAGGTAAGTGATATGTCATTGTGGTTTTGATTTGCATTTCCCTAACGATTAGAGATGTTGAGCATTTTTTCATATGTTTCTTGGCCATTAGTCTGTCTTCTTTTGAAAAGTTTCCATTCATGTCCTTTGCCCAGTTTTTGATAGGGCTGTTTGATTTTTCTTGCTGATTTTCCTGAGTTCTATATAGATTCTAGGTATCAGCCCTTTATCAGATGTGTAACATGTGAATATATTCTCCCATTCTGTAGGTTGTCTGTTTCCTCTTGTGATAGTTTCCTTGGCTGTGCAGAAGGTTTTTAATTTGATCAGTTCCCATTTATTTATTTTTATTGTTGCTGTGATTGTCTTTGGTGCCTTCTTCACAAATTCTTTCCATAGGCCAATGTTTATAATGTCTATATTCTTATAGTTTCATGCCTTAGGTTTGAGTCTGTTATCCACTGTGAGTCGACTTTTCTTAGAGGTGAGAGGTGCGGATCCTGTTTCAGTCTTCTACATGTGGCTATCCAATTTTCCTAGCACCATTTATTGAATAAGGATTATTTTCCCCAGTGTATGTTTTTGTCTGTTTGTCAAAGATCAGATGGCTATATGAGGATGGTTTTATATCTGGTTTCTCAGTTCTGGTCCATAGGTCTATGTCTCTGTTCTTGTGCCAGTACCATGCTATTTTAGTTACTATAGCCTTGTAGTATAGGTTGAAGTCTGGTAAATTGATGCCTCCCAATTTGTTCTTTTTGCTTAAGATTGCTTTTGCTATATGGGGTCTTCTCTGGTTCCATAAGAAGCATAGAATTGTTTTTTATAGATCTCCAAAAAATGATGTTGGTATTTTAATAGGGATTGCATTGAATCTGTAGATCAATGCAATGGGTAGTATAGACATTTTAACAATGTTGATTCTGCCCACCTATGAACATGGTATCGTTTTCCACCTGTTTATATCCTCTGCTATTTCCTTCCTCAGTGTTTCATAGTTCTCCCTGTAGAGGTCTTTTACCTCCTTATTTAAATATATTCCTAGGTATTTTATTTTCTTTGTTGCTGTTGTGAAGGGTAATGAGTCTTTGATTTGGTTCTCTGACTGTCGTTGGCATATAGTACTGCTACAGATTTCTGTACATTGATTTTGTAAACTGAGACTTTACTGAATTTGTTTATCAATTCCAGTAGTCTCATAGCAGAATTTTTGGAGTTTTCTAGATATAAGATCATATCGTCAGCAAAGAGCAATAGTTTGACCTCTTCTGCCCCCATTTGGATGCTCTTGATTTCCTTCTCTTGTCTGACTGCCCTCTATCACCACTTCTATTCAACTTAGTGCAGGAAGTCCTAGCCAGAGAAATCATGCTTCTTTTCCTATGCAAGGTCCTACTTGATCTGGTGCCTACCTATTCTGACCTTGTTTTTCAAAAATTTCTATCTGGAACTTCGTGCTTCCTTAACACAGAACTCCTTGGAGTTTTTTACACACACCATTCTGGTTCTTACCCTGATTTTATGCTCAGTGCAGCAATCTCTGCCTGAAAAAGTCTTTCTTTCCATCTTCACCCCTTTCCCTGAATAACTCCTATCTATCCATTACAATGTCCCACCGAGGCTGCTTTAGGTGCTTCTTTGCTCTCTGCTTTTATAATCTAGTTTGCCTATTTCAATTAGCATGCTATGCAATAAAACGTGAAGAAAATCTATTTGTGTGTTTGTCTTCCCTGCTATACTTTTAATTACTTAAAGGCAACAAGTGATGATGGTGGTGTTGATGGTGATGGTGATACAATGTGGCAGGAAGGACAGAAGGAAGAAAGGAGGAAAGGGAGGCAGGAACATAGGAGTTCTCTGACTCTTTAAGCAATGAGAATCTAAATTTGCCTACTGGAACATAAGAACAGGTTGTATTAATATCCAGCTGCCAGGGTTTTATGGCATTTGTGTTTTTACTACAAGAAATATCAACTCTGGGAGCGAATTATATGTAATAGAATGGCTTTGCTCTGACTGCTAATGACTTTTAGATGGTTGCTAAAAGCGACTTTTATAACCAGAAACTGTCATATCTAAAAGCAAATGTTTCTTGCCTCTCCCGTGAGAGATTAATGCTAAATTACTAACTTGCTTTCCTTCTTCATAGGGTATTAAGGCCTTCAAAATTTGCAAGTTCCAGCTGAGGAACTCCTTACAACCAAATGGTTGGGACCCTTGATTCAGGAGAGAATTTAAAAAATATATATAGTTATGGTTCAGAAAAATAAGGAAGGGGACAAAAAGAAAATTTAATTTTAAATGGAAAGGCAATTAGGGTGGTGGGAAGTTTCTTTATAATCTAGAGATGTGAACCTGAATATAATTTAAGAAATAATTTTTGGACATCTGCTGTCTCAGGCACTGCAAAAAATATACAAATAAATAAAACATAGCCCTTCCTCTCGAAAAGCTAATAATCTACCTGGGAAGGACTTTGCAGAAACCTAGTCAAACTTCTACATCAGTGATTTCAAAATTGTGTACGATAGAACCTATAATTAATATCTGATAGACATGGGCATTTGAGATTAAACATTTTACAATCCTGTAAGATGTATTTGAAACAGTGTTTTTCACTGAACAATGAAGATGCAGTGAGCTAAGAAATCTACTTACCAATTATATTGCTGTATGATTTAAGGAATTCAAATAGAAGCTGCTGCTGGTAGAGCTGTTGATCATGATAGTACCAATTAGTATCTACTGATTGCTTATGTGCCAAGCATTCTGAAAAGTCTGCCAAATTTCTCAAAGACGTTGCATACAGTGTCTTATTTAATCCTCAGAACTCCCTGAGATAGATACTATTATGATCCCTAATTTACAAATAGGGAAATCAAGGCTCAAGAAAGCTAAGTAGCTTATAAAAGGTCACACAAGTTTTTTCTACTGGTATTCTTTTAAATTTGTGGATCAGTTACTATTAACATAAAACAAAGAAACAAACTCTGTAGCCATTTGCACTTGCTACATCTATGTGAATTTTTTCCAGTACTGTGTAGAAAAAATGCAAGAACAAATTGAATTATAGACATTGATAGAAGACTATAACTGACATTCTTAGTACCTAGTTTCACTTTTTGCACTGAAAATTAGTGCAAATTTTCATATTCATAAATATGAATCTATGAAAAATTTCATACTAATAAAATATTACTTTTATATACTTTATATATTGTGGTTCTGTATATGATTTTACTTTGGTACAAAAGGGGTAAGAGGCTGTTCAAAAGTTGTGAAAATCACTGGTTTAGACCATTTACAGACTGGGCTCCGAGAATTAAGAAGAGATACAGCCTAAGTGAAATGTTCAGGATGTTTGATCTCCATAACTGGGAACATTGTGGTTTCAATGCTTAACTTTCAAGCAGGCTGTACTTGTAAAAGACATAATTACCTTGGATAGAAGCAATTTGGCTTGAATATGTGAGGAGATGAATCTAGTGAACTGTTCTTTTTTATGTTTTTTTTTTATTTCAGCATATTATGGGGGTATGAATGTTTAGGTTACATATATTGCCTTTGCCCCACCCGAGTCAGAGCTTCAAGTATGTCCATCCCCCAGATGGTGCACACCACACCCATTAGGTGTACATATACCCATCATGCCCTCCTCCCCCTCCCATCGGCCTGACATCCGATGAATGTTACTACTATATGTGCACTTAAGTGTTGATCAGTTAATACCAATTTGATGGTGAGTACATGTGGTGCTTGTTTTTCCATTCTTGTGATCCTTTACTTAGTAGAATGCGTTCCAGCTCTATCTAGGATAATACAAGAGATGTTAGATCAAAAGAAGATAGACTAATGGCCAACAAACATATGAAAAAATGCTCAACATTTCTAATCATCAGGGAAATGCAAATCAAAAGCACAATGAGATATTAATTAACTCCAGTGAGAATGGCCTTTATCAAAAAGTCCCAAAACAACAAAGGTTGGCCTGGATGTGGAGAGATAGGAACACTCATACACTGCTGATGGGACTGCAAACTAATACAACCTCTGTGGAAAGCAATATGGAGATACCTCAAAGATCTACAAGTAGAACTACCATTTGATCCAGCAATCCCGTTACTGGGCATCTACCCAAAGGAACAAAAGACATTCTATAAAAAAGACATCTGGACATCTGCACTCGAATGTTTATAGCAGCACAATTCACAATTGCAAAGATGTGGAAACAACCCAAGTGCCCCTCAATACATGAGTGGATTAATAAAATGTGGTATATGTATACCATGGAGTTCTACTCAGCTCAGTGTTATTTTTAAGGTATAGCCAATAGAGCTTCCCAGAGACCTCCCATAATGGCCAGAAAGATAGGAAGCTATTATTTATTATAACAATCATTATAATGAAACTGTGATGTTTGGAACAACTACCAGCAATAATCAAGTGATTAATCTGCTAAGTGATTGAAAAGTATTATTGCTGCACAATTCACAATCGGAAAGATGTGGAATCAATCCAAGTGCCCCTCAATTCATGAGTGGATTAATAAAATATGGTATATGTCTACCATGGAGTACTACTCAGCCATAAAAAATGGTGAACTAATACCTTTTGTAACAACCTGGATGGAACTGGAGACCATTCTCCTAAGTGAAGTATGGCAAGAATGGAAAAACAAATACAACATGTGCTCACTATTAAATTGGAACTAATCGATCAACAGTCATGTGCACATATGGAAGTAACACTCAACAGAAATCAAGCAGGTGGGAGAGGGGGGGAGGGAATGGGTAAAATCACACCTAATGGGTACAATGCACACTATCTGGGTGATGGACACACTTAGACTCGAACTATACAAAAGCAATTCATGTAGCCAAAACATTTGTACCCCCGTAATATTCTGAAAAAAAGTATTATCAAATTTATTCCTCTGAATAATCCTGGGATATGGGTATTACTAATTTACCAGTATAAAAATTCAGGTTTGGCTAAGTTCAAATGGGTTGAGTCACTTGTGCAAAGTCTCATTGCTAGGAAGTGGAAGAGCTAGAATGGACTCCAGGGCTGTCTAACACTACCTCCTGTACTCTTATGGCAAATAGCAACCCCCCCCCAACTAGTCAGCTATGTAAAAGCTCCATTATGCTGCTCTTTTGAATGTAAGCCCCTCAAAAATAGTATGGGGGCCTGGCGCGGTGGCTCACGCCTGTAATTCTAGCACTCTGGGAGGCCAAGGAGGGTGGATCGTTTGAGCTCAGGAGTTCAAGACCAGCCTGAGCAAAAGCGAGACCCCGTCTCTACTAAAAAAAATAGAAAGAAATTATCTGGACAACTGAAAATATATATATAGAAAAAATTAGCCAGGCATGGTGGCGCATGCCTGTAGTCCCACCTACTCGGGAGGCTGAGGCAGGAGGATGGCTTGAGCCCAGGAGTTTGAGGTTGCTGTGAGCTAGGCTGATGCCACGGCACTCTAACCCGGGCAACAGAGTGAGACTCTGTCTTGAAAAAAAAAAAAAAGTAGTATAGGATAGGATGGGAAGGCATCAGGCAGAGAGTGGGTTAGATGCCAAATCTTTCACTGAAAGCTATGCCCCCTCTTAAGGACAGCAGTGGCATTGTATAATCAAGGGTGGAGTATGGTCTTTATTTTTTCTTTCAATGACTAATATTGTCTCCAACAATGTTTTCCCTAAACTGAACATGATAAACCCTTCTGTTTCTCTCAAGCAGCTTATTCCAGGCATATCCCCTTGAAGTCTTTCCCAGGATCTACCTCCTATCTTCCAGAAGAAAGTTCCCTGGGGAAGGTGAGATATTGAAATTAAGGAAAAAGTTTCTCAAGTGGCTGTCAGGCAACAGGTCAGGGGGTTTTTGGAAAGTGGTGAGTATGTTTTCTGAAAGTTTCTATTTCTAGAGCAGGGACCAAAGTCCTGGAGCCAGTGAAATTCTCTCCAAACATGGGCTAGAGAAGCCAGAGGAAAATATGGTTGTGTGGCCACTAAGTCCATGAGCCTTTTATCACTCATTAACCTCTATGATTTTGAACCTCTCTATAGTCTTCAATTACCTGATTATCAATTTCACATTTATGGATCACCTACTCTTAGCAAAAGCACTTTAGTGGGTACTTAGGTAAGGATATACTAAAGCAGTTCAGGCACCCAAAGAAGTTTTTTGGTGTAGATAGGGAGGTAGATATATAAAACTGATGATATCCCAAATTACTGGATGGTTGGCCTTTACTAGGATTTTCCAGGAGGTATTGATACATAACTTTCTAAATTAAATAAGCACATACAACTTGCTGGTTGGCAATAGGAGTTTCTGAATAAAACATGATAGACTCAAGAAATGTCAAAGTTGGAAGATAACTTAAAGACCATCTATAGTCAATTTCTTTAGGAGAGGGACTGGGTATATCAATTTTAAAATAATTTAAGCCATCCCCTAATGCTTTGACCATAGTACATTATTAATATTATCAATCAATAAACATCTCTTGATAACTGGTTTTCACCATTTCAGGATGAACAAAGGTTTGCTCTGTACCCTCTCCAGCAAGACTCCAGCCATTCATGACACTTTAATACCCCATATCTCCATTTTCTCAAGTGATATTTTCACCAAGAACTCAATTCATTCATGACAAATGAATTATGTTTTAAAACTTAAACAGAAAATGTTTACTCCTAAATAAACCCTATAACAGCTTACCTAGGACAACAATCATTTTCCAAACTTTTAATAACTGTTATCTGTCTAGACATCAACTCATACTAAGAAGGCAGAAAAAGATATCAAAGGCTAAAACACAAAGATTAAGAATTTGGGCACAGCAGAGGTAAATGAAAAATAAATAAATTGTACTTCAATATGGTGATTAATGAACAAGAAAGATAAGCTCAGAGGTGGGCCAAGGCAGGCAGCAGTTAATGTCTTCTTTTAAAAATCTTGCCAATAAATGATAATTACATACTGGAATCATAATGTCTTCTCAAGGAGTTACTTTTCACTTGGCAAGTGGACAGTGCCTTAAAAATATCTGGAGCAGACTGGGCGCAGTGGCTCACGCCTGTAATCCTAGCACTCTGGGAGGCCAAGGCGGGTGGATCGTTTGAGTTCAGGAGTTCAAGACCAGCCTGAGCAAGAGCGAGACCCCGTCTCTACTAAAAATTAGAAGGAAATTATCTGGACAACTAAAAATATATTGAAAAAATTAGCCGGGCATGGTGGCGCATGCCTGTAGTCCCAGCTACTCAGGAGGCTGAGGCAGGAGGATTGCCTGAGCCCAGGAGTTTGAGGTTGCTGTGAGCTAGGCTGACACCACGGCACTCTAGCCCAGGCAACAAAACAAGACTCTGTCTCAAAAAAAAAAAAAAAAATTAAGGAAGCAACAGGCAAATTTGATGATTATGATAATATGTTTACCCTTTAATTTCTTCTAGATGCTAGTTGATAGGAAGAGGTAGGCAATTTTGTCTCTTCTATGACCGGGAAGGAGGAAGTTGGAAATAAGATGACTATAAAGGTGTGTGTGGCTTTGTGAACACAAATGTTATTATGTGGGAACTTGGCTACAACTCTGTGAGGTGAGCAGGACAGATACTCTGATATCCATTTTATAAATAAAGGAACTCAAGAGGAGTTGAAGTGAATTGCCTAAGGTCACAGTTCACAGAGCCAGAAGTCCCCTTAATTGGTACCCAGTGAGTTTCCATTGCTCCCATTCCCTTAAAACAGAGGGTTAGACAAGGGCACTAGGTCTTCTATTAATTTAATTTATCCAGGATATTCTAATATAACAGCAGGAAAAACTGAGTGAGATATACTTCAACTGCTTAGAACTGTAATTATCTGAGACCTGTAAATCCAGGGTGCCTGTGCATGCCAAAGTTGATACTTAGAACATTAAGCTTTATTGCAAAACCTGCAGGCGTTTCAAGTGAATCTCTTTAGTTTCATTTTTCCACCTCTAGTGCTATCTGCAGGGAGGGGTTGCTCAATAAGGATAGGGGTGGGATCAGAGAGAAGAGAGATTTGTTGAGACTATGCAGGGGAGACCATAGGGGCGCCTATTGTGCTGGGGACTGCATTTCACAGACTAAAACAGGCATTTTTACAAAAAGCACATCAAGATCTTAATGAAGAAGAACAAGAGATAAGCCTTATCAGGGAAAAAGAGAAGACTCACAGGAATAACATTAATGTTTGTTTTAATAGAAAAGAACGAAATGTGTTTCAGGACCCATCCAAAATGCCTGCTCAGTAAAAGGAGTGAGAGAGGGTGTCACTAGATTTGTAGGTGTATCTGGCTTTCCAAAAACAAGTATTATATGTAAGTACTGGTTTATTACTATTTGCTATAATTAGTTAGAGGATCTGGCACAACATAGGACAAAGATTTATTTTCTCTCAGCAATATCAGATACATCAGTATAGCACACTGGCTAGAGTTTTTATATCCTTCTCACTGGAAATTTGAACAGAGATAGTTTCTCACTGCTTAACATGTATAAGCTTATTGTGTGAAGCAGCACTCTACTAAATCCAGGACTGCTACAAACTTATAAAGAATGAAGAAGCATTCTTGTAATACTTTACTTTGAAGAATGGTCTCCAATTCCCTCCAGGTTAATACAGGAAGTATTAGTTCACCGTTTTTTTTTATGGCTGAGTAGTACTCCATGGTATACATATACCACATTTTATTAATCCACTCATGGATTGAAGGGCACTTGGGTTGTTTCCACATCTTTGCAATTGTGAATTGTGCTGCTATTAATATAAACATGTGACTGAAGATGTCTTTTTTTATAGAATGTCTTTTGTTCCTTTGGGTAGGTGCCTAGTAATGGGATTGCTGGATCAAATGGTAGGTCTACTTGTAGCTCTTTGAGGTATCCCCATACTACTTTCCATAGAGGTTGTACTAGTTTGCAGTCCCACTAGCAGTGCATAAGTATTCCTATCTCTCTGCATCCATGCCAACATTTGTTGTTTTGGGACTTTTTGATAAAAGCTATTCTCACTGGAGATAATTTTGATTTGCATTTCCCTGATGATCAGAGATGTCGAGCATTTTTTCATGTTTGTTGTCTATCTTGTTTTGAAAAGTTTCTGTTCATGTCCTTTGCCTACTTTTTAATGGGGTTGTTTGATTTTTTTCTTGCTGATTTGCCTGAGTTCTTTATAGATTCTAGTTATCAGCCCTTTATCAGATGTATAGCATGCAAATATTTTCTCCCATTCTGTAAGCTGTATCACAAGAATGGAAAAACAAAGACCACAGGTACTCATCATTAAATTGGTACTAATCGATCAACACTTATGTGCACATATGGAAGTAACATTCATCGGGGCTCAGGCATGTGGGAGGGGGGTGAGGGGATGAGTAAATTCGCACCTAACCAGTGTGGTGCATGCTGTCTGGGGGATGGGCATACTTGTAGCTTTGACTCAGGCGGTGCAAAAGCAATTTATGTGACCAATATATTTGTACTCCCATAATATTCTGAAATTTAAAAAAAGAAAAATGACATACAAAGTCCAATACAAGCAATGCTGCATATTATTCAGAAAACAGAATTTCATTTTTGTCTCATTTAGAGTGAATAAAATATTTCACAGAAAAATAAATAAGTTAATTAATTAAAATTAAAATTAAAAAATTCATGAAGAAGTGGAGGTGAGAGGTAAGGGTAGATCAGCATGATATGCCATTTGAGGGGCCATTTTCTGTTTGTAAGAGATCTGTGCAACTATCACTCTACTCCACTGCTGTCCCCACTAATTTGACAAAATTACTAAATGTCTTTGTCTCTCTGGTGACCTTCTGGTACCCAACCACCTCAGTCACCAACTCCACTGAATGAAAAGGGAGCCCAGTTGACATAGGAAAGGTAGGATTCTTATAGCCAGTGTATAATGAACCAAGCAGGTACACACCTGTTAGCTGAACAAGCAGTGAATAACAAAGGCATTTTCCTGGCTCAGGAGACAACACATTTAATTTCATGTTAGAGCTAATTCAACAAAATTCTGGCACAATCAAAAAATCACACAGCCTGGAGTCCCACATAATTGATTTGGTGTATGAATGCCAAAGAATCAAAGCTCAGGAAGTGACTTTCTTTTGAAAGGTCTTGTTAGTCATTGCTCGACAGTTGGTATCATTTAACTCATTTGTTCTTGTTTGAAGAAAGCTGAAGGTCACTAATACCTTATTGTGGAGTTTGGAAGAGTAGGTTATATATTCTGAATGTTTAGTATTCTTAATGGCACACAGAAGGATTTCTGTACCAGTTAAAGTAACGTAAGGCAAAAAGGCTTTATTTAGGGATCTTCATGCTAGAGACAGCACTATAGTCTCGCCCAAAATTAGAGTATAACAATGTGAATCTCCAAATGAAAGTACTAATGCTAAAATTCAGGTGTGAGATGATGATAGATTTAATCTTACCACATTTTAAAAGAAAGAAAATAATCTGTTGGATAGAACTGAATCAATAGGGAGGATTGCTTGAGGTTAGGAGTTCGCAAGACCAACCTGAGCAAGAGCGAGACCCCGTCTCTACTAAAAATAGAAAGAAATTATCCGGACAACTAAAAATATATAGAAAAAATTAGCCGGGCATGGTGGCGCTTGCTTGTAGTCCCAGCTACTCGGGAGGCTGAGGCAGGAGGATTGCTTGTGCTCAGGAGTTTGAGGTTGCTGTGAGCTAGGCTGACACCACGGCACTCTAGCCAGCGCAACAGAAGGAGACTTTGTCTCCAAAACAAAAAAGAACTGAGTCAATGGATTGTCTACCTTACATAACACTGGGGGCTAGGGTAATTCCAGTCCATCTGAGCTGATTCAGCACACTCTGTAGGACCCTGAAGGGAAAAGATAACTTGACAGGTCATCAGAAGCATCTCTATGCTTCTGGCAGCATTCAGGCAGTTTCCACTACTTTGTGGAAATAGGATGCACTGGCCCTGCCTGGCTTCTAGATAATCCAGTCAGAACTAGTTTCCCAGCCTTGGTCCCTGGCACTCTGGAGGGTTGCAGAGACTGAAAGCAATGTAGGACTTAAACATCTACTACTACTGGTTTTCAGGGAGATTGGATAATATCTGGTGATTCCCATCTGTGCAGAGCTGTTCAGAACCATCACATCCTCAAGAGATACTAATTAAAGGTTTCATCCTCTCTCCATGTCATTTGTTACAAAGTGCGTGGGTTAAGGGTTAAGTCTATGGCCACTGCACAGAGCAAAGGGAAATTTCCTACAGATATGGAAAATACAGTGTATGACGATTTTTAATGGAACTCTCTAATCAAACCTCTCAGAGTTATGCTCAGTAGTCAGTGACTAATAGGTTGAGGAGGAAAAGATTATATTCAATCTGTCTGTTAACTACAAGACTTTAATCAATTTCAGTGGAAAATGCTCTGAGGCAGAAAGAAATATAATGGGGCAGTGATCTAATCTCTCAGAAAGCTTGATGCCATTTTCTATTTTCTCTCTCCAATTGGGAAGACACTAATGCTGAGACCATTTCTAAGTGCATTCTACATCAATGGTGAAGAAGAAGAGGGTCATATTGCTGAATAGACTCCACATCTTTGGTTATGAACTGTTGGTACCTAAATCTTCCAATATGGTTGTATTTCACCACACCAAAACATCTGGAGGGCCTTGTTGGAGGATTATGATAAGCCTGTGGGCTCAGTGTTCTGCCCTCCTTTCCAAGAAAGCCAATAAAATCCTACCTCTAGGCTGGGCGCGGTGGCTCACGCCTGTAATCCTAGCACTCTGGAAGGCCGAGGCGGGAGGATCGCTCAAGGTCAGGAGTTCGAGACCAGCCTGAGCAAGAGCGAGACCCCATCTCCACTAAAAATGGAAAGAAATTAGCCAGACAACTAAAAATATATATAGAAAAAATTAGCTGGGTATGGTGGTGCATGCCTATAGTCCCAGCTGCTCAGGAGGCTGAGGCAGGAGGATTGCTTGAGCCCAGGAGTTTGAGGTTGCTGTGAGCTAGGCTGATGCCACGGCACTCTAGCCTGGGCAACAGAGTGAGACTCTGTCTCAAAAAAAAAAAAAAACAAAAAAAAAACAGATCCTACCTCTAGCATACAGGAGCACTGGTGAAAACAAAACATGTCTGAACAATATTTGGACTGCGGGTCACCAGTTTTTAACCTCCAGTCTAGACTACAATTATTAGAGGATTCAGAGAAAAGGAAGATTAATGGAGACCTGAGTGTTCATATCATGCTCTGTGGAGATAGTGCAATTTGAATGGACCTTGGCAGATAAGTAGGATTTCTGTTTTCTTCAGCTAATTCCTTTCATGTAAACATACTTTTAAAAGGTCTACAAACATCACCCCCCACGCACCCACCATTCTCTATCAGAAAATATCTATACATAGCCCAATCAATTTAGAATGGGGAAGCATATCCTTTTCCTATTTACAGGACTTATTTAAAACAAAAAGATGGAGATTGGGGGATTCTTTCATGCTGCAACTCAAATTTCACTTCCTCCAAGAAAACTTTCCTGATTATCCTGGTCCCAAGTGGGCTCTCCTCTAAATCACCCCAACTGACTCTAGGACCTAATGCCTACACTATTTACTTGGTTCACAGAGAAGACTTGCAATAAAATAGTAGATCTTTTTGTTGAAGGGATATATCAGGTTACAAGATGGGCAGAATAGGCAATGAGGGATTGTGGGAAGACCAATTGATTCAACTTGTGACTGTATAAATGGTTTGTTTCTCTATTAGCTAAGTGATCACTTAATATCATTAAGTCTCACTTTCATATATAAAATAGGTGTAATAATCCATACCTATCTCATATAACTGGTAAATATTTCAACTCAGATAACATACATGAATGCTCTAAACACAAGTTTAAAGGTAATATCAAGTAATTACAAGTGTAAAGGTAATATCATTATTATTATTCATCATCCCAGCCTGTGAGACTGGATTGTTTAAAGTTCACTCTGGAAGAATGATCAACCTATCAATTTACCAGTTGCAAAATGCAACTCTTACTATGTATTATTCATTGCTCCTAGTAGCCTTGCGTGATGAAAATTTATAAGTGACACATATTGGGCTGCACATTGAAGATAAGACATGTACAAAGGAGATCTGACTATATTGTTAAGGCTCTACCTGGCAAACAACAACATTGAAGACCAAAGAAGGTAACCAAATAAGCACAAGGAAAAACACAGTGGCCAGTAATGTTGAATGGTTACCTAGAATTGAGGCCAAAATACCTGCCATAGGACTTGAGCCCACTAATTTGCAGTCTCCATTGTGACTTAAGTAAATGTTTGGCATGGGTATCTTCCTAGCTACCATTTATATATCCTTTTTCCATTCTTCCTTCCTGCCTCTCCTTACTCCCACTGATAAAGCAGTGAAGGGCAATGGTTTAAAAACAGAAGATTTGGGCTTAGTCAGACAATAAGGAAAATATGTGGGGCCCTTCTATAGAAAGGAGTTTCTAAGAAGATTAAGAGATTACACAGCTTAATGAATAGCTACATACTAACCAACTGCAAACCTTACCTAAAATTTATTTCATTCTTTTAGCTTTTATCCATATAAATGTAAAATATAACAAGGCACATCAACAGGCATTTATTAAGTGCCTTTGGTATGCCTAATATCATGGTGAGTGCAGAAAGACACAATAAATGAGGATTAGTTTTTATCTTCCTATTAAGTGGGAAAAAAGATGACTATACTTTCAACAATTAAAGAAGAGTCAAGATTCAATATAACATAGTAGAATGTGATGTGAAGACAACTTGTACCTTGATCAATTAAGAAATATCTGAACCTCCATTTTATCATCTAAAATTAGGATAATACTGTATTTTCCTTTCTTCATAGTGTTCCTGCCAGGATCAAAAGAGATAGCACATATAAAAGAGATTTTGTTAACTGCATATGAATATTAGATGCTGATGAAGTATTCATACTGTGATATGAGAATGAGTGGTATAATAGTAGCAACCTACTGCAAAATGGGAAAGGAGAAACTGCCCGTATGAAACACAAGCAGATGAGCTCCAGGAGCTTCCACCAAAACACACTGTCAGATATTAGCAGCACCTCAAGCAAACAGGAAGGAAAGACCTACCACCCTACTGTCTTTGGGTTGTTGCGAGGATGAAAGGAAAAACTGCAAATAAGGTTCTTAGTACAATGACTGGTATATAGTATTATTGTCATAATTTTGCTATTGTTATTGTAGTGGTAGTATTATTATTCTACATAGAATAACTTAAATTATGTTCTTGTTCTTTCACAATTCTGGAGTGAGAAATGAAAGCACCAGTAAGTTTCCATCCTGAAGCCTGCTTAGAAGCCTTTGACTGCCACTGAATAACTGGTGTGTCAGCAGATTGGGGGCCATCCTCCTACCAAATTATTGTTCCATGCAACATAGGTATAATTTTTTTTAAACACTCAGCCCTGCATGACAAAAAAGGATTAAAATCTTCATTGTTGTAAATTTCAATGCTTATTAATGGAGACAAATATAGAGAGAATATTATTTTACTTACACAGTATTAAAATCCAGCACAACATATCTAGATTTAGAAACAGGCCTCTACACTTGCTGTACATGTAGAGTAGTAAATGACTTGTTCTCCTACTGGACCTACCAAATTTACAGAACCCATTTTTTCAGAAGACAACACTCCCAACCTCACATAAAGCAATTTCACAATGATGGAAAGTTCAGACTCCTTGACAGTAGGATGTTTTCTTTTGGTTTAAATAATCCAGTTCCAGTATACCATCTAACCTTATTTTCCACTACTAACTTTTTAACCTCATATTTTTTGGAAAGGTTTTTTTTCCCCACCAGAATGTCCACATTCTGTTCATTGAGAACACAACTAGAGTAACCTGCAGGGCTTGTCTATTTGTTTTGATGCCAACTTGTTTTACAAAACTCTCAAATTTTCTATGTTCTTCCCTTAGAGTGGTATTTCTCATCCATCAGAACTCTAAGGAACTCTAGAATGGATTCACGGACCTATCTGAGAAACACTGACTTAAGAAAGTTAAATCACTTTATGAAAATGTCTTTTAATAATGCATTGCCCCTTTAAAAGACACGTACTGATAAAAGAATTCAACATGAGTATATGAGTTAACACACAAAAGGATTATTATCAGTCTGATATTAGAACAATGTTCCCTAAATGTAAGAACTGGTGTATTCCCAAGAACACATCTGCTGATACCCAAATATTACCAGACTATAGTATGAAAAGCAGTGGTACTTTTCTAGGTTTTAAGTGATTTAATATAACAATTAGGTGTTAACAGAAGGATTCTGGCTCACTACCTCTAAGAATATCTTAGGAAATTGGTTGATAACATTTGTGGTTGAACTATCCTCGTGGCATGAATATTTTGGATATTATTTTCAAGTGGTTTAAATAAATTCTCTTTCCTTACATAAATTCCTAACATTTATGCATATAGTTGCCATAGAAAGTGAAAAGTCATTAGAAAGTTCACAGTCATGAAATACAAATGATTATAATAATCTTCACAAATGGCTCATAGAAGATTGGCCACAAGTCGATAATTATTGAAGCTCAATGATAGGAACACTGAGTCATATCATACCATTTTCTCTGCTTTGTTTATGTATAAAATTGTCCATGAGGAAAAAAACTGGCCAGGTAGCTAAATGACTACAACAAAGAAGTCTGCGAGAAAATATTATAAAATATATCTCTATCACCACCAAGATACCATAAGCAAAACTGGCTTTGACTTTATACTAATGGCTAGCGTCTTCAGGCATCTAGCTTTGTGCTTCTACATATGATAATAATCCCAAATTTCAGTGTCATAAGAGTAATCAAGACCACCTGATGCCAGAAGACAAACTAATGGAACAATTCAGAGCATCATTCTAACGGTTTCTGTGTGGCATTCTTTGAAAAGCTTCCTTCTTCCTCAACTGTAATTTATATTATTGAATCTATATAAAAACCCAATGGTGTATCCATCCACTACATCCTGAGCTGGTTCATGGTACCTGAAGATAATCTGAACTGTTCATGTAACATTTGGTTGATATCTTGACAAGAACTCTGTGCCTGTGTATTAAGACTTGTCTTGATATTAGAGATGCCTCCTTTATCATCTGTGATTTTTAGTGATAGTCTCATTGGCTCAGGCCTTTACTTAATCCATTATCAATAGAAAATTTGGTTAAGACAAGAAGCATCAGTGAAGAGCTTTAAAATAAACTATACATGAGAAGAGCCCATAGCATGTCATATGAAAAGTAACTCCAAATTGAGACAGGTTCACACAGCATATACAGTAATGCTCTCACTAGGCTATTGATTTTATTTGTAATTGTAATCCATGAACATTGTCTGACATTCTAAATACTAGTAAGAAACAAACCTACAATAATAAAATGTATACAATGCCTTATTCTAGATTGAGGTGCAGCAGGCGTGGCGAAAGCCCTTATTTGCTTGAGTCTTACAGATAGTCAGGATTATGTCATTGATCCATTCAGAGCCAGTTGTTTGTTTGCTTCAAGCAAGCATACAAGCTTGTTGGCACTGGAATCCCAGGAATCCCATTTTATGACATGGAATTCATCAAAATACTCAAAAGGAGACATTTAAATGGAAAATTCCTTCTGTTCAAGATTAAAGACCAGATTCTGTTGTTACCAGTTGTCTCTGGAAGTAAATTACACTGTCGTCAGTTATACAACTTTCGTTATACTAGGACCTGGTGTAATAAAAAGAAAACAGACTATGAGTCAGAAAACCTGAGTTCTAGTTTAGGCTCCTTTAATACCCACTAGTTACATACCCTTGGGCAAGTCATTTAATCCCATCTTATGGTCAGAGGATCACAGAATTATAGCTATTCTGTTACCATAACAGTAAACAGTAGGAGGGCAGGAAGAGTAAAAAAGAGAGCATTTTATTGAAACAAAACTATTCTAAGCTTATATCTCTGTACATCACTGCAGCATACAACTGCAAAAACACCAAAGGAGTAGAAATAATTCAAATCGAGAAAAAAAATACCACCTTGTATTAAATAATACCACACTGCAGTGTGCACTAAATTACCAAACTGACAAGAATTTGCTTGGTTTCTGAAGGAGCAAAGAAACAAGAATGGGCGAAACTGAAGAAAAGTAACTTAGCAAGATGTTCTGCAGAAAGGGACAGGGCTAGAGAGACCAGAGACGTGTTTCTACCCCATGCATTAAGAGTGTAAAGGAGTCATTAGTGCTGCTCGCTGAATATTTTCAACTCTCTACCTTCAGGGCACATGGTAGGATCACACTTGCTGTGCCTCAACTGGCCTCTGACCAAGATAACCACTGGTATATGAGGAAAATGACATGTGTCCCATTCAGAAACAAGATTTAATTGATGTTGCAGTGAGAGGCATCCAGAGCTCTCTTTCCCTCTGCCATGACAATAAGCAGTGTTCCAGATGGAGGCTGCTCCATCTGGGTCCTAGATTGAGGACCATGTAATGTCCCCCAGGTGACCCATGATGGACATGTAGTGTAAACAAGAAATAAGCTTTGATTATTTTGAGCCACTGTGGTTTGGGAAGTTGTTTGCCATGGCAGCATAGCCTATCCTGAGAGAATGGATGGCAGTTACAAGGTCAGGCACTCTACCTAACAGATAGCAAAGATAGCTTGGCTGTTTCTCTTCAGGCAGATGAGCCTCAGTAAGGTGCTTCTTTGAGGCTTGTGCCTTAAAATATTGTGAGGTTATATTATGAATATGAACAAAAGCATGTCACTGTTACTGGCAGCTAATAGTGGACATAAAAAATAAAGAGGACAGCTCAGGACAGGGCAGGCTCAGGGGACTGGTAACTTGATATAAATCCTTCCTCTCATTCTGTTCCAAGTAAATAGTGACTGAAAGTCATATGGCTCTTCAATGGCTCCTCCAGAATAACTGGCCTCAGCCCAGCTTGAAGCAAGCAAGTGTCCTTCGTGATAGAGTTGGCACCTTAATTGTCAGTCTATTTAGTAGCAGAGTGAGCAAAAAGCTGAATAAACAAGGAAGGGAGAACTATGTTTTTACCTTCTGCGCCCCTTAAAGGTGATCAGGCTGAGAATAGTGTTGTAAACTTTGTGTGATGAAATTAAGTGTATATCCTTATATAATTTAAGGCTAATTAGTCTTTACCTAAACTGTTTTCTCCTGAAGACTCTACAGATTACAGATACTGCTTTAACAAGAACTACTAGTAACTACAGGGCTACTAATAGGCTGATGAACAGCACTGTAGGAAGTTAAGACAGTAATTGCTGGCTGTCCTATTGGCATGACCTCTGTCCATTAGCAACATCTTAAATAGGGGCCTGGAAGATGATGAGCTGCACCACAGTGATATGAGAATTAACTACTAATAACAACTACAATTTATTGAGCACATACAACAACCAGGTGCTTTAGGGACATTATAGCTAATCCTTACAACCATAATGAGTTAGGTATTATATTATCCAAATGAGGGGACTGAGGAGTATCAAGAAAAGTGCAGAAGCCAAAGGAAGGGAGAATGTCTAGAAGGACAAGTGAGCCATGAGTAATATTCTGCAGGTAGTTCAAGGAGGATAAGGATTGAAAAGAAGCAACTGGATTTAGTTATTAGGAAGTGATCTTTAAGAAATTAATCTCAGTGAACTGGTTGGGGAGAAAGCCAGAATATAAAGAGCTAAACAATAAATGAGTGGCAGAAGAGCATATGCACAAACTGTAGACTTTTTTTTTCATGAAATCCAGTACTTCACATAGCTTACCTTTATCCATGTAAATGTCTTCAAAACTATGGATCTTTTCCCCAGAAAAATTCACAGACACATCAAATTTTACAATTTCAAGGTGTTCATAGATCCACCTGAAACCCACTTAGGAATCCAAGCTTAGGAATGAATGATATATGCCAAATTCAAGATGGTGGAGGTGGGGCTGTGGGATTGGTACATAGGCAGTTTCAGTTGCATTGGTAGTATTTTATTTCCCAAGCTAGGTGATGGTCATGCAGGTGTTTGTTATATCATTTTATATAATATTTATATATATTTTGTAAATATAACTTGTTGCCTAAAATATTTCATAATGACTTTTTAAAATAAAAATGGCTACGTAGCAGAAATCTTTGTTTGCAGGAAATACATGTTAAAGTATTTGGGGGTGTTCGCATCATGTTGGCACCTTACTCTCTGATGGCCACAGAAGAAAAAAATTTGTACTAGAAACTTTTCTGTAATTTTGAGATTGTTTCAAAATTTTAAAAAGACACTTAACATTAAAAAGAATACAAATTGACAAAGAAAAACACCTTAAATGAACACATACTCTGACAGGGGTACAGAGGAGGGCATAACCAAACCTACAGAGAAACGTACACACAGAAATGCATAGAGAGATCCTTCAAAATACAGAAAGGAGCAGCTGTCAATTTGACACTAAAGTACAATGTTTTATGTCAAAACTTTTTTCCCCACTGACTTATACTCTGAAAATTAGGAGTCAGTGGACAAAGACGAAGCACTCTCCCTCAGCACCTTTGGCTATAATAGCCATTAGGGGGAGTGGGAGCCACAGGCTACTCTCATGGCTTTAAGGACTGGAGAGCTCAGGCTGAGAGCTTGAAACAGGTGCTGGGCATCAAAATAAGGAAAGCTACAGATCTCTTCTAACATGACTACTGTGCCTTCAATTTTTGCAGTAGTCTTAGGTTGGGGTGTAGTAGGGGAGGATTTGGCAGGGGACTAGAAATAGAATAATTTGGGAATTGAAGGGTTGCAGCTGTAAGCTTCTTGACACAGAATATACTGTTGCAAGATTTTTAATCACTCCATAAGACATAAAACTCAGAAAGTGGTTTTTTTGCCTTTAATTTGAAATTTCTTTAAGTGTTCAAACAACAACAAAAACTGAAAACCCTATTATATTTTATACCTACTTTATCAGTTTCAAATTTTGTCTTATAAGTTTCCTTTGATGGAAGAATACTTGTACAAATGGCAACAAACACATAGATACTTTACAAGGGCAAAAGGTTCTGTGAGTTGGTGGGCCATGAGAACTAGATTTAGCAATTGACCAGTAAAATGGGAGACATGTGCCTCCAATGGAAGGGGATCAAATAGTTGGTGTCAGGTTCCTTAACAATAACCACAACATCAATAATAATAATAGCAGGTAAGATTTAATTAACACAGTGCCAGGAACAGTACTAAGAGTGTTATGTGTATTATTTCATTTAAACATTTCAATAACTCTATAAAGTAGATGATATCATTTTACAAATAGAACAAGGAAACACATAAAAGTTAAAATGACTTCCCCAAGCAGAATCAGCTAGGAAATTGCAAAGAAAAGTTCTGAACCTTGATCTAACAGTCTGATTCCAGCACCTCACCCACAGTAACATCTCTCCAAATGGAAGCTCTTATTATTAATATTAATGACATGATTGTTGAATGCATATACCCCTGATTTCTGCCACCTACAAAGCACTGTATTCACTGCTATTTGGGGAAGTCAGACATGATCAATGGTTCTTTTACTCACTCTTCTTATGCTAAATAATTGTTCATACATATAACTCCCCCTGTTGTATATACACTAAATACACTTACCAAGAGTCTACAGTTGATCTATTTATCTTTTTATTATAAAGACTTTACCTTTAACCACAGTCTTTGCCTTTATTTTCTTCCTTCTATACACTATCCTCCTAATTCACCATTTTATCCTTCCTCTGCTCAATAAGCTGTAACAGCACCCACATGCCCAATCAAAGCCAAATTTTTCTCTCTACCTAGATATTAAAGCCTCCATAGTCTGGCCCTGCTCCAATGGTCCACAGTCATTTCCCCCTACTCCATAATAATCATCCTGTGCTTTAGCCAGGTAGCTCTTCTCACTGTCCTCCACTCAACCATGTTCATTCTTTCTACAGCTGCAGTATATGGTTGTTCATAGGATTCACTGCAAAAGAAGACCTGACTGAGGCGGCAAGTGAATAGAAACTATGACTGCCTAGAGGAAAGGGTGCCTTTTTCTAATTTCCTCAAAGACACTATATGGGCTGGCACCACCCTGATTCCTCCTCCATGTTTTCACTTATGCTCTCTGATAAGTTTGGGTCCCCAATACTTAATAGGAATATGTTTTTAAAGCAAAGATGAGTCATCAATCCAGATAAATACAACTATATTTATATAATTGTTTTCCAGAGAAGTTTTCTAGAGGAGAAAACTTGGAATCCAGGCATATCCTGTAAAATCTAGAACATATAGTATAAATATTTATCATTAATTTTCTAATTTTCTATCTTTAAGGCCCAGCACAAATCTTACTTCTGTGAAGCTTCCCGAACTACAATCCATATTGACCTTTTCCTTCTTTCACTTTCTGAAGCACTTCATTCTTTCCAATGAAGTTTAACGACTGATTATCATATAATTCAGTGTTTTGAAATTGTTGAGGTATGTTGATAGCTCTACAACATTAGATTTTAATTTAATTTTAAAAATATTTTAAACTATCTTAAAATTGTAATAAAACAAAGCATGCATGACTTACATGGGTTACATACCAAACATTAACATGTGGGAACCTATCATGGATTATGTTAATATGTGCTGCCAAGGTAACAATGTGGCCAGAGAGACAGAGACAGACAGACAGAGAGACGGAGAGAAAGAAAGAAAAAGAGAGAGGAAGAGAAGAGAGATATGTGTGTATCTGGAAATATAGGTTTTCTTGCTATGTTTGTTTAACTGCAGAGCATCCTGTGATGGTAAGACAAAGTGTTAAACAAAAAAGCCCTAGGCCGGGCGTGGTGGCTCACGCCTGTAATCCTTGCACTTGGGAGGCCAAGGCGGGTGGATCGTTTGAGCTCAGGAGTTCAAGACCAGCCTAAGCAAGAGCGAGACCCCGTCTCTACTAAAAAAATAGAAAGAAATTATCTGGACAACTAAAAATACATAGAAAAAATTAGCCGGGCATGGTGGCGCGTGCCTGTAGTCCCAGCTACTCGGGAGGCTGAGGCAGGAGGATTGCTTGAGCCCAGGAGTTTGAGGTTGCTGTGAGTGAGGCTGACACCACAGCACTCTAGCCTGGGCAACAGAGTGAGACTCTGTCTCAAAAAAAAAAAAAAGCCCTCACTCCCTAATGTCCACTATTTATTTAGGTACACCAGGATTTTCTCACCAGTATAACAAAAATGGAAGAGAAATAAACTGGAGACTAAGATTTCTATGGCTCTGAATTTCAGATTTTTATGTTCTTTCCAGCCTCTTCCTTCTCATTGACTTTACAAGCAAATGTTTAAAACTTTGAATGATTAACAAATACTTATTTTGATCTGGTTTTTATTTTGGGAGTCATATGAGATTTTTGGGGGGGACTACTGCTGCAAATCTTAAAAAATATTCCAATAAATCCTTTTCTGCTTCACTATCAACATCTACACCAAAATTAGCTCTCTATGAACATGCTCTGGATATCTAGTTGCATGCTAGGTCCTAGAAGGTATTTGTGCAACTTAATCATATCTCAAAGGCAAAATAAATTTTATAAATTTAAGGTTTGTCTCCATCTTTAAGGGATCTGCTTCACTTACATACAGAATTTAGAGATCTTTATGGATTTTAGATTTTCTTTGCCAATCCTCTTCCCTTGGGTAAGGAAAAATGGTCACTCAAAGCTTTACAGAGTAAGGAAAAGTATCACTTAACATTCATTCCCTCTCCAAGAGAAAATCTGTTTCCCAAAAGACCAATTCAGCCTCATGGCCAGAGATCCCAGACAATTATGGAAAATCCTGGTCCCTCTGAGGTAAATGTTGTAGAGTTTTATGACTAGGGAGTTTTCCGCTGAATAACACCAACTCCTCCTCAATGTAAGCAAACCAGATTGAAAGATAATGTCAAACCAACCCTATTGTTGTTAGACAAAGGGGAACTGGGACTTCAAAGATACCTGAGGAGGTGCCTTCAGGAATAATCTTTAGTTGGGACACAGGTCTAGATAGGGGGTCACAAAGTTAGGGCAGCAGAAATGGAATTGGCTTTAGGGAAACTGGAACAAGTATAATAATAATTCTAACTCTTTTTCTCTCCTAGGAAGATTGAAAACAAATTCAACAAATAATTAAGCAATTTTCTCTAAACTTCCACCCAAATGGGCTCTAGGTAGAGAAGCAATCACAGTGAGTGAGTGGAGAAGAATAACAACAATAGTAATAATTTTACAACTAATAATATATTTAGTGATTTGTCCTAAGGCCATAGTTAATGATGGAGTCTGTATTTGAACCTAGGAATATTTGGCTCCAAATTTGGAGCTCTTTATTTTTTTAACCACTTCATAAAAAATCAAAAGGGGAAAAATCAGGAAAGGATCTCCACACTTAAATATGGAACTCCAAATGAACTTGAGAATAGACATGTACCTCGTGGCTTGCCAAAATGTTATAAACCTGGAAGGGGAAGATGTGCCACTGGAGTGAGTCCTCCATGCATAAAGGCTGTGTCATAATACTGGACACAGAATAAGTGGCCAGCAATAATTATAATGCCAATCGCACCTGACACAAAGAAATATGTCATAGTATAGGCATTAGGAAAATGCTCTGAGGAGTCAGGGGGCAAATAGGAGTGCAGAACAGGTCTGATTCTTTCCTATTCCTCCAGCCTCATCTCACAAAGTGTTCTACTGCCTTCTCTCCACTTCCCCCTCCTTGTGCTCTGGCCACAGTGGGTTAGCATTTGCCATGATCTTTACCCCAACAAGGTCAACCACAATGCCTGGCACATGGTATTCACTGAATAAATATTAATAAAAGGAAGGAAAAAAGGAAAAACAGTGAGATAAGGAAGACACAAGAAGGGGATACTTCAAATACTTAGTAAGTATTTTTCTGGGCCTTAAGGGAAGAATAATATGTCTATAGAGACAGGAGAAAGGCAAGGCAGAGAATGAAAAAAAAAAAAACAAAACAAAAGAAAAAGCAGGAGGAGCAAATATGCATGGCATGTTAAGTCAACATCACAAGTATAACTGTGACCTTAACATCAGCTACATGAGGACAGAACAGGACAGAATAAGATGGGGTTGGATGGGTAGGCAGGGCCAGATAATAACGGGCATAGGGGGCTTCCACAAACATTGGAGTGACATAATCATATTTGTGTTTTAGAGCAAGTCCTTTGCTTGCAGAGTGGATGGATATCAGGAAAGGGGGTGGGGAGGCAGAGGAAGACTGAAACCAGAAGAACAGTCAGGTCTGTTGCAGGGAGTCCAGATAAGAGATGATAAAAAGCCTGAATTAGAGAGACAGTGCAGTATAGTGGGTTTTAACTAAATTCTGCATTTGTTGGATTTGTGACCTTGAATAAATCAGTTAATCTCTCTGGGATGAGAATATTTGTCGTATATATTTCACAGGGTAGACTTGAGCAGCTAACAAAAGAATATACGAGACAGTGCTTTGTCAACTTAAAACTCTAGCAAATGTATGCTATTATTCTAGTGGTAGAAGTGGGAAAAAGAGATGAGACGGACAATTGAGAACCATGACCATTGTTCTATACACACAATCCACAAATGAGAGTCTTCTCTGACATCTTCCTTTCTCGTCTCATACATCACTTGTTAAAATTGGGAAATGAGTTTTAATTTTCCTTTCACATTAAAAGGAAAAGAAGATAATTGGAGGGGTGGGATAGGAATTTAGCACCTACCTTGTGCAAGGTATATTCACATACGTTATCTCATCTAATCCACACAACACCCACAATAATACTTCAGGAGGAGGTATTATTATCCCTTTTCTACTATCCTTTTTTTCTAATGTTAAGAAAATTAAGTCTCAGAAAGCTAAAATGAGTTGCCCTAAGTCACACAGGTAGGAATTGTCAGAAAGCAGAGATAGCATTCAGACAAAAGTCTGATTCTAGAGTTTTTTCTCTGAAAGATTATACCATTGAACATGATTGTTATTTTTCCATCAATTCAATTGTTATTGGAGTTAACAATAATTCTTAAGATATACAAGGAAAAGGCAGTTGTTGCAAGCCACTAGGAGATCTGTTTACTCATTTGAAAGTCATCTATTGATCACCTATGATATGGCTGACAGTGTCCTAGATATTGTAAATACCAAGTTGAAGAGGGCAACATAGTCATACAAGCATAGGAATTTTGCCACCACATGGTAACTGCTACCAAAGTGACCCAAAGAACCTTGGAAGCACAGGGGAAGGAAGAATAAATTTATTCTGAAGAGGTCTGGGACTGTTTCATCGAGGAAATGACATATGATCTGGATACTAAGGATTGATGTAAGTTCGCTAGGTAGACAAGAAGGTAGAAATGATAGAGAAGAATATTACAGACAAAAAGGACAGCATATCCAAGAACAAAGAGGTGAGAAAGAACATAAAGTGGTTTGGGAATGGTGAGAAGTTCAGTATGAACGAACTGTAATACATACTATGAGTTTGGGAAGGAGAGGTGACAGGAAGAAATACACAGACATGAGGCTGGAAAGGTAGTTGGGGCCAGATAATGAAAACTCTTAAATGTGCTAAGCTAAGGAGTGTTTATTTTATCCTGGAAGAAACAGGAAACCAACAAAGGCTTTAAATCAGGAGATAACATAATTGGATTTGTTGTTAGAAATAACTCTGGTGGCAGTGTAGAGATTAGAATGGAGTCAGGGGTAGAAAAACCAGTTAGGAGGCTATTGATGTATGATGGCGAGGTTTGAAACGAACAGAGTATGAATAGAAAAGTCGGATTTTGCAGATTTTTGGTAAAATTATCAAAACTTGGTGAGAAGGATGGAGATGAGAATTGATGGCTGATTCTGCAGTTTCTTGCTGAAATTGGGTGGATGGTGATAACTTTTAACAAATGTAAAAAAGATTGCAGCAGGTTGTAGTGTCATGGGAAGGACTACAAAATAGTTTTCTCTTTAGATATACTGTGTTTGTGGCAATAAAAAGTAATAATAGTGGGCTTTGCTTGAGTGCTTATACTAAACTCCAGGCACTGTTTTAAGTGATTTATATATATCAATTCATTGAGAGACAGGTACGAGGCCTTAGAAGGCAATTGGAAATATAGATTTGGAGCTCAAAAGAGATGTCTGGGCTGGAGATATAAATTTCACAGTCACCAATGTATAGGAGGCATAATTAAAACCATTGAGGCAAGAACAAGGGAAAGGATGAAATACTGGGAAAACCACCATTTTAGGACCAGAAAGTGATAAAGATTATAAACACCATAACAGCAAAAATCATGCCTAACTTGTTCACCACTGTATCACTAGGGCCTGGCATACTACTTAGAATATAGCTGTTGCTCATTAAATATTTGTTGAATAAATAAATTTTTTAAAAAAGATCAGAGATGTATAAGGAGAGCCAATGGATCATGATCCCAAAAGACAAAATCCCAAATGCCATAATCTCAAATGTTGAAATCCCCAAAGATCAAATGTTGCAATTCCTAAAGATCAAAATCCTTAAAGTCTAAATCCCTAAAACTTAAAATTCTTAATGTGTAATGTCCCCAAAATTACAATCCTGAAAGATTAAAATCCCAAATGTTGAAATCCTGAAAGCCAAATTCTGGGGAAGAAATTAATGTGTTTTTGGTTGTCAGCAGGATTGTTGCATCAGGTTAGTTGCATCATGTTAGGCATAACTATTACCTTCTTATTGTCTTTATTTGGAAATTAAGTATGGTTTAAGGAGATGCATATGAGTCCCAAGTTGAAAAGAGGTGAACTTGTGGACTAAATTTTAGGTGTCGACTTGACTGAATTAAGGAATACCTGAAAACCTGGTGAAGTATTATTTTGGGTATGTCTGTGAGGGTGTTTCCAGAGGAGATTAGTGTATGAGTCTGAGTGGACTATGTGGGGAAAATCTACCCTTAATGTTGGCAGGCACCATCTCATTGGCCAGAGGCCCACAGAGAATAAATATAGAAGGCGAATGGGTCAGAGAGGTGGAACAGACTTTTCTTTTGCTGCCTTGGACATCAGGAATCTGTCTCCATGAAAATGCATGATCACAATGTTGACTTCGTGTGTAAGCATTGTGTGTATACATAAAAACATTGACATTTCCTAAATAAATAAAGAGATGTCTTTTTGTATATCAGCATTTGTGAAAGATAAAATTTCTCAATATCTCAGCTCTTTGGGCTACTGCATATGTGGTGGTGACCCACTGTGGGTTTTGACTGATCTTGTCAAAAGACTTAGGTTGTTTATCATAGTATTTCAGATCAATGCATTTATAAAGCTGAGTGCACACAATTACCAACCATAGTGATATGCATTTATAGATTTTCCTTTTTGGCCCATTTCTTTATAAATACAGTTCATCTGCTCATAATTGTTATACCTGTGCAACTGTTGTTAGTATACGCTAAGTGTTCATGCTTGTAAAAATATGTATGTTATTAATGCTTGTTTTATTATGTAAAGTGTCCTGTGAAATGTTCTATTGTGTTTTTGTGTTTCTCAAATAAGTCTCCTTTTAAAGATATAAATAAATATTTTGAAATAATTTTTTAATTTTTTTCCAGAATTATATTTTTAGGACTTTGATCTTTTGGAATTTCAACATTTGGAATTATGGCATTTGGGATTATGTCTTTCAGGCTTATGATCAGCTCCCCAGTGCGGCATAATGTCCTGAAAAATCAAAGAGGGAAAACAGATTTCAGAATGACTGGAAAATGCCAAATACCACAGTAGAGAAGTCAGATAGAATGGGGGCTGCAAAGAAGCCTTTGGGCTTCGTAGTTAGACAGCCAATAGTAGCTTGAAAGAGGGCCATTTTGGTGGAGTAGACTCACTCTAGACTGTAACAGGCTGAAGGGTAAATAGTTGTTGAAGAAGAGTAGACAGTGACCAGAGATCTGGTGGTAATGAGATTGAAGGGGTTAGAGTTACTGAGGAAAATGAAACTGTGATTTGCTTTTCTGTTTTTTTTAATTTGTTTTTATAATGGAAGAGACTTCAATATTGTCTGTAGAAGAAAAAAAGAAACCCTAGGAGAGGGATTGGTCAAAGAAGGTAAGAGAGTGGGTAATTGCTCTTAGCTAATTTTCCCATGACCCTTTTCTCTTGAACATGCTTATTAGGCATTCTTTTTACATTATGTTAGACTTTAAAACAAGTTAAAGCCCTATCACCTGCCTCACAGGAACATTCAGGGAGCTAAAAAGGACTTGATAGTTTAATATACCCTGGTGATTTCTTAATATGTTCTTTTTATATGTGTATGTCTTGTCACCTATACAGTATAGGGTAAGTCTATACTCTAAAATTGGGGGTAGAATTATGGAATTATCCATAATTCATATGGATGCTTTATTCACAATTCAGGTAAGCAAAAATCAATATATATTGATAATTGAGGCCAATCAGTTTCATTCTTATATTAATGAAGTAATAAAGGCAATAGCATACTTTGCTCCAGTGATTTGGCTTGACTAAGAGCTTGTAGAATATGTAGGCATATTTATTGGAGATTCCAAACTATTCCTAAAAACTAAAAGATTGTTGGCATTCATACTCAGTACAAATCCCCTCATGCCTGAAAAAACCTTAGAAAGTGACTATTTGGTTACTGTAATTTCATAAACTAGGGATTCTTTTTAAATGCCATGTATTATTTTGGCAGTCTAGTGAAGCCTATGGACTCCTTTTTAGAATAATATTTTTTCTTCCAAGATGGGTCTCACTATGTTGCCCAGGCTGAGTGCAGTGGCTACTCACAGGCACAATCATAGTGCATTACAGCCTCGAACTCCTGGTCTCAAGTGATCCTCCTGCCTTAGCCTCCTGAGTAGCTGGGACTACAGGTGCCTGCCACTGTGCCTGGCTAGAATAATATTCTTAAAAGTATACAAGAAAATACATGGGATTACAATGATAACCAATTATATTGGAATACAATCATCAAAATATATAACAAAGGCCAGGCGTGGTGGCTCGCACCTGTAATCCCAGCACTTTGGGAAGACAAGGTGAGAGGATTGCTTGAGGCCAGGAGTTCAAGACCTGAGCAACACAGCCAGACCCTATCTCTACAAAAAAACCGAAAAATTAGCCAGGTGTGGTGGCACATGCTTGTAGCCCCAGCTACTCAGGAGGTTGAGGTGGGAGGATTGCTTGAGCCCAGGAGTTTGAGGTTACAGTGAGTTATGATCATGCCACTGCACTCCAGCTTGGGCAACAGGGTGAGACTCTGTCTCAAAACAAATTATTTCTGTATATTATATATGTATAAAATAAAACAAATTTTTGATATGGTAATATATATCTGTTTCTTTACTAACACATTGAATAATAATATCTATTATCCCCTTCTCTCTTGTTTTAAAATATTTGTATTTGACCTGCCAATACTGTAAATATATTATCATCAATGTATTATCTATTTACATAGTCATTTGATGATTCACTTAATGGTGTACTCATACATTTGTATCAGTATCTTCCTTCATCCCAAGATATATACCAAGATATATATATTTTTTATTACTTTTTAAAGACATGATGTCTCACTATATTGCCCAGGCTGGTTTCTAACTCCTAGCCTCAAGCAATCATTCTGCCTTAGTCTCTGAGTAGCTGGGACTACAGATGAGAACCATCACACCCAACTCCAAGATACAAATTCTACATACATTTATATATATATATATGTATGTATGTATGTATATATATATACACAGATACACACACACATATATATATATTACAAATTTTAATTATTTATAGCTAGCTAATACAGGATATTCGCTAACAGGCAAAGCAGAAGACTACTTCTTTAAGAATTCATAGAGACATAACCCCAAACAAGGTAAATACTTTTTTTGATCTTTAGAGTAGGAAGGGATTTTCTCCATCTCTGAATTCCCTTAACATGATATTCACACTTTGATGACTGCTATAAGACTGTGAAAATCACAGTGGAAAGCAACAACCTGGGCAAATTACAACTTTAAAGAAAGAAGCTGATATTTCAATCAGATCTTGATTTGAATGTGGCAAATGGCATTTTACTTATGCTCTCTGCGGAAGGGACAATAGACATGATTTCTCCCGTTATCCTCCTCCCAACCCAAATAAGTCTCCCACTAGGCTTTTGACTTTAATATGCTTGGTTGTATTAGAGCCTTCCACGAAAGCACATTTGGACAGGGGCAAAGTGGGAAGAAAATGTAAGAACCCTGACTACTTTGGAATATATTTTTTCTCCTAGATATGTTGGCCTATGGTAAGATTTTTATCTTTCCAGTCTTTTCTCTAAACAATGCAAGTACATGCAGATAATAATTTATCATTAAGCATCTTATCTTTTAAAGAACATGATGACTACCATTGTCTGAGAAAGAAAATTCCTAGAGAGTTAAGAACTATGTTTAAATAAATCTTTGCATGCCATGCCTCGCCTAGCACAGCCCTTTGGATAGTTAGGCACTTAGTAACCAAAGACGATCATAAATATTCTGAAATCCTAGGCTAAATTGTGCAAATATTTCACCTGAATGAAGATCATCACTCCTTTAAAATCAATTTAATAGAAACTCATTTAAAATCCTGGATTTTAACATTTAGCTTTCCATTCCTTTATATAAAAATGTTTTATGAACTCTGAAAAAAAAAGAGCTCGAAAGCACCTAAATGACCTTACCTTTAAATGCTTACCAATATTCCATTATTGGCAACTTAATTTTCACAGTACAGAGACTTTCTCATAGTGAAACACAACATAGTTTCGGTTAATCTATTTACAATAGCTATTTTCATTAATATTAGTCACACGAGGTACAGAGAATTCAAATGTTTAAAACCATCTGAAAGGTGAAAAACACTACAAACCTAGAGGGTGAAGTGGGATTGAGAGTAAAAGATGAGAATCAGCCAACATAGATGAAAATCCAGTGCCAAGAGTGTAAAAGAAAAAGGAAAAACTTCCCTTCAGAGAAATCATCTTCTGAGAACTTATACTGTGACTCTCCTCTTTCTTTTTGCCAGTTTTCCAAAACTAAAAAAATAGCTTTATAACCTCAAAGATGTTGTGCATAAGTAAACAACAAGTGAGGGAAGTAGCTCTGGAATTAAATAAGGCAAAAAATAAAGTATTGTTAGTGGATCTTCAGGTTTATTTTAGTCTTACCAGGGTCAATCACACTGACATATCAGGTGACATTGTAAAACAATGAAACATAGTCTAAAACCCATACACCAAAGTAGTACTTGATTTTGGGGACTCACTTCAATACTTGTAAGAACTGAAAGCATAATCCTTCAGTGGCTTTTAAGGATACTAAGTAATAGAATGCAATGTTTGGGAAGTCTTCAGCTATCTGGAATAATCTGTAGTGCTTTTCCCAAAAGTACACTGAATAAGATCACTCAGAGTCTGAAAATAAATATTTCGCTGGAGGGTATTCTGCCCAAGCATGATATTTTTACAAGTGGCAAGATTCCTGAACAAACTGTTAACTAATCAAAACCTGGCATTTTCAATAACTGCACTATTGGGCCTCGAGGTAACACATAACTAAACTTGTATACTGAAGGAATCAGATGGAGAAGTGCACAGAGCCGTAGATCAATATTGCTGCTCACAAAGTCTAGAATCTACTTATATAAGAGCTGATGTCCTGAGTTAAGGGTCACAAGATGTTGGATTTCATGTTTTCTCATGTTGTCCTCTCTTCATAAAAGAAATCATGTTACTTCATTCTGGCATTTTCTTAAAGACATCATATGCCAGGATAAAGTAATCCATTTTTTCATAAACATATTAGGTGATTTTACTAGGTTGAATTAAGTATGGCTCTATAAACAGTATTTTAAAATATTTATAATAACAAAAAGATAGAGCCAGTTAAAATTACCAAAACCTACAAGATTAATATTTGGAATATGTATTCATGTTATCTGCATAGTGGATGACTTCGGCTATTATTATTTTTTAAAAATACAGCAGTGAAATAGTACTCGATGCTTTAACAACTGCATATTCAAACTCGACACTTTTTCTTTCTGCCAGCATAAGTAGCTACTGTGACTGGAAAACTGCAGCATCTCTGATTATTGGGGTCACTCCATCTTTGTGAAATTATCCTAGCAATTGGAGACTTCTCTACTTTCTGGGATCCATTAAACTTTTCTTGACCAGATGTCTATAGAAATTTCTTTGCCTGCAGCCCCTAGATAATTTGATAGATAATATCTAAACGGCCTATGAAATGTTAACTTTTAGAATTTTTTTTTCTGTCCTAACCACTTTAACTTTTAACTTTCTGATGACTCAGAAAACCAGTAAAAGAAAACATCAGACAGAAATTGAACATCACCTAGTGGTGTCAGTTCAATTCAGGTAGTTAAAGAATGCAGATGTTGTCACCTGGTACTGTCAAAGGACTCACAAGCAAATACTTAAATTTAATCCCCATAACATTCGCGGCACTTTCAAGTCCCACTCCTTGTGTTCTCCTCCCACGCTCAAACTTGTGTGCCAACTCATGTTCTTGAAGATCAGGGAAAATTATTTTCTTCTGCGTTGAAGATCGATGCAGAGGGAGGTATCAGATGCCAGTCATCCTAAATTGTCTGGGGAAGAGGCTCAGAAATGTGTGTATCTTGTGTCTACTACTTTTATTTTCCCAACCCGTTACGAAGTTTTGGAAGATACCTAGGTTCCCAAAGCATTAACCTGACATTGTTCTATTCCTCTTCAAGAAGCCCATTAACTCCCATTAGAAAGGAGAGTTGTGTGAACTCTGTCTCGCAGTACAACCCTCTGCAATCCCCTAACACGAACACAAGAGGTGGGACGGGGAGAGGGTTGAAGGAGGAGGAGGAAAAGGGGTCGGGAGAAGAGACTCACCGCTCCTGCCAGTTCCTCGGTCAGGCACAACGTAACCAGGAGCAGCCACAACCTGAAATGGGAGGGAGGGTGAGTAATATGGGCTCTCTAGGCTTCGGGGTCTTGAGTCTGCCAGTAGCCCCCCAACCCCTTTTTGATGCCTGCTCCCACTTTCTCTGCACTGACAGAAATAAAAGTATAGTCCCGGCCTGGCAAAGTAGCCCGAAGTAGGAAAGAGGAGGGGAGCTCGGGGCAGCAACAGCTCACCCAGGGTGCATGCTTGCCGCTCCTCCGGAGCTGGGTCCCGGGAGACTGCTAAGCGGCTCCGCGGCCCCGGCTCATCGGGGCTCCGCTGATGCTTGGCGGCTACTTCCTTACTCAGGACAGGGTAGGGGAGCAAAGTGGCCCAGTTTGGAAGAAACTAAACTCAGCTTCTAGATAAGAAGTGCCCCAAAGGGAAACAAGCTCAGCGGTGCCCGTTACAACTTGCTGCACTCAGGAGATAGTTCCATGCAGTAGGAGAGGAAGGAATGGAGGGGAAAGGGGCGGGGCGGTCTGCTGTCAATCATTCCCCCTACCTTGGGCAGCCGGTAGTCTTTCTCACTTTCAGGCAACTCTACACGCAACAGTCCCAAGTTATCTCTACAGCTTCACACATAGGTCCCTAGAGACCTTTACACTGAGACCTAAGCAACTATGCATCATACACTTCCATAAACCACTAAGTTACACATAAATAGATTTAGGCACACTACTTTTACATGGACAGATGGGCCCTAAAGTGCTCTTGCACACGCGCCCAAATGCATACAACACTCATTCTAATTGATTGTACACTAAGCTCTTGGGAAGAGGAGGGAGTTTCTGGAGTTGTAAATCTACTCGAAGCTCAATAGAACCTAAGAATGAGTGGGCCCCCGTGAAATAGATCCAAAACCTTAAAGACTCTAAAGTGGTTAATCCCAGGGACTGAGACAACAGAAATGCTGTGAAGAATTCTTCAGCAAACTCCCTAAAGACCATTCAAGGAGTCCACATGAAATATTTTCTGGGCTTTTTGGTACTTTAAAAAATGGATATATCAGAATTATCACAGTAATGTTCAAGTCCACTTTATTTGGGAGATACCAATTCAACTATTAACTCGATTTAAATATTTCCAATTAGGTGTTTGTGTTAATTCTAAGGAAAATTGCACTCAAGTTATTTAATTCCTTGCCCTAAATTCTTCTGAAACACAACTACGATGAGAGTCAATATCTTTTATGTTAGCTCGATATAGGAGGTAAATATTAATTATGGCATTCAATGTAGCTAAATAAAAAGATATAACTGTATTACAATAACATTCAACCATATAATGATTACTAATACTTACTGAATGCTCCCAAATCTTGTATGTACATAACATGCACACACTATTCACACACATACACACTGATTTTCTTACTTCTTCATTTATAAGCATATATTTATTTATATATATTTCCAATATTTTCACATCTCCTCCTTGTATGTAGAAACACTCTTTCCTGTGAGCAGTTGGAAAGCAAAGACGACCTGCAGCCCAGAGAACAGCGACCAAAATTTGTTTCTAATGATTAACAATAAAAAGCACGCCCCTCTGAGATCCATCCGCTAAAAAAATAGTCCCAGCTCAGGTCTATTTGTAATTGGCTTTGGTGCTCACACCAATGAGAGTGGGACTGGGCCGGGAACAGTAGTATCGACGGAAGGTGCAAATGAACGAATAGCAAAGCTTCCCGGTTGGACTCATGGTGCTCAGTCAACTGGTCTGAAAGTTTCCCTCCTCCAAATAACTGGGCGTCACTCCCTCGCAGGTTGCCGGTGCAGTCTAAAGCTGTGGCGGAGTGATACTCAAATTCCCCCGTGCTTGTGGGGAGGGGGGCGGTGAGGGGGGAAGAGAGGGAGGAAAGTAGATCTGTAGGACTTGAGTGAGGAAAAAGTTTGCAAGTCTGGACAGAAGGGAAAAGTGCTCCCGAGAGATCGGCTTTGGGGAGGGGAGGGGGAGAGAAGAATAGCTTCCCCCCCCCCTTCCACTCTTAAAAAGCTTCTTTCTCCTCACCCAAGTCGACTGGCACAACTGGGGCACTCACTCTTTCTCTCCGGCTCTAGCTCTCTCCCTTATAAACCCTCAAGATATGTCAATTGGTCAGAGCCAGCCGGGAATTTCGTGCGGGTGCTGAAGGAGCTGCGGGAGCTGGAGAAGAATGAAACTGCTTGGAGTCAGCCTGGCTGCCGGCTTGTTCTTACTGGCCCTGAGTCTTTGGGGGCAGCCTGCAGAGGCTGCGGTAAGTCCTCCTCCCCCCGCCCCCCGCCCATCACCGCACTCTTTACTCTGAAATCACTTTTTTTTGGGTCCCTTTACCTTCCTTTCTCGTTGGCCTTGGCTAGGGAATTCAAATTTGCTTTCACTTACTCAGAAAGAAACATTATTTACAACGCTGGTAACTCAAGCCTTCTGAAGTCCAGGGGAGAGGTTGAAGTGTTTAAAAATAGGGCTGCTTGCTTCCCTGCAACTAGTTGCTCTGGGTGCAAGAGCAAAGCCTGGGGTGGGGGACGCCTATTAATGGCTCATTAGGATCTGGTGGGTATTTAAAACTTTTCCTCCCCACTCTCCGCCCTCGGGTGTTTGCCTGCCTGCCGGCCAACCTTTTCACTATTTGTACGCAGCCCACGCACTCTTTAAACTTTGTCTATAGTTTAATATTTTGGCTCTTCTAAAATTCAGCTTCCATCAAAGTGTTAACCCCCGCCCCATGAAGTTCTTCCCTTTTGCTCTTTCCTTAAGCAACATGAACCTACCCCCACTTCAGGTCAGTAAAGCCACTGACCTGCTTTCTCTTTTTGACATCCTTGTTACAAATGCTAAGATAACATACCAAGAGGAGTGAGTAAAGACTGATGGCCTCAGGCTTCAGGTCTTTTGCGTCTTTTTTTTTTTAAGTTATGGGTTTTTGTTTGTTTACTTCTTTAAAAAAACTTACCAAGGGACCTAAACAAATTGAGAAATTGCCCATCACCCATTTAAAGGAAAATAATTCTCTTTTTCAAAGGAGAATCAGTGTTCCAATTTAAAGGAGAGTGAGGGAGGATGTACAAATGAAATGACAGAGCAGAAAGTTCCATTCCATTTTAGGACTGTAGAATTAAACCCCAATATATCTCCTAGAAGGGTATCTGGGTAGTTCCACCCACTATCCTACTAGGGATGGGAGGTAGATGTAAAGGAATGAATGGCTTTGTCAGAGAAAATGTTCTCCAGCCTGCAACCCATCATCTTTAACTTCACATAACCTCTAAAAAAAGTGTGTGACAAATTATTTAAATATTGTATTTGAATGATTATAATGGATGGTTTTTATTTTATTTTATTTTTTATGGATGGTTTTTAAAACATTTTAATATGAGATCACGGCTTAGGCCTTCACATGGTTGAGTGATTATCAATTCTTTATAAGCAGATGCTATATTATAGTTTATCTGGGTCCACTTTTAAGTTAGCTGTCTAGCTTTCCTATAGCACCCAGTGTGCCTTGCCCTCTTTCCAGCCTTCAGAAAGTGTATACTCAAGGTATGAAAACTTTCAGGTTACTCTAAGAATAACATAATTATGATAGCGAATCTTCTGAAAAACCATGCATAGCAAATATTTTAAATTATGAATGCCATAATTTTCCTCCATCACAGTAGATAAATGATTTAAAATTGCTTTTTTGATGCAGAGCATCTTAATGGGGTAAGGTTTAGCCAGTTAATAGGGCGATAGACCATTGGATAAGCTACAGTTGTGCTGTTGAAAATAGTTCATTTTAAAAACATCCTTTTGGTGCCTACTGCTTATGGCATTTGGCCCAGGGGCAAAAATTTTGTGGATATTTGATTAACTATTTCTTTTTTTGACACTGCTATTAATAAATGTGCACCAGATAACACTTATGCAGCGACACTGTGCATCAATTTATATTAAAATGAGATTTCTTTATTATTGACAAAACTTGAGAAGAAGCTTGTTTTCTTGGATTCTTTAATGACTGAATGTTTATGAAGTAATTAAAGATTTTTCCTTTTACCTCATATATAATTTTTTAAAGAACACTTTACATCCATTTTTCTATCTTTAGGATATTGTGCCTCTGTTGAAACCAGGGGTTTGTTTTTCCTGCTTCACACATCAGTATTCTAGTTAGATGAATATTTTAATCATCTCAAAAATATGAATGGTATCTGCTCTTCATACTAGTGCTGGGGATATTGGTTAACCTTTTCCAGAGTAAAACTGGATGGTAGTGGGGCTGGTTATTGACTGAAGTAGTCTAATATTGGGGCTTTTATATCAGGAAGAGTGTTGATACTTAAATTACCTTACTTTTTCATAAATAAATGATTTCATTATCTCTGAAGTCATGCCAAATTGGGATATCAAAAACATGTGGAAGATTTTTTTTTAGGTAGAGTGTTCATTGGGTGGAATAAAGTAACCTCTATGCCAAAAGGTTAGCAATAAGAGAAAAAGACAGCTTTAGGTTGGAAAGGTCATTTCTGGTGATAAAAATAATGTATTTTTTTATGTAAAGGTGATTATACCTTTACTGACTCACTGTCAGTATGATATGCACTTAGATTTATGGACATGGATATTATGTAAAATTATACTACTACTGTACAAATGTAGCAAGTTGTTTTTGATATAGTAGTGGATGGATAGGTTTCTCCTAAATTGGAACTCTCTCCCTTGTGACCAGCGGCAAGAATTTAAGGGCAGCAGTGTGGTTTGCAGCCATGAAATATTTCTTCCTCTGTGAAGTATCTTGCTCCATAGGAGGAATGTACCATCATTGCCATCATTTATCATTATAGTTTACATTTTCTGAGTGTCTACTATGTGTCAGGCACTGTGCTAATAGAGTAATACACATTAACATATTTAATCTTCACAACAGACTTATGAAGTATATACCATTATTATCCCCACTTTGCAAATAAAAACCACAAATCATAGCAGTTAAGTAACTTACCAGAAATCACATAGGTAGTTGTGGAGATAGAAAATTTGAATCCAGGCAGTTTGACTCCAGATTCTTTGCCCTTAACAACTGTTCTATACTGCCTCCTTTGTATGTGATCTATAGAGATTTATTTGGCATTCAGAGGATTTGGATCTCTGCTACTATTTTTTTTTTTTTTTTGGACACAGGAGGTGAAATGGAAATGATAATACATCTCTTCCTGATTATGTTAGGAGAAGCAGGATGGTATAATGGAAGGAACTTTGGCCTTAGAATAAAAAGAGAGTTTGGTCTCTATATAGAGTGAGATAATTTAAAAACAGTCTAAAAGCAACTGCTGTTGCAGGTTGTGTGATTTTATGCAATCACAATATGTAAAAAGTTAGATTTAAAAAGCAACTATAATTTGTGTAGATGACTTGTTTTGAAGAAAGATTTGCCTTATGATTCTTTACTCAGTTTCTGCATTAGTTTTGAATACATCGAAGTTTTCAGGAACATATCTACTGTGAAAAAGTGGGGTATGTCTGTATAGTGGCACATTTTGCTTAAAATGCTCAATTCAGTTTTATTGTTTTTACCAATTTACCTAGCCATCATATCCACTTTTATTCACCCAGGTATCTATCTATATGTCTTTAGTCTTGTGCATATATGTATATGTCCTGTGACTGTATAAGAGTTTGTATATTTTTTCCTGTATTTTAATTTGGCTTCTGAAGTCTGTATATGTAAGACCTGAGACACTTTACCTTCAGCTAACCTTGGTAACTTGGTTAAGATGCTGTCTGCTAGGTTTATCCACTGTAAAGTCACTATTTTTTCCCTTTGCAATTTACAAAGTGAGAAAATCTTGTGAGACTATGTAAGACATTATTGTGAGACAGTGTAAATATCCTGTTTCTTTTTCTTGTTTGTTTTTTTTCTGGCCTCATCCCAGAATAAATAAATATCCTGTTTCTCATCATACTTTTGTCCCCTAATTTTAGCATCTGTTGGTGATTCTGGCCTGAAAAATTATTATTGTGACATTTGCCAAAAGATGATTTCAATTTTCAACATTTTTTCTACATTTATTAATTGATTGAATTCTATGGTAATAATGAACTTTTCTTTCTCCACTATTTATTTATGTATTTATTCAGCTGTTTGTTTATAATAGTATGGACTTAATGAATATTGATTTTATTGTATGGGTTATAATGACTTATAACTATTTTATTACTATTTACTTTGCTGAAATTACCCCAGATTTGGCCAATAGAAGCTCTTTCAAACTGGCTCCTGTCTCCTTTCAACATGTCTCCATCACTTTTTGAGTACCCTTTTACTTTTTGTTATCACAAAATGTTCCAGATTCATTTTCTTCTTTCCTTGCCCCAACCCTAGAATCAACCATTTCTCCAAGGAGCTCTGATTCTTTGTATGGGAGAATGGTATTTAGAAACCAAGATCTGGGTGCTTGGCATGCTCATTGCTACGAGGGGTGTCAGTAGGCCCTCTCAGCAAACAGAACTAGGAAGTATATGTGTATATACACAGACACATACCCACTTCTCTATCAGTTTCTTACAGTCTCTCTTTATATATGTTAAAAACCATGAATTCATAATGATACCTCTGATTCCAGTCCAAGACCACAGAATAAGCACACATCTTTGACGTAGAGTCTGACAGTGAGATATCACTGTTTTCTGGTTCTCTCTCCTCAGATGTGTTTTGTGGGCTTTACAGAGGTCTTTTTTTTTTTTTTTTTTTTTTTTTTTTGAGACAGAGTCTCACTCTGTTGCCCGGGCTAGAGTGCCATGGCATTAGCCTACCTCACAGCAACCTCAAACTCCTGGGCTTAAGCAATCCTCCTGCCTCAGCCTCCCGAGTAGCTAGGACTACAGGCATGCACCACCATGCCCTGCTAATTTTTTCTATATATTTTTAGTTGTCTGGCTAATTTCTTCTATTTTTAGTAGAGACGTGGTCTTGCTCTTATTCAGGTTGGTCTCAAACTCCTGACCTCGAGTGATCCTCCCGCCTCGGCCTCCCAGAGTGCTAGGATTACATTCATGAGCCATCGAGCCCGGCCTGTAGAGGTCTTATATAGAGTCTTTAAAAGCTTGGCCTCTGGAGTCAGACATGGAAACTGACTTATAGATGTGTGACTTTTAGCAAAATAGTAACTTGAGCCTTTATTTCTTTATTGGCAAAAGGGAGGCAGTAGTACCTATCTCACAGATTGTTTTGAGGATAAAATGAGAAAAGTTATTTAAAACATTTAGAATAATACTTTACATATAGTAAATGATCAGTAAATTTCATATTTAATTATTGTCATTATAAACGACTTACCATTTCTTACTGCATTAACTCTCATGTTCTCCGCCTTATTTTCAAAGCCTGTCATGATCTTTGCCCTTATCCAGACTTATTTTTCAGTACATTTTATGATATACTCCCTCCATTCTAGCTTAGGTGAGCTTTCCTGTAGTCCCTTGAGCACTATATACATATTTTGGCCCTCCGTCTTGGTTAGAATTCTATGGATCCAAGTCTTTGCACAATTCCAGCATAATATTTACATTCATTCAATAGATATTTATGTAGCAACTCCTGAGTACTCAAGAATTTTATTTATATTGTTCTGTTTCTACCCTCATGGAGGTGTGCTGCATACAAAATAATTTTGTGCTAGAAACTATGACTAAAACTGAATAAGACAAGGTTCCTGCCTTCATAGAGCTTACATGCTAGTGAGAATAGATAAATATTCCTTTGGAGCTTTTATTTATTACCATATCAAGTGCTGATTGTACCCTTCTTTGATCATTTGTAATATTTAGCCTCTCCTAGTTTAGTATCTGTGTGTATTTGGTCTTACAAGCATTTTGTTTCATGGGATTTTTATCTGTTCTCCCTATTCGATTATAGACTTTTTGGAGTCAATAACTGTGTATTTGTGTATTCATTTAAACAATTTACATGTTGATTTTGTCTGGTAACAAAAGTAATACATGCTCAATGTCAGAAACCTGAATAATATAGAAAATTATTAAGAAGAAAATAAACTGAAGTGTTTCTTTCTTTTGAGTAAGATATATATATATATATGTATTAATAACATTCTATACTGAAGATTAATCAAATCATTGTAACTATACATTAAGACTTGTATAGAAAGATTGTGAAATTCTGTTAAGCTTCCCTAAATTTTGTTTATTCAAAGCATCCTAAACAACTACACTTTGGAACATTGACTTCCATTCTTTCATATCTGTGCTTCCTGGTGGCTGTCCTTATACTCTGTGCTTGAATAAAGTCTTGAAAATAGAAAAAAAAGAAGAAAATAAAAATCTGTCTGTTGTTCTATCAGCAGCCCAGAAGTAATCCCTATCATTGTTTTGATGGTTTTCCTTCCTATGTATCTAACCTGTTTTTAAAAATAAATTAGTTAGGCCAGGCATGGTGGTTCATGCCTATAATCCTAGCACTTTGTGAAGCTGGGGGTTCACTTGAGGCCAGGAGTTTGAAACCAGCCTGGGCAACATAGCAAGACCTCGTCTCTACAAAAAATAAAAAAAATTAGCCAAGTGTAGTGGCCCGCACCTGTAGTCGTAGCTACTCAGCAGGCTAAGGCATGAGGATCGCTTGAGCCCAAGAGTTCAAGGTTGCAGAGAGCTGTGATCATGTCACTGTACTCCAGCCTGTGTGACACAGAGAAATCTTGTCTCTAGAAAATAAACACATAAATAAATAGGTTAAAAGAAAAAAAATAATTTTGGGTCATTCTATATACAGTTAAAAAAAAAAAAAAAAGAGATATAGGATCTCACTTTGTTGCCCAGGCTAGAGTGCAGTGGCATGACGATAGTTTACTGTAAACTCAAAATCCTTGGCTGAAACAATCCTCCTGCCACTTCCTCCTGATCATCTTGGACTACAGGTGTGCACCACGATGCCAGGCTAATTTTTTTTTATTATTTTTTGTGGAGACAGGGTCTTACTATGTTGCCCAGGCTGGTCTTGTGATCCTCCCACCTTGGCCACCTAAAGTGCTGGGATTACAGGAGTGAACTGCTGTGCCTGGCCCATATATGCAGTTTTATATTTAGATATTTGTTCACTTATCAAGCATTTTCCTATGTTATTAAAATTCTTAGTTTTAAAACATTATTTTTAAATGATTACATGCAATTTTTATTAATATATACCAAAATTTATTTACCTGTTCACTTTTCTAGAATATATTTTAAAATTTCAATATATTTTTAGTTATTGTAGGAAGTGCTGCTATGGACATTTCTTATTTCATATTTTTTTATTATTTTATAGCTAATGCCTCTTTCCTAGGGAATTAGTGGATAAAAGGCTATCAGTATTTTTTAAGTCTTTGATACATACAGTAGACCCTGATATTTAGAAAGGCTATATCAACAAATACATTCTGATACATTTTTTTACTGGTTACTATGTTGCACCCTGTTGGGTAGATAATACTATTTCCATTTTTATATACAAGGAATTTGAGGCCCACAGGGATTAAGTAACTTGCCCAATGTCATACAGGTAATACACGATTGGGCCTCAGTCATGAACTAAAGCTCTAAAACCTTCTCATGAGATTTTTCTCAGTCCCTATTTCATGCATGTATAATAATAGAGAAAACTAAAGTCATGGTGAAAAGTTGAATAAGTCTCATTGCCCATTCTTTAACCCCTTCCTGTGACTGGTCACTTGACTTGTTTCTAAAGATAGACTCACCACTGGCCCATCCTTTAGTACTCTTTACCATAACTGCCTGGACCATTATCCTCAAGGGCCTAAATTTTAATTTTGTGAACCATGCATTCCCCTACTTTTCTACCCTGGACAGAAGGTGGAGCCTGCCCTCTGTGAATGCCTTGTCTATAGACCTCTTCCTAGCTATAACAAGAGTATAACATACTCTAAATACACTGACATTCCGTCTCCCCCAGGGGTTTTGTGAATGCACCTAAAATAGGAGTACCTTCTGCACTCCTTCCCCAGCCTCCTCACTAGCCCCTGCACTGTAGCTGCCTATCAGGTTTACACTTAAATGGCTGTGTCTTTCCCTAGTACTGTACCTAGCTTTCATCTCTCTTAGTGATACTCCAGAAACTTCCCTTAATTGCTAATTTGTTTTTCCCACTTTGGGGTGATAATATCACAGCCCCTATCTTCTCTTTTTAGAAAATTAAACTTGTAAATACATATGGAATGAGATGTCCCCCATCCATTCGTACCACTCCCAATTTGAACCACTCCCACCTTACCTTCTCTCAACATTTGTCAATAGTTAAATGATTTTATTTTCTCTTTGCCAGACTTGTAACTTGTGCAATTCAAATGTATTTGTCTGAAAAATCATAAACTGTTATGCATTATGGCTTTTCCAGGTGGCATTTGAATAACTGAACTTTAAGCTTCTGAATGATAGGGATCTGTTCTTGCCAAATTACCTTCCAAAATGGTTTTACCAATTATATTCCTATCAGTAGTGTATAAGAGTGCCTGTGAGACAGTCTTAATTTTTTTTTCCCCTGTCTACTGCAGAGACTATGGAATTGATGCTCAGTTGATTGCCAGTTGGTTGGCTGATTTGGTTCTATCCTCTAATTATTTTCTTTTTAAAATGCAGTCATTCTGTCATCTCATCCCCTTCTGACAATAGAAACCACTGAACAGAAGTAATTTTTGTGAAAATATATTCTTTCTAATTAACGTTATAAATGAACCACCCAGCCACTTAGCTAAATCTTTATTATAAGCTTTGTTTTTAATAGCAGTAATTCTTGAGAATTTTTGGAGAGACATCTTTAGTGTGATATCTGACACATAGGCTCCTTTCATTTGAACAAACCAGATTCTCATTTTATGCATCAATGGTTGAATTTATTTACCTTCATAATCTGTCCAGGTCCAACTGCCCTTTGTTCCTTTAGTAGCTTCTGCTGGCTTTTAACCAAAAGGGTAGTCTGTGATGGTACTTGGTACCCCGTTGAAATGGGAACCTTAAGTAACTTGTTATTTGCTAATTAAAGATAGCCAAAAGCAAAGGTTATAAAAGAAACAGGCTTTTGATAAATTAAAATTTTAGCTTATTTTTATTTTACCAAATCTGATGTAAATGTCAGGTTTACTTATTAACTTGTAGAGAAAATTAAGTCTCATTTATAAGCAAGTGCTAGTCTGGTTAATGAAATTGTGTTTTTGACAGTGAGTAATAAAATAGGACTCCAAGAAATTCTGTTAAAGAATTTTTATCATCTTATAATTCAATCAAATAATACTCTTCCTACATGTAGGAGAACTGGTTGATTTCCTTCTAAAACTTCTTATAGTATGTATGACATTAATTGAGTATTGAAGGATATCTGGAACTTTGGTGGGGGGGAAAGTGGTATTAAGAGTGCAAAACCACTGAAAAATTATTTAGTGTATTCTGTATTTACAAGCCCCCCAGGACCTTGCTAAAGGAGGAGAGATCCTTCTCTGCATAATCTCACGATCTAATTGATGTGGTAAAATGTTTCTATATGTGGAAGATAGGCATGATAGTGCCTGTTTATATCACATAGGTTATTTTCTCTTGCACATGATAGACAGTACTAATTCAACTGTCTTAAAAAAGAAAATTTTGGGCTCACATAACAAGAAGTCTGGAGGTAGATTGTCTCCAAAGTTAACAAATTCAACCAAACAATGACACCATTAAGGACCCAAGTTCTTTCCATATATCTATTCTGCCATACTCTGCCTACCAATCTGGTCTCTCAGATTAGTCTTCCTCATACTCTCATGATGGCTGCTGCAGTTCCAGGAATTGCATGCAGACACCACAATATCCAGTAGAAAAAGAGTATGACCTTTTTATCAGCAATGAAAACTTTCTCAGGAGTCCCACACCTCCACCCTGAAAACATCTCTAATGTATCATTGATTAGAATTGTGTTATATGTTCATGCCTACACCAGTACATTGGCAAGTGGAATAGGATAATACAGGTAAAATTAGACAAGTCACAGTCACCTGCATAACTTCTCCCTGCCAAAACACAGTGTTGCCTGGAAAAGTTGAAGGGTGGAAAAAATCTGAATGAAATCAAGAATTTTTTTTCTTTTAGAAAGAAAGAAACAGTTCCTGCTTCACAACCTCATGAGTTTTTCCTCAGGATCAATTGATATAAAAGATTTGTAATAGGACGGGCACGGTGGCTCACGCCTGTAATCCTAGCACTCTGGGAGGTCGAAGTGGGTGGATTGTTTGAGCTCAGGAGTTCGACACCAGCCTGAGCAAGAGCAAGACCCTGTCTCTACTAAAAAAATAGAAAGAAATTATCTGGACAACTAAAAATATATATAGAAAAAATTAGCCGGGCATGGTGGTGCATGCCTGTAGTCCCAGCTACTCGGGAGGCTGAGGCAGGAGGATCGCTTGAGCCCAGGAGTTTGAGGTTGCTGTGAGCTAGGCTGATGCCACAGCACTCACTCTAGCCCAGGCAACAAAGTGAGACTCTGTCTCAAAAAAAAAATAAAAAAGATTTATAATAAATTTGTGTATTTGTTAAATTTAAGATATATTACTTATATACAGAAACTAATGTTTTGTAGAGTTGTACAAATGAAAGATGTTGACTATATAATTATAGACGTTTTAGAGCTAGAGAGACTTTAGGTTAGTTATTCTCAAAGTGTGATCTGTGGACCCCTGGGGTTCCTGAGATCCTATCAGAGAGAACATGGGGATTATTTTAACAGTAATATTGTCTTATTCTGTTTGGGCTGCTATAACAAAATACCTTAGGCTGTGCAGCATATAAACAATAGAAATTTATGTCTCATAGTTCTGGAAGCTGGGAAGCCTAATCTCAATGCAGATTCAGTGTCTGGTAAGGGCCTGCTATCTGGTTCATAGATGGCGCCTCTTGGGCCTCTTTTACAAGGGCACTAATACCATTCACAAGGGCTCCAACCCTATGACATAATAATCTCCCAAAGGCCGTACCTCCTAATGCTATCACCTTGCAGATTAGGATTTTAAGACATATGAATTTTGTGTGTGTGGGGGGGGTACAAATATTCAGATCATAGCAAATATGAAGAATATTTTGCCTTTTTTTCACTGTGTTGATATTTGCACTGATTCTGGGTAAAACTACTAGTGCAGTGTACCAAATTGTCCTAGTAGTTGTATTCTTCATACTCTCGGGTGGGAGGAAGCCAATTTTACTTAAGAATGTCCTCAATGTGGCATTAATTTTATCAAATCTTAACCTTGATTGCACACCTTTTTAACATTATGTATGACAAAATAGGAAGTATACACAAAGCATTTCCATATGCTGAAATAAGAGTTGTTTCTAGGAAAAGCACTTGTGCAATTTGTTTGAGTTATGGGCTGAACTAGCTGATTTTTGCATGAAACACATTTTTCCTTAAAAGAACAACTGAGACAAACTGTGGTTTTTTAGACTTGGGTATTTGGCAGGTGGTTTCTTGAAAATGAGTGAAGTGAACCTATCACTTTAAGGAAAATACTGGCGCTATTTGTGGCCAATGAAAAATTTAAGCTTTTCAAATGGGAAATAGAATTTTGGAAAACTTGAATCTGCCACTGTGAGTGTAACAGCTTTCCCAATCTTAGACTTTTCTAATGCAGTTAGTAATTATATTGATATGCATTTTATATTATATAATAAAATGTGATTATATTTGGAAGCTCTGCATATCTCAGTGAACTAATATTTTCCAAATGACTAATGCATAATGCTACAAAATCATTTATAGGGAAAAGATCCATTCAAAGGGCAAAGTAGATCAATGAGTTTTAATATAATTGAATACAAAAATTTAGTTGATAAAGTTTCAAATTCTACATTGCAACTAACTTTAAAGAGTCTGCCACTTTTAGAGCTTTGGCATAGTATCAAAGAAGAATATACACAATAGTCTGAAAAGGATACTAGAATATCCACTTTTCCAACTATATAACTGCACAAAGTCAGATTTTTTTCATGTATTTTCTCCAAAGCAGTGTGTTGCAGCAGAATGAATGCAGAAGCAGATATGAGGATCCAGCTGTTTTCTATCAAAACAGGCAAAGATTTCTGCCAAAAATGTAAAATAATCTCTTTTCGCACTATTTTTTGTTTTGGACAATATAATTACTTTCCATAAAAATATGTATGTTATTAATAATAATGGGTTTATTATCGATTGAAAATGTATAAATATTTTGGATGTAACTCAGCTTTAAGTTTTATATGATACATGTTGATAGATATAACCCACTTATTGGGGTCCTCAATAATTTTTAGGAGAGTAAAATGGTCCTAAGACCAAAAAGTTTGAAAACCACTGCACTACAGAGACCAATTCCATCATTTTACAGGAAAGTGAAGTGAGTAATGAGAGATGTAGCTAGTTAGTTGCAGAGGCAGAGATGGAAGCCGTCTTCTCTGAATGTGATTCTAGTTCTCTTTCTAGTATACCTCATTGGTTAAGGGAATGGTAAACTGGTAATGTAACTGTATCCTGATAGATACATTTACAGTACCAAACAGAAGAGAGAAATACTATATTTTATTTATCCTGTCATCTTCAATCTAATTTCCAAGTTAGAAACATTCTCACTATGCAAATTGTGGCAGAAGAGACAATGACAGTGAGCTAAAGTTACAGTTATTTTATGTACTAAATTGGAAAATCCATGAAATCAGAATCTTTATCTTACATATCTTTGTATTCACCAAAGTCTATAGGATAGTTTTTGTATATAGTTAGTTCTCAGTAGTTAGTTGTTGAATGGATGTTGAATTTTAGAGAAGAATAGATTTATTTGGATAGCACCAAATGGCAAGACATAGAATTAACGGGTTAAGTTACAGGAACTCTGGATGTCAAGAATTTTCTAACAATTAATTGTGTTAATTGCTACTTAGTAATGGAAGTATCTCATTAGTAATAGTAATATTCCTTTACTAAAAGTGTTCAAATAGACGATGGATGCTCCTTTGTCTACTAACATACTAATGAGGTCTCTTTGAATTCTAGGATTCTATTGTTCTGGTTGTTAGAAGGCAAATCCTTTCTTTTTGAGCTCAAATCTTCCTCTGTGATTTAAAAGCAACTTCAAATTATAACTGACATACAATAAAGCGCACATATTTCAGATGTACAGTTTGAGTTGTGACATATGTATATACCTGGGAAACCATCACAACATTCAAGATGACGAACATATAAATTACTCCAAAAGAGTTTCATGACTCTTTGTAATCTTTCCCTTCCAACCCACATACCTCATCCCCAAGTAACCACTGATCTGCTTTCTGTACAGTAGTTTAATTTTCTAGAGTTTTATATAAATGAAACCACATGATGGTTTCACACTTTATTCTAGCTTCTTTCACTCAGCATAATTATTTTGAGATTCATCCATGTTGTGGTATTTATTTGTAGTTTGTTATTTTCTTGCTCAGTAGAGTTCCATTGTAGGGATATACTACACTTTGTTGATGGGCATTTAGGTTGTTTCCAGTTTGTGGCTATTAAAGTGAAGCTGCTATGGACAATTTTTTTGCATTTTAAAAATATTTTATTGAGGTATGATTTACATAAAATGATATGCACTGATCTTTGGTAAACAGCTGAATTATTTTTAACAATTGTACACACTTTGGCAACCAGCAACCAAGATATAAACATTTCCATTATCCTAGAAATCTCCCTTATGCCCCTTCCCTTTCAGTGACGTTTTTGTCTTTGTCTAAAAAATTGTAAATCCCAAGCTTATGAAGATATTATCGTATGTCTTCTTCTAGAATATTTATAGTTTCAGATTTTTTCATTTCAATAGATTACAGGGTACAAGTGGTTATTTTTGTTGTTGTTACATGGATGAATTGTATAGTGGTGAAGTCAGGGCTTTTAGTGTATTTAGGTCCACTTATAGAAATACACAATTGTTCCAGGACTGTATATTGAAGAGAAAAATCCCTTTTTTTCATTGGATTGCCTTGATGACTTTATTGAAAATCAATTGAATGTATATGTACAAGGTCTCGGTTGGAACTCATTAGTCTGTCCTATGGAGCTGTTTGTCTATCCTTAGGCCAATATCGCACTGTCTTGATTACTTTGAGATTACTTTGGTAGCATGAATCATTCAAACTTCTTCAAGATTGTCTTAGCTATTGATTGTATTGGCTATTTATTCCATATAAATTTTAGATTCATCTTGTCAATTTCTACTAAAAAACCTTCTGAGATTGTGACAGGGATTTTAACAATTCTATAGATCGATTTAGGAACTATTGAAATTTTAAAATTATTGTTTTTTTCAATCCATGAACACTGTACATCTCTCCATTAATTTAGGTATTCTTTAATTACCTTCATCATAGAGGTCATGTATACCAGTAGTTACATTTCTTCCTATGCATATGATTATTTCTATTCTAAAAGGCAAAAGATTTATACAATCTGAAGAGAAACCAGAGTATGATCATTTCTATTCTAAATGGTACCATTTTTAAAATGTTATTTTTAGTTACTTGTTGCTAGGTAAGACATGTAATTCATTTTTATATTTATCTTTTTATTCTAAAATACTACTAATTTTTTTATTTTCTTATGATGTGACTTACATACTGTAAAATTCACCCATTTTATGTAGCATTCTGTGATTTTTGACAGAATTATACAGTAGTGTAAGTGTAGTCTCTGATCAAGATATAGAACGGCATTGCTAAATTTATTCCTTAGTTGTAGTAGTTATGTCAGTTTCTTTGAATTTTCTATGTATACAATTGTATCATCTGCAAATAAAGAGAGTTATACTTTTTAATTTCCAATCCCTATGTCTTTGTACTGGCTGCCTTATTGCACTGGCTATAGGACCTCCAGTATAAATTTAATAGAAGTGGTAAGTGATGACATTCATTTTTTGCTCTATATCTTTTGAGGAGATATTCAGTATTTTGCCATTATGGCAGCTGTATGTTTTCCATAGTTATACTTTACAGATTGAGGTGGTTCTTTTTCATTCCTATTTGCTAAAAATTTTAAATAATGAATGTTAAATTTCATCAAAAATAATTTGCATCTGTTTAAACAATCATATTGTCAGAAGCTCAGCTGAGCTGCTAGATGTCTGGGTAGCTGATTAAGACAACAAGCCAAAATCACAGTAACAGTCAAGCCTTTAATCACTTTCTGTGATTGTATAAACAAGAAGCTAAACCAGAGAAAGTGCTGAGGACTCTCTCCACTTCCAGTTACATTTTTCCCCATGGCAGGGTAGATGGGCACAGTCCTGGTGGTCTGGGTCATTGCACTGACAAGGGAGTCCCAAACAAAAGGCTCCAGCATTTTTATGGACCCAGGGACTTGGGGGAGGAAGAAGGAGAAGAATAGGAGTGGAACAGTACCCAGTACTGAGTCAGAGTGGAAAAAAAGTGTCTTCAAGGTTTTCTCCCACTTCCTCTGCTATGAACATTTGTGAACAAGTCTTTGTGTACACATATGCTTTCATTTTTCTTGGGTAAATATCAAGGAATGGAATTGCTGGGTTGTATCCTAAGTCTATTTTTAACTTTACAAGAAACTGCCAAATTGTTTTTCAAAGTGGTTGTACCATTGTACATTCCATCAGTGTATGAAAGTTGTAGTTATTCCTCTTCCTCATCTGTATTTGATATTGTCACTCTTTTACATTTTAGCTATTTTGATGTTTTGATATTGATATGTCATTGTAGTTTTCTTATAGTCACCTTTTTATTTATATTCAGTAAAATTTACTATCTTAGGTGCACTGTTCTATGAGTTTTGACAAAAGCTTACAGTCTTATAACCACCGCCATAATCAAGATTTAGAGAAGTTCCATTACCTCAAAATGTTTCCTTATGTTGCTCTTTGTAATTAACCCCTCCATCTACACACAGTTCCTAGTAATCACTCATCTATTTTCTGTGCCTATAATTTTACCTTTTTCATAGATGCCATATAGATTGAATCATCCAGTATGTAACTTTTTTAATATAGTTTTTTCTCTTAGCATAATGCATTTGAGATCCATCCATGTTGTGTGCATCAGTACAGACATTTCTTCTTTGTTTTTTTATGATCAAGTGGTAAGAGCTCTTTATGCATTCTGAATACAATATCTTCATTTGATACATACGTGTCATGTGGGTATGTTATCCCATTTGGTGACTTACCTTTTTGTTTCCTTAACTATAATTTTCAGAGAATAAAAATTTAATTCTGACACAGTTCAGTTTATCTTTTTTATGGTTATGGCTTTCTGTGTTCTTTATAAGAAATCTTTGACTACCCCAAGGATACCAAGATTTTCTTCCATATTTGCTTCTAAAAGTTTTTTATAGTTTTAGGTTTTCATCCATTTAGTTATTTTGTGTATGGCATTTGGTAAGAGTACTGGTTCAAATTTTTTTCCATATGTTTAGATCTAGCACCATTTATTGATAAAACTACCCCTTCCCCTTGGAATAGTCTTCCCCAAGGGATGAATTACCTTGATACCTTTATGGTGTGGGTCTATTTTGGATTCTTATCTGTTCCATCGATCTATATGTCTATCCTTATGCCAACACCACAATGTCTTCATTATTGTAGTTTCATGATAGGGCTTGAAATCAGGTAGTACAAGTCCTCCAAATTTGTTTTCCTTTTTAAAATTTTTGGGTCTTTTCTTCCTCCTCTTCTCTTTGAATTTCTGTTTAAATTTTATAGTCAGCTTGTCAATTTGTACAAATAAAACTCCTGGGATTTTGAATGAGATTATGTTTAATCTATAGGTCATTTTGGGGAATATTGATGTCTTACCAGTATTCAGTGTTCTGATAAATGAACATGGCATATCTTTCCATTTAATAAGATCTTAGATTTCTCTCAGCAATATTTTGTACTTGTGGTGTATAGATCTTATATGTATGTTAGTAAATTTATCCCTAAGCATTCATGTATTTTAATAGTGTTATAAATGGTATTGTATTTTATTTTCTATTTTCAATTGTTTATTGTTAGTGTGTAGAAATACAATTGATTTTTTTCTATCGACCTGTACACTGTAATCTTGCTAAATTATTTCTAGTAGCTCTTTTATGGATTCTTTGGAATTAACTACCTATGTGATTATGTTTTCTGTGAATTAAGATAGATTTACATCTTCCTTTCTAGTCTGCATACTCTTTTTTCCCTTATCTTATTGTATTAATTAGGCCTGTAAGGAGAACGTATAATGTTAAGTGTTGAGTCCATAGTCCTCTGTTGCCTTTTCCCAATGTTTAAAAAAAATTTGCTTCACACATTTTGTACAGTTTGCTAGTTGTTTATAGAAAAGGAGCAAGTCCAGTAGCAATTATTCCAACATAGTCTGCATTTAGTTTTTTGATATTTATAAATAACAATGCTGTGAACATTTTTGAACATGTCTTTGCATTTCAGATTATTTCCTTTTAACAGACTTCTAAAACTAGATATCATCATCTATAACATATATTTATATCTACCTGCTTGTATAGTTAAACCTATAGTGTGAGTTCCTCAAGAGCAGAGATCATATTTCATACTTCATATTTCATACTTCTTCTATGCCTTGCATCTTCTAGTAGACAGCCTTTCATTAGATTAATGGAAAATAAAGTTTTTATGATTAATTTTCTCATACCCAGAATATCCCTTTAATTATAGGATAGCAATATTTCTGATCTTGCCTGCAAAGTTTAAAGGAAAACTGGGATCATTGCCATAGTTTTTATTTCCTATTACTTTATTTAACTGTTTTCTTTCTCTTTGTTAAAGTTGAAGGAAACAAGAAATGAAGCTATATGTAGGTCTCAGCTTTGGCCACTGATAAAAAATATTTTAGAAAAAAAAGTTTGATTTATTTTGATATGAAATGTTCTTTTCCCAACTTAACTTCATTTTGACTTAACTGTATAGGCTAATGCTTGAACCTGACCCTGTGGGAAATGGCCTTATATGTTTTGAGTTCATTTGAGTTAATTTAGTTTCAGGAAGCCTTCTGAAATATGAAACATTTATTTAAGCTTTAGTATCCCTTCTGAGTAGTTTTCCTAGGTGGCTATAAAGAAGCCAATTTGCCCTACCTCTAAGTTCATGCTACTTTTCATTACTTTGTTTCAAAATAAAAGGGTCAATTCCTTTTACATTGTGATTTTAAAAATTAAGCTATACATTTTTCTCAGATGTGCATCTGTTAAAGGTTTTAACAGTCTGGCAAAATTAATCCCCCTAAGTTATGGATTTCTTCATTCCCCACTCTCTCCGCCCCCTAAATATACTTGATACATGTTGGAAGAAGGGAAATAATAGCTTTTTTTCATCCAGTTCTTATGGTCACCTGAGTTCCTGGGTCTTTAATATTTAAAAATATTTTTTATTCAGAGTGAATGTACTCAAGTTATAGGAATTTGCTTAACAGTGAATAAATTCATTCTTAGCACTAACCTTTCTCAATTCTACTTGCCTGCTTATATTTTACAGCCTATTTAGGCATTTCATTTTTCTCCACAGTTGAAGTAAAGACTTTTTTATTATAGCACAAGCTTATTAGACCTTATCATAGCCTTCATGCCTTCATTTGCATATACTATATAATGGAAAAACAACACAGACAAATATTATAAAATAACAAGTGAGATCAAACTGAAAAAGGTCACCTTTCTTAGAGGCTGAACAAGATGTTCATCTTTAGGGACTTGGATTTTGTTTTCTTGACTAATTTGACTGCCACTTTTGAATTTGCAGATTGACAACCTTTATATGAAAAACATGGGCATATAAACTATCTGTTTCCTAGATTTTCATACCCATATTCTCATTTTTTTTTCTGCACACCATGATGCCCAGATAAGGAAAGGGAGGCATCCTTTTTCCTGAGCTGGTTAAATTGTTATAATTTGAAATTGGTAATATACTAAAAAACAAAAGTGGGTTCAAATCAGGTCTTTCTGATTTTCATGAGGTATTATAAAGATTATATTACATAGTATTTGTTTTAAAATCAGGTTCCATTTTAATTTGAGACAACTGAAAATAGAGGTAAGAGGAATTAAGTTATTTTAGATTATAATCTGTTAGTTTTGTTTACATGTCTACTTTTTCATTTGTATTCTTACTTTATGGTACTTAAAAATTCTGTAAAGATTTTTAGTCGGTTTATGGGAAAGTATTATAAAAGACAAGTAGACATAAATTCTCATTAAATCACAATTAATGGAAATATGTACTCATACAAACACTAACTTTGTTCTTTTGGGGTAGAATACTCTGGAGCCTGATGTTTCATCTCTTTTCCTTACCATTGTCCTTAAAATGCAGCATCAGCCTAAACATGAGTTTTTAAAATATTAACATAAAACTTCTCTATGACAAATGTTCATTCAAAATTAAAGGGAGAAAAAGATTTGGAGTATAATATATACTAATATAAAATACTGCTGGTGAGATTATGGGTCATTTATCTTGTATGAATTTTCTTAGTTATCCACAGTAAATGTCTATTACTTTTACAATAAAAATGTTTTATAAATATTGAATATTAGTTTAAGGTTGTATATTTCAACATTTTTGGATTTAAACAATTTAACAACATACTTTACAGTTAGTTGTTTTTATGACATCATTGTATTAAAGGAAAAGAAGACTAGATGAATTAATAAAAAACGAAAACAGGGTTTTATTATTTTAATAAATATTTCAGGTAAATTTTAGACTTTTTCTTTACTTACCTTTCTTAAATTAGAACTTCAGTAGTCTTTTTTCCAAGTAAAAGTTCCAGAGACTGCCGGAATAAACCTAATGCCAGTAATAATTCTGTCATTGAATACAACGAAGAGGAGTCATTTTGAATTTGTATGTACTCATTTTCATATAAAGTGTAACATGTATTACCCTTCTCTTTCCCCCCACCACGTGACAAACAGCTTCCACTGTCCATTTAGCAACACTAAGAAGAAGGATTTTAAGAAGGCTTTTCCACTTATATTTGGGGTAAAATGTGTAATATATGTATGAAACCTATGATTTTATTCTAAGGTCTTGTTAATGTATCAAAAATCTTTAGATAAATTGACACAGAGTTGCTATAAAATACAAATTCCTTCCTGGTAAAAAAGGAAGAACTTTAAACCTTTAAATTTTAATCTAATGTTTCTAGTTGAATTAGGAATATTAAAGATTTTTAAAATATATAGTAACTCTAATAAATACTTCAAGAAAGTGTCTTAGCATTTAATTACTTATAGGTACTATAATTTATTCCAAAGCCTTAATAAAATCAAATTTTTACTAGTTTATACTGTTTCTCAATATTAATTGAAAATATTGGGTCATATTACCTCTTACTTGTTCAATCTCCTGCCCAGCGTATAACTCTCCTGAGGAAGAAAATTGTGTCAACCTCAGTGAGTATTTGAGAATTGACTCCATAGCCAAGGTGGAGGAGAGGGTGTTGTAGGAGGGAGATATGCTTATAGGGTTTGTATTGCTGAGAGGATGTAGATTTTCTGATTCTGTATGGAAGATGGTATAGATGAATGCAGTCGGGAGAAATGAGAGTGGCATCCTATTAGGTATGTGTTGCCCTTCCTCTTTTAGGATTCCGCACATCTCTTAGACATTTCTTTGTTAGGTAGTCAAAGTGTAACGGAGGAGGACATTTGGCTTCACATTATTGCCTTAGCATAATACTCTATCACAACAAATTATCAGGAAGAGCAGATTTTGGAAGTTAGACTAGACTTTATTACTGGGATAAAGAGAATGCCAGAGAGTTTATCCTGGGCACCAAAGGATGAATAATTGGAAAGATGGAGTGCTTTAGAATTTTGGTGTTATTTGGCAATAGGTAGGACAGATCCTTTCTTTTTGTGGCAGTACAAAGCCCCTGTAATAGCTATCTCTATAGTTACTATGGCACCATACTGTAACGGTTTAGATTAGAGCATGGGCATTGATGTCAGGCTTGATTTATGTTGAGACTCTTCCACCTACTAATTAGGGTAATATTGTTATCCTAATGTGTCTTAATTCCTGGCGTAGAGTGTTTAATATATGATAACTGTAATTTTCCACAGGATCTTTAGTGTTCTCTTCCAATATAATTTAGTTCAATCTTAGGCTTAGTAATTTGTTTTCCTTTCTGATCTGCTTTCTTAATCTCTTGAGTTTTACCACAGAAGGGAAAGATGTCTTAGAAACACTTTTTTAGTTTATTTCTAGAGATATTGGCTAGACATCATGTCAGTTATATGCATATACCAATGTTTGATAAATTAAAAGCAGATATAATCCTTAGAATAGCATTATCTGATTAAAGATGAAATGGTCCCAAGAGACACAGGAAAATGGGGAAGTGGGAGTAGTTGTAAAGAAAAAATTAAAACTATAGTGTAAACAAGAAAGCAGGTTTATCTGTAGCTGTAGGGAAGAGCTGTTAAAACTATTTTGCCCATTTTGATTTCCTAGGAAGCGTTTTAAGATTTTTAATGAAATTATTAAACTATTTATTGGGTTGAATTAAATATTTGAATAATTGCAGTATAGATATGTATGCCTGTATGCATGTATATTAACTGCATGTTTGTTATACCATTACTAATTTCAGGGTTCCTTCTCACCCAAAGGAAATTTAAATAAATACTTAGAATATTTCAGTAAATACAGCATACCATTTAGCAAATTTAAGGGAACAAGTGAATAACTTAGCTATTCCAACAATGTTTTGCCTCCGCATTCCTTGGCGCAAACAGAGACCTCAGTGAAGCGTCCCTCATGGGAGTTGCCTGGGGAAATCTTACTGAAGAAGTCCAGGTCCCAATTCAGGCTCCCCTCCCTTCTATTCTTTTAAAAATCAACTTTATTGAGGTATAGTTTACATACAATAAAATGCACATTTTAAGTGTACAATTTAATAAGTTTTGACGAATGTGTACACCCATGATATTGAACAATTTTATCACCCCAAAAAGTTTTCTGGTTTTCTTTCCTGGTAAATCTGACTCTATCCCTGTACCCTGGAAGCCACTGATCTGTTCTCTGTCACTATGAATATTTGCATACAAGTCATCTTGTACATATAATTTTCATTTCTCTTAGGTGAATGCAAAAGAATAGAATTGCTGGGCCATGTAAGTATCATGTATTTAACCTTCCAAGAAACTAATGAAATATTTGCCAAAGTATTTGTACTATTTAATCCCACAGCGGTGTATAGGATCTTTTTAATTACAGCCATCCTAGTGGTGTGAAATGGTATCTCATTGCTGTTTTAATTTGCATTTTCCTGATGTTCAGTGTATTTTGTGTGATTATTGGCCATGCAGAAATCTTCTTTTGGGACTTGTCTTCTCAAATCTTTGCCTATTTTTTAAAAAGTTGGATTGCTTTTCTTCTTATAATTGTAAGAATTCTTTATATATTCTGAATGCAAATTCTTACACACACATATACAGAGTTTTTTTCCCTATTCTGTGGGTTGTATTTTCTTTTTATTAACAGTAATTAGTAATTAAACAGTAATTAAAATAATTAGCTGAATTTCTAAAAAAATTTTTTTTTTTTGAGACAGAGTCTCACTCTGTTGCCTGGGCTAGAGTGAGTGCTGTGGCGTCAGCCTAGCTCACATCAACCTCAAACTCCTGGGCTCAAGTGATCCTCCTGCCTCAACCTCCTGAGTAGCTGGGACTACAGGCATGCGCCACCATGCCCAGCTAATTTTTTTTTGTATATATATTTCTAGTTGGGCAGATAATTCCTTTCTATTTTTACTAGAGACGGGGTCTCGCTCTTGCTCAGGCTGGTCTCGAACTCCTGACCTCGAGCGATCCACCCTCCTCGGCCTCCCAGAGTGCCAGGATTACAGGCAAGCCACCGCGTCCGGCTGAATTTCTAAATTTTAATGAAGTCCAGTTTATCCTTTTTTCTTTTATCTTTATTACTTTTAGCATCATGTATAAGAATCCTTTACACTAAAATTTTAAATGTTGCCTGTTTTCTTCTAGATATTTGATGCTTTTAGCTTTTGATACATTTATGGTTATTTTGTGTGCGGTGTGAGATAAGGATCCTGTTTTATTTTTTTTAATTTATTGAGATGAAATTCACATAATATGAAATTAGCCATTTAAAAGTAAACAATTCAGTGGCATTTAGTGCATTCACCGTATTATGCGACCACCACTTCTACCTAATTCCAAACATTTTTATTGCTCCAAAATAAAATCTAGTCCCCAAGTAGTTTCTCCCCATTCTACCCTCCCCTATCACCTAGAAACCACCAACCTGCATTCTGTCTGAATAGATTTACCTATTCTAGATATTTCATATAAATGTAATTGTACATTATGTGACCTTTTGTGTCTGACTTCTTTCACTTAACATAATGTTTTGAAGGTCCATCTTTGCTGTATCGTGTATCAGCACTTCATTCCTTTTTATGGCTCAATTTTGCATTTTATGGATATCCATATTTTTTCATTCATTCATCCATTGTTAGACATCTGGGCTGTTTCCACCTTTTATCTGTTGTGAATAGTGCTACTAGGAACATGTGTGTACATGTATTTGTTTGACTACCTTTTTTAATATTTAGGGGTATATACCTTGGTGGTTGTCATGTAATTCCATCTGTAAGATTTTAAGGAACTGCCAACTTATTTTCCATGGTGGCTGAAACATTTTACATTCTCCTCAGCAGTGTATAAGTGTTCCTTCCAATTTCTCCACATTCTCACTAACACTGCATATTTTCTGTTTTTTTAAAAATATTTCAGTTTTAATTTTTTTTTAGTAGGGCCATCCTAAATTTTATGGCATTGTTCTTCACTGTGGTTTTGATTTCCATTTTCTTAAGGACTAATGACATTAAGCATCTTTTTGTGTGCTTGTTGGCCATCTGTATATCTTCTTTGGAGAAAAATCTGTTCAGGGCCTTTGCCCGTTTTTAAATTGGGCTCTTTGTCTTTTTGTTGTTGAGTTGTAAGAGTTCTTTGTACATCCTGAACATTAGATAAATACATAATGTGCAAATTTTTCTCCCATTCTGTAGGTTGTCTTTTCACTTTTGTGATAATGTCCTTTTATGCAAAAACATTTTAAATTTTCATGAAGTCCAATTTATCTATTTTCCTTTGTTGTTTATCCTTTTTGTGTCATACCTATGAGACAATTGCCAAATCTAAAACCATGAAGATTTACTACTATGTTTTCTTATGTAAATTTTATGGTTTTAGTACTTATATTTAGGCTGTTGATCCACTTTGAAATAGGTTTTGTAAATGGAGTGAAGTAGAGGTCCAACTTTATTTCATTGCATGTGGATATCCAGTTGTCTCAGCACTATTTGTTAAAGAGACTGGAACTTCCCCTCTGAATGGCGTAGGCACACTTGTTAAATATCAACTCATCATAGTTGTATGGGTTTACTTCTGGGGTCTCAATTCTATTTCAATTGCTAGGTGTATCCTTATGCCAATACCTCACTGTTTCGATTATTGTAGCGTTGTAGTAAGTTTTTTTTTTTTTTTTTTTTTTTTTTTTTTGAGACAGAGTCTTACTCTGTTGCCCGGGCTAGAGTGCCGTGGCGTCAGCCTAGCTCACAGCAACCTCAGACTCCTGGGCTCAGGCAATCCTCCTGCCTCAGCCTCCTGAGTAGCTGGGACTACAGGCATGCGCCACCATGCCCGGCTAATTTTTCTGTATATATTTTTAGCTGTCTGTATAATTTCTTTCTATGTTTAGTAGAGACGGGGTCTCGCTCTTGCTCAGGCTGGTCTCGAACTCCTGAGCTCAAACGATCCGCCCGCCTCGGCCTCCCAGAGAGCTAGGATTACAGGCGTGAGCCACCGCACCCGGCCTGTAGTAAGTTTTGAAATCAGGAAGTATGAGTACTCTGATTTTATTTTTTTCTTTTTCCAGATTGTTTTGGCAACTTGGGCCCCTTGTAGTTCCATATGAATTTGAGGATTGACTTTACCATTTCTGCATAAAAGGCTGTTGTGATTTTGATAGGGATTTCATTGAATCTGTAGATTGCTTTGGGTAGTATTGCCATCTTAACAATATTATGTTAAGTCTTTCAGTTTAGGAACACAGGCTGTCTTTGCATTTATTTAGGTCTCTAATTTTTTTCATCAATGTTTTCTAGTTTTCTGTGTGCATGCTTTTCACCTCCTTGGTTATATTTATTATTGGGTATTTTGTCCTTTTGGATGGTATTGTAAATGGAATTGATTTCTTAATTTCCTTTTCAGGTTTTTCATTGTGGTTGTATAGAAACAAAACTGATGTTTGTGTTTTGATCTTGTACTGTAGAACTTTGATGAATTTATTTATTATAACAGCTTTAGTAGTTTGTGGATTCTTTAAGACTTTCTGTATACAGGTTGAGTATCTGTTATCTGAAATGCTTATGACCAGAAGTGTTTCAGATTTTAGACTTTTTCAAATTTTGAAATATTTGCATATACATAATGAGATATCTTGGGGATGACACCCAAGTTTAAACATGAAATTCATTTATGTTGCATATACATCTTCACATAGTCTGAAGGTAATTTTATACAATATTTTTAATCATTTGGGGCATGAAACAAAGTTTTGACTACAGCCTGTCCCATGAGGTCAGTTGTGGAATTTTCCACTTGTGGTATCATGTTGGCTCTCAAAAAGTTTTGTGTTTTAGAGCATTTTGGATTTCAGATTTTCAGATTAAGGATGCCCAACCCGTAGGAAATCATATCTACAAAGAGAGATGGGTTTACTTCTTCCTTTCCAATTTGGATTCCTTTTACATCTTTTTCTTGCCTAATTATTCTAATAGGCTAAAACTTCCAGTACTATGTTGAATAGAATTGGCAAACGTGAGCATCTGTCTTGTTCCTGATCTTATAGGAAAAGAGTTTTTCACCTTTGAGTATTGAGTTAACTGTGGGTTTTGCATAAATGCTTTTTATCTTGTTGAGAAATTTCCTTTCGTTCCTGGATCTGAATGTATTTATCATGAAAGGGTGTTGGATTTTGCCAAATGCTTTTTTCTTTATCAATTGAGATGATCATGTGGCATGATATTTATTCTATTAATGTGGCATATTGCATCAATTGGTTTCCTTATGTTGAACCACATTGCGTTCCTGGGATAAATCTCATTTGGTCTTGGTGTATAATTCTTTTTCCATGCTGTTGCATTTGGTTTGCTAACACTTTTTTTGAGGTTTTCTGCATCAATTTTTATAGGGGATATTGGTCTATAATTCTCTTTTCTTTAATATCTTTGTCTTTGATATCAGAATAATACTAATTTTATAGAATGAGTTAGCTAGTGTTCTTTCCTCTTCTATTTTTTGGAAGAGGATGAGAATAGTTGGTATTAAATGTTCAAAATTTTTGATAGAATTCACTAGTGAAGCTATCTGGTTATGGACTTTACTTTGTTATTAGGTTTTTGCTTACTAATTCAGTATCTTTACTTGTTATAAATTTGTTCAGATTTTCTGTTTCTTGAGTTACTTTTGGTAATTTGTATGTTTCTAAAAATTTGTCAATTTCCTCTGTGGGTGTACAGTTGTTCATAGTATTCTCTTATAAACTTTTGTATTTCTGTAAGGTTAGTAGTAATGTCTCCATTTTCATTTCATTTTCTATTTCAGTTATTTGTATCTTCTCCCTTTATTTTTTAGTCTAGCTCAAGATTTGTCAATTTTGTTGATCTTTTCAAAGAAACAACTTTTGGTTTCATTGATTGAATCTATTGTTTTTCTATTTTCTGTATCATTTATCTCTAATCTTTGTAAGTTCCTTCCTTTTGCTAGCTCTGGGTTTAGTTTGCATTTCTTTTTCTAGTTTTCTTAAGGTGTAACGTTAACTTATTGATATGAGATCATTCCCCCTTTTTCAGGTAAGCATTGACTTCTATAAATTTCCTTGTGACTACACTCTTCACTACATCCCATAATTTTGGTATGTTGTATTTTTATTCTCATTCTTCTCTAAGTATTTTCTAATTTGTTTTGTAATTTCTCCTTTGACCTATTGATTATTTAAGAGTTGTTGTTACTTAATTTCTACACATTTGTGAATTTTCCAGCTTTCCTCTTTTTATTGATTTGTAGCTTCATTCTATTATGGTAAGAGATGATATTTTGTATGACTTCAGTTTTTAATTATTTATTGAGACTTGTTTTGTGGGCTAACATGTTCTGTCTTAGAGAATGTTCCACATGCACTTAAGAAGAATGTGTATTCTGATGTTGTGTGGAGTAGTTTATATATGTCTATGTTTAGTTTTATGGCATTGTTCAAGATTTCTATTTTCTTATTAGTCTTCTGTCTAGATGTTTTATCTGTTATCTGTGATTGAAAGTTAGTTATTGAAGTCTCCAAAAATTATTATAGAACTGTCTATTGCTCTCTTGAATTCTGTCAACATTTGGTTCATATATTTGGGGGCTCAGTTGTTTGGTGTGCTTATAATTGTTATATATTATTGATGATTTCTTTTTTTTCAATATATAATATTGCTCTTTGTTTCTTGTAACAGGGGTTACTTAAAGTCTGGTTTGTCTGATATTACTATAATAAGCCGCCCCAGCTCTCTTTTGGTCATTGTTTGCATGGGATATCTTTTTCCTTTATTTAAATTTCAACCTATTTGTATCTTTGTATCTAAAGTGAATTTCTTGTAGAAAGCATATAATTGAATCATATTTTTTTATCCATTCTGTCAGTCTCTGCCTCTGATTGAAGAATTTAATCCATTTACATTTAAAGGAATTACTTATGAGGATGGGCTTAGTTCTGCCATTTTGGTATTTGTTTTCTGTATGCCTTATACTTTTTTTGCTTCTCACTCCCTCCATTAATCTCTTTGATGTTTGATTTTTAGTATTGTACCATTCTGAGTCCCTTCTCATTTTCTTTATATATACGGTCATGTGCCATGTAATGCCGTTTTATCAACAGACTGCATATATAATAGTGGTCCCAAAAAGTTATAATACTGTATCTTTCCTGTACCTTTTCTATGTTTAGATACACAAATACTTACTATTGTGTTCCAGTTGCATACAGTACTCAGTACAGTAACATGCTGTACAGTTTTATAGCCTAGGAACAATATAGCCTAAGTGTATAGTAGGTTTGTGTAAGTATACTTTGTGATGTTTGCACAATGATGACATCACCTAACACCACATTTTTCAGAATATATCCACATTGTTAAGCAATATATAACTGTATATTTTACATCGTTTCTTAGTAGTTATCGTGGATATTAAAATTAACATCCTAAATTTATGACAATCTAATTTGAACTGATACCACATTAGTGTATTAATAGCATGCAAAAACTCTGCTTCTATTTCCATCTCTCTTCCATTTATGTTGTTGTTGTTAAAAATTATATCTTTATATATTGTTTTCCACTAACATATTTATAATTATTTTTATGCATTTGGCTTTTAAGTTATATAGGAAATGAAAAGAGGAGTTAGAAATAAAAATATAATATAGTGGCTTTTATATTTACCTATGTAGTTACCTTTACGAGGGATCTTTATTTCTTCATATGGCACTGAGTTACTTTCTAGTGTCTTTTAGACACTTGAAAAAATTGCTTTAGCATTTCTTATGGGGCAGGTTTTCTGACAATAAACTCCTCAATATTTGTTTATGTCTTAATTTCTCCTTCCTTTTTGAAGGATGATTTTGCCAGAAGTCTTGATTGATAGTTTCTTTTTTTTCTAGCACTTGAAATGTATCATCCCAGTGCCTTCTGGCCTCCATGGTTTCTGATGAGAAATTGGCAGCTAATTTATTGAGGAAATCTTAGCTGTGATGAGTTATTTCTCTCTTGTAGCTTTGAACATTCTCTGTCTTTGTTGACAGTTTGATTATAGTGCATCTTGATATGGATCTCCCTGAGGTTATCCTACCTGTAGTTCATTGAGCCTCTTTTTTTTTTTTTTTTTTTTTTGAGACAGAGTCTCACTCTGTTGCCCTGGCTAGAGTGCCGTGGAGTCAAGCTCACAGCAGTCTCAAACTCCTGGGCTTAAGCAATCCTTCTGCCTCAGCCTCCCAAGTAGCTGGGACTACAGGCACATGCCACTGTGCCCGGCTAATTTTTTCTATTTTTAGTTGTTTGGCTAATTTCTTTCGCTTTATAGTAGAGACAGGGTCTCGCTCTTGCTCAGGCTGGTCTCGAACTTCTGACCTTGAGCGATCCTCCCGCCTCGGCCTCCCAGAGTGCTAGGATTACAGACGTGTGCCACCGCACCCAGCCTCACTGAGCCTCTGCACCCAGCCTCACTGAGCCTCTTGAATGTGTAGATTCATGTTTTTCATCTTATTTGGGAAGTTTTGGTACTATTTCTTTAAATATTCTTTCTAAGCCTTCTCTATCTCTTCTCCTCTGAGCCTCCCATAATGCATATTTGGTCTGCTTCATGGTGTCGTACAGTTTCCCTAGATTCTGCTCAGTTTTCTTTTTCTTTTTTATTTTTTAAATGGCCTGGACAATAGTTCATGCTTAATTTTCTTTATTCTTTTTCCTTCTATCTCAGACTAGATAATTTTAATTGTCCTATCCTCAGATTACTAATTTGTTTCTTTTGCCTGCTGAAATCTGACATTGAATCCCTTTAGTAAAGTTTCCATTTCAAATATTGTAATTTTTAGGTATGAAATTTCTATTTGGTTCAATTTCTGTGTCTTTTCTTGATATTTTAATTTCGTTCATATATTGTTTGTCCTTTAGTTTCCTGTGGTTTCCTTTACTTCTTTCTCCATGCTTTTCTTCAACTTTTTTTTTCTTGGTAAAGATTTAACATTTGTTTATTTATTTATTTATTTTTAAATTTCAGCTTATTATGGGGGTACAAAAGTTCAGGCTATATATATTGCCCATGCCCCCTCATCCCCCTGAGTCAGAGCTTCAAGCATGTCCACCCCCCAGACACTGCACATTGCACTCATCATGTAGGTATACACCCATCCACTCCCCCCACCCGCCATCCCCCCCGAGTCAGAACTTCAAGCGTGTCCATTTCCTAGAAAGTGCACATTGCACTCATCATGTAGGTATACATCCATCCCCTCCCCCCACCCCCCACCTCTGTCCAATACCCAATTGGTGTTATTCCCAAATGTACACTTAGGTGATGATCAGGGAAACCAATTTGCTGGTGAGTACGTGTGGTGCTTATTTTTCCATTCTTGGGATATTTCACTTAATAGAATGGGTTCCAGCTCTCTCCAGGAGAACAAAAGGGATTCTATATCACCATTATTTCTTATAGCTGAGTAATACTCCATGGTATACATATACCACATTTTACTAATCCACTCATGAATTGATGGGAATTTGGGTTGTTTCCACATCTTTGCAATTATGAATTGTGCTGCTATAAACATTCGGGTGCAAGGATATCTTCAACTCTTTTAACATGTTTAAGACACTTGTTTTAAAGTCTTTATCTAGTAAGGCCAATGTCTACACTTCCTCAGGGATGATTTCTGTCAATTTATTTATTTTTTTACTTATTTCTTTGTAAGCTTTGTAATTTTTTAACAACTGGTCATTTCAATATTTTAATATGGAAATATTACAATCAAATTCTTGCCCTGCACCAGAGATTGCTGTTGTTTATTATTGAGGGGTATAACTGTCCATTTGTTTAATGACTTTTTCAACCTATTTTTGCAAAGAGCATATTCCTTGTTAGGAATACTTCTACTCTCTACTTACATGACTTTGATGTTTTTAGATTGCCATATAAGTGAGATCATATGGTATTTGTCTCTCTGTCCCTGGCTTATTTCACTTAACATAACATCCTCTAGGTTCTTCCATGTTGTGACAAATGACAGAATTTACTGTTATTTTTTGATGTCAGAATAGTATTCCATTGTGTGTGTGTGTGTGTGTGTATACCAAATTTTTTAATCCATTCATTCCTTGATGAACACTTAGGTTGTTTCCATATTTTGGCTATTGTGAATAATGCTGCCATGAAAATGGGAGTGTAGACATCCCTTCAGCATGCTGATTTCATTTCCTTTGTGTATATACTCAGCGGTGGGATTGCTGGATCATATGGTAATTCTATTTTTAGTTTTTTGAAGAACATCCATCCTGTTTTCTACAGGGGCTGTACTAATTTACAATACCACCAATGATATATAAAGGTTGTCTTTTCTCCACATCCTCATATTCATCAGCATTTGTTTTCTTTTATCTTTTTGATAATAGCTAATCTAACAGATGTGAGGTAACATCTCATTGTGGCTTTGATTTGTATTTCTCTGATGATTAGAGATGTTGAGCATTTTTTGTATGTCAGTTAGCCATTTGTATGTCTTCTTTTGAGAAATGTCTATTTAGGTCATTTGAATATACATTCCTTATGTTGTTTGTGGTGATTCTTGTGTAAACAAACCTACTGTGCTGTCAGCCATATAAAAGTAGAGCACATACAATTATGTACAGCTGCAGTCCCCAACCCCAGGCCACAGACCAGTACCGGTCCATGGCCTGTTAGGAACAAAGCTTCACAGCAGGAGGTGAGTGGCGGGTAAGCGAGTGAAACTTCATCTGTATTTATAGCTGCTCCCTACTGCTCCCATCACTTCCTAAACACCATCTCCTGTCAGATCAGTCACTGTTTCCTATCGCCCCCAGATGAGACCATCTAGTTGCAGGAAAACAAGCTCAGGGCTCCCACTGATTTTGTGTTATGATGAGTTGTATAATTATTTCATTATATATTACAATGTCATAATAATAGAAATAAAGTACACAATAAATGTAATGGGATTGAATCATCCCAAAACCATCTCCCCCAATCCTAGTCTATGGAAAAATTGCCTTCCATGAAACCGGTCCCTCATGCCAAAAAGGTTGGGGACCACTGATGTACTGTACATAATGCTTGATAATAAACAACTGTGTTATTGGTTTATGTATTTATCATACTATACCTTTTATTATTATTTAGAATGAACTCCTTCTACTTATAAAACAAAACAAAAAAAGTTAACTGTTAAGCAGCCTCAGGCAGGTCCTGCAGGAAGTATTCCAGAAGAAGGTGTTGTTATCCTAGGAGATGACAGCACCATATCTCCAAGCAAGTTATTGCCCCTGAAGACCTTCCAGTGGAAGAAGATGTGGAGGTGGAAGAAAGTGATATGGATGATCCTGAGCCTGTGTAGACTTAGGCTAATGTGTGTGTTTGTGTCTTGGTTTTAATAAAAAAGTTTAAAAAGTAAGAAAATTAAAAAATTAGGCTGGGCATGGTAGCTCATGCCTGTAATCCTAGCACTTTGGGAGGCTGAGGCAATAGGATCACTTGAGGCCAGGAGTTTGAGCAGCATAGACAGCATAGCAAGACCCGGTCTGTACAAAAAATAGAAAAATAGGCTGGGCATAGTGGCGCATGCCTATAGTCCCAGCTCGTTGGGAGGCTGAGGCAGGAGGATTGCATGAGCCCAGGAGTTTGAGGTTGCAGTGAACTGTGATGATGCCACTGGACAACAGAAGAAGACCCTGTCTTAAAAAAAGTCAAAAATTAAAAAACCGAAGAAAGGTGAGAATAAGGATATAAAGAGAGAAAATATTTTTGTACAGCTGTACAATGTTTTTGTCTTTTAAGCTAAATGTTATTATAAGAGTCAAAAAGTTAAAATAATTAAGAAGTTTATAAAGTAAAAATGTTACAGTAAGCTAAGGTTAATTTGTTATTGAAGAAACAAAATATTTCTATAAATTTAGTGTATCCTAAGTGTACAGTGTTTATAAAGTCTTCAGTGTACAGTAATGTCCTAGGCCTTCACATTCCCTCACCACTCACTCACTGACTCACCCAGAGCAACTTCCAGTCCTGTAAGCTCCATTCATTGTAAGTGCCCTATACAGGTATACCATTTTTTTAAATCTCTTATACCATATTTTTACTGTACCATTTTTAGGTTTAGATATGTTTAGATGCACAAATACTGACCATTGTGTTACAGTTGCCTACAGTATTCAGTACAGTAACATGCTGTACAGGTTTGTAGCCTAGGAGCAATAGGCTATACCACATAGCCTAGGTGTATAGTAGGCTATACCATCTAGGTTTGTGTAAGTATGCTCTATGATGTTTGAACAATGAAGAAATCACCTAATGATGCATTTCTCATAATGTAACAAATGACTGTACTTGTTACCTTTGCTGTGTAGAAGCTTTGTCGTTAGATGCAATCCCATTTGTCTATTTTTGCTTTTGTTGCTTGTGCCTTGGGGGTTATATCTAAGAAATCTCTGCCCAAAATAATGTCATAGAGCTTTCCTCAGGGTTTTCTTCTAGTAGTTTTATAGTCTCAGTTCTTACAGTTAATCCATTCTTAGCTGATTCTTCTATAGGGGTACATTCTCTTTCTTCTGTATGTGGATATCTAGTTTTCTCAGCATCCTTTATTGAAAAAAACTGTCCTTTTCCCTATTTGTGTTCTTGGCACCATTGTCAAAAATCAGTTGACTCTAGATGTATGGGTTTATTTTGGGATTCTCTATCCTATTCCATTGGTCAATGTGTCTGTTTTTATGTCAGTACCATGCTGGGATTTTTTTTTTTTTTTTGAGACAGAGTCTCACTCTTTTGCCTGGGCCAGAGTGCCATGGCATCAGCCTAACTCACAGCAACCTCAAACTCCTGGGCTCAAGCGATCCTCCTGCCTTAGCCTCCCGAGTAGCTGGGACTATAGGCATGCACCACCATGCCCAGCTATTTTTTTTCTATTATTAGTTGTTTCACTAATTTCTTTCTATTTTTAGTAGAGATGGGGTCTTGCTCTTGCTCAGCCTGGTCTCGAACTGCTGAGCTCAAGCAATCATCCCACCTTGGCCTCCCAGAGTGCTAGGATTACAGGCATGAGCCACGGTGCCCCGCCTCATGCTATTTTGATTATTATAGCTTTGTAATGTATTTTGACATCTGATAGTGTGATGCCTCCAGCTTTGTTCTTTCTGGTTTATTGTTTTGACTACGTGGGATCTTTTGTAGTTTCATATCAATTTTAGGATTTTTTTTTCTATTTCTGTGAAGAATGACATTGGAATTTTGATAGGGATTGCACTAAATATGTAGATTGCTTTGAGTTTTCTTATACACATTCATGGCATATTTATTTTTTTAAGTCTTTTAAAATTTCTTTTAATATTTTGTGCATTTCAATGTACCAATTTTATTATTTCTAGTAGTGGCAGCAGCTTTTTGTAGATTCTTCAGGATTTTCTGCATGTACAATTATATGGCATCTTTGATTTTTACTTTTCCGTTTTCAATATATATGCTTGTTATTTGTTTTCCTTGCCTTGTTGCCCTGGCTAGGATCTCCAATACAGTATTCAATAGAAGCAGTGAGAGCAAAGTAGTGAGATCAGACATTCTTGCCTTGTTTCTGCTATTAGTGGGAAATCATTCAGTCTGTTACCATTAAATGAGACGTTAGCTCATTTGTTCTCAATGGATTGAGGAACTTCACATGCCAGAGAACAGTTGGCAGTGTTTGGAGACATTCTTTATTGTCACAACTAGGGCAGTTATTGGCATCTAGTGAGTAGAAGCCAGAGATGCTATCAAACATCCTACAATACATGGGACACCCACCCATACAGTCTCTGCAACAAGAAATCATCTAGCTCAAAATGTCAGTAGTTCTGCTGTGGAGAAGCTCTGTATTAGCTATAGGTTTTAAGGAATGTCTTTTATCAGATTAAAGAAGCTATCCCTTATTTCTGGTTTAGTAAGAGTTTTCATCAGAAATGGCTATAGAATTTATGTCAAATATTTTTTCTGCATCTACAGAGATGATTATGTAGTATTTACTCCTTTATTATATGAATGTAATAAATTACCTTGATTGACTTTAAAATGTTAAACTAATCTTGTATTTTAGTATAAACCTCACTTGGTTGTGATATATTACATTTTATATGTATTTTTGATTCATTTTTCTAATATTCTTCAATTCTTATATACATTCTTATGAAGCATTGGTTTGTGGTTTTCTGTCTCTTTCCCTCTCTGTCTCTCCCTCTCTCCACCTCTCCCTCTCTCTCTCTTTCAGTCTTTCTGTTTTAGGATATATTTGTCCGGTTTTGGTAATAGGGTTGTGTTTGTCTTATATGAGTCCTTTGCTTTCTGACAGGACACTTTTTCCCCCTACACTTGAAATTTAATCCCAGAGAGCCTATTTATGTAACTAATATATGGATAACATGCCAGAGAATCAAGGACTAGTCTACAGTACCTTAACTGAAATCTTTATGACCATATATGTTTTGAAAATCAGAATTTAGAAAGGTTTATATACTATATATAACCTGACATTTTATAATTGAACATATTAATATTTGTGCATTAAAACTTATGAATAGTCACGCTAAGGGGGATAAAGACTATAAGTAGCCTCACATGGGTTCCTGTCAGTTTTTGCAACCAATAGAGTTTGGGTGCCAGACTTAGTAAAACATGAAGGGGCTCTGGGCCTGGAAAAACTTGTGGTGTAATATTGAAACTTGATTGGAATCTATACCATTTCCCATATATGCAATGGACTTTAATTGCAAATTACTGACTTTACAAGGAGGCAATTTTTAGAATCAATTTTTTGTTAAGTTTGAAAACGTCTATAGTGGCAATTTAACACGATGTCCTAAGAAGACACTTTATCTCTGTATCATTTATCACTAGGTGAAATAATCAGTTCCAAATCCATGTTATTCTGGTGAATATAAAATCCATATGACAAGCCAAGACTCATATATCTGATAAAGAACTTGATAGCCCTTCTTAATCTATTTTAGGTACTGTCTCTAACGTGGACTACTGCCACAGCATCCTAATAGATCTTCTTGCCTTCAAACCCCTCTCTTTCCCTTGATTAGTCAAAAATCTTGGGGCATTTGCTGGAATTTTTTTTGGTAATTTTCACCAAGATTAAAAAGACTGAAAAATATTTTTTCTAAAATTTCTAATGTTCTGGTTTGTTTATTTGGATTATTATACTAATATTAGTATTGATACTGCTCAACAGAAGATTTTATATCTGAGGTAAAGTGGAAGATAAAGTACAATGCAGTTTTCTTTTAGTGTTGCCCTTGTTTTATCAGTTTATTGATAGACACAAGTGCAGAAAGAATGGTCTCCTGACTATATCTTAATGTAAATTGGCTAATGACATATAAAGCATGTTCATTTGTTTTGGGCTAAAAGTGGAGAGATGTATTTTAACAAAGTATTTTTAAAGTAATTTTTCTGGAAATTATCTTTATAACTGAGTCAAATCTGATTTCTGAAAGCTCCATGTGTATCTTCCGGAAAAATTTGCATATTAGTGAGAAAAGAATTTCTCACCTGTTACTGAATGAGATTTTCAGCATTAAGGTCTAGAAGCCATCTTCTTAATTCCCTTTGTAGACATACTTAATGAAATCTGATTTGGGGAGGGATATGATTTTCAGTAACTTTGTCCTTTAGAAAAATATCACAAAGGCAATAAAATGAAGATACATTATTTTGGCACTAATTTGCTTTACTCATAGTTAAATTTTGTCTAGATACACGTGAAACATAATGAGCAGTGATGTTGTTTGCCCCTTAACGTTTTAGGGTCATTGTATCAAAGATTTAAATATATCTGACAGTATGCCAATCTCTAGTGAAAGTCATCATTTTGAAAATCTAAACCATTTACTTTTTTCCTGATTTTCACAAATACAGACTCTGTTCTTCAAATGGTAAATCTGGGACTAGCAAATACTTTCCTTTGACAATTGTCCATCTCGGTGAGAAACAGAACTTGGTGCTTATTATTTAAATATTCTTGAAACATGGCAAATATTATGCCAAAGAACTTTTCTCCAGTTTTCGTTTTTGTTTTTGTGGGTTTTTTTTTTTTTTTTTTTTTTGAGACAGAGTCTTGCTCTGTTGCTCCAGCTGGAGTGCAGTGGTGTCATCATAGCTCACTGCAACCTTGAATTCCTGGGCTCAAGCGATCCTCCTGCCACAGCCTCCTGAGTAGCTGGGACTACAGGTACATACCAACATGTCCAGCTAATGTTTTTTCTATTTTTAGTAGAGATGGTGTCACGCTCTTGCTCAGGCTGGTCTCGAACTCCTGACCTCAAGCAATCCTTCCACCAGGGCCTCCCAGAGTGCTAGGATTACAGGCATGAGCCACTGTGCCCGGCCTCAAGTTTTTGACTAATTTTATAATAATGTTGAAATAGTATAGATTGGTGGATAAAATTTTGTAAGTACCAAGTTCCTTGGAAGACACTAAGGATACCTGGTCTCTGTGTTTATGGAGCTTACAGTTTAGAGGAGGAGACAGACATACAGTGGTCATATTTAAGCTGGAATTTAATGGATTCATTCATTTATTGATTTAAAAACATTGGTATTGTGCTTGGCATTGGGGATACAATGGTGAACAGAACTGGTAACAGCCCTGTACTCATTAAACTTTCAATTTAGAAACAGAAACAAATGACTTTTTAAGCCATCTGTGAAGCAGAAATATAAGTTGAAGGCAAGTTTGGACATCATCAGCTTATGGATGGTATTTTTGTCACTTGGAAATGAATGAAAATATGGATCTTAAGAACATGTGAGTTTTTCCTTTTTTTGTTTACACTAAAATTTTGGATTGAGGTCCCAATCAAGATCATTCAACAGAGCTTCAAAGATACTATCCAATTTAGTAGTGTTATCTGAGACTTAAATGAGAAAGCAGCGTTTCTTGTTCCATTGTATCTTTTTAAAAATAATTTTTCATTTTTAATTGTAAAAAGCACATATCATAAAATTTACCATTATTAACCATTTTTAATTGTACTTTTCCATAGTGTATGGTATATTCACATTGCTGTATAACATGTATCTTTGGCTTAAAATTTCACTTAGTCAAATAGGTCAGCACAGTATTACGCATCCGTAGATTCATCACAACTTACAGTCTTAAGATAATTTTATGTTTTCATGTAAGTTTTTTATATCTTTTCATGTAAGTTTTTAATTTGAGGTTTGACTTTGGAATTGGACAAAAAACTTGAGAATTTCTTCTCAAGAAATTCTTTGGGTAGTCATTGAAGGGAGAAATTACTGTGGCCTCTTGGAAGTTGAGGAAGGCTTTCATGGGGTAGGTAGAACCAGAGCTTATCCCTGAAGGATGACTAGGACACAGAGTGGCCAAGTGGAAGGGTGAGTTACTTGGGGAAATTGGGGAGAAAAGCCTAATAGCTCAAACAAAGTTTGGATCCAGGAATGTACTTGATTTACCTAGAGTTTGTGAGACTAAACTGGCTAACAGCACTTCATGTGGGGTAATGTGGAAAATAATTTTTACCTTTAGGTTGATTGTCTTATTATAATTGGGCTGGATAATATTAGGATGTTTTTTAGAAAATAGGTAATGATATTAACATTAGTTAACTATTTCATTTTACTTGGCATTGAACATTTAATTTTCCATCTGTATTAGTTTCTTAGGGCTACCCTAACAAATTGCCTCAAACTGGGTGGCTTAAAAGAACAGAAATTTATTGCCTCAAACAGTTCTGGAGGTTAAAAGCCTGAAATCAAGGTGTCAGCAGGGCTATTCTCTTTCTGAAGGCTCTAGGAGAGGATCCTTTTCTCTTTCTAGCTTCTGGTGGATGCCAACAATCCTTGCATTCCTTAGTTTAGAGATTCCAATTTCTGCCTCTGTCATCACATGGTGTTCTTCCTCAGTCTGTCTCTGTGTCCAGATTTTCCTCTTCTTTTTTTTAATTTCAGAGTATTACAGGGGTACAAATATTTTTGGTTACATGGATCACTTTCCTAATGCTTGAGTCGTCGTTATAAGTGTGCCTGTCATACAGATAGTGTTCATTGTACCCGTTAAGTAGGTTATTGCCCATCTCCTTCTTCTCCTCACCCCTGCTTGATTTACGTTGAGTTTTACTTCCCTCTGTGCACATGTATGCTCATCAGTTAGTTCCAATTTAATAGTGAGTACAAGTGGTGCTCGTTTTTCCATTCTTGTGATACTTCACTTAGGAGAATGTTCTCTAGGCCCTGTAGTCTCCAACCCCCTGGACAACAGACCTGTACTAGTCTGTGGCTGTTAGGGACTGGGCTCCAGAGCTCCGCCCCACCCCCCTCCCTGACCCTCCTTCCATCTGTGGAAAAAATTGTGTTCCATGAAACTTAGGAAATGGGGGAGGAGGGTGAGCAAATGAAGCTTCATCGGTATTTACAGTCGCTCCCCATGGCTTGCATCACTGCCTGAGCTCTGCCTCTTCTCACGTCTTCCCCATCTGTGGAAAAATTGTCTTCCATGAAACCAGTCCCTGGTGCCAAAAAGGTTGGGGACCACTGTCCAGTTCCATTCAAATTGTTGCAAAAGGCATTAAATCATCGTTCTTCATGGCTGAGTAGTATTCCATGGTGTATGTGTGTGTATGTGTGTGTGTATATATATATATATATATATATAATCACATTTTATTAATCCATTCATGAATTGATGGGCACTTTGGTTCATTCCACATCTTTGCAATTGTGAATTGTGCTGCAGTAAACATTTGAGTACAGGTGTCTTTTTGATGAAATGACTTCTTTTCCTTTAGGTAAATACCTAGTAGTGGGATTGCTGGATCAAATGGTACATCTATTTTTAGTTTTTTGAGGTATCTCTATACCATTTTCTGTAGAGATTGTACTAATTTGCAATGCCCCCGACAGTGTATAAGCATTCCTTTTTCTCTGCATCTATGCCAGCATCTACTGTTTTGGGGATTTTTAATAAAAGCCATATTAACTGGGGTAAGGTGATATCTCATTGTGGTTTTAATTTGCATTTCCTGATGATTAGTGACATTGAGCATTTTTTCATACATTTATTGGCCATTTGTCTGTCTTCTTTTGAAAAGCTTCTGTTCATGTCTTTTGCCCACTTTCTGATGAGGTTGTTTGTTTGATTTTTTTTCTTGCTGATTTGCTTGAGTTTTTTGTAGATTCTGGTTATTAGCCCTTTATCAATGTATAGCTTGTGAATATTTTCTCCCATTCTGTAGGTTGTCCCTTTGTTCTGTTGATTATTTCCTTGGCTGTGTGGAAGCTTTTTAATTTAATCAAGTCCCATTTATTTATTTTTGTTGTTGCTGTGATTGCCTTTGGGGTCTTCTTCAGAAATTCTTTGCCTAGGCCGATATCTAGAAGAATTTTTCCAACATTTTCTTCTAGTATTCTTATGGTTTCATGCCTTAAATTTAAATCTTTTATCCATCTTGAATTAATTTTTGTGAGTGGTAAGAGATATGGATCCTGTTTCATTCTTCTGCATGTGGCTATACTATTTTCCCAGTACCATTTTTTGAATAGGGATTTTTTTCCGCTAGTGTATATTGTTGTCTGCTTTGTCAAAGATCAGTTGGCTCTATATTGGTGGTTTTATATCTGAGTTTTCTCTTCTGTTCTGTTGGTTTATGTCTCTATTTTTGTGCCAATATCATGCTGTTTTGGTTACTATATCCTTGTAGTTTGAAGTCTGGTAATGTGATGCCTCTAGATTTGTGCCTTTTACTTAAGGTTGCTTTGGCTATTAAGGCTCTTTTCTGGCTCCAAATGAAGCATAAAATTACTTTTTCTAGATCTGTGATGTATGACGTTGGTATTTTGATGGGGATTACATTGGATCTGTAAATCACTTTAGGTAGTATGGACATTTTAACAATGTTTATTTAGATTAGGGCCCACCCTAATCCAGTATGATTTCATCTTAACTGGATCACATCTAGGAAGACCCTACTTTTATTTAAGGTCACATTCTGAGATTCCAGGGGGACATGAATCTTTAGGGGACATTATTTAACCCCAGTACACCATGCATAGGAAAATTTCTTATTTGCACTTTCAACGAACACCTTGTAAATTATTTTCATTTTCATATATTTGGTCTATATATCAAATATAAATAGCCTTCTGTGGAAGTGTTCAGGTAGATTGTTCAAAGTTAAAATAGAATTTTTCAAACTTTTCATAAGAATGAAAATGAAGAACATGATATCAATATTTTTCTGATATAAATGTGTCTGAATAAAGCAAATGATAATTACATTAGAAAGTGAGAGAGGAAGTTTGTAGGATGTTCCTCAGACTTTTACATTGCAATATATATATGCCAGGCTGAGTAGTGTATATTCTCCTCATCCTCAAAGAGCTCACAGTTCTATTGAGAGACAAATTACAACATAGTGTGATGAGTCCAATACAATTGTGCACAACATAGAAAGAAATAATTATCTGAATTGAGTTTTAAAAGACAAAGGGTTTTACCAGGGAAATAAACTCTGTGAGAGAGGTGGGGGGAATTAACTGGTTTATTTTGAAAGGAAAATAAGTAAATAAAATAAGATTATTTATTCCACTTACACCAATTCAAAATGATGACCCTCACAGTGTGGTAATATAGTTCCACCACCCATATGTCCAAAATGTTGATTTATTTATTCCTAAATGTTGTTTCTCTGACCAAATATTGTCTTTTGGAGCTGGAAGATTTGCGAAAGATAAAGCTCTCTTATAGCAAATCAGGAAGTTTCAGTGGGGAAAACTTACCATAATACCATGAAACAAGCATCAGCCTGATTACTGATTTTATGACTGAAACAACATGGTACCATTGGTTTTTACCCTGCCTCAAGGTGTTTTTCTTACGGAGGAAATTAGCTGTAATAATTTCCTCTGGAAGATGAGCTGCATTACTTTGGATTGTTTTTCTTTCTTTTTTTTCTCTTACATTTATTTTTGATGAGGTAACACATTCATGTGGTTCAAAATTTGAAAATTATAAAGGACTATACAATTAAATAAATCTCCTACCCTTTGTGCCCATCCATACAGTTCACCTTTCCAGAGGCAACTAATGTTAAGATTTCTTGTTTTTACTTCTAGAGACAGTTCATGCATATGCAAGTATGAGTACTCACAAACATGTGCACACATTTCCCCCCCCTTATTTTTATACATTTTCCTGTATTTTGCCTTAGAGCATTTCATATTAGTGCATAAAGAGCTATAGCTACATAGTATTATTTGATTGTATGGATATGCCATAATTTATTTAACCAGTCCCCTATTGAGGGATGTTTAGTTTGTTTCCTGTCATTTGCTGTTACATTTCTGCAATGAATAATCTTGTAATAGGTCGTTTCAGATGTGTCCTATCTATAGAGTGAATTTCTAGAAAAGGAACTGTTGGGTTGGATGGTATGTACCTTTGTCATTTTGATAGATATTGCCATAATGTCCTCTATAGAGGTTGTACCAATTTACATTTATACCAGCAATGTATAAAAGTGTTTGTTTCCTCGACCATCACCAATTCATTGTGCTACCAAACATTATATATTTTTGTTAATAAGATAGCTGAAAATGCTGTCTGGTGTTTGTAATGAGCATAATTTCATATATTTAAGACCCTGTGATATTTATAAACATATTCCCCTTTTTATGATCGGTGGGATACTACTGGATTGATAGGCACAATGTATTTTCTCCTTAACTTACACCTGTGAACATACTCTTTTATAAAAGAGAACAAAGATGGGTCCAAGGAGCACATTTAGGTAAAATAAACTCTAGGCCAGGAACACTTCATGTGTTTTAAAAATTCTTTAGCTTTTTATAATTCACTCATTATACAACTAACATATCATAGTTGGCAAACAAGTGAACCTACATCCCCTAGTAATTTTAAATGGTTTAAAATACTCAAGAAATTTAACTCAGTATTTTGTTACTTCTTGATATACACTGTAGTTTATGAAAATATTTTTTCGTATTCCAAGAAAAATGGAATCATCTTTTACTTAGAAACTTACCAGTGTGTTAGAATTTGCACAGAATTATTTAAAATTGTGCTATGTTTACATTTGAAATGTTGTTTACAATTTCCTTTCTCAATACCTAAGCCACATTACAGAAAGGTTAGAAGTTCAGTATATATTTAATGTGTTGACTGATTCATAAATGACTCTGAACTCTTTTGCATCATGCAACAAATTGTTCTTAGAGCTTTGTTTATGGCATTGTAGATCACCTCTATTATAGCACTTATCAAAGTCTACCATGTACGTATCATCATTAGTTATTTATGTGTCTGCCTTTCTCACTAGATCGTGAACTTCTAGAAGATACAATTTGTATTCTTTTCTAACACAGGCTTAGAGCTTTGCATACACCTCATACTTATAAAATGCTTGTTGAATTGAATTACATTTATATTGAGGTTCTGAGGTTGCATTTAAAAAACATTTTTTACATATTGTTTGATTTTATTTTTTATGTAAAGTCTTATACTGTCCAAGTTTGCTTTCTGCTAATATTGCTGAATTTGTGTTGATAATAATTATTTGAAATACTCCTCTACTAATATCAGTGAAGAAGTAAATTTTTTATTGTGCATATTTCCTTCCTGTTCATCATTTTTTCCATTAAAGCCCTGCTTTAATTTTAGCCACAGGCAGTTCTAAATATTTAGTGAGCAAAGATGGATTGATTGGACACTTTGGTAAGGGATATTATTTGTTTCAATCTCACTAAGATTCACAATTTATGTAAGTAATTCAAAATGTGCAATTAAAGTTCTGATCATTGCTAATATTAAGGAATTTAGAAGATTTTGGGGCAGAGTGAACAGCTTTTCAAATGACAGTGGTACATTTTTCATTAAAATATTATTGAAATATTTGTGGATTCACATGTAGTTCTAAGAAATAATATATAGAGATACCGTGTACATTTTGCCCATTTCTTCCCAATGGTAATATCTTGCAAAATGATTGCATACTGATACAACTAGGATATTAATATGAATACAATCCACCACTCATTCACTTTTCACCAGTTTTACTTGTGTTTATTTGTGTGTGTGTGTATATGGGTGTGTTTTAGTTCTATACAATTTTATTACATATGTGTGTTCATGTTTTCCACCACCTCAGGTAAAATACTAAACAGTTCCAACACCATAAGATCCCTGTATTGCCCTTTCATAAACATCCCCACACCCTTACCATCCTAACCCATGGCAACCATTAACTTGTGCTCCATTTCTAAAATTTTGTCATTTCAAAAATGTTATATAAATAGAATAATATAGCATGTAACCTTTTGTGATTAGTTTTGTTCAATCAGCATAATTCCTTGTTGATTCATCCAAGTTCTTATATTAATACTTTTTCCATTTTATTGCTGAGTAATATTCCATGCTATGTAGGTAACACAGTTTGTTAAATCATTCACACGTTGAAGGAAATCTTGGCAGATTCCAGTTTGGGGCTATTTTAAATAATTGTGCTTGAGGATTACTGTACAGTTTTTTTGTGTGTGTGAACAAAAGTTTTTATTTCTTTAGTGTAAATTACCAGGGGTGCAATTGCTGGGTCATATGGTATTTACATATATAGTTTTATAAGAAATTGCCAAACTGTTTAACAGAGTGGCATTCCCATTCCAAACGAATGTTATAATCCTGCAACATATAAGTGATACAGTTTCTTCTCACTCTCATCAGCATTTGTTGTTGTTGTCACTATTTTTTATTTTAGTCATTCTTATTGGTGTGTAGTGATATCTCAATGTGCTTTTAACTTGTAGTTCCTGAATGGCTAATGATGTTGAACATCCTTTGATGTGCTTGTTTGCCATCTGTGTATCCTCTTCAATGAAATAGCTATTCATAACTTTTGCTGATATTCTAATTGGTTTGTTCTTTTTACTGTTGGGTTTTGAGAGTTCTTTATGTATTCTACATACTAGTACTTTGTCAGATATGTGTTTTGCAGACATTGTCTCCCAGTCTAAGGCTTGTCTTTTCTTCCTCCTAACAGGATATTCTGTAGAGCAAAAGATTTTAAATCAGTTAAAGTCCAATTTATGAACATTTCCTTTAATGGATTTTGCTTTTGGTGTCAAATCTAAAAACTCTTCGCTTAGCCTTAGATATGGAAGATTTTCTTTTATGTTTATTTTTTCTAAAATTTTATAATTTTATTTTATACATTTATGTCTGTGATCCATTTTGGATTAATGTTTGTATAAGGTATAAGGTTTAAATCAAAGTTCATTTTTTTCACTTGGGGATATTCAGTTGCTCTAGCACAATTTGTTGAAAAGACTACCCTTTCTCCATTGAAGTGCTTTGGTACCTTTGTAAAAAAAAATCGCTTGAGTTTATTTGTGTGGATCTTTTTCTAGGTTTTCTGTTCCATTCCACTGATTTATGTGTCTATCCTTAGACCAATAGCACACTCTCTTGATTACTGTAGCTATATAGTAAGCCTTAATGTCAGGTAAACTGATTCCTCCTACTATATTCTTTCTCAGAATAGTTTGAGGTATTCTAGGGCCTGCGCCTTTCCCCATAATTTTTAAAATCAGCTTGTATCTATAAAACCCTTGCTGGAATTTTGATAGGAATTGAATTAAACCTACAGATTAATTTGGAGAGAATTGACATCTTTACTAGGTTGAGCCTTCTAGTCCTTGAGCATGGTATACTACTCCATTATTTAGATTTTTCCTCCCAGAATAGTCCTTATGGTGTTTTCCTTGTTTTGACATTAGGTGAGAGTACATACATCAGTCTGGATTAAAACTGCTGTAGGCTTACAGAGAATGATTGAGCTCATTCATTAATATTCATTAATTTGTTAATGTTGCCTGTATACTTACCTTGCTCCATTGCAATTAATAAATGATATTTTATGTTTGTGATATTAATACTGATTTTTAAGGTTATAATTCTATAGATAGGTGTTGCAGACTACATGTTTATGTACCCCCACAAATTCATGTTTAAACCTGACCTCCAATGTGATATGTGGTATTTGGAGTGAGTCCTTTTGGAGGTGATTAGACCATGAGGATAGAGCCTTTATGAATGGGATTAGTGCCCTCCTGAAAGGGGCCTTAGAAAACTCCCTCCCCACTTCTACCATGTGAGTACATAGCAAAAAGATGGCCTGAATCATGTGGCATAAAACATGGTCGCCTATGGTTGCCATCATGCAAGGACTGTGGGCAGGACTATTTCACTTAGAAAGGACTTTAGAGTAGTTGTCACTGTGGCTGATATTAATAAAAGGCAATTTATGAAAATATGCTAACTTCAGGTAGGCTTGAGTCTAAAAACTAGTTTGTAGGAAGAACATTTCCACAGCATTATAGTTAGCTGGGATGCATTGTTGATCCAGAGTTGTCTTAGTTCTCAGTTTCAGAAAGTTGGTAGTACCCTGAACTTTGTATTGCACATCTTATTTTTTGGGAAAATTTACAGGTTTCAGGTCTTCATTTCATAATGTTTATGTATATTATTTAAATATAATAAAGTATAAATCACTGGGGCACTGTCTACCTATTGTTCTTTATCCAGCTAATTGGTTTGGTTTATCTATCATTCAGGCCTGCTCCAATGTTTGTGTGGACTGAGCTCAAATTCAGGTCTATATATCATATGTGTATAAATTTTAAATGTTATAAAACAAACTTGACAAACTGTTAAATAAAATAATGTTCTATCCTCTATTTTGACAAATATGACTTTATAATGATCTGGAAGGTCAAGTTCAAATTTAGAATTCTCAAACTCTGCTCATAGTTTAACACTGGGACATGAGTGCATTGGGAAGGTAGGCTTTTAGTTCTTGGGGAGGCCCCCATCCCTGGTTCTGTCTTGTACCATGTGGGGCCTCTCTATAATTTATGATTCACTTCAGACTTTGTATCGAAGCTCTGTCCATGGTCCCTACCACCAGCCTCCTTTGGCCACCCCTTGGGCCTAACAGTGGACATATGTAGATAGCAAGATCCACTCTCCAGAACAGCACTTTAAAATGTGTTCCAGGACAGAATTCAGCCATAATACCCTAATCCATTGTGTAAAAAATATTGAAGTGCTACCAGCCTTGTACCGTATTTGGGAGAATGGGGAAAATGGTTACATGAATAATCTTCTTTAGGGCTTGATTCTTTCCAAGGACCTGGGCTGAGAAAAGCTGGTGGAAAGTATACCTGACAAAGAGGCCCACATGGGCTCATAAAAGTGTATTGGAGTTATTTGGATAAGGAATTTTGGGATCTTGAGTACTCAAATCATGATCTAAAAGGGGGAAACATGAGCTTCCAGTGATTCTTTCTTTGGCCCACAGACTCTCTTCTCTTTTGCAACTGGAAGCAGCTGAGGAATTTCTATAATGGGGTCTGCTAAATTGTGGAGCCACTCTTGCTCAGATCAAAGTGTGGCACTTCATCCATTAATTGTTTTCGATGTTTTAACTGTTAAATGCTATGTTATGTTTTTTACTTGGAAATAAGTGTTAAGATGTAGTCAAACATATGCCAGCAAAAATAGCAGAGTAGAGAACCACAAAAGTCCATCTTTCTGCAATGTACCAAATAAACTGGCAAATACTCTCAGAGTCAATTTTATTGGCATTCTGGAAACTAATCGTAAGTTTACAGCAACCAGGTGAATGCTTAATAATATTAATTTAAAAAGTTTATTCTCAGTAGGAGAGAATTGTGGCATTTTCACTTACCCTGGTCCCATCCCCTGATTTCCAGCATGGCAGAGGCTTTGAAGACAACAGTCCACATTCCACTGTACTAGTCTCCTTAGTGCTGGTACTTAGTTCCTGGTACTGGAGGAAATAGAAATGACTTATTCTTAAGGATCATGTTTGTTGGTTTTGATCTATGTGACAACTCTGAGGGACGAGCTTAAAGGGCTTGCTTTTATTTTGCCTAACTCAGAACTCTTCCAAGGTTGAGGCAGCTACCTGAGGGAAGGGTGTGTGGAAACCATTTGTAGGTAAATGTGTTAGCTGATGCTTCCTAGAGCTAGGGAAAACAGTTATACAAACAGTAATCTCACTAAAAAGCTTAGTAAGAAAGGTTGGAAATGAGATTCTTGTGGAATCAGGGCTTGGAAAAACTCTCACATATTCCTGGTAATTTAAAAGGCCATGCACATGCCCAAGGCTGTGTGGATGCTCAGAAGAGACCTGAGAAGGCCCTAAGCTTTCACCTTGGCTTAACTTCAGTGTCTAAACTAGCAGGAATTTAAGGCTAAGGTAGAATAGTAAACTTCCTGGTTGAGTGTTGAAGGCATGCACATCTGCAAAGACTGGGAATTTGTTGCTGTTGTTGTTCTCCCAGGCGTTTTAGGAAATTTCTGTTTCAGATCACTAGATACCCAGTAAGATAATGAAACAGAGACTTTAGTGGCCACACACAAAAAAGAATATAGACTTTAGAAAATTAGGAAAGTCACTAAACAAACAACTACTACCAACAAGCATCAATAACAAACCTTGGACAGGGGGGAGAATACAATTTTCAGATTTGCTGCATCACAATATTGAAAATGTCCTATTTTCATAAAAATATTAGCCATGTAAATAAAAAAGAAAGTATGACTCATACATAGGAAAAAGAGAAATTAATAGAATTTCCTGATGAATTCTTTGGATTTCCTGAGGAAGCCCAGACATCAGGCTTATTAGACAGAGACTTTAAATCAGCTTTCTTAAATATGCACAAAGAGGACCATGTAAGAAGAATTAAAGGACACCAGTAGAATATCCTACCAAATATAGATGTACAACTGTCTGTTTGAGACCGTGTTTTCAATTCTTTTGGGTATATACCCAGAAGTGAAGTTGCTGGATCATATGGTAATTTTATTTTTAATATTTTGAGGAACTGCCATATGTATGTTGAACAATACTTGCATTCCTGAGATGAAGCCCATTTGGTCCTGGTGGATTATTTTTTTGGTGTGCTGTTGAACTCAGTTTGCTGGTATATTATTGAGGATTTTTTGCATCAATTTTCATTAGGGATATTAGTTTGTAGCTTTCATTTTTTGTTGTGTCCTTTCCTGGCATTGATATCAAGGTGATACTGGCTTCATAGAATGAATTTGGGATGATTCCCTCCTTCTTAATATTATGGAATAATTTCTGTATTATGGGTACCAGGTCTTCTTTGTAGGTCTGATAGAATTTGGCTGTGAATCCATCTGGTCATCTGGTCCAGGGATTTTTTGTTGTTGTTGGAAGTTTTTTTTTTTTTTAAATTACTGTTTCGATCTCATTGTTCGTTATTGGTCTGTTCAGGAGTTCTGTTTCTTCCTGGTTGAGTCGTGGGAGGTTGTGTGTTTCCAGGAACTTGTCCATTTCCTCTACATTCTCTAGTTTATGCACATAGAGATTTACATAGTATTCATGGATGATATTTTGTATTTCTGCTGTGTCTGTTGTAATGTCACCTTTTTCATTTCTGATTGAGCTTATTTGGGTCCTTTCTCTTCTGTTCTTGGTTAATCTAGCAAGAGGTCTGTCAATTTTGTTTATCTTTTCAAAGAACCAACTTTTTGTTTTGTTAATCCTTTGTATTATTTTTTTATTTTCCAATTCATTTAGTTCTTCTCTGACCTTTGTTATTTCTTTTCTTCTGCTGGCTTTGGATTTGGTTTGTTCTTCATTTTCTAGTTCCTTGAGGTATGACCTTAGGTTGTTAATTTGTGATCTTTCTGTCTTTTTGATGTAGGCATTTAAGGCTATGAATTTTCCCCTGAGGAGTGATTTTGCTGTGTCCCATATATTTTGATAACTTGTGTCCCCTTTGTTGTTTAGTTCAAAGAATTTTTTGACTTCCATCTTAATTGCATTCTTGACCCAATAATCATTCAGCAGCAGGTTGTTTAGTTTCCATGACTTTGTGTAGGTTTGAGTGTTTCTCTTGTGATTGATTTCTACTTTTATTCTGTGGTCTGAGAAGGTACATGGTATGATTTTGATTTTTCTGAATTTGTTGAGACCTGTTTTGTGACCTAATATATCATCAGTCTTGGAGAATGTCCCATGTGCTGCAGAGAAGAATGTGTATTCTGTAGTTTTTGGATAGAATGTTCTGTAAATGTCTCTTAGGTCCATTTGATTTAGAGTTTAAGTCCATTGTTTCTTAATTTTCTGCTTTGATGATTTGTTGAGTGCTGACAGTGGTGTGTTGAGGTCCCCAGCAATTACAACGATGCTATTTATTTATTTGCTTAGTTCTGGTAAAATGTGCTTTATGTATCTGGGAGCTCCTGTGTTTGTTGCATATATATTTAGGATTGTTATGTCTTCTTGTTGAATTGCTCCCTTTACCATTATATAATGAGCCTCTTTGTCTTTCTTCACCTTTGTTGGCTTAAAGTCAATTTTATCTGATATGAGAATGGCAACACCTGGTCTCTTTTGATTTCCATTTGCGTGGAATATTTTTTTCTATCTTTTCACTTTGAGTCTGTGTACATCCTTGTACTTTAGATGTGTTTCCTGGAGATAGCAGATATTTAGGTTATGTTTTTTCATCCATTCAGCCAGCCTGTTTCTTTTGAGATGAGCATTCAGTCCATTTACATTAATTGATAGCATTGATATGCGGGATGTTGGTCTGTTCATCTTGTTGGGTAGTCCCTTATTGCTTTGTTTTACTTCTTGTTCTGTTGTTTTATAAGAGCTGTGAGTTTTGGGGGTTTTTAATGATTTTACGCTGGTGCCTGTCTGTTGTGCTGATTTCTGTATAGTGCTGTTCTGAATATTTCCTGCAGGGCTGGTCTGGTCATGGCAAATTCCCTCTGTGTTTGCTTGTCTGTAGAAGACTTAATTTCTCCATCAATTGTGATACTTAGTTTTGCAGTATATAAAATTCTAGGCTGGAAGTTTTTCTCTTTAAGTTGATTGAAGATGGGGCCCCAATCCCTTCTGGCTTAAAAGGTTTCTGCTCTGAAGTATGCATTTAACCTGATGGGTTTTCCTTTGTAGGTTGTTTGCTGCTTTCATCTTGCTGCTTGTAGAATTTTCTCCTTCATTTTAACTTTGGCCAGGTTGGTTACTATGTGTCTTGGAGATGACTTATCTGTTATGAATCTTTCCAGTGTTTGATATCCATCTTGTATCTATATGCCTGAATTTCTGATGATACCAGGGAAGTTTTCCTCAATAATTTCCTCCAGTGGTTTCTCCATGCTTTTACCTCTTTCTTCTTCTCCCTCAGGGATTTAAATGTTAGTTCTCTTCACATAGTCCCATGTCTCTCTTTGTGATGGCTTGGACTTTTTTATACTCTTCTCTGCCTCTTTGAATGACTTGGGTATCTTGAGAGCCTTGTTTTCAAGTAGAGCTGTGTTCTTGAGGGATATTTGTCTGTAATTATATTTTCTTGTAATTCACTTACTGGTTTTCATACCAAGGTAATAAAGGCCTCCAAAGTGAGTTTGGATGTGTTTCCTCTTCCTGCGTTTTCTGAAAGTGTGTCTTTAGTATTGTCATTTTTTGCCTAAATATTTGATTAAATTCACTAATGAGGCAGTCTTGGCCTAGATTTTTCTTTGTACAATAATACAGTTTTATATTGTGCTTATTTAATTAACTTTATGTCATGAACACTTTACTTTTTCATTATTTTTCAAAAACAAGATTTTTTATAGTTACATTATGTTAATTTGAATAAATATGCTGTAATATATGTAACCATTCCCCTACATTTGGATATATTGGTTGTCTAATATATTTTCTCATTGATTTCTATTAATAAATAATAAAACATAATTAAATTATGATTCTTTTTATCTAAAGCATACATTTGTGTATATATGTACATAAAATATATATTTATATATAAAATATGTATAATTGTATATATTATATACATAGTATACATATATAGTAAATATACGCTAGTGAAAAATGTATATATACATCCATGCATGTACGCACACACACACACAGACACACACACTCTGAGAAAGGCTTAATTTCTCCATCACCACAGTCTGGAATTAGATATATCACTACATTAACAGAGTTTAACTGTGGGTGTTGAGAGTTCAGGTATTTTTTACTTTCTTTCACAGTTTACAGTATTTCTAATTTTTTTCCAGACTGAGAGTGTTACTTTATAATTAGAAAGGAAAAACCTGAACTGTTTTCATTCTTGTCAATTAAAAAGTAGAAGATTTCTTAAGCTATCACAGGCAGGTTGGGATATTACCAAAATACTATATGGTAATTAAAATTCTAGCAATGTTCACTTTGTGATTCCCCCCACCACCCAAGAGCAGAACATTAAATGATGTCTAAGGAGGTTCAGTCTTTCAGGCTCCCATGAGAATTGCCACATAATTAAGGGGGCATTTATGGTTTTTGGGAATAGGTCCAAGTTTTATTTTTTCTTCTTCAGAAGTCTTAGAGAAATGAAAATCTTCACAGCAAAATGCATTTTTTGTTCCCTTTCATTTAGAGCATGGAAGGCTACCCATTGTCAGGTGACTCTGGAAGAATTTGGCATGAATTTTTAAAGTTGTTCGAGAGTGGATAGGGAGATGAGAATTACTTTGAAGAATTATCCAGCCAAATCTGGTTAATGTAGCCAATGATAGGATAAAGCAAACGTTTTGGAACATGTAATCCATTATGATTGTTCCAGTTTTTCAGGACAATTAAGAAATAACCTCCATTGCTCAGTCTCAAGAAATACTGGGAAAAAATGCATGAATACTTTTTCAGGTGCCTTTTAAACTATTAAATATGTTACAGCTTAAGGATGTTGCCTGAAATCTTTAAGTTATTGTTTGGCCTTGTACAAAGGTATGTGACAGCTTATAAATTTTAGAAGTGACATTGAGAGGACAAAAAAATATAGAGGATATTTTTATAGGTGCATATATATAGGCAGAGATCGAGTATTAACACTCCCTTCCAATAAAATTATAGTGAGAAAGATATAATCATTAGAAGTCTAAGTTAATTTAGGGTATTTCACACCAATCAGTGAGGGATGAGTATAGCAGGAGGAATGGGACCAGAGGACCAAGGAAGAATAACAGGATATTGGTAGGTGGAAAGAGATACTAGAAGCAAAATAATTAGAGAAAAATCCAGAGGGGTATTTATTGGGTATAGGATGAGTAAGTTTTCCTAATTCCAAAATTTGGATGATTTCAGAATGTTCCAATCAGTATCTGTACCTAAAATATGTTATTCTTAGATACGTCTACAATTAAATGACACTAGAGACAAATAATGAGGCCATACAAAGATGAAGAAGAAATGAAGGAGAAGAATCCTATCTTCTTATTTGTCCTATTTCCCTAGCTCATTTTATAATGCATAGTCAGAAGACTACCCACAGTTGTGTCACTTGGGATGCTTGTTAAATAGAATACAGATTCCTGCGCTCCACGCCAGACTTAATCTGTGAGGGTTTGATCATAGGATTACTATTTTTAACAAGCTTCACAGATGATTCATAGCACAGGAATGTTTGAGAACCCCTACTATCTAGTATATAAGGCTGACTTGTTTCCATTAATTCCTAATGCATAATGCTCCTCCTTTTTTCTCTATCACCCTTTCCTTAAACCACATGTGTATCATTTCTTTCATCTGGAATGGATTCCACTTATTTCAAAACAGTTTTACCTATCACTTCTATTCTCAGTTCTGAACTAAAAGTACATTGCTTGTACAACCCCCTTTTTGCTGTTTTGCTGAGGTATCAAATTGAATAATGTACCTTTAGGCCAAAAAGTAGCACATGGAAAGTCACTTAGTTTGTGAGTGAGCCTAGGCAACTGCCTACTGAATGGGTATATCTCCTTGTGACTTTATTTTTTCTGCTTAATTTTAGGTACAGTACAATTATTGTGAAGTTATAAATAGTGTTTTCTTTGGAAAAAAATGATGTTAACCAGAAAGCCATGTGCTTTCTGATAGAAGTGAAGTAGCATAAGAAAGTTACCTTTAGCTGTGGCTGTTTAAAAGACCTTTCAATTACATGTTACTATAATTTGTGGGGAGCATTCATATCTTAGTGCTTTATGTGATTTGGGAATTTGGTAACTTGAAGATTTATAGAAAGCATTACAGTTATCATCACTTTTTGCTGATCATCAACTTCTTTGGATTCTTCATGTTTTCTTATTTTCCTGTGATTATTTGAGAGGTACGAAACCAAGGGAGAAGGAAATGTACTCCTATGGTGGGGAAAATTAAGATATTACCTCTGCATTATTTTTATAGCCAGATGTGTGGTGAATGTGGGCAGGACCTAGAGAGTATAGACTTGAACCAGGATGTGGGACAGGCCTCAGTAGTAGGCAGTTTGTTAGCCCAGATATCTGAGTAGTCAGAATGGCTGAGAGTATAGTAGATGTCATTCACTGGTGAGTTTAGTATAAGAGCCAGGTTAGCTGGTAGCAGGCAATATGTAGAAAACCAAGTCAACATTATAGTTTTGATGGTGAGATTGGAGGTTATGTTATTATTTTTCCACATCAAGTGTTCTGGAAGGTAATAATTCTTAATGTCCTTTGCCTGAAATTTAAAAAGATTGAACAATAAAGATAGGTTCAGAAAATCACACATACAAAATAATGGTTTGATGAATTATTATAAGGTGAATGCCATTGTAACTACCACTGAGCCCAAGAAATAAGAACTATGAGAAAATAAAATTTCTGTTTTTTAAGCCACCCAATCTGATACTTTGTGATGGTAGGCTGAGTTGACTAATACAGTTGGAATAATATTAAAAGGAGATATTTCCTTCATCTATTATTGGGTTACCAAGTGACAGTTTACATTGAAAAGACAGGATAAATGTTTGTGGCTTTCTCTTTACATATTTACCAGTTTTCAAGATAGTGAATTGGTTCCCCATCATCTTCTGAAGGTGTTTAATCTTTTCTTTTCAAAATATCATTATGAGCTCTTGCACTTATACATATTTTATGGGTTTCAATCCATTGCAAATATTCTTGTCACTGAACCACAAATTGTTTCATATTTGGCTAATGGGAATGTCAACAAGTTGGCTTCTGAGTCCTTTAACAGGACTCTAGTATTCTTTAAAAGCTTTCTTGCTACCTGGTATGGCATAATGCTTCAGGTTCATCTTTTACATTCCCTGCCTTAAACTTGGAATCAGGCATTCTCTATATAACCATTGTTTCTTTTATTATGAAATGGTATCTCAAGACCATAATCTGAGTGCAAAAGATACTTTTGCTACTTTTTTGGTAATTGTTTATAGGCCTTTTCAGCAGATAGAGCTAGGAAATATAAATGTAAAAATTAATGTAAAACCTTATAGGTTCATATTGATATTTCCAGTTCAAACAGAAGACTATCTATAGACTTTTGGTTAACTTCCTCTCTGTTCCACATCTTATTTACTTTCTTCCATACCAGGAATTGTGGTGCTCAAGGACAGAAAGGATGATAGAATTATAATACTTTATAAGTAATCGTTTGTCTTAGTCCACAATAGAAACACAGCAGCCTCAGAATAGCAATATGAATACTATTAATACCACCATTGGTAGAAGAAAATTAACTAAAGGCAAGAAAGAGATTAGAAGAACAGAGAGAAAAGAGGAAGGAGATAATAATAGATGACATTTTGTTGAAGGTTTGGTGGCTATTGGTGGTTTTCCTCACTCATATATTTTGCCTTTTGTGATACCTTTCCTCACTTAGTTTTGTGCAAACATTGTCCATGAGTTTTTGGTTTTGCTTTAGTTCTTCTATTTTTATCTTCTGTGTATTTTTCACACAACTTTTTATTTTTTTAATTTCAAAACTACAGAGAAGTTTGAAGAATAGTATAATGAACCCTTGTATACCTTTCACTCAGATTCACTAATTTTTAATATTTTGTCACTTTATAAATATATAATTCTTCCTTTCTGTTCAATATTTTAATAAGAGAAATTTTCAATATAGAGCAAAGTTGAAAGAGTTTTAGAGTTGTAGCTGCTGCCTAGATTTTACCGTTAAATTTTGCTATAGTTTTATCTGTGTGTCAGTTTATCCATTCCATTATCTATCCATTAATACATATTGATGCATTCAAGAGTTAGTTGTGGAAAGACATCTATGATCATGCATCAGAAGAATTAATATTGTCAATATGGCAATACTCTCCCAAATTGATCTAAGGATTCAGTGCAGTCTCCTTCAAAATCTCAACTGGATTCTTTACAGAAATTGAGAAGCTGACCTAAAATTCATATGGAAATACAAGAGACCCAGAGTAGTCAAAACAATCTTAAAAAAGAGATAAAGTTGGAGGACTCCAAAATTTGGAGTCTTCCCAAATTTTAAGACTTACTACTAAGTGTCAGTAATCAAGACTGTGTGACAAATAAGGAAAGACAAATAGATCAATGGGATAGAATTAAGCATCCAGAAATAAACCCTCACATTTACAGTCAATTGTTATTCAACAAAGAGGCCAAGTCAATTAGGTGGAGGAAAGAAAATATTCTTCAACAAATGATGCTAGGACAACTGAATATCTTCATGCAGAAGAATAAAGCTGGACGTCTACTTCCTACCATATATAAAAGTTAATTTAAAATGGATCTTTTATATGAAATGTATAAAAATAGACAAACATACAGAGATAGAAAGTAGATTAGTGGTTGCTTAGGGCAGGGGGGAGGGTTGGAAGAAAATGGGGAGTGGCTAACAGGTACAGGGTTTCTTTGGGGGATGATGAATATGTTCTAAAATTGATTATGGTTATGGCTGCATAACTCTAAATACACTGAAAACCACCGACCTGTATGGAAATGAAACCTTAATAAGCTGTTAGAGAAAAACCAAGTAAATTGCAGTAATCAATACAATTTCCCCTAAATATGTCAATATTTATATTATTAACTGGGTTCAACATTTGTTTATGCATTTTCCTTTTGATATAAAAATTACATAAAATGAAATGCAGAAATCTCAAGTACACATTCACTGAGTTTGGACAAGTGCATACACCTGTGTTATAGGACATTAACATCACATCCAGAAAGTTCCCTCCTGTCACTTTTCTAGCCAGTTTTCCTCTATCTTCCGTGTGAGGCATCCTTTGGTTTGATTTTTTTTTCCCACCACAGAATCATCTTGCCTACTTTAGTATTTTATATAAAAGGCATCACTTGATAGGAACTCTTTTGTGTAAGACTTTCACTCAGTATGCTATTTCTAAGATTAATCCATGTTGTTGCATTCCTTTATTGGCTGAGTTATATTCCATTGTATGAATATACCAATGATTGTATGTTCATTATCATAGTGGTACTCATCTAGGCTCTTTCTAGTTTCTGTATATTATGAATAAATCTGCGATGAACATTTTTTAAGAAGCCTTTTTGTGAACCTATGTTTTCATTTCTCTTGGATTAATACCTGGGAGTGAAATTGTTGGGTCACAGGGAAAGTGTATGTGTAGTTTTATAAAAAAACTGTCACAGTTTTCCCAAAATGGTTGTACCATTTTACATTCCCATCCACTATTTATGAGAGTTCCAGTTGTACCACAACCTCTCCAATATTTGATGTTGTCAGTCTTTTAAATTTTAGCCATTCTGGTGGGTGTATAGTGGTATCTCATTGTGCTTTTAATTTGTATTTCCCTGATGAATAATGATATGGAACACTTTTTCATGTGTTTACTGGCTATTTGTATGTCTTATTTCGTGAAGTGTCTGTTCAAATCTTGTGCCTGTGTGTCCCTTGGGTTGTTTATATTTTTATTAAGTTGTGGGAGTTCCTTTTATACCTTGGGTATCAGTTCTTTGTCAGATAATTATTGTGAATATCTTCTTCCAGTCTCTGGCTTGTTTATTCATATTAATGGTGATATTTTTTGATGACTTAGACATTTTGAATTTTGATAAAATCTTATTTATCCTTTCTTGTGGTTATTCTTTTCTTTGTCCTGTCTAAAAATGTCTTTCCTTAATCTCAAATTATAAAGGCTTTTAATATATTTGTTTATAAAGATTTGTTCCTATATGTTCCTCTAAAAACTTTGTGTGTTTTAGCTTTTATGTTTTAGCCCATCCTAAATAATTTTTGTATTTGGTATGAGGTAGGGATTAAGGTTGTTCTTTTCCAATAGGGATATTTGTTATTCCAGCACTGTTTTTGAAATATTTTTCCCCTTTAGGATTGCTTTGATACCTTTATTGAAAATCAAATCAAATATACTATCTCTATTCTGTTTCATTGATATATTTGCTGATCCTTATGATACCACATCATCTTAATTACTGTACCTTTATAGTAAATCTGTAAGTCAAGTTTGTGACCAACCTCTCCCCCTCCAGATTAAGCAGAATATCTAATAATGAAAAGCAAACTTTTAACTAAGTTATAATTAATGTTCTCATCCTTCTAGTATGAGTAATGATTCACTTAGAGTATTTTCAGCTTGGTTATATGAGCCATTATATTTTTCAGAAATTCATTACCATTTATTGGGGAAATTACTATAAAAATTTGTATAATTTGGGGCATAATCTTTAGGAATATTTGAACCTAGTGTTAGGTAACCTTTCCTGAAGCTCTTAGACTCAGACATTTAGAACCAATGCAGTAGTTTTGCACTGCTCAACTCCAGGGGACCGTTAACACTGGTATAGTAAGTAGAAAATTAAATAAAAGCAAGAAAGAGATTAGAAGAACAGAGAGGAAAGATGAGGAAAGACATAAGAGAAATATGTGTGGTGTAAAGTGGTAGGTAATCACGTGTCTAGTAGACTTATAATCTAGGAGAGTTGGTTTCAAAGATTTATTTTAAATGTATCAAAAAAGTAAAACAGATAAAAGCAGAGTGTCTCTGACTAAAGGGTATGTTGATAAGATTACCAGAGCTCATCCTCTTCACACTTCCCCTTCTACTACCCACAGTTCCTAAAGCTGAAATCCAGCTTATAAGGCTATTATGTTGCATATTGCAGTTTGGACATTTAGAGGTCATGAGGGTAAAAATGTATTGTGCATTTTGCCAAAATGGAAACTATATGTTTACAATTCATTGAGTTTTTTTGACACTAAAGTGGTTGTCTCATGGGTACTGCATCGTCAATTGATTTTGACCATTAGGAATCCTGTGTATAAGATAGATTTATTTAAGAATATCATATACATCGTAATTGCTAACATGTATTTGTTAAACTTAATATAATGCATAAAGTACAATTTTGTACATACAGGTACATATATTTTCTTTATTTCTCCATTTCTTCTGATTTCTTTCCATGTTCTGATAACTAAAAGATGCTAAAAAAGTTAATGTCAGCATGATTGCCTCAATCAGAAGCTGTGACTTTTCTCTTAACTAGTTAGAAATTAAAAGTTGTCATTTCTTCCTATTATGTAAATAGAGGAAGGTAGAAAAATTTACTGATTTTGATTACTGTTGTTATCCATTTTAAACATTTGTCTACTCATAGGTGTTTTGGCACATCAACTTGTACCCATGGAAGTACTGCAATTGTTATCTTCAGTGATAACATTGCACATGATATCATCATGTTGGTGTTAGGTACAAAGTAATAGTTTAGCTGTTTAAATTGAATACCAAAGAAGATGCAGACTTTATAATCCCTAATAGTAATTATCTCCATGATACATTATAAATAACAGTTCTGGTATTGAAGTAAATATAAACATAATTTAAAGAAACTAAGCCATCTCATTAAGTAAGGGTATGTTCAAGAAACTAGACAGAATTAAGTGGATCAATAGCACTTTCTTGAAAAAATAGTTAACTCACATATAGTTGGGCTTATGTTTTTCCTTTAAATCATGAAAGTTTTTTTTTATTTCAGCATATTGAGGGGGTACAAAAGTTTAGGTTACATATGTTGCCCTTCCCCTCTCTGAATAAGAGCTTCAAGCGTGTCCATCCCCCAGCTGGTGCACATCACACTCATTATGTATGTATACACCCATCCCCTCCCCCCCATCTGCCAGACACCCGATTAATGTTATTCCTAAATGTGCTCTTAGGTAATGATCAGTGAAACCAATTTGATGGTGAGTACACGTGGTGCTTATTTTTCCATTCTTGGGATACTTCACTTAGTAGAATGGGTTCCAGCTCTATCCAGGAAAATACAAGAGGTGCTAGATCACCATTGTTTCTTATAGCTGAGTAGTACTCCATGGTATACATATACCACATTTTATTAATCCACTCATGTATTGATGGGCACTTGGGTTGTTTCTACATCTTTGCAGTGAATTGTGCTGCTATAAACATTCGGGTGCAGATATCTTTGTTATAGAATGTCTTTTGTTCTTTTGGGTAGATGCCCAGTAATGGGATTGCTGGATCAAATGGTAGGTCTACTTGTATCTGTTTAAGGTATCTCCATATTGCTTTCCACAGAGGTTGCACTAGTTTGCAGTCCCACCAGCAGTGTATGAGTGTTCCTGTTTCTCTGCATCCATGCCAACATTTATTGTCATGGGACTTTTTGATAAAGGCCATTGTCACTGGAGTTAAGTGATATCTCATTGTGGTTTTGATTTGCATTTCCCTGATGATTAGAGATGTTGAGCATTTTTTCATATGTTTGTTGGCCATTCTTCTGTCTTCTTTTGAAAAATTTCTGTTCATGTCCTTTGCCCACTTTTTGATAGGGTTGTTTGATTTTTTCTTGGTGATTTTCCTGAGTTCTAAATAGATTCTAGTTATCAGTCCTTTATTGGATGTGTAGCATGCAAAACTTTCTTCCCATTCTGTAGGATATCTGTTCTCCTGACAGTTTCTTTGGCTGTGCAGAAGCTTTTTAATTTGATCAGGTCTCATTTATTTATTTTTTTGTTGCTGTGATTGCCTTTGGGGTCTTCTTCATAAATTCTTTGCCTAGGCCAATGTCTATAAGTTTTTCCCACATTTTCTTCTAGAATTCTAATAGTTTCACACCTTAGGTTTAAGTCTGTTATCCACTATGATTTGATTTTTGTGAGAGGTGAAAGGTGTGGGTCCTGTTTCAATCTTCTACATGTGGCTATCCAGTTTTTGCAGCACCATTTATTAAATCATGAAAGTTTATTTGAAATGATGATTCACATTTTGTCTGGTCTTCTTTACAGATTTTATCTGGTAGTCTTTTATCAACTTTTTTTTGTAGAATCGTCCTTTTTGTCTGAGACTATTTAAGCCTTCAGTAGGCAACTCAGTTTTAATAACTTTGCTAGTTCAAAGAGGTATCATAAACTGCAAAGAAGCAGTAATAAGCAGGGAGCAATGTCAGGTCACATTGCAGATCTGACTCTTGTAAAAAGGGAAGGGAAAGGAAGGATTCAGTAGGAAGTGTGTCAGACTGCAGTACAGTTCTAACACAGTTTTGCCCAGGCCAATAGAGAGTCCTCAAGCCAAAGGCATGTGTTTGTGGAGTCCCTTGTTCTACAGGAATGCATCTGTGCTAGTATTTCCACTATGCTCAGCCATTGCTTGGGAGCAGCGTGGATGAAGATAGCCTTAGTGTGAGCATGAGGGTCAATCTGGAAGGGTGGCAGCTTAGACTGTCAGTTAACCATGATCCCTGCACAGATTTGAGGGGCAAATTTCCATGGCCTCTACATTTCCATGTGTTGTACACATCTACTTCTCTACCCATTTTTGTGGAGCAGTTTGTCCGTGTGTGTTTCCTGTGGTCCTGTCTTCCTGAGGGGAAACATAAAAGAGAGAGAGAGAGAGAGAGAGAGAGAGAGAGAGAGAGAGAGAGAGAGTAGTTGCTTGAACTGTAGTCTCCCATTGTAGTGGTTAGTCCCAGGCCCTCTGTCTTGGCAGGAATAATTGATACTAATAAGAAGGAGGAGGACTGCTTTTAAACATGTGGAACATAGGGTCTACTTGATGTTTTCTGGTACTCTCATGCCTCATTTAAACTGTGAATGGACACCTGGAGAAAGTCTGACATAACAGGAATGAAGATTTGAGTCACAACTCTAGGTAACACACCAAGACCTATAGAGGTGATAGCCGAAAGTAAAGGGAATTTAGAATGGTGAGTAGAGGAGGGAAAAGATGAGCACCATAATTTTAGATACTGGGATTCACTGGTCAACAAAACCAAACCACTATCTTCATGAAGATTACATTATAGTAGGGATATATATATATATATATATATGTATGTGTGTGTGTGTGTGTGTGTGTGTTTATTTTATATGTTATAGTTCTTGTTGGTTTGAAGACCACGCTTTGTTGCAGATGAATTAAACAAAATGTTCCCTGAATACCAGACTAACCACTTCTCTTCTCTGTTTGCTTCTTTTGGTTTTCTAAGCATTTTTTCCCCACAAGCTTTGATTCTTTTTAGGTTTTTAGCTTTCTCATAATTATTCTTACGGGTTTACATTACTCATTTGTGCTGTCTTCATTTCTTTCCCCCCTTATTCCATCTTTTCACATATTCTAAAAATCTAATTTAGTCAGAGTGTTCCTTGTGTTGTACCTCTGATTTAGTCACATTCCTTTTTTCTTTCTCATTGAATTCTCATGCTTGTATGATAGAATTTTGCTTTTGTAGAATTGCCAATGATCACTATCCTTTTAGTCTTTTACCATGAGATCACAGTTATAAGTGTGACCTTTCAAAAATCTGCTTAATTTATATAGCATGCAGTTGACTGTGCTCAGCTTTCTCTTTCTTTGCTTAATAATAACAATCCCAGTCTGACATTACAGTTTTTCATCCTTAGGTGCCTTTTACTGCCAAATGTCAATCCATTCAACTGTGCTCCTCAGGCTTAAAGTCCAGAATGCATTTGTTGGAAATAATCTGATTTCAACCATCTTCTCAAGACTATGAGTCTTCCTAATTTTTTTTAACATATTTGTTCTCAGCCCTAGGAATACATTAGATATAACTGGCCTGGGTCAGGGCTAAGACAATCAGATTTAGGACCACCATTATAAATGAAAGGGAAAGTGTATAGAACGTTATCTATTACCCAATTGATGAGAAGATTTTTTTGTTTATTCTATTGTGTTAACATTTCCTCTTATAAGATGGTTTTTTAATCCACTCTTCATTGCTCTGTGTCTTTTTTATTGATTCTTTATCTTTTCTAAGAATACTTTATTCTCTAAAAGAACTCTTTGCACATATGGCTCAGATACATCTTGGTAACCATCACAATTGCCATTATTTTTGTTTTCTAGATCAGTCCTGTTCAATGGCAATATCGTGCATGTCACATACACAATTTTAAATTGTATAATAGTGACATTAAAGAAACATAAAATGAACTTTAGTAATATGTATTATTTAACCTAATATACACTAAATATTGTCATTTCAACATGTAATTAATATACAACTTATTAGTGAGATATTTTACACTCTTTGAAAGTTTATGTGTATTTTACACTTATAGCACATCTCAATTTGGACTAGCCACATTTCCAGTGTGAAGTAGATACATATGGATAGTGTCTACCATATTGGACAGAGTAGGTCCGAATGAATAATTGTCCACATTATTTTCCTTTGAAATCTGCTATAAAAAATGCCCATTGACTTTGTTTTGTCATAATTCTTTCTCAATTAGAATTTTATCTCATAGCAATTTCTTTATACTTCTTTTCATCATAGAATTACATTTCTCATAAATTTTATTACATTGTGGTAACTGATTTACATGTGTGTTTCTCCAGCTAAATTGCAAGGTCTCTGAAGGCAGTTTCTATGTACTAGTTTATTTTTGTGCCATCATTTCTCATCCACAGCACAACTCATTGCTTTTGAAATAGTAGAGCATGCAGTAAATGTTTATGGAATTGAATCATATACAACTATCTCTTGATGTGCCTGCATTTTACAGAGGATTAATAATTAGGAATATGGTCAGTACATACTCCCTCAAGAATAGAGACACATTTAATTTTAAAAAATTAAGCTACAAGTCAGGATACTATACATTGTTTTTTAATTTTGTCCACTCACATATGTGTAGCTCTTGTTCTACAAGAGGTACCATTTGAATTTTCCTTTTATGATTTTCTACTATGCAGTATGTTTCATATTTTTTGTTTAAAATTCAGTGTTTTCTTGAATTATATTCATCTGTGACTAGCCAGTTAGACTTGGATTTCTAAAATTATTTTGCTAGTTTATGTATGGTTCTTAAAGCTTTTTACCCAGCACTCTAATATTTGTTCACTAGAAATGGACTGGTGATAGAAATCAAATACAATCTCATGGTAACATGATCAAATAGCAAATTTCCAGGTTGTTGCTATTTTTATTAAATAAAACCTTACTGGTTGACTATATGTATATAAGGCATATGCAGGACTCTTTCTGCCTATAAAGAATTCTCTACCTCCATCTTCCAGATTTATTCATCAAATCATCTCTTTCTCCCCTATGCTTCCACTGATCTCTCTAAGATGGGGCTAACTAAAGGACAGATTTTTGTCATGACAAGAGTATAAAATGATGATAGATTTTGAGTAATGTATAAATTGAGGCTACTTTGGAAATAGTTGCTCTGTTTGAGTGACAAGTATTAAGAAAACACTGCCAGCTTTAATATTCGAGGAAGTTATTAAAGCTGTAGGCACAGCTTTCCCACTCCAAATATAAAGTTATGGGGTCTAATCTGAGGAACTTCTCTGTGGATTTTTAAGGTTAAACTACTGGTAATGAAGCAATTGGAAATATGTCCAGACTAGATACCAGAATAGCTCAATTGTCTGATAACTGATATCTTTAAGTCTTTGGGCTCACTGTGTTCAATGTGATTGATCGATGTGAATTTATGAGAATCCTTAAAGTAAGTTTTCTAAATACTGACTTGACAATTACTTGTCTATTGTATGGAGCTAGAGCTTTTGTGATTTGGGAGGAGCTCTGGTGGTAGTTCTGTGTCCCATAACCAAAAACATTATTAAGAATGTATTGTTCATATGATTACATGATGAGTGCCAGGCGCACTGTCTGGTGAATGGACACGCTTGGGACTCTGACTCGGGGGGATGGGCGGGACATGGACAATGTATATGACCTGAACTTATGTACCCCCATGATGAGCTGAAATTAAAAAAAAAAAAGAATGTATTATTTTTTCTTGATGGTTACAAATGAAACAACCACAGCTGAAGCATATCTGCTTTTTGTGATTATACTATACTAAGGTTTTTATGATTTTTGCCCATTGTTGGAAAATACCGTGAGGGCTTTCATGCAGAACACTTGCTGAAATTGGTAGCAGAGTTTCTTGCTTTGCTGCCTGTGTAATAAAGATCATGTTAGCACCTCCTATCATGAATACCAGCTGCTTGAGATAATCAGCCAGTAATTCTGTTAGAAATGCACAGGAAATGTTGGTCCACTCAGTGTAAGGGCAAAAACCTTTTCTTCTTACCTTCCTGTCAGCAGGCAACAGGGAGGCCTAGGGCATGTTAGTGCATTTTTACACTGGCATAGAGCCCTGCAGTTGGACTCACTGAGTCTTAAATGCACTTAGAACACAGGTTTTGACTGCTTCATAGGAGACATTCCAGACATATTTATGCTCAGCACAACTCTGAAGTTTTTATTCTTATTATCATGGTACTGTGGTCTTTTTGTTTGCTTCTTTTATCTGTGATGTTAGTACTTTTCCAAGGCCAAGTTAAAACAAATAACTATAGATAAGTTCAACTTGTGTTAATCTGTTTACATTTATGGAACCACTTTACTGCAAGCCTGAGAAAGATATTGAAACTCAGGATATGTCTGTACATGCCTGGTAGAATGGAAGGCTTCAGTGCTGTCAATAGTCAGTCCGTAAAGATCTTCTTACCATACAATCAGGATTCATCTTGCTTCTCAATTTTTTTTTCTGTGAGGCCATAGCAGTTGGTTAACTCATTTATCTGAAAGTAAATTATTTTTAATGGTGTTGGAAGTTTTTGTAACATCTACAAATAAATTATAACTTAAAATTTGATGGTTTTATCATGTTACTAGTGTTTATCACCCCATCATTCTGGACCATTAATTTTTAGTTGGAAGTTTTGGATACTTTCTTCCAGAGAAATTAGTTAATAGTGGAAGGAGAGTGGCAATTGAAGACAAAAGACAAAAATCTGAGTTCAAGTGTTAGCTTACTGTGTGGTCCTAAATAAAGTCATTTAAGCCCTCTAAACCTCAATTTCTACATCAGAAAACATAGATAAGTATACCCACATATATCACAGCATTATTACTGAGAAGACCAGATAAGACATACATCATATTATTTGTAAATTGCAAAGAGCTATACTAATGTTGGTTATCATTTTTGTTGTTTTCCAACCCTTTCATGCCAAACTTCTTAATACATCAGTCACATTTATATAATTCCTTATGTGTCAAGTTAGATATGATAATATCACTTGGGAATGTATGTATGTTTCATTTTATTGCTGAAAACCTGCATATCACCAAATTGTCTTACCAAGATTTCATATTAGAAGTGAATAGCAATAATTACAGCAGAAGAAATTTTTCTATAAGCACTGTCCATCTCTTCTCATCTTCAAAGTAAAATAACTGCTTTCAGCTTGAGTAGGGAAATTAAATGCTCTCTCCACTGCTTCTATTATAGCTTTTAAGAAACAATATTAAATGATTTATTGAGTTGATCTCATTTTAAAATTACTTTAATCTGTTACTTACTTGAGTTACCATTGTTGAATTTTCTTTATTGGCAACTTAAGCAGGTTAAATGTCTACCGCAGAAATGTCTTAAATCTCAGTACTGTGGTCTGGCTGCCTTGTGGGTTTCTCATCACTGGAGGTGTTAACAAGGTGAGACTGGATGGCTAGAAATGTTTTAGGTAGATATCTTAGATCATACAGAGCTGAGGACTGGAAAGCTGCTGATTGTATGTTGTGATCCTTACTTGTGTTTTTTCCAATTTAGATCATGAACGTGCTTATATATAATTATTTCCTTCAAATATTAGTTGTTCTACACTTTGGGAATGCTTGCTAGGGAATACTTGAGTAGCACAGGAAAAAATACAATTTGTGTGTGTTACCAGTTTTCTAAGCATTTTTATCTCTCTTGAATACTTGTAATACTTTATGTTCATCTTATGTCATTTATCTCATTCTTTCTAATAAAAACCAATTTGTTTATTTCTCTAATTGCCCTTATTTAGGTTATAAAGTTCTTTTGTAGAGATAAGATGTTTAATAATCTCCTATACCCCACATTAATTTGTATAGATCCAGCACTCAATAAAAACTCATCAAATTTAATTTATTGTCATTGGTACCTAAAACTAGGAGAGAAAGTTGCTTTTGATTAAAGTAGCTTACACTCCATTTCTTTCCTGTCTTTACAAATATACTCTTTACAAATATCATTCTGACTTAAGATAATTTTCTAATATAGCAATCTCATTCACCCAATTGCCATTAAAAACATCTAATAACCTAATTATTTTAAAAGGTCCCATTTTATATATTTCCAAATGGTATCCAAAAGTACTTGCAAATAAAAAATTTACCCTACATGAGCTGTAGGCATAGCGTCCCCATCCCAAATGTAAAGTTATGGGGGCTAATCTGAGGAACTTTCTTTGGATTTTTGAGGTTAAGTTACTGGTAATGAAGCAACTGGTCATTTTCCCAGACTGGATACTAGAATAACTTCGTTGTCTGATAACTGGTGTCTTTAAATCCTTAGGCTCACTTTGATCAATGTGAGTTTATGAGAATCATTAAAGTCTGGCATACTTCTTCTGCCTGGTAACCTTTCTTAAGTATCTCACCTCCTTTCTGCAACCTTCCTCCACACCCCCCACATTGGAAAAAAAAAAACACAGGATCTCAAGAACTAAATGAGTATATTTTATTCTTAGGTTATCGTTTAAAAATTATAATGTTTTTAATCAAGGAAAATCATTACTTACATTAATATTGGTGAATTACATGCTATAGTCATCATATTGTAATGAATTTTCTCTAATACTTTTAGTTCTGAGTTTGTAGAAAGTAGTGGCTGCTGCTCTAGTTAAAAGGCTTTCCAACTGGTGTGTTCATCTATAAATTTTTAAGAACTGGAACCAGACAAGGCTGCCCGCTGTCCCATTACTTTTCAACATAGTATTGGAAGTCCTTGCGAGAGCTATCAGACAAGAGAGCAGAATCAAAGGTGTCCAAATAGGGACAGAAGAGATCAAACTCTCACTCTTCGCTGATGACATGATGTTGTATCTGGAAAACCCCAAGGACTCAACCAAGAGACTCCTGGAATTAATTAATGAATTCAGTAATGTCTCAGGTTACAAAGTCAATACACACAAATCAGAGGCATTCATATATGCCAATAACATTCAATCGGAGAACCAAATTAAGGACTCAATACCATTCAAAATAGCAACAAAGAAAATAAAATATCTAGGAATATATTTAACTAAAGAGGTAAAGAACCTCTATAAAGAGAACTATGAAACGCTAAGGAAGGAAATTGCAGAACACGTAAATAAGTGGAAATCCATACCATGCTCATGGATTGGAAGAATTAACATCGTTAAAATGTCTATACTACCCAAAGTAATCTATAGATTCAATGCAATTCCTATTAAATTACCAACATCATTTTTCACAGATTTAGAAAAAATAATTATACACTTTGTATGGAATCAGAGAAGACCCCGTATAGCAAAAGCAATCTTGAGCAATAAAAACAAAATGGGAGGTATTGATTTGCCAGACTTCAAACTATACGACAAAGCTGTGGTTCTTAAAACTGCTTGGTATTGGCACAAGGGCAGGGACACAGACCAGTGGAACAGAACAGAAAACCCAAATATAAAACCATCCTCATATAACCACCTAATCTTTGACAAAATAGACAAAAACATACTCTGGGGACAAGAGTCCCTATTCAATAAATGGTGCTGGGAAAACTGGATAGCCACATGTAGAAGACTGAAACAGGACCCACAGATTTCACCTCTCACAAAAATCAAATCACGGTGGATAACAGATTTAAACCTTAAATGGGAAACGATTAGAATTCTAGAAGAAAATGTAGGAAAGACTCTCACAGACATTGGTCTAGGCAAAGAATTTATGAAGAAAACCCCTAAGGCAATCGCAGCAACAACAAAAATAAACGAATGGGACCTGATTAAATTAAAAAGCTTCTGCACAGCCAAAGAAACAGTCACGAAAATAAACAGACAGCCTACAGAATGGGAAAAAATTTTCGCATACTACACATCAGATAAAAGACTGATAACAAGAATCTATTTAGAACTCAGGAAAATCAGCAAGAAAAAATCAAACAATCCTATCAAAAAATGGGCAAAGGACATGAATAGAAATTTTTCAAAAGAAGACATAAGAATGGCCAAAAAACGTATCAAAAAATGCTCAACATCCCTAATCATCAGGGAAATGCAAATCAAAACCACAATGAGATACCACTTAACTCCGGTGAGAATGGCCTTTATCAAAAAATCCCAAAACAACACATGTTGGCATGGATGCGGAGAGACAGGAACACTCATACACTGCTGGTGGGAATGCAAACTAGTGCAACCCCTATGGAAAGCAATATGGAGATACCTTAAACAGATTCAAGTAGACCTACCATTTGATCCAGCAATCCCATTATTGGGCATATACCCAGAAGAACAAAAGTCATTCTTTAACAAAGACACCTGTACCCGAATGTTTATAGCAGCACAATTCACAATCGCAAAGATGTGGAAACAACCCAAGTGCCCATCAATCCACGAATGGATTAGTAAACTGTGGTATATGTATACCATGGAGTACTACTCAGCTGTAAGAAATAACGATGATATGACATCTCTTTGGTTCTCCTGGAGAGAGCTGGAACCCATTATATTAAGTGAAGTATCCAAAGAATGGAAAAACAAGCATCACATGTACTCACCAGAAAACTGGTTTCCCTGATCATCACCTAAATGTACATCAGGGAAGGATACCAATTGGATATCAGACTGGGATGGGGGGTGGGGGGAGGGGATGGGTGTATGCCTACATGACGAGTGCGTTGCACACCCTCTGGGGAATGGTCATGCTTGAAGGTGCAGACCCGGGGAGGTGGGGGGGGGGGAGGGGATGGAGGTATGACTACATGATGAGTGCCAGGCGCACTGTCTGGAGAATGAGAACGGACGCGCTTGGGACTCTGACTCGGGGGGATGGGCGGGACATGGACAATGTATATGACCTGAACTTATGTACCCCCATGATGAGCTGAAATAAAAATAAATAAATTAAAAAAAAAAGAACAAATTTTATAATAGTGAAAAGAAAATGTATCCTCCTCATGGAAACTCTGGCAATATATCTTGGCTTTTGCTCAGAATTTAAAAGAAAATGGGAATCAGTTTGAAATATTAGAAAAGTCAAGAAACTGATTCTAGCTCTGGGTCTGTCATTGACTGCCTCTTCATTTCTTCATGTTTTAAATCAGGGGAATAGAAGAGTTAATTTCTAAGACCTCTTTCAACTCCACTACTATTCTTTTATTGATAGCATTTATTAGGAAGAAATAGCAAGATTTGTTAATGGATTGTGATAGGATATCAATAAAGGGATGTAAGAAAGATATCTAAAATTTTTAGTCTGGACCATTAAAGAATTGTCAATCCATGTCCCCCCAGATGGAGGTTTTGTGTTAAGGGCAGCTAGGTTGAAGATGACTTCTGTTTTGAAATGTTAAATTTAAAGTACTATCTTCTTAGAGTTTATGAGACTCATGGGAGTGGCCATTGCATGGTAATATGGCATAATATAATATTGTATGCATATGGTTTAAAAAGTACAGGCAGCACTGAAAAACATCAGTTCCTTTCCTCATCCCTTGTAATTTTGTTGATCAGTTTCTCAAAGGCAAAGACTTGCAAATAATTTTTACTTTATGAAAACTTTCTATTTACGTTGTGCTAGGATAGATGAGGTACTCTTTCTGCTACCTCCCCATCTCTTCCATCTCCTCCCAATATGTTACTCTGTTTTCAATTAAATCAATAATCAATGTTTACATTATTTTGAATTTTTGCATATTATGAATATGTTGCTTGTTGTATTGCCAACTAATACTCTATGATTATGTTTCTTTTTTGTGTAGATCTTTCCTTCACAGTTTCTAATTATATTTCTTTTATTCCTGTAATGCATTTCTTATACTTTTTTCAAAAGCTCCATTATGTCTAGTTCCCTCATTTTTTCCCTACACTGGGAAAAATTGTAAGTAGTCCCTTTCTATTTTCTGATTTTGTTAAAAATATAATTCACTTCAATATATTGCTTTTATATGCAACTGTATTAATTCTAGTTGTCTATAGATTCTTTTGAATTGTCTCTCTCTGCAATCATATCATCTGTGAATAATATTTTTGTTTCTTTTCTTTCAACAATGGCTAGGACCTAGATTAAATTCAAGTTCATCATATTTTATTTAGGATTTTTGCATCTCTATTCATTGGCAAGATTGGCTTGTAATTTTTCGTTCACACTCAGTCCTATTTAGGTTTGATGTCAAGGTCATGCTAGCTTTGTCCTTCTGTTCTCTGGAAGAGTTTGGTTAGATTTAAAATTTTTGTTCTAGCTTAGTTGTGGTACGGTTAGAGATCATGTTTTGTATGAATTCCTTCCTTTGAGATTTGTTTAGACTGGCCTTAAGGCTCAGTATATGATCAGTTTTTATAAATGTCCAGGATGTGCCTGATACAAATATGTTCATTTAATGGGTACACTGTATTATATATGTTCATTAGAGCAAATTTGTTATTCATGTTCAAATCTTCTACATTTTTACAGATTATTTCATTTACATGCTCAATCAACTCTCAGTGGTCTGTTTAAAATCTCCAACTATGATTGTGGATTTGTCTATTTCAATTTAAGAGCTTTTTCTTAGTATCTTTCTTATGAATCAAACCTTTTATCATTCTCAAGTGGCCCTATTTTATCTTTCATAATGCTTTTGCCTTAAAGCTACTTTGTCTGAAATTAATGACTATAACAGCTTTCTTTGGTTATTATTTGTGTATAAGTTTTTTAATCTTTTATTTCAACCTTTCATGTAACTGTATCTTTTTAATGTCTCTGATAAATAGAATACATGTTGAAATTTGCCTCTTTTTTTTGCACTCTAAGAGTTATTTGTCTCCAGAATTTTTCTCAATATACTCACTTACCTAACTTACTAGTAGCAAGATTTCCAAAAAAATTGAAAGAAGATATAATGAGCACCATTGTGTCTTTGTTTAGATTCAACACTTGTTAGCATTTTGCCATAATCACTTTATAGCTTTATGTCTCTTGCTCTTCAGAATGTCTATGAGTGTGCGTGTGTTTAGTGATTATATGTGTGTATACATTTTTGTTTTGCTAAGTCATTTAAAAACAAATCGCATATATCCTGACATTTTATATGCCTAAATACCTCAGTGTACATCATGCCTCACCTACAGAAAAGAGCATTATCCTACATAAACATGATATTATTAACACACATAAGAAAATCAACAGCAATTTTAAAGTATCATCTAATATTCAAGTCATATTCAAATGTCCCTAATGGTCCTAAAAAGTCTTTCATAGCTGTTCATGTGCTGCATATGTATATTCTCTTAAATTTTTAAAAATATAGGATGTGTTGGAAGACAATTTTCCATGGATCTCTTGTGTCTCTGTACATCTTGAGAAAAGAGGTGCTGCCTTTGTTCAGAACTCTTTTTCAAGGATGTTTTATAGTGAATGACTTGGAAAACAGAGATAGAATTTCCCTTTGGAGGAGAGGGCAGGTTTGTTTACTTTCTAATATAGTAAAGATAATATCTTGGGCCAAAGGTCAAACAAGCTTACTGTCCATTGTGAAATATGTGGGCTCCCTAAACACTCCGTTTCTCTCCTGTAACAATAATGCACTGCATGTGAAGACATTACATTGTCTGCTTTCCATCACTCTATGGGAATTAGGGCTCAGGGAAGCCCAGGCTATTTTACTATGAGTAATAAGTTGGCTGTTGTCTCTGATCAAGAAGTCTTGTATCTTTTGCCAGCATCCGTGAAACTGGCAGGCTAACTTGTTAGCTTCCAATAGGGAAAAGTCTCAGACTCTTCCCAGATTTTGACAGAATGGTCTTCCCACATTTTATGTCATGAGACTGATTTTTTAATAGCTTCACTGAGATATAATATACATACCCTACAATTCACACATTTAAAGTGTACAATTCAGTTGTTTTTAGAGTGTTTACAGAGTTGTGCGACCATCTCCAAAATCAACTTTAGAATATTTGTATCAACTCAAAAAGAAACTCCATATCCCTTAGCTGTCACTTCCCATGGCCCTTCACCTGCACCTCCCAGCTCTAGGCAACCACCAATCTACTTGTTATCTCTATAGATTTGTTTATTCTAGACATTTTATATAAGTGGAATCATGCAACATGTGGTACTTTTGGCTTCTTTCAATTAGCATAATGTTTTCAAGGTTCATTCCTCTTTATTGCCAAACAATATTCTGTCCTATGCATATACTACATTTTGTTTATCAGTTGATTATTGATGGACATTTGAGTTGTTTTATACTTTGTTGGCTATTATGAATAATTATGCTATCAACATTCATGTACAAGTTTTTGTGTGTACGTTTCTATTTTTCTTCGGTGTATAACTAGGAGTGGAATTGCTGGATTGTATGTTTAATTGCTTTAGGAACTGCCAAACTTTCCTAAAGTGGTTGTACCATTTTTCATTCCGACTAGCAATGTATGTGAGTTCCAATTTCTCCACATCCTCAATAACACTTGCTATTGTCTGTCTTTTTGATTATAGCTATTTAATGTGTGAAGTGGTATCTCATTATGGTTTTGATTTGCATTTCCCTGATTGCTAATGATGTTAAGTATCTTCTCATGGGTTTATTGGACATTTATATACCTTTTTTTAGAGAAATGTCTCTTCAGATCCTTTACCCATTTTCATTTTTTATTTAAAATTTTATTTTTAATTATTATGGACACATAACAATTGTATATCTTTATAGCGTACATGGAATGTCTTGATACAGGTATATAATGTGAAATAATCAAATCAGGGTAATTGGATATCCATTGCCTCAGGCATTTAACATTTCTTTGTGTTAGGAACATTCCAATTCCACTCCTTTAGTTATTTTAAAATATCCCCTAACTTATTGTTGATTATAGTCACTTTGTTGTGCTATCAAATATTGTTCATTGTGTCTATCTAACTATATTTTGGTACCCATTTAACCATCCCCACTTCATACCCACATCCCCACTACCCTTTCCAGCCTCTAGTAACCATCATTCTACTCTCTGTCTCCATGAGATCAATTGTTTTTAATATTTAATTCCCACTTATGAGTGAGAACATGTGAGATTTGTCTTTCTGTGCTTGGCTTATTTCATTTAACATAATGTTCTCTAGTTCTATCCATGTTGTTGCAAATCCTTTGCCCATTTTTAGTTGGATTATTTGCCTTCCTAGTGAGTTATAAGAATTCTTTATATATTCTGGATACAAGTCCCTTATCAAATATAGAACTTACAAATACATTTTCCCATTCTATGGATTGTCTTTTCACTTTCATGATAGTGCTCTTTGAACCACAAAATTTTTAAATTTTGATGAAATTTGAAAACTGATTTTGATGTAATTATTAAAAACTATTTCTTTTTTTGTTTTGTCACTTTTGCATTGGGTGTCATATCTAAGAAGGCTTTGACTAAACAAAGGTCAAGAATATTTACTCCTCTGTTTTCCTCTAAGAGTTTTATCTGTGATCTATTTTAAGTTAATTTTTATGTATGATAAGAGGTCCAAGTTTTTTCAATTGCATGTGAGTATCCATTTGTCCCAGCAGTATTTGTTGAAAAGAATATTCCTTCCCCCAGTGAATGTCCTTGGCACCTTTGTAAAATATCAGTTTGCCATAGATGTATGGGTTTATTTCTGGAGTCTAGTCTATATATCTGTTATGCCATTACTATACTGGTTTGATTACTTTAGGATTTGTGGCAAGTTTTGAAATTGGGAAGTGTAAGTCCTTCAAATTTGTTCTTTTTCAATATTATTAATATTTTGGCCTTTGGGGTTCCTTGCAATACATATGAATTGCATATTAATTTTAGGATTGGCTTTTCCATTTCTACAAAAAAAAAGACAGTTGGAATTTTTATAAAGATTGCCTTGAATCTGCAAAAAAAATTTGGGGAGTGTTACCATCTTAGCAATATGAAGTCTTCTGATCTATAAACATTGGGTATTTTTTCCATTTATTTCGGTCTTCTCTAAATTCTTTCAACAATGTTTTTTGGTTTCTACAGTATAAATTTTGCATTTCTTAAGTTTATTCCTGAGAATTTTATTCTTTTTTTTCCTTAGAGACAAGATCTCACTCTGATGCCCAGGCTAGAGTGCAGTGGCATGATCATAGCTCACTGTAACCTCAAACTCTTGGGCTCAAGCAATCCTCCCACCTCAGCCTTCTGAGCTCCTGAGTAACTGGGACTAAAGGCATACACCACCATGCCCAGCTAATTTTTAAAGATAGGGTCTTGCTGTGTTGTCCAGGCTGGTCTCAAACTCCAGTACTCAAGCCATCCTCCTGCCTTGACCTCCCAAAGCACTGGGATTATAGGAGTGAGCCACTGTACCCGGCCAGAATTTTATTCTTTTTCATGCAGTTGTAAATGGATTTTTCACTTAGTTTCATGCTAGTATATAGAAATACAGTTAATCTTTATATATTGATCTTGTACCCTGTAACCTTGCTAAATTCGTTTAGTTGCTCTAATAGGATTTTCTGTATACAAGGGTATGTCATATGTAAATAGAGGTAGCTTTGCTTCCTTCTTTTCTTTTTTTTTTATTTTTTTATTTTTTTATTTTTATTTCAGCTCATCATGGGGGTACATAAGTTCAGGTCATATACATTGTCCATGTCCCGCCCATCCCCCCGAGTCAGAGTCCCAAGCGCGTCCGTTCTCATTCTCCAGACAGTGCGCCTGGCACTCATCATGTAGTCATACCTCCATTCCTCTTTTCAATGTGGATGTTGCATTTCCTTGCCTAATTGTCCTGGATAGAGTATCTAGAATTATGTTGAAAAGAAATGACAGAGTAGACATCCTTGTCATGTTCCTAGTCTTACAGGGAGATGATTCCGTCTTTCACCAGTAAGTATGATGTTACCTGTGGGTTTTTCGTAGCTGCCCTTTATCAAGTTGAGAAAGTTACATGCTATTCCTATCTCGATAATAACTGTTTCCTCTTTTATTTCTGATTTTAATAACTTGAGTCTTTTTTCTTTTTTTCTTGGTGCTTTGTCAATTTTGTTGATCTTTTCTAAGAACCAACTTTGTACAAATTTTCTCTATTCTTTTTCTATTCTCCATTTAATTAATGCTTAAATTAAAGCTCAAAATCTTTATTCTTTCTTCCTGTCTCCTTGATTTAGGTTTAGTTGGCTCTCTTTTTCTAATGTGTCAAAGTGGAAGGAAAGTTTATTGATCTGACATCTTTTTATATATAGGCATTTACTGCTGTAAATTTTCCTCTAATCACTTCTTTAAATGCATTCAATATGTTTTGGTATTTTGTAGTTTTATTTTCATTCAACTCAAACTATTTCTAATATGCCTTATAATTTCTCATTTGACCTATAGCTTAATTAGGAGTGAATTAGTTCTTTTCTACATACTTGTGAATATCCCAAATTTCTTTTTGTTATTGATTTCTAATTTCATTCCATTGTGGTTGGAAAACATACTTTGTATGATTTCAGTCCTTTTTTAGTTGCTTGATATTTGTTTTATGGTCTAGCATATGATCTATCCTGGATAATGTTCTATGCACTCTTGAGAAAAAGGTATATTTTGCTATTGTTGGATGGCGTGTTGAATAGACGTCCTTTAGGTCTAGTTGGTTTATAGTGTTGTTTGAATCCTTTATTTCCTTGTTGATCTTCTGATTCACTGTTCTACCCATTATTAAAAATGGAATATTGAAATCTCTGACTTTTGTCAAATTGTCTATTTCTCATTTCAATTCAGCCAGCTTTTGTTTCTTGTATTTTGGGGTTCTGTTGTTAGCTGCATCTATGTTTAAAATTATTATGGCTTCCTGTTAAATTGACCCTTTTATCATTATAAAATGTCCATCTTTATCTCTAATAACTTTTTTTGTTTTAGAATATATTTTGTCTGTTACTAGTATATCCACTCCAGCTTCCTTATGGCTGCTGTTTACATGATTACATTCTTTGTATTCTTTTACTTCCAATCTTTTTGTGTATTTTAATCTAATACATTCTGTAGACACCATTGGATATTGCTTTTTTATAAAGTCTGACAATCTTTGGCTTTTGTTTAGCTTGTTTAATCCATTAATATTCAGTGTTATTATTAATTTAGTTGGACTTTTGTCTGTCATTTCACTTTTTGTTTTCTGTGTCTCATGTGGGTTTTTTTTTTGTTGTTGTTGTTCCTCTGTTTCTCCTTTACTTTTTATACAGTTACAAAGACCTTAGGATGCTTTAACTTCTTTCCCTCTGTCCTGACTTACATTGTATCACCGGTGTGTTTTAATTTTATATTTTTAATGCCACAGTTGTTTTTATAATTGTGTTTTATAGTTACTACTTATTTGAATTCAATCATAACTTCACCACTTTTTTTGCTCTTCATTCTTTTTGGTATTTTAGACCATACATTTGGTTTCTTTTTGTTGGGTTCTGCTGGGGGCACACTTTCTCAGTTTTTGCTGGTCTAAAAATATCTGACCTTGTTCTTGAAAAATATTTTCACTGGGTAAAAAATTACAGATTTTCAGTTTTCTCTTAGCATATTAAAGATGTTGTGCCATAGTCTTCTGGCTTCCATTATTGCTGCTGAGAACTAATCTTTACACTAATTTTCATTCCCTTGAAGGCAATCTGTCTTGTCTTTCTTGATGTTTTTAAGGTCTTGTCTTTAGTTTTATGTTCTGCAGTTACGCTCTGTTGCACCTAGTTTGGGGTTTTATATTTCTTCCATTGGATCTGCTTGACTTCTTAAATCACAAATATCTTTAATTTTTTCATGAAAAATCTTAGGCATGTCTCCTTCACTGTTTCCTCTACCCCATTCCCTCTCTCACCTCTTCTAAAACCCCAATTACTTGTATATTATACTTTCTCACTCTTTCTTCCATGTCTTTTAACAATTATTTCACATTTTCCGTATGTTTTATCCCTATGCTACATTATATGTAATTTCTTTTTAACTTTACCAAGTCTTTTAACTTCACCATGTATCTCTTCAGCTGGATCTAGTCTGTTGTGAAGCTCATCCATTGAGTTTTAAATTTCAATTATTATAGGTTTTACTTATAGAATTTATATTTTGTTTCAATTTGGCTATTTCATTTTTAAAAACAATTTCTAGGTCCCTTTATTATTTCCAACTTTTAAAAAATGTCTTTCATAATTTTAAAACTAGTTATTATATAGTTTGTGTATAATAATTCCAATATCTGAAATCTTTGCTGAGCAGTTTCTGCTGTGAAGTGTTTCTTTTGGTTTTTGCTTACAGTATTTTGCATCCTCTTATGATTAATGATTTTTGAGTGGGACAACTCATTTTCCTTTCAAAAATGATGTACTGAAATTTTTGAAGTTTACTAGGAAGATATATTCTTCTACATAGAATTTGTATGTATTTCTGCCCAGCCTCTAGGAGGTTGAAGCAGTCAAGAGTCCACTCTAAACAATTTCTCTGTTTGAGGTCAGTGGGCCTGGTAATGCTAATCTGGATTGCAAATCTGTGTGAGGAACGGTTTGTGATTATAGTTTTTCAAGGATCTTTTTTCCTTTGTTCCTCTGCTGAGAACCAAGATATCTTTTCTTCCAATTTCCTGGGAGTAGGATTGTAGGGTACACCCTTACTCTAAAGAAGTCATTTATAAAACAGAATTGGAAATTCTCCATATTTGGCAAATACTTTCAGGGCAAAAGTTGTTTCATTGGTGAATTCACTGGTTTTTTTCCCCTAGATTTTAATTTGATAAACCCCATTGTGCTTCTCTTTGCTGCTTTCAGGAAGATGGTTTTACATTTTTCCACACTTTTATTTTTTTTAGGCATATCCATCTGGATACCTAACTAGTTACATGATTAGAATATTTATTATTTCTCTATGCCATTATTTTGTAGTATATGTCTTCTTGGAACACCTAAATCAAAATCACATAGATATTTTTATTAAAATTTCAGATTCTGCTATTCAACTTCAGGCTTACTGAAGTGGAATTTCCTAGAATGGGTTCCTGGTATCTGACTTTTTGTGAGGTTCTTTAGCTGACCCTAATACATATAGACTTTGTTTTGATTTGTACTTTTAAGTCTAATGTCTGGTATTTTTATTATAGCAGACTGAGTTCTAAATTTATTATTTTCTATACTTATCCTAGCACCATGTCTTGAACAATCCATTATTTTCACATCTATTTGACATGCCAACTTTTCTCATATAGTAAGTGTGCGTGCGTGTGTGTGTGTGTGTGTGTGTGTGTGTGTGTGTGTAGATCTATTTTTTGGCCTTTCTATTTTGGTTCATTGAGTTGCCTAGTCTTTGAGCAATATCATACTATTTTAATTATTATAGTTTTATGATGTGTTTTACTGTGTGATAATATAAAACCTTCCTTATTTTTTATTTTATTATTTTCTCCCACACAATAAAACATTTAAAATATTAATATAGTTGCATCATTTTCTCATTTTAACAATCTTCAGTGATTTTGAAGAATTAAATAGTTTTTTCTACAGTTTTGAAAAGGTAGTTTTTTGGCCTTATCTCCTATACTTTTTACATGTGGACTTAGAAGTCCTGAAAGACTGAGGTTCTCCATGTTCATTTATTTTACCTGATTCTTTGCCCCAAATAATTTTGTATTTTAATCTTAGTGCTTAGCATGGTCATTCTTCCTCCAGATATTTTTGTGCCCAACCTTCCAAATTGAAGTCCAGGTATTCACTTCTCTATAGAGCCTTTATTAATATTCCAAGGCTCAAGGGAACTGTCTTAAATTTGATAGAAGTTATTGACTATATCACTAATTTTTCTTGGCAAATCCTACAGAATCACAGACTGTGAAAGCTGGACGCTACCTAAGATGATCATATTGTCTATGTTTGTCATTTTACAAATGAGAAAACAGCCCTAGAGTATGGGAATGACTTGTCCATGGTCTCCTAATTATTCCACTGCTGAAGTAAACCCAAGATAAATTTCTTGTATTTTAGAGATCTTTCCATTAGCATTGTCTGCTATTTCATTATTCCACTGTATTTTTATTTTACTTTCATTTGTTTGTTCCTAGTTTCTTTAAAAAAAAAAAAACTAACAAGTTCCTTAAAGACACCACCCATATCTACACATTTTTTGTACAACTCATAGACCTAATATTATGCTTGTGCTTATTAGACACCTAATCAATATGAATAGATCTTGGTAAAAAACAAGTTGTTCCATTAACCAGATGTCAAATTGAGGCTAATTCCTTGTGGGTGCCACTGTTATAACCGTATAGAAAGTGGCATCTAGTGGTTGGTGTGTGTATTACAATCACCTGATTTCTGTTTTATTTTGTTTTAACCCATGAGTACCAGTCATTCTCATAACCTAAGTGGAATAAGTAGAGTATAACTTAAATTTTGAAATTGAATTTAAACAAAGTTATCTATAATTCCCAAATGTTTTAAGCAGTGATCTCTCTAAAGTATAACTATGTTAAATTAAAAAGTATAAAAAAAGAATTACTAATTTTTGTGATTAGTAATTTCACTATTTGTGGAAAATATTATGTAAATATTAGTTGTGCAAAATTACACACAAGAGCATTTAAGATTTTGTTTGTTTATAACTTATATTACAAGTTGAGGGCTATTGTTGGATACAGAGAAGTCAAAAATAAAATTGTAAAGAAAGGTCACATAGTATCTGGTACATATTATTGAAAGTCTAGTAGGCAATTAGGCTTTGCATTATTCTGAGGAGCTTGATTTATATTTAAAAGAGGAATATCTCTCAATAAAGGCTGAAGATGGAAAGTTACATTATCTTCTTCTTACAACAAAAATTCATGCACATATATTCACATATAAAGTGCAGACATACATTTCAAAGTCAAATGCTAATAGTTATTCTTACATTAATAGCCATTTTGTATTATCACTTCCCTTTGCTCCTCCATTAATGCATGAATATTGACAATATACACAATCTAATTCAGTGACAATGACCATTGATGGTTCTTATCTTGTGAACTTGTGAATCAGTATCTTCTTGTGAATTAGTATGTTTTAAATTTTGTAAATTCCATATTTATGTTTGTACAAAAAGTATTATGCATTGTAAATTAACCTCTGTTTTCATATATGAGTTCATCCTTCCCATTAGAGAGCAATGATGTATTGTCTTTGTCTATCTGCACCTAACATAGCATAATGGCTGGCACATAACAGCTGATCAGTAAGTATTTGTTGAATTAGTTATATATTAATATATTGGAGGGAGCTATGTCTTATTCATCTTTATATGCCTAGTGCTTTACTAGTTTTCTGGCCTCTAATAATGCTCAATTCACGTTTGATGAATGAGAAAGTCTAAATAAAGCTATTTAATCTGTAATGTAGTTAGCATATAATACTAAAATCAGACTGTAAAACCTAATCACCAATGGGTAATAAATAATGACTGAATAACACACTTTCGGTTTGAAGTGTCAGGAGCACATCTTTTATTGGAACAGCCTCTTGCAGTGTGACTGAGAGATTGATTCATCCAACATCAAGCCATTGTTGTTTGCCCTTATAACCAGGAAAAGAGGTTTCCGCATGAGGGTGGCCCCTAGTTGCAGCTCAGTCGGTTAGGAGTGCTGACTAAAGGGATGAGGTCAGTACTTTGGTAAAGGTTGGGGGGAGGGTACTCTGGTTGTTTATTAGAGTAAAGGAAATCATGAAATGTTGAGCAGGAGGCTAAGGTATTTTATAAGTCATAAGCTCTCAAGGTTGAGCATTGATGAGCATTAATTGGTATTTATATCACATGAAGGTTTTAGTAAGTCAGTCTGATATCTATTTGGTGAAAAGCACAACCACCTTCTTGTTCATAAATACTTAGCTATCTGTATATGTTAAACGAATCTGTTTTTGTTAGCAGTTTTCTAAGAGTAAAGGATAGTTCTGGATGGCAGAAGTCATCTACTATCTCCTTGTCTTCCATAGGTTTTTTATTTTAGGGGACAATATTTTTCTGGCTTCAGGCCCTCAGTTCCTAAAGAAAGTAAATGAATTTGTTAGTAGTGGCTATTTAAAATATCTAGGCTGTGGGAGCAGCATTTGTGGTAAAGCTTGGAGCTGTTAGAGACTGAGCCACATAGTGATGAGGGAGTGGGAACAAAGAAAAGAAATGTGGCAAAAGATAGTGTTATGTAATTTATGCTCCATGATTTCTCATGAATACAGAGAAGCTAGTGATTTGAAGTGGTAGGCATCCTTGGCGAGTTGCCAAGGTCATTGCTAATATAGATTGAGAGGTAATTTCTTACAAGCGATATTAGGAAAAAAAAGAGTTCTTAAGAGCTTGGACAAGTGGCAAATCATATTACAGGGAAGCCGCAAGAATTTCTTTTCCATTTTAACATCTTCTTACAAAGATATTTTTCACTTTAAAATTATAAAAATTACACTTGTCCACTTTGCAAAGTTCAAACAAAAAATGTATACAATAAAAGGTGAAAGCTTCCCCGGAAGTAACCATTGTTAGCAATTTGGTAGATATCCTTTGAAATATTTTTCTGGTATTTACTTTACAAGTCTGGATTGTTGAATGCTGTTGAGCTGTAAGTCAGAGTCTGATTTTCAGTTTCATATTTAATGATTTTCCCTTTTCTCTTCCTTGTAGGCTTGCTATGGGTGTTCTCCAGGATCAAAGTGTGAATGTAGTGGTATAAAAGGGGAAAAGGTAAGATCTGAGACTGACTTTTGAAAATTTAGTAGAACCAGTTAAATAGTGTTTTTAGTATATATATATTTAACAAAATAAGGCTTCTATTGCAACAGTTAAGTAAATAAAGTGAATTCTACTACACTGCTAATTTTGAGCGCCTATTATACTATATTTTAGGGATTAGCAAACATTTTCTTAAAAAGGCATGTAGTAAACATTTTAGGCTTTATGGGATACAGAAGGTCTCTGTTACATATTCTCTCTCCTCTTTTTTAACAGCCCTTTTTAAAGTGATTAAAACATATTCTTAGCTCTTAGACCATAGAAAATAAATATGCCTCTGACTACATATGTTATGAGAGCTATACTCTGCCAAACTCTGATCAATGTTGTTGAAGTCACCAACTTAATAAGCAAAATGAGGGGAAAAATGCTTAAGGAGGAAACAAAACATTTATCAGACTACTAATCTGTGCTAGATACCAGGCTGGACAATTTCATGTATCTTTATCTAGCCAATGCAGGTTAATAATAGGTGAATGTCTATTTTTATCTTACTTTTCTCACAGCTCCTATTTTATAGCTATTGTGATGATAAGGTAAGTACTGGTGAGGATTAAATAGCATAAACCTAACCACTATGAGTCAATGACTGACATCAAAATTAGAAAATTAAAAAGGGATAGTAAATTATAGCCTAAAGAGAGTTACACTAGGAGACAGAGGATCATACTCTAGTCTCCACTTTTTGGGGTTCAATAAATATTTTTGAATGAATGGGTGTTACTAGTGACATATGAAGAAATTTGGGGCAATTTCTCTAGGGTGTATTCCACTTAGAGATATAGAAGCTTCATTAGCATATTAGAGATGCTTAAAAGTCTTGGAGCAAAGAAACCTATTTGTTTGTTTTGTAATGCTCTATTTCCAAGCACCATTTGATCATGTAATCCACTTTCCCTCTAATAGAACACCTATTAATATTAATTGAATAGTGTTCTACAGAATACTTATTTGTGTAACAATAGTTTGAGGGGAGTAGTTTTGCAGTAAGGGTGCTTTCTGTAGTGGTAAAAGACCAAGCAAGATTAATTTCAGATTAACTCTTCTTGAGATAAGAATTAAACACTTCTTAGACAAAATTTAATAGCTATTTGATAGCACAGGAAAGTGACTAAAGGAAGAAAGTAGAGTGGATTCTACCCTTGAAAGAAAGGAAGTACACTGGATGAATTTGCATTTGTATGGCTTTCTCCTTGGTATACCTCTCAATCTGCATGGCAGAGGATGGCTAGAACTCAGACAATAAGCCAGTCTTTCTGGCTTGAGAAGTCACTGGACAGATTTGAGGATGCCAGAATGGCTGGAAAGTGAGGAGACATATGCTGGAATGGAGGGAAGAGCCCAAAAGTTTGCTTGACGACTCTACACAAATTTTTGGTTGAATTCTAAACCTTATATGTATAGCGGTGGATTCATACAACCCAGCAAAAAGGAACAGCTGGAAAGTTGCAATAACTAAGCATAGATTTAACTGCTGTCCATTGAAGGAAAACAGTTTTAAGTTTGAGTTCAGCTGAGTTAACTACGGTATTTCTCAAAACAAAAGTTCAATCAATATTCTTCAGAGGAATATAAAAGAATCCAGAATCTCTACATGTTACCTGCTGTGTCCAGTATGCAATTAAAATTTACCAGGTAAAAGTGATCCATAATCAAGAAAAAGACCAATCAATGAAAACTAACTCTGAAATAACACAGATATTAGAATTTGCAGACAAAGATTTAAAACAGAAAAGATAAATATATTTGTTGGTTTAAAGGAAAATCTGCTCATAATAAGTGAACAGATAGGGAATCACAACAGAACACTGGAAACTGTTTAAAAAAGGAAAATATAGATTTGAAAAGTAAAATACAAGAAAATACAATTTCCTGTATGGGTTTAACAGCAGAATGGAGATTACAGAAGAAATAGTGATCTTAAAGATATATCAGAAGAAATGATCCAATCTGAAGAACACAGGGGAAAAAAAGTGAAAAAAAAAAAAGAATAGGGCCTCAGTGACCTGTGTAACAATATCAAATAATGTAATACAAATGTAAATGGAGTCCCATAAGAATGGGAGAGAAAGAACAGAAAAGTAAAAATAAAAAAATAAATAATGGTGTAGTAATAATGGAAAGAATTCTCCATACTTGGTGAAAAATATAAATTTATACATATAAGAAGTTCAGCAAACCTCAAGCAAGATAAAAACAAAGGAGACTACACCTAGGCCTGTCATAATGAAACTACAGAAAAAAACAGAGGTTACAAGAAAATCTCGAAAGAAGCTAGAGAAGAAATTCACATTATATACAGTGGAACAATGACATGAATGGTGATAGACTTCTTACCAGAAAGACTGGATAATGTATAACAATGTAAAAACATCATTAGGGAGTTTAAAAAATATCTGCAGACACAATTATTATGTACAGTAAAAATATACTTCAAAAATAAAGGCAAATTTATGACATTTTCTGATAATTAAAAAAATAGAGAATTCTTCACCAGCATTCCTGCACTAAAAGAAATACAAGGAAATTTCTTCAGGCTAAAGGGAAATGTTACTAGATGGAAGTGCGAATTTACAGGAAGGAATAAGAAGCACAAGAAGTGGTATAAATGTGCATAAGTATAAAGGATATATCTTTTCCCCTCAATTTATTTAACACAAAAGTTTGTTTAAAGCATAACAACAAAGCATCAAACTACACAAAGCCAAAACTGACAGAATTAAAGGGAGAGACAGACAAATCTACAATCATAGTTGTAGACTGTAACATTCCTACATCAGTCATTGGTAGAACTAGGAAAAAAGTCAGTAAAGGCATAGATAATTTGAATTCTACTATTAACAAGCTCAACCTTATGGCCATATAAAGAACTCTACATCCAACAAGTACAGAATATGATTTTTTTCAAGGGCACATGGAATTTTCACCAAGATAGACTATATGATGGGCCACAAAATGAGACCCTCTAAATAACAAAAGATTGAAAGCATCAGTATATATTCTCTGACCACAGTGGAATGAGTAAGAAATCAGTAATAATAAAATTCATAGAAAATCCTCAACTATTGGGAAATTATAAAGCAGTGTTCTAAATAACTGATGGACCAAAGAAAAAATCACAAGGAAAATTAGAAAATATATATTTTTTGTATTCAAAAACAACATACTGAAAATTGTGGGATGGACTTAAATCACGGTTATGGCAGGATACAGCTTTAAATGTCTATGTTAGAAAAGAAAACAGATTTAAAACTGTTTACCCAAGTTTCCCACTTAAGAAGCTAGAAAAGGACAAGGAAATTAAATTTAATTTAAGAGAAAGAAGAAAATAATAAAGATAAAAGTAGAAATATATGAACTAGAAAACAAACAATAGAAAAAACTTATATAGCCCAGAGTGGGTAACTGATAAATAATTAGCATGACTGATAAGAAAATAGAAAGAAAACATATGACCAATACCAGGAATGATTCTACACACATTAAAAGATCCATGAGAGAATATTATAAATAACTATAACAATAAATTTGACAACTTAGGTGAAATGGACAAATTCCTTGAGAAACATACATTACCAAAAGCTAAATAAATAAATGAGTGAATGAATGAAAGAAGCAAAATATGAATAGCCCTATATCTACGAGGAAGTTGAATTATCAACCCTTCCCATAAAAAATTCCAGCTGTAGAAGGGTTCACTGATGAATTCTATGAAACATATATGTAATAGATGTTAATCTTGCATAAACTCATTCAGAAAATAGGGAGATACAGAATGCCTCATAATTAATTTTATGAAGTGATCATAGCCCTGATACCAAACCAGACAAAAACAGAATTATGAAAACAGAAAACTACAGATCAGTATCCCTTATGAGCATATGTAGAAATTTTTAAAATTTTAGCAAATCAGATCTAACAACATATAAAGTGGATAATACATATGACCAAGTGCAGTTTATGCCATGGATACATGTTTGGTTTAACATTTGAAAATCAAGAATTGTGATTCACTGTAATTAAAAGACTAAAAATAAATTTAAGGCATAAATAAATAAGCCCATCATATAATTATCTCAGTAGATGCAGGGAATGCATTAACAAAATTCAACATCCATTCCTGACAAAAACTCTCAGCAATATAGAAGAGATTACTTCAACCTTAAGGTGAATGTACCAAACTCCTACAGTTAAAATTATACTTACTGGAGAAATACTGAATTCCTTTCTTCTAAGTTCAGGAACATGTCTGCTGTCACCACTTCTATTCGACATTGCCAGTACAGTGAAACAAGAAAAAGAGAAGGGGTCCAGACTGCAAAGGAAGAAATAAAACTTTTTTTTCTTTTTCTTTTTGCTGATGACATGATTTGCCCATGTACAAAATTGTATGGACATGTACTAAAATACTCCTAAAACTTATAAGTGAGTTTAGAAAGATCACAGAATAAACAAAACTAATAAATAAAAATCAGTTGTATTTTTATAGTCTACCAGTGAAAAATAGGAAATTGGGATTATAATAATGCCTTTTACAATAACATCAAAAATTTGAAATACTTAAGAATAAACCAGACAAAATGTGCAAGTCCTATACACTGAAAACTACAAAAGTATTGCTGAGGGAAATAAAAGAAGACCTGAATAAATGGAGATATATATCATGCTCATGAATTAGAAAATTCAGTATCATTAAGATGTCAATTCATCCCAATATATCTATAGATTCAATGCAACTCCAATCAAAATCCTTGTTTTTTTTGGTAGAAATTAACCAGCTGATTCTAAAATTCAGATGGAAATGCTAATACAGTTTTCATAAAGGAGAACAAAGTTAGAAGATTTATAGTACACAATTCTAAGACTTAGTATAAAATTACAGTAAACAAGATAGCCTGTTATTAGCCAAAGGAGAGATAGATGAATGGAACAGAATAGAGACCCACAGGTGTATAGTGAATTGGCTTGTTGACAAAAATGCAAAGGCCATTCGTTGGAGAAAGGATAGTCTTTTTAACAAATGGTCCTGGAAGAATTGGATATGCATACACACAAAAATTGGCTTTGACTCATGGCTTGCACTCTATATAAATAAAGTTAACTCAAAATGTATCATAAACCTAAATATATTAGTAAAATCTAAATCTATAGATATTTAAGAAATAAGTAGAGGAGAAAATCCTTGTGACCTTGGGTTAGGCAGATATTTCTTAGATATGACATCAAAAACATGATCCATCAAAGAAAAGACTGCTAAATTGTATATCTCAAAATTCATAACTTGTTCTCTTCTAAACACATCATTAGGAGAATTAAAAGATAACACACAGTCTAGGGAAAAATGTTTGCAAATCACATAGCTGATAAAATACTTGTATCCAGAATATATAAAGAACTCTAAAAAATTAATAATAAAATAGTCCCAAATAAAATTTAATTCGAAATAAATTGGCAAAAAATTTTAAGACATTTCTTAAAAGCAGATATAAAGATGGCAAATAAACACATGAAAAGTTGCTCACCATTTTTAATTAGGGAAATGCAAAATAAAACCACAATGAGATGCTACCATAAAACTATTAGAATATCTAAAATATAAAACTTTTAGCCATAGTACATATAGGTGAGGATGTGGAGCAACTGGAATAATTATAGATTGCTGGTGCGAATGCAAAATGATGTAAACATTTTGGAAAACGGTTTGGCAGTGCCTTAAAAAGTTAAACATACAGTTATTATAAGACTCTGTCCATTCCTAGGCATTTACCCATGAGAAATAACAGTATGTCTATGCAAAACCTGCACATCAATGTTCATAGTAGCTTTATTTGTAATAGCCAGAAACTGGAAACAACCCACCTGCCCATCAATGGGTAAATGTATCAAAACATTGCCGCATATCTGTACAATGGAATAAAAAGTAATGAATTATGAATATGCACCCAACATGTTTGAATCTCCAAATAATCACTGTGAGTGAAAAGTTAGACAAAAAGAGTACATTCTGCATGATCCCACTTATATAACATTCTAGAAAATGTCAATTAATCAATAGTGACAGAAAGCAGATCTGTCAATGCCTAGGGTGTGTGGGGGGAGGGAGATGAGTGGAGGCATAAGGAAGATATGGGCACAAGGAAACGTTTGTGAGTAATGGATATGTTCATTATTTTTGTGATATTTTCACTGATGTATATGTGTCAAAACTCTTCAAATTGTATACTTTACATATGTGTAATTTATTGTGTGTTAATTTTACCTCAATAAAACTGCTTTTTAAAATTAAGTTTAACATCGAAGTAATAAAACATCTAGATTCCCCTGAGGGAATGTGTCCAAGTGCACACTGCTGAAAACAAACAAAAGTTGCTGGACTCCTCATGAGAACAAATTAATCAGTTGACACCTAAAATCCATGCCACAGTCAAACATTACCTAAACAAAATGTGCCCATCTGCCAGTGGCATCAGCATTTACTGGGGGCTAGTTAGAAATGCAAATTCTCAAGCTCCATAGCTTACTTAATCTAGCTCTGGTGGTGGGGCCAGGTCATCTGTGTTTTAATAAGCTCTCCAGGTGCTTCTGATGCAAGCTAAAGTTTTAGATTTTCTGACCTAGGGTATTTCCATTTTGACAATTGCCAAAGATCCATCTTCTCCTATTTACAGTACATCGAATATTTCTTTGGGCTATATAATTACAAAAACAAAACAGAAATTACACAAAATAGAAGACAAAATAGCGTATAATTGCATTACCAAATCAAATTATTGTTTTCATTTTGTTTATTAAGGGTCTTGCCTTGCCCATATGTTCATATAATTTTTATAATATTATAATCCCAAATAATTTTAATGTCAATTGTTGTTATAGCAGTTTGTTCTAATTTATATTTTTCTTATGCTCAGAAATTTAATTTTTACCTGTTCATTTTATATCTTCCTTGAGAAACTATACTTAAAATTTTTTTTTCATTCCATTATCATGCAACTTTCTTATTGTGATTATAAAGTGCCCTTCCTGTAAAATGGTAACATTTTTATGGGTGCCTTTAACTCACAAACTAGGGACTACTACTCAGTAAATCAGATTGTTATCTTTCTTAATATTAGTTTATGATATATAAATCAGCTATATCACAAAAAGTTATCCTTTGTATAATTTCTTCTCTTATTTTTTTTTAATTTTTGGCAAAAGCATTCCATAAATTTTATGTAATCCATTAAGGAAGTTCATTCGTTGAATGAATATTTCTGACTATTCTGTTGGGCACAAAGAATACAAGTTTGAAGAAGACATGATTGATTAGATGAAGAAGTAATGGAGAGGGTGGAGTCAAGGTTACTACAAATTTCTGGCTGGGGTAGCTGGATTGTGCTATTTCCCAGAATAGGGAAGATGGTAGAAAATGAATTTAGTGTTGTTTATATCAAATTTGCTCTTAGGAAAATTACAAAACTTATCTTTTTCCTGATTCTTCATACATAAAATGGAAATAATAATGACATCTACCTCATATTATCATTGGGAGTATTAAATAAGATTAAACATGGAGAGAGTTTAGAATAATCTTTGGTACATAGAAAACACTCAATTCATGTTAGCTATTATTATTGTGGAGTTTTAGGTGACTGTGTGATATTCAAGTGGAGATGTTTAAGACAGTTGACTATAGAAGGCTAGCTTTTAGGAAAAAGACTTGATATTTGAAATTTCTCAGGGAAAGAGAAGAAGGTCAAAAAAAGGAATCCAGTGTAATACCAGTATTGCAAGGACAGGCACAGAGAGAGAGACATATTGTTCCATTCCAGAAATATGAATGATTCTTTATCCAAACATGGGCAGGCAGCATAAATCAGTTTTTTTTAAAGTTTGACCCCCCAGAAATAGACACACTAAGCCATTTTCTGTTTGTGAGTGTTAGCAAATTACAGTAAAATCTAGAGTAGCTGTAAGGGTTAAATGAATTCCTAACAACAGGTAGCAAAGGGTAGGCACCAACAAATACCCTGTTCACACAAGTCTTCTGTAGTTTCTACGTTAGTAAACTTTCTACCTTTCAAAGGCTCAGATTGCTCTTTCAATTCTTTTTGCTACTGTCCAGTAGCTGCTCTTCTATCTTTCTTACTATAACATTGTTCATTTGCTAGGTAGGACCACAACATTATTTGACTATGGTGCAAGGAGATTTCAGGATATACCATTATAGGTGTATAGTTTTATTAATACCAACACAATTAAGCTTTTTTGGCACCCTCCACTTTCTTTCTTTCTTTTTTTTTTTTTTTGAGACAGGGTCTCGCTTTGTTGCCGGGGCTACAGTGAGTGCCGTGGCGTCAGCCTAGCTCACAGCAACCTCAAACTCCTGGGCTTAAGCAATCCTACTGCCTCAGCCTCCCAAGTAGCTGGGACTACAGGCATGTGCCACCATGCCTGGCTAATTTTTTTCTATATATATTTTAGTTGGCCAGATAATTTCTTTCTATTTTTAGTAGAGACGGGGTCTCACTCTTGCTGGTCTCGAACTCCTGACCTCCAGCGATCCACCCACCTCAGCCTCCCAGAGTGCTAGGGTTACAGGCGTGAGCCACCGCGCCCCGCCTCCACTTTCAATTTCTAGCTAGTTCCTCTCTTATCTGTAGCCCAGATAGCAGTTTTGCTTCTGAGAAAATACAGCTTTCTTCAAAGTATTATCTTCAAGTTTTGGCAGAGGTATCCTCTAAATACCAACTGAGATCCCCAAATGTAGTTGTTTTTCCCTTGTGGAAATCTACTCTAACTAGATTTTTTTCCTTCTTGCTTTCTTTCTGACTGGAACTTGTGATCATATTTCTGCTATAAGGTCTGCCAATAACGGGCTATGTGACCAATTTGAGGCAATCCAGTTCTAAAAATTTTTAAACTTTTAATTTTTCCCCTCTTGCCCTTTTTCCTTTAAAATAATTGGGTGGAGGTTGATGAATACTTAAATTATCATAATTTTATGACTAATTGAAACAACAAAGGGATATATTTCTAGAAAATAAAAAATGTAGTAATATGTCAGTAATAATTCTTGTCAATGCTACAGGAATGTTTTGACCTATCATTAATTGACTAACATTTGCTTTCATTAGCTTTAAAGTAATAAGTGGAAAGTGACCAGAAGTAGTCTTTCCAAAGTACTTATATTTATTATAGGATGATTGTTGAATTATTTAATACAAAATTATCTAAGCTCTTTAGACTAAATTTAGTACTTGCAATACACACACACACATACACACAAACACACTTTGGGTGACAGAATAAAAGTCTATTGTACCTTAATCTCTAGGGGTGTGTGTCTTCAATGGCCCATTAGTCTGTTGCCTTGTAGATATGGATGCTTTTTCTTTCTTAGGTGCTGCCCACGCTGTCACTGTAGGATCTGGTAATAGGGTTCCCAGAAAAAGGTCTGGACAGAGACAGCCTTTAAGCCTTTGGAAAGTAGAGGAGCTGCTTGTAGCCCTGCAGTTGGAAGCATGTGCCATGGAGCTATGAGGCCTCAGGGTTCTTAAATTTCATAGTGGTGAATTCTCTTTCTGTGATTGGATCCCCTAGGGGTGTTGGAGCTCACACCCTTACTATGATTGGCTATATGCAAATTAACTAACCCTAATATGTTAACAACAAATCTGGGAGCTTCTTTGATGCTTTCCTTTTACCCTTCTTCATCCCTGCCCCATAAGTCCTTTTTTCATGTAATCCTTACAGACTTGGTTTCCTGGACTTACTGTCATCTTCCCTGTTAAACTCTCGATGTCAATATGTTTAAATCTCATTTCATCTGTGATATGCTTTTTGTCTTTACAAGAAAGAAAGAGATTACATTACCATATATGATATAATTTTGGGATGGTTTATGTTTTTCCCCTCACATCTTATGAGTTTCCCCATGTTAGTAAACACTGTGAATTTTTAGTATCCTTACATTAAGTTAGTTTTGTTTAGGTAGTCATTTGATCTCTTTGAATCTCAATTGTGCTTTGTTTGAAAATTCATAAATGACCTTACCTTTCATTCTTGTTCAATTGCAGGGAGAGAGAGGATTTCCAGGTTTGGAAGGCCATCCAGGTTTGCCTGGATTTCCAGGTCCTGAAGGGCCTCCAGGGCCTCAGGGACAAAAGGTATGTGTTAAGTTGCCAACCAGTAATACCAGATGAATTAAGCCATCTTAAATGTGGGACTAGGTGTCAAATCAACTAAAAAGTTACTGAATTATAGCCAGGAACTAATATTTAAATGAAACAATGAAAATCTATACTGTATTGTTGTTTTTTTAAACTGAATATTACTGCCATATTCAAATGCTTTTGGGAAATGCTATTAATTTATGTGCTTATTGAGATCCTGAACAAAAGTTAAGTTCATCAGGAGCCCATCTAAGCTGGAGAAAGCTAAGCTGCCAGGTGTTACAGTAGTTGATTAAGACAAGAAGCCAAAAGGAAAGTAATAGTCAAGGCTTTACTCATTGACTGCTGTATTGTAAGCAAGAAGTTAAGCTGGTAAAAGTGCTGATTCTTCCACTGTTCCATTTTTTCCCCATGTCACAGCACCAGCAAGTGTCAGGTGTATCAGCACAGATGTTGAGAATGATTTCACTGCTGAAGGAGCTCAGAACAAAAAGCTCCTATGGTTGTATGGACCCAGGGGCATGGTGGGAGAAGGAGAAGGGCTAGGAGTGGAAAAGTACTGAGTCAGAGTGCAGAAAAAGTGTCTTTAAGGTTTAACCCTCCTCCCATAAGGAGGTCTCCACTGAAGGCCCCAGATAAAGAGTGCAGTATGCACAGGAGCATGGCCAGCCAGGGAGAGCCTGAATCTTTGACAGAAACTTCCTTCAGAGATAGCAGTGTATCATATATGCACCAAGTCTAGTATGGAGAGGGCAGCAGTCTCCCATGAGGCCTGCCATGAAGCCTTTGGTTGGGCCTGAAAAATCACGTATAGATGTTTAGACAAGAGCCAGATTCTTCAATTCTACCCCTTGATTTTTCAGGACCTGAGTGAGAAACATAAGCTGCCCCATCATGGACCTGAATGAGTTGGACTTTAAGGGGCTATGTCAAAAACTGGGTAATTAATCTGAGACCAAAGTGGACTGTGGTCGTGATCAATCATATTCCAACCTGGATGATCAGGCTTGCCTGGAGGACTGAATGTAACCATGAGCCCTAGCTATTGCCAAGCCAGGAATAGATATTCCATGGCTCACATGATCTACTTTAGAGAGCCATGAGGCTTTTTTCTTAAGTCTTATGATAGACTGTTTTACTTTGCCAGTTTCAGTGATCTAGGTGCAACATGAGGTAGATGCTGGCAGTCAGTCGCACAGACCTCTCCTTAGTTTGCCAGCAGGAAGTTGAGGGCTACATGGTTATCTAACAATATTTGGGCTGAGGAATAGGAGCTAGATGGTTGTGCTTCCAAAGCCAAAGTAGTGTCATTAATGACCTCAGCAAGGGTCAAGGGCAGATTTCGCACAACCTTTTCTAACTGAATGACCCTGACAAAGAGAAAAGTTGTCTGGAGCATACATATGAGTAGAGAGTAGGTAATGCTACCTGGCAATTGTCCTGAGTAACCAGGGTCTATCTGGTTTTGGGTAGAGTTTCCATCTTACTCTATGTAGTGTGACATGCTTAATGAGAGGGGCTATTTTGAATATTTGAGAGTCTATTATCAGTGCCTTATACACACATGTTACACTGGTAGAAATGTTGAAAGTCTATTTTTTCCAAAAGAAATAATGCCCCAAGGGGAAGGCACAGAGTTCTGGGAATGTAAGATTCATTGATTACTATAGCGGTCAACCAGCCAAAAGTCCCTCCTGGTGGGCAGAGTACTTGAGTGGAATTGGAAAATTTGTATAAAGTGGGGGCAGGTACAGAGCAAGAAAAGGTGCCACTATTGAATCCAAAATGGCTCCAATGGCAGATCCTACATCCCTTTTCCCATATGTTTCAGTTGTTCCCATGTTGGGCAGGAGCTATTTGATATCTGAGGAGGCATTTTGTTCCTGTGATATCAGAGTCCAATTGTGGTGATGTATCAGGTCCAGAGTAATAAGGTTGGGGTGCCTGACGTACTAAAATGGTCCATGTTTAGGGAAACATCCATTTGTAGTATTCAGCAGCACAGCAATCGGATGTTTATCTTCAGAGTTAGGTGGTGGGTGACATCCAGCAGTTTGTCAAATTCAGAGTGGTGGCAACTATCTGGGACAGGTGTTATCAATGAATTTGCCAAGGTGGAAGTCACATGGTCACTCTGTGGGAGAGAGAGAAGAGGGATTAGATTCCATAGCCCCCATCCTCTATACCCAGGCTCATGGATCTGAAGGTGTTCTCATCCTGTCAATTGGGAGGACTGTGTCCATTGACTGCACTGTGGGCAGTTTTTTCTGTACCCAAGAGAAAGGATAGCATCTTTATGTGCATGTTAAGATAGGGAAAAGGAAGATATAATAGTAAATTTTAAGATTGGGAGAAGTTTGTGTTTTTTTCTTTTAATGGCTCTTTTGGCTCAGTGCCCTTTTCCATCTATTTTAGGTGTACTGGTGAAATGATATATGAAGGGGCCAGTTCTGTTCATTTGCCTGGAAGGGAAAACTGGCTTAAAAACCTTTTTTCCTAATTTTATTATTTTAAATAATGGTGGTACATCATGTCATTAGAGTATTAAGGAAATCAAATGGATACTTACCAGATAGTCCTCCCAATAAAGGGAGAAAATTAATTTAAATGCATGAATACTTTTTAACTATACCAGAGATTAGATTTTGGGAGAATGTTGGACATGATCTCTGGGAAGGTAACAGTACATCAGGTAGTTTTGTTAGATTCAAGAGTAGAAGGGACCTGTGCTAAATTTCCTGAGTAGAACTTTAGCACTGAGGAAATAACAAGACCCTAAATTGCTACATAGAATTTCCATAGATGGATGGGCCATTCAACTGAATTTCCTGTGTGTAATGACACAACAAGAGCAAGAGCAGCAGAATGATTCTACTGGGTATCCAGTAGTGCACAAGAAGTAGCAGAGAGGTCTGAAAGAGTCAAGTGGCTGGAATTGAGCACTAACTCAGCAGCAATCCATACAGACTATTGCCATGGGTCATCTCAATGAATTTCAGTTTGGACTAAACTGTCCCACTCCTGAACACATTGAAACTACTTAAGCTCTCCAAAATTTAGGCACAATCTTGTGAAAATGAGGTGGGAACGCCAATGGACTGAGATTAAATTTCAGCCATGTTATGGAAGTAGGTGCTTTGGAATAGAAATTAAGTTGAACCAGAGAAAAGTTACATTTCTTGCTTTTGAGTTTACCTGGCATTAGGTGCTGGGTTTTTTGCACACCATACTTGCTGAGAGATGGCAGTTTTAATAAAGATTTGTGTCAGGTTAAAAGAAGTTACTTAAATCAGAATTCCTTTGAAATAATTTAGTATTAGCTGGACTATTCTACAATAGTATGATAGTTTATAAAAGTGTGTTTATATATAGTTTATGCTTAGAAAGCAGTCCAGTCTTTTGTTCCATTTCAACATCTGTAAAGTGAGAAGGTAAACTGCTTTCTAAACTTTCAGGATTTTGAATTTGCAGCACTCTGTACTTCATGTTTCCCAACATAGCTGAATTTATACTTTTTATGTGATTGGGTATTCTGGTACATGTGTATGTTAACATATGTACTAAATAAAAAATTTTGTAGGATTATTCTTTAATCTGTACACTGTTATATATGAAAGTAAAGATACATAAAACACACATATATATATACTTATATATGTAATTTTACAAAGAGTTTTTTATTCTTAAAAATTAAATTCTGTTCATTTTCTATAAATAATATATTCCCATAATTCAAAATAAATTAACATAAGAAAGTATACAATAAAAAAAATCACCTTCCCACCTATACCCATTGGTCACTGAGTTACACACACACTTTAACTCCCTTTGTTTATAAAGTAATAGCATATTGAACACATTTGTTTTTCACTTAATATACATTGTAGATATCCCATATCAGTATATACAGAACCTCCTCAAATTTTTTTTTTTTTTTTTTTTTTGAGACAGAGTGTCACTTTGTTGCCCTGGCTAGAGTGAGTGCCGTGGCGTCAGCCTAGCTCACAGCAACCTCAAACTCCTGGGCTTAAGCGATCCTACTGCCTCAGCCTCCCGAGTAGCTGGGACTACAGGCATGCGCCACCATGCCCGGCTAATTTTTTCTATATATATTTTAGTTGGCCAGCTAATTTGTTTCTATTTTTTTTTTTTTTTAGTAGAGACGGGGTCTCGCTCTTGCTCAGGCTGGTCTCGAACTCCTGACCTCGAGCTATCCACCCGCCTCGGCCTCCCAGAGTGCTAGGATTACAGGCGTGAGCCACCACGCCCGGCCAGAACCTCCTCAATTTTTATAACTGCATTGTATTTCATTGTATATATACACCATAATTTATAAAACTAGTGCCCTACTGATGGTCATTTAGGTAATTATCAATATTTTGCTGCTACAAACAGCACTGCTAAGATATATAATTTTGAATAGATATCTTTTTACCCATAAGGGATTAACTGTGTAAGATAAATTGCTACAAGTGGTATTGCTAGATCAGAAGGTACTTGTATTTACATATTTTTATAGGTATTGTCAAATTGCCCCCTCAAAGTTGTATGATTACTGTAGATTCAGCAATAGACGAAATCTATTTCCCTATAACATCACCAACACTATTATGAAAGTTTTGGATTTTTGCCAATCCGATAGATGAAAAAATATACTTTTAATTTGCATTTCTTTTTTATGAGCAAGAATAAGCTTAAGCTTTTCATAGGTTTAAGAATCATTTATTTTCTTTCCTGTGACATGTCTATTCATATCATTTGCCTATTTTCCTACTGAATTTTTGGTGTTTTCATATTTCAGTGAGCTATTTATATGTTGGGGAGATTAGCCTTTTGTCTGTAATTGCAATTACTTTCTCCCAGTTTGTCATTTGTCTTTGCTGTGTGTGTGTATGTATGTGTTTGTTTTTCAAAGATATTCTCCTTTATGGCTTGTGGATTTTGAGTAGGAAATGCCTTTCCCAGTATAAGATTATATAATAATTCTCATGCTTTCTTCCAGTATTTTTTTTTTTGAGACAGAGTCTCACTCTGTTGCCTGGGCTAGAGTGAGTGCCGTGGCGTCGGCCTAGCTCACAGCAACCTCAAACTCCTGGGCTTAAGTGATCCTACTGCCTCAGCCTCCCAGGTAGCTGGGACTACAGGCATGTGCCACCATGCCCGGCTAATTTTTTCTATATATATTTTTAGTTGGCCAGATAATTTCTTTCTATTAGTAGAGATGGGGTCTCACTCTTGCTCAGGCTGGTCTTGAACTCCTGACCTTGAGGTATCCACCCGCCTCGGCTTCCCAGAGTGCTAGGATTACAGGCGTGAGCCACCGCGCCCGGCCCTTCCAGTATTTTAATGACTTCATTTTTCATATGTAAACATTTTACTCATGTGGATTTTACCTTGGTGTATGGTTTGTGATATAAGATCAACCTTTATTTTTTTTCCAGATGGTCTCATAGGTGTGTCCCAACATCATTTTCCCCCACTGATTTTCAATGCCACTTTCATTATGTAGCAAATTTACAAAAATATATAGATTTGTTTCTGGACTGTACATACTCTTCCAGTGGTCTGCTTATTCAAATATGAGAACCAAGCCATTTTAATTATTGAGGACTAATGCTATATTTTTATATCTGGAAGAGTTAGTGTCCCTTCATTGCTTTTTCTTCAGAATTTTTCTCAATATTCTTGCTTATTTATTTTTACATATGAACTTGAGTCACCTCATCTAGTTAAAAAATACTCATGTTATTTCTATTTTTATTGTATCAAATTTTAATTAAATTTGTTGAGAATTGACTTTTTAAATGTTGAGTTCTACTATGTAAGAACGTGGAATGCCTTTCCATTTGTTCCGGTCTTCCTTTGTGAACTTTAGAAGTGTTTTAAACTTTTCTTCTTGTGAATATTGTATATTTCTTGTTAAATTCATTATTAAATAGTTTATCTTTTTTGTTACTGTAAATTGAATATTTTCTTCAATTATGTCTTCTAACTGCTAATTGTTGGTATAGAAAAGCTATAAATTTCTCAATATTAATTCTATACATAGTTATCTTACTGAATTATCTTATTGATTATAATAGTTTTTCATTTAATTATCTTGGGTTTTCCAGGAATACAATCACATCACTTGCAAATAATGGTATTTTTACCCATTCTTTCAAATTTTTATACCTCTAATTTCTTTTTCTTAATTAACCATGTTGATTATTAGTACAACCAGTACAATATTAAGGCATTCTTGTCCTATTTCTGCCTTCAGTGGTGAGGCACAAGATTCTTTGAACAAAATGTTCTTTTAATTGTCTTAAAGTCAAATCTGATAACTTTAATCTCCTTAGAAATGCATCGGTTGTGGCAAGAGTAGATGATTAAACTTTTGTAAAAACAAGCTGTGGTAGGCAGAATAATGGCCACCCCCAAAGATGTCCATGTCCTTATCCCGAGAATCTGTGAATATGTTAGTTTACATGGCAAAGCAAAATTAAGGTTGCAGATGGAATTCAAGTTGTTTAATCAGCTGACGTTAAACTAGGGAGATTATTCTGGATTATATGGGTGGGCCCAGTGTAGTCACAAAGGTCCTTTAAATATGAAAGAGGGAGGCAGAAGAGTCAGTGTCAGAGTGATGTGATGTGAAAAAGACTGATAAAGCCATTGCTGGCTTTGAAGATGGATGAGGGCCATGAGCCAAAGAATGCTGGTGGCTCTGGAAGCTGGAAAAGGAAAGGAAATGGATTCTCCCCTAGAACCTCCAGAAAGTAACACAGTTCTTCCAGTGTGACCCCTGTCATACTTCTGACTTCCAGAACTGTAAGGTAATAAATTTATGTTGTTTTAAAACACCAAATTTGTGGTAATTTGTTACAGTAGCAGTAGAAAACTAATACACCAGATAACCCTTTCTCCAAATGAAACTTTACGTGGAAGCACCACATAAAACAGATGAAAATAGAACTGCTGTCATTGAAGAAAGGCTGTAACATAAACCTCGAAGAACCTCCAGTGGAAACTCCTGTGTTGTGAGTTCAGTGGCTTAGAAACCACTTGTGTAAATCAAAGTGTTCTAGTTTAATTAAAGCTATCTAAAGCCTCATGCAGTGGCCTACTAACTATGTGTTCCACTGAAATTTCTTTCCCTTGAAGTAGAATGAGGTTTTTAAAATTTAGTTTTTAAAGAAAATAGTTAATACAAACTTAGTGAAGCAAGACTTCAAATTCTCAGCAATGCAGTTGTGACTAGAAATGAGTAAATAAATTAACACACATGTGAATAGCCTCTTTTGCATGGAGTTGACAGCAGAAGCTAGAAAGCAAAGTTCATGGTTCTTTCTCATTCCTTCTTAAGCTCTGCCCATAGAAAGTTCCTTACAAAACAAAGTAAAGTTTTAAAATATCAAATTCAAGAACAGCACCTATTTGGGCTCAGAGATGATGGTATTTATTACCAGCATGGCAAGCAGATTGATATAATATGAAAACTGCCCAAATTTTCAGCTCTTATTTTGTTTATGAATAAATGATTTGGAGAGTATCTATACTGCTATTTCATCTTTGTTTTCTTGCATGATTCATAATTAACTTTACAGGTATAAAGTCTTATCTACATGTCAGCAGTTTCCTTCTCAGTAAATAAAGGCCTTTGTTATTTTTGGTCATATAATTTACCTCAGTACCTTCAGTCTCAATAATAAATGCTTCTTCCTTGAGTGTGTAAGTTTCTCACTAACTTTCAAAAAGGTTCACAAAAATTTAAGTCTCTAATTTTATTATCAAAAATTCATTATGCAAAGGCCGTTTTTGAAGGAAAAAAAACTAATATATTGTATTTTTCAGGGTGATGATGGAATTCCAGGGCCATCAGGACCAAAAGGAATCAGAGTAAGTAACATTTGCTATATGTAAAATACTTTGTTGGTGGAAACAGATAAAAAGCAAGTGAAGTATTATGAGACAACTAGAGAGGACTCGTATCAAAATGCAGGGAGAAAAAGACAGTCTTTAAAAAGTTATATTTATATGTTGATTGGCCATTTGTCTATCTTCTTTTGAAAAGCTTCTGTTCATGTCTTTTGCCCACTTTTTAATGGGGTTGCTTGATTTTTTTCTTGCTAATTTGCTTGGGTTCTTTGTAGATTCTGGTTATTAGCCCTTTATCAGATATATATGTTGCAAATATTTTCTCCTATTCTATAGATTGTCTATTTGTTCTGTTGATTATCTCTTTGGCTGTGCAGAAGCTTTTAATTTAATCAAGTCCCATGTATTTATTTTTGTTGTTGCTGTGGTTGCCTTTGTGGTCTTATTCATAAATTCTTTGCCTAGGCCGATACCTAGAAGAGTTCTTCCAACATTTTCTTCTAGTATCCTTATGGCTTCATGCCTTACATTTAAGTCTTTTATCCATCTTGCATTAATTTTTGTGAGTAGTGAGAGAGATGGATCCTGTTTCATTCTTCTGCGTATGGCTATCCAATTTTCCAAACATCATTTATTGAATACGGCTTCTTTTCCCCAGTGTATTTTGTTGTCTACTTTGTCAAAGATCAGTTGGCTCTATGTGGCTGGTTTTATATCTGAGTTTTCTGTTCTGTCCCACTGGTCTATATCTCTATTTTTGTGCCAATACCGTGCTGTTTTGGTTACTATATCCTTGTAGTATAGTTTCAAGTCTAGTAAAGTGATGCCTCAGATTTGTTCCTTTTGCTTAAGATTGCTTTGGCTATTTGGGCTTTTTTCTGGTTCTAAACAAAGTGTAGAATTATTTTTTCTAGATCTGTGAAATATGACATTGGTATTTTGATAGGGATTGCATTGAATCTGTACAATGAACACTATCTGGGTGATGGGCACACTTACAACCATGACTCAAGCATTATAAAAGTGATCCATTTAACCAAAAATATTTGTATTCCCATAATACTTTGAAATTTAAAAAAAGGTTATATTTAGAATTGGTGTATGTCTACAATTAACCTCTCTTTAGTATTTTGATAGTTATTTTTATATAGCTAGATATCTATTTAAACTAATATAAGAGGATTTTAAAGTAGCTTAAGAAATATGAAAGTGCTAAACTCTAAAAATTTGTCAGTTCATTAAAAATCTATATCATATAGTTGGTTAAAACCATAACTTTCCAACCAGTGTGGTCATCTCAGCCTTCTAGGGTTCAGCGAGCTAGCTACCTCAGGCTGCATAACCTCCCAGTGTACCATGTATAAACAATTTTTTTGTGTGTATCTTGAAGAAAATATGTTTAATTTAAGCTGTTATGTTAAAGAAAAACTACTTTGGGAAGAATATATGCATGATTTTTCAAGTTTTAAAGTTCTGAATATCAGAATGCGTCCCAAAATTGAAATGCACATTTGGTATAATTTTTTCTTCAAAAGCTTTTAGGTCAATATACATCTTACAGAGTGTTTTAGAACTGAGAGGAAACTGTAGTTTAAAAATAGTACTGGCTTTTCAAAAATCATATTTAACTTTTTTGAGCCTCAGTTTCTTCATTTATTAAGTTAGAAAGTTAAATAGCACATTCTACAAGGTCCCTTTTAGCTCTGAAATTCTGTGTTCATGGATCAATGAGGCCCCTTAATTTGAATATAAAATACATGGGTGGTGATATAGCATGTTTATGTATGTGACAAAGACAACCAAACATTCTAATCTTTTGATCTTCAGAAATTTAGTAGACGTACAAATTTTACAAATGTTAAAAACATTCTGTTTACTGTATATATACTTCTTAACAACATGTGGCTTACCTTATGTACTTCTTATGATTTGCTGTGGGTAGGGAAGCAACTCAAAACACTTAGTTTATTTTAGTAGATATAATTCTTTGGTTTTCTCTAAGAAATGGATATCAGGATACTATTAAAGCTCTTCATAATAATCGTAACATACATAGCTATAGCTCTCATTAACTATCTCTTAAGCACTATTGAGACTAAAAAGAACTGGCCCTTTTATCATTTCCCATTTCCAGGTATCTGGGATTGCTTGGATAGTCCATGTAGCTCAACTAAAACTTTAGAAGTGCCTGGGAATAGGTGGTCTAGTAGTTCTTGTGTCCTCAGGTGTCAACTCACAGGCAATTTTTGACAAATTTTTAAAAACTTATTATTGCAGAAAATTTTAAGCATATACAAATATACAGAGCATATAGTACAATGAACCCCCCCCCACATCCCTATCACCCAGCTTTAAAAATTATCAATGTTTTAAACATTTTAACAATTTTGTTTAATCTATACCCCACCACTTATTTTTTGGAATGTTTTATAGTAAATCCCTCACATCATTTGTTCCGCCAGTGACTACTTAAGTATGCCTCTTTAACTGATAACCACATAACTACTAGACTATTATCACACCTTCAAAAGTTAGGAATAATTTTTCAATGTAGTTTAACCCTCAGTCTGTATTCAGATTTCCTCAATTGTCTCAAAGATGTCCTTTTACTATTATTAGTAGTTTGTTCAAATCACGTTCCATGTAATGCATTTGGTTGCTGTGTTTCTTAAGCCAATTTTATTATTCCATTGCAGAAACTGGGTCATTTGTGTTGTACTGCATTCCACATTCTGAACTTGGCTGATTGCTTCCTCGTGATGTCATTTAAATTGTCCCTCTGTCCCCCATATTTTCTGCAAATTGGATGTTGCCTTTGAAGGGGCACTAGGGAACTTTCTGGGGGTGTAGGAAGCTGTAAGCTTAAGATTTGTGTGTTTTACTGTATGTAGATCATACTGCAATAAAGTTTAAGCAAATGGAAAAAAGACTACTTTATAGGGTGTATTGTGTACTTTCTAATGAATTACATCACGAGGCATGAATATCTGGCTATGCCAGTTGTTGGATGCTAGGTTTGATCAGTGATCTCAGGTAATGTCAGCCTCATTCTGCCATCAAAAATTTCCCCATCAACTTGCACCTAGTGGTTTGGCATCCATTGATGGTCATTATTTTATTCACAGTTGCAAGATGGTGATTTCTAAAATTCTATCAGTCTTTTATTTATTAATTGGAATTTTAATTTATCAGCTAGAATTCTAATGGCGTAATGAGTTGCCACACCAGCAACTTCAAGTGGTGATCAAGGAAGGTTTTTTGATTTTTTTTTCATTACAAACACGTGGAATTTGTGTGTTTCCATCAATTGTAGTCATTTGTTTTTGAAACCCAGATTGTCTCATCTTTGGTCTGTGAGAGCCCCTTCACATTGGCTCCCATCCTGTGTCCTTTTGACAAAACTCCAATGATCTTTGATGACTTCCTTGCTTTCTGGCATGACAAGCCGTTCCAGGCTCATCTTCTGCATTTCCTCTTTAGAGCTAAAATGAGCCATGTCTCTGAATCCAGGTTCTTTTTGGTGAAAACTGTGATTTAGATGCCACAGTCTGTATGTTAGGTGTTTTCACTGGTACTGAATTTGTCATTGTTGCGGTGTCTTTTCAGTGGACAGAGTTAGGAAATGTATATTTTTTAAGAGAAGAGATACCATGAGTTGATATTATTACTTGCAATTGAAATTTAAAATAAAAATGATTTTACATACTTATTACCTGCCCCCTTCATCTCTCTCTTTGTTAGGGTAAAAGTCTTGATACCTAATGACATTAATATAATTTCTTATTTGCTTTCTCCTACAATATGGCTGTAATAGCTTCAAAATAACAATTTATAAATTAAAAAAATAGTAATTTCAATTTTAATATTAATGATAGGATTCTTGAATGCCATTATTTCTTCGCTATTTTTTTCCCTTTGAATTGACTGATTTCACTAAGGAATTACAGTCAAAATACCATGTTTGAAAGGCACTTGAAGTAATTCTTTTGTCTGTACAGTTATGTCAACAAATTGCAACACAGTTAGGTTCACTGGTTCCAGTTTATTTTCAATTTTTAATGATTTCCTTTTTAAACCCTTTTTAATTTTAATTTTAATTTATTTATAACATTTACATGGTTCCATAAGACAAGTTACAGTCAGCGATGCTTTCCTTCCATCCTTGCCATTCCCCTACTTCGTTTTCTTCTTCCTTTTAGAGGTAATCAGTTTTATTACTTTTTCATTTATCTTTTCACTGCCTAGTATCACCACCCTTCTTATAAAAAGGTAGCATATTAACAGACATAATGAATGCTATACGCACCGTCTGGGGCACAGACACGCTTGAAGCTCTGACTCGGGGGGAGGGGGTGCAAGGGGCAATATACGTAACCTAAACATTTGTACCCCCATAATAAGGTGAAATAAAAAAAGGTAGCGCATCAGACACTTCTTCCACCTTGCTTCTTTTAACATTATTTTAGAGATCACTATGTATTTCAATGTGCAGAGGTCTTCCTCATTTTTTTAACAGCTGCATAGTTTTACTTAATGTGGATGTACCATAATTTATTTAATCATGTCCCTATTAGTAGACATTTGGGTTGTTTTAATCTTTAGATATAACCATGGTTGTTTCTAAACTTTAGCTATAATAATGCTATAATCAGTAACTTTGAATGCCATATTTTGTTTCATAATTTCTAGAATATCTTTGGGATAGATTCTTAGAAGTGAATTGCTAGGTCAAAGGCAAATCCATGTGTAAGTTTGCTAGATATTTCCAAATTTTCCTCCATAATGTTTGAATCTCCATTAGCAGTATATGAGAGTACATTTTCTCCATAGCCTCACCTACAGAGAATGTTGTCAAACTTATATTTTTGCTAATCCTGACAGGGAAATTTAATTGAAGAATATTTGGGGTGATAACACTGATGTCCTCAGGGGCAATATATTTGCCACTTCCTCATCCTCTGCTGAATTCATTATTTATCAGAAACCTGGGAGAACTTTATCTGTTAGAAGAGACATTTCATCCACTAATTTGCCTGCTACTAAGTGCAATGAAGACAATGCTCCCTCAAATAGGAGTTTCTTTTATAATTTTCTATAAAAGAGACTTAAACACATATAGGAGATTTTTTCTAGTGTTTAAAAGAACAATTAGTAGTAATAATCAATGGGACGCATTTGTCCATTTCTATTCTAAAAATAATTTTCATACTACCCTTAGGTAGGATATTATTTTATTGTTATTGGTTGACACTGGGTTTAAGAATTTATTTCTTCTTATAGGGTCCTCCTGGACTTCCTGGATTTCCAGGGACACCAGGTCTTCCTGTAAGTAGGATTCACTTTTTATTTTAAAATCCCTTAAAAAGTAATCTAATAAATATTATACACATGTTGTGTCCCTTTTCAAAGGGAATGCCAGGCCATGATGGGGCCCCAGGACCTCAAGGTATCCCTGGATGCAATGGAACCAAGGTGAGTTTTTTTCAACTTAATCTTAGGCGATATGCTTGATAATAATAAACTTAAAAATCTAAAGAAATCACTATGAATGGTGAAGAAGAGATATAGTGGCTTTGTGTCTAGGACATACATAGGATATGTTCTCACTTAACATTTTCAATATATTGAAGCATTAGCAATTTCCTTAAGTATGTATAATAAGCTGCGATATTGCATAGTGTTGAAGATTACTTACCAAGTCCTTTTGTGGCTTTGGTGTAAGCTAGGATAAGAGTTATAAAGGAATTAGGGTATATATGTTTCAAATATTATTATCAGTTGTTGAGAGTAATAGTTGTGAATGTCATTCATTAGCTTTGCCTTTTTAAAAAATCTATATACAATTTAAGTTTTCAAGTATTTCATGATTTTAAATTTTTTCAACTTGTCTAATGGCTTCCTTAAGAAAAATCCTAAGAATCTATACACAGCATATATATATATATATATATATATATACACACACACATATATATATATATGATATGTACAGCACATCAATTTTTACTATAAACTTATTATGAAATCTGAAACTTTTATCAATCAGCAAAAATGATGTATTTAACAATTTTTAAAAAAACCACAACTTTATATATGTCAAACATTTTTTCCTGACCCACTTATCTTTAGTCAACTCTTTGGGTTTAATATAAAGTAATAGATAGCATGAAAAAAAAATAAGGAAAATTTGCTCTTCTTGCAAGCTTACATATTATAGCCTCTGTTCTTACTCTCTCGCTTTTTCTCTTTTTCCTTTAGGTTAATGCAATATATTATTATTGTCTGTATATCCTTTTGGCATTTTCCATTTTGCACATAATATTCTATAAAAATATTCAAAAAATACCCTAGATCTTTCTAACTAATGGCATGTGTCAGATTTCATGTTGGAGTATATATTTAAAATAACTTCAATAAATGATTTTGCATTATAATGGCTATATTTTATGATAATTACTGTACTATATACTTGAGGACAATTCGTTTTATCTCCCATTTCTCCAGATCAATGTGATCCTTATAAATAATAGTAATTATTGTTATTTTAAAAAATTTTGGATTTGTGTGGTTTAATTGTGTTCTTCATTTCAGCTGGTGCAACCTTACAGTGTTAGGGCCTATGTGAAGTTAGTTTGTGTGACACATTATGTGTTAAAGAGGACTATATTTTTGTGCCAGTTCTGGTTATTTATTTGTCTTTTGCCAGCATGCTTTAAGCAACAAACCGCTAGCTAAAAGTTTTAAATTTGAAGGCCAAATGTTTCTATTAGTATGCTATATGATTAAAGGGATCTTTTCTTTCCCTGTTTGTAAAACAGCACCTTAGCAAATCTAATAATTGATTTGTATTTCAGGCCCACAGTTATGTGAGCAACAAATTCTAAACAAATTAAATGGATTTATTATGCATACTTTCAGGCTGAATAGTTTTCTTATATTTCTTACTATGTAAGTAAAAGAATGAACCCTAGAGTTGGAACCATAATGTATGGGTTCTTTTTTTCTTTCTCCTAAACTTGATGTACAGGCTACTTCCTTTTTCTCTGAGCCTACTTTTTCTGTGTGTAGAAAGTGGTAGAGAGAGGGATATTAGACAATAACTCAAATACACACAACTGTAGTAATTTTAGTCTTTCAAACCTTCTGATGAAGTTTCTAGGGTTACTATGGCGTATAGGTATTTGAAAGGAGGTTGCTTTGGGGTTCTTCTATAGCAATTTTAGCTTTTGTTTTCTAAACCAAATGTCTATATTAGTACTTTACAATAGTGAGTGAGAAAAATTGGGTGCCTAGAGAACATAATGACCTGCAATTGCTAGAACTATTACTGTTATTGTCCTCTTGGTGATATTAATGGCCTTCTTTCTTACCATCTTTTCCTCTTTACAAAAATAATTTGAAATAGTTTACAATAAAAGAAAAATGCAATAGGGCAGTTAAAATAAGAATCTGTATAACACATAGGTAGGAAATTGGGCCAAATCATTAACTATTAAATGTGATTGTTTTGAAATGGATTTGTCAGAAGAAAATGACTAGAGTAGATTTTTTTCTTTATTTATAATTGGGATGGATGAGTAGGGATAAAAAGTATCTTAGAAGGTGGAATTGATACGGATAGTTGATACTGAAGTAATTGGAAAGTGAAGGCTAATGAATTTTTGGTAATCTGGCATGTTTCAAAATGGCTTCCACAGAAATCTTTTCAATAAGTTATTGTTTGTTGGTATAGTTATTCTTTGTTTCTTGTTCCTCCATGTTCTTTATTTTTAACTACTTCTAGGGAGAACGTGGATTTCCAGGCAGTCCCGGTTTTCCTGGTTTGCAGGGTCCTCCAGTAAGTCATCAAATTTGGGATTATAATGAACACAGGAATTAACAGAAGCAGAAATGTAGAGAGTGAGCTCAATGTATTCATGTGGAACAATGTAGTAAATTTTAAAGTAGTAAAGTAGAGCAAGAATTTTTTAAAAAGGAAGTTGGTAATATAGCTCTCTGTTGGGCAAAAACAAAGATTCTTTGATATTTAATATAAATGTCATCTGTAAGTATCCTAAGATATATTGTTCTCAGAAATGACCCTATGGCAGTGTATTTGCTTTATACTCTATTTAGAAAGTATTGTGTTCTCTGCTTGTTTTCCTCTCATATATAAAAAATAATGCCTTTTCTTTTTAATAATAGGGACCTCCTGGGATCCCAGGTATGAAGGTAAGCGTCTCATGCTGGAAAGATAAACATTTTGAATAAAATATTTGGAAAGCCTGCAAGTTCAAAAGGATAATGACTTGGACTTTTGTCTTAAAAATGGATGGTTCTAGAAGTTGTGCAGGTATACACTTTCAAGCTCTCCTTAACTAGCCTCCTCTTTTCCCATGGCTTTAAGTGCCTTCTCTGTGTTGACACACTTGAAAATATGTATGTCAGAGCTTATTTTCTGACACCTTCAGTCTGTATCCTACTACACTTTGATACAGTTGACCACCTGCTCTCTCTAGTAGTAGTGTCACCCCTGGCTTCTGTGACACTACTTTTTCCTGATTTTTCTTCTGCATCTCTGGTTATTCTGTAGTCTTCTGTGTAAGCTCATTCTATTCTGTTCAGCAAGCATCAGGACTCTTTCTCCTCTTCTATGCCCAACAATATTACTAATGCCTATAGTATTGATTACTATCTAGTTACTGAATACCAGGTCAGACTTTTCTTTTGAGTTAGGGGCATGTATTCAACAGCCTCCCTGACATCTCCACTCAAATATCTCCTCACATTCAAATTAACATGTTCCTATTTAACCTGCCCTCTCCAAAATAAACCTACTCCTTACTTTGACTCCCCGTATCTAAAATTTGCATCACTATGGATTATGTACACTTTTACGTGAACTCAAAACCTAAGAGTTAGTATTTACATCTTCCAGTCTTTCACACACCTCCTCATTCCATTCTATCACTAAATACTATTAAATTTGCCTGTGAAATGTATCTTAAATTCATCCATTTTTTTCCATCTCCACTGTCACTACACTAACCATAATGTCTCATCTGGATTACTGCAGTAGCCTGTTAACTAGTCTCTTTTTTCACTACTATCCCACCACTACCTTCCAGCCTGGTTTATTCTCTACAAAGCAATCAAAAATGATTTTTTAAAATGTTAATCAATAATTTAATCTCCCTGCTTATAAACCTTCAAAGGCTTCCCACTATGTATCTAAGGTAAAGTCTATGGCTTTAATACCTGCATGTTTTGGTCCCTGCATTTAGTTATTTGAATTTGCTAAACTCTTTGTTTTTGTTTTCCTTTGTACATACGATTTATACTGCCTAATTTTTTCCCCCTGTCTTCACCCAGATAACACCTTATTACCCTTTTAGGTCTCAACCTGAATGTTACCTTTGCAGATTGTCTTTCTTTGACTACTGAAACTAATTTTCTGCACTGTTTTTTTAAGAGACAGAATCTATGCTATGCTTAATTGCCTCCACTATTTCTTTATCAGTTATGGTACCATGCTGTTTTTCTTCATAGCCTGTAACAGAACATATTGTCATATTATTGTTTTTACATATTATCGTCTGTATTTTCACATTTTATTATTAGCTGCATGAGAACAGAGGCCTTGTTTATCTTCTTAATTACTGAGTATCCAAACCTAACATAATTCTTGGCAAATACTTAATATTTAATAAATATTTTTAAATGAATAATTAACTAAAGTTACCACAGTCTTCTAATAAATCTACCATACTTCAGTATACTCTGGTCACTGCCTCATTTTCCTTTAAAAGGTAAGTTTATTCATTTTAATTACTGGGATGGCCTAATCTTTCAGTACATTTATGTGACAAATTGAATCCTCAGATCTTTTTTTTTGTGCTCTTGCTGGTTTTAACGTATAATAACTGTGAATTACAACTTCCACTGATGATTTCTTTTAGGGGGAACCAGGTAGTATAATTATGTCATCACTGCCAGGACCAAAGGGTAATCCAGGATATCCAGGTCCTCCTGGAATACAAGTAGGTATCCAGTGATTTTCTTCTTTACTATATTGATTCAATCAGAAGATCACAACAACTCCTCAACCTTTAGTACCCTCTGTTTTAGTCAAAGAAATTATCATCTGAAGTTTGCTAGACAGTGCATATACCTTATACCTGAAAATAAAAGCAATCTGGACTAGGGAGAATTTTAAGAAGCTCTGCTTTACTCTTTTACTTTTCTTTCCACTTTCTCTGGAAATTTTTGTTTGGGGGATTGGTGGCAGAAATAGGCTTCTATATTCTTATTCTTGTGCTATGGGGAGCAGTGGGTTCCTCTGTAAATGGTCTGATTGAAAATAGAAATTATTGGTGTCCCATTTAAGATTATAATTTAAGTTATATTATAATTATATTAAAGTTATAACACTATATTATAATTATATTTAAGTATAACACTATCAATTATGCATAACATATGAACACATTTTGAGGGCTGAAAGAATACAGTTTATGCATGGTGTACATCAAATGTAATCTTAAGAAAAAATTATATTAGCCTGCAGAAGACTTTTGTATATTCATAGATCAGGAGGTCAATTTCTTGGGGCTTATATTTCATAAGAATTGAATCCTTTTCCAAAAATAAAAATCAGTACTTTCTGGTATCTGATCACTAAGATACAGTGTTTGGGACTTTTCATTATTTCCTTAACTACCTTCTCATTCTTTATTCGACATCATCTATCCATATTCTCTCTTAAATTTACTCAATCTTGCCCTTTATATTTTATAAATTGTTATGATATAATATTTGAAAATACAACAGAATACCTGCAAAATACATGTACATTATGAACTATAACTATAAAATGAACAACTGTGACCCAAACACAGCATTAAGAACTAGAATATTAAGGTTGGGTATGGTGGCTCATGGCTGTAATCCCAGCACTTTGGGAGGCCAAGGCAGGAGGATCACTTGAGTGCAGGAACTGGAGGCTGCAGTGAGCTATTATTGGCCACTCCAGCCTGGGTAATGTAGTGAGACCCGGTCTCTAGGGAAAAAAAAAGAACTCTAGAACATTATGAATAATTTTAAATCAACCTATGTGTTCTTCCTCAGTCACATCCTTCTGCATTCTCTCCATATAACTACCATCTTGAGTTTTCCATTGTTTCTTAAAAATAGCTTTTTTACATATGCATATATTTCTAAACAACAGAATATTTGGTTTTGCTTTATAAAAATTAATGAAATATTTATGTTGTTTTCTGCAATTTACTGTTTCTACTTGATATGCTAAGATTCATCCAAATTATTGTATGCATCTATAGTTCACTCAGTCTCACTGCCATGTAACTTGCTATTTGTGAATATACTACAATTTTGTTTTTTTATGTTTAAAATAAAAACTATACTGTTTATTTAGTTCATTGCCATTTTCATGTATACAAGGCCTTTTTAACATTAGCCCAGCTAAAACTATTAATAATGACAATGTAAACTGTTTTATCATGGGAAAGTCAATCTGATGGAAAGGTAATCTATTCAGTGCCAATACCAGGAGATAAAAACACTTGCCCTTTATGGCTAATTTACACTTATTGCTTGAAATAGATGTTGTACACTGGTATTTTATTGTTCATTTTCTTGACCTTTCAGCAGTGTCTTGGATGACTGCCACATTATTATTCATTTTTCCTCTTATCCTGATTGTTTGTCCTTTTTTTGTATTTTCCTCTAATTTATTTATTTAAAAAAATTTTTTTTAATTTCAGAATATTATGGAGGCACATTTTGGTTACATGTAATGCCTTTGCCTCTCCCAAGCCAGAGCTACAAGTGTGCCCAACCCCCATACGGTGCACTCCTTAGTTGTGAGTTTACCCACCCCCACCAATCCCCTCCTACCTTACAGACACCTGATGAATATTACTTCCATGTGAGCACCTTAGTGTTGATCAGTTAGTACCAATTTGATGGCGAGTATATGTAGTGCTTGTTTTTCCATTCTTGTGATACTTCATTTTGAAGGATGGGTTCCAATTCTATCCAGGATAATATAAGAGGCACTAGTTCACCATTGTTTTTTGTAGTTGAGTAGTATTCCATGGTATACATGTACCACATTTTATTAATACACTCATGGACTGATGAGCACTTGGGTTGTTTCCACATCTTTGCAGTTGTGAATTGTGCTGCCATAAACATTAGAGTGCAGATGTCTTTATTATAGAATATATTTTTTCCTTTGAGTAAACGCAGCAGAATCAATATTTTAAAATGTCCATACTACCTAAAGTGATCTATAGAATTAATGCAACCCCTATCAAAATACCGTCATCATTCTTTACAGATCTATAAAAAATAATTCTACGCTTCATATGAAACCAGAGAAGACTTCATATAGCCAAAGCAATCTTAAGCAAAATGAACAAATTGGGAGGCAACAGTCTACCAGACTTCAAGCTTGACTATAAGGCTATTGTAACCAAAACAGCATGGTACTGGCACAAGAACAGAGATATAGACCTTTGGAACAGGACTGAGAACCCAGATATAAAACCATCCTCATATAGTCATCTAATCTTTGACAAAGCGGACAGAAATATACATTGGGGAAAAGAATCTCTATTCAATAAATGGTGCCAGGAATACTGGATAAGCACATGCAGAAGATTGAAACTGGATCCCCACCTCTCACCTCTCACAAAAATCAACTGAAGATGGATAACAGACTTAAACCTAAGGCGTGAAACTATAAGAATTCTAGAAGAAAATGTTGGGAAAGCTCTTATAGACATTGGCCTACGCAAAGAATTTATGAAGAAGACCCCAAAGGCAATCACAGCAACAACAAAAATAAATAAATGGGACTTGATCAAATTAAAAACCTTCTGCACAGCTAAGGAAACTATCACGAGAGCAAACAGACAACCTACAGAATGAGAGAAAATATTCGCATGCTAACATCCAGTAAAGGGCTGGTAACTAGAATCTATATAGAACTTAAGAAAATTAACAAGAAAAAAATCAAGCAACCCCATCAAAAAGTGGGCAAAGAACAGGAACTGAAACTTTTCAAAAGAAGACAAAATAATGGCCAAAAAACATATAAAAAAGTGCTCATCGTCTCTAATCATCAGGGAAATGCAAATCAAAACCACAATGAATTATCACCTAACTCTAGTGAGAATGGCCTTTATCAAAAAGTCCCAAAGTAACAAATGCTGGCGTAGATGTGGAGAGATAGAAACACTCTTACACTGTTGGTGGGACTGCAAATTAGAACCCCTGTGGAAAGTAATTTGGAGATACCTCAAAGAACTAAAAATAGAAATATTGATCCAGCAATCCCACTACTAGGCATCTATCCAAAGGAAAAAAAGACAATCTATAATTTTGTTTCATTACAAAGCAATTCAGCATTTATATCTAGGTACAAACTTTCTAGATTGCAGGCCATCAAAATTTTCAATTTTTAAGATGACAAATTATGTTCCATAACCCTTGTATCATTCCCGTATCATTTATCCCAGTTATTCTCATTTCCCTGTCTGTAATCTTATCTATTTTAAATTAGAAAAGCTACTTTGAAAGTAGTAGCCTTTCCCTTCCCTTTTCTAGTGTAAAAGCCCCACTAAATGCCCAACTTTATCACTTTATTTTGTAAATTTTTCTAATTGTGTGTTTGTCCTACATTTGTTATTTACCACTGTGAAACATAAGCTTTCTAAAAGCTGCCTCTTGACTTTGTTTATAGTTACTTAATTCTTTTAGCCTTATACAATTTTAAATTTCACTCATTGCAGAATTATAGAATTGTAGAACAGAATTCCAGCAACAATTTAAGTTTAAATTTTATCCATTTAGTTCTTTTTAAGCCACAGTGAGGGGCTTATTTTTTTTCATCTTTTTCTTTATTCCCTTTATAACAGGGCCCACCTGGTCCTGCTGGTATACCAGGGCCAATTGGTCCCCCAGGACCACCAGGTTTGATGGTAAGCTCCCTTTTATAATTTCGTTTCTCCTCCTTTTCTTTCTGACTTATTTCACAATTATTAATATTATTTATAATGCTTGAAAGTATAATGCATTTTCAATATTCATAGTCTATAATTTTCTTATTTAAGGGTGATTTTACAATGATATGGTGAACAATATGCATTCTAAGTAATAGCTCCATTTTATAGATGGAAAAAATGAGATACATAAAAAGAAAGATTTAAAATATTTTGTTTGTTGCCTCTTGATGGTTTCAGTGTTGAAGGGAATTCTAGCCATCTCAGGAAATCTTCTAAGGTAGTTTTCCAGTCACTTGATTAAACATGTTTCTTTAAACTGCATTTTTTTATTTGTTTAAGAAGAACAAAAACAGGGCTTCACACAAAAAATGGCTCTCATTTCTTAGGGGTCTAGGGCAAAATAGTAGGCTTGGTGATGGGAATGATCACTTTGCAATGGGTGATAGGTTTGTATACCTTAAGAGAGAAGCAAAAACTTCTGAATATACTGAATGTTCAGCCAGTTCTCTTACTTTACTACCTCTATGGTCACTCTTAATTTCTACTCTAATAAATTCTAAGTATTTTTATCTCTGACATACTTAGATTTCATTCAAGTCATGTTTTGGACTTGGAACTTTGCTGTTGCCATCTTAAAAGGGCAAGAAAATTGCATTTCAGTCAAAGTAATTTCTCATGTGCCACTCTATCTCTCATCCACCATATATTTAAGTGACAGTTTTCATTATACCTCTACAGATTGTACATTTTTGTTTGTGACAATTGGTCCTCTACTCTTGAATGAAGGAAATAAAGTTTGGTAAATACTAGAAGAATCTACCAAAAAAGATTGTGATTTCTGCTTTCCTGTCACTCTATGGGCGAGGATTAGAAAACCCTTTCATTTAGTTTGTTTTAGTTCTAGATCTGCAAAGCATGAGACTCTGGACTATGACACTTTTTCTTAACTCTATTGTTACAACATTGATGTACTTTGGCTATGTTGTTACACCTTGAATTTCTTTAACTCTTGTGGCCACTTAACTGATTCACTCTGTACTTCTGAATGTTCTTTCAATTAACCCTAATTCAACAGGTGAAGCAAAATCTTGGAAATGCTACCAAAGTACAATATGTAAATAAATAGGTCCGTTGAGATTAGGAGGCAATATACTTGGGCAGACAAATGCCTATTTAATTTTTCAAACCTTGAAACATTCTCAAATACACAAAGTCAGATTGCATAAAAATAAAACTGGATTTAAAAAATAAACACATTCTTCTTAGAGGAGAGTTAATTGTTTTATGGTACCTAAATTTACCCATAATTTTTATTTGAAAAATTTGATACTTTTGATGAGGTTTACTTTTTAATTGATTTTTGGCACTGGTGCTACCCCTATACCTCTACCCATCCTAAGTTTCTTCTGCCCATTCCCGTCCTGTCACCAGAAATCTCCACATTCAGCTTCTTTGTTTTAATCAATTTAAATGTGTGTCTCTGACTAAAAAAAATGAGAAAAAAAAGAGAAAAATATTATTTTGAAGGGCTTTTTCATTCCTCACTTTATATGAAACCAAATAATTTTTAAAATAAACTTATTGATATAACATGTTTTTCCTTTTCTATGTCCTCTATTCCTAGGGCCCTCCTGGTCCACCAGGACTTCCAGGACCAAAGGTAATTTCGTTTTTCTTTACATATTTTATTTGGTGTGGATTATTTTTTTTATCATCAATGAGATTTTAAATTGAAACTTCTCTCTTCAGGGGAATATGGGCTTAAATTTCCAGGGACCCAAGGGTGAGAAGGTGAGTGAAGAGAGTTGGTTATTCAACATTCAGATTTCTCCTTTTATAGTCATTTGAACAATTTCCTTCTCTTGCTTCTTACAGTTGACTTAGCTTACATTTTATATTATTGTCTGTGGTAGATTATGAAATATCACTGTCTTATTTTATTTTGCAAACAGGGTGAGCAAGGTCTTCAGGGCCCACCTGGGCCACCTGGGCAGATCAGTGAACAGAAAAGACCGATTGATGTAGAGTTTCAGAAAGGAGATCAGGTGAGTAAGTAGGAAGGAAATCAATGGAAATCTTTCTATGGATATGTTAATTAGCTTGATTGTGGTAGTCACTTCGCAATGTATATATATATCAAAACATCATGTTGTATACCTTAAATATGTACAATTTTTATTTGACAATTATACCTCAATAAAGCTGGAAAAAATAAAATAATAAGCTAAAAATAATCTTGCTATGGAAATAACATTCCGTTAAAATGCAGTATAAGCTGGATTATCATTATATATGAAGGTATTTTAAAAATAACAAGGATTTGAGATAATTAAATTTTTATAAATAATTTTATTGAGATATAATTTACATACCATGCAATTCACCCATTTAAAGTATACAATTCAATTTTTTTAGTATATTCACAAGGAAGTGAAACCATCAGCACAATCTAATTTTAGAAAATTCTTATTAGGTTCCCCCCAGAACTCCATACCTATTAGTGCCACTCCCTATTTCTCCTCAAATTCTCCAGCCTGAGACAACCACTGATTTACTTATTGGCTCTGTAGATTTGTCTATTCTGGATATTTCATATAAATGGAATCATGTAATATGTGGTCTTCTTTGTCTGGCTTCTTTTACTTATCATAATGTTTTGAAGTTCAACCATTTTGTAGGATGTATCAGTACATCATTCTTTTTTATGGCTAAATAATATTCCATTCTGTGGATAGTCCATATTTTGTTTACCCATTTATCCATCAGTTGATGGACATTTGTGTTGTTTCCATTTTTGGCTATTTGAATACTACATTCATGTATAAAGTTAGGTCATGGTCAGATAAATTGTCATTGTCTTAGATGACTGTGTTATCTACATTTCACTGATAGAAAAAGAGAAATATGATGTTACTCTAAAACCTTTGTTGTGTTTAGAAATAGTTATGTGAGACCTTGCTTTTACAAGAGTAGATGAAAGGATCAAATATGTTTTTATAGCATACTGGCCCACCCTTAAACAAACAGGTGGTGTGCATTTTTGCTTTCCTTAAATGCTATAATAATAAGAAAGTTTAGAATAAACAACTGTATTGAAATTCTATCGTCAGTGTGGATTGGGCCATTTAATTCTCTGCCAAAATGTGTGTGCTATGTGTCCCCCAAATCACCTAGTTTTAGGAACTGTTGCTTTTTATAAAATATTTTATAAGAATAAAAGTCATCAACATTTTTAAGTGTTGTTATTTACCTCAAAGTTTGATTTATATATACACTAGAAATTAACTGAAGTGAGCAAAGATGGCTCTAGGTTCTTTTGCCTAGTGATTTCAACTCTGAATTAGAAATACCCTAGTATCTTTGGTTATACTACATGAGTCTACAGTTCAGTTTGCTGTAAGTGCTCCTAGCTAGCTCTAGTAGTTAGAAAGAGATTGCATACTCCAGTATTAACATTGCTTTTCTTTCCTCTACTACCATATAGGGACTTCCTGGTGACCGAGGGCCTCCTGGACCTCCAGGAATACGTGGTCCTCCAGTAAGTAACTTAAAAGGCTTTAGCATCATTTAATGCAAATTGGTGATACACAGTATCCCATGAACCAATGTGAAACTACTTTTGTGTGTACAGGGTCCTCCAGGTGGTGTGAAAGGTGAGAAGGGTGAGCAAGGAGAGCCAGGCAAGAGAGTAAGTATTATGATTAATAATACTTTTTGCAAAACAATCCTAAATTATCCATGTGTGTGATTTTATTTTCTTGCTAAGTCTTACTTTCATTGCCTCAAAATATCACTACTGACATACTTATTACTTATTATAATATTGAAGTCTAAAAAGTCTACTTAATATAGTCCAAGGCAGGAATAAAGCTTGTATTCTTTGACCTCATACTTACTAATTAACAAATTTATGTTGTTACCCCATCATTACTTTGTCTTTTATAGGGTAAACCAGGAAAAGATGGAGAGAATGGCCAACCAGGAATTCCAGTAAGTAGCTAAGGTCCCCCCTCCCCCAAAGCTGACAACATTTGTAGGTGGTGGTAGAGAAGCAGGATGGCAAAGAGTCTGGTTTGGAAATAGTTTAAATGAATAGAAATACTTTTTTCTCTTTTGAATATGAATTTGAAATTCCTCTATTTTTAAGTGAGATATATTGAGATATAATTTATATACAGTAAAATGAATGATTTTTATTATATAGTTCTGTGTTTTGACAAACACATACAGTTCTGTCACCACTACCATAATCAAGAACAGTTTCATCACCCTCAAAAGTTCCCTTATGCTCTTTTGTACTTATCCTACTCCCCTACCCCAATTTCCTAACAGCTGATCTATTCTGAATCCCTGTAATTTTGCCTATTCTAATATGTCACATAAATGGAGTCATATTGTATTTATGTATAGCCTTTTGAATCAGGATTTTTTCACATAGCATAATGCATTGTACTGTGTATCAATTTTCATTGCTTTTTATTGCTGAGTACTATTTGTGTGGATAAACCTTGGTTTGTTTATCTATTTAGCCATTAAAGGATATTTTGGTTGCTTCTGGCTTTTGGCCATTATGAATAAAACTGTTATAAACATTCAAATACAGTTTTTTGTATGAACATAAGTTTTTTCAGTAAATGTTTTGACAGGTAATTCTTCTAATTCCTACCAAAAAGGGGGGAAATAAAAATATGCAAGTCCAAGAACATTATTGTGAGAAGCTTCAGTATCAAGAGTATCCACAGTAGGCATTAAAAGAGATTTTAACAACAGAAAATTTGATGAAATTTGTAGGCCATTCCAAAGGAAAGGGATAAATCTTAACAAGACAGGAATTTGGAATTACTAAAATCAGATTAATTGGTTTCAAGATGATTTTACTAAACAGACAATCCTCAACTTACAACTCTACTTCAAAAAAAGGCTTAAAAGAATAAAATAATATAACAGGAAATAAGCTCAGGGCCTCAGTTTCTGGCTTCTTTGAGAACAATTGGTCTCTGTCTCAATTTAGGCAGTGGTGATATTCAACAATTGCCTCTGATTGTTTTTAGCAAATGAGGGGTGTTGGGCAGGGAGACTCTTCTCTTGTTCTCTGTTTGCACTGGGAACGTCCAAGTCATGTGAAACTACCAGACAGCCTTGCAAGTGGAGTCTTCTTAGAAACCACCAGACAGATCAAATAATGACAGTTCTCTGGCAATGGGGCTTCAAAGGAACTCCAATCCTGTTCTTTCCCCTCCAGTTGCTGCTAGGCTGCTGGTTTTCACCTTGAGTGTGAGGTTGGGTTAATGGGAATAGAGCAAGTTAAAATGCCACAAAACTCTGTGTTCTTACCAAGATTCAGCCTTTTTTTTATTTTGAGAAAATATTCCTTCGATTGCTGCAGCCTTTGGTTAATTTCCACAGTTCTGAAAAAGTTGATTCTAACTGACTATTTTTGCCAGTATTCTCATTACTTCAATGGAGCAGAGAATTTTTGAAGGTCTCTCTACTCTACCATTTTTGCTGATGTCGCCCTATTCTGTATGTTTTAAAGGGTTTGCCTGGTGATCCTGGTTACCGTGGTGAACCTGGAAGGGATGGTGAAAAGGTAAGAATTTTAATACTTTGAAGTGACTGTTTTTATTCTTGTTAACATAATCCTTTTCTCTCCCAAGACTGAGTTATAAATGAAAAAGTTCTATTAATATATAAGTAACTTCTATATTCAAAACATACCTCCTTTATCCAACTTTTGCTACTTTTTCTTTTATACCGCACTCTCTAATTGTTCTTTCATTGCCCTAAATCACAGTCCATGTGGTAGAAATACATGAAGGATTGTTTAACTTTAGCATTTCCATTGTGAAAAGTCATTGCCTTTACTTTGAGCATATATCGGCAAAACTTTTGTTTTCTAGAAAGAAGATTCAGCACTATTTTAGTGAGGTCCTTGTATTAAAAGGCTTATAGCTGTGAATTTAGAACATCTCAACTAAACATTTCCATTCTTTATGCAATTATTGTCTGTAAATCTGTGGCTAATTTTTTGTCCTTTTTTTTTTTCACTGAGCCAATGCAGCCTGATTGAGGTTATTTATTTAGTTACCTATTTTAAAAGTGACTTCCAAAAGAATGTATGAGGCACACAATTACTCTATTTTGTAGCAGGTCACAAAATATCCAATCCCTCTCTTCTCTAATTGCTTTGTATCAAAACCAAATTGAAAGGCTTTATTTTCCAGGCAAGGAGGGAAAGGTGTTAAAAATTTGAACGTACCCAGAGGGCACATAATTTAATGGTGGTTTATCTCTAAAGGTAGGTCCGAGTTCTAGCTTGATCTAAAAGGCACAGTCAGAATTATGGAGGTAGCAAATACTCAAACAACGTTTTGTTTTTTTTTTCAAGTAGTAAGTAGAGTTAGTTATAAAACAGATTAACTCCTTAGACTAAAAGGAGTTTGTGTATAGATGAAAGGTTTCTATGAACAAGTCTAGAATCAGAATAGAGGTGTGGTAGAAACTGTCCTTGAGTCTTGGCCGGTAAAGTAACAGTTAAATATTGTGTTCTTCATGCTGTTGTAGCTACTGATCAAAAATGAAAGTTTTGTCTGGAAATTGACTTTCATTAGCTGCTAAGAGCAAACTCACAAAAGCAATTAGGATTTATTAGCTATTCCTGATTATAGTTAAGTCCCTGACCTGTAAAATATCTGTCACTAATAGAAATGACACTACATTTATGCCCTTGACTAGTTTTATAAGAAGGAACATGGTTAATTGTAAAAAAAAAAAAAATCAATGGTTTTAACTTATTCTAGTGATGCCACTTTTTTACATTATCTTCTTTATAGAGTATTTATAGTTTGCTAGAAAATAGAAATCTTAAAATCAAAAAATATTACAACTAGAAGAAATACCTTAGAAGTTTGGTCTTAAATCTTTCTTTTTTGTGTATAAGCCAGAGAGGTTAATTGATTTTTGTCAAGATTACATATCTAGTAAATTTGAGACAACATCACAGGTCTTTCTAGGCTTAGCCTTGTATTATTTCATTACCTCATATTGTATTTCTCATTTGAAGTATTCTATTATTGATTTCTGGGTCTTAATGAAAATATCTCTTATGTTCTTGAGGAAATTGATGTTTTCATGTGATTTTTTTTTTTACTAACCTATTCTATAATTGCATTGAACAGGGTCAAAAAGGTGACATTGGCCCACCGGGGCCTCCTGGACTTGTAAGTATTTTTTTTTAGTCTTCATTCATCAAATTTATTAATATATTATCATTTGGGGGCCTTAATTATATACTCTCTACTTTTTCCTCATACAATACAAAATTCTAATTCATTATCAAGTTCTACTGGCTTAAAAGTCTTTACATCTAAAAATTTCAGTAGTCTTGACCTCAAGGTGTTTGTATTGTTCTACCTGGGTATTACTTCTCTATATTAAAGGTCCAAATTGATGGCATTGCGTTGTTTTGCATCATGATTGTGAGATCATTTCTCAAGCAACCGGCAGGTGGTGCAAGTGTTGCTTAAAGGTTCAATAAAAGAAACTTGGGGAGGTGGGGGTTGGTCCTTCCCCTGCAGAGTTCAGGGTAAAGATAGATTTGGTCTTAATAGGTTTTCTCAATCTGTAATTGTCTGATTCACACCTCTCTCTTTCCTGAGTGTGTGCTTTCTAGGGGTTCTTAATAACAAATGTAGGAAACGGCTCTATGAAAGAATAATTGGGGGGTTTACAGATTTTCTGTCATGTGTGTGTTCACTACAGAACTTAAGTCAAATATATTTCTAGTCATATTAAGAATAAAATATGAATCCTGAGGTTTGACATATTGATTTTTCTTTGGTAAAAATTTGGTAAGACTCTTAATTTTAAGACTGCATTGAAGCCATGACAGTGTGAGTACTGTAAAACCTATTCTATATGTCCAGACATTTTAGTAACATTAATATTTTTTGTGTGCATAATGAGTCTCAGATATTAATACTTAGGACTGTACTAAATCTAATGAGTATATAATTAAAGAAGATCTTAGATAATTTTTGTTCACTTTCATTATAAAATGAGAGTTTCAGTTATCTAGGAAATAATCTCTTTATAAAATGAGATGATAAGATTTTGATAAGTATCAGAACAAATGGAAATTTTGAGAGTACAGTCTTATCCATCAGGTCATGTTCCCTTCTGAACTACCATTCCAATTCTAGATCCCACAACTTTTTGTCTCCTTTTGTGTGAATATTGCTTATATCCAATAGAGATAGGATGAAGTATCATACTTTACCAGTAGGTGTTGGTTTGTACCTCAGACTGACAGTTTCTTAAATATGAAGCTTATTTACTTTTATTGGTATATGAGGTAAAATTTTAAATATTAAGTTTATTTGGTATGAATGTTTTTTAGAACAGACTTAAGTACTGAGTTCTAAGAAGACAGCAAAAAAGGGAATGATTGGTTGGTTGGGTTTAATCAATAAAGCTTTCCTTGAAGAGATAAGTCTTCTTTTTTAAAGGAAGAAAGAAATGTAGGTTCATAAAGGGAAAGATTGGGAAAGGCATTATAGATGTTTACAATGACATCAATGACATATGCAAAGGCACAGACAAGAATGTGTAAGTTGAAGGATGTGGTAACAATCAGACAGACTTCACTCTAATAAAAATTTACTGCTAGAAATAATAGGAGATGAAATGGGTGAGAGAAGTATTAGAGATGAGAAATGACTTCACATAGTTCCGGGCAGTAGCATCAGATACAATACGGAGTAACGAGCAATTTTGAATCCTTAAACAGAGTAGTTAACACAGGAAAATTGGTTTTTGAGAAAGCACAACCTAGCAATAGATTTGAATTCAAGGGGACAAGTTCAGAGGTGCTTCTGTTAGTCCAAGTGTGAGTTGAAGATAGTAGCTGTGGCAACATGAATGAATGGGACAAATTGAAGAGACATTTCAGTAAAGGATTGTCATGCTTAGATGACTGGAATGAATTGAATGTGAATTATAAGAAAAGAGACATCAAATATACTTTTAGCTTTGTAAGTTTGGGGCTCAAGAGGGTGGTAATATTGTTATTAGAATTGAATAATTTCTAATCAGTTGGAGGATGGGAGTAATATAGAATATAACTCATGATCCGTATAGTAGTCAATGATTTTATATCTGAGCACTTTTATGAAAATGATGGCATTATAATCATATGTAGCCGTCAGATTATTTTCTGGAGAACAGGCCTCTTCTTTGAGTTCCTTTATTTTTTTCTTTTATAATAAAGGTAATTCCTAGACCTGGGACTGGTATAACTGTAGGAGAAAAAGGAAACATGGGATTACCTGGCTTGCCTGGAGAAAAAGGAGAGCGAGGATTTCCTGGAATACAGGGTCCACCTGGCCTTCCTGGACCTCCAGGTAAAAGAGAATGCACTTATGCCCTGGTGTTTATAGCATCCTTACTAGTCCATATGTACACTTTATCATGCTGGTTCCAAGGTGAGCATGGCAGTAGAAGACACAAATCGTTTTTAATTGGCAAATACTTCCCACTATTACTATACCCTTTCTCACCAAATTCCTTACTTAAAAATAAGCCCACCTAAATAGTGCCCTTTCATGTTCAGATTCCTGTTTCTACCTTTTCTTATTTTTATTGATACATAATAACTGTACATATTTACAGGGATACATGTGATATTTTTATACATGTACATAATGTGTAGTGATCAAATCAGGGTAATTGATGGATATCCATCACCTCAAATATTTATCATTTCTTCATATTGGGAAGATTCAAAATCTTCTCTTCTAGCTATTTTGAAATATATAATAAATTATTGTTAGCTATAGTCACTCTATTGTGCTATCAAACACTAAAACTTATTCCTTCTGCCCAACTGTATGTTTATACCTATTAACCAAACCAACCTCTCTTAATTCCCCCTTCTCTACCACAAACCTTCCCTAGCTTCTGGTAACCACTATTCTACTCTCTACTTCCATTAGATCCACTTTTTTAGCCCCCACATATGAGTGAGAACATGTGATATTTGTCTTTCTGTGCCTGGCATATTTCACTTAACCCCAGGCTTATCCATGTTGCTGCAAATGACAGGATTTCATTCTTTTTATGGCCGAATAGTATTCTGTGTGTATATATACCACATCTTCTTTATCCATTTATCCATTGATGGGCACTTAGGTTGGTTCCATATCTTAGCTATTGTGAATAGTGCTGCAATAAACATGGGAGTACAGATATCTTTTTGATGTAATGATTTCCTTTCTTTTGGATATATACCCAGCAGTGGGATTGCTGATCATATGGTATTTCTATTTTTAGTTTTTCAATGAAATTCCACACTGCTTTCCATAATGGATGTACTAATTTACATTCCCACCAACAGTATATGTTTCTCCACATCCTTGCCAACATCTATTGTTTTTTGGGGTTTGATCATAACCATTTTAACTGAGGTACCTTTTATTATTAATAAATTACACCAAACAATTCTGTGATTCATTTGATGAATCCTCACACTGTTGGTGCTGCTGTTAGGGAAGAGGATGCTGGCTTACGGTACCTCGCTTTGCAAGATGTCCTGTATAAAAATGAAAAGCAGCACTCTTCACTTAGAATTTGAGAAACATCTAAGTAGAAATCTCTGTGGCGATTTTGATGTACAACAAAATCTTAGTGCTCAATACTGCATTTTGTATTATTCCCTTTGAAGACACACAGTATAGTGGAACATTTCTAATTTGGCCATAAATTGAGTACTGCCCTTGTCTAGCATGAGTATTTGGATATTCTCTGAAATGAGGTGATAGGAAGGATTTATGTAAAATTTGCAAAAGCGCCTGGTATAGTACCTGGAACACATACGTAATCAATAAATTATGGTTCCTTTCTCTTAAAAAATATGTGGCTAATGAAATATTAACATGACAAGATGAGTGACACTCAGTGATCTTTCCAAAGAGAAAGGGAATAAATGTGGGTTCCATTATGCTCTAACTAAGTATGCACTTTGGATTTCTAATCTCAAGATAGTGGACTAAATACATACTATGTCTGGAAAATTGAAATAAGGAATCTTCCCAAGATGCAGTAAAAGAGTTAAGGAGTTGGGAAATATGAAAGAAAAGTTAAGAGGTAAAGGGTAAACCTAGAAGTTCCAAAATCCATCATGAGGGCATTTAAGGAGGAGAGAATGGGACAAGAGGCAGTATTTGAAAAAAATAATGGCTGAGAGCTTCCATCTATTAAGAAACACACAAATTCCTGTGAAAAAGCTCATGAAGCACTAAGGAAGAGTAAAATAAAAATAATATAAAGGCCCATGAGTAGACACACTGTAGGGACATTCCAGAATTCAGGGATAAAAAGAAACCCTTAAAACTATCTGAGAATAAAAGGCAGATCACCTACAAAATAGTGAGAGTCAGAGGAAGATAATGGAACACATTTTTAAAATGATAAGGATGAATTACTATGAATTTGAGATTCTGTATTACACCAAACTATCATCTTAGTGTGAAGATGACATAGCTAGAAAGTTTACCACTTTCAGACTTTCTCTGAAATAGTTACTTGGGGTTTTATTCCAATAAGGAAATGAATTTAGGATAAAGTGAGGGTAGGGGTAAGGGTAGGATGCAAGAACCATTGTTTAGGAAAGATATTAGTAAAGCATATTGAGTCTAAATAGGTATTGATCATTAAAAAAATAACAAGTGTTTTAAGTAACAACCTGAAAATATAATTGTAAACAGTATTAACATGGGACATGTAGGTGCAGAGAGAATAAGGGGAAGTCAAAGATAAGGTTTTTTTGGCTTGTTAGAGAGAGAAAATATGAACATTATTAACTCTTTAAGTTTTTAGAAAAATATAGGTTTAAGTACATAGGTTAAAATTTAGATAAGTAACCATTAGAGGAGAATAGAAATAAAATGTATGACCTACACACCAGTTGAGGAAAGAAAATGACTAACAGTCTCCCATACAATTGAAGTTAGGGTTGGGGCAAGACAGACAAACCAAGGTAAATAGAAAATGAAATATAAGATGACAAGAAGTTGAAAATAAATCAGTAACTCTAACAAATGTGAAAGAACTAAACACTGTTTGAAAGACACTGACTAAAAATTAGAATAAAAATATATATACAGTGCACAGTAGACATATCTGAAGCAAAAGGACAGAGAAAATTTGAAAATAAAGCAATGGAAAGATATAGTAGGCACATGCTATTTAACAAAAGCTGGTTTAACAATTCTAATATAGTATGAGATAGAATTAAATGCAAAAATGCATTAATGAGACACACTTCATATGGATAAATGGATAAATTATACCACAATAATATAAAAGCCATGAAACTTTATGCATCTAACACTATAGGTTTGAATATGTAAAATTAAAACTGACAAACCACGAGGAATAAATTGCCAAATCCCCAATATTTCAAGTGGGTGAGAAATAAGGATATAAATGATTTGAGCAACAAAATCAAGCTATGTATATACGGGGGAAGAGAAAAACTTAGTGTGCAGCAGAGAACATACATTCCTTTCAAGCATACGTGGAATATTTACAGAAATTGACTCTATTAGACCAGAAAAAATCTAAAAAGAAGATATAGGCACGCCATGCTCTGTGATCACAGTGAAATAAAATAAGAACTTACGGCCGGGCACAGTGGCTCACACCTGTAATCGTAGCACTCTGGGAGGCTGAGGCATGAGGATTGCTTGAGGCCAGGCATTTGAGACCAGCCTGAGCAAGAGTGAGACCCTTTCTCTACAAAAAATTGAAAAATTAGCCAGGCATGGTGGTGCGTGTGTGTACTCCCAGCTACTTGGGAGGCTGAGGCTGGAGGATCACTTGAACCCAGGAGTTTGAGGTTGCTGTGAGCTAGGCTGACACCAGGGCACTCTAGCCGGGGCAACAAAGTGAGACTCTGTCTCAAACAAACAAACAAAACAACAACAAAAGATGAGAACTTAAAAAAAATTGCCAAAAATCTTTACATTTGTACATTAAAACCACAATCATAAATAACTCCAGGCATAGTAAAGAAACTAGTGGAAATGATAAACTACTGAATGCTAAACAATGTTAGCACTTCATGTCAAACCTTATTGAATGTAGCCAAAGTAGTACCCTTAATTTATCACAAAGTTAGGAAGACTAAAAGTAAATTAGCTAAGTTTAAGAAACACACACAAGGAAAGAAATAAGCACTAATAATGTAGTAGGGAAAACTTGATAAAAATAAAAATTAATAAAATAGAAAATGAACTAAAAAATTACAGTTGAATAAGGAAAATAGAAGATGATACTTTGAGTGAGAAGAGTTTGAAACAAAACTTGGCAAATACAATCAAGATAATGAGAGAAGACACAAATAAAATCAGTAAATAAAAAGGGATTATTACCATAATTTAAATTTTAAATTACAAGGGAACTATAAACCTATACATATAAAACTACATTTCAAACTATATTTCAAACTATGGTTTGAAATTCGAGATAAAATATAAATTTATCATGAAACAGAAAAGATATTACTTAAAATTGTTCTGAGACAGTAGGAAACCTAAGTAGATAAATTGCCATAGAAGATTTTGCGATGTTAAGGATCTCTATGAAAAAGCATTGGCTTTATGGGTGGTTTTATAGTTTTATGGATGACTTCTACCAAGCTGTCAAGAACAGATAATTCCCAAATTTTAAACTATTTCAGAGCATTTTAGAAAAAGGAAATTAAATTTAATAGCATCTATATCAAACCATCAAGGAGATAACACTAGAAATAATAATTCAATCTGTTTTATGAATGTAGAAGCAATAATGCCAAATGTAATATTATAAAACAATCCAGAATTATATTAAATACTATGATATTATAACCAAATAGATTTTATCCCCAAGATTGCAAGGATAGTTCAACATTACTGTGATGGACTACATTAACAGAGTAAAAGAGAATAGACCAATAGATGCAGAGGAATCAGTTAATAAAATTCAATACCCATTTATTTTTAAAAGAAAAGAAAACCTCTTAAGGTAGGATTAAAAGGAAACTACCTTAACATGATGAAGCTATCTATAGGACTCTACAGGATATGTCATGCTTTGTGGTGAAACACCAGGGGCATTCTTATTCAAGTCAGAAACAAGATACTCAGTCACCAATGCTGTTTGTCCTTATAGTGGAGATCCTAGTCAATGCACTAAGTCTGGAAGAAAAAGAGGTGTAAGGATGGAGGAAAATCCCCGAATTTTGGTTATTTACAGGCCATATGATTATCTACCAGAAAGCTTAAAGCATCAAATGACAAATTGCTAAACTTAAACAGAGTATGTGTAAGGTGGCCAGATATGAGTAGAATACTTCAATAACTTAGAAGAGTAAATTATTTATAAGTGTAGTAAAGATGGTTTTTATAAAGAACAAAGATGGATATATTTTTTTTCTTACCAGTTTTGAAAACATAAAGCTGTAGCAACTAAGAAGTGTGTTAATGGTGCAGGAATAGATAGTGGAACAGAAGAAACTCCAGAAAAAAAAAACATGTTTTTATGGGAACTTTGAAATACTTCTTTATCTTTTGCTAATGACTTTCTGGTATTTTTGAAGATCATTGTGTCAATGGGCAGGGTAGAGAGTTATTAGTAATTTCCAAAAGTAATAAAGCTACCTTAAATATTATTTCCTACCGTCAAACTTTACTTGCATTATTTGAAACTTTTCATCCTTTTTTTAGATGCGGATACTCATAAGAAAACAATAACATAACCAGAATTACAAGTTAAAGGAAGATCTTATGATTACCTAATGTCTCACTGGGAACTAAAGTAATATCTCTAAAATAATCATTTCGATTACATTAATGGGTGTTTTTTTTTTTTATGTTAGGGACTGCAGTTATGGGTCCTCCTGGCCCCCCTGGATTTCCTGGAGAAAGGGGTCAGAAAGGTGATGAAGGTCCACCTGGAATTTCCATTCCTGGATCTCCTGGACTTGATGGACAGCCTGGAGCTCCTGGCCTTCCAGGGCCTCCTGGCCCTCCTGGCCCTCACATCCCTGGTGGTAAGCTGTATTTTTGTCCTGTTAGGTTCTGTCATTGTTTTTGTTTATTTTATTTATAAGTGAATCTAGCTGAAGTTTGACATCATTCTTCATGTTTCTGATATCTAAGAGATTCTACTGCTTATACTTTTGGTTTGGGATGACTCTTTGATGTTTTAAATTTGCTCTTCAGATAGTGTTTATTATCAACAATATTGTATCTTCCTTTTGCTTATATGTACTTGTATTTCTGCGGAGAAGTAACTGAAAATAGGTTTCTTTTCTAGCTTGTCATGCTTTCTTTTTGCTTAGTCTTCTCAATATTTCACAATTAGCTTGCTATCGTTTCTTTATCTTACTTAGGTGATGAGATATGTGAAGCAGGCCCTCCAGGCCCTCCAGGATCTCCAGGTGATAAAGGACTCCAAGGAGAACAAGGAGTGAAAGGTTTGATCTCCAAACATATTCATTCCCTTATTCTCTTCATTCTTTCAAATCTTCAGCAAAATCTCCTGTATCCTCCATCATACCTTAGCCATTCACTCCCATGGTCATACCCCAAGACCATCTCATTACCAATAGCGTTATATTTGCATGATATTGATTTCTTAAATCCCATTTTTGGATCACTATCTTCTGTCTTTCTCACTACCCCTAAGAACCTGATTCCAACATTATTTAAACTCCACTGAGACCTACCAACTTTGACTAGCCCTCAACTTTTTGCTGTCCTTTCTTCCCTCAACCTAGTTTAAATTCCGTCAGTCATTGTAATGAATCCCATGCATAAATTTTTGACTCCTTTGTCCTTCTCTTACTTCATTGTACTCACGTGGAACAAAAGCATACCCCTGGTAATCCCACATTTCCACCTCTTCTGAGCCTTCACCTTCTCTTCTCTTTTTAAACTTTTAACACTTCCTCCCCTATTCTCATTTTAAGATTTTTACCTTGCTTCCTCTTTCACTGATCAATTAAAGTAATAACAAGAGAACTTTCACAGGTTGCCAATCACTACATTTATTTACTTACTTGCATCTGTGACTCCATATTTTGCCTTCTTGCCTGTTACTGGTACTGCTTCTATCTAAAGCCAGTTCTTTTATTTATACAATAGATTTCATTCCCTCTTGTTTCCCCAAAGATTTCATTCCAGAAATTTTTGCCTCTTCCACATCATCAGTTTTTACATTTCTACCGGATCATTCTCAGGACCATACAAATATGCCTTATTCACTCATCCAATACTTTATAGTAATCCCACTTTTCCTGCCATTTACTGTTTTCTTATTCTGCTCCCATTTGCAACAAAACTCTTTAAGAATTTTCTACTCACTATCTCTAGATACTCTCCTTCCATTTTCTCTTAAACATACTCCAGTCAGGATTTCACCCCCAACCCCCTTCTGCCTACCACTCCACAGACGCTGGTTAAAGCCACCAGTGGACTGTATAGTCTGCTAATCCAAATGTCAAGTCTGCCCTTTTCTTACTTGCTTTTTCCCTTCTTTAAGCACCTTATTCACTTGGCTTTCAGTACATTTCCCGCTTTTCTTTATATATATCACTGGCATATATACATATCCCATATAACTACCATCTGAACCAAAATATAGAACACTTCCAGGATCCTTGAAGACTCTTTTGTGCTCCCTAGTCAGTATCCCCAAATGTAACCACTGTTTTATCCTCTAGCATACATTAATTTGCCTAATCTTGAACTTTGTATAAATGTAATTATATTCTGTGAGCTCTTTTATGTCAGATTTCTCTTGCTAAATATTATATATGAGATATATTCACATTTTTGTTTGTAACCATAGTTTTCTACCACTCTTTGATATTGCATTGTACAGATTTACCTTAATATTCATTCTAATGTTGATGGTCATTTGGTCTGGAGCTATTATGAATAAAGCTGCTGTGAATATTCTTGTACATGTTTTTTGGTAGGACATAAGCACTAATTTCTGTTAGGGACATACCTAGGAACAGAATTGCTGGGTTATAGGGTAGGTGTAGGTTTTGTTTCATAGATATTACCAAACCATTTTCCAAAGTTATTTTAGTTTACACTTCCCTAATGACTTATTGATGATAAGCTTCTTTCTTATTGTTTGTATATTCTTCTCTTTTGTTAAGTGCCTGTATTTTTTCCTTTTTTAATTTGGTTGTTGGATATATGTATTAAAACTATCTTCTCCCATTCTGGGACTGCCTTTTTTATGACTCATACAAGCTGGGAATGACTTGCTTTTTTATTCATGCCCTTTGTTAAAGAAAACTTATTAATTAAATTAAATCAAATTTATTAATGTCTTATTTTATGGGTTAGTTCTGTTTATGCCCTGTTTTAGAAATCTTTGCTTATCCCAAAAGCCTGATGATATTCCTCTATGTTTTCTTCTAAACACTTTATTGTTTTACCTTTTAAATTTTGATCTTTGATCTATCTTCATTTAATTTTTGTGTATAGTTTGAAGCAAGGACCAAAGATTGTTTTTTTTCCCATATGGATATCCAATTGACTCAGTACCATCATACAAAAGACTATCAATTCTCCACTGAATTGTATTAGTACTTTTGTTGTAAATCATATGACCATATATCCGTGAGTCTGTTTCTGACCTCTTTATTCTGTTCTATTGTTCCATTTATCTCTCCTTCCACCAATACCAGACTCTCTTAATTATCATGGCTTTATAGCAAGTCTTGGATATTCTAGGTTCTTTGCATTTCCATATACTTCATAGAATTATCTACCCAACTTTTAATTTTGAAATGCCTGGGGATTCAGTCCTTGTTTCTCTTTCTCTTCTCCATCTAAACTCATTTATCCAGTTTCATGCCTTTTAATACCATCTACTTTCCAGTGACTTAAAAATTTATATCTCCTGTTCAGATATAACTGTGTTCCTTTAGATTTGTATATCTAACTGCCTACTCAACTTTTTGAACTTGATATCCTGATCAAGATATCCTGATATCTCTGCTACCTCTTCCCCCATACTTGCTCTACTCACCTCTTCCCCTTCTTTTCTATTATTTATTTATTTTAAAATATTTATGTCTTTTTTAATACCTTCTTACTTAAAAAGCAGGCCACTCTAGCCTTCTAGTTGCTTGCACTAAAAATGTTGGAGTTATCCTTGATTCCCCTCTTCTTTTGTATCCCATATATGATCCATGAGAACATCTCATTGGCTCTACTTTCAGATATGTCCAGAATCTTACCAGTTCTAATCATCTTCATTGCTGTCACTCTGGGATGAGCTATCACCATCTCTCCCTCTGTCCTAGCTTATTTTAGCTCTTATGGCCCCTGTACTAATCTACCTGCTACCATGGAATACTTACAACAGCTCCTAAGGGGGGCCTGTCTTTGTAATAGGGGCCCAAGATCACTGTAGCAGTAGCCACTTAAGCGGTTATCCTGCTTCCGTCATTGCCCTTAAAGTCTGTTCTTAACATAGCAGCTAGAGTCATCTTTTTAAAACTTAAGTTAGATCATGTTGCTTTTCTGTTTAAATTCTTCTGATAGATTCTCATTTCACTCACAATAAGGGCCACAGTTTTTACTATGGCCTATATAGTATAGTATACTATGATACGCCACTTGTTGGAAACTATTAAATTTCTGACATGGTTCCCTTTCTTCACTCTGCTCAAGTAATCTGGTTTGCTTGCTGTTCCTTGTATATGCCAAATGTGGCTATGGTTTCTGCTTGGCATGCTCTATATGCATTATGTACATGTCATGACCTTTAAGTTTTTATAATCACATACATCTTCTCAATGAGCTCTATCCTGACCACCCTATTTAAAATTGCAAACTGCCACCCATCCTTGGCATACCCAATGCCACTCACCCAGCTCCACTTTTCTTATAAACATAACATCTTTTAATATTATATTAAAATAGTTAATATATAAAATTTAATAATTTTTTATCTTCATTATTTGCTATCCCTTCCCACTGGTAGCATGTGAGCTCCATGAAGCCATGGATTTCTGTCTGTTTTGCTTACCAATGTATCACAAATACCTGGAACAGTTCTTGGCACACAGTAGGCACTCAGTAAATATTTGTCAAATGAATTGGTTCATGATATAGGCTTCTCTAACCACACTGTTAGGTAGAAATGCTGTCACTTAGTGCTAACTTCTTTAGAACCTATCTAAAGAAAGTATATGTATGTCTTCCAGTAACATTTGTTTTTTTTTTTTTAATTATGATTTCACTAGGTGACAAAGGTGACACCTGCTTCAACTGTATTGGAACTGGCATTTCAGGGCCTCCAGGTCAACCTGGTTTGCCAGGTCTCCCAGGTCCACCAGGTAAAATGTTTTGCCTCAGGGCAAACTTCTAAAATATTTTCTGGCTAGATTTTGATGAGCACATAATTTCAGAATGTTGCCAGTTTCTCATTTTATAACTAATCACTCATATCTATAAATAATTAAGTATGAAATGCCTCTGTTTGCTATGAAATAAATTTTACTCTTGTTTCTAATACCTGAAGCTACCAACATTTTCTATTAAAGCATTTTGGCAATATTATTCCAGGAACTATATCTTCCCTGTTTTCCATATGGAGAGGAAAATAATTTATACAGAGTCAGGTTTCTTTCTTCCAGAAAACTGGGGGAAAAAATTCATAATGCTTGCCCCCTGAGTATAGTTTCCAATGATAGAACTTCTAGTCATTGGGGATATATCACATGTTGTCATTAAGGAACAGGGTTTCTATTGGAGCTTGGCAACCAATAGCTAATATTCCTCTCTATATATATAACTCTTCCCTCTCCATTTTCAAATCAAAACCATATTTGTTTTTTGGGGTTTTTTTTGTTCATATATATATATATATATATATATATTTTTTTTTTTTTTTTTCTTCTTGAGACAAAGTCTCGCTTTGTTGCCTGGGCTAGAGTGAGTGCTGTGGCGTCAGCCTAGCTCACAGCAACCTCAAACTCCTGGGCTCAAGCGATCCTACTGCCTCAGCCTCCCGAGTAGCTGGGACTACAGGCATGCACCACCATGCCCGGCTAATTTTTCCTATATATATTTTAGTTGGCCAGATAATTTCTTTCTATTTTTAGTAGAGACAAGGTCTCGCTCTTGCTCAGGCTGGTCTCGAACTCCTGACCTCGAGCGATCCACCTGCCTCAGCCTCCCAGAGTGCTAGGATTACAGGCATGAACCACTGCGCCTGACCTCAAAACCATATTTGATATCTATCTGACTGACAACTGTTTTACTTAACTGCCTCTTGGGATATTCCCTACATTATATTTTCTTGAAATCACACTTTATGTCTGAGTCAGGACTGAGAATAGACACCAGATCTCTTATTTTTTTTTTTATCTAGCGTGTCTGCCCAGGACATCAATTCATTTGGAGCTTGGGAATACTTTCAGCAAGTCTTACAGATGCCACTGGAAGTTTGTAATCTAGCCTCGCACTTTCAGTCTAGTGGGTCTCAAACTTGGGAATGCATCAGAATCACCTGGAGGGCTTGTTAAAATCCAGATTGCTAAGCCCCAACCCCATAGTTTCTGTTTCAGTAGATCTGGAGTAGGGGCTCAAGAATTAGCATTTCTAGGCTGGGTGAGGTGGCTTACGCCTGTCATCCCAGAATTTTGGGAGGCCTAGGCAGGAGGATCATTTGAGGCCAGAAGTTCGAGACAAGCCTAAACAATACTGAGACCCCCATCTCTACAAAAAATAGAAAAATAGCTGGCCATAGTGGCACACGCCCATAGTCCCAGCTACTCGGGAGGCTGAGGCAGGAGGATTGCTTGAGCCCAGGCATTTGAGGTTGCTGTGAGCTATGATGATGCCACTGTACTCAACCCCAGCCAATAGAATAAGACGCTATCTCCAGAAAGAAAAAAAAAATAGCATTTCTAACTAGTAATCAGGTAGTGATGATGCAGCTGGTCCAGAGATCTATTTGGAGAATAACTGCTTCAGGAACATTTCCTCTAGTATTTGGGCTCCAAATGTTTCTCATAAACCAAATTTTAGGGAATGACAAACTAAAGAAAGGACTGGTAAGGATCTAGGAAAATTGTATAAGTCAGAAAAAAGATATGCAGACTTTTTCCTTATCACTTTCTCCCCTTGACAATGGAATAGTTATAGGAGCCCAAGCAACTCTTTGCATAGTATTTGGTAGTTGCAAGCTCCGAAAAAGGCTGCTTTGGAGTTGGAAATATCTAAGGATACAATATTGTATATAAGGTAAATGTTAAATTTATTTAAAAGAAAAGATGATTTCCTCATTTTGAGAACATAAAAGAGGAAAATAAAAATGTGACTTAAATGGGATTGAATGGGGTTCTTATTTTAACAACTTGACTGCCTGACTTTCTGATTTCTATATGAGCTTTTTAAGGGGTTCAAGCTCAAAATTCACATTATCGTGTGTGTGCACGTGTGTGTGCATATGTGTTTATGTTTGTTAGGATCTCTTGGTTTTCCTGGACAGAAGGGTGAAAAAGGACATCCTGGTGCAACTGGTCCCAAAGGATTACCAGTAAGTTTTGAGTACATTGTAGAACAAAAAGAAGTAGAAGGAAGACATTTACACCTTGATTTTCACTTTTGTGTGTACATATATATATTTATTTATTTGTATCTGTATCTATCTATACATATATAGCTTAGTTTTTCTATTACATTTATTTAATTCCTTGACTCTTCCTGACTCACATCCCTCTCTTGATTCAGTCCTTTGTATACCAGATGTTATTAGGTGAGTTGATGGGGTAAACTGGAGAGAAGTTAAGTGTTAGAAAAAAAGAAACTGATTTTCTTTTTCTTTCATCTTTTTCTACTGTTTCTTTTTCTACTCCCCTCAGGGAATACCAGGAGCTCCAGGTGCTCCAGGCTTTCCTGGATCTAAAGGTGAACCTGGTGACATCCTCACTTTTCCGGGAATGAAAGGTGACAAAGGAGAGTTGGGTTCCCCTGGAGCTCCAGGGCTTCCTGGTTTACCTGGCACCCCTGGACAAGATGGATTGCCAGGGCTTCCCGGCCCCAAAGGAGAGCCTGTGAGTTGATTTGATATTCTTGGTTTTATGAGGTCAAATTGTCACTTAGAAATGTTTCCTAAATTAATACAGAGGATGAACTTGGTGCTGAGATGAACACCCAATCAAAGCTTAAAAGACTGTAATTATACAGTAATGGTATATTGTTACTGACTATGTAGGATTTCTGCACTATTCTTTTCTCTTGGTTGTTTTATAAACTTCTTAACCCATTACTATATTGAGTAATATTAGCTGAGAGTAGATGAGCAGTAGTTGAGATGTTTATGAGTCAGTGTGTGGTTTCCTCTGTCTTATTCCATGTATCCTTTTCTGGGTGTAGACCTGACAACCAGAAATCTAACTTGGTTTTTATATATAGTAAGTTTAGGGATTAGCATGCATAGATGGCCTTGTTAAATGTGCCACAGAGTCAAAAGATTGAACATAAATGAACAGTCTCATTTTGTGCACAATACACAGCCCAGGATATTTAGGTGGGAAGTAATATTTTATAATATGTTAGCTACACTGTAACCTTCTTGACTTATAGTAGGATGTAAGCTTCATGAGGTCCAAGATTTTTGTCTATTTTTATTTTCTGTTTTATCACCAGCACTTGGCACGTAGTAGGAACTCAAAAATATTTGTTGAAGGAATAAATAAATGAAGTGATCATACATACCATCCCATAACCCTACTCACTTACACAGTTTTTAAGAAGAACTATATGTCTATATCCTTTCCCTAGTTGTATTCAGTAATACGAACCTACAGATAGTTGTTATTTCTACGTGTTTCTGTATTAAACTTTTCCCTTTTTAGGGTGGAATTGTTTTTAAGGGTGAAAGAGGTCCCCCTGGGAACCCAGGTTTACCAGGTCTCCCAGGGAATACGGGGCCTATGGGCCCTCCTGGTTTTGGCCCTCCAGGCCCAGTAGGTGAAAAAGGCATACAAGGTGTGGCAGGAAGTCCAGGCCAGCCAGGAGTACCAGGTGAGTTTACTATGGTTGGTTGTTTTGTTTTAAATTTGGTCCTTAAAAGCAGAGATGTATTTTGGCCATTCTAGGCCTCCTTTCCTGAGAGATGTCTTTCCCTGACTGTTATATTTGGACTCTTAAGAACTCTTTAGCAAGGGAACACAATGTGGTTTTGTTTAAGGAGGCCTTTTCTTCAATTTTTTTTCTATCTTCATTGTTATTATTATTACTTTTATTCTTAAGTATTAATACATGATACATAAAGCAAAGTATAGTGAATGATTTTAATAGAAACACACACATAACTACCACACACTTCAGGAAATAGAACATTGTCAGCATCCTAGAAACCCCCACCCTCCTTTCCCTGTTCTTTTCTGATCACAGTCCCCTTCCTCCTCTCCAAAGGTAACCACTGTCCTGATTTTTGCATAATTTCCTTCCATTTCCCTCCTAGTTTTATCAGCTATGTATACATTCTTAAACATTATTTTTATTTCTTTTTGAAATTCATATTAATGAATCATAGGGTGAGTGTTTTTTGTGTATAGCTATCTTATATTCATTTTCATTGCTGTATAGTACCCCATTGTATGTATTTATGTATGTATGTGTATGTGGTGTATATCACAGTTGATTCATCCATTCTGTTGTTAATGGTCAGTTAAGTTATTTACAGTTCAGTTTATTATGAATAATACTTTTATGTACAGTCATATATATATTATCTCCTGGTGTTCATGTGCTCATACTTCTCTAGGGAAGGGGTTGGCAAACTATGACCCATGGACCAAATCTGGCCCACTGCCTGCTGTTATAAATAAAAGCTTTATTTGAACACATCCACACCCATTTACCATCATCTATCTGTGGTTGCTTTAGCACTGCAACAACAGAGTTGAGTAGTTTCTAAAGAGACCGTATGGTCTTCAAGGACCAAAGTATTTACTATCTGGTCCTTTACAGAAAATGCTTACCAATTCTTGGGCTAGGATATATATTTAAGATTAGCATTTTTGAGGCATAGGATAAGTGCATCTACAGCTTGAGTAGATAATTCCAAACTATATCCAGAGCAATTGTACCAATTTATACCATTACATATAGTGTCAGAGATTTCTTGCTGCTCTGCATCTTCACAAACGTTTTGAATTGTCAGACTTTTATGGTTTTGCTAATCTGTTGAGTGTGATAGTGCCTCATAGTTTTATTTTGCATTCCTATGATTACATTAAAGTTGAGCTCCTTTTCATATGTTTATTGGCATTTGAATGTCCTTTTGTGAAATGCCTATTCAAGTGTTTTGACCATTTTTTCTATTGTTTTTTTTTATTGATTTAGAGGAGTTCTTTGTATATTCTGTATATTAGTTTTTAGGTAGCTATGAATTTTTACCCACCATTATTGGCTATTTTCACACTCTGTATAGTGTCTTTAATGAACAGAAATCAATTTAATATAGTCAAAATTATTAATGTTTTCTCTCATGGTTAGTGTTTTTTTGTCGTGTTTAGGAAAACTTTCTTTTTTCTGAGCCCATTCCAAGTTCCTATTTCAGTTGATGAAAAGTAGTTGTACTTGGACTTAGCATACATAAAATGTAAAGGTGCCATTAGCTGACCAAAAACAAGTATTTTCCGTGTTTATCACAATTTGGTTTTTTAGATATTTTTAATAGGTAACATCTTATATTAGGGTTTTCCTCATAAACAGAACTCATAAGATAGATAGATTGACAGACAAATGAGAGATAATTTACTAGGGAATTTAACTCACGATTGTGGAGGCTGAGAAGTCCCACAGTAGGCTGCCTGCGAGCTGGAGAACTACAGAAGCCAGCAGTGTGGCTTAGTTCAGGTTTGAAAGCTTGAGAACTTGGGTGGCTGCTGGTGCAAGTCCCAGAGTCTGAAGGCCGGAGAACTTGGAATTTTGATGTCAAAGGGTAGGAGAAAACAGGTATCCCAGCTCCAAAGAGAGAGAGAGGGCAAATTCACCTCTTCTTTGCCTTTTTTTTCTATCTGGGCCCTCAGCTAATTGGATGGTGCCCGCTCACATTGGGTGAGAGTAGATCATCCTTCCTCAGTCCACTGTTCAAATGCCAGCCTCTTCCAGAAACACCCTCACAGACATACCCAGAAATAATGTTTCTGGGTATCTCTTAATCCAATCAAGTTGACACCTAAAGTATCTCTTAATCCAATCAAGTTGACACCTAAAATTAATTGTCACACATCCTCAATCATGGAAACTCTTAAAGCTGTCATCTACTTTTTCTCTTTGAAATTTTTCTGTTTGATATCTTCCTTGAATACATAATGTGGGATTGTTTTTCTTGTGAATTTTTGTTAGCATTTTCAAAAGATCATTGATGATTTCCTTTTCTGTTTTGAATTAAAAGACATCTTTAGTCAGGTAAAAATCTCTCATTCACTACTGATTTACTCTTGTTCTCAGGTCCTAAAGGCGATCCGGGTCAGACCATAACCCAGCCAGGGAAACCTGGCTTGCCTGGTAACCCAGGCAGAGATGGTGAAGTAGGTCTTCCAGGTATATGAGAATTTTATTCCAAAACATCTTTAATACTGTTGGCTATTTTTATTTGAACATTTCCCTTTCCCAAAAACTGTTTTTTCTCCATAGGTGATCCTGGACTTCCAGGCCAACCAGGCTTGCCAGGAATACCTGGTAGCAAAGGAGAACCAGGTATCCCTGGAACTGGGCTTCCTGGACCACCTGGTCCCAAAGGTATGTTGGAATGGGTAGCGAGCAGGGTAGGTTAGCTGATTAGTATGACGTTTTGCTTTGATATAATTCACCAACAAATAAAATATATTAATTGTACCTTTTTGTATGCTATAGATGAATAGTCAAAGTGCATATGAACTTTTAATTCATTATATTTATCTAAAACAATCCAGACATGAAAATGTTGAAATTGTATATATGCTGAAATGATATATAAGCTAAAAAATCATGAGAATTATTATCTTTTGTTCTCAGGGCTTAGAACAGTCCCTGGCACAAAGAAAGCACATGGTAGATACTTGTTGAATTAATGCATTGTGTTAAACAGAAAACAGATTTACTGCATACATATATCTAAGCAATGGTTTATCCTAAATAATATTCTCTTTATTTATTGAAATTTTTCAGGGTTGTTGCTTTAGTTCTGCTTTATTCTTCACAGAATTTATTCTCATGAATGACAAGAGACAAGATTACACATTGGTTTGAGGACAGTTCTTAAACATATCCTTACTCATTTATACCATGTGTTTTCTAAAGTGTCAGATATGATTATATGTATGTAATATCTGCAATTGTTTTTAGCTCATGTCCAGAATTATATAGTAGACCTTTATCATATTATATCCAGATGTAAGCAGAAGAAAAATTCTTCTGTGTTTTTGTGTGGCATTCATTTCTTACATTAAGTTCTATCTTATTATGTAGTATCCCTCATTTTTCTTCAGAAGAGCGTATCTCCTACACACTAGTTCTATGTGAAAATAATAGGATCATAAGGTAATAGAGAGGGAATACAGGTATCTGTGAAGCCTGATCCTAACCTAAGTAGTCATATAGCATGTCATTGTGCTTTTAACATCTTTCTTACTGCAATCACTAAGCATGATTGGATAAGGTGAAAATGTGGGTTTGGGAATTTGGATATCTTTCTTAAAGTGTCTTCTCTTTGAGGATTAAAAATAACATCATTTTACAGGTTTTCCTGGAATTCCGGGACCTCCAGGAGCACCTGGGACACCTGGAAGAATTGGTCTGGAAGGTCCTCCTGGGCCACCAGGCTTTCCAGGACTGAAGGTCTGGGACATTTTAATTTATTCCTTCTAATTTTCCTATCTCTGCTACCTTTCTTATTTCTAGCTCTCTGTTTTGTCTTAGACATCATCCCAAGTCTTCACTATATAGATAAAACTTAACTGTTTTATCTTATCTATTGTCATTTAAAATATTTAACCCCAAATCATGTTCAGTAGTCCAAGAGGTCATATTTGGAGCAAGAAAAATTTCCGAACCTGTTTGTGAATGGCCAATTCTTTGATTAAATTAGAGAATGCAAGCATAACTCAAAGATATTGCAAGTTTGTTTCCAGACCATGGCAGTAAAGTGAATATTGCTAAAAAATGCTACCAATCCTCTAAACCATCAGCAAGTTGTAATCTTTTTGATGGTGGAGGATCTTGCCTCAGTGCGGATGGCTGCTGACTGATGCAAGTGGTGCTTGCTAAAGGTTGAGGTAACTGTGGCAATTTCTTAAAATAAGACAACAATGCAGTTTGCCACATTGACTGACTCTTCCTTTAACAAAAGGTTTCTCTGTAGCCTGTGATGCTGCTTGATAGCATTTTACCCACAATAGAACTTCTTTCAAAATTGAAGTCAATCCTCTCCCTGGTGTTGCTTTATCAACTAAGTTTACATACTATTCTAAGTCTTTTGTTATCATTTCAACAGTGTTCACAGCATATTCACTAGGATAGATTCCATCTCATGAAACCGCTTTTCTTGTTGATCTATAAGAAGAAGCTCCTCATTCACTCAAGTTTTATTATGAGATTGCAGCAAGTCAGTCACATCTTTAGTCTCCACCTCTAATTCTAGTTCTTTTGGTATTTCTACCACATCTTCAGTTATTTCCTCCCCTGAAGTCTTGAACCCCACAAAGTCATTCATGAGGGTTGGAATCAACTTCTTCCAAACTCCTGTTAATGTTGATATTTTGACCTCCTCCCATGAATCACTAATGTTCTTAATGGCATAAAGAATGGTAAATGGGCCGGGCGCGGTGGCTGACACCTGTAATCCTAGCACTCTGGGAGGCTGAGGCGGGTGGATCGCTCGAGGTCAAGAGTTCAAGACGAGCCTGAGCAAGAGCGAGACCCCATCTCTACTAAAAACAGAAAGTAATTATCTGGCCAACTAAAATATATATAGAAAAAAAAATTAGCCGGGCATGGTGGCGCATGCTTGTAGTCCCAGCTACTCGGGAGGCTGAGGCAGTAGGATCGCTTAAGCCCAGGAGTTTGAGGTTGCTGTGAGCTAGGCTGATGCCATGGCACTCACTCTAGCCAGGGCAACAAAGCGACACTCTGTCTCAAAAAAAAAAAAGAATGGTAAATGCTTTCCAGAAGGTTTTCAATTCACTTTGCCCAGATCCATCAGAGGAATCACTATCTATGGCATCTATAGCCTTACAAAATGTATTTCTTAAATAATAAGACTTGAAAGTCAAATTGACTCCTTGATCCATAGGGTGCAGAATGGATGTTGTATTAGCAGGCATGAAAATAATATTAATTTCCTCGTACATCTCCCTCAGAGCTCTTGGGTAACTAGATACACTGTCAATGAACAGTAATATTTTGACAGGAATCTTTTTTTTCTGAGCAGTAGGTCTCAACAGTGGGCTTAAAATATTCAGTAAACTATGCTGTGAACAGATATGCTGTTATCCAGGCTTTGTTGTTCCATTTATAGAACACAGGCAGAATAGATTTAGCATAATTCTTAAGTGCCCTAGGATTTTTGGAATGGTAAATGAGCGTTGGCTTCAACTTCAAGTCAGCAGCTGCATTAGCCCCTAGCAAGAGAGTCAGCTTGTCCTTTGAAGGTTTGAAGTCAGGCATTGACTTCTCTCTAGATTTAAAAGTCCTGGATGGCATCTTCTTCCAATAGAAGACTATTTCATTGACATAGAAAATCTGTTGTTTAGTGTAGCCATGTTCATCAATTATTTTAGCTAGATCTTCTAGATTACTTGCTGCAGCTTCTACATCAGCACTTGGTGCTTCACCTTGCACTTTTATATTATGGAGACAGGTTCATTTCTTAAACCCTATGAACCAACCTTTGCTAGCTTCCAACTTTTCTTCTGCAGCTTCCTCACTTCTCTCAGCTTTCATAGAATTGAAGAGAGTTAGGGCCTTGCTATGGATTAGGCTTTGGCTGAAGGGAATGTTGCGGCTGGTTTGACATTTTATTCAGATCACTAAAACTTTCTCCATATCATCAATGAGGCTGTTTTGCTTTCTTATCATTCTTGTGTTCACTGAAGTAGCACTTTTGATTTCCTCTGAGAGCTTTTCCTTTGCATTCACAACTTGGCTAACTCTTTGGAACAAGAGGCCTAGCTGTTGGTCTGTCTCAGCTTTTGACATGCCTTCCTCACTAAGCTTAATCATTTCTAGCTTTGGATTTAAAGTGAGAAATGTGCTACTCTTCCTTTCACTTGAATGCTTAGGGGCCATTATAGAGTTATTAATTGGCCTAATTTCAATATTGTTGTGTCTCAGGGAATAGGGAGGCCTGAAGAGAGGGAGCAAGATGGGGTAGTGGCCAGGTGGTAGAGCAGTCAGAACATGTATGGGTGTAGTTCGTGGTTCCTCAAAACAATTACAATAGTAACATCAAAGATCATTGATCACAGATCACCATAGAAGATATAATAATAATTAAAAACTTTGAAATATTGCAACAATTACCAAAATGTGACACAGAGATACAAAGTGAGCACATGCTCTTGGAAAAATGGCGCCAGTAGACCTGCTTGATGCAGGGTTGCCACAAACTTCCAATTTGTAAAACATGTGATATCTGCAAAAACACAATAAAATGAGGTATGCCTGTGCAATGACTAGCTCCCCCATACATCTCTGTAGACTCACCTTTGTCCTTTTCGTCTCTGTCCATGCCTGTGTGATGATTGGTTGAAATGGCATTGAATATCATGTCAAGACCTTCCCATACTATTGCCCTCTGTTCTAATTCATCACAGATACGTAATGCAAATCACTGCTGTTGACTTAGTAATAACAATAATAATAATAGATACTGTGTTTGAGTTACTTTCTATTCTTTTTAAAATATCTAATCTCAAACTTTCCTCAGCCAACCTTCAGCAAACTGTTTTGTCATGTAATTATCCTGACTGTTCCTATGCATTTTCTCTGTGCTTAATTGATTTCAAATTCCTGTGTTTCATCATAATTACTTATTTTCCATGGAAAAAGCAGTTAACCATGACCCCAGCTTTCATGAGAAAACCACTTCTCTATTGGTTGTTTTTATTATAAACATTTTCAAATGAACACAAAAGTAAAAGGAATAATATAATGTGTTTTCATATATTTATCACCCAGATTCAAAATTATTAAGATTTTATCACATTTGCTTCATCTATTCCTTTTTCCTTTGACTAAATATTTTAACCCAATTTTCAAAATCATGTCATTTTGCTTATAAATGTTTCAGTATTTATCTCTAAGTAAATGGACATTTTATTTTAAAAAACACCACCTAAATGCCATTATTATACCTAGTCAAATTGAAAATAATTATTTAGGATTATCTCATACTATCTATAATCACATTTCCTTACTTGAGTAGACTGTTCTTTAATCTTATGCTCTTTCATTTATCTCTTTCTTATCCTGAAACCAGTCCAACTCACTGTTTTACTAAACCCTGTTTCCCATCCTTCCAGATGTTTTCTGCAACATACCAATTGCTTTTTATTGAATTATCATCTCTCACCACCATGGAAAAAGAAGTATTACCTTGTATTTTGTGCTTTAAATTCTTTATGGTGAACAGTAAGCACCAGGAACGTCATGGGAGTTTTTGTTGTGTTTTGTCATGTCTATGCTGTAGGGAGAGCCAGGATTTGGATTCCCTGGGCCTCCTGGGCCACCAGGACTTCCAGGTTTCAAAGGAGCACTGGGTCCAAAAGGTGATCGTGGTTTCCCAGGACCTCCAGGTCCTCCAGGACGCACCGGCTTGGATGGGTTACCTGGACCAAAAGGTATGGAGGCTGTTGGTATTTCTCAACTTGCTTTTAACTTTTATAGAAATTGAAACTTTTGGGAAAGTTTATGAGTAATAAGTCCAATTAACTGAAAAGCCCTTGCTGCCCTTCTGTCACTGCTACACTCTTTTTTCCATCCACCATTGATTGTTTTTGTCTTTTTTTCATTGAATAGATTATATAATCATATATGTGTGAAAGTAACACTGGGAAGTCTTCCTTCCATCCCATCTTCATTCACTCTGTTCCTCTCCATCCCCATATGTACTCATTTTTTAGTTTCTTATTTATACTTCCAGTGCTCCAGTCAATAAGAATACATATTTTTACTTTTCTCTCTTTCTTAAAGGAAAAAGTACTACCTTTTGGCTTTTTTGTACTTTACATTTAATTTCATATCCTGGATTTTGCTCCATATCAGTACATAGAGATCTTGACTTTTTGAAAATAGCTGCTTAAAATTGAATTGCATGGATATAGCATAGTTCATTCCACTAGTTGCTAGACTGGATTTTTGCCAATCTTTCTTATTACAAATAATGCCACAGTGAATACTGAATACATATTATTTCAGATGTGTGCAGGTATAATAGTAGAATAAAGTAATGAAAATGGATTTTTCTGAGTTAAAGCGTAAATGTATCTTTAGATATTGGCCATTTGCATCATATTATACACCCACCTGCAGTGTATGAGTGTGCTTTTTTCCCCGCAGCCTTGATAAGTGAGTATTCTGATAAACTCTTAAATTTTTGCTAACCTGATAGAAGTTTCTCAGTATAGTTTACTTTTAAACATTTTACTGTAAAAATTTTCAAACACACAGAAAAAGAATTGTACATTGAACAATGCATACATCTACTGCCTAGATTATACAATTAACATTTTATCTCCCTGCCAACAATTTATTTTTAAAAATTTCAAATGTTCAGCAAATATAAAGAACTTTATAGTGACTACTATATACCCATCACTGATACACTACTATTAACATTTTACTATACGTGCTTCATCACATATCTATTTATCGATCCCTCTCTCCATCCATTGATCTATTTTTTGATGCATTTAAAAATAAATTGCAACAACAGTGTATATCTCCCTAAATACTTAAGCATGAATACCATAACTAAAATTCTGTACCTGTTTAATTCTTTTATTTTGATATAAAATTCATATTAAATGAGTTGCACAAATATTAAGGGTATGTTTCTGGATTTTGACAAAAGCATACACTCGTGTAACCCAAACACCTATCAAGATATCATACCAAAAATTTCCCTTGTGCCCCTTTCTAGTCAGCCCCTAACCCAGCAATCACAGTGGCAACTATAACTGTTGAATTTTTTCACCATGCTTGTTCTAGAGCTCTTTATAAATGGAATCATACAGTATGTACTTTCTTTGTAAGGCTTCTTTCACTCAGCATAATGTTTTTTGAGATCCATGCATGTTGTTGTGTTTATCAGCAGTTCTTTTCTTTCAATGAAGTTATGAAGTATTTTATTGTATGAATATATCATGGATACCTGGACTGTGTCGAGTTTTTTGCTATTTATTATGAATGAAGTTGTTGAGGACATTTTTTACAAGTCTTTTTTACGGATATGTGCTTTCATTTTGCTTGGGTAAATAACTATTAATAAAAGTAGATTTGTTGGGTCATAAGATAGGTATATGCTTAGTTATATAAGAAACTACTAGACCTTTTCCCAAAATGGATGAACCATTTTAAATTCACACCAATATGGTATGAAAGTTTCAGTTCCACATTCTCTCTAATTTTGGAATTTTGGTAGGTGTGTGATAGTATCATATTGTGGTTTTAATTTACATTTTCCTGATGACTAATAATGTTGAGCTCTTTTTTATATACCTGTGAATTATTTACACATTCAAATAATTTGTCCAATTTAAAAGATAGGTTGTTTCTCATTTTATGGTTAAGTTGGAAGTGTTCTTTATATATCCTGCATACCGGCCCTTTCTCAGATATGTGTTTATGCACATTTTATACCTATCTGGCTTTCCTATTAATTTTCTTAGTATATTTTGATAAACAAAAGCTTTAATTTTATAGAAGTTTCATTTACCTATTTTTTTCTTATATAATTGTAATTTTCTGTATCTTGTCTAAGAAACATTTGCTGCTCCAAAGTTGACAAGCTATAGTTTTAGTTTCTAGGTTTAAAACTATTGTCTATTTCAAATAATTTTTGTTCAGCATCATTTGTTTAAAATAACCCCCTCTCCATTGGATTACTTTGGGATCTGTGTCAAATCAAATGATTGTATATGTGTGGGTCTATTTCTGAGCTATCAATTCTCTTTTATTTATCTATTTTGCTATCCTTAAGTCAGTACCATACTGTTTCTATTACAGTAGCTTTATAGTGAGACTTGAAGTCAGCTAATGTAACCCACCAACTTTGTTCTTTTTTAAAAAAAATGGATTTTGGCTTTATTAGGTCTTTTGTCTTTACTTTCAGGGTGGTTTAAATTTGTGTGCCCCTTCCTATAAGTGAGAGCGACTATTTTTTTAAATAGGTTTAAGGGCCATATATATTCTTTTCCTGTGAACTGCTGATGTCATTTACCTATTTCTCTATTGGTTTCTTCTGCCTCCTTAATTTTGAGTTCCCTAATTACATACAGGAATAGAAATAGCATAGCTAGTTTGGCGTTTTTTTTCCTTTTTGATTTGCAAGGAACTGGCCATTTCTGGTCTATGTTTTGTGTCCTAGAGAATAATCCAAACAGGTCCTCGCTTCTGAAACGTGTTGGATTGATCCCTATTAAAGCAATAAGATGGCCCAGCTCATTTCTAACCAGGGTAGAGCTTCTGCCAGCAAAAGCCCTAAACTAGCCCACTACTCCAAACACTTAATAGATAAGGTCTTTTAAAAATACCTATCTGTCTTTGACTAAACAATCCTGGCCAGCTGTAAACTGTAACACTCAAAGTTACACGTAGTATTTCCCAGCAATTATCTCTCCGAGCTATAGATCTGTAATCCCAAAAATTGTAGATAAAGACATTCTAAATGATAATATAGGTGAAAAATAGTCTCCTTGTGGAAATTTCCCACTCACTATATTTTGTTTACATATGTCCTTGAGACAAGGGTTGTGAAGAAATGGGTTGAAGCCTATTTTAAACATGAACTTCTTATCAGAAATTTGCCTAATCTTTAGAAGAAAATCTGGGATCCCCATATTATAATAGGAGTTATTCTCAATTACTAAAACCCCAGTATAGTCCTTAAGGTGCTAGAAGAATAAGTGTTTGTGGTATTCTGTGATGTAAACATTTTTTATGTACCATTTATGTAATACTCGAATCAGTAGAAACACAAAAGTATAGACTTCAATCTTGAAGATCTCAGAGATTGCTCGCTACTGTAAGAAAATCTAGGTGGCATGACCATGATAGCAGTTATCTTAATGGGCACTTTTATGGAAATGTATCACTAATGTTTTAGATCAACAAACCACAGTCAAAACTCAGCCAGCATATCACAATAAAAATTTACCTACTAGATGCACAGTAGTGTCTGGGTATTAGAACTCAGTAACTAAACTATAAGAAAGGTTGATACAGCACTTTGAAAACAATGTTATGACCAATAATAATTAATAAGGCTAATACTTACCAGGAAATATTTATATGAAGAAGAAAATATGCTTAAGGCCAAACATTAGAATCATATTATACAAAAGAAAAAAACCAGGAGATGACTTTGGAAGCATTCAGTTTACTTCTTAAATTACTTTCATTCAGGGTCTCCTCTAAGATGCCTGGGAGGTTTTTATATATAAGGTGACGATTGAACTGAGTCTTCAGGGAAGGGTGTTCCAGGCAGCAGGAATAACCTGAAAAGGTATCATTCTGATACATAGAATGGTGTGCTTGGAAATATTGAAAGAAATAAAAATATGTATAATATACCATAGCAACAAAATCTATATCATACCAATATAACAAACAACTGCACACCTATGAATTTGACAAGTTGGATGAAATGGACCAATTTCTTAAAAGATACAAGCTATTGAAGGTCACTGAAGAAGAAATAGATAATCCAGGTATCTATTTTTAAAAATTGAGTTTGTGGTTAAAAACCTACCAACAAAGAAAACTGCAGGTACAGATGTAATCACTGATAAATTCTAACAAACATTTAAAGAAGCATGAGCGGATTAATAGAATGTGGTATATGTATACCATGCATTACTACGCAGCCATAAAAAAATGGTGAAATAATACCTCTTGTATTAACCTGGATGGAACTGGAGACCATTCTTCTAAGTGAAGTATCACAAGAATGAAAAAGCAAACACCACATGTACTCACCATTAAATTGGAACTAATCAATCAACACTTATGTGCACATATGGAAGTAACATTCATTGGAAATCAAGTAGGTGGGAGGGGGGAGGGGGGGAGGGGTAAATTTACACCTGATGGTTACAATGCACACTACCTGGGGGATGGGCACACTTATAACTTTGGCTCGAATGGTACAAAAGCAATTTATGTAACCAAAACGTTTGTACCCTTGTAATATTATTAAATAAAAAAATAAGATTGACCATATCCTAGGCCACAAAGCATGTCTCAACAAATTTAAAAAAGTAGAAATTATACGATGCATCTTCTCAGACCACAGTGGAATAAAATTAGAAATCAACTCCAACAGAAACTCTCATCTCTTACACAAAATCATGGAAACTAAACAACCTTTTGCTGAAAGATTATTGAGAGGAAATTAAGATGGAAATCAAAAGATTCTTTGAAGTAAATGATAAAGGAGACACAAGTTATCAAAATCTATGGGACACAGCTGGAGCATAGAGCAGTCCTGAGAGGAAAATTCATATCTGTAAATGCCTACATCCAATGGACAGAAAGATCACAAATCAATAATCTAATGAATCATCTCAAAGAACTGGAAAAGGATGAGCAAACCAACCCGAAACCCAGTAGAAGAAAAGAAATAAGAAAGATCAAAGCAGAGGTAAATGAAATTAGTAACAAAAAAATTACATGGACTATTAATAAAACAAAAAGTTGGTTCTTTGAAAAAATAAACAAAATTGACAGACGTCTTGTGAGATTAACAAGAAGCAGAAAACAAAGGACTCTAATAAGTTCAATCAGGAATGAAAAAGGAGAAATTACAACTGATACCACGGAAATACAAAATACCATCTATGAATACTATATAACCTCTATGCATGTAAACTTGAGAACATAGAGGAAATGGAAAAATTTTTAGAAACACACAGCCTCCCTAGGCTGAATCAGGAAGAAATAGAATTCCTGAACAGACAAATATCAAGTACCGAAATTGAAGCAGCAATAAAAAACCTTCCTAAAAAAGAGTCCTGGACCAGATGGTTTCACACCCAAATTTTACCAGAACTACAAAGAAGAACTGGTGCCTATCCTGCAGAAGTTATTCTACAACATCACGAAAGAAGGAGTCCTCCACAACATGTTTTATGAAGCCAACATCACCCTGATACCAAAACCAGGAAAGGACACAACAAAAAAAGAAAACTGTAGACCAATATCCCTTATAAATATTGATGCAAAAATTCTAAAAATCCTAGCAAACCGAATTCAGGTGCTTATCAAAAAAATAATCCATCACGGCCAAGTGCTTCATCCAAGAGATGCAGAGATGGTTCAACATACGCAAATCTATAAATGTAATTGACCACATAAATAGAAGCAAAAACAAAGACCATATGATCCTCTCAATAGATGCAGAAAAAGCATTCCACAAAATTCAGCACCCTTTTATGATAAGAACACTTAACAAAATAAGCATAGACGGGACTCACCTAACAATGATAAAAGCAATATATGACACACTCACAACCAACATCATACTGAATGGGGAAAAATTGAAAGCATTCCTGCTTAGAACTGGAACCAGACAAGATTGCCCTCTATCAACACTTCTATTCAACATAGTGCTGGAAGTCCTACCCAGAGCAATCAGACAAGAGAAGGAAATCAGGGGCATCCAAATGGGGGCAGAAGGGGTCAAACTATTTCTCTTTGCTGAAGATATGATTTCATATCTAGAAAAGCCCAAAGTTTCTGCCATGAGACTACTGGAATTGCTAAACAAATTCAACAAAGTCTCAGATTACAAAATCAATGTACACAAATCAGTAGCATGCCTATACACCAACAACAGTCAAACTGAGAACCAAGTCAAAGATTTAATACCCTTCACAATAGCAACAAAGAAAACAAAATGCCCAATATTTAGCTAAGGAGGTGAAAGACCTCTACAGGGAGAACTATGAAACACTGAGGAGGGAAATAGCAGAGGATATAACAGGTGGAAAATCATACCATGCTCATGGGTTGGCAGAATCAAAATTATTAAAATGTGTGTACTACCCAAAGTTGTCTACAGATTGAATACAATCCCTATTAAGATACCAACTCCATTTTTCACAGATCTAGGAAAAATAATTCTATACCTCGTACAGAATGAGAGAAGACTCCATATAGCAAAAGCAATCTTAAGCAAAAAGAACAAATTGGGAGGCATCAATTTACAAGACTTCAAGCTATACTACAAGGCTATAGTAATTAAAACAGCATGGTACTGGGACAAGAACAAAGACATAAAGCAATGGAACAGAACTAAGAACCCAGATATAAAACCATCCTCATATAGCCATCTAGTCTTTGACAAAGCAGACAAAAACATACACTGGGGAAAAGAATCATTATTTAATAAATGGTGCTGGGAAAATTGGATAGCCACATGTACAAGACTGAAATAGGATCTGCACCTTTCACCTCTCACAAAAATCAACTCACAGTGGATAACAGGCTTAAACCTAAGACATAAAACTGTAAGAATTCTAGAAGAAAATGTTGGAAAAACTCTTATAGACATTGGTGTAGGCAAAGAATTTATGAAGAAGATTCCAAAGGCAATCACAGCAACAACAAAAATAAATAAATGGGACCTAATCAAATTAAATAGCTTCTGCACAGCCAAGGAAACTATCATGAGAGCAAACAGAAAACCTAAAGAATGAGAGAAAATATTTGCATGTTATGTATCCAATAAAGGGCTGATAACTAGAATCTATATAGAACTCAGGAAAATCAGCAAGACAAAAAGCAAACAACCCCATTAAGAAGTGGGCAAAATACATGAACAGAAACTTTTCAAAACAAGACCGACTAATGGCAAACAAACATATAAAAAAATGCTCAGTATCTCTAATCATCAGGGAAATGGAAATCAAAACCACAATGGGACATCACATATCCCCAGTGAGAATGGCCTTTATCAAAAAGTCCCAAAACAATAAATGTTGGCATGGATGTGGAGAGATAGGAAGGTTTATACACTGTTGGTGGGACTGCAAACTAGTACGACCTCTGTGGAAGGCAATATGGAGATACCTCAAAGAGGTACAAGTAGAACTACCATTTGATCTGGCAATCCCATTACTGGGGATCTACCTAAAAGAACAAAAGACATTATATGAAAAAGACATCTGCACTTGAATGTTTATAGCAGCACAATTCACAATTGCAAAGATGTGGAAACAACCCAAGTGCCCATCAATACATGAGTGGATTAATAAAATGTGGTATATGTATACCATGGAGTTCTATCAGCCACGAAAAACAATGGTGATCTAGCACCTCTTGTATTATCCTGGATAGAGCGGGAGCCCATTCTACTAAGTGAAGTATCCCAAGAATGGAAAAACAAGCACCACACGTACTAACCATCAAATTGGTATTAACTGATCAACACTTAAATGCACATATAGTAGTAACATTCATTGGGTGTCGGGCAGATGGGAGGGGGGAGAAGGGGATGGGTATATTTACACCTAATGGGTACGGTGTGCACCATCTGGGGGATGGACACACTTGAAGCTCTGACTCGAGTGGAGCAAGGGCAATATACGTAACCTAAATATTTGTACCCCCATAATATGCTGAAATTAAAAAAAAAAACAAGCAACCAAAGTTTCAAAATACAGTTGGAAAAATTGGCAAATGATTTGAATAGATACTTCACCAAAGAAGATATCCAAATGACTGATAAGCACATGTAAAGATGCTCAATATAATTATTCATCTGGGAAATGTGATTTAAAACCACAATGGGATACCACTACATAATTATTAGAATGGGTTTTAGAAAAAAAGGAGGAAAACTGACAGTACAAAATTCTACCAAAGATGCAGAGTAAATAGAATCCTCATACATTGCTAGTTAGTATGCAAAATGGTACAGCCATTTTGAAAAACAGTTTGTTAATTTCTCATAGAGTTGAACATAGCCTTTCGACATGATGCAGCAATTCCACTCCCAAGAAAAATGTGAAGCTTCACAAAAACCTGTAGGTTAGTGTTCATAGCAACTTAATTCATAATTACCAAGAATTGGAAACAGCCCAGATGTCCTTCGAATGGTGAAAAGATTAACAGAGTGTAGCATATGATGGAATAGTAACCAGCAATAAAAAGTACATTCGGATACACACAACAATGTGGGTAAATCTCACATGCATTATATTAAGTTAAAGAGGACATACTTAAAAGGCTACATACTGTGTGATTATGTTTATATTGACATTCCGTAAAAGGAAAAACTGTAAGACATAAAATAGATCAGCAGTTGCCAGGGAATTGGGACATGGGGAGGAGTTGACTCCTGGGCACAGGGACCTTTTTGGGCTGATGGAGATGTTCTATATCTTGATTTTAGTGTTGGTTATATGACTGTATACCTTTCTCAAAACTTATCAGAGTATACACTAAAAAGTAAATTTTAATACATTTAAAGATTTTTAAAAGTGGGAGTGACAGAGAGACAGACAGAAGATGGAGAGAGGGACAGTGAAGTTTCTGATGTCAAACAGATATTTCACTGAGGATGGGAGAGGCTTAAGCATGTTTGTAGGCCACAACTCTGACTTAGTAAAAAGGAAGACATTGAGGGTTATTTACTTTAAAATACAGGTAATTTGAAAATGTATTTTAAACTTATAAATAAATACCTGCCCGAGATGAGCTACAAGTAGAAGTAATGTGTGGTTTGTAATCTTTTGTACTGTTTTGTGAGGTTGATTTAAGTATTGAGGTAGTGCTCAGCATATGTTAAATTATGAGGCTATAACTACTGATGGATTCCCTATCCTGTGCTCTGTATACTTATGTGTACTTTTCTTGCTAAATGAATGTCCAGTTTTCAAGATCTCTGCTTTATATAATGTGCCTTTTCACAGGGGTATTCTGATTCTTAAGGACTAGTGACTCAGCTATTGTTTTTAATATCTAAACTACATTTATTTCTTAAAGGTGATGTTGGACCAAATGGACAACCTGGACCAGTGGGACCTCCTGGGCTGCCAGGAATAGGTGTTCAGGGACCACCAGGACCACCAGGGCTTCCTGGACCTATAGGCCAACCTGGTAAGATTGGAATAAATGTACATTTTATATTGCTCATAATATATAGGTTGGTTAGCTCATCAATAAAGTGAAACCTACATAACAGTCTTCCAGAAAACAGACTTCAGAGGTAACACTTCTTTGTGTATGATTTTGGAAGAGTGAAAAAATACAGGGCACAGTATTAGAGCTACTTTAATCCCTTCACTTTCCCCTCCGTGTTCATCTAAAATTGATCTATTTATTTCCAATAATGCACTTTAGCAACTGCAGTATGTTACTATTGACATATAATTGTTGAGCTAGACGTAGTTTTGGAAGCATAGACACTAAAAATCCTTAGTGTTGATCGTTTCAGACCTGACTGACTGTACAGTATTAATAGACCTTTGTCTGTGGAACCTCTTAACATTCTTAGCACATGAAGACTAGCAAAAACATTCTGTAAAAATATATTTTAGGCATTCTCGTTTCCTTTTCTTTTTAAAAAAATAAATGAATTTTTTTTCTTTTTTATTCTCAAGCCAGCGATCCCTTTGCAACTCATAAACACTCTACACTTTTATTTTAAATACTTTTTATTAGATACTGAAAAAGCTTTGTTAACATGTAACCTAATGAATTTGCCTCTATCAATAGAGAATCATGATTTCTCTAAGTTTGTGTGAGCATATTGAGTTTGTGGATTCTGAGCTGTCTGGTGATGTGAATTCTTATTATCTTAATCTGGGCAGGCATAGTAAGGGCCACCTTGGGGCCAGCATTATGTTATTGTAAAATACTATAATAATTCATAAAATTAAAACAAATGTGAACTGCTTTTATGGTATATTGTACCTTTTTTCGTGGCCTCTGATATGTCACTACTGATTTAAAAATAAGAAAACTTAGAGTGTTGCTTTGAATCAGGTTGTTATAAAATAGTTGCTTCATCACTTACAGAAAGAAACCATTCTGTCCAACTAGCATAGCAGAGGGATCTTGAGAAAAACTATTTATTTTTAGGTTTGACCATTAAAAGCTCGACCTGCTATTTCACAAAGAGGGATAAAATGAATTTATCACTTCTATTGTGTTTTGTCATTTATTTTAGTTCCAAAAAGTGCGTGAGGTTTTGGAAGCATTTTGAATTCTGAAATCACATCTGAGTGAGAATAAAAAAAAGAGACCATCAATAATAGCAATCTGAACTAAATATAAATACTTTTATATATGCTTCAAGCTTTTTCAAATTAGCTAATTATCTGTAATGTTTTATGCATCCAATGTTCTCTCTCTGTGTCTCTCAGATAGATAGATTGATTGATTGATTGATTGATTTATGAGGTCTAGATAGTATGAGCAGGAAGATAAGTAATAATGCTGAATTCAACTTCATCTATTTCTTCTGTGAATATATGCATTGCCATAGAATTCAAGATTTTAAGTAATAATAATAATGATTTGTTCAACAAACAAATGAAGTTAACAGCAACTAGCGTGAAAATGTATTGAATTCACTCTCAACATAGAAGTGTTCTCAAATCACAATTTTATTATTATCACAGGATGAACCACATTTCATATTTGATTCTAGGTACATACACTTACTTTTAAGGAAATTTTACTTATATCACTAAACCAGAATATTATCTTAGCCTGTTTTTTAAAATATCATAATTTGTGTCCATACATTTCAATAATAGAACAATCAGCAAGACTTTTGCTAATATCTTGATAAACCTGACATATGCTGCGTGACTGGAATTTTAACTATCAATTTTTCTTATAAGAAGCTTATTTAATATACTTGTGTTTCATTTTGCAATAGATAACTTAATGCAAAATATTCTGTATTGTCATCTCTCCAGTGTAAAATGTTTGCATTATGCTTTTCAGGCTTTTCTTTTGACTCTAGTTTTCTACTGTCATTTAATAAGCTTTCATTACTTGCCTTTCTCTTTACCAAAGCAAGCTATACAGTTTAACACATGTTTATAAATTAAGATCCCATTAAATATAAATTCCTCATTTGACAGCAGGGAAATAAAAGAAAAATTGCCAAGGGACTAGAAACTAAATGCTTTTCATCTCATGACCTACTAATCGAGGCAAAAGTGGAAGTTGTTGATTCCTGTTATTTGGTTTGGCCATTAGCTAGAAGATTACTACTTTAGTGAATCTTTTTAGAGATAAGTTAAATATACTCTATTTCATGTCCACAGATCATACCTCGACCTGAGCCAAATGTATTGTAATCTCTGCCCAGTCTCAGGACAAATTATGTGGCTGAATCAGCTAAAGAGAATAAAAAGATCACAATGAATGTAATCAAAACAAACACACATAAAACAACAAAATCCCAGGAATTATTCATCATTTTCATAGATGAAGGAGAATGCATTATAGTTTTAACTTTTATGGAGGGCTGTGAAAGCTTTGGGCAGAGTGAGGTTTGTGAGTGTGTGTGTGTGTGTGTGTGTGTGTGTGTGTGTGTGTAAGAAAAGTTCTCACAAATAATACATGTTTTTGAAATTTTCCTTTCTTTTTCATTAACTGGTTCCATTTGGCTGCCAATAAATTTAGAGAATCTATATACCCCTATATAGCCTCTGTACACCTATCCATATAATTCCTATTATTGTATAAGGAGATTCAGCAGAACATTTGAATTTATATTGACTTTCTTCATCCTGGATCTTACCAGGATGCCTATTCCTGACAGTATTCATGGAAAAGATCTATGCTGTTAAAAGTACAGCATAATGTCTGTTACTACTACTAATAATAACAATGAAGAAAGAAATCCTTGCCTAGTACATGTAAGTTGTTTACTCATAGCCATCCAGTAATAATTAATGATTTCTCTGTACTTAACCTGTTATAGTATAAAATAAAATTAATTCTTAAATTCTAACTAAACTTTAGGAGCTTTAATTCCAAGATGATTATTTAAAGCAATATAAAGGTCAGAAATAAACAGGGGTGTAAAGTTGACCTTAACCAAAAAGTATCACTTTTTGTGAATGTAAATATTTTATTGTGTCTTTATTGGCAAATACATTTCATTTATAGAATATCCTATATAAACATCTGAACAAATACCTAAAATAAATTCCTTTACTTGTTCCTAATATGTGATAGTAGTGAATCAATGTCTAATAGCTTCTATTCGTAGAGTTTTTTGTTCTAATCTTTACATGCTTAGTTTTGTTTCCTAACCCAATGAATCTTTTTGCACCTTACTTCTGCTTGGGTGGCTCAACTTGCTGCTGAACTATAATTCCCTGCCTCTTGAACTTCAGGTCTACAAGGTACTGTTGTTCTTTCTCAAAAGGCATAGTAAAGCTTTAAACATGGAAAACAAACAAGATTTCTCTAGATTTAAGTCTTTGGTTTCTTTTCATAATTTTATAGAGCTACTCTCTTGGAGCATATTTCAAAGGACAAATTATTTATATTGAAAATGCAGCTATTAAAAAACTATGTGAGCTGTATTAGAACAATAGGTAGTGATCCATACAGAGTTATAATAGTGCTCATTGCTAGGTATCATATCGTATTTCACAAATATGATAGCATAAAATCTGTCTCCTTTCTGTAGTATTTTACTATGAAATGGCAGCTTTGGAACCATCACCACTGTGCCAACTGAGTGAAATTCTATAATCTTCAAAGTGAATTTTATTGGTTTAACACATTAACTGCCATGTGAGTTGTATTTAACTCACACTAGTTTTGAGCCTGGGGCCTTGTGAAGCAAAACCTGGGCAGAACCTTGCAGTTGGTTTGCGGAAATCTTACTTGTTGATGTTCTTATTGTTACAATTAATATTGACAAATTCATTCTAAAAACATGGATTAAATGGATAGAAGTCAGTAAATTTCATTTTTCATTAAATTAGAAAGGATCATTTTGTTTTTGAAGTTTTTATTCATTTTCTTAATAAAACAGTCTGGCCCCAAGGAAAAAAAAATTTTTTTTTCTGGTATGGCAGGCAGTGTGTTAAGGGCATGCTGGAATATGACATCAAACAGATCTTAAAATCCCAGCGTCTTGCTCTCTATAAAAATGATTGCCAATGAATCTTCAATGATAAAGTTAGATCTTATTGTTTAAGGGACACTTGGAATGATCATCTGGCTTAGCCCCCAGCTTCAAGTCAGTTATGACATTATTTCCATTTAGCAGATGAGAACCAACAATGTTAAGTGACTCATATAAGTTTCACAGCTAAAAGGCTTTAGAGTGGAAACTTACACAAACTTTTTTCCCCATAAACATATTCTTTTTAACCACCTTGTTTTTTCGAGTGGTTCAGTCTTACAGAAACTTACCTAAGGTTAAGTATTTTTGTGATATCATTTTTCTCCTGTAAAATCCTGGTTGGAATAATGAGAAATAAAGTTAACAACAAAAACTAACAGTAATGCATTATTAAACTAACATGTAAAATGAAGCCAAAATTAAATAAAAATAAAATAAAATTACTAACATTCAGTAATTAATCATTTTTTCGGATCACAGAAAGGTGTACTAATAATTCATAATATGTTAGCAATGCAAATCCAAATGTGGTCAACGGACTAGTGTCGAATCACAAACTGTTATTACTCTGCAATGAGATTAGGACAAAGATTGAGAATACACATTTACAAAATTTTATAGCAATTTAATAGTGTAATTATATTTGTTCAATGTAATAACCAAAAAACAGGCTTTTATTTTGTATGTGTTTGATTTTTTATTTCACTTTTAGTAATTTTTATTATATTTTATTTTAAAAAATTAGTCCATGGATTAACTAGGAATTAAGAAAAGATTGATCCTTGGCCAGAAATAATTTGAGAAGCACTGTCTTATAGAAATATGCTTGAAAATCCTAAAGCTTGATTTTTCAGTCATTTTATGTACATGATTGCAAAAGTAGGTCTAACTCACTCTTAGGTTTGATATACACAGGGTTCTATCACTTATTTACTAGAAAAATAACCAGATACATCTTTTCAAGCTGTAACACATTAATATTGATGTTATATTAACTAGGTTTACATGGAATACCAGGAGAGAAAGGGAATCCAGGACCTCCTGGGTTTGATGTTCCTGGACCCCCTGGTGAGAGAGGTAGTCCAGGGATCCCTGGAGCACCTGGTCCCATAGGACCTCCAGGATCACCAGGACTCCCAGGAGAAGCTGGTACCTCTGGATTTCCAGGTAATTTGTATAATGTTTTTCCTAATTTGGACTGAGAAAATTAAAACCATAATATTACTCTAGTAGATTACTGTCATGTTGTACTTTTTTGGATTGATACTATCCCTTAAGGAATAGTGTTAAATGTCTTTGGTTGCAGGAAACTCCTTTGCCCTTTGCACTACACTTTTTCTCTGTGGATCTCCAGTTACATATTACTGTATAATAAACAACCCCAATATTTAATGGTTTAAATCAACCTTTTTATTTTGCTTGAGATTCTGTGGGTCAGGAATTAAGGGATGGCTTGACTGGGTCATTTATCTCTAACCCATATGACCTCAACTTGAGTGGTTGGGGCTGAATGATCTACTTCCAAGATGGCACTTCTCTGATACTTGGGTGTTGCTTGGCTCACATGGCATCTCATCATTCGTGGTGCCTCTTAATGTGGCTTAGGCTCCTCACATGATAGTAGTATCATGGAGTTGTTCTCTTTCCATGGCAGCTGGATTCTAATGGAGAGAATCCCAACAGCCAAAAGTGAATGTTCTAGCAGCAAGACTTCTTAGGATCTAGCCTTGGGAGTCACACAGTGTCATTTAGTCAATGGTGAGCCACAGAGTCAGCCCAAATTCCAGGGAGGGGGGCTATATAAGTGTGTGTATACTGAGAAATATGGTTCATTGGGGGGCCATCTTTGGAGATTAGCTACCAGAGTGAGTCTCCTTCATGGGTATCAGCAATAGTGGGCACTAAGGTTGCAGCAACTGAAAAAGGGTAAATCTTAACAGTGCCTTTTCTCTAACCCTTAATAGTTTTCCAGTTAACATCTTAAAACTCACTTTTTGTGTTTGCAAAGTCAAAGAAAGGCAAAAGTTACTTATTGATATTCTTCAAAGGTGCCAAAGGTGAAATGGGTATGATGGGACCTCCAGGCCCACAAGGACCTTTGGGAATCCCTGGCAGGAGTGGTGTTCCTGGTCTTAAAGGTAATATTCAGAGTTTACTGCCAGATGTGTATGAGAGGGAAAATTAAACATTGCTTTTTGTCAATGCAGAATGTTTTTTTGTTTGACTACTTTAAAGTGAGAAATACTTAGTTGTATTCTGTTTCTATGTCACATGGCATTTAAATAAGTCTTGTTTTCAATGTGGTGGCAAGTTTACTTTGGATACCATGAAACATGGTAAATGCTTAGCTCAAAATAACAAAATAAAGATTATGCTTTTATTTTTTTTACAGTCAATGTTTATCATTATTAAGGAATTCCACAAGAAAGAGAGATTGTTAATTTGAATATAAAAATGTATATGCACTCAACTAATTCATAGACAGTAACTAAGTTGCATAAATGTTTTGGGTGGCCAGTGGTCTACTCAACTATGAAACATATGAAAAATCTTTATATGCATTAATCCTGGATGAATAAAACTGATCTGTTGTGTCTTACACACACATGTTGATTTTAGGTGATGATGGCTTGCAGGGTCAGCCAGGACTTCCTGGCCCTGCAGGAGAAAAAGGTAGTAAAGGAGAGCCTGGCCTTCCTGGCCCTCCTGGACCAATGGATCCAAATTTGCTGGGCTCAAAAGGAGAGAAGGGGGAGCCTGGCTTACCAGGTGAGTAGGTGCACTTATTTATAAATACTTTTTCTGGTATATCTGAAGTTTAATTTTTAAATAACATGAAAAGTGACTTGTAATACTGAATTCGCTAACAAAAAGCACTTAGACGCATCAAATTTTGTTAATGAATATTAATTTTCATTTGATTCATACTGTTTCATTGATCAATTTTTTTATTTGTATAAATTTAAGTGGTACAAGTACAATTTTGTTACATGGCTATATTGCACAGTGGTGAAATCTGGACTTTTAGTGTATCCATCACCTGAATAATGTATGTTGTACCCATTAAGTAATTTCTCATCATCCACCCCCCCATTCCCAACCCCCTAAACCTTTTGAGTCTCCAATGTCTACTGATCAACTTTTTACTATTTTCTTTGTAGTTTACTTGTCACAAACTGTGAGGTTTTAAAATAAACTTAGGCAGTCACCTTCAAGCATTATAGAAATAGTACAGGATGTGGTAGAGAGAAAAGGATATACAGCCACAATCACTTGGAAAACATATTTCAGTGTTTAGGAAATTTGCTGGTCTTTTTTATTTTTCCCCCTTTGAAATCAGATGGGGATGAGTGGTATATTGTTGTACTGCAGTGTTTTGATATCCATATCATACCTGGCTTTTATTTTATTTTATTTTATTTCAGCTCTTCATGGGGGTACAAAAGCTCAGGTTACATACATTGTCATACCTGGCTTTTAAATATAGTTCACTGTTATTCTACCTTGGCAGAATAAATAAGTATTGGACTATGAACAGCCAAGATCAGCCCTGGGAGAAGTCACTCAAAGTAGGTCTAGGGAACAACTGTGTTATTATAGTTATTTTATTAAAAGCAAATAAGGTATAAAAGTATAACATGTTCGTAACAAGACATCATAAAATATGGATAAGCATAACTCATTATATAAAGCACTTACAACACAATCTATACAAAATAGCCTTTTAAACAATATAAAACTTTAAAACTACCTATTTATCTGCAGATTGTAGTAAAGTCTGTGGCTCTTGTTTGTCCCAAACATTGTCAGTTGTGTGTGCATGTAAGTATGTGTGTGTACACAGATGTTATAAGTTTCCCTATGAGCAGAATTTGGTAGGATTTTCCTTTTAAAAAAATTTAAGATATTATTGAGGTTTCATATATAGTCACGAAAGAGGGAAAGCCACCTATTTTTTATTATTATTATTATTGCTAAAATGAGATGTCTTTCTTGGTTTACCCCTTACACAGCTCTTCTTCTCTTCCAATTGTGCTTTCTGTGTAATAGGGGAAATAAAATGTACTTGACCTCTACTATAGTGTTCTTAAATATAGTCAGAACCTAAGAGATAGCTTAGAGACTATTTGTCCTAATTTCTTCATTTTACATTGTAAGAAACTGAGGCCCAAGGAGGAAATTGACTTAGTTATTGAGTGCTCTGAATTTCTTGGTGTTAGGTAAATAAAAAGTGGAGGATTTTAGTATGAGTCCAGTGCTAATGGTTCATACTATATTAGAATATCACTCATTCCTCTAGTTCACTTATAGTTTAAAACTTGAGTAGCTTGCTTTGCCAAATTTATTTAATGGATTAATGATATCAGCCTAACTTGTCTCTTCTATTCATCCTTGCAAGGTATTCCTGGAGTTTCAGGGCCGAAAGGTCACCAGGGTTTGCCTGGAGACCCAGGGCAACCTGGCCTGAGTGGACAACCTGGCTTACCAGGCCCAGCAGGTAAGTGTAATAGACCATTTATAGCAATTGGATAGCTGATCCTGAACACTGGAAGAGTAATTATGTGTTTATCATGTTTTATGATGCTTTGGATTTGGTCATGGTGATATGCTTGGGTAGCTACTGAAATATGAAGTTCACTTTTGGCAAAAATGTTGCATTTCAACAGGCAAGATTTGTAGAGTATTTTGCATTGCTCCTTCAGTTTCTTCTTTTTGTGGCCAAAGGGTATACACAGAATCAGAAGTATTATCCGCATAAAGTGCTATGTTTTATTACATATATTGCAACATATATAAATAAGACAATTATCTGATAGGAGCCTGAAGAATTCACATTTTCCAGTTTTTTGCCGTTAGACAAATCAGTCATTAAACCATGTGAAACAGATGGCTGTCAATTCTGCTTTTAAAAATTTCTAGCAATGAAAATTTCACAACCTCCCTTGGTAATTGTTTACAGCATTAATTACCCTTACAGTCAACATGTATTTTTTCTTATTCCTAATACAAGTCTTTTTTGCTTCTTAATTTTCTTTTTGCCATTTTCTTTTAGTTTCCCCTCAGGAGATAAAGAGCAGCTGATTCCTATCCTTATGAAATCCCTTAGTTCAGTTATTTGCTCTGGACTCCATACCACATTGCCTTGATATAGTTGGAAAGAGAAATTCTCTCTCTGACTCTCTCTTTTCCAAGTTGGAAGTCAGTGTGAAAGAAAAAATTTTAATGTTTAAGGCAACACAGTGGTCCTTGGAAAATACCTAGGTAGCATCACAGAGCTCAAGTACCTATATGCTAAGAAAAATGTACAAACAAAGCAACCATGTCTGTTGGGGTTGACTGCCCAGTACCTCTCCATCAATTCTTGCCTCTCCCTGGCCTAATGTACTAGGGTTATTTCATAACAGGTTACCACCTTTCCTCTTCCTGATCATTTCTGAATCTTTTAAAAACAGACTTACTATATTGGATTTATCTGTGAAAATACAGTAAGGGTAGTTATTAATATACACATAAAACAAATAGGGCTTCAGGTGATTGGAATTATTTTAGGGCAAGAAACAAGGTGTCCTGGTACAATTATTTTAGTTTTTAGAAAACATTATATCAGAAGACCTCTATTACCATGGTTATATTGTAATATATTCCTGAGGAGATTTCTTAGCTACCTCTTGCTTGTTTTATGCTGAGTTATATCTGTGGAACTTACTAATACATTAAGATTTAATCATTCAACCTCATGCTTGCATTTTACTTACTACTCATTCCAAGAAACCAGACAACTCCAATATTGCTGATTTGTCTTAATTTTGACAATTTGACTTTTCTAGGTCCCAAGGGTAACCCTGGTCTCCCTGGGCAGCCAGGACTTATAGGACCTCCTGGACTTAAAGGAAACATAGGTGATATGGGTTTTCCAGGTGAGTGGTGAAAATCTCTCAAATATTTAGTCCCATTAATAGAAGGTGTTTCACTATCTTTTTTTTAATCAGAAAAGATACTAGTGTTGATAGAATCAGACTGAGACAATATCTAAGGTAATCAGTGGGCAGAGATCTCTTGTTATACAAATATTTGGAGTGGGAATTAAGGGACAGGGCTTTATAAACCTTAAAAATTTGAATTCATTAACATATCTTTTCTCCAGTTGTACACCTTTTATTTAAATGTCCTTTAAAAATAGGGTTTTATATAATCCTGGTTGTGAAGCTCATTATTATGTAACTCAGAGTTTGTGGAGTTTTTTATGTTTATCTTTTGGCTTGGTCATATGCATCTTACATATGCCATGAATAAAGAATGTTTTGTAAAATCTTACGTATTACATATTTTCAACAGGCCCTCAGGGTGTGGAAGGATCCCCTGGACCTCCTGGAGTTCCTGGACAACCTGGCTCCCCAGGATTACCTGGACAGAAAGGAGACAAAGGCGATCCTGGAGTTTCAGGCATTGGTCTTCCAGGTCTTCCTGGCCCAAAGGTAATCTTATTGTAGGCATATGCCTGAGCAGATGTGATTTTTCTTTGACACTATGCTGGTTCCTAATTTTTCATTAAACAAACTACAGAATGACATGGTTTATTCTGGATAAGAGATTTGTTCCTTCTCTTTCTCTTAGGTGGTAAGAAGATATGTTTTAGGGTTTGCAGCCAGTCCAAAATAAGGGAAAAACCTTTCTAGTTTCTTTATGTTTCAATAAACCAAAGGCATAGTTCTGCCTGGTTTTGGTTTTCCCTTTTTAGTGATGGAGTTTTGGTCTTTGTCCTAATATTATTATTAACTAATTTGAGAAGACTAATAAAGTAACAAACACTTAATGAATGTATAGTAGTATTCTTAGCTGCATATCTGAGATAGTTCTCATATATGGTTTACATTTCCTTCTACTCCACTAGTCAATGTGAAAAATTTGGTGGTATTTCTCAAGTGATCAAATTTAGAGCTTGTTTAAGAATTGTTGGACTGAACAGGAATTTATTGACAACTGCCTTCCTTGTTCCATGTCAAAGGGTAGTAACTCCCTTAATCATGCAGTCAAACCACAGAGCTAAGGAGTATTAGCAAAAGGAATTATGGTCTTCGACTCACATAGAATTAGTGAAAATTCCCACTGACATAAGAATTTACTGAACTATATTTAAAAATAATTTCCTTTTAATAGTATACAAAAAGACTTTGATTGTTTACTTGATCAACTTATTAAAAGAGATAATCAAGAGAAGTTTCTGTATATTAATTCCAGTTTGACAATGTAAAATTTGTTGCAGTAAATTTTAACTTTTTTCTGTTATATTTACATTTTACCAGTAAAACACGAACACATACTTTAAAAAATAATAATATAGACATATTAAGAGTAAAAGTGAAAATCTCCTTCATGTCCTACACTCTTTTTCTCATTCCCTTCCCCATAAAGGCCCACTGTCAAGAGTTGGTATATAAATTTGAATCTCTTGTTATATATATATATATATATATTCGTGTAGATTTTTTTTCTACACAGTGTATCTATGTAGAGTCACAGTATATATATGCTATTCTGTACCTTGTTTTCTGACATATCTTTTTTTCTTTTTTAAATATATTTTAGAAAACTTTCATTGTACATTATACCCGTGGACACATGTATGATTTTTATACTGGATAGATTCCTAAAAGCAAAATTGCTGAGTCAAAGGTTAAATACATTTAAATTTTAGTCTTTTTAAGTTTTTGTAATAGTAACATAAGAACTTGATTTTAAAATACAACCAGTATGAAAAGATGTAAAATGAGAAGTCTTATTTCTATATGTTCACAAACTCCAAATCTCCAGTTATTCTTCCCCAGAGTAATCATTTTTAGTGATTTCTCGGTATTCTTCCAGAAAAGGCTTGTTAATGCATATATGTGCATGTGTATATGATGTCCTGCTAATTTTAAGACTCATGTTTTTACATTCAAAATATCTGATATTAGAGTGGATCTTGCAATGGAAAGCATATTACAATTAAAATTATAAGTATTTTTCCTTCAATTATTGGTACACAAAATGATGCTACATCTTCCAAATGTAGGTGTCTTCTTATATTTTTATTTACACACGTGAAATCATACCATACATTTGCTCTGTACCTAGGTATCATCACTTAGTAAATCTTGGCACACTCTTTTTATCAGCCCATAAATATATGCCTCATTATTTTTCATAATTATATGGTATTTTTGTGTGGGTTCACCGTAAATAATTTAATCTATGTATTACGAATACTGAAGTTGTTTCTGTAGTTTCATGATTACAAACATATGTTGCACTGAAGATTCTTTTCCATATCTTATATACACATCTTGAGAATCTTTAATCTGTATCACCATAGAATAAATTCTGAACAGAGTTGCTGAAACCCAGCATATATGTGCCTTTTAAATATTGATAGTTACTGCCAAATATTCCTATTAAATAACTATACTCTTTTATACACTCATTAGTGTAAGGCATTTTTAATTTTCTCCTCATTTTACAAATATTGGATGTTATTTATTTTTCTAATTTTACCAACCTAATGGATAAAAATTAGTGTATTATTGTTTATGTTTGAATTTTCCTGGTTACAAGTGAGGTTCTATATGTTTATATCTCTTCTGCAAATTGTCTATCCATATTTTGCCTCATTTTTTTAGAAGGGGATTTGGTTATGTATTTCCTACTAATTTGTAAAAGAACATTATAAATGGTGAAGATACATCAACTGTTACAAATGTTGCAAATGTTTTCTGCCAGTCCATTATTTATCTTATAACAATGCTTACTGTGTATTTCATCCTTTAGATATTTAAGATTTTTGCATAGGTGATTTTGTATTCATTTATTCATTCAAAAAATATCTGTTGAAAAAAAAGTATCTGTTGAGTACGTATGATGTGCTAGGTACTGTTTTAGGTGCCAGAGATACAACGTGAATGAAACAGACAAACATACTGCATACATGGAGCTTATATCTAATTAAGGAGACATACAACAAACAAAATAAATAAGTCTATAATATGATAGGAGGTAATAAATCTTATGACAAAAATTAAAGTGAGGCTTGGAGATAGGAATTTCTGGGAACTGTTACAATTTGAAGTAAGTTAGTAAGGGAAAGTCTCTTTGATAATAATTGGGCAGTGACCTCACTGCAGTAAAGGAATGAGTCATGCAAAGACCTTGAAGTGGGCACATATCTGAAATGTTTGAGGAACGTAAATGTGGTCAGTGTGGATTAAGCAGAATGAATGAGGTGAAACTAAGTAGGCGATGAGATAAGGTTGGTAATGGGGTACAGATTATCTAGGGCAGGGGTGGGGAACGTTTTCATGTTTGAAGGCTGCATTAATTTATCTGTAATCAAATAAGGCTGTATTCAAGAAACTTCAATTAGATATACCTAAAAATGTACATTATTTTCTAAAAATCTAACTACTATGTACTTAATAATTTCAAAAATGAAAACTATTTGTTAATTTTAAGGTTAACTAACCTTTTAATGACTTTGTTTTGTCTGCTTTTTGTTGGAAGGCATTTGAATATTTTCTTGTAGCATGAAGGTCCACAGTTTCAGTTGATCCTCTAGATGGGTATCAGTCATTTGTGACCTTAAGGGTGTCTTGATTTGTGTTAGGTAGGAGAATGTAGATTCACATCAATAAGTGATTGAAAACCAAGAAAGCATTCTTTGGGCATGTTGCCTAAGGCATGGATATTCTACTGCATTTTTCCATATTTCAATTGGATCTTTCTTAGCATCAAATAATGACTTTAAAATCTCATCTACGGAGAGCTCAATCAATTCCATTTGTAGTTCTTTAGGTGCCTTGATGATATCAACTAGGTGAGGCTGAAATGCTAATTTGAGTGTGACGTCATGATTCTCAAAGTCAGTGAAACTTTCATTATATTCTCCAATTAATAGGTGTATAACAGCTGCATATTCTTTAAATAATTTGCATATGTCATCCTGCTCATCAATGATCTTTGCTAACTGGGGAAAATGTTCATCCGAAATTTCCTTTTGAAGAAGTGTTTTGAAAAATACAGCTTTTTTTGAAATGCTTAGATTTTTTAGACTTAGTTTTACCTTGCAAAGAAATATTCAAGTCGTTTGGTTTGACGTATCACACAGAGGTGCTGCATTCCTATAGAAATCTTCTTTCAATACTTTACATTGCTGATTCTATTCTTTATGAAATTTCACTATCTGTTCTCACAGAGATAAAATTTTGGCTAACACCTGTCCCTGCAGTAGCCAACAAATGCACTTTAGGATGATATGGCAAATCCACACTGAATACCTCGTCTTTCAACTTTAGCATGTTATGAACCTGAAGATGCCATGTTGCATTTGCATGAATATAGTTTACAATACTTATAACTTGTTGCAAAGTGTCACTTAAAATTATAGCTTTAGCACAGATATTTTGCTGATACAAGATACAATGAAAAGAAATGAGAGCATCTGGATCCGTTAATACTTTTTTTATCTGTGCAACAAACCCTTCATGTTTTCCTGTCAGGGAAGGTGCAGTCTGTACATCCACTCACTGAATTTACCAAATTCAGTCCAACTTCACGGCATTTATCTTGAAAGTTGTTGAAGATATCTATTCCCCGTGTTCTGTTTGCAAGAGTGCCCCAAATGAGCAAATCTTCGTAGCAAAGAAAATCTGTTATGACCCAAATGAAGCATAAAACGTGTGCTGAGTCAGTAGTATCAGTTGATTCATCCAAAGCAATCGAATACTATTTATCTTCCTTTTGAAGTATCCCATGAAGTTGTTCTGTTAAGTTGAAGGCTAATTTGTGCTGCTAGTCAGTTACGGTTCTCATTGAAAGAGGCAGTTGTTTGTACTTTGAAATGTTATTGGGGTATTAAGTATACTACAACATCAACAATGCATCTTTCACAATTTCTATATCACTGAATGGCTTCCCTTTCCCCACCCCACCCCCCTAGTATATAAGTTGCTTTGTAAGTTTGTTTGGTGGCATTATTTCCAGATCTTATTGCTGCTTCAAAGAATTGTGTTTGCTTTTGATTTTTGTCTTTTAATTTCTGCAATACAACCTTTCATGCTTCTGCCTCTAATTTAAAATATTTGTGGTCCTTATGAGTGTTATAATGCTGATGAGCATTGAATTTCTTTAATGTTGATATTGCAGTATCACAAAGAAAGCAAATCATCTTATCTTTAGCAGAAACAAAATAATATTGCTATTCCCAATCATCATTAAAAAATGTGTTTTCTTCCTTCAGCATCCTCTTGGTCTTCTTTGACATGATAGGCTGTTAAGCAGACAGAATTAAAAAGTACTGTCGAGCTGTGCAACTATTCACAAATTTCACTTCAAACAAAAACACAGTGCACTGTTGTCAAAAGCTGATAAAAGACTGGTGTACTCAACCCCCATATACTGTCACCAGCCAGCCTCCTGTGGTAGTGGCACCAGTCAGGCGGGGGAAGTTAGAACTAAATCATGAGTGTAGCAGCCATCAATTTAGCCCTTATGGCTTCCTAATACTCTAACTGTGCTGGTCAATCTGGGAGGATTATTTTATTGAAACTTATTTTATTCCTTGGTATTTTAAATGCCTTCATCTTAAAAATAAAAATATAAAATTCAAATAAAAATTTATTAATAAAAATAAAAGAATTTGTTCTATAAAATTTGGATTCAGTCAAAAGGCCACACTTAAGGATCTAGGAAGCCACATGTGGTGAGAAGGCCACAGGTTCCCAACCCTGAGCTAGGGCCTTATGGGTCACAGTAAGGGCTTTTATTTCTGAGTGAAATAAGGAGCCAAAGGAAAGAGTAAAATGATTATACATTAATTTTAAGAAATATTGCAGCTCCTGTTTTGGAAATAGATCATAAAAGGAACAAGGGTGGAAGCACTGACACCAGTTATGGTGTTTAATACAGGTTAGAGGTGTTCATGACTTGGATCAGAGTGGTGGCAGTGGAAGTAATAAGAAATGGTCAGATTCTGAATATATATTATAAGTCAAGCCAGGAAAATTTGCTCATGGAACATGAGAGAAAATGAGATGTCGAGGATGACCCCAAAGTTTTTATCCTGAGCAACTGGAAAAGTAGAGTTGCTACATATTGAAATAGGAAAGATTTTGGAAGAACCAGGTTTGGTGAGAAAGATCAGGAGCATAGTTTTCTGATTGTTTATATTTTGTTGCTGAAATAGGAAATTCATCAATTGAGGGGGAAGAAAGAGGAAGAGGTAAGGGAAGTTTGAGGCCTGAGATTTAAAAAAAAAATTTTAAAGAAGAAGACTTATATATCTGAAGATTATAAAAATAGACTTATGTCTTTCTTGCAGTATTTTCATGGTTTTATTTTATAATAAATTTGCATCTTTAATGCATCTGAATTTTTTTGTATGTTGTGTAAGGTGAGGGTCTAACTTTATTTTTTTTAAACAAATATCCAATTGACACAACCCCATTTGTTACACACTCTATTCTTTACTCACTGATTTAAAATTCCATTTAAAAGAATTTCTAAATTTGTTCATATTTTTTCTGGAATGAGTGAATTTTAACATTTATTTCATCGAACCAAAATAACTATAATAAATCATTTCTGAATTTATAATGGATGGTAGCAGAAAAATATGTTTCAATTGGTAAATGTCCAAGGTATATTCAACTCTTCAAGCAAGAGGCCTTTAGTTTCTCTATTTTTTTAAAGAGACAGGATATCACTGTGTTGTGTATTGTGGACTTGAACTCCTAGGCTCCAGTGATCCTCCTGCCCTCAGCCTCCTGAGTAGCTGGAGCTACAGGCACACTACCACCACACTTGGCTTAACTTTTAGTTTTTCTATGTGGCCTACAAGTATATTTCAATAAGCAAACTCTACATTAAATTTAGAAATTTACAGAGCTGATAAAACAAGGAAATGTTATAAAGTAGCCTGTTGTTTCTTTCAGATGGTATTATTATATCTTAGAATGGTGACGTGTTGAAAAAATAATGTTTTATAGTTCAGTTCTGTTAGACAACAGCAATCCTTGCTTTGCACAGAAATTTCAGTTTCCATGACTTAGTTAAATAACACTGATCCACAATAACATGGTTTAAGTGTTAGTGGTATATTAGCTCTTCAGTCCATAAATCACCACATAAATAACAGATGTGCATCATGATCAGTGAATAGTCATTTCACTTCCTTCAAATTCTGTCAGTGATTATTCACCATGCATCTGTTCAGTTCATGCACTGACAGCAAAGCATATAGTTGTGTTGCCTCCTTGTCTCCCGGTGATATACCAATGTAACATTTTACAAAAATGGATAATCAAAAGAGAAAACTGGCCAACAAAGAAGTGCAGCAAAAAAAAAAAAAAAGGAAAGTGATAACCCTGGAAGTGAGATTTGAATTTAATGTGAATGGAGTTATAGAAGAAACAGCCAACTATAAGAATGTAGATACTGCCACCATTTGAAAAACTCTGGGTGTGTAGCCAAGGGAATTAGTGAAGGCAAACTTACTAATATAAATGAGGAAAGTGACACTGATGAAAAGGATGATGATGTCACAGAGGAAGTGTCATCATCAAAAAATCTTCACATTAAAGGAAATCTTGGAGATATTTCACAAGTTTTAAAGTGTAAAGGTTAAAATGTTGAAAAGTGATCCAAGTTTAGAAAGCAATGTGACAATTTCTATGCTAAGGCAAAGAAAATAGATGTGTTCCATATTGTAAGTTATAGGATGAGAAGAAGGGAGACAGTTTTCAAACTACCCTTGGTAAGTTTTTTACAAAGGAATAAAGCACTCTCTCAATGTTTCTAAAATGAGTGTACTAAAGAAATATTAGTTTTACTATTTTTTATTCCCCTATACACATATAACTGACATTAAGAGAGATTTTAATGTTTTGACAAAAAATTTTAAAGGTCATATAATAATCATAATTTTCCCATTGATTATTAAGGTCACCTTACATGGTTTTGGTTTACATTTTCATTTTTACAGTCCTATGTTGCCATGTAAAATAAAGAGTACCTGTATTATAAAGGGAGAGGGGAAGAAAAGTTTCAGGAAAACCTAACAGTATGATTTGGGGATGACAAGCATAAGAGAAAGATCTATAATTACTGAGTTGTTAAGAAGTAGGGATAGTGGTGAAAGAGCAGATCAGTAGTTTATTTTACAATAACACAGTTTATGTATACTGAAAACCCTGGACAGAGAGTCAGTAGGCAGAAGTTTGAGTCCTTGGTCTGTATCTTCATTACCTTGTCCATAAAATGGATAGAAGAAGAGATATCCTACCTTTTGTACAGAGTTATTGTGAGGCTTCAATGAGATTAAAAAATACTTTGTTAAAAAAAAGAAAAAGAAAAAATACTTTGTAAATTATAAAGCACTCTGTACATATTATTTCTTTATGTCTAAAATGAAAGGGCTGAAATAGATGATGTCTAAGATTTCTTCAACTCTTAAATTTAATGACTCGGTGGAATTGTATGAATCTGTAATATTCTTTTAATATGGCATAATGGTTCTAACTTTCATTACTCCTTCTTAAAATCTAATCATACTGCAGATTCAATACAGTCATAATTCTGAATAGCTTTTTTGCTGAAATTGACAAATGTATCCTAAAATCCACATGGAAATGCAAGGAACCCAGAATAGTCAAAAAATCTTAAAAAGAACAGATTTGGAGGATTCACTCTTCCAGATTTCAAAACTTACTACAAAGCTATGGTAATCAAGACTGTGATACTGGCATATGATAGGCATAGAGATCAATAGAAATAGATTAGAATCCAGAAATAAACTCATACATTTTTGGTCAACGGATTTTCAACAAAGATGCCAAGGCAATTTTTTTTTAGACAGAATCTCATTCTGTCACTCAGGCTAGAGCACAGTGGCACCATCCTAGCTCACTGCAACCTCAAACTCCTGATATCAAGTGATCCTCCTGGCTCAGCCTACCAAGTAGCTAGGACTATAGGTGTGCAGCCCCATGCCTAGCTAATGTTTTTATTTTTTGTAGAAATGGTCATGTTATGTTGCCCTGACTGATCTCAAACTCCTGATCTCAAGCAATTCTTCGTCTGCCTCGGCCTCCCAAAGTGCTAGGATTATAGGTGTGAGCCATCATGGCCAGCCAACCAAGACAAAAGAATAGTCTTTTCAACAAATGATGCTGAAACAAGAGGATATCCATCTGCAGAAGAATGAATTTGAAGCCAGGCACAAAAAGACAAATGTCACATGTTTTCACTCATATGCGGGAGTTAAAAAAAAACGGAACTCATGGAGATGGACAGTAGAATGATGGTTACCAGAGGCTGGGAAGGATAGTGGGGAGGGAAGGATAAAATGGGAGTGGTTAATGGGTACAAAAATACAGTTAGACAAAAGGAATAAGATCCAGTGTTCAATACCACAATAGGGCAACTATAGTTAATAATAATTTATTGTATATTTCAAAATAACTAAAACAGTGGAATTGGAATGTTCCTAACACAAAGAAATGATAAATGCTTGAGGTGATGGATATCCCAATTTGCTTCATTTGATCATTATATGTTGTATGCTTATATCAAAATATTAAATGTACTATATATATAATTTTTATTTAATTATCCATGATAATTAAAAAATTAAAAATAATTTAAAACATGAATAACTGTTGATAAGTATATTCAAACCACTATGCTGTGGCACATTCCACACATTTTGGAAATATTAAAATAAGTCATTATAAGTTGATTAACTCAACCTATATGACTGAGGCAAAAGAATCTATAAAATAAAGGACCAAAGAATTAGACAATGATCCTGCCTTAAGTATCTCGGAAAGAAAGACAGTATTAATCTTCTGGCTGCTCTTTGTGGGTGTTTGCTTCACTTGTGCTGAAGGCCAAGCCTCAAATCACTGAGTCAGTTTTCCTCAGAGAAGTCATGAGGCAGCAGACCGGACATGACAACATGCTATATGTAATGAATGATACTTCCTGTTTCCGACCACAGCATTAAAACAATGTCATTTAATAAAAGTCATTTATGAGAAAAGAAGAAGAATGGACTTGGACACCAACCTTATACCATATACAAAATTTAACTCCAAATACATTATTAACATAAACATAAGAGCTAAAACTATAAAAATCCTAGAAGAAAAGATGACTAAATTCTTATGGTCTTGGGTTAGGTAATGATTTCTTAGCTATTACACCAAAAGCACAAACAACCAACAAAAAAATAAACTGGGCTGTATTAATATTTAATTTTTTTCTGTTGCAAATGAAAGTGAAAAGACAACCCATAGAATGAAAGAAATTATTTGCCAATCATATATTAGATAAGGGATTTATATTCAGAATATATTAATATAAAGAACTCTTACAATACAATAAGAAAGCAAGTAACTCAATTTTTAAAAGCACACAAAGTGAATTAGACTTAACATATATATACAAGATATTGTATCCAATAATAGAAAAATATGCATTTTTTGCAAGCACACATGGCACTTCTCCAGAATTGACCACATATTAGGCCACAAAACAAAACTTAATAAATTTTAAAAGGTTAAAATAATACAACACATCCTTTCCAATCACAATGGAATGAAACTAGAAATCAACAGCAGAAGGTATACTGGAAAATCTACAAATATATGTAATTAAACCACATACTATTAAACAACCAATGGGACAAAGAAGAAATCACAAGAGAAATTAGAAAATATCTTGAGACAAATGCAAATGAAGCTATAACATACCAAAACTTACAGGATCCAGTGAAAGCAATGCTAAAAGGGCAATTAATAGCTGTAAACACTTACATTAGAGAAGATCTCAAGTAAAAAACCTACCTTAAAAGCTTAAGGAACTAGAAAAAGAAGAACAAACTAAGCTCAAAGCTAGGAGAAGGAAGGAAATAATAAAGATTAGAGCAGAGATAAATAAAATATGGAATAGACAAACAATTGAGTAAATCAATAAAACCGAGAGTTGGTTCTTCAGAAAGATCAACAAAAATGGAAAAATCGTTTGCTAGATTGGCTAAGAAAAAAAGAGAAGACTGAACTAAAATCTGAAATAAAAGAGAGGACATTACTACCAATTTTACAGAATTAAAAAGGATGTAAAATAAAGAGAGAACTATGAACACATATATGCTAACAAATTGGATAACCTACATGAAATGGAAAAATTCCTAGAAAGACACAACCTACCAAGACTAAATCATAGAAATAGATTATCTGAATAGACCTATAGATAGTAAGGAGATCGACTCAGTAGTCAAAATCCTCCCAATAAAGAAAAGTCCAGGACTAGATGGCTACACTGGTGACTTCTACCAAACATTTAAAGAAGAATTAACACCATTCCTTTTCAAGCCCTTTCAAAAAATCAAAGAGAGAACTCTTCCAAACTCATTTTGTGATGACAGGATTACCCTGATACCAAAGCCAGACAAAGACATTATGATAAAAAAAACAAAACTACAGACCAATATCCCTTATGAATATTGGTGCAAAAGTTCTGAACAAAATATTAGCATACTGAATTCAACAGCATATTAAAAAGTTTGTGCACCATGATCAAGTGGGATTTATCCCTGGGATGCAAGGATGGTTCAATACAAAAATTATCAATGTAACACATCACCTTAACAGAATGAAGTAAAACCCCCCACACAATCATCTCAATTAAAGCAGAAAAAGCATTTGACAGAATCCAATACTCTTTCATGATAAAAACACTCAACGAACTAGGAATAGAAGGAAACTATCTCCTCATAATAAAGGGTATGCATGAAAAATCCATAACTAATAATGGTAAAAGACAAACCTTTTCCCCTAAGATCAGGAACAAAATGAAGATTCTCGCTTTCACTACTTGTTTTTAACATAATGCTGGAAGCCCTAGAAAGAGTAATTAGGCAAGAAAAAGAAATGAAAGGCATACAAATTTAAATGGAAAAAGTAAAATTATCTTTGTTCACAGATGACATGATGATCTGATATGTAGAAAACACTATAAAGATTCCATACATGCCATACATGTTGGAATAAATGAACTCAGCAAGGTTGCAGGATACAAAATCAGCATGCAAAAATCAGTTTTGCTTTTATACACTAACAATGAACAATCTGAAAAGGAAATTAAGAAATTAAGAAAACAATTAAATTCATTATAGCATCAAAAAGAATAAAATACTTAGGAATAAACCTAACCTGGTTTATACTGGCATCTGGTTAAACCTAACCAGGAGGTGAATGACTTGTACACTGAAAAGTACAAAATATTGCTAAGAGAAATTAAAAGAAGACATAAATAAATGGGAAGACACTCTATGTTTATGGATTGGAAGATTTAACTTGTTAAATGTCCATACTACCCAAAGTGATCTACAGATTCAGTGTAATCCCTATCAAAATCCCAGAGGCATATTTTGCAGAAATAGAAAATTCATCCCAAAAAATGGATATGGTGTCTCAAGGGACCCTGAGTAGACAAAACAATTTTGAAAAAGAACAAAGTTGGAAGACTCACACTTCCTAATTTCAAAACATATTACAAAGCTACAGTAATCAAAATAGTGTGGTACTAACATAAAGACAAATAGACCAATGGAATAGAATAGAGAGCTCAGAGATGAATCCTAGTGTATATGGTCAAGTGATTTTCGACAAGGATTCTCAGTGGGGAAAGGACAGTTTTTTAAAAAAATGGTGCTGGCAAAACTGGATGTCCACATGCCAAAAGAATGGACTTATACCCTTTCTTTATATCATATGCAAATATTAACTCGAAAAAGATCAAAGAGCTAAATGTAAGACCTAAAACTATAAAACTTTTTAAAAAAACATAGAGCAAAAGCCTCATGACATTGGATTTAGCAATGATTTCTTGAATATGACGGCAAAAGCACAGGCAACAAAGGAAAAAAATAGATAAATTGGACTACATCAAGATTAAAAACTTCTAGGCTGGGCACAGTGGCTCACGCCTATAATACTAGCACTCTGGGAGGCCAAGGCAGGAGGATTGCTTGAGTCCAGGAGTTCGAGGTTGCAGTGAGCTCTGATGATGCCACTGTACTCTAGCCTAAGCAACAGAGTGAGACTCTGTCTCAAAAAAATTAAAAACTTCTGTGCATCCAAGAATGCTATCCATAGAATGAAAAGGCAACCCACAAAATGGGAGAAAATATTGCAAATCATATATCTGATAAATGAATAATTTCCAAAATATACAAGGAACTCCTACAGGTCAAGAACAACAACAACAACAACAACATCAAAAAACCAAATTCAAAAATAGGCAAAGGACTTAAATAGACCTTTCTCCAAAGAAGATATACAAATGTCTAATAAGTACTTGAAAAAATGGTCAACATTGTAAATCATAGGGAAATGCAAATCAATACCACAGTGAAATAACACTTCATACCCATTAAGAAGGCTATTATTAAAAAAACAGTAAATACCAGGTGTTGATGAGGATGTGAAGAAATTGGAACCCTTGTTCATCGTTGGTGCAGCCACTGTGGAAAGCAGTATGGCAGTTCCCCAGAAATTTAAACTTTATATTATCATATGATCCAGCAATTTCACTTCTGGAGATACACTCAAAAGAATTGAAAACAGGCTCAAACAGATATTTTTATAGCTGTGTTTATAGCAGCATTATTCACAATATACAAAAGGTGGAAACAGCCAAAGTATCCATGGACAGAGAAACGTGTAAATGAAATGTGGTATACAAATACAATGGAATATTATTCAACATTGAAGTGGAATGATACTGTGATTCATGTTACAACATGAATGAACTTTGAAGATATTATGCTAAGTGAAATAAACCAGTCACACAAAGATAAATACTGTATAATTCCACTTATGTGAGATACTTAGAGTAGTCAAATTTGTAGAGACAGAAATTAGAATGGTGGTTGCCAGGGGTTGGGGGAGGGGAAAATAAGGACATGGTCAAAAGGCACAGACATTCAGTTATAAGATGAATACGTTGTAGGGATCAAACATACAGCATGGTGACTGTAGTTAACAATACTGTATTGCAAACTTGAAATTTGTTGAGAAAGTAGATCTTAAATGTTTTCACCACAGATAAAAAATGGTAACTATGTGAAGTGATAGATATGTTAACTAACTTGATTGTGGATATAAGTATGGAGTTTCAGTTCGGGATGATGAAAAAAGTTCTGGAGATTTATGGTGGTGATGGTTGTACAACAATGTGAATGTACTTTATGCCACTGAACTGTAAACCTGAAAATTGTCAAAATGGCAAATTTTTTCCATTAAATTATGTTTATTTTTACTTTTTAAAGCACTACACATTTTCTCTATTTCATCCTTTAGGAAACTAAAAAAATAGCCTAAATCTTTGAATTTCTCTAGAAATCAATGTGTGTACAGGTCGCTTCTTATAGAAATCAAATAAATATTCTTCCACCAGGAATCAGCGTAGAGCTTGCTGAAATAAACCTGTGACATCGTGGTGGAACTTTATGTTTTGTATCTTTTACTACAATAAAAAGCCATATAGAAGTGAAAAATGTTAATTAGGCTGATTTAATCATTCCATAATGTATACATGTATCATAACATCATTTGTACCACATACATATATGCAATTATTATTTATGAATTAAAAATAAAACAAAACATCAAGTAAAAAATGGGCAAAGAAATCAGATATTTCTCTACAGAAGATGTACAAGTGGCCAATATGTATTAATACATAAAAAGGTGTTTAACTTCATTAGTTATTATGTAAATGCACATCAAAACCACAATAAGATACAACTTCACACTCACTAGAATAGCCATAATCAAGACAGAAAATAACAAGTGTTGGCAATGAACAAATTGGAACCCTTTTACATTGCTGATGGGAATGTAAAATGATGCAGCTGCTGCAAAAAAATCTTTGACAGTGCCTCAAGAAGTTATTAATAAATATAGAGTTATCATATGACCCAGCAGTTCTACTTCTAGCTATATACTGAAGAGAAATGAAATTGTGTTTCTGCACAGAAACTTGTATGAGAATGTTCATGGCAGCATTATTTATAGTAGCCAAAAAGTGGAAAAAACACAAATGTCCATCAATGGATGGATGAATGGCTAAACAAATTGTGCTATACAATGGAATATTATTTGGTGATTGAAAAGAATGCAGTACTGATACATGGTATAACATGGATGAACCTGGAAAACATTATGCTGAGTGAAGTATGCCAGACACAAAAAACCACATATTGTATGATTGCATTTATATGAAATGTCCAGAATAGGCAAAATTACCTAAACGGAAAGCAGATTAAGTGTTGCCAGGGCCTGGAGGGAGAGGGGAATGCAGAATGACTAATAATGGGTACAGAGTTTCTTTTAGGGGGAAATGAAAATTTTCTCAAATTAGATTGTGAATGATGGTTGTATAACCTGGTGATATATGAAAAACATTAAATTGTACACTTTAAATGGATGAATTATATGGTTTGTGAATATCTCAATAAAGTCATTTAAAAAGTAATTATGAACATTATTGGAAAATCCACAAGGTTTTTATTTATAAAATGTAATGTTTTCATTTTTTAAAATAACTATTTTTTAAGATTTTTAAAATTCTAAAATCCTGAGATTTAATGAACAAATGGGTGTTAGTGTTTTTCTTGCACTTAATTTTGAATACATTTTAAGTAATTTTATGTGGTGTGGTTACTAGAACTGCACATACTATGCTAGTATGACATAGCATGATTTTATGAGACATGTTTTTCTTCTATTGTTTCGTTAGCATTTGGAGCCACTTTGGGGTACCTTGGGTTGATGTTTGGAGCAATTTGCTATCACTCCTTCCTTGAGTGGTAAAGGATAGAGCCTATTATCTTACAAACTTAGTGCATATTATTTCTTTCTAAGTTCATCATCACTTTACACACACTCCATTTGAATCTCATGCGGTGTCTTTGGCCTGCTCATGCAGCCTTGAGCCATTATTTATCAGTTTGTTCCTGTTAGATTAACATTTCGCTACCTGGGAGAGCTAAATAATTTGCACACTTGAAGATCTTATTGTATACTTCCTTTTCTATATCATTTACTAAAATGTTAATGGTTGCTTGATGAGTATAAAGCTTCAATTATGCAAAATGAGTAAGTTCTGCAGATCTGCAATACAACCTAATGCCTATAGTTAACAGGACAGTATTGTTTACCTTTACATATGTTAAGATGGTAGATTTCATATTAAGTGCTCTTACCACAAAACACACACATACATACACACACACAAAAAAAACCCCCAAACTTTTTGGAGGTGATGGATATGTTTGTTACTTTGTGGTTATGGTATCATGTGTGTATGCATATATCCAAACTCACCAAAATGTATACATAGATATGTGTAATTTTTTGATATCAATTATATATCAATAAAGGTTTTTAAAAATAAAAAAGAGTATCTCTGTATCCACTCTTTAATTTCCGTGATTGTTCACATTCTCTGTTTAAAGTAGAACCGATTTGTGGCTTTGTTCAAGGTGTCATTAATCTCCAAATACAGATAGGGCTGTAAAAACATTGGCAATCATGTGAGGACCACAGCTTCCAACTGTTGGACTACTGTTGTAATATTCTTCTTGCTGTAAAGCAGGATGTGGTTTTTACTCTTTGTCACCAAATATTTTCCATTTGTTGTCTTTTTTGTCCCCCCAGTGACAATGCTTCTTCAATTTTACAATGGAATGTGAGAAAAAAAAAAAGATTAGCTTTCTCGCCAACTTTGATGTCGTCTGTTCTGTAAAGTGGGGCAAGCCTGTAATTTTATTCTGGGTTTTAGGTGATAGCATGGAATGAAGAAGATGCCATTCCTAAGACATAGTGGAGATTGACTATCATCCAAATACTCTGAGATGACCAGTTTGAATTTTAACAATAAAAAGACATCCAATTGTCTCTTTTTCTTCATGGACTGTATGTGATACAACACAGTGACCTTGAAAGCAGTTCTAATTTCAGGCTTGTCTTCCAGTGTTACTGTATTTGTTAGATAGTTTCACAGTGGTGAATTTGATTCGTTAGGTATGCTATATTCCATTTTCAGAATTATATCAAAGCTTGACATTAGAACAAACGTAGTTGTTTGCAGCTGGGTATTCAAGTCACTTCTAGCTTTTGCTATAAGTGCAAATAGATTTGAATTTTCCTTTCTCAGAGTGATTTACGAGATTCCTGGCCAGTTTGTTGATTTGCTGAGCACTTTCTTCTTTATCTCTTCTTGCTTACCTTTTTTGAAACTCATTGTTTTCCCTACAAGTGTATGAATAAGAAAAAACTAGATAAAACCTAAGCTAGCAAATACCAGTATTTTTTAGAAGCCCTACTAAAATATACTTTCTTTTTAAAATTTACTTGGTTTGAAGGAGTAGGGCCATGAGGCTTATTAGAAGAACTGTATTAGGGGACAAGTGCTGTCTGAATTTAGAGACTGGGGTTATAGTAGTCCGCCATTATACACTCCAAGACCCCCAGTAGATGTCTGAACCTGCGTGCGGATAATACCAAACTTCATATATCCTGTGTTTTTTCCATCCGATAACAAAGAAGGCTACCAAGTGACTAATGGACAGGTAGCGTATACAGGATGGATATGCTGGACAAAAGGGATGATTAATGTCTCATGAGGGATGGACTAGGACAGCACAAGATTTCATCAAGCTACTCAGAACAACATGCAATTTAAAACTTATAAATTGTTCATTTCTGGAATTTTCCATTTAATATCTTCAGACAGCAAGTGACTAAAACCACAGGAAGCAAAACAGCAGATAAGGAGGGACTGATGTATTTGTAGAATTTAGCATACTTTAGTTTCATAAATAATCAGGAGTTTCTCTACTGCCTTACAGGTTTACTACTAGCAGAATATTGGAATTTTCTTCTTGTTTTTTATTTTAGTATATAAATTTAATTCCTTCATGAATAAGAAGAAGAATCATAATAATTCAAAGTTTTCCTATGTAAATACCGAAGATGGAACCAATTCAATCCAAAATTTAATTTTATATCTATTATGCACCTAAAAATGAGGTAAATGTTTGATTCATAAGGGTTCAGAAAAAATACATATATTCCTAGCCCCAAATTCTTATTTTTTTAAATAACAGGGTATAAGGAGAAAATGTATTAGTTTACGTTTTTCTATTTACTATTTTTTTAATTTGTATAAATTTATGGGGTACATATACAATTTTGTTACATGCATAGGTTGTGTAGTGGTCAAGGCTGGGTATCAATCACCCAAATAATGTACATTGTACCCATTAACTAATATCTCATCATCCTCCCCCCTACCTCCTCACCCTTCCCAGTCTCCATTATCTATCATTCCACTCTCTACATCCATGGGAACATATTTTTAGCACCCACTTATGAGTGGGCACATGTGATATTTGTCTTTCTGTGCCTGGCTTGTTTCACTTAAGATAATAACCTCTAGTTCCGTCTATCTTGCTGCAAAATACGTGATTTCATTGATTTTTATGGCTGAATTGTATTCTGTTAAATACGTATATTTAAATATATATCACTTTTTATTTGTTCATCTGTTGATGGACACTTAGGTTGATTCCATATCTATGCTATTGTGAATAGTGCTGAGATAAACATACCAGTGCAACAGGTATCATTTTTTATATATTGATTTGTTTTCCTTTGGGTAGATACCTGGTATTGGGATTGCTAGATCAAATGATAGTTCTATTTTTGTTTTTTGAGAAATCTCCATATTATTTTCCATGGAGGCTATACTAATTTACATTCCTACCAACAGTGTATAAGAGTCCCCTTTTTTCCACATCCCCGCCAACATCTGTTATTTTTTGTCTTTTTAATAATAGTCATTGTGGTAAGATGATATCTCCTTGTGGTTTTAATTTGCATTTCTCTGATGATTAGTGATGTTGAGCATTTTTTCATATTCCTGTTGGGCATGTGTTGTCTTCTTTTAAAAAATATTTATTCATGTCATTTGCCCACTTTTTAATGGGATTTTGTTGTTGTTGAGTTGTTTGAGTTCCTTGTATATCAGAATATTAGTCCCTGTTGAATGAATAATTTGCAAATATTTTCTCCCATTCTACAGGTTGTCTTTTCACTCTGTTGATTATTTCTTTTGCTGTGCAGAACCTTTTTAGTTTAATTAATTTCCATTTGTCTATTTTTATTTTTGTTGCCTATGCTTTTGAGGTCTTAGTCATAAATTCTTTGCCTAGACCAATGTCAAGAAGAGTTTTCCCTAGGTTTTCTTCCACTATTTTTATATTTTCTGGTCTTATATGTAAGTCTTTAATCCATCTTGAGTTGATTTTTGTATATGGTGAGAGATAGGAGTCCAATTTTATTCTTCTGCATATGGCAATCCAATTTTCCCAGACCATTTGTTGAAGAGAGTGTCCTTTCCCCAATATATGTTCTTGTTGGCTTTGTCAAAGATCAGTTGGCTGTAAATATGTAGCTTTATTTCTTGTTTCTCTATTCTGTTCCATTGATCTATGCAGGATACAAAATCAATGTACAAAAATCAGTAGTGTTTCTATATACCAATAATAATCTAAGTGAAAAAGAAGTCAAGAAAGCAATCTCATGTACAATAGCTACTAAAAAAATACCTAGGAATAAATTTAACCAAGGAGGTGAAATATGTCCACAAGGAAAACTACAAAACACTGGTGAAAAATTTGTAGCTGACACAAACAAATGGAAAAACATCCGTTGCTCATGGATCAGAAGAATTAGCATCATTAAAAGACTATATTGCCCAAAGAAATCTATAGATTCACTACACTCTCTATCAAAATACCAATGTCATTTTTCACAAAATTAGAGAAAGCAATCCTAAAATTCATATGGAATCAAAAAGAGCCTAAATATCCAAAGCAATCCTGAACAAAAAGTCCAAAGCTGGAGGCATCACATTACCTGACTTCAAATTATATCACAAGGCTATAGTGACCAAAACAGCATGGTGGTAGTAAGAAAAGGCATTAGTTTAAAAAGCTATTACCATAATACAGAAGCACATGAGTCACAGATAGAAGATCTTATTCACCTAGACAAGGATATGCACTGAGTGAGGAAGGAAGCATTCAGTAGGTGATGTTAAACACTAGCACTTTGTTGGAGAGGTCACAATCCTCATGAGCAGAGTAGTGAACACTGTTTTAGAGTTATGGTGTATGTTTTAGTTGTTATTGGGAAAAACTTGTTTTAATTGTGAAAGTAAGTATGAATTCTTCTAAGGATCTATTAGAAGAAAACATTATGTAAATATTCATTGAACAAAAATTTTTGTATGTATATGAATTGTCTCTTACCCCAAAGAAACTCTCAATGTAATTAAGGAGTTAAGACTTGCATATGTGAAACCATTATAAACATGACAGAATAAGAACCTACCTTAATCTCTTAGGATAAGCTTTCTTTGTCCAGGAAGACTTCATGAAAGAAGTGAGATTTTAGATATCCACTGAAGAATTGATAGACTTCCTCATGTTATAATGAAATTTACCTTTTGTAGTAGAAGCTACTGTAGCTTTTGGTGGACATGCTTATTGTAAGCAATGAATTGCATTGTAGCACAGTAGGGATGACAATCACAGGTTCTGAAGTCACACTGTTTGAATCCAAATCCAGAGTCTACCACTTACTAAGCTGCATCTCTATACCATGAGATAGGGTTGTTAAGGATTAATGAGAATGATGCTTCTATATACTGTGGAAATAGTATGAGCTCTCGAGTCTGATAGACTTTGGTTCAGATCCCAATTTTGCCACTTACTAAAGACCTTAGGCACTTGTCTTCTCTAAGATTCAGTTTTCTCATTTGTAAATGGAGATAATAAAGCCTAACTCACAGGGCTGTTGTTATGATCAAATGAAGCAATTTATGTAAAGCACTTAGCAGAGTGTCTGATGTATTATAAAAGCTCTATAAATAATGCTATGCTCTTATAAAATCTAACTCATGTGGAGACTTCAGTTTTATCTTTTTATTCATGTTTTCAGGGTGAACCTGGTCTGCCTGGATACCCAGGAGACCCTGGCATGAAAGGTTCTGTTGGAGATACAGGTCTGCCTGGATTGCCAGGGACCCCTGGAGCAAAAGGACAACCAGGCCTTCCTGGATCCCCAGGTAATATTCGTATTTTTAAATTCTTCTTTCTTTCCTTATGTACGCTAACCAGTATCACAGAGCAACTTATTTGGCAGACTTGCATTGTTTCCCAATCGGATACTGGCTAACAACATAATCTCAAACTAGTTCTTTACCTTTTCTTTGCTCAAATTTCTTTCTGTATAAAGTGAAAATGAGTAATACTGACTCATCAGGACAATATCCTGTGGACAGAGAGACTGTTTGGTGGAGCATATGACAATCTTTGACTGCTAGCCACAAATCAATTAAGAAGCCTTACTATTTTTGTAGGTGATAATATACGCTTCCAAGATGTAGCCTGCTGCTGATTCTCTTAGAAAGTTGTACGGAGGCACACAGCCAGTGGCTGTTGGTAGCACAATCATACAGTTCATTCAAATGGCAAAGACTGAATCATTCAAGCAAAGGGTCTTAGCACTATAATCAAGTGGGTAGCCTGAACTAGATTATTATAGTACCTGCTTGTTTATGATCATATTTATTTATTTTTGTCTTCTGAATTGCACAGTGGCACAGATGAATGGATCTTTGGTTATCTTTTTCTTAACCTTTTTATTGACATGCATTCATATTGTTAAGTACACTTAAATGTGCAAAACTATAGATGGTTTTTTATTAATACCTATGTATATATCCATGAATCCACCATACATATCAAGATATTAAATAGTTCCCTCATCCCATAAAGTTTACCCATGCCCCTTCACAGGGAACCCTCCCCTGCTACACCAATGTAACCACTACTATGATTTCTATCACCATCAGTTAATTTTGCCTGTTACTGAAATTCATGTAAGTGGAATTGTACAGTGATCCTGTGTCTGGCTTTTTTCACTCATTATGCCTGTAAGATTCACTTATTTTGTGGCGTGTGTCAGTACTTTGTTCTTTATCATTGTTGTGTAATATTCCATTGAAGAAATGTACCATAACCAATTACCTATTCTCCTGTTGATGGACTTTTGGGTTGTTTCTAGTTTGGGACTATTATGAAAAAAGATGTGATTAAAATTCTTTTACATGTCTTTTGGGAAACATATACACTGATTTCTCTTAGACAAACACTTAGAAGTAGAAACACTGAATCCCAGAGTAGGTATACATTTACGTTTAGTAGATGGTGCCAGACAGTTTTCCAAAGTGGTTTAATAAATTACAGTCCCACCAACAATGCATGAAATGTCCACTTGTTCAGTTGCCCATGTCCTCAATGTCACTGAGTATTTTCAGTCTTTTTATCTATTTTGGTGTGTATGTGGAAGTATCTTACTGAGATTTTAATTTACATTTTTCTAATGAATAACAATATTAAAATACCTTTTCATATATTAATACTTACTGGCCATTTGGATGGCATCTTTTTTAAGTGTCTTCTCAAGTTTTTTGTTCATTTTTTATTGGGTTGTTTGCCCTTTTTCTTATTGATTCCGAACAGTTTTTTATGTGTTCTGGACATGAGTCCTTTGTTAGATACATGTATTGCAAATATGTTCTCCCTACCTCAGATTTGCCTTTCACTCTCTTAATGTCGTCATGTAATGAACAGAAGTTTTTAATTTTAATAAAATCCGGTGTAGCAATCTTTTCTTTTATGGTTAGTGCTTTTTGTATCCAATTCAGTAAATATTTTCCTACTTGAGGTTATGGAAATTGTTCTCCTAATTTTTTATAGCCTTTAGTGTTTAAACTTTTACATTTAGGTTTATGATCTGTCTCGAATAAAATATTTTTATAGTGTGAGGCAGGGGTCAAGGTTCATTTTTTTTCCATACAGTTATCCAATTGCTATCCACACTACTTTTTAAAAAGAACCTAAGTTTACCCAATAAATTTCAGTCCCTCCATTGTCAGAAAACCAAATGATGAATATGTAGGGGTCTATTTCTATACTCTGTATTCTGTTCCATTGGTTTATTATCTGTTCTTGCTTTAATACAATACTGTCTGAATTATTATAAATATGTATTAAGCCTTGAAATATGGTAGTATAAGTACTACAACTTTGTTCCAGTTTTTTAAAGCTTGCTTTGGCTATATTAGGTCTTCTGCATGAATTTGGGAATCATTCTATCAATGCTTGTCTTTGGCTATTCTAGGTCTTTTGCATGAATTTGGAAGTCAGTTGATCAATTTCCATTAGAAAATACCTACAGAGATTTTGATTAGGATTGCAATAAATATCTAGATAACTTTGAGGAGAATTAATATTTTAACAATATTCAATCTTCTAATCCAATGAACATGTTATCTTTCCATTTATTTAGGTATTTAATTTAACGATACGTTGAACTTTTTATTTTATAGATCTTGAACATCTTTCTTTAAAATTATCCCTGAAAATTTGATGCTTTCTGATGATATTTTAAATGGGTATTGCTTTTCCCAGTTAATTTTCCAGTTGCTTGTTGTAGTATATAGAAATAATTGATTTTGGAATACTAAACTTGTATATAGGAAAATTGTTGATTTCACTTATTTATTCTAAGAGTTTATAGTTTTTTTGTTTTTTAAACTGACATCACCTCAGATTTTTTTTTACTTCTTTTCAGTTCTTTATACCTTTTATTTCTTTTCCTTGTCTAATTGTACCAGCTAGGACCTCTACTATAATGTTTAATAAAAGTGGTTATAGTTGACATCCTTATCTTTTTCCTAAACTCAGAGGCAAATTGTTCACTATTTTACCATTAAAAGTAATGTTAGTGCCAGAATTTTTGTACATACATTTTATTAAATTAAAGAAATTCCTTTTTATTTTTAATCTACTGAGTTTTTTTATCGAGAATGGGTGTGAGTTTTATCAAATCCTTTTTCTGAATCTACAGAGATGATCATGGTTTTTTTCTCCTTTATGCTGTTGATATAGTGAATCACATTGATATTTTGTGTCAAATCAACTTCGTATTCTTGGGATAAACTCTAAGATGTTCATGCTATATATATTATTTTTAACTATTACTGGACTTGATTTGCTATTTTTTTTTGCAATTATCTATGACCGTGAGAGGTATTGGCCTATTATTTTCCTTTCTCATAGAGTCCTTGTCAACATTTTGCTGTACGGATTTGGTGGCCTCATGAGTTGAGAAATATTCTGTCTTTCTCTATTTTTTCTTTAAATGTTTCATGGAATTCACCAGTGAAAGAATCTGGGCCTATGGTTTTCTTTATGGAAACATTTTGAATCACAGATTCAAAGCCTTTAACAGTTATATCACTATTCAGATTATTTATTTTCATGTCAGTTTTGTTCAATTGTGTTTTTCAAAAAAAATTGACCGTTTCATCTAAGTTGTCAAATTTATTAGCAGAAAGTTGTTGATAATTATCCTTATTTTGTCTTTCTAATTTCTGCAGGATATGTAATGAGGTCTACATTTAAAAATATTTTGACATAAGTAATTTTTGGTTTCTCTCTTTATCTTGAGCAATCTTGCTAAGCATTCATTAAGTTTTATTCATTGTTAAAAATTAACTTTTGAATATGATTTACTCTGTATTCTATTTCATTGGTTTTTGCTTGTATCTTTATTATTTTTTACCTTCTACATTCTATGGATTTAATCTTGCTATTCTTTTTCTACCTTCTTTAGTTGGAAGCTTAGATCATAGTTTTTTCAAGTTTATCTTTTGTAATAGATGTATTTAAAACTTTAAGTTTCCATCTAAGGGGTGTTTAAGCCAAATTTTATTTCTTTGTGCTTTCTTTATCATTCAGTTTAAAATATTTTCTAATTTCCCTATTGATTTCTGTTTTAATCCATAGTTTATTTAGAATTATATTGCTCAATTTACAAATACTTTGGGGCTTTTCATCACCTAGTGAAGTCATAGCTGTAACAACATTATAGTACAATTCCTCACATTTGTGGTGATGCTGGTATAAACAAACCTACTGCATTGCTAGTTGTGTAAAAGTATAGTACACACAATTATGTATAGTATGTAATACTTGATAATGATAATAAATGACTATGTTACTGGTTTATGTATTTACTATATAATTTTTTGCTATATATTTTAGAGTGTACAGCTTCTACTTATAAAAAAGTAAGTTAACTATAATACAGCCTCAGGAAGATGCTTCAAGAGGTATTCCAGAAGAAGACATTGTTATCATAGGAGATGACAGTTTCATGGGTGTTACTGCCCCTGAAGACCTTTCAGTAGGACAAGACATAGAGGTGGAAGACAGTGACATTGATGATCCTGAACCTGTACTTTTTAACAGAAAGTTTAAAGTGCAAGAAAATTTTTTAATTTAAAGTAGAAAAAAGCTTATAGAATAAGGATATAAAGAAAGAAAATATTTTTGTATATCTGTACAGTGTGTTTGTGTTTTAAGCTAAGTGTTAACACACGAGTCAGGAAGTTTAAAATGTAACAAGTTTATAAAGTAAAAAAGTTACAGCAAGCTAAGATTAATTCATTATTGAAGAAAAAGTTTTTTATAAATTTAGCATAGCCTAAGTGTACAGTGTTTATGAAGTCTACAGTAGTGCACAGTAATGTCCTAGGCCTTCACATTCACTCACCACTCATTCACTGACTCACCTAGAGTGATTTCCAGTCCTTTAAGCTCCATTCATGGTAAGTGCCTTATACAGATGTACCATTTTTCTTATCTTGCAATATTTTTACTGTACCTTTTCTATGTTTAGATATGTTTATATACATAAATATTTACCACTGTGTTACAGTTGCCTACAGAATTTAGTATAATAAAATGCTGTACAGATTTGTAGCCTAGGAGCAATAGGCTATACCATATAGCCTAGGTGTATAGTAGGCTATACCATATAGCCTAGGTGTATAGTAGGCTATACCATCTAGGTTTGTTTAAGTACATGCTATGATGTACACACAATGACGAAATCGCCTGACTCGTTTTCTTAGAACGTATCCCCTTTGTTAAGCAATGCATAACTATTTCTTCCATCACATTTTCTTCTCTTTCTTTGGGAATGCAATTATATGCATATTAGATCACTTGATACTGTCTCACAGGTCACTGAGGCTCTAGCTATACTTTTTCTATCTTTATTCTCTCTGTGCTTTAATTTGGATGGTTTTTATTCCCTACCTTCAAGTTTACTGATTATTTTTTCTGTTGTGTTCAATGTTCTGTTCATCTCCTCCACAAAATTAGATTATTTTTAGAGTTACCGTATTTCTCCAGATATTCCCCATTTTTCACCCGTTATACATATCTTTGCCTATAGATTCTTTAAAATATTTCTTATGGCTCATGTAAAGGTCTTTTCTGCCTATTCCAACCTTCTAGATATCCATGAGTCTTTTTCTACTGAGAGTTTTTTCCTTCTGGATAAGAGTCACATTTTCAAATTTTTTCATAATCTTTTATATACTGAATGTTGTGGATAGTATGATATAGAGATTCTGGATTCTATTAAATTTCTTGAAGAGTGCTGAATATTTTTTTAGTAAGCAGTTCAATTACCTGAGAATCAACTTGATCTTGCTTGCACTGATGGAGTTTTAGGTTTTGTTAGAGCAGGGCTATTCCCATCGGCCTTAGTCTTAGATGTATCCCTGAGATCTGGCCATGTGGGCTTTACTCTTAATGTGTGGCTCTTCTGAGGTCATTTCCTTTGAAAATTTTCATTTAGTGTTTCTTATAGTGAAGTCTCTTATAGTGACAGCAAATTCTCTTAGCTGTCATTCATTAGAAAATGTTTTTATTGTGCTTTCATTTTTTATTGAGTTATATAGTAGACAAAATTCTAAGATCCCCCACCCAAATTCCTGGCCCCTGGTTATTCTGTCAAAGACTAATCTAGGTACTGCTGTGGAAGGGTTTTGCAGATAGGATTAAGCTCCCAAATCAGTTGAACTTAAGATATGGAGATATTCTGGGGACCCTAGTCTAATCACATGAGCTCTTTACAAGCAGGGAGTTTTCTCCAAGTGGTAGCAGAAGAGGAAGTGAGAGAGATTCAAAGCATGAGAGAGATTCCCACATAAGAAAGGATCTCCGTTGCTCCTATGGAGATGGCCCACCGACTGGAAATGTGAGTGGTCTGCAGGACCTCAGAATGGTTTCAGGCAGCCAGTTAGCAAGGAAACAGGGACCTCAGTTTTTTTCCCCAGGGAACTAAATTTGGCCAACCTGAATGAGCTTGGAAGTGTATCTTTCCCCATAGCCTCGACTTAAGAGCTTAGCCCGACCAACACCTTGATTTGGGCTTTATGAGAGGCTAAGCAGAGATCCCAGCTCAGCTGTGCACAGACTGTTACCTACAGAAATTGTGAGATAATAAATGGGTATTTTTAAAGTCATTAAGTTTGGGGTAATTCATAACATAGCAATAGAAAACTAATGCACTGCTCTTCTGGTCATTCTTTAGGTTTTTACTTCCCTCCCAAATATGCCTGTTACTGTTTACTTTCAGAGTCCTCGAATAGTCGCTTTTTGTATTCTGTCCAGTTTTTAATTATAATCAGTGAGCAGAAGAGGCTGTAATGGGCTTGCTCCATCTTGGCAGACCTCAAAAGTGTTTAGGGGTAAATTTAACAAAATATTTGCAAGGTGTGTCCACTGAAAACTGTAAAACCCACTATGAGAAACTTTTAAATACCAAAATAAATGAAAAGAATAGATCATATTTAAGGACTAGAAGATCAAACTTATGAAGATGCCAGTTGTCTCTAAAGCAATCATAGATTCAAAGTGATTCCAATAAATAACACAACAGGCTTTTTTTAGTAAGAATTGACAGATTCTAAAATGTATATGGAAATGGAAGGGACATAGAATATCCAAAACAATAATGAAAAAGAAAACCATTGTTGGAGGACTTGTACTACCTGATTTTAAGATGTACAGTAATTAAGGCAGTGTGGTACTTGCATAAGGATTGACAAATAGAATATGGGCATAGAAAGAAACTGATATTATGCAGTGAATTGACTTTTGGTAAAGATACCAAAGAAATCCAATAGAGAAAACAAAAAGTCTTTTCAGCAAATGGCCCTAAAGCATCTAGATGTTCATATGGGGAAAAAATGAAACACAGGTGATACATTACATCATGTAGAAAAAAATTATTTTAATTAGATCTTAGTCCAAACCTAAAAGGTAAAGCCATAATGTTTCTAGAGGAAAACATAGGTTAATATTTTCATGACTTGGAGTAGGCAACGATTTCTTAGGCCACAAAAAGCAGTAACTGTAAAAGAAAAAAGAAAACGATAGATTAGTTAATCAAAATTTAAAACTTCTGTTCATAAAAAGACACCACTAGGAAAATGAGTAGGAAAGCCACAAACTAGGAGAAAATTTTTGCAAAATGTATATCTATCTGAGATGATATCTTGGATATATAAAAAAATTTCTGCAACTTAATAATAACAAGATATACAATCTAGTTTTGAAAAATGGAGAAAACTTTGAACATATATTTCACAAAAGATATACAGATGGCCAATAATCACATGAAAAGGTGGTCAATGTCATTAGCCATCAAAGAAATGCAAATTAAAACCACAATAAGGTAGCTCTATATACCTGCCAGAATGGCTATTATGAAAGCAACTGATATAAATAATCACATAGGTTGTGAAAAGATCTAGAACAACTGGAACTTCACACATGTTGTTGTGAGTATAAAATGGTTTGGTAGTTTTTTTTTTTTTACATAAAACACAATATACACCTACTCTCTGACAGCAATTCTACTCCTCAATATTTACCCAAGATAAATTAAGACACATGTCGACAAAAAGACCTGTGCAGAAATATTCATAACAGCTTTATTAGTGATAGCTAAATGCTGTAAATAAATCAGGTTTCCACAGAGAGGAGAATGAGTATTCATAATACTTAAAACCTGACAACAATCCAAATGTCCATCAACATGAATAGATTAAATAAAATTATGGTATCTCCATATAGTGGAATCCTACAAATTCTACCAGTGTAATATAATATTTTATGTTTATGAATATATAATAATTCTGGCTTCTGGATAAATTAATTTCAAACATAAAAATATTCTTAAAAATTGCTAGCAAACACCAACATCTTTTGGGTTTCTTTTTGTTCTTCACTGTTTCTTTACTAACACTATAAACTTTAAGTTTGAATTGTAGCTCTTAAAGTAATGCAGTGTTTCTTTTATTTTTAAATTGAACTCTTTACTCTAGGAATCCCAGGCCCTCCTGGACCAAAAGGCATTAGTGGCCCTCCTGGAAACCCTGGCCTTCCGGGAGAACCGGGTCCTGTAGGTAAGCATGATAAATAATAGTTTGCTGTTCTGTAAAAGTAAGGCTTATCATATTCAATTTGGGAAAGTCAAATCATGTTCAGCTGTGAACATTTTCAAAACAAGGAAACAGGGTGATCATTCACTTAACGCTGTGTGTTTGGTACAAAATAACTATTAATAAAAAGTACTTAAATTATCATTATGCAATGTTATTTTTAGGCTCACTTTTTCTGGGGAGAATTAATTCAAGTATCCTATCCTATAAGAGAAGATAGAAGCTCTGATTTTTTTTTTAGAATGGTAGGCTGTAGCCATTTTGTTTGTTTCTAAAGTAAATGCACCCTTCTACCCTTTTCACCTTACTGTCTTGGATATTCTAAAGTCATATTAAAATGAGAAACTGAAAAGTTTTAGATTTTTTAGTGGACTATTCCTTATTCTTATTATCCTCCTCCATTTTTTATGCTTCATTTTCATAAGATTTCATGATTCAAAGGAGTGTCTCAAAAACACTTTGTTTCTTTTGTATAGAACTATTTGAAGCTAGTGTGGAAAGAATAGGGTATATGGAAGGAAAAGGGAGCTGGAAGGCTAGTTGTAACCTGTTGTACTCTATTCTTTAGGTGGTGGAGGTCGTCCTGGGCCACCGGGGCCTCCAGGTGAAAAAGGCAAACCAGGTCAAGATGGTATTCCTGGACCCGCTGGACAGAAGGGTGAACCAGGTGCTGTATTTTTTCATTTTTCCTAATTTTCTAATTTCCTCCTTGTCTGCTTCAACTTGCCTTTTTTTACTCACAATGAAATTATATCTTCTTTCTTAATTTCTAACCCACCACACGTTTTTCCCTTCTTAATTACCTTCTTTATAAAAATTTTTTTTCTTTCAGCATATTACGGGGATAAAATGTTTGGGTTACATATATTGCCCTTGCCCCACCTGAGTCAGAGCTTCAAGTGTGTCCATCCCCCAGACGGTGCGCACCACACTCATTAGGTGTGAATATACCCATCCCCTCCTCCCCCCTCCCACCTGTCCGACCCCCGATGAATGTTACTACTATATGTGCACATAAGTGTTGATCAATTAATACCAATTTGATGGTGACTTAATTACCTTCTTTCTCTTCATCCTGAGAATATTAGCTCATGTTTCTTGATCAAGTTGGCTCGCTCTTATGCAAAACTTCATATCCTTTCTTGTCCAGTTTTTCATATCCAGAAGTGGTTGCCCAGCTTTTTCAATTTTTTTTTGTTTTACTATGCAACCTATATTCCATTTATATATTTTCATGTAAGCATATAAAGATATATTGAATACTCATTACAAATAGGATATATATTTATATATTTTTCTCATGTGAGAATTGGGCCAGGCACAGTGGCTCACGCCTGTAATCCTAGCATTCTGGGAGGCCAAGGCAGGAGGATCACTTCAGGTCAAGAGTTCAAGACCAGCCTGAGCGAGAGAGAGACCATGTCTCTACAACAAATAGAAAAAAATAGCTGGGCGTGTAGTCCCAGCTACTCGGGAGACTGAGGCAGGAGGATCTCTTGAGCCCTGGAGTTTGAGGCTGCAGTGAGCTATGATGATGCCACTGCACTCTACATGGGGCGACAAAGTGAGACTCTGTTTCCAAAAAAAAAAAAAAAATTGTAGTTCTGTGTTGGAAAGAGGTCTACGTATTTCATATACATTGTTGCACTTAATAAAAATCTCAATGATCTGAAAATAATTTGTTCTTGTTTCATTATTATTATCTACTTGAAATTTTTTTGTTTTGTACTCTGATAGGTCAACCAGGCTTTGGAATCCCAGGACCCCCTGGACTACCAGGACTTTCTGGTAAACCTTAATAAAACATGCTTAATCAATTCATAAAATGAGAATATTCTCTAGTACATTTATTTTTTCATCTCTGCCATTTACTGTTAAAAATGCATATGCAAACCCAGAGTACTCAAAGGTAGAGGTGCATCTTAAACAATTTATTATTTGGCAAATCAGTATAAGGAGTTGTGTTATATAAAAATGCATCAGTAAAGAAATCTACACATATATATCTCTTCATTAACTTCCTAAATAAATACGGAGGAAATGATAAAGAAAGAAGGCAAAATTGTAGGAAGAGTAGATTTCACTAAATTTTAAAAAATGTGTTTAGCCAGAAAAAAACCCACGGTTTTCTCCCTGTGGAAACAATATCAAGGTAAGATAAGGAAACTCTGTAGAAATATATGTCAATAATAAAAATGTTTTTTGAAAACTTCATCTTAATATATGTTTTACATATTTGGGTGGATATATGTACACACACATCTATCTTCCCTCTCTTGTGCTTCCTCTCATTGTAAGCACCAGATAGTTTAAATAGAGAGACTGAATGTGCATACATACATGTATGTTTGTGTTCTGAAATGACCATTGGCTATTATATGGAGGCTTTTCTTAAACCACACACATGTCTTAGAAATTCTGGTATCCTTCCCATAATCCCAACATGAAAATTATTGCTTTAATGTGCCACCATTATATTGCACTTAAAAGTGTTAATGGTATAGAAAAAATATTCAGAATAGTTTGTCTAGACTATGATTATAAATCTTGGATAAAATGATTTTCAGGGACACATAGCAACCATTGAAATCTATATCCTCCATTAGTCTCAAAACATTTGTTTTAGGAATTTCCTCCAGCCGTCTTGAATCTATTCTTGAAGATACTTTATATATATTTTTTCTTCTTTTTTCCTCACAACTACTGGTCATGTGATCATTGCTCTATGTCTTAATACAAAGGATACCTTTCAGGATGAAAGCTTTTATTGTTCCTACATTTCTATGCACACTCAAATAAATACTTCTGATAACAGATACATACATATTTAATAGGAAGAATGGTTTACGGTTTGTTTTCTGGGTGGGTTTGGGATTTGGTGGAAGATAGGAATGACTTTTGTGAATTTCATTAATTGCTCTAATAAATATGAATAGCTTTAGCCTTATAGGCAAACTTATAACTCAGTATCATTTACTGTGTTCTTTAATGTCACTTTACTTTCATAGGCCAAAAGGGTGATGGAGGATTACCCGGCATTCCAGGAAACCCTGGCCTTCCAGGTCCAAAGGGTGAATCAGGCTTTCCTGGTTTCCCTGGTGTGCAGGGTCCCCCAGGCCCTCCTGGTTCTCCAGGTCCAGCTCTGGAAGGACCTAAAGGCAACCCTGGGCCCCAAGGTCCTCCTGGGAGACCAGGTATGTCCACGAGTAGTAGGGGAATGGTCTACTTATTAGTCCATTTATTTCATTTTGCTGGCAGGTTATTCAGTCTTTAAGACTTTAGAATTTATAATTTAAGAACTCGTTACAAGTAAATAACTTGGTTTACACCGAACTCCATCCATTTCTGTGGCATCTAATAATTCTTTTTGGTAATGCATTTCATCATTTATTTAACAAAACAACTTGGAGGAAAAAAAGACATAGTGTTTTTATTAGTCTTGTTATTAAAGGTAAAGCTAAACTGATAACCTGGCAGCAAAATAGTCATCTGCATTTTTAAATGTGAGCTTCTCAGCATGTTATCACAGAAATCATTTTAGTGATCACCCAATAGATGCTTGTGGTACACACCAAAAGTTTTGCTATGGTTTTGTTATATGATCAGCAAATGTCACCAGGCACAATAAAAATTTTTATTTTCCATAGGAATTAGGCAATCAAATTTATCTTCAACATCACAGCATGATCAAATTGACTAGTGATCTCTTCATACCAACCACATGTCTATTCCTCATTTGTCTTGTGTTCACTGCTCTAGTAGTGTCAATTTTGCATCCGATGTTCACCTTTTCATTTTGTGTCTGTGCTGTGTCATTTCATTTTACTAATTTTGGAAATGCTCATTTTCATTCTGGATTAATGTCGCTGAGCCTAGTCACTGGTCATAGGTTATTGACAGATTTTTGAGACTTGATATTCAATTTTGGTATTTCTGGTAATTGCAAACTTGGCCTTCATTGATTTAAGAAAAAATAAGAGAAATCTAAGATTAAAGAAACAAAGCAACAGTCCTTTTATCCTTTGAAAGTCTCTAACTTATTTTAAAAAGCATTTTAAAATGAAAAAATTCATTTAAATTATAGTAAAATATAAAGTGATTAGAGTTAATTTTAATAAGACATGCTCTAAAAGCATGAATTAAATGGGATTACATACTGTGTTCAGAGGATCGTTTGCAAAATCAGATTTTATCTGCTCTGACTTGGCTGTCTGTGAAAGGTATTATTTAAGGTTTTACCTTGGCTTATTATTGAAGAAAACCAGTGAAAATCTCCTCAGCCATGTTAACTTTCTTGCATGTAATATAAAGAATTGAAGCAAGAATCTTGCTTGGTTTTGCATGCAATAATTCAAATAAACCAAACTATTATCCTTTTCATATTCTAATCAACACTGTGATTATTCATTCTTAATAGTAATGGAGCTCACTGTTGAACATTACTTTGAAATAAGTCAAAATAAGGCCATTAGTCACAAAGGTGATTTAAAATTACTATTTTTAAAGAAATAATAACAAGAAAAGTCACTAGAAGGGCACACACCTGATGAGTGTTTGTGACTTCTCAATTTGTTCATAAATTGCAAATTAAAATGGAATTCTAAACCCAATTACTCTTAGAATTGATTTTCTTAATATGAGCTCATAGTAATTATTATAAAAATGACTTTTGGTCTTTCAAAATATATCACATATGCTGTTTTCTATTTAGTGTTGATGCTAAGTGATGATAGTTTGGTTTATATACAGATGCATGAATATGAACTTTCAGAGTATTCTTTTATTTAATTAAATTTTTAACTTGAAAGTATTTAGTGTAATGCTTTAGTTTCTTGATATTTCTAACAGTTTTGATATTTTTTCTTTTTGTTAATGATGGCATTGGGCCTTGGTGAACTTTGATCCCTATCCAGGTCCTACAGGTTAGCTCCTTAACTCCAAAGTAGTAACTGCATGAAGTTTGAAACTTTTCTTATATATTTATATGTATATATTTATATATGTGTGTATATATACATATATGTCTATATAATGTATGTGTGTATATATATGCACCTATACCTAATGTTTCCAAGTATTTAGATATATTTTAAGAGTATATATGCCAATTCAATTCTTACATGTTGGCCTATCTCTCTAAGTTGTCAGGAACTTGTAGAACCCAGTGTTTCTGTATGTTGGAATGATCCCAAATTACCTAATTAGGAAAACTAATTCAACATTTCAAAATTCATATATTTTTAAATTTTTAGTTGAAAATATATAGTATCCAAAAGGTATAATATTTTACCTTTTCTTTGAAGTGTATTTCTTATGTTTGCATCTGTTAATGCAAATGAAATTGAACTATTCCTCAAAAAGATACTTTTTTAAATACAATGGTATGTATTATCAGATCCTGCAAATACATAATTCTTTTTTTCTATTTTTTATTTTTAATTATTATAGGTACATAATGTATATCTTTATAGGGTACAGGCAAGTTTTGATGCAGATGTACAATGTGAATTAATAAAGTCAGTGTAATTGGGGTATCCATCACTTCAGGCATTTAACATTTTTTTGTGTTAGGAACATTCCAGTTCCACTCTTTTAGTTATTTTAAAGTATCCCCTAACTTATCATTGATTATAGTCACTTTGTTGTGCTGTCAAATATTATTCATTCTATCTAACTATACTTTTACACCCATTAAGCATCCCCACTTCATACCCCCCTCCCCACTACCCGTCTCAGCCTCTGGTAACCATCATTCTACTCTTTGTCTCTATGAGATCAATTTTTTTTAATATTTATCTCCCACATATGAGTGAGAACATGTGATATTTGTCTTTCTGTGCTTGGCTTATTTCACTTAGCATAATGTTCTCCACTTCAATCCATGTTGTTGTAAATGGCAGGACTTCATTCTTTTTTGTGACTATATAATATTCCCCTGTGTGTATGTACCACAATTTCTTTACACGTTCATCTCTTGGTGGACACTTAGGTTGATTCCATGTCTTGGCTATTCTGAATAGTGCTGCAGTAAACATGGGAGTGCAGAGATCTTTTCAATATACTGAATTCCCATCCTTTGGATATATACCGATCATTGGGATTGCTGGATCATACAGTAGTTCTATTTTTAGTTTTTTGAGGAACCTCCATACTGTTCTCCATAATATTTGCACTAATTACATTCCCACCAACAGTGTACAGGGATTCCCCTTTGTCCACATCCTCACCAGCATTCATTATTGCCTGTCTTTTTGATAAAAGCCATATTAATTGGGGTGAGATGATATCTCATTGTAGTTTTGGTTTGCATTTTTCTGATGACTAATGATGTTGAGCATTTTTCATATACCTGTTGGCCATTTGTATGTCTTCTTTTGAGAAATGTCTGTTCAGATTCTTTGCCCATTTTTGATCAGATTATTTGATTTTTTTTCCTATCATGTTGTTGGAACTCCTTATATATTCTAGTTATTAATCCTTTGTCAGACAAGTAGTTTGCAAATATTTTCTCCCATTCTGTGGATTGTCTCTTCACTGTTTTGATTGTTTCCTTTATAGCCAAGGAGCAGAATGAGCAGATCAGTGATGGAAAATTACTAAGAGGAGGCATTAAGGATAGGAGGGTTCTTGTTAAACTGGCCTAATAGGATTTTTGGTAAAGATGGACCAAAGACATTGGCATCAGTTGTGGGAGATGGAGAACCTGATCAGATATCAAGGGTAGAGGGACTCTCCCTAAACTGATATTACCATGATTCTTGCTGTACCTGGGCTTGGCAGGCCAAAAACAGGGCCTGAGGATGAGGCCTAGTTGAGAAAACTGAGGCCCAAAGACGTTAAAAAGCTTGCTCAAGGTAATACTGTTAGTTATTGGCATAGCTGGGACTCTGACTTAAGGTTCCCCAGTGCTCATTAAGTATCCATTCTACTAGTGAATCATCTTTCCACAAATGCTATTGTATGGCTTGATGTTTATGATGTGGCCTTTTTATTCTAGTTATAAATATGATAAATGATAGAGCAAAACTACTTCTGCCATTTTAGGAGACTCTTACCCATAGCAGATTGGGCCCTGTATCCACTTTCTTGTTTCTTCTATTACCTCAAAAACTCCATCAACCCCTAGTAACTGCTTCTTGTGTTCTTCCTAAATGGATATCATCAAAAAGAGTAAGACAGTGCATGCTATTTAACTATCACTAAGATAAAGAGAAGACTAGGGGATACTTTGAAATAATTTTGAGCCCCACCTGCACATATTTCTGCTGCTTGATCACTGCTAGGCTATATTGTTAGCAAGATTTCTTTCTTCTGAGGCACTATAATATATTCATAGAAGAAAAAGAAGAGTAGCCATATTACTTTAAAACTGATTTAACAATTTCTTACTTACTAAATGTGCTCTAAATTGCCTAGTTGTTGGAACCTGGTCTCTGTAGTGTTGTCTTCTTTGCAACAGTTGAAGACTACATCTTTAAGTGGAAACTGAATTTAATATATACTAGTCAATTCATCAGTGTATCTTTAGTAATTACTACTTATGTATAAGACTTTAGGTTTTTGTTTTCTTTTTCAGTTAAACTTGGTTAGGTAGTTTGAAAAATAATGGACTGAGAACTTCATACACAAAATTGACTTGGCATATAACTCATTAAAATGTTACCTTTTAGAAATTAAAGTCTTAGAAGTTTTGCTATGATATGATCCAAAGTCTTCCTTGCTACTGACTCAAACTGAAATGTCATATTCCAATGAAATATTTTTCTGAGAGTTCTTGTTACTGGTCCTTCTATATCAAACACACACACATAGAATTTCTTTTCTCAAAATCTGAGTTATCTTAAGTGGGAATCCTAATTTATTTAACTAATTGTTTGGCCAGACTCTGCTCTAGGTATTGTCCTGAGTTAGTTTACTATATGTGGTTTAGAAATCATTTAAACAAACAGAAGCCAATTTTTAGCTTTCTAAATTTCAAAGTATCAAATGCTTTAAAAGTTTTACATATTAAGTAGTAATGATAGTGTTTCCTATTTATATGGCATACCACCATTTACATCATACAATGTACTTTTATTGTAAACTCCTAGAGGACAGAGTTTGGATCTTGTTTCCTGTAGCAACTTGCACATGGCAGACATTAGGTCAATATTTTAAAAGTTGAATCTGATCTTTAAAACAATCGTATGAGGGAGGCTAGAGCAGATAGCACTATTCCCATTATGTGAGTGAGAAAACAAGCTCAGAAAGATTGAATTGCCCAAAGTCATACAGTTATTAAGTAGCAGAGTCAAAAATAGATCTTAGGTCTTCTAAGTTCTAGGATTCAGTTCTGTAGCACAATTTATTCTTTCTGCTAACATTCAATGTTTACAAATCATAGCAAGACTTGTAAGAAAAGAAAATTGTATTTTTAGTCAATTAACACTAACCAAGAGGTGTGCTATTTGTAGGCTTTTAATCTTTATATTTAATGATCCTTCTTTAATAGTGAATAGCCTGATTTAATATGTGTGCTGAATAATAATAAAGTAAATGTGATATTTTCTGTGGTTTGGGGTGGGATATTTTGCATGAAAAATTATTTTAAAGTACCCCTTCACTGATAGTGTTCATATCTTTAGAAAATTTGAATCTTTATTTTCAAGTTTAATGGGATACAAATATACATTGGCTTTTTCTCTTTAAGTAATACATTGTAAGTAATAATATACAGGAGAAAGCCTCATTATGAATTAGGAAAAAAAATCAGAATGTGGCTTCATGCAATGGTTTTCAAATACAAATAAAAGTACAATTGATGATGGCCATTATGTACTCATGTTTTGATTTTTCTGTTCTATCACCTATGATCTTTGTATTTTTTTGCCAAATGAGACCTTTAAAGTTAACTGTATCTCCTTGGGGCAGTCTGAACATATCAAGAAATTTGCACCTGGTGTTTTTACTAAAGGATGGCAGAGGCCAAGACAAACTTAAACATTTATCCAAAATTACCCCTTTGCTAAAGGAGCTGAAAGCTATCGGTGAAATGGTACTATTTTGCCAACTTTAATGTTTTGAGAAGCTAACTTTTGGAAAGCCACAGTAGCAGTGTTAATATGATGTCTTCAATAGAGTTTTCCATTTTGTTTGATTAATGAAGACCGGCAGCTTATTCTTTAGAATAAGCTCTATTTGAAAAGGTTTGGCTCTCCATACTCCTCTGTGGTTCTGTTTGCATACTGATTATGCTGTAGGTATAAGAAATGCTGGCAAAGAAGATTATTGTTTAACTTATGCTATAATGTGAACCACTTCTAACTCACAATCTTATTTTGTACTGTGTGATGTCTGATACTGCTAACATCGATCTTTGGGCTTTGGTGAACTCTGATCTTCCCAGGTTTTCAAGGTTAGACTCTTCACTAGTCAATTCTTTTTTTTAATGCTTTGTATGTGTGATAAGAGAAATGCACTTTTTTGCTATAATTTAGAAGTCATTGAAGAGTACTGTTATCCTCAAATACTATCTGCTGGGGTTTTAACATTTTGACAAAGGTAACGTGACTTGATTATAATTAAGTTTAGAATGAAATTAGGTCTTTCTGGCTTCAATTGTTTGTGCTAGGTAGTCAATACATAAAGACATGTTGAATTTTAAATGGAAATACACTTATTTTTACCTTCAAGACTGCATTAAGCTATTTAGGCAAGCATTTGGCCCATTTGTAATCTCTGTATTGATTTTATTTTCTTGAAATTTGGTTGCCTCATATTGCCCTGACCTGTGTATTCAGGGCTATTTTCAGTAACGGAAGAAAGAAACTATTGAATATTATTAAAAATAAAACTTGTATGTCCTTTATGTCATTAAATGTTATTACTCATTGATTTAAATTCAAGGAACTCTAAACAGCAGATTTGAATTAACATATAAATTTCCTATTATTTCCTTTTAATTGTAAAAAGTGCAGTACCTTAGTTTGTTTTCTTCAGCTGATACCATGTTCTGATAACCTTTCAAATTGGGGTAAAGGATCATAAAACTTTCCTTTTTTCCCCCATTTTAATCTTACCTTGTCATTGTTATCAGGTTGATTCACAGATGGTTTATTTTTTTTTCTTAATAAGCTGATTTGCTACCTGATTTCTAGTCCAAATCATACATTATCGATGAAACTAGCAAATTTACTTAGAAACCCTATCTAGTGCATTTGAACAATACAGTTTTTTTAATGTACAAAGTACCCCAACCCTTTCTTATTATTGGGAGGGGAATTTATTTGTTGTCTGGTTGCCAGGCTAGAATAACTATATGATCTTTAAATTGTTTAAAGATAAAACAATTGTTTTACTGTTGTGAGCCTCCTTCCTCTTTCTCATGTGCCAGATATGTAATATTATATTCTGAAATCATATAGAAATACCTGCAAGATTAAAAACAGGCTCATATTTTAAGATAGATTCTTACCTTCAGTATTACTATTAATAATGAAGATAACATTAGTAATAATAATAATAATAAAACCCTTCCATAGTTTTTACTATGTGCCAGGCACTGTGCTAAGAAATTTATATATGCTATCTCATTTAATCCTTATAACAATCTCATAAAGTAAGTGCTATTCTTATTTCCATTTTATAGAAGAAGAAATTGAAGCCAAGGAGAGTAATAATCTTGCTAAAGTCAAATAACTAATGACTAATGGAGCTAGGATTCTAACCCAGCATTCTAACTCCAGAGTCCAGTATTTTTAATCTCTATGCCATTCTGCCTTGTTAGTATTAGGCATTGATTCTGAGTTTTAAGAGTATTGGGAAGGGAACTAAAGTCAGTTTTATCTCAGGTCAAAAAGATGACACATTGTCCATATATAAGCATGAAGTCAGTATTCTAAATTGATATGCCTATGATAGTTCCTTAAAAATAATCCCTACATATCTTCATTTTTTTGTTATAATCAATAAAAAAACTGAGATTACCAGAGGAGAGAAGGTATAAGTGTTAACTATTGGCTGTTCATTATTTAGGGCTTTGTAATTATTTTCTTAAGGCAGGATTACTTAGTCTCAACCTCAGCCACTAAACACTCTGCAAGGAAGTAGCACCTATTTCACACCTAGTGACAAAAGTCTTGGCCAATGATAAGATCTCCCTGGTTGCTTAATGGACCGGATGTCTTTATTCAGAAAGGTTAAAAACATAGCATAAGGAAAACAACTTAGCAAAATCCCATTTTAAATTATTTTATTTACTCACAAGATGCATACAGAATTATTTATTTTTCTTAAAAATATTTAAAATGTTAAAAATATGAAAACATTTTAGAAATAAGTTTTAAAAGTACTGTGTTGTATAAATTTCTGACATTTTAAAATATTCCCAAAAAGCATATCACTAAAATGAAGTTAAACAGTTAGTTTGCTTAAATAACTATCTTTATTGCATAGTAATAAAAGCTGAATAAATGTAACTACTTACAAATAAAAGAATTTGATTTTAATCACAATGAGACAAATGGCTTAAATCCCTGACTGCCCTACAGCAGTGATTTTTTTTTTTTAAGGGCAAGTCAAGTGGTGGGAGTGGGGAAGGAACAAAGAAATATGTAACTAGTTGTGATCAATTAATTGTAAACACCACTGCACTTGGACCAGCCAACAGTGATTCTTAAAGTGTGGTCCTGAAACTAGTAGCCGCTTGTTAGAATGCAAATTATTGGGCCCCTCCTCGGTGTTGTTGAATCCAAGACTCTGGAGGTGGGCCCAGGAATTGAACAAGCCCTCCAGGTGATTCTGAAGCATGCTCCAATTTGAGAAAGTACCCTACAGTTTCTGTTTCATTTCACATTAAGTCAAACACTTGAAGGACTGCAGAAGCAAATGTTATGTCCTGAGTCCTTTCTTTAGATATGAGCTTATTGAGTTTAATATATAATAAAATATAAAGTAAAAGAGTCTGTAAACCAGTGTTAATAACAAAAAGAACCCAGTACACTTCACATTAGAAAGGGAGTCAGCATAGTTCTATATATTTAAATATAGTCTGGATTTTATTCTACAAACTAATAGGAAGATGATTGATATTTTAAAAGCCTGACTTCTTTGCTACTGTTATGCTATACTGAAATGTGGTTATTTGTTGTACATTATCAAGGTTCACCAGGTCCAGAAGGTCCTCGGGGTCTCCCTGGAAATGGAGGTATTAAAGGAGAGAGGGGAAACCCAGGCCAACCTGGGCAACCTGGCTTGCCTGGTTTGAAAGGAGATCAAGGACCACCAGGACTCCCGGTAGGAAATGGGAGTTGATATTTGATGAGAGAGGAGTGTGAATGTTTGCATTCAGAATGAGAATTCTAAGCTGCATAACTTTAATTAGCATTCATTGAACAAGGCTGTTTGCATGGTTCACTGGAGAATTAAAAAGAAAGTAGAAGGCAAGTTTCCTACAGTCTCCCAACTAAAGGGACTTTGCTCTATTATAGTTAAAAGGTTCTTCAGAAGATACTTGATCTGGAATTTTTGGTATGTATAGTTTTTAGATTTGAGAAGCCTTCAGTTCAGTGAAAGCAAATTTGTGCAAAGGAGACATCTATGTCAGAGCATTTCGTGTGGATGAGTCCACCTATAGGGAAGTAATTATGGTGAGTGGGAATATTTTAGACTTTGAAATTAGCTAGACTAGGGTCAAATTTCAGCTCCACTGCACACTTTTGCTTTGTGTCTATAAGGAAAACAGACACTCTGGGTTTCTTTCTTCACCTATAAAAAGAGAATAATAGCATATACACTGATGTGCTTTCTATGTTGGTTTGAGTAACCCAGAGAGTCACATTCTTCTTTATGGATGCTCAAAGCTACCTCCATTCATTCAAGCAGATTCTTGGTAGATTTGGCAGCCAACAGGATTTGGGCTATCTTTTAACTCTGAAGACTGCTTTATAGCTGAAAAAAATCTATAGTAGTAGCCCTTAATGCTTTTCTGTATCTAACCCTTTTTTCCCTGTGGTATCATTATTCTTCTAGTCACCTAGACTTAATTTATTTATCTCTTGATTCATTCTCTACTCACTCCCCACCTCATTCTTCTCCCATGTACTTCTAGTTCATATGTCACTCTACCTGCATTCAAGACTACTGCCTAGGCTGGGCGAGGTGGCTCACACCTGTAATCCTAGCACTCTGGAAGGCCAAGGCAGGTGGATCGCTTGAGGTCAGGAGTTCGAGACCAGCCTGAGCAAGAGCGAGACTCCGTCTCTACTAAAAATAGAAAGAAATTATCTGGCCAACTAAAAATATATATAGAAAAAATTAGCCGGCCATGGTGGCACATGCCTGTAGTCCCAGCTACTCGGGAGGCTGAGGCAGGAGGATCGCTTGAGCCCGGGAGTTTGAGGTTGCTGTGAGCTAGGCTGATGCCACGGCACTCACTCTCGCCCGGGCAACAGAGTGAGACTCTGTCTCAAAAAAAAAAAAAAAAAAAAAAGACTACTGCCTAATATGTTTTGCCCCTTTTTTCTCTCTGTATGTGTATCACTATATATATTTATATAAACACATATATATTTTTTCCTGAAATGTCTGAAAATAAGTTGTATCTATCATGCCCCTTTACCACTAAATACTTCAGTGTATATTTCCTAAGATTAAAAATATTCTCTTATATAACTACAGAAGAGTGATCAACTTCAGGAAATTAAACATAGATATGATACTTTAATCTCCACCTTTCATATTCCAATTGGGTCAATTGACCTAGTAATGTCCTTCTTAGTATTTCGTCTTCCAGTACAGGACCCAAACCAAATCATGTATTGCATTTAACTGTCATATCTCTTTAGTCTCCTTTAATCTGGAACAGTTCCTAAGCCTATTTTTTTTCATGACCTTGACATTTTAAAAAATTTTACCCCCCCCATTTTTAAAATAGAATTTTCCTTGTTTTGTCTGATGTTTCTTTATAATTAGATTCGAGTTATGTATCCCCAGCTGGAATACTACATGAGTGATATTGTGTCCTTCTCAGGATAATAGATAGGAGGCCCATGATGTCTATATGCCCCTCATTTGTGATTTTAATTTTGATCACCCAATCAAGTTGTTGTTTGGTTTCTCCACTGTATGGTTGCTATTTTTCCTCTTGCAACTAATATGCAAAACTGCAGGAAGGCACATTAAGATCATGCAAATATACTGCTCCTCATCAAAATTTCCCCATAGATTTAACATTTATTAATGTTTTTTGCTTCAACCAATCACTACTGGGATAGTGGCAAAATGATGATTTTCCATCTGTAGCACTACCTCCACATATACCAGTTGGCCCTACTATAAGCACGAGCCCTCTCTTCTCTCCTATTTATTTATGTATTTATTATCAATATAAACTCATGATTTCCCTTTTTTTCCAATGATTTTACAATTTTTAAACTATCATTACTTGTTTAGATGCTCTCGTTGTTCCAGATTTGGAAGTCCTTTCAAGCTGGTTTGTATGTCTTTCTGACATGTACCCCCCTTTTTCTTAATACTTTCTTATATTTTGGCATAATAAGATGTTCCAGGCTTTCCCCTTTTTCGTTCCTATTAATACAAGCTTCATTGTCCTACACTTGAACTAAAGCAGTAGTCTCCTACACAATTTTGCTATTCTATATTCTTCCTTTAGATCCATCCTAGAGCTATTTTCAACTCTCCTTTCCACACTTTTCATGGCCCTCTAATCCAATTAATTAACAGGCCCTACTATATCTTTGCTAAGTCTTTCAAGCTGTATCATTTCTGAACATGTGACTCTAATCCAAGCATTTATCACCTTAGATCTAGACTAAAAAAGGAATATTTTTGTTAATAATAAAATAATAGCCTGTAGTCCCAGCTACTCAGGAGGCTGAGGCAGGAAGATTGCTTGAGCCCAGGAGTTTGAGGCCAGCCTGGGCATCATAGCAAGACCCATCTCTATTAAAAAATAATAGTTACCATCTATTAAGTACATACCACATGCCAGTCAGTTTTCTAAGCACTTAATATGAACTGTCCTCACCATAATCCCATGAAGTAGATACCATTATTTATTCCATGTTAGAGATGAGGACACTATGGATCAAAGAGGTAAATAATCAACTCAATTCACACCAGCTAATAAGGGGCAAAACTGGGATTTGAATCTTGGAAGTTTGACTCTAGAGATGGTGCTATAAACCATTAGGCCAGGGGTGGGGAACCTGTGGCCTCAGGGCCATGTGTCCCTGTACTATGTAATACCTATGCCCTCACTCTCCTCTCTCCCCCCTAATTTTTTTAGCATTAATTATTTTATTTATTCAGGGTAATCCTGGCCGGCCAGGTCTGAATGGAATGAAAGGAGATCGTGGTCTCCCTGGTGTTCCAGGATTCCCAGGTATTTGAAGGGATGTTTTGAGGTTTCCCTTTATATTAAACTCCTTTGGGACAAGATACCCATTTTCTGATTTGACTGGGTAAAGGCTATAGCCCTGTTGTTTTGCCATGTAAGTTTATGTATCTTCTTTGCAGGCATGAAAGGACCCAGTGGAGTACCTGGTTCACCTGGCCCTGAGGGGGAACCAGGACTTATTGGTCCACCAGGTAAGACTTATTCCTGAAGCTAGTTATACCTGATACTTAGACACATTAAAGAATTTGAAAGTTTGCATTCTGTCTTTCAGCAAAACTGCCAGTCTAAGTCCTCAACAACTGAAGAGGAATAAGCAGGAGTCTCTCTTTATTTACTAATATCTAAAACTCTATTTTATTAATATAATATTGACATAGACCTTTTAAATTTAGGATAGATGCAGGATTGACAAGAATGCTTCTTTGAAATCTTTATTGGCTTTTATACTAACTTTGATATTCAATTGAACAGATCACAAGAACAAGTCACATATGTATATCTGTATTTTTTATATTAAAATAGTTCTTTTTGCTAAGAGACTTATAGAGGTTTCTTATGAATTGTGAAATAGGGCATCTGCTAAATTCCCCTACTAGTTCAGTGGGTCCCTTGACAAGCACAGCAAACAAGAACTGCAAATGCTATTAGAATCAGAACAGACTTGTAAGGGAATAGGATTGTCTTCCCCTGACACCAGTGTTCACAGAACTGTAATGGATTAGACTTTCTAGTAACTGAGTGATGCTCAAGGCTTGAAAATAGGGATGATATGCCTAATTTTTCCATTGACCCCAAGAAAATTATTTATTTTTCAGCCTTCTGGGAGAGATAATGGTAGTTTTCCCAAACAGATTTCTGTTGGATATATGGCAGCAGTCCAATACATATGACACATTTTTCTAACACCAATTGTTATTCTGATCTTAAGTCACTTCGGCATCCATTTCTTCTGCCCTTTCTCTTCCCCTTCAAATTTGTGTGTTTTGCCTCTTAGGTCCTCCTGGATTACCTGGTCCTTCAGGACAGAGTATTATAATCAAAGGAGATGCTGGTCCTCCAGGGATTCCTGGCCAGCCTGGGTTAAAAGGTCCACCAGGACTTCCAGGACCTCAAGGCTTACCAGGTACCTTTGTAGATCATTTTTTTAAGGCTTATATATTTCAGAATATATCCCTAGTTCTTTTTTGACATGTCAGAATGTCTCTCTGACAGTAGGAGTCTGAGCAACTGGTAGAATTCCAGACCACCACAGGTCCCATTTTCCTTTTTTTGAAATTAGTAACTTCTCATGGCTGAATTTCTTTTCGGCCTTGTCAGGCTTCTTTTAGCTCCTCTGGCTATTCTAAATTGAGCAGCTAAGTTAATGTTAAAAACTCTGTAATGAAATGAAAATGCATTTAAGAGCTGGTGCTTTCTCTATTTCATCCAGCAGAAAGATCAAGGCTGATATGGTGGGCCATCAGTTTCCCTTGGTGAGGCCCCTTGACTTTTAAATTAACTGCTTTCTATTAATAGCTGGCCATTTGACTCTATGCTTATGGCCAACTTTGATTATAAAAGAAAGCTAGTAACTAACTTCAGTCTTTCTCCCTTATTAAGTGTTTGAGTGGCAGGCTTACCAAAAATAAAGTGTACCTAGCAGTAATTTATAATAGATAGATAACAAAAGTTGGGATCTGCACTCCTCTCTCGTTCTGAAGGCAAAAGAGAACACAACTGCCATATTAAGAGAATCTCCTCAGAAGTAAATGGAATGTTTAAAACCAAAGCTAAATCTTTTTTTTTCTTCTTTTGTCCTGGGCTTAAGATATCCCGTCATTTATCTGGATTTAATCCAGGTTATGAATTCAGTGTCTCAAGAATCTTATGTGTTCTAGATCGGTCTGGATGTGAAATTATTCTACCCACATTTGAAAACCCCGTTTCTTTTCCTATAGGTCCAACTGGCCCTCCAGGAGATCCTGGACGCAATGGACTCCCTGGCTTTGATGGTGCAGTAGGGCGCAAAGGAGACCCAGGTCTGCCAGGCCAGCCAGGTGAGACAAGTAAAACAATGCTATTGATGGTGGTCTTTAAGTCTGGGAGACCTCTGGGCATAGGGCCTCCACTTGGAGCTATGAGATCTTTCTCTTGAGGGAGATCTCACAGCTGGCTGTTGAATCTGGAGCAGGGGAAAAATAGGAAGGCACATATAAGGGGATTTGCCACTACAAGAGAAACATACAAAGGTTGCTTTTGTTTATGTGTTTAGAGAGTTGGAAAACCCAGCTTTTTCTCAAGATAGGGATTTCCAGGTACTCACTATACTTACCTATTCAGCTAATGTTCAATATATTGATTTAAATCTCTAGACCACCTTGAAACTATTGTGAATCCCACCACATTTGAAAACATCACAATAGGATATAATTTCCCCCATAAAATGCAGTAAATATAAATGAAAAATTTAAGTGATCTCATAGACTTTTGAGGGTTATGGTGACATCTCATGCTGAGATGATAAATTGATATGCACATTTTTGAGCTCACTCATTAATATGTGCCCCTAATAATATTGAGTCTGGTATCTACTAGACTTTCAATCTGTACTCAACCTACTTCCAAAAAGAATTTGAGTCGACTTGCAATAAAAAATACGTTAACACTAAGATTATTAAAATAGGAATAGAAGATCATACACTCATTAGATTGTAAACATATGTTAGCAACTCTAGATAATATAAATCTAAATAAAATAAACGTAAAGAGTTTCTATTTCAAATATCGGCAGCAACAAGGCAGAGTGGTGATACATATGGCCTTCCTAGAGCCAACAACTTGCCATTTCATTAATGCCATAGTTCTAGGGAAAAAAACAAGTTAGTGTCATCTTCATCACTGGTGTTGCTGTGAAGTTTCCCCAAAATGAAAATCTATACACACACTGGTCAGAGGCTTATATATAAAGAGAATTTTTAAATGAGCTCAAATCAAGACACTAAATGAAGAAGGGGAGTCAGTAATAGATTGAAAATAAGCATTTTGAAAAGGCTTTTCCAGAATGTCCTGCCTATTCTCTGAAAAGGTATGCCTGGGAATTATTCCCCAGACAGATTCAAAGGAAAATGTTTTTCAGCACTGAAGCTGGCAAACTGATGGCAACCACACCCTTCCTTTCTCATTGATGAACAAAACATCAGGCTGAAATTTGGTCATGGGGTTTAGACTCTTTCATTACAGCAAGAGACTAGATAACATACAGGCTCGCCAAATAAGCATCACTTCTTCCCATCTCAGGTTCCATTCACCCAGTATTTTAGTGCTTGCTGTCTTCAACTAATGCCAGAAGAAAAAAACATATTTAAATCTCTTTGAGGGCAGAAACCATATCTTAATTTGTCTCCAAGCTCATGATGTCTGACAATGCCTTTATAGACACTCTATAAATATTGAATAAATTAGCTAATATAATGAGGTCATAATGTTTGTCAATAACCATTACAGTGGATCAGAGCTTACTTAATCTTGTATATTGATGATTTCATGGAAACAGGTACCCGTGGTTTGGATGGTCCTCCCGGACCAGATGGATTACAAGGTCCCCCAGGTCCCCCTGGAACGTCCTCTGTTGCCCATGGATTTCTTATCACACGCCACAGCCAGACGACAGATGCACCACAATGCCCACAGGGAACAGTCCAGATCTATGAAGGCTTTTCTCTCTTGTATGTACAAGGAAATAAAAGAGCCCATGGTCAAGACTTGGGTGAGATAATCAGCATCTAATTTCTTACTACACATTTGGTTTTTGATTTGACACTCCTGTTGGGTTCTAGAATAGCCTGGGCCAAAGGGCCTCTCTCTGTTTTTTTTTTTGGGACTTGCAAATTGAAGACCATGTCAAGGGCAACTGAATATATTCACTATGATCTTTAAATAAATAATATTTAACCTTAAGCTAAAAGCATTAATTAGCCATTGTGAGGTACAATTCTTGGCCTAAAGCAAGGCATTTTCAAAAGGGCCACATTTACTTTTAGTTAGCTTAATTATTAAGGAAACAGATTCCCTGGACTCTCTACAGTATAGCAGCTGCTTGAGTGGGCAGTGTTTATAATTCATGGGAGATAGTTTCCTTTTCTCTGAAACTGGTTTTCATCAAGTTGAAAGATAAGTTCTGAAGAGAATCTTGGTTCGTAGATCAAAGAAAATAAGGTCATTGCTTAATTATACTAGTTTATAGTTCCTAAAATAAGTGCCTTAGCTTTACAAAGTATTATCAGAGCAGTTTAAAGCTCTACACAGCACCATATTTCTATATGAAATTCAGGTCACAGTTCATGTAAAGTGTTCCCATGTATCTTGTCAATACTGGGCTGGGCAGCTTGGTTGATGGGATGAGGCTGGACTAGATGATTGTCAAGGACTCTTCTATCCCCTAAATTTCTTTTCCTGGAATTTTGACTTTGGATGTCAAGGTCCCATTGTTTGAACTGGGGCTGCCTATTTTAGGACTCATTATCCTGTTTGCCTCCATAAAGAGATTTACAAAGATAATTTGGGCTCCTGATTTCTGGGATCTTTATGAGAGGCCTCCTGAGATCTCATTGACTGGGCCATTCATTCTGTGAAAACAGTTCTGCAGCAGCAGATACCCCAGAGGTCTGGTGTACTTGCTCTATTCCCAGGGAATATGGCCACACCTGCCAGTTCTGGCCCACCAGAGTAGGCATGTTCTCTTACAAGGAAGCCAGTGGTCATAGGTCATTTTATGAAGCCAAATAAAGTAGTGGTTTGCTTAACATCTTTCTTCTTCCTCTTGTACTTCTCTTTTCTTTCTCATATTTTCCTTTTTTCCTTCTCATCATTCCTTCACTTTCCTTCACTTTTTTGCTTTCTTTATGTACATCTTCTTTTTCTAATTTTGCAGTTGCCAAATAATCATTAAATTAATGATTATATTATCTTTCGGTACTTTTAATTGGATATCTAATTAACTAATTTAACTCAATATATTTAGATAATTTTACCTAGTATTTTTCCATAAAATTCTTCTCCTTTTTTGTTCATTCTCTCTAGACTGTCAGAGTCTAACTTACAATCAAACTTGTAAACTTCAGATCCTTAACCTATTAGGTCAATAGGAACCATTAGAAAGTTTTGAGCACTATGAAATTCAAAAATGTAATACAAAAAGAAAATGGGATCTGCTATCCAGTATATCATTATAACTTTTCAGAATTCATGTACTTGGTCAGACAAATGCCATGATAGGGACCAAGATCCTAAAAGTGGTGGTAGATTGCAGAGGCTCTACTAGGGCTCATACAAGAATCACATTGGAAATATCTTGATGACTAAGCAAAGAATAGAGGCAGCTTTAGCTTTGATGTTAAAGAAACAATCACCTGACTGAATAAATACAGTCTGTGTTGGATTAGTGGAAGGATTATGGTTATGTAAGAAACTGGGTAGGAGAGATGGATTGAATACTAAAACTTTTCTATCTGGAAGAAAAAACATACTGAGAACCATTAGTCTAATAAAGCCTTATACTTTTAAGGGATGGGGAGACACTGGGAGTACATAAAATCACTCAGTTTTTGAAAATTTGGAGAATAATAATCCAGGATTCTGCATCATTGTGGGCAGCCTATAGCACCGATGCAACCAAACACCCCTGATCTCATCATTATGGGCCTTCCTTTTATATACCTCTTCCTTTTCTCTTCTTTACGAGTCCAGGCAGCTGTCACAAATTAGGCATTAGATTAGTTGTCTTTTTAAATGACTTTGTAATGTACAAAGCACTTTCATATCCATTGTCTAATTTGATTTTCACAACTATGATCAAGAAAAAGATGACAAATATTGTTTTTTCATTTTATACACAAAGAAACTGGCTAAGAGATTAAGTAACTTACTAAAAACCACAGTTACAAAGTGATGGAGGTAAGACTGGAATCCAGCACCTGCCAATTCTAAATCCTCCCCTTTTTCAATTATGCCATGTTTTCTTTTGGTCTCACATGACGTTGAGTCAGTCATTTCTCTCTGAACCAGTTTTTTCTTTTTGGAAAAATGGATACATTAGACTAAATCAGGGGAACTTTTGAAGATTCCTAGGCCTATCCCAAACATATTGTATTAAAATTCCAAATGATTCTGATGATCCGCCAGGTTTAAGAGCCATTGGTCTTTTATCAGTCATCTTCCGTCTGAGATAAGGATACCCCTTTGGATATATGAAAAATTTCCAAGAGGTGTACAAGCATAATTTTAAAGAAATCAATTTTCAAGTCTTCAACTTCCATTTGTACTTTCTCCTAAAGCCAATCTGCCTGTGAATGTGCTTTGGGTGATGTCCTTTCCCATATCTCCTTTTAACTCTCATACATCTCCCACTTTATAAAAGAGTCTTACTACAGCATATTGCCTTGAAGTGTGAAAACCTCTGGGAGACAAATTCAAAAGGACAATTCAAAATAATGGTTTTGTTAAAGTCTCTGTTAACTGAGGCTCTATAACTCATTTTAATCCATGTCATTAAGAAATATATTTTTAATAAAAAGTTTACTTTTTGTTTAATAATTATGAAGATTGATAATATGTATGGTTTTAATCAGTTGTGAATTAATAATAATTATAATGATGAAAGTTCAAAATAAAACATTTAACATGAAAAATCCAGTCACAGAAATTTTTAAAAACGTATTTTAAATTTTTGTTTCAGAGAAATATGGTACGATGATCAATAAGATTTCCAAAAATAAAGATATATTACATTAGGATAAAACTGTGAGAGAAGTAGAATGGAAATATAATTTTTAAATGCAAAAGGAAACAATATGTAATTGTCAGCTATTAAAGATAATTTTATGTATTTTCTACAATGGCTAATGTTAAAGTTTCAAATCATTACATTGGTTACATTTAAAAGAGTGACATAAAAGTTTATTTTTAAATATCAATATTCACAAAACACCATAAATGACAGGTGGCAAGGTAGAAATGTGGTTTGCAAATTCTCAGCCCCTAGTATTACAAAGAGAATACAAGGGTGGGTTTGGAGCTGAGAGACAATAGCCAATATCTTAATTCTGGCACAGTATCAATTTAAACTCCTGATGAAAAAATTTAGATATCAAATTTTAATATAATATCTGATCAAAATTTAAATATTATATCACTTAAAAATGTGTGAAGGGGCTCCACTATTTTTTACCATTCTTTTGTGAGTAAATGAGAAAAGAAAGGCTCGATCACTGATAGAGATAACCTCTACTGCTCCTACCAACTCTGAATATCAAAGACTAGTTTCTTGTCTTTGTTTTCTCTTCACATCCTTCCTTCTTCTCATTTTTTTTTCCTTTTTACTTATTCATCTTCAAACTTGTCTGCGGTTGCTATGCATATTGGTCAGCACTACTGTTATCCCTGGGCTTAAAGAGATTGCAGACCCTCAAAAGACACATACTAGGAAAGTCTTAGAAGAAAAAAGGGCAGCCTGGAGCAGGAAATATTGATAAGATATGGTAAAGACTCAGTGTGTGTCCCTCATTTGTATGCAGTAAATTACTAAATATTCTCCATAAGACACCACTGTTTATAAGATGCATCACTAGTTTAGAAACAGCACTGGGGAATATATAATGAGCTACCACAGTAAATGTCCATGTACATTGTAAAATACATCCTGATTTTAGACATGTTAAAATATGAGTAAATATTAGAATTTAAGAAATAAAGTATATTTATTACCTAAGAAATTTAGACAAGTTTCTCTTTGAAAAGTTGTTTGTTATTGTATTAGGAGAAACGAAAGTACCATCTTGATGCTGTCCTTCATCTTTTTCTCTTCAATTCTTCCTAGGAACGGCTGGCAGCTGCCTTCGTCGCTTTAGTACCATGCCTTTCATGTTCTGCAACATCAATAATGTTTGCAACTTTGCCTCAAGAAATGACTATTCTTACTGGCTGTCCACCCCAGAGCCCATGCCAATGAGCATGGAACCCCTAAAGGGCCAGAGCATCCAGCCATTCATTAGCCGGTAAGGAATTGGTTTAGCATTATTATCAATCCCCAGTTAGTTTAGCTAGCCAGAAATGAATCCAAAGCTAATAATCTGATGATATTCCTCCCAGGTTAGGTAGAACAGAGGTACCTTTTAATATTCAATTCACTATTTAGTTTGATGCATATTTGTTGGGGATCTGCTTTTGAGCAGGCTCCATTATAGACATAATGTAATAAATAAAGAACTCATAGTCTAGTCATTAGGCCAATATACATAAATTAATCTAATGTATATCAGGCTTGAGCTAAGTGCTACAATATTTTATTTTATTTTATTTTATTTTATTTTATTTTATTTTATTTTATTTTATTTTATTTTATTTTTGAGACAGAGTCTCACTCTGTCACCCTGGCTAGAGTGCAGTGATGTCATCATAGCTCACAGCAACCTCAAATTCCTGAGCTCAAGTGATCCTCCTGCCTCACCCTCCCAAGAAGCTGGGACTACAGGCACGCACCACCACACCTGGCTAATTTTTCTATTTTTTGTAGAGATGGGGTCTTGATCTTCTTGCTTAGGCTGGTCTTGAACTCCTGACCTCAAGTGATCCTCCCTCCGTGGCCTCCCAGAGTGCTAGGATTACAGGCGTGAACCACCACGCCCGGCCTAAGTGCTACAATAGATCTAATAAAATGTTATAAAGGTATAGGGAAAGGGATGTTTAATTTCAACTGGAGTAATCTGGGATGAGTATATGGAAGAAACTGTTTCAAACTGGTCAGTCCTTGACAAATTAGAAGGACTTGAGGCACAGGCATTTATAAAGGGGAAAGACATGCTAGGCAGAGAAAATGAGAATAGGTAATAGACTAATGTGTCTAGAATGCACTATGTAAAAATTGCATAGAAAGAAAAGATTGTAAAGTTAGCTTGGGTCCAGATAGTAGAAGGTTTTATTGCCAAATTGTAGTTTGAAATTTATTTGGCATATTATGAGAAGCTCCTAAAAATTTTTGAGCTACACCTCAGGGGAGATTACTGAGCCATCAGTGTGTAACATGGATGACAGAAAGGATAGTCCTGACCCTCGTAGAGAGAACAGTTGGATTAAAGGTTATTGCTATAGTCCAGATATCAGTGGATTGGAACTCACAGTGACATGTGTCATGTTAGGCTAGGTAGGATTTGGCAGTTGATTAGCTATGGGAAGAAGGAAGTGATAACTGACATTTGGAGCATAAGTAACTAAGAGGAAGGTGGTACAATTAATAGAGATTTCCTGTGGTTTTGCCATCTTGAAATTCTAGTTTAACTTGATCTCCCAGGAATGTTGGATATTTGCATTTTTGTTCTGATCATGACCCAGGATTATAGTAATCATAAGATGAATCATTGGAAACTCTAGCTCCTTTGATATTGGATATAAAGATTAAAGCTAGTTCAGCCTTAGTAACAAATTCATGGTGCCCCTTTTAACACATTTGCCTAAATCCTTTGGGAATTCATTTGTGTGTGGGTGTGTGTGTGTGTGTGTGTGTGTGTGTGTGTGTGTGTGTGAGAGAGAGAGAGAGAGAGAGAGAGAGAGAGAGAGAGAGAGAGAGAGTGATTTTTTTCAGTCCCAACTATAGGTAAACTGCCAAATTGGCCTAAGTCATATTTCAAGAGGTCCCCTCATGTTCTTTATTAAAGATCTGGTAGGCTCAGTGGTATTCATTCTGTTGCTGCTTTACTTGATTTTATAGATTTCAGTCACATCTCCAAGTGCCTGGGTACCTGCCCAGCATTCTGGCTATGTTGTACTTCTCCAGATAGGGCTAAATGGTTAATAAATGTCCTTTGGACCAAGAATAGTGGGTGGAGATTGAGAAAGTGTCTGTTTCTTATCTTTTCTAGTTTACCAGACATTTTTCTTACCACAGTTCCAGCATTAGTAAATGTCTACCCTCCATTTGGGCATTTTGACAGCAAGTACTATGTGCAATACAGTAAGCCAATCTCTTATAGCAATTATGGCATTGACTATAGCAAATATGAATACAAATTTAGGGTAGAATAAAAAAATGGAAATGCCATTACAGTGATTCTGCAGTTTCTTGAAAAAAGTTTTAGTTCATAACACACTCACACACAACACGCATATTGGGAGACAGTGCTTATACAAAATCAATTCTCAAAGTGCATTTTTTACCTTTTCTGAGCATTGAAGACACCTTGTGGGGCTCCATGCCCAGGAAGGCTTTCAAAGAAGAGGGACTACTATTTCCAACGTACTCTGTAGATTATGTTCCCTCTCCCTTTCCTTTGCCAGATGTGCAGTATGTGAAGCGCCAGCCGTGGTGATTGCAGTTCACAGTCAGACCATCCAGATTCCCCGTTGTCCTCAGGGATGGGATTCCCTGTGGATTGGTTATTCCTTCATGATGGTATGAAACACTCTTCCTTGCCTTTGTCATCATAGCTGACTGTCCATTTTATCTACATTTCTCCCCAATGTGAGGAATCCCTGTCATTTGCATAATAAGAAGCTTAAACCTTACTTAACTTCTGTCCAGGCACTGTGTTCCCCCTCGCATATTTTCTGTAACATATTTTCATAAACTTCCTATTACTTTTGTTGACTACCCTTAGTGTGAATATTATTCTCTTACCTCTGGACCTAGTCCCTTCACTGGTTTGGATTTTTGACTAAGCTCAGCTCACATTTTTGGATATTCAGTAAGATATTATGGCACATGGATATTGTGGCAGATTTTTCCTTGTCTTTTCTAGCATACAAGTGCAGGGGCAGAGGGCTCAGGTCAAGCCCTGGCCTCCCCTGGTTCCTGCTTGGAAGAGTTTCGTTCAGCTCCCTTCATCGAATGTCATGGACGGGGTACCTGTAACTACTATGCTAACTCTTACAGCTTTTGGCTGGCAACTGTAGATGTGTCAGACATGTTCAGGTAAGGTACTTATGGCTTTAGTTTAGGTCCAAAACTTTCTTCAGAGATGCTAAGCAAGAGAGAGACAATTCATGGATGGTTTATCCCCAACAAATGTGAGGAGTTTATTGGGCTATGTATTTTATTCTTACTTACTCTCCTCATATACTTGACTCTGGTCAGAAAAACAGACTTGACTAATATTAGGTAAATTTGGTTTGCAATGCCTTGGTATAGTAATCTTTCAATAACAAAACAAATAGACAAAGAAAGGTTATATGACCTGCTCAATAACAAGTCAGCATCTCTTCAACTAGATTGAGACCACCCCAGGAATTGAAGCTATAGTCTGTGTTCTCTCCCCCTGTCCAGAGGTCTCACTTCCCAGGATTCTCAGTTTGAATTAGTAAGGCTGCATATGATACATGTACCTCAGGATACTTCAATCTATTGATTTTTTTCAGTTTAAATGTATTTTTATGTGTTGTTTCTGTCGGTTATCATTACTTGATATTTTTCTGCTGGTCCTTATCATGTATTCATCATCAGTTGCCCAGATCTCACTCATTCTATGACTATTAGAAAAATGTATCAGAGAAAGAGAGGGAGACACAAATATACAAAGATAATAGTGGTAGGGAGAACAGTCACAAATGTACCTATGACCACTAATGGCTCTTAGGCCATACCAGTCACTGCATTAGATCACATTGCTCAAAAGTAAACCATTAAGTCACTAGGAGAGCTACTTAACACAAAGAGAATGTTTAAGTATAAATTTGAACCAGTAGTAGAATTGAAATACCAGAAAAAGGGAATCTGATTGTCTTGTTTCTTATTTCCCAGTAAACCTCAGTCAGAAACGCTGAAAGCAGGAGACTTGAGGACACGTATTAGCCGATGTCAAGTGTGCATGAAGAGGACATAACATTTTGAAGAATTCCTTGTGTGTTTTTAAATGTGACATATATATAAAATTCCCAGGATGCAATGTCTCATTCTCCTTAACTTTACCACTGCTGCCACCAATGGTGCTACTATATATGACCAAGAGAACATGCTGACTAGTAACCATGAAGATTCAGATGTACCTCAGGATTGTGCCAGAGCAAGTTCTCTGTTATTTTCTGTGAAAGAAATAAGGAAATGAATTTACCTTTTGGGTCCAGAATGACTTTCTCCAAGAATTACAAGATGAAGATTATATATTTTGCCTAGTTACTTAAACAGCACATTAAAAATTCAATTAAGAGAAGAATCATACTGAGTAAAATAAAAGACTGAAGTTTGGGGGAAGAATTATTTTTCATGGTGCTACTAATCCTACTGTATCCCAGGTTTTTAATATAAAAGTGTTAGGCTTATTTTGCTCTGTAAGTAAAGAATGTGTATATTGTGTAAACAGCCTTTTATCTCAAAATGTTAAGTCATTTAGATGTGACCTGACATGAATCACTCTTTACAGAAAATGTAGGAAAGCTTAGAATACAGACAGCAAGATTTTATATCCATGCTTATCATAGTGAGAAAAAAGATATACTCTTGCATCGAGTTACTACTGAGAGTAAATTTATTTTGAGTTTTATCCCCTAAGTTCTTATTTGATTTTTAAAAATAAATCCTTTTAGTCACTTTAATCAGAATTTTAAATGTTTGTGTTACATACCAAATTATAATATCCAGTGGAGCAATGTCTCTTTTGCTGTATTCTCTAAGACTCTCTTAAGACCAAATGCCCCTGTTTTCATCTTTCTTGCATCTTGTTTTTGCTCATTTCTGACTGGACAAAGTTCTCCCCAACAATTTTGAGAAACAAAAATACACATGAAAAAACTAACGATTCTTTTCCCTGTGCTTCTTATGTAAGAGTTATTCTCCTGTGGTCTCTGCTTGTAAAAGAACTAAGAAAACAACACTTGGTTAGTCTTCTCTCTTCAATTATAAAAAGCCAATTGATGTTTCTTACTCTGTTTTATTTTAAACAGTTTATTATAAATAGTCATAGGATACCTATTTCCTTAGCTGCCATCTTCTCACTTACTGTTTTTAACCCACCAATATCAATTTAATTAAAGATATATGTTGTAAGGATGGTTTGTTGTGTATCTCTTCAGGCTATATGTAAAAAACCTGCTCATTTACAGATAGACCACACATCTGCACATCAACAAGTGGTCCTTTCCCAGGGAATCAGTTGCTGCAGACTTTGATCACTCTGATAACTGATAGAATAACTATAGTAATGTAAACTCTTTTCCAATGAAGAAAATAACCTATTAGAAGATGTTTTAGAGATAATAAATTTCTTGACAACATTGTGTTGATGGCTGGGAAAGGAAGCAGAGCTGGTTTCTATTTGGGGAAGTATTCATTATTAATGTTAAAAACAGATTAGTGAGTTAATATTCCTAATGATTAAGAATGAACACATGTAGTTCTCTAAAATAGCCAAGGAATTGCTAAAAATAAGAGGCATTAAAATCCTCTATAATAAAATTTGTGCTACACCTAAAATATAAAACAACCAAAACAATTTTGAGAATCTTAGATCCTAATATGAATCCATGCAAAATCTAAAATTTAGAGTCTATTGTGATAAAATGTAGGATCTTAACAATGGTAACTATCGAATAATTTTGTTGGTTTTGGCTAGCCAATTGCAAATTTTAGCTTTAGTTTTCCACATAGCCCCCCATACATGAAAACACTAATGGGTAATTGTAACTGAAAATACCATATTACATCCCACAGATTTTTCTACATGGTGTACACTGAAAGGTTGCCCCTTTAGTTACAATTGCAAACACTAATTCCAGAGATTTTGCTGTTTGTAGCTTTCCCTCGCAGTTATAGCTGGTTGAAAACCTTGGCTCAAAAAGAGCCTCCTTTTAAACTGTTGTATGTACAACTAGTCTATGTGTTTCTTAAATCCCCTAACTATTCCTAGCCATGCTTTGTTGTGTGAAATACATGACCCTAATCCATTCCAGCACCTTAATGTTGTTGACCCTCCCTTGCCACTGATTATTCAAAGATTGTTCTGATCTAGCTGCTCCAGTAGTTAGCTATGGTAAATTTTTCAGTCATACACAGTTAGTGGTTTCCCCACATTGGCAGGAAATGAATGAGCTGTTCTGCTTAATCTGATAGTTTGATTACCAAATGTTTATGTATACCAAATGTGGTTTTCCAAATTAATGAATCCTTCATGATTCAGATACTACTTAAGGAACAAACCCTAATATTCCATAGCTATGTGTGTGTGTGTGTGTGTATCTTCCAAAAGGCGGAGGCCTCCATGGACAACTCTTCCATTTTATATAGATAGATGATAGATGATAGATAGATAGATAGATAGATATGGTATAGGAAAGTAGACATTCCAATTGCTTTTATAATTTGTTGGCTTAGTTTGCAGTTGGTGTCACACTCGTAACTTCCAAAGGAGATTTTGTTGGACACTTTCCCACACAGCCAAACTGGAAGAACAGTTTCTAGTTCTTATGGTGACAACAAGGTTTTTTGCCTCAATCAGTATGGTTAATTGAAAACTCAATGGTCATGCGAAGCCATCAAAAGTTTATTCAGAAGTTAATCACAAGAGGGCACTATTGCCTATGAAAATGAATCCGCATGTGTAATGATTTGTTGAGCTCATTGTTGGTTGTGGCGGGATTGTCTAAAGTCCTGCCTCCAGATTTCTTGTTTTAAGCCTCATGTATTCTTTCAGCCTCATAAAAATCAATAGCAAACTATAGAAATGATTCTTGAAAGTATAGTCTTAAAATCAATTACAAATATTTTAAGAAGTGGCCCAGTTTCCCAATGTCTGCATCCAAAATGAAAGGACAGCTTTGCTGTCAAAGATTTTCTTCTCAAGAACCTGATTAGAAGTTGGCTCTGGTAGCACTTACTGTGCCTCTCAACACAGAAGCAAACAACAATCACTTTTGTTTGGCCAGGACTTCACTTGGTTTCTTTGGCAGAGAACCTCATTTCTTAGGCTGGACTATACAAACACCTTCATCCCTTGGAAGCTCCAAAATAAATTGAATAACATTTTAAAATTATATGTCATTTCCATTTTAGAACAGTGGTTTTTAGAGTATATTCAGGGTGCTTGGAAGGTTAGTATGGTGGACTCCTAAGTTGGGATTGAATCCAGATAGGCCTGTCTCCCAAGTTCTACATCAACAAATATTCACTGGATGCTTATTAGCTGTAGGGTACCATTAATAGCAATACAAAATCAACTCAACCAGAGAGATGTGTAGTCACCACAATACACTAAGTCCTCACTTAACATCAACAATAGGTTCTTGAAAACTACGAATTTAAGCGAAGTTATGTTCAATGTCAATTAGTTATAATGTCAATGAGGAAAAAAATTTGGTTTCATTGTATGTCGTTTAGCTGAAAGTTGCAATTTCTAAGAACCTATAGATATTAAGTGAGAACTTACTGTATATCCTCTGGAGAAGAAATCTATCTTTGACTGCCAAATCTTACTAACTCTAAGCCAGACTAGGACAGATAATGGGGATTTTTGCCAAAGTAGGTGTCTGGAGGAAGCTGGCTCACAAGCCTGCTCCCCAAAACATGGATAGGCTACAATCAAATTTATGTAACCTTAACTCTATATTTTTCTGTGGATGGACAGCATACCCTACACATGACCCTACAGGATAACAGATTGCTGATGTCATACCAATTTATGCCAGATATATTCTGTTTCCCCTTCCAGAATCATACTGCATCCTTCACCCTGCTTTCTATCCCAGAGGGTTCCTGACCCATGTGGCTTCTAGTTGGGTTCAACCAATGGGATGTTCCAGCAGGATAGCAGGGGAAGGAACAAGAGTGGGGTTAAGGTATTTATTTTTATTGCTCCTTCCCTGTGGGGTCACCTCAGGTTGCCTTGTGCCCCCTCAATTGAATGTCCCTACTCTTCTCAAGATGACCAGCTATTTTTAATTGTCTCCCTTTCTGGTTCCAGTAACCTCTTTATTCTCATCCCTTTGGGTCTAGGTGTGGTGACAAGTCTGCTGTTGCTGTGCTGCTAGACCTGGATTCCTGAACTACCTTTTGTGATTTCCCCACACACCACCTATATATTTCTAATTAAACTCTCCTCAAACTCTCGTAATTTAAGTATGTTGTCCATTTGCTGTTGACACTCTGATGAATACACAACTGCTTCTAGTTTCCAAAATCTAGGGGAAGTGCTTTATTCCATATGTGGCAAAATGAGGGTGCATTGATAAAACTGACATATGTGATTAAGTATGCATCTTCCTCTTTGAACTGAGGAATGGGCCAGTGGAAATATGATTTAACTCCACTTAACTTAAGACCTAGTTTACCAAGCTTTATTGGAAGCTGTGTTCCAAGGTTCTTAGGGTGAAATGAGGCACAGTATGTTCATTATGATCCTAAATTATTTACCTATTTTCAAATATTGCCCCATTGGATCTCTAAAGAATGCACTTTGATTTCCCAGACGTGGTCATTTGGCTTGTTACATCTTACTCCAAATGAAGAATTTCAGTTGCCTCCCTGGCAGACTAGATTCTAAATACCAATAACTGATCTCTGAAAGCTCCAGAAAGAAAACTGCTGGTAGTACTACTTCTATCAGAGGAATCTGCTAAGCCTGGTGTGCATGCTTGCAGTCAGTGAAAAGCCCCAGCTGAGAAATGGACAGTTTGTTAGTGGTTTTCTAGCCTCAGGAGCATCTTTGAAAGGTAAGCCTGCAGAAATTCTTCAGATCCGCTTCCCTTCTGTTCATCAAGGGTACCAGAGTGAATGCTTACACTAAAGATTATGGAAGACAGGACAGGTTCTGAAGCCAAAGGCAGTCAGAGACTACTGTACTTGCTAATTTTAATCAGGGCCACATGGAGCCTACCACGAAGTGAACATACTTTCTTTTCAGGTAAAAAAAAAAAGTTTTCTGGCTGATCTCTTCAGGGCCAGTAAAGTACTTGCTGTTGCCAGTCTATCATAAGCTACAATAGTAAACCAGATGTCCAATTTTTGTGTCTTTCTCTGACACAATAATTTGACACTTGCTTGGGCTCTAAGAAAGGCTACCTCTAATGCTTCTGCAGCAATAACAGCAACACCTTACATTTATATAGTTCTTATTAAAATGTCATTCTTCACACATTTCATCTGAGTCTCAAAAACTCTTGATGCATATAAGCAATGCAAGGATTGGTCTCCAATTTATAGATGCATATGCTAAGCCTTGATTAACTGACTTTCCCAAGGTCACAAGGCAAGTCACTAAATTCTTTTCACTCAAAATCTAATCATCACCTCCTAGCCATGAAGATGCCAGTATCAAAAATCTCAGAATCCTGTGTGGTAGAGATTCACAGCACTACAGGGGTCACTGCCTCATGAGAAGTAATAAGCTGCATGTTTTGGAAATCTTGGATCCCAGTTAAGGATGAGTGCTTTTCAGAGCACCATTGCAGCACCTGAGACCTCCTGGAATTAGCCCTTGGACACAGGGGACTTGTAACGAATCCACTGTACCTCAGGATACTCTTGTCTGTCTGGTCTAAGCCTCTGTGGCTAAAGAAAACTATGGGTCTGGCCTAATGCCCACCTCACATGAGCTTCCTCTGGGCTCTTGAATCCAGATGAGCTCCTGGAATTTGAATGCCCTGGTCTGCAAACTCTCCAGTGCTACTATGGTCTAAGTAAGGGCCAGTTATGTAAATCTGAGACCATCCAGAAATTAATAGTATCTATCATCTCTTATAGACGATGAAAAAAGTACTCTGTGGAGAAGGAATTTTCATTAGTTCCAACAGGAAAGTTCATTATATTTTATTTACACTTATTATACATCAACACACACACAAGCAACTTGAGTTAACTAACTGTAACCTCCATTGGTCATATTTTACATGCAGTAGTTTTCCTTATTTGGCTCCTGTCTGTGGAAATTTAGGCTAGAAATCATGTGAACAAACATCAAGCCAACTGGGCCAAGCAATATGTAGTTATTTATCAGATTAGAAAGGCAGGGAAGGTGAAAAACAAGTTGGAAAATACCTAGGCTAAAATGGGACCCTGCTTTCTTTATAGTAATCAGGATATAAGAAGCCTGGTTTTTAGGTTACTAGGTTTAGGTATGTTCTTAAGTTGACTATGTACTTTCTGATATTGTGGCTGTTGCCCACCTTTAAGGCCAGCAGCAACACAGAAAACTCCCCCCACAGAGTATAAAGTACTAATAGCATGAAGCCGTTTTTACAGACACTTCCTTCTCCTACTCTGGGAAACCTGCATTTTCTTTTATTCTCTGAGCAAGCAGAAGCAGCCATGGGTGCATGAAAAGGTGCTAAGGCTTTTATCCTTACGGCTCTGTTTTTGCTTCACCTATTTTGAAAATCTGCTATTAGGTGCATAAATATTTATGATTATTATGCCTTCTTGATGAAATGATCCCTTTATCCTTATGATAATGGTAGTACGGTAAAGAAAATATTCATATTCTTTGCTCTGAAATCTACATTGATAGCAGTATAGCCATTCAACTTTCTTTGTATTAGTGTTAACATGATTTTTTTAAATTATTTTATTTTTAACACATTAACTGCCATGTGAGTTGTATGTAACTCATGCTAGTTTTGAGCCTGCAGCCTCAGTGTAGCAAAACCTTGCAGTTGGTTCGTGAAAATCTTACTTGTTGATGTTCTTATTGTTACAGTTAATGTTGACAATTTAATTGCATATAACTCAGGCACACAAAACAATAAAAATAACCAATTTTTCATTAAATTAGAAAGGATCATTTTGTTTTCAAAGTTTTTATTCTATTTTCTAAAAAAAACACCGTGGCCCCAAGGAAAAAAAATTTTTTTCTAGTTTAGCAGTCAATGTGTTAACTAGCTCTGTCTTGATGCATTTCTTGAGGGGAATAAAATTGGATGTTACTTTTTTATACAATCTGACAATTTTTGATTTTTAATAGACCACATAATGTTATTATTGATATGGTTATATCTGTCATCTTGTCATTTGCTTTCTATTTGTCCCATTTGTATTTTGGTTCACTTTCATACCTTGTTTTGGATTAATTGAATATTTTTTCTGATTCCATTTTATCTTCTTTGTGGCATATTAACTATAACATTTTGTCTGGTAAATTCAGTGGCTACTTTAGGGTTTACAGTATACATCTTTAACTTATCACAATCTATATTCAAGTCGTGTAATCCCACTTCATGTATACTATAAGAATGTTCTGATAGTATACTTTCAATTCTCCCCCTCTTGATCTTTGTGCTACTATTTTCATACGCTGTACATTTAGTGTTATAAACCCAACACATTATTATTTTTATTTAAACAGTACATTCTCTCTTGTATTAGGTATAACTCATATACCATAAAATTCACCCTTTTAATGGATACAATTTAATGATTTTTAGTACATTCACAAAGTTGTTCAACCATCATCACTATCTAGTTCCAGAACATTTTCATCACCCCCAAAATAAACTTCATGCCCATTAGTATAGTCACTCCCTTTTTTCCCTATCCCTTCTTCCCCGCAGCCCTAGACAACCACCAATCTGTGTTCTGTCTCTATCTATTTGCCTATTATGAACATTACATATAAATGGAATCATACAATACATGGCCTTTTGTGCCTGGCTTTTTTCACTTAGAATAATGTGTTCAAGGCTCATCCATGTTGCCTCATGTGCCAGTATTTCATTCTTTTATTTTTTAAATTAAGGTGAAATTCACATAACATAAAACTAACCATTTCAAAGTGAACAATTCAAGTGCCATTTAGTACATTCACAAAATTGTGTAACCACTGCCTCTATCTAGTTGCAAACATTTTCATCACTCCAAAAGAAAACCCTGTATCCATTAAGCAGTCTCTATTACCTACAGACCCTAGCAGCCACTCACCTGCTTTCTGTCTCCATAGATTTAACTAATTCTGGATGTTTTATATAATATAAATGGAATCATACAATATAATGTTAGGATGGAAAACCTAGTAGGTGTTCTTGGCACAGGTGGAGAAAGATTTCTCACGCAGAGATTAAGATATATAACAGTGAAAAAGTTTTTGTTTTTTTTTTTTTTTGAGACAGAGTCTCGTTCTGTTGCCCGGGCTAAAGGAAACAGTTTTTTATTCTCTCGGAAGGATACAGAGAATGAGAGAGTGAAAGAGAGAGAGGAAGGTGGGGGAGGAGAGCAGGAAGATGGCCAGAAAGAGAAGGGAGATGCCAGCAGTTAGGCCAAGTGGCTTGCTGCTTTTCTGGGGACAAAGTGAAAAAAAGTAATTGTTGTGAAGTAATTAGCAGGCAGCTGTGAGATGTCAGCTTGTCTGTCACTTTTCTTCTCTTCCTGAAGACTTCGTTAACTCCGAAATTTATCACAGGAGATGTGATTTTGCCCCTGAGATAAGGTTTTGGGCAACCTTGACACCTTTGTCAAAAACACTTGCTGTGGGTCTTCTTGAGAACTCCTGGCTACAAAAACAAATTCTAAAAGCTGTGAGCTGGTTAAATGTAAATAGAAAGATTTACATTTCCTTTCTGGGCTCTTTTCAGGTGTTTGTGAAAACAGAGTCCCAATGTGACCATTTTTGGTCTGATCGCTTTGACTTAGCATAATGTTTTCCAGGTTCATCCAGCTTATAGCATGTATTAGTATTTCACTCTTTTTATGGTTGCATAATAATTCATTATATGGATATACCACATTTTGTTTATTTATTCATCCACTGGTAATTGTGTTGTTTTCACCTTTTGGTAATTATGAACATTGCTGCTATGCACATTCATGTACAAATATTTGTTGGAATAACTAGTTTCAATTCTTTCAGGTATACCTAGGAGTAAGTTTGCTGACTCATATAGTAATTCTATGTTTAACTTCCTGAGGAACTGCCAAACTGTTTTCTACAACAGATGCACCATTTTACATTCCCACCAGCAATGCACAAAGGTTTCCAATTTTTTCACATCCTTACCAAAACTTATTATTTTTCCATTTTTAATTATTACCATCCCAGTGGATATGAAGTGGGATTTCACTGTGGTTTTGATTTACATTTCCCTGATGACTAATGATGCTGAACATCTTTTTGTGTGCTTGTTGGCCATTTGTATATCTTCTTTAGAGAAATATCTATTTAAATGCTTTGCGCATTTTGGATTGTCTTTTTATTTTTGAGTTGTAAGAGCACTTTATGTATTACAGATACTAGTCCCTTATCAGATACATGATTTCTGAATATTTTCTCTCATTCTGAGAGTTTTGCTATCTTGATGGTGTCCTTTAAAGCACAAGAGATTTTAATTTTGATGAAATCTCACTTGTCTATTTTTCCTTTTGTTGCTTTTGGTGTCATATCTAAGAAATCATTGCCTAATCCAAGAGCACGAAGATTAACTCCTACATTTTAGCTCTTACATTGAATTCTGATCTATTTTGAGTCAATTCTTATACATGATGTGAGGTAATGGTGTCCTAGCACCATTTGTTGAAAAGCTTATTCTTTCCCCCATTAAGTTGTCTTGATACTTTTGTCAAAAACCAATTGACCATACATGGATGGGTTTATTTCTGGATTCTTAATTCTATTATATTGATCTATGTTTGTCTTTATGCAACATAGATCTTGATTACTGTAACATTGTAGTAAGTTAGAAATAATCCAAATGTGAGTGTTTCAGCTTTCTTCTTGTTTTTCAAGTTTATTTTGGCAATTCAGGCTCCCTTGCAATTCCATATGCATTTTAGCATGAGCTTGTCAATTACGGCAAAAACAACTAGAAGCCAACTGGGATATTGATAGATTGCATGGAATCTATACATCACTTTGGAGAGTATTGTATTTTAATAATATTAAGTCTTCTCACCCATGAACACATAATGTTTTTCCATTTATATAGGTCTTTAATTTCTTTCAATGATGTTTTCTTTTCTCTCTCTCTTTTTTTTTTTTTGGGCCAAGAGTCTCACTCTGTTCCCCGGGCTAGAGTGCTGTAGCGTCAGCCTAGCTCACAGCAACCTCAAACTCCTGGGCTCAAGCAATCCTCCTGCCTCAGCCTCCCGAGTAGCTGGGACTACAGGCAAGCACCACCATGCCCAGCTAATTTTTTCTATATATATTTTTAGTTGTCCAGCTAATTTCTTTCTATTTTTTAGTAGAGACGGGGGTCTCGCTCTTGCTCAGGCTGGTCTCAAACTCCTGAGCTCAAATGATCCACCCGCCTCGGCCTCCCAGAGTGCTAGGATTACAGGCGTGAGCCACCATGCCCGGCCTCAATGATGTTTTATAGTTTTTGTTGTGCAGGTCTTGCACTTTTGTTTAATTTATTCCTAGGTATTTTATTCTTTTTGATGTTACACTAAATGGAATTTCTGTCTTAATTTCCTTTTTATATTGCTCATTGCTAGTGTATAGAAATACAGTTGTTTTACTTTTGTTTGTATATTGATCTTGTATCCTGAAACTTTGCTGAATGCATTTGTTAGCCCTAATAGTTTTTTAGTGGATTTCTTAGGATTTTATACATACAAGATCATGTCATCTGCAAATAGACCTAGTTTTATTTTTTCCTGTGCAATCTTTATGCTTCTTATTTATTTTCTTTGTCTAATTTCTCAGGCTAGAAACTCCAGTACAATATCAAATAGAAGTAATGAGAATGAGCATCTTGTTCCCAGTATAAGGAGGAAAGTTTCAGTCTTTCACCATTAAATATTATGTTAGCTGTGGATTTTTCATAGATGTCCTTTGTCACCTTGAGGAAGTTCCCTTCTATTCCTACTTGTTGAGTGTTTTTAACATGGCAAGATGTTGAATACCATCAAATGCTTTTTCTGCATTGATTCAGTTATTCATGTGGGTTTTGTCCTTCATCTTATTAATTAGGTGTCACATTGATTGATTTAAATATGTTGAACCAATCTTCTGTTCCTGGTATAAACCCTACTTGGTCATGGCATATGATCCTTTTTATATGCTATTGAATTTGGTTTGCTAGTATTTTGTTGAGGATTTTTGCATGTTTTTTCATAATGGATCTGAGTTTTCTTGTAGTGTCTTTATCTGGGTTTGGTATCAGCATGTTACTTACTGGCCTTATAGAGTGAGTCACGAAATATTCCCTTATTGTCATTTTTAAAAAAAGTTTCAACAGGATTGGTGTTAATTTAATGTTTGGTAGAATTCACCAGTCAAGCTATTTGGTCCTGGGCTTTTTATAAGTTGCTAATTTGAGTTGCTAGTATTTTTTAAAGATTTTGTGTCTAGGCCGGGCGTGGTGGCTCATGCCTGTAAACCTAGCATTCTGGGAGGCCGAGGCAGGAGGATCGCTCGATATCAGGAATTAGTGACCAGCCTGAGCAAGAGTGAGACCCCATCTCTCCTAAAAATAGAAAGAAATTACCTGTACAACTAAAAACATATATAGAAAAAATCAGCCGGGCATAGTGGCACATGCCTGTAGTCCCAGCTACTCGGGAGGCTGAGGCAGTAGGATTGCTTGAGCCCAGGAGTTTGAGGTTGCTGTGAGCTAGGCTGACTCCATGGCACTCAGCACTCTACCCCGGGCAACGGAGCGCGACTCTGTCTCAAAAAAAAAAAAGAAATTCTGTGTCTATATCCATAGGGGATATTGGTCTATGCTTTCTTTTCTTGTTATGTCATTTTCTGGTTTTATTATTATGGTTTTGGTATCAATGAGGTTTGGCCTCATAGATTGAGTGGGGAAGTTTTACCTCCCCTTCTCGTTTGGGAAAATTTTTGGAAGGATTGTTGTTAATTCTTCACTAAGTATTTGGTAGAATTCACCAGTGAAGTTATTTGTCTTGGACTTTTATTTGTGAGAAATATTTTGATTAATAATGCAGTCTCTTTGTTATATCTATATAGTTTTTCCATTTCTTCCTGTCAGATTTGGTTGCTCATGCCCTAGAAATTTGTCTATTCCATCTAGTGTAATTGACTGCTCTGCATAAAAATGTTTATGGTATTCTTTTATATTCATTTTGATTTTTCTAATGTCAGTAGTAATGTCCCCTCTTTCATTCTTGGGTTTAATAATTTGAGTCTTCTCTCTATTTTGGCATGATCTGTCTACCTAAAGGTTTGTCATATTTGTTAATTTTTTAAAAGAACTAACTTTTGATTTTGTTAATTTTATCTATTATTTTTCTGTGTTCTATTTCATTGATTTCCACTCTGATGTTTACTATTTCCTTCTGCTTGCTGTGGATTTAGTCTGTTCTTCTTTTCCAGTTTTTTAAAGGTGAAAGTTTAGGTTATTTCTCCTTTTTTAAGATAGGCATTTACAACTATAAATTTCCCTCTAAACACTGCTTTATCCATACTTCATAAGTTTTGGTAGGTTGTAGGGTTTCTTTTCATTCATTTCAAAGCATTTTTAAATTGACCTTGTGATTTCTTCTCTTACTCATTGGTTATGTAGAAATGTGTTAGTTAATTTCCACATATTTGTGAATTTTCCAAATTTCTAGCTACTGGTTTCATTCCAGTGTGGTCAGAGAATGTACATGACTGCAATTATTTAAAATATATTAAGTCTTGTTTTATGGACTGTTTATGCTCTGTGCTAGATAACGTTCCATGTGCTCTTTGGAACAATACATATTCTGTTTTTGTACGGTGGAATGTTCTATAGAAGTCTATTAAGTCTAGTTGATCTATAGTGCTGTTCAAGTCTTCTATTTTCTTATTGATCTTCTGCCCAGTTGTTCTGTTCATTATTGAAAGTAGAGTATTCAAGTCTGCAATTATTATTGTTGAATTATCTATTTATCATTTCAATTCTGTCAGATTTGCTGCATGTATTTTGGAACTCTTGGGTATATATATATATATATATTTATAATTTCTATATCTTCTTTAAGGATTCAACCTTTTATTTTTATAAAAAGTCCTTTTTTACCCCTAGTAGCAACTTTTGTCTTAAAAGTCTACTTGTTTGATACTGACATAGGCACTCCAGCTCTCTTTTTGTTACTGTTATTAATGATCTATCTTTTCCCATCCTTTTAATTTCAATCTATTTGTGTCTTTGAATCTTAACTCTGTTTCTTCTAGGCAGCATATTATTGAGTCAGGTTTTTATATCTCTTCTGCTGATTTCTGCCTTTTGATTGGATTGTTCAATCCATTCACATTTAATGTAATTACTGATAATGCAGGATTTATGACTGCCATTTTGCTATTTGTTTGCCATTTTTGTTCCTTTATTCCTCCATTACTTCCTTCTTTTGTGTTAAATAGCATTTTCATTCCCTTGTCATTTCTTTTACTATATTTTTAGAATTATTTTCTTATTGTTTGCCCTATGGATTACAATTAACATCTTAAATTATAAGAATCTAGCAACTTAATTTCATAGTATACAAAACTTTGCTCCTATATAGCTCCATTATCTCTTCTCTCCTTTGTGCTGCTGTTGTTATAGAATTACATCTTAATACATTGTATGTCAATCAGCACAGATTTATAATTATTGCTTTATGCAGCTGTCCTTTAAATTAAGAGAAATAAAGAACTATAAGCAAAAATTACATTTATACTGTCTTTCATATTTACTTCTGCAGTTACCTGTACCAGTGCTCTTTATTTCTTCATGTGGATTTGAGATACTGTCTAGCATCCTTTCATTTCTGCCTGAAGGACTCCTTTTAGTATTTCGTGTAGGGCAATCTGCTAGCGATGGATTTTCTCAGTGCTGGTGATGTCTTAATTTCTCCTTTATTTTTGAAGAATAGTTCTATTGGAATAGAACACTTGGTTGACAGTTTATATTTTCTTTAAGCACTTTGAATATGTTATCCTAATTCCTTCTGGACTCCACAGTTTCTGATAATAAATTGATAATATTATGAAGCATCACTTGTACACAGTGAGTAACCCTGTCTTGCCATTTTCAAGATTCTTTCTTTGTCTTTGTCTTTTAACAGTTTAATTATAATGTATCTTGATGGAGTCTTTGAGTTATTCCTGCTTGGAATTAATTGAGCTGCTTGGATGTGTATATTAATATATTTCATCAAATTTGGGTAGCTTTTGTCCATTATTTCTTCAAATGTTTTTTCTGATACTTTCTACTCTCCTTTCTTCCTGGTATTTCCATTATATGTATATTGGTATGCTTGATGGTGCCCCACATTTCTCAGTGGCTATATTCATTTTTTAAAAAATTCTTTTATCTTTCTCTTCCTCAGACTGTGTAATCTCATTTGACCTATCTTTAGATTTTCTGATTCTTTCTTTTATGAGTTCAAATCTGTTGTTGAGCCTCTCTAGTAATTTTTTTTCTATTTCAGTACTTTTCAACGACAAAATTTCTATTGGGTTCTTTTTATAACTTATCTCTCTGTATCGACATTCTCCATTTGGTGAGGGATCTTTCTCATACTTTCCTTTAGTTCTTTATACATGGTTTCCTTTCATTCTTTGAATATATTTAAAATAGCCAATTTAAAGTCTCTATTAAGCTCAAGGTCAAGGCTTCTTCAGGGACAGTTTATGTTGACTACATCTTTTCCTGTGTATCATCTGTACTTTCTTGTTTCTTTTCATCTATCATAATTTTTGTTGAAAATTAGATATTTAAAGTAATATAATGTGGTGACTTTGGAAATTAGACCTCCCCCCACACACAGAACTTCCAGAGTTTGTTGTTGTTGTTTGTTTGTTTAATGATGTTTCTGTACTAATTTTGTAAAATCTGTATTTTTTTGTCATATGTAGGCACGAAAATCTCCAGCTAATTATTTACAGAAATTTCCTTAAATGCCTAGAGCTAATAAATCTCCCAGTCATTTCTGAGTGGCTCTATGTACTCAGTAGGGCACATTCAACACTCAGCCAGGCAGTTTACAACTCTGCCTTAGTTTTCACTCCCTGCTTGCATAGGAGCCTCAAGATTAAGCAGTGAAGAGAGCTTCTGGCCCTCTCAAGTCTCTCCTGAGCATGTGCATAGCCCTGTACATGCTCATATCACTACACCTATACTTTTCTTTCTAGATTCTCCAAACTATTTCAGAGTTTTTCAAGGCCTCCTATGGCTATCTCATCCTCCTTGATTTTCTTTTTCAGATTTTTAGTTAGCCTTTTATTTTCCCCAACTGTTACTCACCACTCAGGCAGCTGCAATATTAAATAGTTGCCGCTGATTGTTTTCAACATATGTCCTCAGGGAAAATGTGTTCACATGGGTAGAGCTCTGTGTCAAGCCAAATAAAGACAAGTCTTCACAGTGGGTTCTTCCAGGGAACCAACAAACAGGTCAATAATGGCAATTCTCTGGGAATGAGGCTTTGGAGGAGCTCCAATCCTTTTCAGTTCCCTCCAGTGGCTGCCAGGTGGTTGATTTTCATCATGATTGAAGGTTGTTAGTTTTGGGGCCTACTAAAGAGATAGGGAAAGGGAGGTGGGAATAGAACAAGTTAAAATACCAAGAAGCTCACTGTTCCTACTGAGATTCAGCCATTTTTTCTTGAATAAACACTCCAAGATTGCTATAAGACTTTGGTTAATTTCAAGAGTTCTCAAAAAGTTGATTCTGAAAATTTTTGTCAGTGTTCTCTTTGCTATTTTAGAGAAGAGAATTTTCAGAGGTCCTTACAGCATCAGTTCCACTGATGTCCTTATTTAAATAATAATAAATAATAAATAATAGTTTATACATATACTCACAAAGTTTTATTTTCAGTGTTCTTCATCCCCTTGTGTAGATCTATAAATTTATGTTGTATCATTTTCCATATATGAGAGAATTCATTTGACATTTCTTGTAGAGCAGTCTTCTTGTGATGAATTCCTTCAGCTGTTATATGTCTGAAAAAATTGTTATTTTGCCTTCAATTTTGAAAGCTCTTTTGACTGTGTATAGATTCTAGTAGATGGTTTTTTTTAAATCCTATTATACTTTAAAAATATTGTTTCAATGTCTTCTCACTTACATACTTTCTGGTGAGAAAGCTATTTTTATATTTAACTTTGTTCCTCTGTACATAACATAATCATGCAGTGTCTTGGTGCTGTTTTCTTCATATTTCTTGTGCTTGACATGCATTAAGCCTCTTGGACATGTGGATTTATAGTTTTCATTAAATTTGAAATTTTTTCACCTATTATTTCTTAAAATATTTTTTCTGCCCTTCTCACCTTCCTTCACAGACTCCACTCGTGTATATTATAAGACACTTAAAGTTGTACCACATTTCACTAATGCTGTTGATTACTTCTTTACTTCTCTTTTTCTGTTTGTGTTTCATGTTGAGTTATCTCTACTGCCATGACTTCAAATTGACTAATATTTTTTCTGCAGTGTCTAATTTGCCATTAATCCCATCCAGCAAATTTTTTAATCTGAGAAATTATAGTTTTCATTTGTAGCAGTTCTATTTGTCTCATTCATATATCTTTCCTGTCTCTATTTAACTTTTAAATTTGGAATATAGTTGTAATATCTATTTAAATGACCATCTCTACTAATTATATCATCTGTGTCATTTCTAGATAGATTGACACAGATTTTTCTCTTTAATATGGGTCGTATTTTTCTGTTTCTTTATTTGTCTACTAATTTTTTTTGATTTAATGCCAGACATTGTGATTTTTATCTTGTTGGATGTTGGATATTTTTGTAATCCAATAAATAGTCTTTAGCTTTGTTCTGGAACACAGTTAAATTACTTGGAAATTGTTCATTCCTTTCAGGTCCTGCTTGTAAGGTTTCTGAGGTAAGTCTGAAACAATGCTCAGTCTAGGACTAATTTTTCCCCATTTACTGAGGCAAGTCACTTCTGTGTACTTTTGTCTACTATCCCATGAATTTTGAGGTTTTCTATTCTGGCTAGTGGGAACATGTCCTATTTCTCAGCTTGTGTGATTGCCAACCACTGTTACCTCTAATCCTTTCAGGTGGTTCTTTCTCTGGCCTTGGATAATTTCCTTGGATAAATGAGATGATCAGTATTCTGCTGAACTCTTAAGGAGGATCGTCTGCAGATCTCTGGAGTTGTGTGTGTGTATGTGTATGTGTATGTGTATGTGTATGTATATGTGTATGTGTGTATGTGTATATGTGAAGCTCCCTTTTCTCTGATACTCTATCCCATGAATTCGAGCCACCATGGTCTCTTTGAACCTTGATCCTTGGATCTCCTCAATTTAGGAAGCCTACTTGGGTTCCCCCACTCTGCCCTGTGCCTGAAATTGCTCTCAAGGCAGTAAACTAAGGCAATTGTAGGGCTCACCAAGTTTGTTTCTCATCTCTCAGGGATCCCTGTCCTTCATTCCCTGATGCCTAGTGTCTTGAAAATCCTTGTTTCATATTTTGGTTTTTTTTTTCTGGTTGTTCAAGTGGGAAGGTAAATCTGGTCTATTGTGGCCAGAAGTGGAAGTCTTCCTAAAGGTTTTTATTTCTCATTACTTACAATGACTTGGTGCCAGCACAGGGCATATGTTTACTGCAACAGTAGGTCAAAATAATTCAAGCGTATTTTGTTTACAATGTGGCCTGTTGGGTTTTCAATGTAGGGTCCTCTGGACTGTTTCTTTTAATATGAATATTTGTATTAGGATGGCCTAGTCTTTTGTCTCAGTTGTGATTTAGTAATTGGAGTTTCAGTTAACATATTTTTCTCACTAATTTTAGCAAGATGGGATTTTACTTTTCCTGTCATAAGTGAGGAAAGTTGAAAAAATGGTTTTAAAGGCTGAATTCACAAAAAGAAATATTGTGAGCACCAGGTATAATGAAGACATTTCTTGGTGGGGTTAGGGAGTGTCAAAATAGGGGAGAAAATCCTCCTCTAAAATCCTATATGTCAAACTCTCATTTTCCATGGACTATATCATGGGTCATAAAACTCTACACTAAGAAGAAATCTTTCCAATCATTTCACCCTATTCCCCTATAAGACCTTTGTTAAGACTTTAATAGCTAGGAAAGATGATTGAAATAACTTCTCCAAGGGAGAGAAGTGGATGAACAGAGAAGTAGTTGAAAGGCTAATAGAGCTTGGTCTATAACTTATCTAAGATTCCTTGTAATTCTAAACCCAATTCCAGATTATCAACTCTACACAAAGAGTCTACTATCATTTTATAAAGTGTTAAGGAACCAGGCTAGATCTGCTGAAGACTAAATGTTGACCTAGTGTCAGTGTCATTGCCACACTCCACAAAAAGACATGGTAGTCTTGCAGTGAAGGGCTTTTTTCTTTTCTTTTTTTTTTTTTTTTTAGTATATATATCATACATGGCTTATATCTACTATAATTAATGTAATATATTTAGCTACAATTCTAAGCAGGAAGCACCACCACGAATATTCCCTATGTTCCTGGAATGAGCATAATCTTAATGCAAAGAAGAAAAAAAAAAACAGAATTGGAAAAAACAAGGTCAGAAAGATGGTTCCTAAGCTGCTTCTGAGAACGTTAAAACAGCAATCACAAAAGTCTGAGCATGTATATATTTTAAATGGACTACATATGTTTAATTCTCTCAAAATGATGCAGAAAATGAAAAAATGTTGAAAATCTTGGGGATCAGAAGTGTAGAAATACAAAATGAACTGTAAGCTTCACATTTTTCTGTGGACACTTAGGAATCTCCTTTTCATTTCAATATTTCTTTTCTCCTTTTGTTATTAAAATACTAATTCAGATTATTGCCAGTGAAATAGAAAACCCTATAATGAACATTCCTAGACTGAAAAGTCAAGCAGGGGATTGCTTCTAGTTCAGTTCTATGGACCCAAATGTTTAATACTAAGTAAAATCAATGGTCTCCTCCTAAATCTCAGAACTTTATTCTAAATAAGTTCCCCCATTTACATAGCACAGCACTGATGTTGCTGACAAATTCCACTGTAGCATGCAACAGTGGTTACTAATTGCTTTAGCATTTATCATGCACAAGAGACAGGAGGAAAGTTGTCTCATTTTGTACAGCTCAGTTGCATTTCTTATCTCTAAAGTACACTTAGGAAGCAAACTGAGACTTACGGTAGCTGCCTAAAAACCAGCATCCATTAACATGCATATCTTGGAGGGAAAATGAATTGGTTTTTCTAAAATAGAATACAGTTCAACCTCATTTTGTGCATTAATTTTGCATAATTTCTGTTTTGCGCATTTTATAAATTAGGGGCCTTGATCTGGTTTACCCATACAAATTCTCATGCTCACATTTTCCAGGTTGTACCTTTTGTTGGCTTTGTTTTCAAAACAATTTTAAAAAGCATTTTGGTACATTTCCAAAAAGCTTTTTGGGGTCAATTAGCACCTAGCAATATTTTTCTAAGCAGTCACTGGAGGTGCTTAATAATGTGTACTTAGGCATCTTTCACCTGACACGTCTTCTGAACAGGTTTTGTGTTTTAAAGAATCAGTACCCCTTCACATTCTACAGAAAACATTTGGTTACTATGTATGAGATCAGGAGTGGGGAAGCACTCACTAGAAGGAAGGATCTACATTCATGAATGTTCTGCTGATTTGTCAAAGCAGCCACAGACTATGCCTACTGTTACAGGAATTCAAGTTCCACTAAGATGTGACCTCCCAAATGGGTATATAAGGATTACATGGACTGAGAAACACAGGTGTGCCTTTTGTCTTTGAGGGGCTGTTTGGAATGCATAAAATAAATCTGGGTGATGGCCTTGACAAATATATTTCCCCCCTGAAGTGAGAATTAAAATTCACATATATGTGTATGTGTTTAAAAATATATACAGATCCTAAAATGGTCACCGTCGTAGACAGTTTCTAATGATAAAGGCAGTCTACATCTTCCCATTGTGATATTATTTTGCACACAACTTCTCAGGTGCATGAAGTAAGGTCAAGCTGTACCATCAACTCAATTGTCTGCATATAGATAACCCATGAGCTTGTAGATTTTGCACACAATCTGTGACTTGCCTTCCTACCCCATGGCCCATGTAATCCCACAGATGCTTCCCCCATCATTGATCCTTGGGCAGGCATTTGTCCCAAAGTCTTATTTACTCTTACTGCCCTTCTACATGGCAAGGGAGATTTGGTAAAGAAAGAGTCAGGGGGGCAATTATTTTCCTAGGGTTCCTTTAGACTTTTGGTTTATGATAAAGCTGAAAATATAATTTGCTAATAAATTTATTGATATTTAATCTATCCATCTTTCTATATTCCATCAAGGCAAAACTGCTGTGGGTTCATGGTTGTATTTTCCATGTTCTCATATTTACTTTTCTAGTGGTTAAAAATTTTAAAATAATTAAAGTGAGTTATTTAAAGGGCAAAAGTAAGTAGAAAGGGGAAGGCGACAGAAGAAAACTGGAAATGATCTCCTCAGTCTCTTTGAGTACTTGCTTCAATATAGGATTCACTCCTTATCTTGAGCCACATGAAAACTTAGGTAAATCATTTTATAAATTGTTCCATACTAGTATCACCTCCACCTTTAGAGAATCAAGAGCTGACTATTAACTCTATTGAAAAGCCTCATGTTTCCAAAGTAATCTTAACCCAAATCCTAAATTACCCTAATTACTTCATTCTGAAAAATGTAGTTAATTCTACTACAGAGTAGGAAAATATATTTATAACACAGACAACAGCATTAAGAAAAAATGAATCTCCACATGAATAAGTTACATGAACACGTTTATTGCAAGTAGCTCTATGGAAAGGCAAGTCAGATATATATATATATATATAAACACTATACAGAACTGCACATTTGTCTCCCAAAACTGCAAACAACACGTTGCCAAAGCAAAGAGAGTATAAGTGTATTTACAAAGGAAGACAAAGCCAGGACAACTCAAAGCAGATCTGTAAAGCAGAAATAGCAAACATAATGAGCTGTTGGAACTGTAACATTTTAGCTTTTACCGACCAAGTTACTGTGTCTGATACCAAATTAAATGTATAGGTCACACAAAATAATCATTCCATCATTTGTTTTTCTTAACAGCAGCATAAACTGATAGCTAGAAGGTAAGTCTTATGTCAGTACACATATTCTATAAAGATCCTTCCAGCACAATACTGAATAAATTGTGTCTGTAAACTAAGTAGTGTCCAAAAGACTGCATATTTGTTATGCTGTACCTGTGACTATTTGTACCTGTTACTATTTGTAAGTACTGTTGTGTATGAGGTTCCCCATTCACTTATTCAACAAGTGTTGTATCTGTGCTGTACCCCTCTGTACCCTGTTTGCTGGCAGCCCCTGAACCTAATATGCAAATAAAGTGATATAGCATTTTCCCCCAAATAATCTTTTCTCCACAATTCTGAACGAGTATGACTTAACTTACTTGAAAATAAAATGGTCACAGAAGGCCTGGAAAAAGGCTGCCTAAAGAGTACATTGTTACCAGAATGAACAAAAGCCACACTGCACTACTTGATTAGGTTGGAAGAGAGGAGTCTGAAGGAACTGATCAAGTCGATGCCCTAGCAGTGACCAGCAACTGAAGCAGTGACTGGTACTGTAGCTACATCTCCTCCTCACCATCATCCATAAGGGGGAAACAAAGAGAACCCCCCATCCCTTTGGTTGGCAGGCAAGGAAAAACAATGGAAATCTACTCGGTTCTTAAGAAAAGCTAGTTTAGCAACATGTACTATATGCCTGCTTGAAGATAGAAGTACACGTTCAAAGACAGCAAAACCGAGTGGCAAAAAACGTTAGATAAATATTACACTACTTCAAAGTTGCAGATCAAATGCGAAGCAATTTTTTTTTAACAGAGTTACACACAACAGGTACATCTACAATCACATGTACACAGGTACACAAAGGTGTGCATATACACAAACGTGCATGCACACACACACACACACTAGCACTCACACACTTATACACTCACTGAAACACTCACACCAATCTGTGATATGATGAGGTTTGCAGTGATGGTATGAACCAAGATTTGTGTACCACCACGAAACAAAGCTCTAAGCAAGCTTCAGGACCTTTGTACCCGTCCTTTGTGGTCACCACCTGCTAGTGTTGTGTTCTCAAAGGTCCAGGTTCCTAAATCTTAATTCAGTTTCCATCAGAGGCAAGCTAAAATAGGTGGGGGAAGCTTGCTCTGATTTTTTTTTTTAATTTAGTACATCTTACGTCGGCTCATTGTCCAGAAGGAAACAAAGCCTTATAAGAGGTTCCTTTTGGCTTAAGTTTTAGTCATAATTGGTATGACCATAATGATTGGTAAATACACACTAATTTTACTGAATATGGGAAACTCATCTCTTTATAGTAGTTGTGGGCATAGGAGGCAGAGTGTGTGTCGGGGAGAGGGCAGAAAAAGGAGAAGAACGGGGAGTGAAGGGTGGGGGAGGCCCAGAGAGGCAGAGAGGGGTCTTGTAAGGAGACTTTTGAAGAGTCTTGCTTTTTTAAAGAGGAAAATATAGGTTTCAAAATAAAATAAAAACAATAGGTTTGGAAATGCTCAATTGATTTGCAGGCAGAACATTACAGTGTTGTATATGAACAAATAGATAATCTGTTTCTCAGTTCTGCCGTTAAAATGCTGGAAATGCTCAATCAAGTTATCAGTTTAGCTGGCATTTAACGTGGGCAGAATGTTGGAGTTTTCTTAATGAGCAAAAACTGAGATAATCTGCCCTTTAGTCCTGCTTTTAAAATATTAGAAATGTCCCATCAAGATATTAGGTCAATGGACATTTAATTCCTTGATCAAGAAAAGTCTGTGTATGTAGTAGTCAGAAAAAGATTCCAGATCATGCCTACCTTCTCATTATTACAACTTTTTTCCTTTATCCACCCTTCTTTAAAGGTTTTTCAACTTCAAAATTAAATCTAAATATTTTACATCATTAAAATTGTATTAGCCACATTTACACATATTGTAAATAACATGTTTTTAAAAGAAGGAAAGGAAAGAGTTACGAAATGCTCATTTCTATAGTATTTGTTTCATTTCAAAGAGACAGATTGGGGAGGGAAACCAGAAAACAAAAACAAAGCACAATGTGACTATTCTTAACTCAAAATCATTATAACCATAAGGCAGCAATAGGAATGATCTGCGTGAATAGGATCATTCAACTGCCAGAGTCCACTTGCAGGCTTGTAGAAATCTAGGTTGCTTTCTATTCAAAAGCCTCTGAATCTTCTTTCTCTTAGGCAGATCTGGAGTAGACGAAGATGAAATTCCAGAAGCATGATTTTTCTTCTAAAATGTGTTTTCATAGCAATGTAATCACTCTAGAAAAAAAGATTATAAAGCAAAAGTTACTTTGAGAATTAGTGTGAAGAGCTTTCACCTCCACTGCGTTCCAAAACAAAACAAAATAAAACAAAACCTAACTAGGAGTTTTTGAGAGACACTGAGGAGACTGCCTTGGCAATCAACTCTGCTGGTTGCCCGTGAGGAATACCAACACAAGCCGGGCAAAGACACAAGAGCGGCTACTCCTTTTGCCCCCAAGATGCCACTCTGATGTTTCTGGTGGACAGCAGCTTTCCACACGTGTACACTGTTCTACTTTCTTCTAGCGGAGCCTGCAAGTGAACCAGACATTGGACAAACAAATGTTTTTTCCTTCTTCTATATACTTGATTATGCCTTTACCAGGTTACACAGCACAAGTCAAAGGATTTAAGCATGGCCTTGGCGATAGTTTCTAGACTCAATCACTGAATTTCTTCTAATAGAACAATGTCATACCTGCAAACGAGATTTGATTGAAATCTCCAACTGTCTACTACAAAGAGGTTCCAGTATTACTCCCTTGGCTTCTTGTTTATTGAGAGGGCATACATGGGGAGTGTGGAAGGGGGAAGATCAGGTACATGAGAAGGTGCTGGACTGGAAAACGGGTAGGGATGGTGAGCAAATTGATAACAGGATGCCAGTGTTACTTTAAGATTGGGGCATATCAAAGTACTAAGTATGTTATTTTATTTGAGACAACCTAAAAGAATCCACGAAAAGCATCCTCCAGAGTAGGCTTCAAGTACAAGATCTTGTATTAAGCTAGAAATATACATTTTACCTATTCCTTTGTTCATCAGAGGTTTTAAAAATGTAACAGACTTGCGGCTGGATGAAGCCTGGAAGGTCTCCATTCCCCCTTGCATCTACTTGTGGCTATTAGTTAGGATTCATTGTATAGGGCTGTTCTTCCACATTAAAATGTTTTAAAAAATAAATGCCCTAGATTAGTAAAAGATATTAAATTTTAAATTTAGAAGATATTAAATTAAGAAATTTAATTTAACCATTAAAAACATCAACATTTACTTTTATGTCAGCAGTGGGTTTAGGAAATTTTAGATTTCATGTATCTAGTTCACATGGGATAAAATGTATCTGTGATAGCCACAGGTTAACTGTGAGTGTGCATGCAAACAACTCAGTTATTTGCTGCAAAATTAGGCTAGACCAGTATCACAGAATGTTGTCAGATATCAGCTACATGTTTTCATAGAAATTTAAGGTTAGAGAGGTATTTCACTAAATTTACTATTTTGTATTAATACAACCATATCCTTATATGTTCATATATAGCACACTGCATGTGCCTTAAAGGGGATTTCTTACTATCTTATGACTTTTCCAAAAACATACAGATTACACTCCATATAACTACCCTATTAATATTATACTATACTTGAAATTAGGGGCATTTGTGCTGTTGGGGTTGTTTTTCTTTCTTCTTTCCTTTTCTCTTTAAATGACAGAGACTCTACTAAAAACTTGATTCATATTTCCATTGTTTTCCTGTAACACCTACACTAGCATCAAGTGAATAGTTGATAACCTACTAAAACCTGGCAAATAATTGTGTAATTTCAAGTTTATTTTACCAAATATATTTGTCAATTCTTGGTTAACTATGCTAGTAGAAAGGAATAACACTATCCAAAACAGGATAATCCTAAAATAATTTAACTGGCTTTTGAAAGGCATTATGGGAACTTGAGCCACAGATTTGCCTTTATAATCCTGTTTTACTTAGGCCAATATTAAAATGGGTTTACATTCCCCGAGCACATTCCAAAGAACAGCATAGGGAAGCAACTCAGAAGCTTGCTGGGTGGCAAAAAAAAAAAAAAAAAAAAAAAGCAATTCAGGATTAAAACATGGTCACGAACACTCTGCAAAATGAATATTAAAAACTGACAATAATACCTTAGATTTGTCTCCTGTTCATTTTTATATGATTTCATTACCAGAAAAGTAAATGTCAACACTTTTAAAAATGTGGTCCGTTTTTGATGTATTATTGCCATTTGATACTGATAAGTTATAAATAATTACCTTATTGTATATTCTTACTTTCCAATTATCAAAGATTTTTTTTTTAATGACAAGTTAACCCCACCTCTTTTAACGAGTGGTATACTTTTCAAGTAATTTTTCTCTGTAAGAAAGAAAACCTCAATGGACCGTGATATGTCAAAACATATCCCCACCCCTCCTATCAAAAGCTGGCAGGTAACATTTTCTTCTCCAAAACAAATGAAGTAAACTTTTTGGTCTTAATTTGTATAATGATATAAACCCAAACATTAATCTTTAATATACTAATAAAGCACACATAACTTCAATATCCCTGGAAATTTGTACGGTGAGCCAAGAAAGCAGTTCCTCCAGGGTATTCCAGAGCTCTTTATATGAATCATAAACATGCCTCTATTAGTTTGAAGTCCAAAACAGAAATGGTTCTCCTGTTCAGAGAAACATGAAACTGTAACAGTATATCCAGTTATTTCCTCATTCTCTTTTACCCCACAATCTTGTCTTTATCTTTTCAACTCCGATTTTCCTAGAACTCAAAAACATTTTTCAAGTTCTTTTGATTCCTCACTGCTGTTCATTAGTCAACACGTTATCCCTGCAATCAACTGGTAATCACAGAAGCAGGGGCAAACAAATAAAGCACTGAAAGCAAAGAAAAAAAAGTGAAAGGAAATGAAGAGAAACTTCCGGAAGCATATACCCAAAAGATGAATGTATCATACTGCAATTTTATTATTTAGCTTTGCATTGTCTCTGGAGTATATGTAATTTTCGTTTTTGTTTTTTTTTTTCAATAAGAATAGGTCATCACACCTTTCTGTGCCCTATGAATGTATAGGAGGATGATTCTCTAGGACTTGACAAAAATTAAGTGCTGTCCATCAAGGGTAAAAACTAGCAATAATCACTGCTAGTCTTTAAAGCACCAATCATAACAGACTGTTATCTCCCTCATAGAATAGATCATAAAAATACCCTTGTCCCCACAATGGCAACAGTTTTGTGACAGGATAGTCAAAAGAATCTGTAAGGGAAATGGATGACACTTGTAGACCTCCAACTCCTCAAAGGTCAGCTCAATTGTTTTACACCTGCCCTTCCCTAGCACGCCCTGGGCCACTTACACATGGGCATTCCAGTCTTTATTATGCGGATACAAACTATTTGGGGATCAGCTACAGGATTTTCATCCTAGATCAGCTTCTCCACTACCTCCCAATACACACTTGGGCCACTTCATTCTGCTGCCTAGTTACTGCTGACTTAAAGAATGCAAGTTACTAGAATTCTAATATAGGCAGTCTACAATTTAAGAAAACAGACATATTCCAAGGTTCACTGTTTAGCTGAAATTCAGAATAAATTATCTTATATAAACAATGTCTTAAATAAATGATAGGTTATAGCTTTGCCTGCACATGCCTATATTTAACCTATGCAGTTCCTGAACTATCAGAAACTATTTTGACTAAATGACTCTGTTGTCATTTCTGTGGGAAGATGTATTTGAAGTTTCAATTTGGGACTCCAGGAAAATACGTCTTCTAGCCGTGGCAATAGGAATAATGTCCCTTAAATTCAAGAGGTTGGAATAGTTGGCGGCAGGGTGACAGTGGAAGGGAAACTACGGTAAGAGCTGCAGCCAAAATAAGGACTTCTTGGGGGGTGGGGAAGGGTGGTGCTGAGTGTGAGGACACGGTTGGTATGCCTTTAAGGCTGGAGGCAAAACTCATTAAAAAGCAATAGTTAAAATCACATTTGCTGGTCAGACTTTCCAGGGCATCATAGGTGCACATGTGAGCAATTTTCAAGATGAATTTAGAGATAGAGACTTCATTGATATTCTCTCTAAGTTTCAAGTGTACAAGTAGAAAATTAGTAATTATAGAGAAGCAAATGATATAAATTGTAAAAAACTACCTAAAACAAATACAATTTATGGGGAATTGGATATTCAGTAAATCCAGAAGGTCTGGCTAGCATCAAACATATTGTGGCCAATCCAACCATGAAAATAGCTTTAAACACCGGTCCAGCTGCTTCTGTGCCAACAAGTGAGAGTAGAGCAGGCAGAAGCACAGCCCTGGATCTGTTCAACAAGGATCCCTACAAGGAAGGCTGTTCCTGCTAAGTAAGTGCAAACAGGCAGGAACTAGGAGCAAGTAACATCTGGGGAAAGAAGTCCTCTGTGAGCCCTGTGGGATTCCCATTGTGGTCCTCTGCTTTTCAGCCAGAGAGACAGGAAAGGGCATACTTTTCTGAAATTAAGGGCACAAGTCTGGCAAAGGGCACATGAGGATAAGACTCACCAAATACAACCAATGCAACCCTAACCTATAAGAAAGGGGTATTAGGAAGCTAAGGAAAAATAGCAGTCACTTTCTCATTTCACTAAATAAGTATTTGAGTACATATTTTCCATTCTAAAAGGAATTAATTCCTCAGCCAGAAGTAGAAAGGTGCCTTCTAAGAGAATGCAAACCTAAAATATATATATGTCTACACTAAAAAACAAAACAAAACAAAAAAACCTTAAAAATTCCTATTTCTCAAGTGTTGAGCCTACCTTTCCAAAAGAAGATCGAAATGTAAGACCTATAGCTGCATAACCAATAATCAATGCAAAATTGCTACAGAGTACATTTTAAGTTCCCATGGCAAGCACGTCATCTTGGCAATTTTGTTGATAGCTTTAAAATTAGTAATCTGACAGCTGTGGTAAAAATTGAGTATATTACAATGTATTCATTTCATTATTATAAAAAGTAGCTTCTAAATTTCTCTTTTCTCACTCAGGACCAAGCAATGTTTTCTAGTAAATGATCCCCACCATAAGAGTTTGGCAGCACCTCTCAGACAAAACATACTGCAGGCTTTAATTAAGCATTTTACAAAAGCCATTTTCCAATACTGCCAATAAAATGTCTGGGCTATTTTTACGTAGTCTTAAAGCCTTAAAAAAGGTGCTAAACCAAAATGAATTTAATTTTAAACAAGGATTTTTATGTCCCAAGGAGAGGATTTGATTTTCAAGGCTTCTAAAATCTACTTGCCTGACTGCCAAAAGCAAGTTTACTTTTTAAACAAAAGAAGAGCATCTATTTCTATAGTGCTTTTTCTTCCACCTGTCTTATGTTATCCCGTTTTGCCCACTGTGATGGTTTAGATTAGAATATCAGATTTTTATACAGAAGGAAGAAATTAAATGAAAAGGCTTTTTGCTATAACTGGCAAATATTACTGAATTATTAGGAAAACAAAAGAAATCTAACTTCAGTAATGAAATGACCACTAATGGAAGTTTACTGGATGCACCCTCAATTCATGTTCTTTCCTTTCAATGTTTCTGTGGGATCTAAATAGATAACACATGCTATTTGTGTTTGGGAGGTAAAGATTAGCTATTTCTCCCCAGATCAGATTTAAAACATTCAATTCCAGTGCAGGTCAAATTCTTTTATTCTAAGAACCATAGCAAACAGTTCAACGTAATGAAAATTACCCAAGCCCTGGCAGATGGTCCACAGTTACAATGCCCTGAATTAATACAACAAAATTTGCTACTATCAAATTGAAGCAAGCTTGTAATTTTTCCCCAATCCTTGCATATATAATAATCTTTCATCAATGGGAAAATGATAGATTAAACACCTGATTACAGGGAAGTGTGGTGTGCTGGGTGGAACACTGGACTTGAAATCAGATGTATGAGGTAGATTTGCAGCTCCGCCACTTACCTTTTTGACCACGGGAAAATTCTCAACATGGGCTTCATTTCCATTACTTACCCTACATCAGTAAAATAATGAATGTGAATAAGCTTTGCAAACTATAAGGCAATCTGAAACTGGAAAGCATTTCCTCAATCAACAAGTGGACAATTCAACAACAGTTCCTTTTAAATCACACAAACTATTCCTCACTTCTCCCTATACTGGTCAGCTGCATCTATTCCTACACAAAATTTTTTGGGTCACTCTGAGAAGCCTGAGGTCGTTCCCAAAACAGCTTCCTGCCAATGATTCAGAAGTATTTTGGTTCACATTTGGTGATTAGGGAGAGGAAAAGAACGTAAGAGATCTTGTTTGAGTTTTTATGCAGGTGTGATATTCTGGTGTGCTTAATTAAAGTCCTGATCCTTGTTTAAAGCAGATGTTTTGCTAGTGGTTGAAATTTTTACCGGGGGAAGCATCACTCTTAGAATGAATGCAAATGAATAATGATTGTCAACAACTTTAGTTAACTTTAATTGAGTAAGGTCCTCTTTAATTGTTATAGGTCAAATACCTCATTACTCCAAACACTGTCCAATTTTGGGACATTGAATGTTTCCTAAAATAAGTGACCCATCCATGGTGGCTGGGAACTCTCTGCTATGTGGAGCTTTTATTCTAGTAATTTATAATAATAAGTTCAATACAATAAAAACTTTAGCACCTATAATTTATAGCAACAGGTTTGGCAGTAGTACACTCAAAAGCATAGGCTTTCTTCATGGTGATGACAGTGTCTAAAATTTCAAAAGTTAATTTGTACAGTTTTTTTTTTTTTTGCTTTTTAATACTAAGTGCTATCATAACATTACTAATTTGGCTGACCAATTTTCTCGCCCCTCCTAGAGCTGCCCTTTTAATCCTCCTATCTCTTTAATAAAAAATCAGGAAAATTTTCACATTTTCACCTCAAGTCATTTTGAACTGTGAATTCTATATCAGGTAAAGTAGTAAAAGAAGCAAACAGTCATACATGGGTTAAGAGTCAGAATAAACTACATAAGAAACAACATTCTCCTCCTAAATGCTAATGCCTATAACCTATGTGTTTAAAGTGTGAAGACTTCATCTTCAATAAATGATTTAAAATTATTTCATTTATAAAAAAAAGTGATGTCCAGCTTATATTTCTAGGTGTTTCTAATTGACTTGAACAAATGCCCTTAAAGTACTTATTTATATCAATGTGACTATAGGTAAATGAGATTACATATTAATTTTGTGTTACATAGAAAAAGCTGTCTCACTGACTTATAATCTCATTTCACTTAAATTATAAACAGATCCCAACTCTGAAAAACCATGTAAAATATCTTAGGTGAAAATAAAGCTAACTGAAAAAGTGGGATTTGAGGACAGAGAATTTTAATTTAGCTTTGTGTTTCTAAAAGTAATAATAGTGATAAAAGCTATATAATAATTCATGTATTGCACTTATTATGTGGCAGGCATTGTTGTAAGCACTTTCCATAAACGAAAATTACTTTTTGAGATATATAACTCCTGATAAAGACTGTGCCTTTGTCCCTCTGTTAAAGCATTTTTTGGTTTCCTAACATAATCTTTTTTGTTTCAGTGTTAGGAAGATGAAGAAAGATCAGAAATGGGTGAAAATTATTCAATAGCTTCATAGTAAAAAAAATAAATAAATAACAAAACAAAATGATCCAAATCTTTCAGCCTGTTCTCAACACTTCGCAGACTACATTATACCATACAATTTATATTGAAATGCTAACCAAAGTCATTTCCTGCAGAGGGTTGTTTGCAGGAACACTATCACCCCTTCCCCCATCATTCCTTTTGCATATCTCAGCAAATTGTGTGCAGGAATAACCCTCAGGACCAATTATCTTTTGAGAAACTAAATCATCAGTTTAAACTGTTGAAATTTCACTCCAATATTAATCCAATGACACAATAAAAATATCTTACATTCATAAAGTGCCTTAACATTCTGAAGTGCTTCCACATCGGTTATCTTATTGCAACCTTAATGCCTGCCTCCCTGTGCAAGATAGCCTCCTTGCTGTAGTCACTCAATAAAGTTAGGAATTTCCTCAATAAACAATACATTTAGAGAACGTTAAATCTCCAAAATAGCCACAAAGTCATAAATCAGTAATTTATGCTAAAATAGTGATCATTGGATGTAGATAATCCTTGGGAAGTCAGGGTTTATTTGAGGAACAATAAGATTTCACTATTTTTAATATTTGACTAAACAAAGATTAGAGTATTGGAAAGTATAGAAAAACCTCTATGAAAACTCATTGTTTTGAAAATACTACAGGGACATAGGCAACTATGTATCATCTACATAAAAATTATAAATGGTGTTTTCAGCAGTTAGTTTTAAACAATAGCTTGAGACCAAGTTTTCAGGTGGGTTTTACAGAATAAAATAGATCCATTCCTAAAAAGTTGATTATGAATTAAATTTTTGGAAATGGAATTATATATTTTGAACACAGGGTTATGGTAGTAGTGGTGATCCTGTGTGTGTGTGTGTGTGTGTGTGTGTGTGTGTGTGTGTGTGTGTGTGTCTTGGGGAGGGAGCTTACCATTTAAAAAAGATCTAAATTGAATCCTTTGTCAAGCTAAAGCATCCTTTTGTTGTTTTAATGGTCACTCTTTAACGTGTCTGTGCTGCAAATGTGAGATTTTGTATGGCAAGTTTTCTATAGCAGGGGGAGAAAGGGGAGGTGGGGGGGCTACACCTGCACTAAATAGGGAGCTTGTTAGGTGACTGTTGTGATCAGTCCCCGACTTGTTCTGCCTGATCAAGCACAGTGGGCAGAGATCCAATCACAAAAGCATTCCACAAAGCAAGCAAAGCAAAAATCTTCACTAAACTGACTACTGGAATGAAAACTGCTGGGGTCCATCCCTTCCCTTCACTGGGAAAGAAGCATATTCTACTAAAGAGGGAAGGCAGTTGAGACTATGGAGACATCATCTTCTGCAATCATTTCTTGAGACTGTCTCAAGACACATTGATGACAACATTGCACAATGCTGTACACAGTAGATTTACTCTAAGTCTTGTTTTCAAGCCCAACAGCTCCTACTCTTACTTCTTCCTTTGGAAAAATAGCCCTTTAAAACCTTCCACTGTTCCAGGGTAGGCTGCCCCTGGGGTCAGGTCTTCTCCAGCCTTATGTTGCTTTCTTTGATTTCCCAGAAGATACACCAATTAGATATTTTAAAGGCTTTTTAAGCCTTTGAAACAATATTCATATCCATTATCAAGTTGTCACCACACCCTCTTTTGGGAGGGTGGAGGGATAAAAGAAAATGAGGCACAGCATATGTGACTTGTATGGCACTAGTAGTGACAGAGAAAGGGAACACTCAAGGTTTCTGGAATTTATCCTGTGTAAAAACAAACAACAACAAATCAACACAAAAACATATTCCAAAGCCAAATATTGTCTTCTGTTAATCACCTGTTGTTTTGGATTATTTATGCTTTGTTCTCCCCTTAGACATTCACCCTAACAATTGGGATTTAACCTTCTTGGTAAATCACAGCAAACTAGCGTAACAATGACTGTTTTTAAAAAATAACTTTCAGAGGATATCCTCCCCAAAGGTAAACAGCTGATTGCTACTGCTTAATATTCTGTGCTCTTATTGAATTTCTGTATTTAAATATGGGCATTTGTAGAAAAGCAGCTTTTAGTTGTTGATTTGAGAACAAGTTGATGGAACTCAATTCACAGATGTGTACATCCTGCTTTGCATTATCATTTATTGATGGGGAAGGATGTTAAAAAGCACCCTCATGCTACATGTCTTGGCCCCCTTGAGGTTTTACTCCTAAGAAACAGAGCCAATGTTTAAATGATAATTGGTTCTGTCTAGATAAAGAAATTGATGATTAGATAAAGACTTAAATTTTGGCAAAGATCAAAAGGGCATTGTGTGAATAATTAAACCTGAATTCTACCCTCCATGTCAAATAGCACCAATTAATGAAATATTATCCCTAAACACTATAGACTGTAGCGCACCAATTCATTAAACCATGACTACTAACTTTAGGGAGATTAATTCTAAAATTACCAACCTCTTTTGGGAGAGTCGAATTTGTCGTCAGGTCTGGCGAAGTCCATTCTCACGTAAGTGTCGTCGTCGTCGTCATCAGAATCTCCTCTCTCCGGGGGTCTTGGCACCCGGGGAACGCGAGGTGGTGGGGGGGGAGCAGCAGCGGCGGCGGCAGCGGCGGCAGCGGCAGCGAGAGCCCCGCCCGCCCCGTTTTCACCTCTGACAAGGTCTGCGGGTGCGTTTGGGGCTCCCAGGTTCCAGACAAAGGCGCTATTCTGGGACCCCCTCACTGCTCCGGCATCAGCAGCATTAGCAACAGGTTGAAACCAGCGGGCGGAGGCGGAGTCACGTCCTGCCGCGGCCTCCCAGCCGGCAGCTGCTGAGCCGATGCCCGGGGCCGCGGCGAGCGCGGAGGCCGCGGCTAAAGCCCGGCCCACGGCTACGGTCGGCGCTGCAGCGAAAGCCGAAGCCGAGGCCGAGGAAGCGGAGAGTTCTCCCTCGAGGCTGTCAGTAGGAAAAGCGGAGACAGCGGCTCTGGCGGCTGCAAAGAAACTTTGCGAACGGCTCTGTGGGCGTCTTCGCTCTTGCTCTTCCTCCTGCAGCAGCCTAGCTACAGGTGGTGGCAGAGAGCATCGGCTGGGGGACAGAGAAATGTCCATACAGCACTCAGAAAATGGGTCGACCACGTAGATTCGCCCAGTTTCAGCATCATAGCAAATGGCACCGTCAGCAAAAGACAAGGCTGGTGTCATTGCTGGGTTGAAAATTATTTCAACGTAGTTACCCTCTTCCCCATTAGCATTGCTACCTGTAGCACGGCAGGGAAGAAGACGAAGTGGCCACCTAGCGCCGTCCAGAAATAGAGGGCCGGCACCTCTTAAAAGATATAAGAGGTCATTTGCTGAATTTAGAAATGGCACTCCGAACTCAACATTCACGTAATTAGAAAAGGTTGACTGTCTGGGGTCAGCAATTATGCCCCACGGATCTGGCAGTCCTTGAATAAAGGGAACTGGCCTATTGCTATCTCTTTTAGTGAAGTCAATGTTGACGTAGTCATTAGAGCCGTCAGCTTCTCTCTGCTCATGTGTGGGCTTTTCTGGTTTTGGCTTGATTTTATTTCCTTTTGTAATAAAAGACAGTCGGTTAGGTCTCTTAGCCTTATTCTGTGGGGGCCCATCATCCAAAGGCTTTGAAGGTGCTCCCCTATCTCCAGGCTTTGAGAATAACCCCTCAACTGACGGCTCTGAAGCTGCTCCCCTATCTCCAGACTTTGAGAATAACCCCTCAACTGACGGCTCTGAAGCTGCATGTTTGGGGTCCCAGTTAGATGAGGCTTCTTTATCTAGGCCCCTCCCCAGAAACTTTCCAGGTAACATTGGTACGTACTCACTGTGGTCACTCTGTCCCAAAGGGGAGCTCCGAAAAGGATTTGGCAGAGAGAAGTAGGAGCTCCAACTTTTGGAGGAAGAGTCCCCCTCAGGATTCTTGGGGTTTTTTGGAATTGCACCTGCTCCAGGAGCCATAAACATATAGTCACTGTCACTGTCATTGTCCTTTGAGTCATCCTCTTTAGTAGGTTCAGGTGTTTTTGGAGGACTTGGAACAGGTGGTAGGCTCATTCTGGGAAACATCATCATGTACCCTCTCGAATCTTCCAAAGGTGATCGAGAATGGCGTTTTGAAGCAGAGACATTTTGAGGAGCCATTGGCATATAATCACTGGAGCTTCCAAGAGAGGCAGCCACCCCTGGCCTCATTGGCACATATGGGTCATCTTCATCTTCATCAAAAGCTCTGGCTCTGTAGGGCACCCGAGCTGCACCCTCTGGGATCTCTGCGTGTTTCACTTCTTTGGCTTCTTTTCGTTCTTTTGTGGCTCCTCTGTTGGCACAAAAATAAAGTCGGAATCTTCCTCCAGACTTCCCTTTTCCACCAGTTGCTCCAGCTGGCGGGGGTGGGGGTGGCGGTGGTGGAGGTCCTGACATTTGCTGTTGCTTGCTTTGAGTTAATTTGCCAAAGTAGAATCTTTTTTTCAGAGATTTTCCACGTTCACCATCACCTTCCGCGCCTTTCCCACTTCCTGAGCCCTTGCCCCGGCCAGAGTTCTTGCCACTGCCTGAGCCATGTCCATCTCCAGGTCCTCGGCCACTGCCTGAGCCGTGCCCACCTCCAGCTCCCTGGCCACCACCTGAGCCACCTGCAGTGCCCTGGCCATTTCCTGAGCGCTGGTTTCCTTCTGCACCCTGGCCTCCTGAGCCCTGGCCACTTGAACCCTGGCTGCCACTTGAGCCCTGGCCACCTCTGGATCCCTGTCCGTCCCCTGAGCATTGGTTTCCTCTGGAGCTCTGGCTACTGGAGCCTTGGCCACTTGAGCCCTGGCCACCTCCTGAGCCCCGGCCATTGCCGGAGCCCCAATTGTTCATGGGCATGTAGTCACCTCCGCTTCCTTCCTGATCCTCTCTTCCCTGAGGATTGCCTTCCTCCCCAGAGTTGCCAGAGCCAGATGCTTCAGAAGACTGGCCAGCTCCGTCGTTGGGGGCTTCTGCAGGGTTTGGGGCATGTACCGGGCTGGGTGATAAGCAGCGAAAAATGCTGGCTGGCACTGAAATCGCTCTCCTGAACCTGCGCACTCTGGGCAGGTGCGGTCTTCCTCGCCTGGAGTGAGGCACAGGCTCGCCGGGTGTTACGAAGCGTCTGGAGAAGAACATCTCGTCTTCCCCATCACCGAGGGCTCTGAAGTGGTAAAACTGCTCAAAGCGGGACCTTCTGAGCCAGCCGCCAGGCTCGAGCGGCAGCAAGCCCAGGTGCCTCCTAGTGGAGAGCAGGGTTAACAGGTGGGCGCCGATGCTGATGCTGTAGCTGCGGCAGCGAGCTCGGTACTCGTCTGCACACAAGGCTCTCATCTTCTCCAAAAACAGCTCGTGCATGTTTTGGGCCACCACACAGTCATCGACCTGCATCCAGAGCTCCCCTGGACCGATAACGGTGGACCTGCCGACTTCCAAAAAGAAATACTGGTCTGAGTGCCCGCAGCGACGGATGCTCAGGAGCTGGACGACTACACTGGCCACTTCGGTGTTCAGCCTCACAAACACGACCTCCTCGTCGGTTAGACACAGCCGGAACACGCCGCTCAGCTCTTTTCTGTGCCCCAGCCCCCTGGGTTTGACTATTACCTGCCACACATCTTTATAGAAGGGTGGCTCCGCCGCCGCTGCCGCCGCCAGCGCGGCCGGATCTCCGTCCGGCTGCGCGCCCAGCGTGCCGCAGCGGCGGCGTTTGCTCTCGAGGATGAGGCGGCTGAGCAGCAAGTACCAGCTTTCCTGCTCCGACTCGTTCTCGGCCACCATTGCGAAGTACTCGTCCTGGGTAAAAAGGGCAATGAGGTACCGGTACCTTGCATCTGCTCGCTGGCTCACGGAGAAGCACTGGTACAGGGTGATCACGCGCCGCGGTGGAATCAGCGCGGGGACCGCGGCGCCAGAGGCGGCCGCCGCAGCTGCAGCCGCCGCTGCGCGGACACTGTGGCGGAACTTCCTGGCATTTTCGTAGTATTCCAGCCGAGCTGGGGCGTCGGCGGTCTCGAGTTTGAGCACGAAGTAGCGCCTGTGCCCATGCTTCTGCTTCCGCAGGTAGCCGCGTTTGCAGACTTCGGCCCCGACGGGGAGGTCCTCCTCTTCGGACTCAGAGTCTGACCGGGAGCCAGTGGCCGTGGAGAGCCACATGGCTCCCGGACAAGACGACCCGGTCCCAATGAGTGCGGTTGGGGTTCCCGAAGAAAGAATCGGGGTGGTCGGCACCGCTGGTAGAGCCGCTGCTGCTGCCGCTGCTGCACCTCTCAGTCTCCTTGTCGCTTGGTCGCGAGCGAAGGAGCAACTCGCCATGGTGATGCGCGATGGTTTTAAGGTGAGCGAGAGGGAGGAGAGTCGGGGAAGGGAGGGCCGAGGGAAGAGGCCGTCTCCCCCCGTGCGCCCGCCCGCCCCAGCCCCCTCCCGCCTCAGCTTGCGCCCCCGCCCACTCCACTCAGAGCCCGCGGCAGCGGGCAAAACAACACGTGACCGCCGCCTCACGCGGCGGCCGCTGCGGATTCTGCTACCAGCGCAGTGGAGGGGCGCAAGCGGCCACCAGTAGAGGTGTGCAAGGGAGGGGGCGGCGGGCTCGGGAGGCGGAGCCACCTCCAGTTCTACTGGGACCCTCTCAGTGAATCTCTGGGCCTGTGGGCCGCGGGAGGAGGCGGGCCTCTCTGGCCACGCTGATCCTAAATGAGAAGTTCAATCAAGAAGGCACGAGGGGGCGGGAGAAGGCCGGGAGGGGGGAGGAAAGAGCCGCCAGCTCTCGGGGTCGGGTGGCGGCGCCACAGTCGGGGATGGATTGGCTAGAGGGGGCAAGAGGTGGTGGGAGGGGGCGGAGCACAAACGGCCCTCGCGGCGTCCGAGAGCAGAACTGGCACCTTTTCGGGACGGTTTGTTTGTTTATTTGGGAAGCGGGAGCCAGGTGAAACTGATTCAAGGCTCTGATTGGTTGGGATTAGAGCCAATGGGCGGGTCCGGCAGGAAGACGGCCCCGAATTCATTAGTTTGGAGGCTGGGAGGGGAGCGAGGGGCGAGGGGGCGTGGCTGGGGTCCTGGAGTGGCTTCGCTGCCTGCTAGTCTTGCACTCTGGCGGTAAACAACCCTCCGCAAATAGCTGTAAATGGAGGTGATAAACTCATGCAAATCCCAGAGCCTTGGCGACCGGGGGACCGAATTGGGCCCCCGTTTACTCCTTCCGTGTCTCTCACATAAATTTTCTGTTCCTGTCACAGTCTGGTCCACTCCCTTCCGCCGCGCACCGGGGACCCGAGCTTCTTGGGAGAGAGAGTCGGCACCCCCAGAAAACGGGTTAACGACCTGGGCCTTCAGACCTGCCGCCCACCGCGCTGCAGGCACTCCGGAACCCGCGCCACCCCTGACAAAAGCCCGCGACTCTAAGGCACACGAATAACAGCGACACGCTCAAAATGAACATAATTTTTAACCAGAGCGCATTTCTAGCCCATGAGACACAGGTTCGCTAAAGATGTTGTTTCTGGCTATTTATGATGACTGTGAAAGCACAAATTTTGGGGGCCTGCACAGTGTACAACCATGTTGAAAAAAAAATAGGACTCGAGCCTTATTGAAATACACCAGTGTTGAGTTGGTGTGACATTTTCCTGTGGAAGATGCTTTGAAAAGTGCCTTTAAAGGAATCTCAAAATGTTAAGTTTCTGAGCGAGACTGAAAAACTTTAGAAAAATAAAAACTCGTACCTAGAACAAAGGACCATACCGAATACATAGCCTAGAATGTATTTCACATCCTCGCGTCAAAAAAAAGAAGATCTTTGCTGCATTTCAGTCTACAAGTTCTGCATTTCAGAACTACTGCCTCCCTTGTTTCTGGAAAAACTGCTGGAGTGTAAGTGCAACCTCCCTGAACTAACTCTCTCATTCTCTTTCTTTCTCAGTTTGTCTTTGACTAGGATTTCGGACTCTTAAGGGTGGAGATGATCGGAATGACCACATTTGCAAAGAAAGAATTTTGGGGAGAAGGGAAGGGAAGACATATGGTATTTCTCTCTAAAAAAATGGAATTCCAGTTCACCCTTGCCCTAGGATTGATACTACAAATGGTATTATTTATAAAATCTAACAGTAAATTAGACAATGTCTACATTATAAAAATAGACCCCATCTATGCCCTCTTAAGAATTTGCTCTTTGTTAGAATAAACATATTTGAATAACTGGCTCCTTTCTGATGCTCCGATTTGGGGGAAAATTGGTTTGGTTGCCCCTGAAATATTAGAAACAATCATTAACATTCCCTCTGCTGCCACTGGTTTGTATGCGCAGTATATCCACGGGTGCTGGGAGCAGTCGTGGTTTCTGAAAGGAACTGGAGGCAGAATGAGTGGCTGCTCCAAGAGCCCTAAGTCGGACTGCTCCCTACTTGTTTCAGCTGCCTGGTCACATATGTACAAGATTCACTACATTTATAACCAAAGATAATGAATATTCTCATTTGGGATTTTTATGGTGGGCATTATGATATTTTGAAAGTCTTTACAAGCACTAGGTTTTGCTTTAGATAGAAATATGAAAACAAAGTGGTTCAAGTAATAACATGTTTTAAAATATATTGAAAACATTAAAATGCATATTAAATGAAATTTAGAAAATACTGAAAAGAGATTTAAAAATCCTTGTGTCCTTTTTTTCTATGCAAATAGTTTTTACATAGAGCACTGGGCTTACAATATGTATAATTTTGCACCCTGTTCTTTTTACTTAGCATTATATAACATTTCCCCATATTATTATGGATCAGTCTACACATCATTTAAAATGCAGTATAATATTCCACACAGCTAATATATATCATTGTACTTAATCTTCCCTATGCTTTGGAGTATTTAGATTGTTTTCAATTTTTTCAATATCACAAATAATGCTGCAAAGAATATCTTGCACCTACAGCTTTTAAAAAAATATTTAGATTATTCCCTTAGGGTGGAAACCAAAAACTGGAATTAGTAGGTTAAAAGGTATGAATATTTGATATATTATTTTTCAAAAATATTTTATCAGTTTACCCTGTCACCACACTGATTGACAACACTGGACATTCTTATTTTTTAAAAGATCACTGATAAGATGGGCGAAATGGTATTCCACTGTCCTTTTAATTTGCATTTTTGTTTACTAGTGAGATAAAACATTTATATATATTTACTGACAGTGCATTATCTTCTGTAAAGTGTTTTTTATGTCCTTTGCCTTATCTATTGGATTCTTAGTATTTTTTTATTGTGTGACTTGTTTACATAATAAATATATTAAAACTTTGTCGTATTTGTTGCAAGTTTATTTCCTAGTCTATTGACATAAAACATCACATTTAAACCTAATTCCCTCCTATTTTGAACGATATTTAGATTTGGCACAGTGCAGCTTGTAATACAGTTTAAAAGGGAGCTGTTGATAAACACAAATGTTACCGTGTTCACTTCTAATCTTTTAAAAGATCTCATATATTTAAGCTCACTTCTAATCTTTTAAAAGATCTCATATATTTAAGCTTATATGCTCTTTTAAAGGAATAACTAAGTTTATTCTCATGTCAACAAACTATAAAGAGCATCTAAAGTTAAATTTATGCATCACTCTTAAACAATACTTTATAGACATTATTTTCTATTCTAGGGGGGAAATACCTAGAACTAATCAATGTGTTAAAAAAGAAGTGTGAAAATAATTTTTAAACAATTACAGTGAAAGATTAACAGTGCTGATCACCTTGTACCCAAGGTATATTATTTGGCTCCAGCAATGTGGAATTAGAGATAGACTGAGATGTTTCATAGAGGGTTTTACTTTGTACATTTCCTACAATGGGAGGGGATCTGGCAAGTGTGAGTACTGTGAACAGGAAGAATATCTGACTAGAAGAACATTATTTTCTTCCTATAGGTCAGCCAAACCTCCTCAGTCCTAAAGTTCCAGCACTGAAGCTCTCTGGAGGAGATCATCTTTACTGAATTGTACCAGATGCTGTGGCTTGTCTGACATAATATCTAAATTTTCATCTTCCTGGACAATTTAATGATATTGAATAGTCATTTAGTTCAGGTCATATCCACATAGGCAAAATAAAACAGTCACCTAGATGTTTTAGGCAAAAAGTGGAGACTTTGTATTTGGCCTTAACTTATCAGATGGTTGCTTTAATGCTTTACTCTTCTTTGGTTATAGATTCCTGTCTCTTAATTTTTTGTTTTTATTTTTAGGACAGGTTACCCCAGAAGGCTAAAGTTGCTTTGCATATTCAGTTGTAGCATCTGTAAAGTTTGGACTCTGAATCAAGAATCAGAAACATAGATTTTTAAAACAACAGATAAGAAATAGTAATACCTACAGTATTTCTTATTTTAGTTTGTTAGTTTAGCTGAGGAAAAAAAACCACAAGCATTGCAGCTGGTATTTTGGATGTATAAACTATGGTAAATGAATAAAGAGGCACAGTACCTTTAAAACAGATTCCATCTAATGAAGAAATATGCCTTTATTGGGATTTGCCTTTGTAAGGAATTTCAGGTGAATCCTGTTTACGAAAGCAATTATTTTACATAATTGACTAGTCAGTGTTAATAAAAACTCATCTGCTTCTTTCCTTACATACATGATCATTAGTATTCTAAACTCAACTTGTACTAAAATCAAAATGGATACTTGAAGTGTGGATTCACTTAGCTTAAAAATTAAACTGTTGCATCAAATACAGATGACATTATTTGGGAGAATAAAACCTAAGAGGAAAAGTAACCGGTGTAAAAGAATCATTATTCTTGCCCAATGTATAAATTATTCTTTGAGTATTAACTCTATAATCTTTGTGAGCTAACGCCCAATTATGTTGATAAAAATGTGGTGCTAACCTTGATATTAAAAATGATGTTTGTGATGATGATTTCTTTCTCTGTGTTTTGACATAAATAAAATCATGTACAATGAAAGATGCTTTCTACACTATGCAGGAATAAGTACTGCCCTGTGATTTGTGGCTGCAAGCCACTGTTTGTAGGTGATGGCTTTGCTTCTCAGCTGCTTCTGTGCTACTCAAAACCTCTGCTAGAGAAAACAACCATCAAATGCCTGGCTGCTGCATACAGAACAGGTCTGTTTGCTGCCTTTGTTTCCTAGCAGTCTGCAGCTAATGTAATTAGAGCAAATAGTGGTTTAATTAGGCTCCTAAAGCCTCCTTGTTATCTTTAGAGTCAACTGAAAATTAACTTAGTTAAAAATCAAGCATTTCTTCCCATTTTCAAAAGATAAAAGTTTCATTTGGAAATGACTTTTAGGAAGTAAGCCAAACATCAGAACAATGAAATCTGGTAGGTTTCACATGAATTTCAGTGGTTTGAGGGCATATACATTCTCTATGTTGATATAAGTGAACAATAGCAAATTTAGCTTGATGCTGTTCCTTGTTAATATCATGTAGCAGCATTGTTCTTCATGTCAAAAGATTATCAAAAAATTCATACTGCCTTGTCTTCAAATGTTAGGATCTTTATTTTGTAAATTAAATAGGATCATTACATAGTTAAATTTACTATTTTAAAGGAGTTAGTATTATAGACTTGCATTTTCCTTTGGATGTTTAGAAAAGCAGCTATTGTATTTAGGATAATACGTATTATTTTTATTGTTGATACCTCTTTCTCCACTCCTTACATGGTCTTGCAATATTTGTCAGATTGAACACTTCCTTTCACTTTCATAGTCACCATCCTGGTCCATGTCATAATTAACTCTACCAGGATTGCTGAAGTAGCCTCTTAAACTGGCTTCTGCCTTCTTTAGTCTCTTCTTCACATAGCCAGCAGAATATTTATTTGCCTTCCTATGTCACTGTCATCATATCATTCCATACTCAAGAACGTACAGAGGCCCCCCTCCCCTTTTTCTGCTATATCAGAATTAAGCTCCTAACTCTAGTATATAAGTTTCCCTCTTCCTAATTTAACACCACAACTAACTTCATTCTCTTGCTGCATAAAACCCATTCTTCCAAATTCACCTCCCATTGTATTACAATACGTTCTTGCCACCCACACCTCCACTTAGGTTGGTTTCTTTATGGCATTCTGTATATGATTTATCCATTTACACCTTAGGCAGTTTCCTTCTTCATCACCAATTGATGCCAATCATTTCTCTCAAGACTAAGATCAAAACTCAGGAAAACTTCCCTCACTTACATAATCCCACTGCCTAATCTTTTTAAGCATTGGATATAGGTAGAGCTAAGGATTTAGTTGGTATTTATCGATACAGTCATATCATTGTTAAATGACAGTCATTGTTAAAATGATGAATACAAATACTTTTCTACCACTTACTAAGTACACACTGCTTTAAAACTGCCCCCCAAAAGTCCTCTTGCCTACCCTACCTCTCCACTATCTAACAACCATAAGGTTAACTACTGGCATAGCAAGGGGCTTTAGGACCCCATACTTGAACCCTGACTGGCATACATTCTGATTGGTTGGCTTGTGCCACACAGGTTGTAAATAGTTAAAATTACCATGCCTGGATATAATTAATCCCTGAGTTGGGAACACTATTCTAGATTATATACTCCTTGAGGACCAGTACTATGTCATATTCATCTTTGTATCCCTAAAGCTTCTTATAATGCCTGGCAATCACCAATACATGTTTGCTGAAGGAAGGAAGGAAGGAAGGAAGGAAGGAAGGAAGGAAGGGAGGGAGGGAGGGAGGAAGGGATAGGGGGAGGGCAAGAATGGGGGAGAAGGGAATGAAAAGGGAAAGAGGAGAAAAGAAATCTTCAAAACAGGTCTAAAAGGTCATTGCAGATTACCTCCTCCTCCAAATCATGTCTTACAGTGTCCAAGCTCTCCATGCATGACTGGTGGCAAGGCTTGGTGACTTCCATTTGACTTAACATCTCATCCCCTTCAAAGGAATCATGCTCATTATTTTTCTTATCTATCGTAAGTCAATAAATCTTTTTTTCACATGTATTCCTTTCCTGTCTTGTGGTTATTGTCAGAAACCTCAGGAAATATCTGTATCCCTGTATTTTTCCCTCCCCTCTTTAGTTCCATTTGGTAACAAAGAGAAATTCCAACTCTGATCATGTAGGGTGACAAATATAAAATTAATACTGGTCATAGAGTATTGGTAATGACAAACCTCCATCAAGGAAAAGCACTTGTCAGTTCTTCACACCGTTGTTTTCTCTCCCATTCTCCTGGTAGAATATAAGCTTCCTGTGTTCCCGTATATTCTCCATACATGCTCACCATGTATTCCCAATGCCTAGAACAGTGCCTGACACATAGTAGAGATCTTCAATAAATACTTGTTGAATGAGTGAATGAAAATGAAAAAATACATGTTTTGATGTTAAAATAGAGGTACCTCAAGGATCACAAGTGCTCTAGAAAGAGATCCCCTTCAGAATCTCCACAGAAATCTTCATCTATCTGCTTTAAGTAAACATACTCTTTCTCAAGCTTTGGTATTCAAAATATGTTAATATATTTTATAAGCCTATTTCATAATCATTTTGATTTTCCAAGTTTTGTCTGATTGTATTAAACACTTTTGCTTTCTACTATATTTTCATGGTAAATATACAGACAGAATTTCCATTTATTGTGAATTTAATGTTTCTTTTGGCAAATCTATAAATCCAATTCAGCATGTATTTATAATGTTCCTGATAGTAAAATACATTCTAAGTTTGAAACAATTGTCTTACAAACCGCTTTTGAAATACCATGATTTTAAGTTTCCGGAGTTTGTGTATTGAGTCTGGGCTTTACTATCAGAAGATTGACTATGAATTTTAAGTACTTTTCAGTTACCTTCTGAGTAAATGCTTTATCTTCCCAAGTATTTTGTAAGCCCTCCTGAGGGCAGGGATTGTATTTTTCTGGTTTTGTTAACCCCTTCGTGGTGTCCAGTCCTGCGCTGAACTCAGTAACTACTTGTTGAATGAAGGATTTGACCTAAATGCAAAAATACTACATAAGACAATGAGCCTAGAAGACAATGTATTATTTTTTGCAAAAAGTGAAATATCAGTCATTCAATGCACTCTTCAGTATTTAGAGCTACTGCAGTGGAGAGTCATGTTAGAAACTGCATTTTATTTAGGCTTGTTAATCACTCTTGTCAAAATTTTACACATGAGGCTTATTTAAAAAGGCAACAATACAGGACAATAAATCATAATTATATAAGTATCAGCAGCACAGGTTTAAAATATTCCATTCTCCATTAACTATATGTTCCTTCTTCCCCTTAAATTCATCATCAGGGAGGATCATGAAGTGTTATGGTAAAAATATAATTTGAGTTCAGGAGTTAGAAAGTGAAATGTTGGTGCTTATTTTCAGGACCTTTTCCAAATTAGAGACTAAGGAGTCAAAAGAGAAACAAGGAGGGAAAACTTTCATTTTTGGTCAGGGAACAGAGAAATTTAGATTCTATCATACTGCGCTGCTCTCTTCCTTCCTTCTATGACAATGCATTAAAAATACCTAGGATCATATTTCTTAACCTGAGTGATAGTTACATGGGCATTTAGTTCATAGTTATTATATAAACTGTATATATGTATTTTATATATTTTTTCTGTGTTTATGATATATTTCACAACAAAAGAAAAGATACTTTAATGAGAAAATCTGGTGCAAAAAGGAAGCATGTCAACACTTCACATTGATTCAAAATCAAGAGCCAAGTATAAATCATTCAATTTTTTTGCAAATTAGCATTCAGAGAGAAATAGTGGTTAACATTTGAATGCAGTGTTTAAGAAATAGTTAATGCTTTCATTTGAAAGGAAGTATCCCTTGGAAAATAAAATCAATGTTTCAGTAATAAAAAATAAAAAACAAACAAAACGAAATGTTTTTGCTTACCTAAAAAGATTTCCTGAAAGATTGCTTTAAGGTCCACCTGAAGATTTTTCTCACATGGTTCAGCACTCCCCGGGAATCTTGGAGGTGTTATAGAATCAAAGCTGAGAGCACTCCAAAAAGTGAGCTGTGTAAGCTGAGAAACCCTATTCAAAATACCTAATCTAATCGTACGAGTTGATATTTACCAGGGAAGACTTACTTTTCTCTTAAAGCTTATTCATTTTCTGTGATTTTACCCTCTATGTATATGTGTGTACAGTATAATTGTGGTTTTAGTGTAAATTTTTTCTCACCAACAAGATTGTAAATTTTTTGAGGATAGAGATAATCTATTGTCTGGCTTTCATTCTCCCTGCGTTAGTCACCTAATACTTTTGCTTCATTTGCAATGCATGCATGTCACATTCTGATAGCTTGTGACTCCTTTGTCTCAGTCTCATCTATTTTATACCCAAAAGAATGTGCTGGAGGATATAAGGATAACAGTCTCTTGTTTTGTAATGTATATGATCTGGAGGCAGTTATAACCATTAATTGTAAATTTTAGTGTTTGTATGATTAAAATTACTGAAATATAAATTTGAAAGCATGATGTGATTTGGAAATCTTTTGAAATATTATTCATTCCACAGATATTCAGGTTAAGTTGATTATTTGGTATTCTGATCCTACCTAAGTAAAAAAAATACTCAATTTACTAGAACTCTAGGCTTATGCCTAAAATAAAAGCATGACCCAATATTTGAGAAATATTTCTTTAAATTTCTATTACTTGAAGTAGAAACTGATTTACTATACACAATCTTTCTGTGAATTGAAAGTCTAATATGTTCAAATTTAATCATCATCTGCAACATTTTGCAATGTTACAAATTAGTTTTTGCAACTGTATTGCAATACATCTTTAACTTTTAGATGTTTTCATTCAGCTTTGGCTCACTCAGTATTACTGTTTCATGAGGATTGTACATGTGTAATTTATCTTTGTTTTACAATTTCAAGTACTCACCCATAGGATACCACATACTCATAAGTAAAACTTCTTTCTTTAATCCTTCATGTCTCCTCACTGACTGGTTGACCTGCCTTTTAAGCTCTATTATGAAATAATAGAACCAGTATTTGATAATATCCACAATATTGATCTTTAATAATATAAAGAGAGATGTAGAAAGAACACCGTACTGGAATTGAGGAGAGGTGAGTTCTAGTCCCATTTCTGCCACATACTAACCATGTGGTCTTAAATAGATCATTCAATCCTAGTTTACTCTTGAAAAATTAAAGATTAGGGCCAAGTGGTTTCTAATGTTTCTGAGACAGGGAGAAAGAGAACAGACATATATGCTCTGGTTTCTATATATTCAGATTGTTCCTTTTTATGAACCATCTGCAGAGAGAAAGCTTTACTGTGCCCTTAGAGCAAAAATCTTAACAACTGAACATCTTAAAATGTTAAGCTACAAATTTATTTTCATCCCCTTTTTCTTTCATTCATTCAAAATATTTATTGATTAAACTAAAAAGCTTCTGCACAGCTAAGGAAACAATCAACAGAACAAATAGACAACCTATGAAATGGGAGAAAATATGTGCAAGCTACACATAAAATAAAGGGCTAATAACCAGAATTTACAAAGAACTCAAGAAAATCAGCAAGAAAAAAACAACCCTATTAAAAAGTGTGCAAAAGACATGAACAGAAGCTTCTCAAAAGAAGAAAGACCAAGGCCAATAAATGTGAAAAAGTGCTCAACATCACTAATCATTAGGGAAATGCAAATTAAACCCACAATGAGATATCACCTTACCTCAGTTAGAATGGCATTTATTAAAAAGTCCAAAAATAATAGATGCTGGCATGGATGCAGAGAGAAAGGAAAGCTTATACACTGTTGGTGGGACTGCAAATTAGTACAATCTCTGTGGAAAACAGTACAGAGATTCCTCAAAGAAATAAAAGTTCACCTACCATTTGATCCATCAATCCCACAATGGGTATTAACCCAAAGGAAAAGAAGTAATTGTATACAAAAAAAGACAAAAAAAACAAGTCATTTTATCAAAAAGACACCTACACTTGAATGTTTATTGCAGCATAATTCACAATTGCAAAGATGTGGAATCAACCCAAGTGCCCATCAATTTCATGAGTGGTTCAATAAAATGTGGTATATGCACACTATGGAGTACTACTCAGCCATTAAAAAGAGGAATTATTAATAGTACCTTTTGCAACAATCTGAATGGAACTGGAGACATTCTCCTAAGTGAAGTATCACAAGTATGGAAAAACAAACACATGTACTCACTATTAAACTGGAACTAACTGATGAGCATACATGTGCACAGAGGGAAGCAAAATCAGTGGAAAGCAATCAGGGTATAGGGGGAAGAAGGGGAGGGGAATAAACCAACCTAATGGGTACTATGAACACTATTTGAGTGACAGGCACACCTATAGTCAGGACTCAAATGTTACAAAAATAATCCTTATAACCTGAAACATTCATACCCACTTAATATTTTGAAATAAAAAATAATAAAAGTATTTATTGCAAATCAGATATGTTCCAGACAGTCTTCTGGATACTGCAGATATGGCAGTGAATGATACAGACAAATATTTAATCTTATGGAGTTTATATTCTAGTAGGGGGTATCCAAATAAATAAACTCATAAGAAAATATCAGGTAGTGACAAGTGCTGTGAAGAACATGGAACTGTGTGATATGATGGAGAATTTAATTGTGTTGAGTGGTCAGGGAAGGTCTCCCTTAAAGGAGAGAACTTTGTTCTGAGACTCAAATGCCAAGAAGGAATTAGCTATGCAAAAATCAGAGGAAGAACTTCAGGCAGAGGATCAGAAAGTACAAAGGCATAAAAGCAGGTGTGAGCCTCGATTGTTGGAGGAACAGAAAGAAGGCCAGTGTACAGGAGCATAGAGGGGTCAAAGAGCCAAGGAGGGGTTTATAGGTCAAGGTGAAGTTTATTCTAGATGCAATGCGCATCCTTTGTAGAGCTTTTGTCAGGAGAATGACATGATCTGGCTTGCGTTTTGAAAGGGCATTCTGGCTGACACTTGGATTGTAGATGGTCAAAAATAGAAGCTGGGAGACCAATATGTTAGTGCTCCAGATAAAGATAGCTTAGATGATGATGGTAGCAGAGATAGAGATAAGTGGACAAACTTGGGATATATTTGGAATGTAAGGTCTACAGAACTTGCAGAAGGATTGGATTTAGAGTGTGAGATGTTGACGGGTGAATCAAAGCTGACTCCTGGGTGTTTGGCATGAAAGGATTTAGTGGAGTTCTTATGAACTTAAACACTTTTGCAGAAAATAAATCCCACTGAACATTAAACTCTATAGAACTCCATTTCCCCATCTTTTAGTGTAGACACATGTGATTTTGTATACAATAGTCCTCCCTTATATGCAGTTTCCCTTCCTGCAGTTTCAGTTACCCATGATCAACCATGATCAGAAAATATTAAATGGAAAATTCCAGAAACAAATTGTTCATAAGTTTTAAATTTCACACTATTCTGAGTAGCATGTTGGAATCTTGTGCCATTCGCTCCATCCCTCATGGGATGTGAATCATGCCTTTGTCCAGCATATCCATTCTGTCTATGCTAGCCGACTGCTAGTCACTTACTGGCTGTCTCAGTAATCAGAGGGACTGTCATGGTATCACAGTACTTGTGTTCAAGTAACCCTTATTTGACTTAATAATGGCTCCAAAGTGCAAGAAGAGTGATGCTGGCACATTGTTACAATTGTTGTATGTCATTATTAGTTATCGTTGTTAATCTCTTACTGTGCCTAATTTATAACTTAAACTGTATCATAGGTGTGTATGTATAGGAAAAAACATAGTATACATAGGGTTCAGTACTATCCTCGGTTTTAGGCATCCACTGTGGGTCTTGGAACATATCCCCCATTGATAAGGGGAGACTACTGTAGCTGTAATCATTGAAGCAGAATATTTGAATAATTTGATGTTATTTTTAATAATATTTGACACAAACAGCGCTATGTATCAACATAATCCCCAACCCTTGTAATTTTCAGTATGACTATATCATTCTCAAATATTCCCTTATTATTCCTGTTATCACCCCAATCTTAAAATGTATTTGGTATTTTTAAAAGCATTATCAATTTAATTTTGGGTCAAATTCACACTATTTTCCCAGGTCTGTTTTTTCATCTTTGTCAAATATTTATTAAACACCTTCACCTACTAGGTATCTAATGATTATCATTTTATTTAAAATGTTTTTTTAAATACTGTATAACTCTAGAGATTAGGTTGAAGGAGGGTAGGTGAATGGAGCACCTCAAAGCAACTGAGGCTGTTTTTTCCTACTTAGTTTCAAATATAGTATTAAACCACTTTGTGACAAATACTATTATACATAATATGAATTAACTGATGGTTGTAGCTATATGCACGTTTGGTTAGGACTATAGGACTCTGTTGCACAAAACCAGTACACTTATGAAGATGGTTCATAGCTTTATGATAATCCTTTCTTCAGATCATTTTGATGTTACCCTAGTAACTTCATTTGGAAACATTCAGTCTCTGATAGTTTCACAAACCAAACTGATGTACATTCTGCTGCTGTTATTTTTCAGCTGAACATGCAATAATACTACACTGTTAGAAGCTTTTATATTCAGAATTCCCTTGAAATGTTTATTCTATTCTCCTTGCTTATTATTTCCTCTCTGAAGGTCACCATGCCTGCTTTAATCCGTCCTTTTCATTTCATTTGCCAAGATTCTATCTTGCCATTTAAAGTTAGGTGAGGAGACTCAAAGAAGACGTTAATAAAAAAATTCCAAAAGGCCATCAGGTTCTCCATAGTAGTCTATGATTGATAGGCATGAAAAAGAAGGAATGCCAAGTTCTAATGCTTCTGTTTAATCTGTAATTACACTTATGTATAGCATCCTCCAGGGTTATATATATGTATTGTTGTTATCATTGCATTTGGGCACATGGTTGAAAAAAATAAGAAGCTCCACAAAACTTGTAAAAACAGCAATCCTCTGCCCACATTTCTTCCTCTCCAGTGGCAACCATATTCAATTCTTGTGCCTTTATCTTTAATACTTGGCTCATTGATTCTGAACTAAATGCTTATATTGCTATGTGTTGATGATTCAGTTTTAGGGATCTATTGACATCCCTGTACGGAAGATGAGGATTTTGCTCTATTTCACATAGACTGTTATACACACTCCACACACATGCACTCTCCCTATCCCTTCATTTTCCCATTGTAGGTATATTGTGTTTAGTGTTTTCATATGTGAATGCAATTAATGGTGAGCCAGATAGTATACTATCATACTTTAAATTTCCTCTACAACTTTGTGTTTTTCTTGGAATTGATAATTTTTTTGCTGTTGAATTCTCTGTTATTAGCACTAATTCAACCATATATTGTCCACCTATTTTCTGATTATACTTTCAGTTCATTTAGATAAAGGAAGTCCTTGAATTTTATTTGCTGTCCTATTTTCAACATTTTTCATTCTTTGTTCTTACTGAGTATTCCATTTATGTCTTTTTTTTTTACTTTCCAATATTTCTTTCTCTATTCTCTAAATGTTTTTAATAGCATCTTATTATTTCATAGTTGTGATATCTTCTCTAATATCACTGGGAATATTGATTATAGTTATAATTATTTTCCCTGCATGTTGCAGAGAAAATTCATTGCCTCCTAATATCTTGGAAATATGGAAATGGTTAGGAAGCAGGTGGCAAGGACAGATTTTTTTTTATACCAGAAAGCTGGTGGACTTTTGTTAAAGGTAAAACAGTCATCTAGGATATCTTGGAAGTCGGACCACATGCTGCTGACTAAGCCTGCAGTGTTAGAGGAAATGGTTTTAAAAATTCATAATATTGCTGCATCTTTTACTTTGTGCTGCTTTTAGCTACTAAGTTGTCTTGAAAGAGTGACTGTGCAATCCTGAGATGGCTGAAAGAAGGTATGCTATGTTTGTGGTTTATAATCTAATTTTACCGAGGTTCCTATAACTTGCAGAGTTGAAAAAAAATCTACTTTTAATATTCCAAAAGGAAACAGTGGTAATTAATAAGACAGCCTTAGTAGGAGAGAAAATTTTGGCCCCAAGTATTTTTCAGGAGGCTCCATTTAAGAGTTCTCTTCCTGATGATGTGATCCTGCAAAAATTAAAGTAAGGGAATTTTCTTCCCACTCACACCTATTTTTGGCTGACTTCCAGGTATCCACCATTAGGCTGAGATGGAAAGGGTCATGGAAAACACAGAGACAAATAAAATACCAGAGGTGGAATTAAGAACTAAGTCTAGAAAAGACCTTTGTATGTGCTTACTCTTTCATGAGACTGATCAGATGTAATGAGACTAGAAGCCTATAAGTTTTTGAGGATATTGAATTGCCAAAGAAAGCCACAAACCAAGGCTTCAAAAGCCTTTATGATACAGTGACATCAAAAATCCCATGAAATACTAAATATAAATCTAACATAATGTGTATAGGATCTGTAGATTGAAAACTATAAAAGAATGGTGAAGTAAAGACCTAAAGAAATGGAGAAATATTCCATCTTCATGGATTGGAAGTCTAAATAGTCTTAATATATTGATATTCCCTAAACTGATCTATAAATTCAATGTAATCTCAATCAAAATCTTAGCAGGATATTTTATAGATATTATAAGCCAATTTCTAGAATTTAAATGGAAAGCAAAGAAATTAGAATAGCCAAAACAACTTTTAAAAGAATAAAGTAGGAGGACTCACATACCCTGCATTCAAAATTCACTATAAAGTTACAGTGATCAAGACAGTGTGATATTTGTGAAAGGACAGACATATGGATCAATAGAACAAAAAGACAGAGTCCAGAGACAAAGGTGCAAAGGCAATTCCATGGAGAAAGGGTAATCTTTTCAAGACATGGTGCTGGAAAAATTGGACATCTATATGAAAGAAACAATGAACAAAACAAAATGAAACAAAAAACCTTGATTCTTGATCCCTACTTTGTATCTTATACAAAAATTAACTCAAAATGGATTATAGAACTAAATGTAATACCTAAAACCATAAAACTTCCAGAAAAAAGAATATAAGAAAATTTCTGTTAACCTTCAGTTAGCCAAAAATTTCTTACATGTGACCCTAAGCATATGACCCATGATGGAAAAAGCTGATAAATTTGACTTCATTGGAATTTAATCTTCTACCCTGTGAAAGACACTATAAAGAAAATGAAAAGACAAGACATAGACTGAGAGAAAATATTTGCAAAACATATATCTGATCAAGTGCTTGTATCCAGAATATGTAAAGAATTCTCAAAACTCAATAAAATGAAAACAAACAATTCAAACATAAAGGTGTAAAAAGTTTGGACAAACACTTTACTAAGGAAGATACACGGATGGTAAATAAGCACGTAAAAATGCTCAGCATCAGTTATTAATGAGATGTAATTTTAAACCACAATGAGCTACTACTATGCATCTATTAGAATACCTAAAATTAAAACAAAAATACTGGTACACAAAATGGTGGTGAAGATCAGGAACAACTGGAACTCTTATACATTGCTGGTGAAATGCAAAATGGCACAGCCACTGTGGAAATAGCTAAACAGTTTCTTAAAAAGTTAAGCAAACTCTTACCATACAGCCAAGCAATCTCACTACTAGTTATTTAGCCACAAGAATGAAAACTTAAGTTCACACAAAAGTTGTATGTGAGTGAATATTTATAGTAATTTATTTTTCATGATCACCTCAAGCTGGAAATGGCCCGTGTGTCCTTTAATTGGTGAATAAAGAAACAAATTTTACTTTATCTATAAAATGGACTCTATAAAATGGAATACAGTCATGCATCATTTTTAAGGATAGGGATTTGTTGTAAGAAATGCATCATTAGGCAATTTCATCATTTTGTGAACATCATAGAGTGTACTTACACAAACCTAGATGATATAGCCTACTACACACCTAAGCTATATGGTATAGCCTATTGCTCCTAGGCTACAAACCTGTACAGTACGTAACTATACTGAATACTGTAAGCAATTGTAACACAATGGTAAGTTTTTGTGATTTAAACATATCTAAACCTGCAAAGGGTATAGTAAAAATATGATAAAAAGATAAAAATTGATATGCCTGTATATGACACTTACCATGAATGGAGCTTCCAGGCCAGGAGATTGTTCTGGGTGAGTCAGTGAGTGAGTGGTGAGCCAATGTGAAGGCGTACACTGTTGTAGACTTTATAAACTGTACACTTAGGCTATATTAAATTTATTTTTAAAAATCCCTTTTCTTTCTTCAATAATAAATTAACCTTAGCTTACTGTAACATTTTTACTTTATAAATTTTTAAGTATTTTTAACTTTCTCACACTTTTGTAATAACACTTAGCTTAAAACACAAACACATTGCACAGCTGTTCAAAAATATTTTCTTTCTTTATATCTTTATTTTGTAAATTTTTTTCCTATTGTTAATTTTTGTTTTACTTTTTAATATTTTTTGTTAAAAACTAAGACACAACCACACACATTAGCCTAGGCCTAAACAGGATCGGGATCATCAATACCACTGTCTTCCACCTCCACATCTTATCTCATTGGAAGGTATTCAGGTGGCAGTAACATGCACGGAGCTGTCATCTCCTGTGATAACAATGCTTTCTTCTGGAATACCTCCTGAAGGATCTGCCTGAGGCTGTTTTACAGTTAGGTTTTCTAAGTAGAAAGAGTACACACTAAAATAATGATGAAATATATAGTATAGTAAATATTAGGTGATAGGAATTTTTCAACTCCATTATAATCTTATGGGACCACTGTTATTTATGCAGTCTATCGTTGACCAAAACATCATTATGCAGTACATGATTGTACTTCTCAGTAATAAAAGAGAACAAACTATAGGTACTGCATAAATGCATTATGCTAAATGAAAGAAAACAGACTCAAAGTCTACATATTATATAATTTCACTTATATGAATCCTGGAAAAGGCAAAACAATAGGAACAGAGAACAAATCAGTAGTTGCCAGGGGCTGGGGTTGGGAAGAAGGATTGACTACAAAGGGGCACCATAAGCCTGGATTGTGTGGATGCTTACACAGTTATATGCATTTTGAAAACCGCATATAACTAACTGTACAACAAAAAAGTGAATTTTACTGTGTGTAAATTATACTTCAATAAAAAAAGTGTGGAAGAAATGATACTTATAGTGGTCTGTGAATGTTGAACCCTTAAGCTCCCTGTTTACACTCCCAAGTTTTCACTCATAGGAAATGGGCTGTAAAAGCTCCCCAGCCCCCAAAGAAAATATGAAAAAATTGACAAACCTTTGGCAAGACTAATCAAGGAGACAAAGGAAGAGGAAGAGAAGAAGGAGAAAATAACCAATGTCGGGAATGACAAGGGGGCACTATTACAGATTCTCCACATTTTTAAAAGACCCCAATGTAATATTATGAAGAAATTAATGTCAATAAATTTTAAAAATTAGTAGAAACTGGCCAAAATTTTGGACAGTAAAACTAACCAAAATTGACAAAAGAAAAAATAGAAAGTATGATCAGCAATTAAAAACCTTCCTGCAAAGAAAACTTCTGGTCTAGATTGTTTCACCATTGAATTCTTCCAAACATAAGGAAGAAATAACACAGGTCTTACATATCCTTTTCTAGAGATCAGAAAAGAGTAAATACTTCCTCACTCCTATCAGGAGGCTAGCATAACCTTCCTCCCAAAACTGTCAAGGATTTTTAAGAAAGAGTAAATACAGGCCAATTTTGCTCATGGCCAAATCTGTTAAGAATCCTAAATAAAATATTAATGATATGAATCCAATAACATATAACACAGAATAATATTTTGTGACAAAGTTGAATTTATTACCAAGATGCCAGTTTTGCATATATTAGAAATCAATCAATGCAACAAATTCCATTTACTCCATTCAGAATAAAGGAGGAAAATCATATGACAATTTAAATAGAAGCAGAAAAATAATTTAAATTGAAATATCTATTCTTGATAAAAACTATTAGCTAACTAGAAATAGAAGGAAACTTTCCATAATAGATGAAATACATCAATAAATAAAACCCTACAGCAATCTTCCTATTTATTTAATAGTGAAATGTTGAAGGCATTCTTTATTAGGGTAGAGATAAGACAAAAGTGCCCACTATCACCACTTCTGTTTAATAACGTACTGGATATTGCCAGTGCATTAAAGAAAACAAAATAGAAAAAAAGAAACAAAACAGAGTATGATTAGAAAGGAAGATATAAAATGATCATTACCTACAAATATAGAAGTTAATATGCAAGTTTATAAGTTTTGGGTGGATATAAAGTTAATATGTCAAATTAAATTTTATGTTTATATTCCAACATCAGAAATAAAAAATAAAGGGACATAATTTACAATAGCATAAAAATATCAAATGCCTAGGAATAAATTTAACAGTAATCTAACAGAAATGTATAAAGCCTCTATACTAAAACTATAGATTATTATTGAGAGGTTTTGAAAACCATAAAGAAATAAAAGGACCCACCATTTTCAATGACTGAAAGATTCAACTTTAAATGGATGTCACTTCTTTTAAAACTTGTATATATTCAGCTGGGCGCGGTGGCTCACGCCTGTAATCCTAGCACCCTGGGAGGCCGAGGCGGGTGGATCGCTCGAGGTCAGGAGTTCGAGACCAGCCTCAGCAAGAGCGAGACCCTGTCTCTACTAAAAGTAGAAAGAAATTATCTGGCCAACTAAAAATATATATAGAAAAAATTAGCCAGGCATGGTGGCGCATGCCTGTAGTCCCAGCTACTTGGGAGGCTGAGGCAGGAGGATCGCTTAAGCCCAGGAGTTTGAGGTTGCTGTGAGCTAGGCTGACGCCATGGCACTCACTCTAGCCCGGGCAACACAGCGAGACTTTGTCTCAAAAAACAAACAAACAAAAAAAAAACTTGTATATTTTCAGTGAAATCCTAATTAAAATACCAAGAGGTTTATATTAAACTTGACAAGCTGATACTAAAATTTATATGGAAATGCAAATATGAAAAGGATAATAGATAATAAAGAAATGATGACTTATAAAACATCACTAATGAAGCTTGATATCAGTACAGAAATGGACAAATAGACCAAAGGAATAGAACAGCATACCCAGAAACACACTCATACATATTTGGCCACTTAGAACAAAACTGAAATTGCAGAGCAATAGTGGGGAGGCTTTTTTCAATAAATAGTGCAGGAATGGGCAGGCGGCACGGGGTTGGGGGGTGGGGAGCAAGGTGGCTGACTAGGGACATCCCTTGCCAGATCGTCCTGGAGGAAAGGAAGGGTTTCAGATAAAGGAGAGGGGAGAGAGGATGCAGCTCAGGTGTAGGTAAGAGACAGAAGTGTTGGAGACTTCCAGAGACCTCATGAAGGAAAATGTGAAACAGAGAAGGAAGAGGATAAAGAATAAAAAGATATTGGCAAGGATCAAACCCAGAGAGGCTTGGAGCCCAGTGAAGGGTAAGGGGAGAATATCTTTCTCCCTCCCACACTCCTTACGTGATCAGTGGGCTACCAAGTTACTTGGAAGCCTTTCCACTCCCATGAGTCCAAGCACTGTGGCAACCACAGAATTACAGGGAGAACTTGTGTAGTCCCAGAGTGTGGAATTCCATGTGGGGTCCCCATCCAAGGAGAATGACCTGAGATGCCGGAGAGCTGGCTTTCTTCCATACAGACTCTTGTCCTTCCCTGCCCCTCCCCCACCCTCTGCAACTGGGACGGCTGTTTGAGCCAAAAATTTGGCAAGCAGCTGCCTCTCTCCAGCTGGCACATCCTCTAGTCTGAGGTTTCCATAGAGAGTGGGGCCCACACCTTTCCTCTTCAGGACTTGCAGTGGACCCAGGGTGCCTGATCTGGGAGCTGCCTGCCCACTGGTGTTCCTTAGAGATGCATGCCTGCTGGTCAGACACACAGGCCAGATCCCATGCCCTCTGAAGTTGAGCAGGTTGCCGGGGGACACAGAGGGGAAGTTTGGGAGTTGGACTCGGCAGGCAAGGGAGACCACATAGGTGGAGCTGATGTGAGAATACTGTGGGGTCACAGACGTGGAGATCTGGGGAAGTGCCTATCCTCCCCACAGGAAAGCCATGCTGTTGGACTAGGGTGGGTCCTCGGGGCATGGGGAGGGAAGGTCCCAGCCTGCGGCACCATAGCAACCAAGTGTGACATATTCAGGCATGCCTGTTTGCAACCACACACCGGAGGGCAGGGGTAACACAAGAGGGGCAGAGTTCACTCCCAACAAGTCAGGGAATTGCGGCCCCTCCCGCGCGAACAACCTTCCCAGTCAGGAAAGTCTGCCTTGACCCTCCTGCCAGTGGCTTTCTCTAGCAGCTAGGAAAATGACCTTGGAGCCCTGTTGAGGCTCAAAGCCATGCTGTTGGTCTTGGGAGAGTCCCTCGGTGGGGAAGATCCCAGCCTACAGTGCCATAGCAACCAAGTGTGGCATGTTCAGGTGTGCCCATGTGCAACCAGACACTGGAGGGCAGGGGTAACATAAGAGGAGTGGAGCACACTCCTGACAGCCAGTTGGGGAATTGTGTCCCCTTCCTTATGAGCAGTCATCCTGGTTTGGAGAGCCAGCCTCAACCCTCCGCCCAGTGACTCCCCCTAGCAACCAGGAAAATGACCTCTAAGCTCTGCCAAGGCTTTGCAAAGCCTTCCAGGCTTGTACAATCTAACCATGCCCAGCCTCATTTCTCCATCCACCTCTCCTGTGGTGGAAATCAAGCAACCCCCTGGGAGCTACAGGGCCCCTTCCAAAGCCTAAGGCATTCAACTGCTACCCCTGGAGGACTAGAGCTTATCACAGGCACAGAAGAGCGTCTCTGAAGTTGGCTCTTTCCTGCAAGCATCAACCACTGACAGGGAGAACAACTCTATAGCTCATCACAGCATCTACCAACTCAATCAAACAGGACGTGCCTGATTCTTACTCACAAGCATCACCCACCAGCTCAGAGATTAAGCTGGGATTCCCAATACAATTCACACTGCTGGAAAGAGGTGAAGACACCAGATAGAATCAATCCAAAGGGACACTGCTTTACAGAAGAGAAACAAAAGTTGCAGGCAGCTCGATTTGTGTGGGGTCTCCCTCCTCCCCTGCAGGCCTCTGGACTGATTGTGGAGCTGCTCAGAGTCTGTGCAGAGACATTCCACCAGAGAGCAGGTTCAGCAGAGATCTGGTGCCTGCCAATACCAGGCTTCTGCAACTGGCACCATCCTGATCACTCTGGTGAATGGAGCCAGGTTCACTCAGGACCCAGCCTTCCAGCAGTAGCCTTTGCATCACCCCCGCCAGGGCGAGGCGGGAAGAGATGCTCCCCTGTGTCATGCTCTGGGGGCAGAGAATGCCTCCTTCTCTGGTGTGGGAGCCAAACATAGGAGTTGCCATAGACACCACAGGCACCACTTGGGAAGCCTGGGGTGACTGCCTCAGTGTGTCCTAGGTATGGGGGTAGAACCTTGGCTTACCAGCAGCTCCAGCCTACCTACATGGACCCTGGGCCATTGAGACAAACCCCTGCCTGTGTGACTGGACATTAGTAGTCCCCATGCTGTTGAAACAGCCCACCATATGGGTGGCTCTGACCTCAAAATCCCCAGCCACCTTTGAAGCTCTTACTATGCCTAAGTCTGAGGCTCTGCCCCTGTAACTCCAGCACCACGTCAGGCCTGCAACTCAACCCCTGAGACTTCAGAGTTGTGCCTGGACCCCAAACCCCACAACTGAGTACCCACCACTAATGCTGGGCTGGCAGAACCTCCCTAAGATCCGACACTCAGTTAGGGGCCCCCCAGCCTGAGCAGCCAATATTCCTGGAATTGGTTTAAGAGAGTCCCAGCAAAGGAGAACAGGTGCCCTGCATACCTATTAACCCAGAGCCGAGAGAAGAGGAGCCAGATAAGAAGAAACAAGCAAAATAACCCTGGCAACATGAAACAACAAAATAGCTTGACACCCCCAAGAGAACACAGTGGAGCTATATTAGTGGAGTCCACGCACAAGGAAATTGACAAAATGACAGAAATGGAATTCAGAATATGGATGGCAAATAAGATGATTGGAATTGAAGAGAAAGTGGAAAACCAACAAAAGAAAGCCAAAAACATATTTCAGGAAATCAATGAAAAAAATGAAAAAGTCACTAGAGAGCTAGACAACATAAGAAAGTATATAATACAACTCAAAGAAATGAAACAGTCATTCAGGGAATTTCAAAATACAGTTGAAAGCTCTACCAACACGCTAAATCAAGGAGAAGAAAGAATCTGAAGTTGAATAGAAGGCTCTCAAGATACCCCAGTCATTCAAAGAGGCAGAGAAGAGTGTAAAAAAAAATCCAAGAAATCACTGAGAGATATGGGACTATGTGAAGTGTACTAACTTTCAAATTACAGATATCTCTGAGAATGAAGAAGAAAGCGCCAAAAGTGTAGAAAACCTATTTGAGAAAATCATTGAGGGAAACTTCCAGGCATCATCAGACACTCAGACATACAGATACATCAGACATACAGGACATCAAACATCAGGAAGATTCATAGCAAACAGGTCATCTCAAAGACATATAGTAATCAACCTGGCCAAAGGCAAAATGAAGGAGAAAATTCTGCAAGTAGCAAGATGAAAGCATCAGAGAACCTGAAAAAGAAAACCTATCAGGCTAACTGCAGATTTCTCAGTGGAAACCTTACAAGCCAGAAAGGATTAGGGCCCCATACTTCAATTGACTTAAACAGAACAACTCCCAGCCTAGAATTTTGTATACTATAAAACTAAGTTTCACAATCAATGGAGAAATCAAGTCTTTTCCAGATAAGCAAAGACTGAGGGAATTTGCCAGGACCAGACCTGCCCTACACAAAATACTCAGAACAGCATTATACACAAATAAGCACAACAGATAACCACCAGTGTAAAATCTCTTAGCCCCTTCCCCTAAAACTCACAATTCTTATAAAACAACAGAACAAGAGGTAAAACAAAACAGTAAGGGACTACCCAACAGGATGAGCAGAACAACATCCTACATATCAATGCCATCAATTAATGTTAATGAATTGAATGCCCTTCCCAAAAGACATAGGCTGGCTGAATGGATGAAAAAACACAACCCAAGTATCTGATGTCTCCAGGAAAAACATCTAAACCTCAAGGATGCACACAGACTCAACATGAAAGGATGGAAAAAAATATTCCACGCAAAGGGAACTCAAAAGAGAGCAGGTGTAGTCATTCTCATATCAGATAAAATTGGCTTTAAGTCAACAAAGGTAAAGAAAGACAAAGAGGGTAATTATATAATGGTAAAGGGAACAATTAAATAAGAAACATAACAGTCCTAATATATATGTGCTGAACACAGGACCTGCCAGATACATAAAGCAAATTTTATTAGAGCTAAGCAAAGAAATACATAGCACCACTGTATTTGCCAAGGATCTCAACACTTCACTGTCAGAGCTTGACACATCATCAAAGCAGAAAATAAATAAGGAAACAATGGACTTAAAGCAAACTATAAATCAAATGTATCTAAGAGACATTTACATAACATTCTACCCAAAAACTATAGAATACACATACTTCTCTGCAGCACATGGAACATTCTCCAAGATTGATGATATCTTAGGCCACACAACAGGTCTGAACAAATTCAAAAAAATTGAAATCATGTCATGTGCATTCTTAGACCACAGTGGAATAAAAATAGAAATAAATCACAAGAGGAACATTCAAACCTAAACAAAGTCATGGAAATTAAACAACTGAATGACTATTGGATCAAGAATGAAATTAAGATGGAAATCAAAAAATTCTGTGAACTGAATGACACAAGGGACACTACCTATCAAAATCTATGGGACACAGCACAAACATTTCTCAGGGGAAAATTCATAGCCTTAAATGCCTACATCAAAAAGACAGAAAGATCACACATTAACAACCTAATGTCACACCTAAAGGAACTAGAAAAGAAAGAACAAACCAAGCTCAAAGCCAGCAGAAGAAAAGAAATAATTAAGGCCAGAGTAGAACTAAATGAACTGGAAAACAAACAAAAACAGTACAAAGGATTAATAAAACAAAAATTTGGTTCTTTGAAAAGATAAACAGAATCAAGAGACCTCTTGCTAGATTAACCAAGAACAGAAGAGAAAGGGCCCACATAAGCTCAGATATGAAAAAGGTGACATTACAATTGATACCACAGAAATACAAAATATCATCCACCAATAGTATATAAATCTCTATGCACATAAACCAGAGAATGTAGAGGAAATGGATAAGTTCCTGGAAACACACAACTTCCCAAGACTCGACCAGGAAGAAATAGAACTCTTGAATGACCAATAACAAACAGTGAGATCAAAACAGTAATAAAAAACATCCCAACAAAAAAAAAATCCTATACCAGATGGATTCACAGCCAAATTCTGTCAGACCTATAAAGAAGACATGGTACCCATAATACAGAAATTATTCCATAATATTGAGAAGTAGGGAATCCTCCTGAACTCATTCTACAAAGTCGGTATCACCTTGATACTAAAGCCAGGAAAGGACACAACAACAAAAAAAAGAAAACTACAGACCAATATCCCTTATGAATATCGATGCAAAAGTCCTCAATAAATTATTAGCAATCCGAATTCAACAGCACATCAAAAAAAAAAAATAATAATCCACAGGGACCAAGTGGGCTTCATCCCAGGGATGCAAAGATGGTTCAACATACATCAATAAATGTGATTCACCACATAAACAGAAGCAAAAACAAAGAACATATGATCATTTCAATACATGCAGAAAAAGCATTTGACAAAATCCAGTAACCTTTCGTGATAAAAAAAAAAAAAACCCTCAACAAATGAGGCATAGAAGGAACATATCTCAGAATTATAAAACCTGTATATAACAAACCCACGGCCAACATCATACTGAATGGGGAAATGTTGAAAGCATTGACCTTAAGGATGGGAACAAGACAAGGATACCCACTGTCACCACTTCTACTCAACATAGTGCTGGGAGTCCTACCCAGAGCAATCCAGCAAGAGAACTAGAGACTATTCTCCTAAGTGAAGTATCTGAAGAATGGAAAAACAAATACCACATGTACTCATTATTAAATTGGAACTAACTGATGATCACACATGTGCACAGAGGGAAGTAAAACTCAGTGGGAATCAACCATGGGGGAGAGGGAAGAAGGGGAGGGAAAAAAAACCTACTTAATGTGTACTATGAACACTATTTGGGTGATGGGCACACCTCTAGCTGGGACTCAAGCATTACAAAAGTAATCCATGTAACCTAAAACATTTGTACCCTCATAATTATATTTTGAAATAAAAAAGAAAAGAAAAAAATAGTTCAGGAACAATTGAATAGCAATTTGTAAAAAAATGAAATTTGATTTCTACTTTATACCACACATAAAAATTAGTTTCAGAAGGAATGTAGATCAACACATGAAAGTCAAGACGATAGAGTTTCTGGAAGATAATTGAATATTTTTATGATCTTAGGGTAGGGAAATATTTCTTAAACATGATAAAAAGAGTAGTAAAAGGAAAAAATAAAATTTGATAACAAAAAATTGAGATTATTCAGGTAACTATTAAGAAAGGTAAAAGAAAATCCAGAGAATATACTTTCAATACATCAATCTGACAAAGAATGCCTACAAATCTATAGAAAAAAGGGCATGAACATGTACTTCCAAAAAGTAAAAATCAAATGATCAATAAATATGTGAAAAGCTGCTCGGTTTCCTTAGCTATCAGGAAAAAGCAAATAAAAACCACAATGTGATTCAACAAATTGGTGACCTACCAAAATGGCTAATATCAAGTGTTGGAAAAAATGTAGGTTAACCAAAACTCTCAGTGCTAAGGGGAATGTGTGATGGTACAATAACTTTGTATAACTATTTGGCTCTATCCACTAATTTTAAAATATCTATGGCCTATGACCCAGCAAAGGTATGTATAATTCTGGTAGATATGTGTGCATATAGGCACCAAGAAACATGTACAAGACTATTCATAACAGCATTATCTAAAATAGTCCCAAACTGGAAACAGCCCAAATGATCGTTAAAAGTAGAATGGATAAATAAATCATGGCATATTCATGGAAGGGAATATTATATAGCAGTGATTAGCAAAATGTGGTTCCTCCACCAGTAGCACCAGAATCACCTGGAAAGTGGTTACAAGTGCAATTCTTGAGCCACATCCTAGGCCAACTGAATCAGAAACTGTGGATTGGAGGCCTAGAAATCTTTCTTTTCACAAACCTTCTGGATGATTCTGAAGTACTCTCAAGTTTGAGAACCACTGCTCTACAGCAATGAAAATGAATGAACTATAGCAATATGTAACAACATGGATGGATCTCACAAATATAATATTGAGAATAAGAAGCCATATATAATATACACCATATGATTTTATTTATATGAAAATCAGGGCCGGGCGTGGTGTCTCACGCTTGTAATCCTAGCACTCTGGGAGGCCAAGGCGGGTGGATCGTTTGAGCTCAGGAGTTCGAGACCAGCCTGAGCAAGAGCGAGACCCCGTCTCTACTAAAAATAGAAAGAAATTAGCTGGACAACTAAAAATATATAGAAAAAATTAGCCAGGGATGGTGGCGCATGCCTGTAGTCCCAGCTACTTGGGAGGCTGAGGCAGAGAATTGCTTGAGCCCAGGAGCTTGAGGTTGCAGTGAGCTAGGCTGACGCCACAGCACTCTAGCCCCGGCAAGAGAGTGAGACCTGTTTAAAAAAAAAGAAAAGAAAATCAGGCGAGACTAAACAATAGTGTTTGGGAATGCATGCCAAGGTGGTAAAACTATAAAGAAAATCAAGAAAATGCTTACAATTAAAATTGGCATAGTTGTTGTCTCTAGGAGAGGAAGGAGCAGTTAGAGATTTGGAAAGGGCCCTGAGGGGCATTATGTGTCTCATGGCAAATTTCTGTTTCTTCCTCTGGATGGTGATTGCTCAAGTGTTGCTTTGATAATTCATTTAGCTGGTCTTTGTTTTGTGTGCTATTCTATTCTTTCTAACTAATATATTATATATATATATTATTTCACAATAAAGAATTTTTTAATTTGTTTGAAAGGTCTAGGTCATTTTGGGGAGAAACTCCAACCTTGTTCTCTAGAATTTCCTTTTAAATACTGGTCAGATTCCTAAGAATCTTTGAATCTCTTGCCTAGGCTTGGCTTCCAACATTCTCAAAACTGAGTGAAGAAAGAGAATTTTCCTCACACTTGGCATCTGCTTGCCTGGTACCTGTTATCTGCTTACCAGTTCATTTTATGTCCTATTCCATAAATTTTTTGGTGTCTGTGGATTTATGCCTTTACACAATCCTCCTTACTGTTGCTTTAGTGAGAATTTCAGAAGGGAGCAAAAGTAAATATATGCATTCAATTTTCCATCTTTGCTTGGAAGCCCTCTATCCTTAGGGACTTCATTTTGTATGGTAGGAAACTTCCTAAGGAAACACTTTTTCCATCTTCATAATTTAACATATTATATGGGTAATAGAGTCTCATTGCAAAAAAACATCATAAAGCAAATCACAAATTTACTTAACAATGTTACCATTATTGGATATATAGCCCCCACCATTTTCCCTTAGTATGAATAATGCTTTGTGATTAAACTTTTGTCTGCATTCCTGATCATTCCCTTAAGATACATGTAAAGAAATATATCACAAAGCACAATATTTTCTCTGTTTTTCTTCCAGAAAATAGAATATTTATTGATTTTTTTCTGATTACAAAAGAAAGCAAAATCATCCACAATCCCACAAGCTAGTCCTGGAGATAACCAATGTCAACATTTTGTTATATCTTTCCATAAATTTGCACAAATACAAATATGGATTAAAAATGAGTCTACTCTTATAATTTATACTTTTTGCAAAAAACCTGGTAAAGACATCTATATACCTGTCCAGTAGAATTTTTTTGAATGATGGAAATATTCTGTTCTACATTGTCCAATACAGTGTCCACTAACCACATTTGGCTAGTGTGACTGGAAAACTGGATTATAAATTTTATTTAATTTTATTTAATTTAAATTTAGATAGCCATCTATCAACAGTAGCTACTGTATTTTTTTTTTTTTTGCAAATATCTTCTGGTTACATTTTATGTCTTTGCCTCACCCATGCAAGGTTTAGAGGCATGCCCTTCCCCTCTACAATGCTCACTGTGTTTGTGACCATTAGTTGTGAGTTTGCCCCCCCCAACTCCCTAATCTCTGGAAAATATTACTACAATGTGAGCACCATAGTGTTGATCAGTTAGTACCAATTTGATGGTGAGTATATGTGTAGACTATTCCTCCGATCTTGTGATACCTCACTGCAGATAATGGGCTCAAGCTCAATCCAGGAAAATATAAGAGGTGCTAGATCACTGTCGTTTCTTATAATTGAGTAATATTCCATTGTATACATATACCAAATTTTAATAATCCACTCATGAATTGACGGGCACTTGGGTTGTTTCCACATCCTTGCAATAGTGAAATGTGCTGCCATAAACATTCAGGTGCAGATGTCTTTATTATAGAATGTCTTTTGCTCTTTTGGGTAGATACCCAACAGTGCTATTGCTGGATTGAACGGTATTTCCACTATTGTATTGAACAGCACAGATATATAATATATATATATATATTCATTTTAAATTTACAGATTACTGCATTGCATGGATGCCCTGTAACTTGTTTGATACCTAACTGGTAGACATAAGCTGTTTGTAATTTTTGCTATTATAAATAATACTTTGATGAATATTGCAAAGAAAAGAATATATTGAAAGAACACTGGGATAGTTCCATTTTCTGGTATATTATTGGTTCATACTCTTTTGCCAGTGCTATACATAATTTGTTTGATTACTTTGATAATTCAGTTATGGAAATATTTTTCTGTACTTGGAAAAATATTTCCATAACTTTAACATTCAGAGTATTTCCTTTTGGAAAATTTTTCCTAGTGTTCAGGAAGATATTCTGATACTAGTTCCCTAGCATGACTGAATACAATATTTTTATTCCCTACTAATTACAAACACTCATTGACTTTTAATGGTAAAGAATGGATCATATAGGAAATTATCCAACTGTAGGATATTAGTGAAATTCTCAGGGAGCCAACTTTATGTGGCACAATTCATTATATTGTTTTCTTTATAGTGCAGTTGTTTTGTTTTACCTTTTTCCTTATTTTTGAAAATAAGCATATATACAAAAGAGTGTATGGAAAAACATACGTACAGTTGATGGTATAGACACATACCTATCATCCAGCCTAAGATACAGAATATTACTCTATACCAAAAACCCTATACATGACCCTTTGTCACCATATTTCCTTCCCATTCCCCAAGAGATAAACATTTGAATTTTGTGTTACTCATTCCTTGTTTTCTTTCAAGTTTTTAACACTTAAATATGTACCCTTAAAAATGCATTGTATAGTTTTGCCTGTGTTTTTAATTTTTTATTTCAGCATATTATGGGTATACAAATGTTTAGGTTACATAAATTGCCTTTGCCCCACCTGAGTCAGAGCTTCAAGCATGTCCATCCCCCAGACGGTGTGCACTGCACCCATTAGGTGTGTATATTCCCATCCCCTCCCACCTCCAAGCTGCCCAACACCCAATGAATGTTACTACTATGTATGCACATAGGTATTGATCAGTTAATACCAATTTGATAGTGAGTACATGTGGTGCTTGTTTTTTCATTCTTGTGATACTTCATTTAGTAGAATGGGCTCCAGCTGTATCCAGGATACTACAAGAGGTGCTAGATCACCATTGTTTTTTGTGGCTGAGTAGAACTCCATGGTATACATATACCACATTTTATTAATCCACTCACATATCGATGGGCACATGGGTTGTTTCCACATCTTTGCAATTGTAAATTACGCTGCTATAAACATTTGAGTGCAGGTGTCTTTTTTATAGAATGTCTTTTTTTCCTTTGGGTAGATGCTCAGTAATGGGATTGCTGGATCAAATTGTAGTTCTACTTGTAGATCTTTGAGGTATCTCCATATTGCTTTCCACAGAGGTTGCACTAGTTTGCAGTCCCACCAGCAGTGTTCTACCTTTAGCTCCTAGAGGTATCTCCATATTATTTTCTAAAGAGGTTATACTAGCTTGCAGTCCCACCAGCAGTGTTTGAGTGTTTCCGTCTCTCTGCATCCATGCCAACATTTGTTGTTTTGGGATTTTTTGATAAAAGCCATTCTCACTGGAGTTAACTGATATCTCATTGTGGTTTTGATTTGCATTTCTCTGATGATTAGAGATGTTGAGCATTTTTTCATATGTTTTTTGGCCATTAGTCTGTCTTCTTTTGAAAAGTTTTTTAAAAAAAAAAAAAGAAAGAAAAGAAAAGTTTTTGTTCATATCTTTTGCCCACTTTTTAATGCAGTTGTTTGATTTTTTCTTGCTGATTTTCCTGCATTCTATATAGATTCTAGTTATCAGCCCTTTATCAGATATATAGCATGCAAATATTTTCTCCAATTCTGTAGGTTGTCTATACGTGTGTCTTTTTTATAAACTGACTTCTTTTCCTTTGGGTAGATACCTAGTAGTAGGATTGCTGGATCTAATGGTAGATGTACTGTTAGTTCTTTGAGGTATCTCCATACTGTTTTCCATAGAGATTGTACTAGTTTACATCCCCACCAACGGTGTATCAGCTTTCCCTTTTCACGGCATCTGTGTCAATATCTATTGTTTTTTGACTTTTTAAGAATAGTCATTCTGACTGAAGTAAAGTGGTATGTCATGGTCATTTTAATTTTCATTTCCTGATGATTAGTGATGTTGAGCATATTTTCATATTTTTTTTAGCATTTGTCTACCTTATTTTGAAAAAAAATCTGTTCATGTGTTCTGCCCAATTTTTGTTGATTCGTTTTTTTCTTGCTGATTTCTTTGAGTTCTTTGTAGATTCTGGATATTAGTTGTTTGTTGGATGTATAGTTTGTGAATATTTCCTTCCATTCTATCAGTTTTCTATTTACTCTATTGATTGTTTCCTTTCTTGTGCAAAAACTTTTTAGTTTAATGAAGTCCCATTTAATTATTTTTGTTGTTGCTGTATTTACTTTTGGGGTCTTTGTCATGAATTTTTTGCCTAGGCCAATGTCCACAAGAGTTTTTCCTATGTTTTCTTTTAGAATTTTTATGGTTTAGGTCTTACATTTGATTCTTTAATCCATCTTGAGTTAATTTTTGTATTTGGTGAGAGATAGTGATCCAGTTTCATTCTTCTGCATGTGGCTATTCTGTTTTCCCGGCACTATTTGTTGAATAGGGCATACTTCCCCAGTGTATGTTTTTGTCTACTTTGTCAAAAATCAGCTGTAGCTAGCTATATGGCTTTATTTCTGGGTTCTCTACTCTGTTCCATTGGTCTATGTGTCTACCTTTATACTAGTACCATGTTGTTTTTGTTGCCATAGCCTTGTAGTATACTTTGAGGTCTGGTAATGTGATACCTCCAGATTTATTCTTTTTTTATTAGGATTGCTGTGACTATTCAGGCTTTTTTTGATACCATATGAAATTTAGGTTTTTTTTTTTCTAGATCTGTGAAAAATGTCATTGGTATTTTGATGGAAATTGCATTGAATCTGCAAATCCCTTTGAGCAGTGTGAACATTTTAACAATATTGATTCTTCCAATCCATGAGCATGAGATGTTTTTCTGATTTCTATAATTAAGGGTTAGCTTTAACTGTTTTTGAGATCTATATGAATATAGTCATGCAGTGTGTTGTCTTTGGAGTCTGGCTTCTTCTGCTTATCATTTTTTCTGTGAGATTCATCCATATTGTTGTGATGTCATTAGTGTGTCCTTTATTATTATTATTAAGTAGTATTGTATTGCATGAATATACTACTATTTGTCAGTTTTTTTGATGATGAATATTTGCATTGGTTTTAAATTTTCACTATTATAAATAAAATTGTTATGAACAGTCTTATATGTGACTTTCAATGGATACACGTATCATTTCTTTGGGATATATATGCCCAAGAGTGAAATTGCTAGGACATAAATCATATGGTAGGCATATGATTAGCTTTGAAAAAATATTTTCAAACAGTTTTCCAAAGTAGCTATGTAATTTTACATTTCCAGGAGGAGCATATGAGAATTCTAGTTCTTCAACATCTTTTCCAACTGTTAGTATTGTCAATATTTTAAATTAGAGTCAGTCTGGTGGGTGGTATCTCATTGCGGCATTAATTTACACATCACTGATAACTTGGCTGTTGATAAGCACCTTTTTATATACTAATTGATCATTTATATATCCTCTTTTATAAAATGTCTCTTCAAGTCTGCTGCTATGTTTTTATTGTATTTTCTTTTTCTTACTAACCGGTAAGTTTTCATTATATATACTTGATATGAGTCATTTGTTTGGATATATGCATTGCAGATATCTTTTACAATCCTCTAGTTTGCTTTATCATTTTATTAATGATTTATTTTTAAACACCCTTACTGAGACATAATTCACATCCCACACAATTTACTCATTTAAAGTGTATAATTCAATGGCTTTTAGAGTTGTGAAATCATCAACACAATAAGTTTTGGAATATCTTTCATCACCAAAAAGAAGCCCTGTACTCATTAACAGTCCCTCTCTATTATCTTCCAATGCCAGTTAATCTGCTTTCTGTCTCTGTAGAATTGCCTATTCTGGAAATTTCATGCAAATGGAATTATAAATATGTGGTCTGTTGTGACTGGCTTCTTTCACTTAGAATAAACAAGGTCTATCAATGTTATAGAACACATTAGTACTTCATTCCTTATTATGGCTGAATAATATTCCCTCATATGAATATACTACATTTGGTTAACCATTTATCCATTGAAGGAATTTGGGGTATTTCCACTTTTTGGCTATTATGAATAATGCTGTTATGAGCACTCTTGTACACGATTTTGTGGACATATGTTTTAATTTCTTTTGGGAATATACCTATGAATTTTTGGATCATATTTTGACTCTTATGTTTAACTGTTTGAGAAACTCTTTTCCAAAGTGGCTGTACCAGTTTACGTCCCCATTAGCAAAAAATAAAGGTTCCAGTTTCTCTATATCCTCACTAAAACTTGCTAGTGTCTTTTTAAATTATAGCCATCCTAGTGGGTGTGAAGTGGTATCTTGTTGTGGCTTTGGTTTGCGTATCTCTTTTCATGTATATATTGGCAATTTTTTTGGTCTTTTTTGGAGATATGTGTATTCAAATTATTTGCCCACATTTAATTGGATTATTTTTCTTTTTATTGTTGTGTTGTAAGAATTATTTATGCATTCTGGATACAAGTCCCTTGTCAGATATATGATATGTGACTAGTTTCTCCCATGCTGTGGATTATATTTTCACTTTCTTCACAGTGTCTTTTCACATACAAAGCTTTTTAATCTTGATTATTTTAATGATGATATTTTGATCAACAGGAGTTTTAAATGTCAATAATGTCCAGTTTGTCATTATAAAATCATTAGTGCTTTTTGTGTCCTTAGAAATCTTTGTCTATCCAAAGGCCATTAAGTTATTCCATTATGTTTTTTTCTAGAGCTTGTTTTGTTTTATTTTATATTTAGAAATATGATATATTTTGAATTAATTTTTCTTTATGGTATGAGATAGTCATCAAGGTACTCTATTTCTGGAATCTATTCTCTTTCATTGATTTATTTATTTTTCTGCCAATACTATACCATCTTAATTACAATAGCATTATTGTAAATTTTGCAATCTAATAGTATGAATCCTCCAACTTTGTTCTTCTTCAAGACTTTCTTGATTATACTAGGTCCTTTGCATTTTATATGAATTTTAAAATTAGCTTATCAATTTTCATAAACATTCTTCCTACGAGTTAGATTGGGATTGCACTATATTAGTTGTTTAATCTGATGATAATTGATCTTAAAAACGTTGGAGTCTTCCAATTCCTAAATATGATAAAATTCTAAATTTATTTATGTCTATTCTCAGCAAAGTTTTGTGGTTTTCATTGAAGAGCTCCTGTGTATCTTTTACTAAATTTAGTCCTAGCTATTTGAAATTTTTCTTATATGTATTAAGAATGGCATTTTAAAAGTTTTTCTTTTTTTTGTTTCCATTATATATAAATACAAATGATTTTTGTAGACTGATTTTGTGTCCAACTACCTTGCTAAACTGTCTTATTTATTCTAATGATTTATCTATAGTTGCACATGCATATTCTTGGTATACTATTACTATATTATCTGTGAATAATGAAAGCTTTGGCTCTTTCTTTCCAATCCATGTCTTTTATTTTTTTTTATTTTAAATTTTTGTCTTATTGTTCCGGCTAGGTTCTTCAGTACAATGGTAAATAGAAGTGATAATAACAGACAATTTTATCTTTTTCATGATTTTAAAAGGGATGCTTTCAATTTTGTATGAATAAGTGTACTCTTTTCTAAAGAATTCTTGCAGATATTCTTTATCAGGTTAAGAAGGTCTCTTATACTTTTAGTTTTCTAAGAATTTTTCTCATAAATGGATGCTAAATTTTATCAAAAGACTTCTACACCTATTGAGATGTTCAATTATTTTGTTCCTTTAAAAATTTTAATGTAATGAATTATATTATTGGATATTAAATTTAAAATTTTTGTATTCCTTGAATAAATACACTTTTGCCATGATATATTATTTTATATATATTTCTGAATTTGCTTTGCTAATATTTTATTTATGATTTTTGTATCAGTTTATGAACAAAATTGGCTTGGGATCCTTTATGTGAGATTGTAATTATTTGTTCGTTGAACATTAGTTATTGCTCACTGGTAAAAGCTTGTGGACCTGGAGTTTACTTTGTAGACACAATTTTTTTTTTTTTTTTGAGACAGAGTCTTACTTTGTTGCCCGGGCTAGAATGAGTGCTGTGGCGTCAGCCTAGCTCACAGCAACCTCAAACTCCTGGGCTTAAGCGATCCTACTGCCTCAGCCTCCCGAGTAGCTGGGACTACAGGCATGCGCCACCATGCCCGGCTAATTTTTTTTCTGTATATATTTTTAGTTGTCCAGATAATTTTTATTTCTATTCTTAGTAGAGACGAGGTCTCGCTCAGGCTGGTCTCGAACTCCTGACCTTGAGCGATCCACCCGCCTCGGCCTCCCAGAGGGCTAGGATTACAGGCGTGAGCCACTGCGCCCAGCCTGTAGACACATTTTTGAATAATTCTTTTAACTAGGGTTATGAAACTGTTCAGGTTTTTTTATTTCTTTTGCGTTCAATTTTGCTAAGTGATAATTAATTGCTTAGAAATTTTTTTGATTTATACAGGTTGATAAAATTTGTTATAAATTTATTATATGATTTTATTACTTTAAAAAATTTTTTTTAAATTTTTATTTATTATGGGTATATAATAGATGTATATATTTACAGGGTACATGGGATGTTTTGATACAGGCATACAATGTGAATTAATCAAATCAGGGTAATTGGGGTATCTGCCACCTTAGGCATTTATTATTTCTGTGTGTTAGAAGCATTCCAATTCCATTTTTTTAGTTATTTTAAAGTATCCCCTAACTTATTGTTGATTATAGTCACTTTGTTGTCTATCAAATATTGTTCATTCCATCTAATTATATTTTTGCACCCATTAACCATCCCACTTCATACCCGTCTCCCCACCATCCTTTCCAGCCTTTTGTAACCATCATTCTACTCTTTGTCTCCATGAGATCAATTGTTTTTAATATTTATCTCCCACATATGAGTGAGAACATGAGAGATTTGTCTTTCTGTGCTTGGCTTATTTCACTTAGCATAACATTCTCCACTTTCATCTATGTTGCTGCAAATGGCAGGATTTCATTCTTTTTTGTGGCTACATAATATTCCACTGTGTATATGTACCATAATTTCTTTCTTTCTTTTTTTCTGAGACAGATTCTTGCCCTATTGCCCAGGCTAGAGTGCCGTAGCATCAGCCTAGCTCACAGCAACCTCCAACTCCTGGGCTCAAGCGATTCTCCTGCCTCAGCCTCCCGAGTAGGTGGGACTATAGGCATGCACCACCATGCCTGGCTAATTTTTTCTATTTTTAGTCACCCAGCTAGTTTTTTCTATTTTTAGTAGAGATGGGGTCTTGATCTTGCTCAGGCTAGTCTCAAACTCTGACCTCAAGCGATCCTCCCGCCTCAGACTCCCAGAATGCTAGGATTACAGGCGTGAGCCACCACGCCTGTCCTACCACAATTTCTTTATCCTGTCATCCATTAATGGACACTTTGGTTGATTCCATACCTTGGCTATTTTCAGTAGTGTTGCAATAAACATGGGGGTGCAGATATCTTTTTGATATACTGAATTCCCTTCTTTTGGATATATACCTAGCAGTGGGATTGTTGGGTTATATTGTAGTTGTATTTTTAGTTTTTTGAAGAACCTCCATACTGTTCTCCAAAGTGGTTACACTGATTTACATCCCCACCAGCAGTGTACAAGGGTTCCCCTTTCTCCACATCTTTGCCAGCATTCGTTATTGCTTGACTTTTTGACAAAAGCCATTTCAACTGAGGTGAGATGATATCTCATTGTAGTTTTGATTTGCATTTCTCTGATGACTAATGATGTTGAGCATTTTTTCATATACCTGTTGGCAATTTGTATGTCTTCTTTTGAGAAATGGCTAATCAAATTCTTTGCCCATTTTTAAATAAGATTATTTGATTTTTTTTCCTATCAAGTTGTTGGAGCTCCTAATATATTCTAGTTATTAATCCTTTGCCAGTTGGGTAGTTTATAAACATTTTTTCCCATTCTGTGGGCTGTCTCTTCACTTTGTTGTTTCCTTTGTTGTGCAGAACCTTTTTAGGTTGTTGCAATCCCATTTGTCCAATTTTGCTTTGGGTGCTTATTCTTTGGGGGGGGGAGGGCTGCTCAAGAAGTCCAAGAAGTTCTTGCCCAGACCAATGTCCTGAAGTTTTTCCCCAATGTTTACTTTTAGTAGTTTCATAGCTTCAGGTCTCAGATTTAAGGCTTTAATCCATTTTGATTTCATTTTTATATATGGGGAGGGAAAAGGGGTCTTGCTTCATTCTTCTGCATATGTGTATCTAGTTTTCCCAGGGCCATTTATCCCAGTCCTTTCCCCACTGTATGTTCTTGGCAACTTTGCTGAAGATAAGTCTTTCTTTCTTCTCCTATTGAATTTCTGTTGGACATATGTTAGATAGTCTCATTCTGTCTTTTAGCTCTCTTATTCTCTTTTTTATATTTTCTTCCTGTTGTTTCTATGGATAGAATTTTAGAAAATTTCTTCAGTTTTTTTCCAGTTATCTAATTCTGTCTTCAGTTTTGTCTAATCTGCTCTCTGTCCATTGAGTTTATAATTTCGATTACTATATTATTATTTTTTAGAGTTCTATTAGATTATTTTTAATATGCCATATTCATTACTCATTTTCAAGCATTTTTCATTTCTTATATTAAGTATATTTGCTTTATATTCTGTGTCTTTTAATTTTAAGATTTGAACTTTTGTTTTTTGGTTTGATTCTGTTGTCTCTTGTTTGTGCTGGCTCTTATAAATGGTGCTTTTTTGACCATTTGAGTATAGCAATTTTTGACTGTCAATTGCTTACTTGTGTTGGAATTTCATCAGTGTAAGTTCACTGATGCCTAGGCAGGTGCCTACAGAAAATGTTTTGATTACATATTTGAGGTATCTGAGGATGTCAGTAGTCTAAACCAACTTTATTTAATTTTCTATTCAAGCTTTTGGATGTCCTTGGTAAAAGATACATAGTATGTAAACCTACTTGAAGCTTTCTTCTGTTTATGAGTTCTCAGGGATGATTTTTCTATCATCACTTAGCACAAGACTCAAAAGAGTAAATTTTCTTTTTGGCCTATTTGAGAGGTAGATTTATTTGTGGATTACAAACATTTGGGGTTTCAGATTTATATAGGGGATTTCTAATTGAATTCTCACCTTGAAGGTCCCTTGAACTTTGTCTATGGTTCCCTGTGTCCTTTAAGTCTCCAGAAAATAATGCTTAATTTCATCTAGTTTGGCAAGTGTTATCAATGTGAAAGCTTCAGTATTCCACTTAAATTTCTGGAGATATATATATGTATGTATATTAGTCCTGGGCCTCACTGTTCTTCACTTTTTTTCACATCATAAAATGCACTAAAAATCTTTTTAAAAAATATTTGACCCATTATTTTTGTTGTTTCCAGATGAAGGATCAGTCTGAGCATGTAGTCTGTTGGGTTCCTTTCAAGAGAAATAATATGTTTTACTATATTTTGTGTGCACAAAATATATTGTACCACTTTTTGCTGTGAAGACTTACTTTTATTTTGTGGCAGTCCTGGTTGATAATACAGTTGATACAAAAGGACTAGAGACAATATGTCAATAATGAAAAGCAAATAAATTCCCTGATAGTCACTATTATCAACTTTCTGTCCTTTCTTCTTAAAGATCAAATTATAAGAGTTAACTTTGAATTTTTTTGGCATTAGTCATTGCTTCATTTTTTTAAAGGAAAGCCTTCAAAGGCATCTTTATTTACTAGCATACTTGAAGAAATGTTATCAAAACCTTTAGCATTATTTTTCTGCAAAGCTGAGATAAATTGGAATGAGAGCGACATTAAAGCATCTTGGTATTCTCTGTGGATTATAGGACTCAGTCTTTCAAAGTGTAATGGTGTCTTGTGAGGAGTGAAGTATCTCTATCACCTATTTAGGAATTAGTCTGTCTTTGTGATTAGGGAAAATTCATCTTCTTCTTTTGGCAGTGATGCTGTGAAAATATGAAATGGCCTGTGTTCTGTACAGTATCTTGATGGTATAATATTTTTAGTGATACAATAATTTTCAAAGCTCTGAATTTCTGCTGCAAATAATTAATTTGTCATAAGCTTGTCAGACAATGCCATAATTTGGAGTGGAAGAAAGTTATTTTCAGTTAATCTTCACAATTTCTGAATTTGTGACATTTCCCTGCTTTTGTATTTATACTAAGTTCCCTAAATCATTTTAAAAACTTTTGTTATGCTTTTACACTATAGAACAGTATTTTTCTATACTGTACTATTATAATCTAAAATTTCTGCTAATTTATACTAAGAATAAAGAGTTGCTATCCATTGATAGGTAACAATAACTTTTTTGACATTTTTGGCTAGCAGAAATGAAACTTACTATACTCATTTAAATGCTATTTTAGACATAAATGAAGTAAATTTCAAAGAAAAATAATTTAATGTTTTAAAAAATCCAAATGTCAATATTACAACTTCCAAATCTGAAACAGATACCATTATATAATATCATAATTTATACAATGTGAAAGATGAAATAAACCTTATATTCCTGTCAGCCTCCTTGTCCTGACAGCTAACTAAGACTTTTAATACTCCTGGGAGTTAAAAGCACAATATTTAAGAATCGTGGAATTTGTAAAATACTAAGAATTTGAAAAAAATTCTTATTCAGATGAATTTGTTCGTCTCTAATGTGAAATTGGAATATCATTTTAGATCTTGAACTCAAGTCCCAATTATTCTGCCTCTATACTAAACCTGTGTTTTTGAGATCTTTTTGAATATTCATGCATTTTCCAGTTTAGTTCTGGAAAATGGGTTTAGTTCTAACAAATTTCTGATCTCAATTACGGCATGGGACCTTGAAGACACGGTAGTTACAAAGAGTTCTATCTTTGATGTAACCAAAGTATAATCTATCATCATTGGTGCCTCCAGTACATTTCTCAACTACTGTCTTGATTGTTTTACTTCCTAGCTTAAAAACCTTCAATGTTTCCTCAATACACAAAAGATAAAGTAAAACTCCCTACATACATAAAAGACCCTTCACAGTCAGTCCTAACCTGCTCTACAGCCTCCTTTCTTATCCCTTTCTCTCTTTCTTCCATGCTTCAGCAATACATATCTTCTTTTCATTGACATAAAGACAACTCATTCCTTTTCAAGGCCCAGCTCAAGAATTACCTCCTCTAAGAAGCCTCACCTCTAACTTCCCCAGGCACAGTCAAGTTATTCCTTCACTATTAGTTATGGAAGACCAGGCTACATTACCAAATGGACCCTCAAGTTTTATCACATTAGCACTATATAAATATTTTTTTTCTTTCTCTTTTAACAGCTGTGGGAGATTTTTCAGGTTGATTAGATAGCTGTTTTCTATGTAGTCATTCAAGACCTAAGCTGAGAAAGCACTACAGTCTTCAACACATAGCTTCCAAGTTGCCCTAAATATCAGCATCCTACACAGCCAGAAGGGGAAAAGAGAACAGAGGAGCATGCATGGGAGGTTTCAGGACCCAGACCTGGAAATGTGGTATATCACTTCTGTTCACATTTCACTTTAGACAGTTATTCATCTGGCCACACCCAACTTCATTAAAAGCTAGAATGTAGTCTAGTTGTACATGTAAAAAAAAGAAGAAAAATATGGCAAAGAGCTGTGATTTCTGCCATACCCTCCTAGAGGCTTCCCATAACACTACTTAAGCACATTTTCATTTGTAATGTAACCATCCTTTTATGTGTTTATCTCCCTCAGTGGTCTGGTAGTAAACTGTGAGTTTCTTGAGAATTAGAATTTTTGTCAATATTCATAATTTATTCCCTCAGTAAATGTTAAGTGCCCTCTGTGTGCCAGTGTCTCCATACCTATTACAGTGCTCAATGCAGGTTTATGAAATGAATTCATGTGTGAATTAGTGAATGAATGTTGATATTACCATGATTGGGTTCTGGTGGTACAGTGGTATGGTCCTCTCTTGCCAAAAAATTGATCCTGTCACTTAAATTGATATCTTACTTACCTTCTACAAAAATTCATTTTTATCATTGTAATAACATGCTTTTCTATGGAGATGTCCATATTTCCAAATTAATTAGTTAAATAACTAAGTTACAAATATTATAAGGCAGAGATTAGCAAACTTTTTCTGTAAAGGGCCATATAATAAATATTTTAGGCTTTGCAAGACACGTACAGTCTCTGTTACAACTACTCAACTCTAACTTTGTAATGTGCGAGCTGATTTTGACCATGGCAGGCCATAGTTTGCCAGCCTCTGGTATAAGGTAATATATGCTAAAACATAAAATCACTGGATATTTTTATTACCCAAAAGGGTATAAATGATGTCAAATTGGTTTAATGATTACCTGGAAAGCCAATATAAAAGGATGATTTTGGCTGGGACAAGATGGCATAGACTCAATGTTCTCTGTTCCTTAGCACTAAACACAACTAAATACAATCACAGAGAAGTGCCAAAAAGGTGGAAAGAAAATGGTGGACTGGCTGGAGAAGTCAGAACTTGGAGATGGACACTGACACAAGCTCCCTGGGTTTTACTTTTATCTCCCATGTATCCTGGACTGTGTGCTGGCAAGTTCTGCAACCTAGAGAAACCAACAAATATAGACAAAATATACTAAAAAAATAAAGACAAAAAAATGTGGTCCCTGTGGCCAAATGGGAAACCCAGCAGGAACTTAGCAGGCAGACTCATACTTGCCAGCAGCAGCAGCTCTGCTCCACTAGAAGCAGTGGCAAAAGTGGACTGACCCTGGGAGTGATAACCCACCCTACACCTCACACCTGGCAGCAGAAGTGGTTACAATCTTCCCAGAGCAGTAATAGCAGAACCTGGCCAGGATAACTCATCCCACACCCACCACCAGGAGATAGCAAGTAGGCCCCTTTGCCCATGGTAGAGGCACCAGCATGCCTGGTGTCTCCTGGCTTTTCACCAGTAGCAAAATATGACCCAGGCCTGGTGTCTCCTGACCCTCTTTCCAATGACGGAGAGTCACCCGGGCTCAGTGGCTTCTAGCCTTTCTTCCTAGTGGCAGAAGGTGGTCCATGGAGATGCCTTCCTCCCCTGAAGGCAAAAGCAGAGATATAGTGGGAAGCCCACTGGCGGGCATCCAGTGATGAGAAAATAGGTCAGGGGAAATACTCCCCCTCCTGTGGTTCTAGTATCCCCATTCCATAGTTAATGATACTGGGTGGCACCAGCAGGGATCCAGCAGGAGCTCAAGCAGAGCTGGAAGAAGGAAGCTGAGCAGAATAGCACTGTAAGAGCTCAGAAAACTAAATTTTGCAGTGTGACTACAGACCACAAAAGTAGGCCAGAACCTACATGCTAAACCTAAACAAAGCGACTGCCTACTAAAATAGAAGATCTAAATAGAATTAAGAGTCTTCTAATATCCAAAATATATACAGTACAGTATAAATTTACCCATCATACCAAGATCTAGGAAAAATCACAACTCAAATGGAAAAAAAGTCAATTCATGGAAATATGGAGGTGAATCAGAAGTCAGAACTATCTGACAATGATTTTAAAGCAGTCATTATAACATTGCTTTTACAGTAGTTAGAAGTTAACTCAAAACATAAAAAAGAACAAAAATCAGCAAAGAAATAGAAGTAATAAAAATCAAATGAAAATTATAGAACTAAAATATAATAACAAATAAAAACCCACTGGATGGGATGAAGAGTAAGAGTGGATATGACAGAAGATAGAAGCAGTGAACTAGAGGACAAACAAAAAGAATATATATATTCTGAACAACAGAGAGAAAACAGACTGAGAAAAAAAATGAACAGAGCCACATGAACCTGTGAGACAAAAATGAAAAATCTACCACTTATAGATATCAGTGGATCTATGAGTCCCAGAAGGAGAAAAGAAAGAATGTGTTGCTGAAAAGTATTGAAAGAAACAATGGCCAAAAAGGGCCCAAATTTGGCAAAAGGCATAAACTTACAGGTGTAAAAGCTGATAAAACTGCAAATAGGCCAAACTTAAAGGAATACATGCTAAGACAAATCATAATTAACCATATGCAAACTGAAGGCAAAAAAAAAAAAAAGAATTCTAATTAACCGCAGAGAAAGGACTTCTTACTTGCAGAAGAACACTGACTTGAATGGCAGAGAATTTCTTATCTGAAACTGTAGAGGCCAGAAGAGAGAGGCACCACCATGTTGTGGTGTGGTATGCTAATGGATTAGAAGACTCAGTATGGTAAAAATGTCAATTCTCTATAATTGACTTATAGGTTTAATTTAATTCCTATTAAAATCCCAGCCAGGTTTTTAAAAATATAGATGAATTTATTATAAAAATTCTATGGAAAGGCACAGTCCCTAGAATAGCTAGAACAATCTTGAAAAGAAGAATAAAGTGGGAGAAATTCTACTTGATATTAAAGCTTATTGTAAAGGTACAATAATCAGGACAGTGTCATATTGGTGGAGAAATAGATACATGGATCAATGAAACAGAATAGAGAATTCAATAATAGACCCATAAAAATATGTCCAACATATTTGTGACAAAAGTGCAAAAGCAAAAGCAATTCAATGGAGGAAGGATAGATTTTTCAACAAATGATGCTGGAGCAATTGGGCACCCATGGGCAAAAGATAAAACAAAACAAAATAAAATAAAACAAGGAATCTCAACCTCACATCTTATACAAAAATTACCTCAAAATGGTGCTCACTTCAGCTACACATACTGGATTGGAACAATACAGAGAAGATTAGCATGGCCCCTGTGCAAGGATGACATACAAATTCTTGGAGCATTCCATATTGAAAAAGAAAAAGAAAAAAATTATCTCAAAATGGATCATTGTCTTAAATTCAAAACATAGAAGTATTAAAATATTATGGAAAAACATAGTAGAAAATCTTCAGGATCAAGAACTAGACAAAGAGTTCTTAGGCTTAACACTAAAAACATGATCCATAAAAGCTAAGATTGATAAATTGGACCTCAGTCACTTAAGAAAAACTTTTGCTCCATGAAAAATGATGTTAAGAGGATAAAAAAAAACAAGCTACAAACTTGGAAGAAATATTTCCAAACCTTATATCTGACAAAAGACTAGTACTTACAATGTATAGAGAGTTCTCAAAACTCAGCAGTAAAAACAATTCAGTTAGAAAATGGTCAAGGCATGAATAGACATTTCACCTAAGAGGATGTATGGATGTCAAATAAGCACATTAAAAAATGTTCAACATCACTAACCATGACAGAAATGCAAATTAAAACCACAATGAGCCATCACTACACACTTATCAATCAGAATGGCTAAGATAAAAATAGTGATAGCATTAATTGCTGGCAAGTATACAGAGGAACTGGATCACTGATAAATTGCTGATGGGCATGTAAAGTAGTACACCCATTTTGGAAAACAATTTGGTAGTTTCTTTAAAAACTAAGCAATCAACTACCATGCAAATCAGAAATTTCAAACTGGGCAGTTATCCCAGAAAAATGGAAAAAAATATTCACACAAAAATGTTCATAGCAGCCATATCCTAATAGCCCCAAACTAGGAACAACTCAGATGTATTTTAACAAGTGAATGATTAAATGAGCTATTACACATCCATAACATGGAATAGTATTTAGCAATAAAAACAAACTATTGATAGACATGATGACCTGGATTAAGCTACAGGGAATTATTCTGGATGAAAAAGGCCAATCCCAAAATGTTATTTATTGTGTGATTCCATTCATATAACATGATTGAAATGACAAAATTATACAAATAGAAAACAGATTTGTGGCTGCCAGGGGTTAAGAATGTGTGAGACAAATGGGTGTGGTTTCAAAAGAGCAACATGTGTGATCTTTATGGTGATGAAACTGTACAAGTAAAATTGGTGAAATCTGAGCAAGATAGGTGGATATTGTACCAATGTCAGTATCCTGGTTGTGATATTGTGCTATAGTTTTGCATAATGTTACCATTGAGGGAAACTGGGTGAAGCGTATATGGGATATTTCTGTGTTTCTATTACAACTGCATATTAATCTGCAATAATCTCACAATAAAAGTTTAATCTAAAAAAGTATAGTGTTGACACATAAAGAGTTAGAAGCTGGTTAAATATATGAGAAATGATTTTAAAAATTCATAAGAATACCATCTAATAAAGCTGCATTCTTGATAGCCAAAATGGGAAGCAGAATTATAAGAAGTAGTTTTATGAAAAATGGCTCTAAAGGTCAACTGTGCATTGAAGGGAAAAAAAATAGAAATGTAAACATCAATGGGAATGGCATGCTTTTATCTTCTTTAGAAACAGTGTTGAGTTTACTTCTTAACATTATAATACATAATTTTACTGTTATTTTGTTGCTCTATTCATCTGATACAGTAATACTGGAATGAACTACCAGGGAGGTGTGGATTTCCAAATCCTTGAGAGATTTCAGAGTCTGTGTTGGCAAGATCACTCTTGTTTGGGGGCCATGATTCCTGCCCAATTAGAAACCCTTCTGTAGGGATAGGAGGTCTTTGCTCTTTAGGGAAATCCTGCCAGAAAAAAAAAGTTGCAAAGACCAAAAAGCTGGCCAGTTTTTTCATATTGGTAGAGATTATTTTAATTTTTCAAAATATTTTATCTCCAAAAGTTTATCAGAGAGTGTCAGTTATTTTAGAGGAATATGTTCTGATAGTGGCCTAAGTTTAAGGCAGGGGTAGAGGATTTTGGGAGGAGAAGGAGGACATGTTTGACCTCCATAGCATTCAAAACATAGATGCCAGGTTACTTCTTGCTCCTCAACATGTTATGTTTATTTCAGGACTCAACCTTGTGCCAACTGTTTTGTCAGGTGGCTGATTATGAAAGTAAATCTTCAAAGGAGGTTTTTTTGTGTCTGTGCTACTTTTTTGTTGGTAGATATTAGTCATCTTGAAAATATTCTAGCTCTGTTTTTAGCAACAAATTATGATTTGAAGCTACTATACCACCATTTCACCCTTGAATTTCTTCAAAATAGCAATTTCAGTAAGTTGCGCTTGATATGTATATCATTTACCATCAGGTCTAGAATCTGACTGCTTAACTGGTTGTGATTAAATGTCTCTGACTTTGTTACTTCAAATTTTATTTGGATTTAAAATTCTCCTTAATGGCTTCCTCTGTAATAAAACACACACACACACACAACATCTCACTGAGTCTCTCTGCTACCACCCTTTCATGCCTGATTATATCTTTTGCATGATCATAAAGTGGCCCCACTGATTCCCTAGCTCACTTCCTGCTTTTGATGCCTTTGAAAACGTTTAATATTAATTTAGGAATGTCTTGAGGGGTAATCCTTTAAATTATTAATATTTTTTACTTTATCAGGCACACATTTACAGATTTCCTATTCTCTTTATGCAGGCTTTTTTTTTTCATTTTTGAAAAACATGCTTTCTCCCATCCCACCTCCACAAACCTCTTTACTCTGTCATATAGCCATGCAGAGCTTAGATTTTGTTTGATTGCCAAATTACTTTTGATTCACTGCACATATTTTTGGTCTTTTTGAACAGGCAAATAGTATTTTCTTGCAGGGTTTCAATGTGTGAAAATATGTTTTTCAAAATAGCAATATCTATATTTTATCATCTCTCTCCCAAAATTGAATAACCAAGTGATGGATAATTCTGGTTTTCTTGCATAAGCTAGTCTGCAAAACTAAATTACTATTATATAGTAGTTCATATAGATATTTCCTGTCTTCTCAAAATCATATTCGTTTATTTTGAGCCCCACAAATCTCATTATAGAAAGTAAACCTCAATTTTGTATTTCATCCTGATGAAATGTTTGACCAGTTTGTGAATAACTGAAGACCTCCAAAATTAAAACATTACTTAATTTCTATGTTGGGGGAAAATTATATTATTCTTATCAAGTCTTCTGTAACAATTATAGGCTACTAACTTTAACAACACATTTTACATTTTAAAAATTTCATATTTTTAATCACAAAGTTTTTATTGCCCTTATCTAATTAGATAATTTTCTTATCTAATATTCTATGCTTATACTATGTATGTTTGCTCTAATAATACACACAGCAACATACCTATCTTTCCAGGCTGGGCCTGCCTATAGTCTGTACGTAACTTGGCATTGTAAGTGGTTGGTTTTTCTCCTTCTACCAAATTACTTAAAGCCTAGCTCTATAACTTTATATGCTGGTCCACATTCTGATTCAGCTACTTTCCCTTTAAAGCTTCTAGGAAAAGTACATGTATATATATTGTACTTTTATTTTTAACCACTCCCTATATATATTAATTGTTCTTTCAAAACCACAATGAAATATCATCTTATCCCAGTTAGAATGGCTATGAAAAAGACAGAAAAGAACAGATGCTAGCAAGGATGTAGAGAAAAAGAAACTCTTATACACTGTTGTTGGGAATGTAAATTATACAGCCATTATGGAAACAGTATGGAGGTTCCTCAAAAAACTAAAAATAAAACTACCATATAAGCCAACAATTTCACTACTGGGTATTTATCCAAAGGAAAGGAAATCAGTATATCAAATGGATACTTTCAGCCCTATGTTTATTGCAGCACTATTTACAATAGCAAAGATATATAATCAACCTAAGTGTCTATCAATGGATGAATAAAGAAAATGTGGTATATATACACAATAAACTGTCTCTAACATAAAGGGAATTTACTAGCTCACTTAACTGAAAAGTCTAGAGATAATGGCTTCAGGCAAGGATTGATCTAGTGGCTTAGTGATGTTTCCAAGGATCCAGATTCACTCTGAATTTCTTCCACTCTGCTTTCAATGGTGTTCATACCAACAATAAAGGACCACATATAATAGTAGTTCTCTGGCAACTCCAGTGTCCTCCCACCACACACATGTGATTTCATTTTAAATGGATGTAAGCTTTGAATCCTCATTATACACTATTTAGTAGAAGAATCTGTGTCCCAGTATTCCAAAAAAATGTACAGAAGTTAACTCCCATAGGATCCTTTCAGTGTCTAAATTAATTACTGGGCCCAGAGGAATAAGATTCAGTCATTGGTTTAGGCTTGGGTTATGTGCCCTTCCCTAAGTCAGTCACTAGTGCCAGGAGAGTGGAATATCCTGATTGACTTAAGACAAATATGATTCACACTTGGAGCTAAAGTCAACTCTGTCTAAAGCACTTGGCTGAGAATTGTGGATGGAATGGTCCCAAAAAAGAATTAAGTGCTATTGCCAGGAGAAGAGAGAAATAGGTTTTTCTGTAAGGCATTCAGCAAATGTGTGCTATAGGTCTCCTTTCTTTCTCTTCGACAACTCAGATCTTTTATTCTCTTTGATGGCTCATACCAATCTCTGAAGTCATATAGCATGTACCATACAGTGTACTCTATACTTGGTTTCATACTGTGTTGATAGTATATATATTTAAAATTTGTGACTTCAACACAATTATAAGTTCATTTAAGGTACAGACTGTGTCTTCTAACTTTGTGTAGCCCACACAGCGTCTAGAACATTTCTGGGCATACAGCCAGTGCTGTACAAGCACTTGTTCACTTGACTTGACTTGTTGAGTTAGGTACAGCCACTTTGTTCATTTTGGTCATCATCAAGATTGATGCTGATTGCTCTGGCTCACTCAATCATTTGGCTCTCCATATCAGTCATGAGGATAACAAAGTAAATGGATTGGTTGGGCTTGCGTTCATTCATGGTGAACTTATAGAAGCACTTATAGATATAGCCTTTCTGATAAATAGTACTTGTCTGTCTGTACCCAAATCATACTCCATAGTTTTGTGTATATTTTGAAGATATATCTTTTTGTTTAGCTATATCTACTATTAAAACCATTTCTACGGAAAACATTCTCTAATAATTGGTTACATTTGAGTTACTGGCAAGAGCTTTCCATTTTGTAGTGTGTTCTTGTATTAAGTATTGTACCCTATTTGGTGTGCATCTACCCTAACCTTTTCCTATTTTGTTTGATTATATTTTTGTGTCCCATAATCAAACTTCTGGAAAACAGCATTAGCTACATTGAGTGCAGTTCATCTTGTACAAATAATCCACTGTTAGTCTGATTTCCCCTAAGTGGAACACTCAATTTTTCCCTAGATCCATGGCATCTTTATTTTTCTATTAAAAATTAAGTGGATCCCAGAGAGTTATTTTGTCCTGTTTTTGTTGAAGATGAAAGTTTCAAAAGCTAATGAAAAAGTAATATGGATAATTGAATACCAGTGACACGAAAGTTTCTAGACCAGGTCTCAAAGCATTTCAAGCTTTTTCCTGCTTCTGGAAATTTACACAAACTAGTCTCTCTTTCCGGAGTAGTGTTTTCCCCACATCTTCACCTAAGATTACTTCTGCTCATTCTTCAGGTCTCAACCCAAATTTTACTTTTTCATGAAGGTAGAGATTGTCCGTTTTGGTCATTGCTCTGTTATGTGTTCAATAGATATTATTGGCTGACTAACACATTATTTACTCCTTTTTCCACTAAATTTTAATTTGTAGCACATTAATAAAGCATCATTTTCAAGTCAACACAATATCTAATTTAGAAAGCAAGAGAGTCATAAATATTTACCTGTTAAATAATTTTAAGATTTTGGAGATATCTATTTTAAAGCAAAACACAGAAATCTTCAAGTTAAATGAAAGTAAGTGCAAGTAACAATAAATATTTACACTAAAATTTTCTACCTGAAGATTTTAGATTGAATGAAATAAAACCTTAAGGTTTAACTTTGAAAGATTTATATAAGTTAATACAGGGCTTGTAAACACAGAGTTGAGAAACTGCTTCCAAAGACTAATATGGAGTAATCTTTTTTATTTGGGAAATGTAAGTTAACTAAGAGTTATATCTGCTTTGTATTTTTCCTAAGCTTCTAAAGATGTCTGCTTTCAAATTCTGTATTTTCACCCATCAGATATTTATCACTTTTAATTTTTTAAAAGATTTTACACAAGTATTGCATATTCATGAAAGAAGAAAATATGGACAAATGCAGATAAATAAAATAAAATCACCTATAAAGCTACTACCTGACACTCAACTACTGTTTACATTGTGGTGCTTAGTCAAGTGGACTTTTAGTGAGTATATACACATATGAGTAGGTACAAAATAGATAATGGTATACATAATTACTTGCTATCTATTTTTTTATTCTGGTAAAATATATATAATATAATGTTTACCATATTTACCATTTTTACGTGTACAATTCAGTAGCATTAATCACATTCACAGTGTTGTGCAACCACCATCATCATCCATTTACAGAACTTTTATATCACTCTGAACAGAAATTCTGTACCTATTAAATACTAACTCTCCATTTCTCCATCTTTCATGCCCAGGTAGCATTTATTCTATTTTCTGTCTCTGTGAATTTGCCTATTCTAGGTACTTTGTGTAAGTGGAATTGTACAATATTTGCTCTTTTGTGTCTGGCTTATTTGACTTAGCATAATGTTTTCAAGGTTTGTCCATGTTGTGGAATATATATTATCTACTTTGGGGAGAAAATATTCAAAAACTTTACATCTAACAAAGGGCTAATATCCAGAATCTACAAAGAACTCAAACGAATAAGCAAAAAAACCAACCAAACAAACAAAAACCCTATCAAAAAATGGGCAAAAGGCATGAACAGAAGTTTTTCAAAAGAAGATAGACAAATGGTCAACAAACATATGAAAAAAATGCCCAATATCACTAATCATCAGGGAAATGCAAATTAAAACCACAATGAGATACCACTTTACTCCTGTCAGAATGGTCATTATTAAAAAGTCAAACAACAATAGATGCTGGTATGGATGCAGAGAGAAAGGAGTGCTCATACACTGTTAGTGGGATTGCAAATTAGTACAACCTCTATGGAAAACAGTAGGAGATTCCTCAAAGAACTAAATGTAGACTTACTATTTGATCCAGCAATCCCAGTACTGGGTATCTACCCAAAGGAAAAGAAGTTATTTTATCAAAAAGACACTTGCATTGGAATGTTTATTGCAGCACAATTCACAATTGTAAAAGATATAGAATCAACCTAAATGCCTATTAATTAACCAACTAATAAAGAAAATGCAGTATATATATTTACACCATGGAGTACTACTCAGACATTAAAAAGAATGAAATAATGTCATTTGCAGCAGCTTGAATGGAACTGGAGATCATAATCCTAAGTGAAATATCTCAGGAATGGAAAAACAAACACCATATGTCCTCACTAATAGTTGGGAGCTAAATGATGGGTACACATGGGCACAAAGAGATATAAAGAACATTGGAAACCCAGAAGGGAGGAGACTGGGAGAAGGATGAGGGATAAAAATTTACATATCAGGTACAATGAACACTATTCTGTTGATAGGCACACTAATAGCCCTAACTTAAGCACTACACAAGCTATCCATGTAACAAAAACATTTGTACATCCTTAATATTTTTTAAAAAAAATATTAAAAGTTACCTTTCAGTTGAGAAATTTAATGTACACCATTTTATAACCAAAGCACCATACTTAATATCACCAATAATGGAATAAAACAACATCATATGCCTCCTGATGTGGTACATTGAGAAGTACACAACATAACCTATGTGGTATTTTTGGCAAAATATTTAACCCAAATTTAATCAAGAGGAAGCAATAAAAAAATTCCAAATTGAGGGATATGTTGTAAAACAACTCTTTAAAAACAACAGTGTCATGGAAAAGAAGTCAGTGTCATGAAGAAAAAAACAGCATCATAAAAAAATGTTTTCTCTAAACAGTTCCAGTTTAAAGAAAACTAGAGAAACATGACAACCAAAAGCAATGTGCAACCCTTAATTGTATCCTGGATTATAAAAAACAGCCACAAAGGTCATTATTGGAACAATTGGGAAAATTAGAATATTAGGTATATATTAGGTAATGGTTCTTTCTGTATTCATGTTAAATTTCCTGAGTGTGATAATTGTATTGAGGTTATGTGGGAGAATATCCCTCTTTGTAAGAGGCACATGTTGAGATATTTAGGGATGATATAATGTCTGCTGTCTGTTCAGTTCTGTTAGTTGATGTGTCGATTTTTATGCCAGTACCATGCAGTTTTAATTACCATAGCTTTGTAAAATAGTTTGATTTCAGCTAGTGTGATGTCTCCAGGTTTGTTCTTTTTGCTCAAGACTTCCTGGGCAACTAGGAATTTTTTGTGGTTTCATGTGAATTTTAGGATTTTTTTTCTATTTCTGTGAAAAAATGACGTTGGAATTTTGATAGGGATTGATTGATTCTACAGATTGCTTTGGATAGTATGGAAATTTTAACAATACTAATTCTTCCAACCCATGAACATGGGATATCTTTCTATTTATTTGTGTCTTCTGCAATTTCTTTCATCAATGTTTTATAGTTTTCACCTCCTTGATTAAAATTATTCCTAAGTATTTTATTTTATATTTGTAGCTAATGTAAATGTTTTCTTGATTCCTTTTTCGGATAGTTGTTGTTAGTATATAGAAATGGTAATGATTTTTGTTTGTTTATTTTGTAACCTGAAACTTTACTGTATTCATTTATTAGTTCTAATAGTTTTTTGGTAGAGTCTTTAGTATTTTCTATATATGAGATCATGTCAAGTGTACAGAGAGACAATTTCACTTTTTCTTTCCAGTTTTGATGCTTTTTATTTCCTTCTCTTGCCTAATTGCAATTGCAAAGACTTCCAGGACTGTGTTGAATAGAAGTGGCAAAAGTGGGCATCATTGTCCTCTTCCTGATCTTAGAGGAAAAACTTTCAACTTTTCAACATTGAGTATGATGTTTGCTATGGACTTGTTGTATATGGCCTCTACTGTGTTGAGGTACATTTCTTCAAAATCTAATTTGTTGAGAGTTTTTATCATGAAAGGATGTTGAATTTTGTCAAATGCTTTTTCTGCTTCTGTTGAGATGATCATATTTTTTTGTCCTATATTCTGTTAGTGTGGTGTAATCACATTTCTTGATCTGCATGTTGAACCATCTTTGCTTCCCAGGGATAAATCCCACTTGATCATGGTGAATGATTTATGCAATATGCCGTTAAATTCAGTTTGCTAGTATTTTGTTGAAGATTTTTGTCTCTATGTTCATCAGGGATATTAGCCTGTAATTTTCTTTTGATGTAATGTTCTTGTCTGGCTTTGGGGTCAAGGTAATGCTGGCCTCATAAAATAAATTTAAAAGTGTTAAAAAAAATTTGGAAGTGTTCCCTCTTCTTCAATTTTTTTGGAAGAGTTTGAGAAGGATTGGTGTTAATTCTTTAAATGTTTGGTAAAATTCAAGAGCAAACCCATTAAGCCCTGGGCTTTTCTTTCATGGAAGACTTTTTATTACTGATTCAATTTTCTTACTCATTATTAGTGTGTTCAGATTTCATATTTCTTCCTGATTCAGGCTTGGTAGCTTGTATGTATCTTGGAATTTATCCATTTCTTCTATGTTATCCAATTTGTTTCTGTATAATTATTCATAGTAGTTTCTTATGATCCTTTGGCTTTCTGTGGTATCAGTTGTAATGTCTCCTCTTTCATTTTTTATTTCATTTATTTGAGTCTTCTTTCTTTTTTTCTTGGTCTGGGTAAGGATTCGTTGATTTTGTTTATCTTTTCAAAGCACCAACCCTTAGTTTTATTAATATTTTCTATTTCTCTAGTCTCTATCTCATTTATATTTGCTCTGGTAATTACTACTTCCTCCCTTCTACTAACTTTGAGCTTCTATTTCTTTGAGATGTACAGTTGAGTTGTTTATTTGAGATTTGGTTTTTTTTTGATGTAAGTATTTATTGTAATAAACTTAACCTATTAGAACTGCTTTTACTGCATCCCATGAATTTTGGTATATGTTTCCACTTTTCTTTGCCTCAAGATATTTTTTGATTTCCCTTTAGATTTCTTCTTTGACCCATTGGTTGTTCAGGAGCATCTTGTTTAATTTCCATGTATTTGTGAATCTTTAAAGATTTTTTCCTATTATTGATTTCTAGTTTCATACTATTGTGGTCAGAAAAGATACTTGACATGATTTCAGTCTTCTTAAATTGATTAAGATTTGTTGTGTGACCTATCATATAATCTATCCTGCAGAATTTTTTGTGTGAGCTTGAGAAAAATGTGTATTCTGTTGCTGTTGGATGAAATGTTCTGTATATGTCTGTTAGGTCCATTTGGTCTAAAGTGAAGTTTAAATACGACATTTCCTTATTGCTTTTCTGTCTTGATAATCTGTCCATTCTTGAAAGTGGAATATTGAATATTGCATTTCAATCTATCTCTTTCTTCAGATACTTTAATATTCGCTCCATATATTTAGGTACTCTGATGTTGGATGCATATATATTTATAATTGTTATATCCTCTTGTGAATTGCCTATTTCTCATTATATAAAGTCCTTTTGTCTCTTTTTTATAGTTTTTGTCTTAAAGTTTATTTTTTTCTGATATAAGTATACCAACTTTGCTCTTATTTGGTTTCCATTTGTACAGAATATCTTTTTTCAACTCTTTACTTTCTGTGTGTATGTGTCTTTAAATGTGAGGTGAGTCTCTTATGGGTAGCATTTAGTTGGGTCTTATTTTATTTTAATCCAGTCAGTACTCTGTGTCTTTTCTTTGGACAATTTAATCCATTTACATTCAAAGTTGTTACTGATAGGTAAAGACTTATTACTGCCATTTTGTAATTTGTTTCTTGGTTGTTTTGTAGATACTTTGTTTTTTCTTCCTCTCTCTCCAGCTGTCTTTGTGGTTTGATGTTTTTCTGTAGCAGTACGCTTTGACTTATTTCTATTCATGTTTTATGCACCTACTATACACTTTTTGTTGTGCTTACCAGGAGGCACAATACATCCTTCCTTCCCGGTTTATTTATTTAGTTTGTTAATCTCTCTAGTTATCAGTATGGGCTCATGAATTCCTATTTTTCAATGTTTTATAATTAATCTTTTTTTATTTTCAATTTGTTCCATATTTGGCCAGTGGTAGCCCCTTGAAGTTGGCTCCTATGTACTTTTGACATATTTCCATTAGTATTTAAACACTTCCTTACTTTCTGGCTGAAAAGCATGTACCAGGGTACTCTTGTACCTACCCTGCTCCATCTCTGAAATCAGCCATTTTTCCCTGGTTCCTCTTAGTACTGTTTTCTTTTCAAAGGTTGAATATTATTCAAATGTGCAAATATGGCATAATTTACTTAAGCCTTCTCCTATAGTTGGACAATTTAGGTTTTGAAATTTTCATTATTTTCTCATTAATATGAGTGCAACCAGGTGCTCTATTTGTTCCTATGTTGTGGTTTGTAGAACCAGTGAATTCTAGAAAACCAGTGTTTGTAGAACCAAATACCCTTCAGGGGAGCTATTTGCATATACATGGGAGTTTAAAGAAGTTTTTTTGTTCTTGCCTCATGAAGGTATGTAGGACAGTGTGAAAGGGCATGGAAATAGATAACCAGACTGTTATGTAGAACATGTGATAATCCTTCCTGATGGCTTTTAGTAAATACCAATAAGTATTCATAGAAATAAGAAGTGGTTTTCTCCAATATCCAGAAGGCTTTAAGCAAAATGCCATCCTGGTTCAGAATTGAAGAGAACTAATAAAATATTCTTATCCCCAATTCTCAAGTGGCAAGTATAGCTCATGCTTGGTCATTCAGCCTTAATTAATTATTCAACTACTGGAATCTCAGTTATAAAATGGCCCAGTCTTTACTCTGTTTTTAACTAGAGTATACTATTGAAGGGAAAAAAATGGCTATAAATCAAGATGAATACTTCTCAATTCTGTGCTTTCAAAATTTTCTCTTATCTGAACCACATCCTTTGAAAGAACTGCAATCACTTCCTAGATTATGCTGTAGGATATGCAGCTGTATGCAGGGCTCACTCCTTTCATGTGTAAATGGAGGAGATACCTTAGTCTTAGTCTAAACCTTGTTTATTTGATGGGTCACTGCAAATCTGAAACTGTGAAAATGGACTTTGGAAAAAAGCTGCCAGGTAGTTAAGTCCCACCTCTGCCATTCACAAGTTGTATTACCTTTGACAAGTACATTAACATTTTTGTGATGTAGTCTCCTCATCTTTAAAATGCAAATGAGGGCCGGGCGCGGTGGCTCACGCCTGTAATCCTAGCTCTGGGAGGCCGAGGCGGGTGGATTGCTCGAGGTCAGGAGTTCGAGACCAGCCTGAGCAAGAGTGAGACCCCGTCTCTACCAAAAATAGAAAGAAATTATATGGACAACTAAAAATATATATACAAAAAAATTAGCCGGGCATGGTGGCTCATGCCTGTAGTCCCAGCTACTCGGGAGGCTGAGGCAGTAGGATCGCTTAAGCCCGGGAGTCTGAGGTTGCTGTGAGCTAGGCTGATGCCACGGCACTCACTCTAGCCCGGGCAACAAAGTGAGACTCTGTCTCAAAAAAAAAATAAAATGCAAATGAGAATTTATGGTGAGAATAAGAGGGCATAGACTAATTTCTCCCTGCTCCTCCCTGCTAAGTACAACTTTAGCCCCAGGAAATAATGCAAGAGGAGAACTAAACAGAATTCCCACCAACAAGACTGGGAAAGCCTGGAAGCCAAGGCAATGGGGATTGATTATTTGGCAGTCCTCCTGACAATAAGCAGCTAGACAAAGTATTCTTGTTCCTGAATGGCCCTGAGATTCTGCTCCCTCACTGAGAAATGCTGAGGTGGTGGCCACTGGCAGGAGTGGCCCCACTACCACAAGTGGTCTGGGTCAGAAAGCCTTTTTGTCCCTGTAGGCCAGAAACTTCCTTCCACTGCCCAGAGGCAGCTGGGCAGATGGGTGGCACCAGCAAGAGGAACCACACCACAAAAAGTGGCCAGGCCTGGGACCCTTTGATCTCTTGGGCTTGAGATTCTCCTCTCTCACAAGGGGAAAACTCACTGGATGAACTCATTAGTAGAGTGGAGATGACAGAGGATATAATCAATTACCTTGAAGATAGTTTGATAGAAATTACCCAAACTGAATTAACAGAGAGAAAATAGACTGGAAAAAAAAATCAGAACAAAGCCTCAGAAACCTGTGAAATAATGACAAAAGGTCCAAGGTTTTTTATCATTGGAATATCAGAAAAACAAGAGAAAGGGAATGAGGCTGAAAGAATATTCAAGAAATAACGGCTGAAAACTTCCCAAATTTGGCAAAAGACACAAACCCATAGATTCAAGAAGCTGAATGAATCTCAAACAAGATAAACCCAAATAAATCCATTTCAAGTCACATCATCATTAAACTTCTGAAAATTAAAATGGGGATAATAAACATTGGGTCATTATGAGGATTACTTGGTGTGATTCATGGAAATTGCCTGGGACATAGCAAGTGCTCAAAGTAGTGATCTATTGTTATGAGCTTCTTTCTTTATGGTCTTGATAGACATTCAGAGATGATCATTGAATCTTTAAGAAAGGTGTACATGTTAATATGTCCAGAAGCAGAGGCTTCTTTCTACATCTCTTTTAGGTTTTAACCTTTCAGAATTGGAATGTCAAATTTCTGTTTGTGGGAAGAAGAGTAGAGCAGAAAGAAAACAGGGTAAGTAACCCTTGGGACTCAGGGTCCTAGTAGGAAAGAGATGGCATGCTTAAATGGGGTAATTAAGAAAGTTTATTAAAGGTACTATTAGCAAAGATGTGAGCAGGGTTAAGGGAATCCAACAAAAAATGTTATAAGACTCTAGGACTAGAAACAGTGGGGAGCCTATAGGTCCAAAGGAGCAAGAGGACTGCACATTTACCAGAACCCACAAAAAGCTGTATAAGAGGGCTGCCTGACAGAATATATGTATGGCCTTTGTTCAAAGGACTTAGAAAAGCCATGGTGATTCAGCAGAGAGAGGAAACTTGGGAAATAAGTATCTTGATTTCACTGTGCTGCCCATTGATCATCTGCCAGTATCTCCCATTGGCCAAACCTAATCAGAAGCCAGAGGACAAGTGCAGCCCATAAAACCATTTCCCAGGCCACAGAACAGAATGAAGAAGGGTAGAAATGGATCTGAGGGGACTAATAGAAAATAGCTAAGACAGGAAGTTTGACTATCAGTCATTCATACCTCAATATAAATTATTTTATTCAGTAACCAGAATCATTTCCTTGTGGCTAGTCAGCTGAGAGAACAAGAACTTGAAGAGAGGGAGGAGTGAGAAAGGAGATTATTTTTAGTATAAATCCCTTTTGATGAGGGCATCCTGGGTTGCTTTGAATTTATAGAGACCATGAGGTACCACAAAGGCCCTGGACAGTGGTAAAGAGAAGCTAACAGGAAGTAAGAGAGGAGATCAGAAAAGGAAGTGAGAAAGATGGAAACCAACTTAATATGCTCTGCAATTTTGCCTTTAGCCCTAATGGTCATCAAAATCCATCTCCCTCATTTCCTTTGGCATCTTAACTGATATGCCATACAAAATGAGTAAGAATAGCCATCTGAGTCTTGGCTCAAAGCTTTCAAAGTTTAACAGTATCTTAGAAATGATTAATGTCTGAGCTTTTAGAAATATGGAAAGATATGTCTTACACCTGCTAAGCAACTAAAGACAATAGACTTAGAATCAACTGCTTGAAAGCAGGAATTTCTTCTATATAAATATTGTCAGAGCTCAGATTTCATTTAACATAGCTAAATGCACTCTCTTGAACACTGATAGTTATCCTAATAGTCAAGTAATTAGTACCTCATTGTGGCCACTCCAAAGACAATTTTTCTTACGGGTGGTGCTCATCATTATGTGATCCTGAAACACGTTTGTAACCATTGTTAACCAAAGAGCCACATGAGTGACTGCTGTATGTCCTGTAGCCCTTCTTGCAATCTAATGTTCTTTTTTTGTCTTTTTTTCCAGCCTCTCTGCACCAGCCAGCACGGGTTCTGGTGGACCAGCCCTGCCCGGGAGCCGAGCGCCTTCACCCTCTGAAGGGCCTTCACTGCCTGGAGTATGCTGCCTGCTCGCAAAGACCAGGTGGTCCCCACAAAGGCGACCCCTAGTCCCCACCACCCTAGAACTGGGGACGTTGGCCACATCTGACTACATCTGGTGCGTGATGAGTCCCTGGGCAAATTTGAGAAGTTGGCACAAAACTCGTGTGCTCCCCACCCCATGAACATTTTGAGCTGTTTAAAATAATGACCGAACTCCTTCCTGATTCACCCACTATCTCAGGTGCCTCCACGAAACAGAAACCTGCATTCCTGTGGTAGGACCACCAATGCTTTGCATCCCCTACAACACCCAGTGCAATGCGTGGGGCCCGGACACACTGGCCTCAGTTCTTCATCGGGGCACCAGCTGGTGGAGCCACCCCCTCTCCCAGTGGGCCTGCTTCCCTGACTCCCTCGAAGTGGCCCACATCTAGGGGTCTTCTCCTACCCAAGCTGGCCATCTTGCCATTTAAGGACCTAGTGCTAGGACCTTCCCATTCTCTCCCAAATACATTAGTGTTTAATATAGATTACCATGTATTGAGCACCTTCTGTGAACGACCTTTACTTATAGGCTGTTGTGGTGAAGGAGGTGCAGAGATTACCACTAATTATGATAAGAAGCGGAGATTTAGAGAGTTTTAATGACTTGCCCAAAGTCACACAGTTATTGAATGGTAGGACAAGATTTTTCACTGAGGCCACACTTTTTCTTTCTTTTTTTTTTTATTTACAAATATTAAGGGGGTACAAGTGTTTACTGGAGACCATCATCCTAAGTGAAGTATCTCAGGAATAGAAAAACAAACACCACATGTACTCTCTAATAATTTGGAACTAATCAGTGGGCACACGTGGGCACAGAGACGAGTGAAAGTCATTGGAAATCAAGAAGCAGGTAGGGGGTAGGGGGGAGAGAGGTTAAAAACCTACCTAACGAGTACAATGAACACTAGTTGGGTGATGGGCACACTAATAGCCCTGACTTAAGCATTATAAAAGCTATCCATGCAAGAAAAACATGTAGCAATCTAATATTCTAATACAGAAATTAGAGGTCTAGAAGTGTGTGAAAAAAGGTACCTGCAACTCAAGGCAGCTTATGAGATTCTGAGTATTTCTCCTCTAATAGCATATCAAAAAGGCACAATTCTTGCTACTGATAGAAAAACTGAATGCTAAAAATTTTGCATTTCCTCAAATCTCAGATCTCCTATAGTAGGAATCATCTCCTTTAGCTCTATGTGGTTGTGAGAGTGAAGGAGACTACAAGTCCACTATTCAAACATTAATTCTAACTGGCTCACTGATGTTTTACTGAAAATCATGGATAAGACCACATTGTTAGGTTCATAATTTTAAAGAAAAACAACTCTCCTGTGTTTCCTCATCTTTTTTGGGGGGGAAGGGAATGTTTCTTCTCAGGTTTTATTTTATATTTTATGGTGAATGGCAGACAAAAAAAGAAATATCAAATGTTTTATGAATTTTATTATGACAGCACCATTCAACATACATAAATCATATTTTCTAATGGGCAATCAAATGCAAATAACATTTCTATAATGAACAGAAGCTGAAAAGCAGAGCTATTTTATTCGGTTTTTTGCTCAGTTTCTCAGAATTAAATTTAAGATGAGAAGCAGAATGCATCTTTACTTCCCACATTTGTCCTTTACTGTTTAAAATTAAAGCTCCACAATAGGAGGTAGACTTTCTTATTATTGAGTCTTAAAATCTTTATTAGTGACATGCCTGATGGAAAGGCCATTGCTATAGCCACTCTGGAAAACAGTCTGGGTATTTCTTAGTAGGTATTTATTCAAGGGAAAGGGAAACATATGGCCAAACAAAAACCTGCATGCAACTGTTTATAGCATCTCTATTCATAATTGCCTAAAAGTAGAAACAACTCAAATGTCCATCAACTAGTGAATGGGTGAACAAATTCTGATTCATCTGTCCACACAATGGAATATGATTTATCAATAAAAAGGGCAAACTATTGATACATACAATAACATTAATGAATCTCAAATGTGTATTACTAAGTGAATGAAACCATACCCAAAAGGCTACATACTGTTTGAGTCCATGTATAAGACGTTCTGGAAAACAAAAAACATAAGGACAGAAATCACACCGGTGATTACCAGTAGCAGGGAGTGGGAGAGTTTGGGGAAGGGGGAGGGTTAACTATAAAGGGACACAAAGAAAGCTCTTGGATCATGGTTGTGAGTACATGGCATGGATGTATGCACTCATCAAAATTCACAAAACTGTATACCAAAAGAGTGAATTTTACTGTATTTAAATAAATCTCATTTTTAATAAAACACATGCTAAGATATTATTTAACCCATTGTTGGCAGCGGTCTCTGATTACGGGTGAGCACATAGCCAATAGAATCATTGCTGGGAGCCTTGTCAGGGCCCTCTACCAATCACTTCCCGCCACGACTACCTGCAATGGTATATAAGCCCACTGTCCTTCCTGTTCGGGGTCTCTCGCCATGTAACTAGACTAGATGCCTCATTAAACTGCTGTTGGAAGAACTCCAGTTTGTTGCGTCGTCCTTGCAGGCGAGTGCGGCGCGACAAGTGGTGCCGAAACCCGGAACTTCTCGCACCGGCGGAGACGACCTCTTTGGAGGTGAGTTCAGAACCACAGCAGCTGGGGCGGCTTTATTTTGGACCCCTGCCCTCTTCTGACGCCGGCACCGGGTGCTTGTGACCTACCCCATGGGGAACTCTCCTAGTTATCCCTGACCGTGTCCTGCGCCATTTTGTGCAGGACGTGGACCGGGTGGCCCCATGGTTTCTCCACTCGGGGTCTTTAACGATTCCGAGTTGGGATAAGCTAGAGCAGGACCTTCGCCGTGCCCGAGAGTCTGGTCCCCTTTGGGAGTGTGTTCTCCCTGTGTGGGCACTGGTGCGCTCCTGTTTAGAGGACGACCGTTGCAGCGGTCCGGTCCGGGAAGGTCAGCAAGTACTCAGTGATTATCAAGATAGTATGTCTGAGAGAGGCAAAGCGGGTCCGGCTCGGCCGGGGCGGCCGAGGGAAAGGCCGGAAAGGAAACGTAAGTCCGCGGGTAAACAGGAACGGCGGGGACGCCCGCCGCCTGAAAGGGACATGGAGGAGGTGGCTCTCAAAATGGCCTCCCTCCACATGTCGGCTTCCTCTTCTTCCTCTCGTCCTTCTTCTTCCTGTTCTTCTTCATCATCTCGCTCTTCTTCCCGTTCGCGTTCTCGCGAGGCGGAGGAGGGGCTGTCTCCGCAGGAGAAGGCGGAGCTGGAGGAGGCGGCGGCTAGATATGAGGCGGAGCGTAATCGCTCGCCCCCGTACGCTACTGCCCCTCCTTTTCCTGTTGCGGGATCCGCCCCTCTAAATATGGAGGGCGGAACCTCGTTTGTGCCTCCCCGAGCTAGAAAGAAGATACAGAGGGAGTTTGCTTTCCCCGTCTTTGAGGACGCTAATCAACATCGCTTTCACGAACACCTAGATTACAAGCAACTAAAAGCTTTGGTTGAAGCTGTCAAGGCTTATGGGTGCAATGCCGCTTACACCCGTGGCCTACTGGAACGGCTAAGTGCGCATGCCATGACCCCCAGTGATTGGGCTGGTACCGCACGGGCCTTCCCTACAACCCCCAGGCCCAGGGTATCATAGAGCGTGCCCATGGCACCTTAAAGGCCTATCTCAAAAAACAAAAGGGGGAGACGGGGACGAGCCCTTTGGGCTTACGTACCCCTAAGCCTGTGCTCTCTCTCACCTTGTTCACTTTAAATTTTCTTTTGCCGGATGATCAGGGGCGCTCTGCTGCGGACCGCCACGCCAACCCCGGTTCCCCTTTATCAGAGCAGGTCTTGTGGAAGGATGTCCTGCTTAACAAATGGAAAGGCCCGGATCCGGTTGTGAGCCGGTCCAGGGGAGCTGTCTGTGTTTTCCCGCAGGACACTCCTGATCCAGTGTGGGTCCCGGCACGCTTAACGCGGCGAGTGCAGCGGTTGGCGGATGTGGAGGATGCAGATGATGGGGCGTCCGCTGCCGGGGATGCTGCTGCTCCTGACCTTTCTGCTGCTGGCCGCATCGGTGACGACGGACCGGCGCTGGGCCATCCTGTCGGTGTTCCCGAGACCGATGCCGGTGACCCATGATGCCCAGATCTTCCCCCGGCTGTTCGCTACTAATGCCTCTTTGGGCCTTGCCAATCTTACATGGAACTCCTCCTCAACATTTGAGACGTCGGTCCACGCTATTCAGCAGCGTAATCTGTCTTTCCCCTCCACACCTGTTTGCCTCTGGCCCCCTTTTATCTGGATCACTGCTACTTCCTCTGGTCCTGGTGTTCTCAATTGCTCCACGGCAAACTGCTCCTATGCCCGTTGCTGGAATGCCTCCAGCCAGTCCATGGCAATTGTTGCCCGTATGCCTCGGCATATTCCTTGGCCGGTGGAGTCTCCTAGCTTCTTGACCCTTTTCCGACAGCGAAGAGATTTTGGCGTTACTGCAGCTGTAATTTCCACATTGGCAGTGACTGCCGCACTGGCAGCCGCTACGGCTGCAGCGGTAGGCTCTGTTCAGACAGCACAGACGCTGAACAACCTATCGGCATCTGTGGCTACAGCTCTGGACACACAATCCGCCGTCAATGCGCACCTGAAGGGTGGTATCATGATACTGAACCAACGTGTGGACTTGGTCCAGGAGCAAATAGATGCCTTATGGCAGCTGGCACAGCTGGGCTGCGAATGGCGTTTCACAGGACTATGCATTACCGCGGTACCGTTTGATAATGCTTCCGCCGCGGCCAACAAGTCTCGTCAATTATCTGCTATGTTGACAGGACACTGGTCTAGTCAATTTACCGCCTTGACCCGGCAGTTGCAATTGGAGATCACCCACATTGACTCCACACGCCTGGACTTGACAGTGACCAATGGTCTCTTTCCTACATTTCAGTCAATAGTCCGAGGACTTCGGGACTGGGCTGGCCTGGGGTCCCTAGGGTTCATGGGGATCCTGGGAGCAGGTTTCGTGATCTGGGGGTTCCTGCGCGTTCGTGCACAGCGCCGCAGGGACCGAGTGGTGGTTACCCAAGCCCTAGCCGCCCTCGAGTGTGGTCAATCCCCTGGCATCTGGCTACAAATGTTACGCTCCGAAGGTCAAGACCGCCTCCCCTCTCGCACAGCGTGACATGGCCCATGCACTCTGAGGGGTTTCCCCATTGCACCAGATTGTGGCGTGTCACCCCCTTACCAGCCGTTGCACCTCCCAGAGTCTCTGCTCATTGCACGGGAGACGGTGGCCTTTGCACCTGCTTCAGGGACTCCACCCCCTGGATCCGGACCTTGAGGTTGGAGTCCCCAAAGCTTGTGTTGCAAAACAAAAGGGGGAGCTGTTGGGAGCGGTCTCTGATTACGGGTGAGCACATAGCCAATAGAATCATTGCTGGGAGCCTTGTCAGGGCCCTCTACCAATCACTTCCCGCCACGACTACCTGCCATGGTATATAAGCCCACGGTCCTTCCTGTTCGGGGTCTCTCGCCATGTAACTAGACTAGATGCCTCATTAAACTGCTGTTGGAAGAACTCCAGTTTGTTGCGTCGTCCTTGCAGGCGAGTGCGGCGCGACAACCCATTCTAGCTTACAATTACTCAGAGCTGATTAACTATTTGGTGAAATTTTCAATCCTTTTCCTTCTTCTCTTGCCCACATTTTGGCTAGTTCCTGGCATGTTCACACTTCTACCAGAAAGTGATAGAGGCTAAAATGAGAATTGGGTAAACATTAAATCAGTTGATATTTATCAATTATGGAAAATATAGAAGTTAATATAGGAAAACCAAGGTCTAAAATTAGACTTGGAGACATGTTAAGGATTTCAATGATCTATCTCCAGAACTTTTGTTTCTGTAAATTATATCCAATATTTACCATATTATAAACTAAAACTGAGAAATGTTAAAAATATTTATTTCTTAATTAATTTCAAATGAACAATAGCATATCCATTATATGTTAACATAATAACATATACTTGCAACAAAAAAAACCCTACATTTCCAGAATAAAAAAATGATAGTGAAAAGAGTGATACCATTTCACATTTTCACAAATGTCTGGCTTAACAGAAGACAGATGGATTTTCGTATCTGCTTCTGCATTCAATCTGTTATGCTGCTCCACTCTACTGTAAACTTGTAAGAGGATGAGGGTGAAAAAAGAAAACTATTTTAGCATTATTATGAAAATAGTTTTGATCTTCTGGACACCCTGAGAAAGTATTGGAGACCTACAAGGGAGAGCAGCTGTTCTATACTATTAGTGTAGGGAAAAGGACACAATATTTATAAAACATATACTATGAGCCAGGCACTGTGCTTAATGCTTTCCATACATTATTTATTATTATCCTCATTTTATAGATGAGGAAACAGAGGTTCAGGGTCATTCAGAGGTTTGGATCACACTGGCAGTAAATGGCAGAGTTAGGATTGAAACTCAAGCATTTCCGCCTCCCAAGCAAGGGCTTTCTTCACTGTACCCTGATCCCATTTTTTCTGATAAGTGAAGTGTGGCCATAGAACCTGCTTCCATCCAATAGTTGAGGGAAATAGGACTTTACATTACTGGAGCAACCAAGGATTTTACATAATTAATGTTTTATTTCATTTGGAATTTATTCCTGATAAAATTAAAAGGGATTAATGACTGGGAAGAAAGGTATGGATTAATGCTAGTAGAAATGTATCCCAAATTTTCCTTTCAAAATCCCTCCTTTTTCTGTCTTTTCAAATACAGAGCACAATCACCCTCCAACTACCTTTTTATCCCTCAGTATCTCTTACAGGAAGGGATCGATAAAACTAATTCTCACTTAGGTGTTAGGGATTTAATGATACTTCTCTGAGGAGTATTTTTACTATCCTGAGGGTGGGGAATGGCTCTTATTCATCTTTGTAACCCCAGCAACCTGTACACTGTCTGGAATTGTCAGTGTTCAATAAATATTGGTTGCCTTTATAGACTAATGGGAAGTAAAAGGCCAAAGAGGGAATTTTTGAAACCAAAGAAAGAGTGAAGTTTCAGTCATGAGTGGGGAAAATATATTTATTGGACCCAACGAATCACAACATATATAAAACTACATATCTAACTGCATGGAAGGACATTTGCTGATTTGATTATTCTAGAAACTCAGGAAGGCAGATATTGTTGAGTTGACAGTAATTAATCTTTTAAAATGTTAAAATCAGCTGTTAATTACCAACATTAAAATTAACGTTTTTTGGCCACATTACTTATTTTTACGCTGCTGATTTTCCTCATGGGTGCTGGAGGGAACACAAGGGTATAACTCCGTTTCAACTGACAGTTATGTTGTTAATTATTTGTCTCATCAATTGTTTGTCTGTATTGTGGCTTGTGTAGAAATCAAAGAAAGTTCATAGTCATATTTTTCATTCATTCCATTTGGAAGTTTGACCTAATCTAAGAAGGAAGAGACCCAGTCATTGTAGAGAGGATCAAAACCAGTGCATGGCATGTAATATGTATGTTCTAACTAGAAACTAGTCTCTGCCTCGTATCAATATCAGTTTTGTCTCGAGCTAAATTATGTTTACATTGCATGCAGTTTTTAAAATCTGCAGAGAAATAATACAAATGATAATCATGTGTGCTGATTAAGGAAATGTTTTTTTAATTTTAAATTAGAAAATAACCATATTAAAAGTAATAGCTTCCAGCCAGAATTCATCTTAAAAAGGCTATTGGAGATTGGCTCATGATTCATGAAATATTATTAAATCTTTGTTGTGTTGTTTGCAATCTTTCTAACTTACTCTTCCATAATTCTAAGCCCAATACCAAGTTTGTCCAGCTATAAACAATGATTGATAGACAAGGTTATTAAGTTTTGCCTTGTTGATGTGGCTGCCTTGTAGAATAATGAAAAATATTAATTTCCTATCAACCTCTAGGATAGAAGGCTGCTGTTATAAAATCCAAGGGAAAACTTGCCCTACCCATGTGTTTGGCAGTAAAAGATCAGTCCCAGAGGAATTCAGCTATTAATTAAACAAGTTCTTAGATTATTTGGAACACAATACCACTGACAGCCACTTTCTATGCATACTGATATCTTATTTTTACTCTGGGCCTTGGATCTCTTATCAAGATGGGCAAAAGGAATGATCGTTTATGTGCTAAAATTATCCTAATAAGGTTGTTTCTATATCATAGAATATATTAAGATTTATTTGTGACTGGAACTTTCTTTTTTCATCACTGTAGCATGTAACTCTGAAGATTTTACTGAGCTAATTAGATTCAGTTAAGTAGGCACACTGTGGATCTTGCTAAGAGTGTTTCTCACTCAGCAAATAAAAATGACTAATACTTTATAGTCACTTTTCTAACCACTTTTTTTTTCCCTTAAAAGCCCCCTTTAGGGTAAATGGGGGTGAAATGTTTCTTCACTGATAATGTTTCCTACTCTGGGGAGGGATCACCATCAGTGTAACACACTTGGACTACTCCTCCCCATGAGAGGTGCACTGACATGGTTAATGAGTTCGGGAATAAAAACGGATTTGAATAGCCTCCCCACTTCTTCTTGGAAATTATCTACATTATCTTTTTCTCTTCTTTTGCTGTCGTAAGGGAAAGAATCTCTACATATCTCATGCTCCATGTAGCATTGCCTGTGAATGGGTAGACATCATTGTTAATTCTGAGATTCAGTGTCAGGAAATCCTCTTGAACAGTAATAACAGGTACATCCTTCAACTTAGCCTTTATCAGTAATAAAGGCTCATTGTTTTGTCTTATTTCACAATTGATTCAGAAATCCCATAGGGAAAGGGTGGCCTTTCTATGATGCCAACATCAGTTGCCATCATCTACCTACTAAGCCTTTCTTTCCAATGTGAACTACTCTCCCATTTACCTGTCCATTCATCTGTTCCATTCTCTTTCTACCTACCTACCAAGCCATATTCCAGCTGAACAAACTGGAGTTATCACTATGTTTACTGGTAAATGGTGTAATCTTGGATCTTATCTAGAAAGAACTCATCAATATCTTAGAAACTAAACAAAAAATCAATAACAAATTTGAGGCAGAGTTTTTCCTAGGGCATTGTGAATTCAAAATTTCCCTGGCCTCCTTGCCCAAGGGGATACATACTGAGGGAGAAGAAGTGACTCCGTTTGTTAGTACTGAAATTATCTAAGGACTTTATGCAAATAATTACCTCATAAAATCTCCAATTATCTACAAAGTAAAACAATTGGGCTACTCTTTCCTACTTCCAATATATATACTTTAACTTTATTTTCCTCATTTAATTGTACCTTTAGTGCACAGTTGAGTCTTATTTTACTGTAAGAAGGTTTAGGAATATGTAGAGAGGTTGGATGGAGGCACATGGTATGGTTTCCTCCATGACTTCTTCTTCTGGAATACTCTAGGCTCATGCCACCTGAAGGAATATCCTGATAGACGGGTACCTATATGCAAATTTCTCAGATATTGGATACATTGTCAAAGAATGTCATCATCATACTGCCATTAATTTCAGCAATGGTAGAAAGCAGGTGCTCTGTGACAGCTTTGGATCTGAAAATTCAAATACAACAAACAATTCATTTCATTCCTAACATGTACATGACTATACTAAATATCCTGTGGAATATGAAGATGCTGCCAACCTAGGGACAGTATAATGAATCACACACTCCTCAAATTGTCTTAAAAATATCCTAGAGTTCAGAGTATACATCAAGGATGCCAAGAAATGACAGCTATTCACAACATATGCAGAGTGTACCCAGGGCCTAGGACTTTCACTCTGGGTCATATACCATAGGATATACCCTGTGAGGCTTAGTTTTTGAACATGAAGCCTTAAAGTTGGATAAAAACCTTAGAGATTACCTAGACCAGCCTCCAACTCAGTGTAGGAATCTCCACTACAATACCTCTTATAGGTGTTCATACATTCTCATCTTCAATATCCCCAGTGATGGCAAGCTAACTACCTCAACAAGGCATCTTGCTATGTGTTTACAAAACTTTGTGTAAAATTGTATGTTTTTTGTGTGTTTATCTATGTAATTTAAATATTTATTTCTGAAAACATTATTTTTTCTGCAAAATTGTAAGGAAAAGCTCATATTACCATGGCAACAGAAAATGTGGCATATTAAGGCTGTTGAATCAGTTGGTTATTGACAGGGCCCATAAAAGATGAGGATCTATGTGGAATCTCAACCCAAAATAAGAGGAGAAAATCCTAAGGGGCTTTTCTACTACCTTTCAGTGAGTGTATTTCTTGCTAGAGTTAAGCATTGACTGTGTGGCTACCAAAAGCCTTCTACCTGCCATTCTTGAGGAGAAGATAAAGGTTTTACAAAACATCTCTCTGGAATCCACATTATCAGGAAAGATAAAAAATCCACAAAAATGGAGGCAATATTATTAAAAGAAAACAAAGAAGTTTCAGGTACTAGTAACATAGAAAGAACTCGATGATAAATCAAGACTGCCAGCCCTTTTATTTTAGGGACTGTGGATTTGTATCCACTGCTCCTAAAATAATGTCTTGCTAGTAGCTGAATTTTAGTTAAATGTGTCACAAAGGAAAATAGGAAAAATAAAGAAAAAATCCTGACCCAGTGAGGTATATAACATATCCACTAGGTACAAGGCCTTTTCCCCAGAAGGTGAAGCTTGACCTTTTGAAGAAGCAGCAGCATCCAACTGTGGGGGTGAAGGGAAACTTCTCCTTCACACCAGAAGGTTCACTGAAAGATCAACTCACAATAAGGCAGATTAATAAGAGAAAGAGGTTTACTTACCACACACACAGGGAGAATCACAGAGTAGTTACCCAAGATCCTAATGCGGTGCAGAAACCTATATACCTTCACTTTAGAGGGGAGGGGAAGTTGACTAATATAGGTAATTCTGTGTAGGGGCAATAAATGGTTGCTATGGAGGAGGAATAGATACTTGGGAGAATGAATGGATGAGGGGGACATAGATTGACTTATAAATGATTCTCTTTGCAAATTAAATTAGCCTGAGAGACAGGTATGATATTTTAAATGATTTGGGCCAGGTCTGGTTGCATTCTTAGTCTTCTTTCCTGCAATATAGTGAGATAACAGAGAGGGGAAGGAAGGCAATTATTCTTTTTGATGGATCTGTCTGATTTTATGCAGATAGAGGGAAAGCCCCTTCCAAAGACTGTTGATCTTTAAGGGCCTCTAATTCAAAATACTCTTTGTTATCAAGGAGTCATATTTTGGGGTGAAATTTCCTGAGCTCCTTCAGTAATATCCGTGGGACAAAGATGTCAATAGCTAAAGGTATCAAAGATAGTTATGGGAGGGGAGTGAGAGAAAAGGAGGAGAAGGAGAAGAATCACTGTGCTACTGTAAATATAGACATTGATAATTATGAAGCATAATCATAGATACATGACCTTAACCACAATAAAGTGAACTAGACCATCTTAAAAAGCATAAATAACATGGAGGATGCCTACACACTATTAGAAACAAGGGAATGTGTTACAGACTTTCAGGGGAGCCATGTCTTGTTCATTAGGATTCCCTATAGAAAGTATAGAGGAAGTTGGGAGTAACTCAAATATGGCCAACCTGAGAGTGTGCCATCATCCAGGAACAGTGTCTAGGATGTGCCATAAAGCCTGAAGAGACTAAACCAAAGCTGTTGATTACTACCCACTCCTGCTGGTTGTTATGCCACTATCAGAAGATCAGGGATATATCTTTAAAGATTGTGAAATTTTACTCAGGAGGCTGAGGCAGGAGGATCTGCATGAGTCCAGGAGTTTGAGTCTAGCCTTGGTAACATAGCAAGACCTTGTCTCTAAAAAAAAACCAAAAATTATGAAATTTGAGGCAGTAAATTGAAATTGAAGGACATGGGAACCTGGGAACACAGGGGTTTTTTTTGTTTGTTTTTCTATTTCTTCCTTTCAAAGGTTGGGCCTTTGGAAGAAGAGTAAACAGGGTCTGGAAAGTGGCTACTTGATTATGCAGACTGTGTCAAATAACAGAAAAAGATGCCCAGATAAACTTCTAGGTACAATGGAAAATAGCAGGTGTGACAGAAAGGGGGGCAAATCCAAGTTTAGGAGTTACCTTATGATTAACATAAGAAAGCAACTGGGGAGAGGACTGTTAATAATACTAGTGTCCAGGGTGTATACCTACATGATGAGTGCGATGCGCACTGTCTGGGGAATGGACACGCTTGAGGCTCTGACTCAGGGAGATGGGAAGGACATGGGCAATATATATAACCTGAACTTTTGTACTCCCATAATAAGCTGAAATAAATAATATATATATATAAAACAATACTAGTGTCCACAAATGTTTGTATACTAATGCCTAGAGACAATATGCATGATCAAGTGAAATCTGTATTAGGACATTAAGCATGCTCTTATCAGTGTCACTGAAAACTGATGGAATGGAATTTCTGGCTAGAAATTGTAATGGATGGGTAATGGGAAGACCTACTGTGAGAGGACTTGTAGTACAACTTGCTGTATATTGGTGCTATGTACACCTGTCTTCAAATTCATGAATCGTGGTGACAGAGGGGTGAGTGCATGCTGGTTTTCTGTGTTCAATTCCACCAATCATTCTTAAAATAAGTATACACATGTATTTGAGGAGGGCCCTCAAGATGAAGGGACTCAAATGTGTTTCTTATGATGAGATCAGGTGAGGGAACAAGGAATGTGGAAATAATAAAAAGACAGCAGGCTTCTCACTTGGAAGTTGAATCTCAGCTCCACATTTCTTTGAATATTTGTTTTGGTTTTTTTTTTTTTTTTTGAGACAGAGTCTCACTTTGTTGCCTGGGCTAGAGTGAGTGCCGTGGTGTCAGCCTAGTTCACAGCAACCTCAAACTCCTGGGCTTAAATGATCCTACTGCCTCAGCCTCCTGAGTAGCTGGGACTACAGGCATGTGCCACCATGCCCAGCTAATTTTTTTCTATATATATTTTTTAGCTGGCCAGATAATTTCTTTCTATTTTTAGTAGAGACGGGGTCTTGCTCTTGCTTAGGCTGGTCTCGAACTCCTGAGCTCAAACAATCCACCTGCCTGGGCCTCTCAGAGTGCTAGGATTACAGGCGTGAGCCACCGCGCCCGGCCCATTTCTTTGAATATTTGAAGACAAATAAAACATTCATGCGCCCTCATGTGTACATAGTTACCATTTATTTATTACACATCTACAAAGCCACCAGCACTGTATACTAATCCAAACTCTCCACATTTTACGGAGTGACTTGGGCACTAAGCCTAATTCATTCAGGTCAATGAATGTTGGTTTTTTTAACACCTGCATGTGTCAGGTACTAGGAGAAGCACTGGGGATATAATGGTGACATAAACAGGCACAGTCCTTGCCCTCATGGAGTTTTAGTTTTTTTACCAGTAAAATGGGGTAAATAATAGCACTTACCTCATAAGATTATTGTGAGACTAAATTAGATGGTGCATGGTGCATGTGGAGAGTTTGGCTCAGTACACAGTGCTGGCAGCTTAGTAGATGTGCAATAAACAAATGGTAACTATTTGCATGGGGGGGTGCATGAATATTTTACTTATCTTCAAATATTCAAAGAAATGGCCTATAGAAAATGGGGCAACTTTTATTTTGGAACTAGGAGCTATTGATAGAAGCCTTGGGAGAAGGGCAAATTACGCCCAGTAATAGATATTTCTGATAGAAATGAGCAAAGATGGAATGGGTTGCTTCAGAAGCTCAAGAGTTCCTCACTCTGAAAAGTAATAAAGCATACAGTACATAGCATCCTCACAAATATGTACCCTGTCTTAATTCTCAGTTTTGTGGCCCTGATGTTTGTTAAAGTTCCTCTACTTGTGCAAGCTGTAGAATGCAATCAGGTACAGACGAGGTTATGGATTTTCTTCTGGTTTTCCCAATCCAGATGTGGCCTAATGGGGTTTGCTTTTTAGACTGAGATACAGGGTCAGCAATAGGATGAAGCAAAAGAGACATGCAGGGTGCAGAATCTAAGGAGGCATTCACTTTCAGTGTCATGCAAGTGCAGGGGTGGCAATTGCACCATCCTGAGAGTGGACGTCTTCTTAAATTTTAAACCTTAGGCGTTTCTCTTACTTCACCCTAATCCTGGCCCTGCTGGGATATTAGGACTGTAAGGAATGAGGTTTGTTGGCAGTTCTTTCAAACAATAGTGTCATCAATTTTCTCAAGTTCAGATGTCTTGCTTACCAGTAATGGTGTTCTCCAAACCTGACTTTCCCAGGGCATTGGTGAGCTAAAGGCATCTCTTATTCTTAGGGTGCTCCACCTTGTTCATCTGCTGCTCAGGTGCCAGTGCTGACAGGACATGGACAGCGGTGCATTTTGCACATGGTGAACACTCTCAGTACCAGGGTAATATTCCTTGAAATACATAAACTTAAAAAAAGACATGTTTGTAGTTTTTCTCTACTGTAAGTATGTGCACATCTCTCTCTGTCACCAGAGATGCTTCTAATCTAGGGTTTCACAGTTTTCATCTCCTGATCCATCTCTAAGAATCTTTTCTTCCCCACCCATCCGCCTTAATCTGCAGCTGAAGATGCAGTACTGAATTCTTAGGCTCCCTTGTTTAGCTGTCTGGGAGCTGGGATGGGGCACCCAGGCTCTGAAAGAGCCATACTCACAACACCTTTAGCAGAACTCAAGGAAACTAGAGGGCTAGGTGAGGACTCTTCCTGGGAAAAAGAGTCTTGAAAGTAGAGGATATTAGAGGCAGTGGGGGGTGGAGAGTGTCGGTTGGAAACCAATTTTACATGTAGCTTGGCTTATCTCTACATCTCTGATGTGCCAGGCAGGGGAAGGTGCCACCCACACAGGCTAGAGTGCTTGGCATGTGGAAGCCTGCTCCATCCTGGGAACCAAGTCTTAGGGTTATTGGGTTTTCCTAGTTAAAATACTATTTACTTCCTTATTTCTACCTTCATCCATTTGGAGGATTTGCAGGGATTGCAAAGAGGAATATAGTTGAGGGTTTGAGTTGGCATCCAGAGAGGTAGATCTTCATCACATCCCCCATCCCTACCTCCTTCGTGAGCAACTTTTGTCAGTGGGCTGAACTGCATCAGGACTACAAGACCTCTTGGGGTAAATGGAGAAGAGGATTTAAGGACCAGCAGTCAGGCTGTGGGACATTAAGATTAATATTTCTGATCACAGAGAGAGCACAAAGATGCCCCCGCCTTCTGGGGAAAGGAGTCATGGTGTCAAGAGTAAGAAAAAAATTTACCCAGAGGTAGATAAGAATTGAGAGCTCTGGACTATATCCTGGCTCACTGGTTCATCTTCAGGAAGAGCACTTTTGAGTAAGACATAGAATGACTAAGTAGATAAAATGTTGTCCAGACTAGGTCCTGACAGCTTGCCCCCAAAGTCATCAGCAAAGGGGACTGTGAACTTAAGGAGCCAAATTACCCTTTGAGAGCCTCAGGAAAAGTTGTAAATGTTAGTGAGGTGAGTAGTTCCAGCCTGCTGTCTCTCTCAGCTGCCTTCATAGTGACCCCAAGGATATGCCACATGTGAAAGCAGCTCCACAGCTGGGCCCTGACACACCCACAAGCTGCTTATACAGCAGCCACTTTTGTTATGAGGCCAGAATAGGGGTGGAATATCATCTGGCTGCTTCAGAGGGCTGAGTGGTTGGAAAGAATTTGGAGGGGAGGTTGCAGGGGACTTTGTGGGAGAGAAATGAAGAGAAAATAAATCAATTAGCTAGGTAGTGCCTAAGTCATCAAGGTAATGTTGGGCAATTAAAATGGAGTATATATAGTCATAGGCGACTGTGGTGGGATGGTCGTAAGTCTGCTTAGAGTAGCAGAATGATTTCTGACCCTCTAAAGAAGTGGCGGGTCAGTATTTGCGTGCTGTATTTACGTGCACAATGGGTCTTGGACAAAATGGTGAGGGAAGCACATTTTATCCTTTGTTCTACTCATATTTGAACCGACTCAAACAAATTTGAGAAAATGTGTATGTGTGTGTGTGTGTGTGTGTGTGTATGTAATTCGTAGAGACACACAGTATTTAGCACATAGACTGATTCTGAATGCTCATTCTTGCTGCCTCCCCAGGCCTCTCCTCCTGCAGCCCCTGCTCATCCTGTCCCAGATTGGGTTTCCTGCCTCCTCCTCCCTTGCCCCCTTCTGGGTCCACCCCCCCCTACACTTCAAGTCCCTGGGCCTTTTTCCTCTCAGCTCCTTTCTCCCTGCTTCTCTCTTCTGAAGTCATGTTCTCTGCACTCCCCTTCTCTGTACCCCTCTCTCCCACTCTCTCCTCCCTTCCCTCTTAATCCCCCTCTTGTTTTTCTTCCTTCTGATCCATCTGCTCAGACCTCCCAGATTTCTCCCCTCTGGGCCTCAATGTTGGCATTCTACTCTCTCCCTTACTTCCTTCTAGCACAAGGCAGTAAAACGGAAAAAACTTTGTTTTTACATACAAAGAAACTGCCCTTATTTGTCCTAATTATTATGGGGTGGGGGTTGGGAGCGGGAGAAAGGAAGAAGTTAAAATCAGTCTGAATTAACAAAAAATCTAATAGAACATTTTGAAAGAAATGTGATTGTATTCCTTTCAAATGCATCCAGTCATACTGCTAACTGGAACAGAATCTAAGAGACTCTCATAAGTGCTTTAACAAAGAGATAAGAATCATTTATAATTACCATTATTTAAATATAAATGCAGCTTGGTTAAGGCCGTTACTCTCATTAAATAGGCTGATAGTTCTCTTATTTACATTTAAATCTATTGGGAGACCCCTTTTCATGGCCAAAGGTAAAATTCTGTTCTAAAGGTTCTTTACAATGATTTCTATGTCACTGCAGATGGTCTGTTATAACAGTGCTTTGTTGATCTGGCTACTAAAATTGCTGACAACAATAATGTAGACAAATGCTTTTCCTGGTCCCTATCTATTCAGTAGTCTCTATTTAGATGGTGAGCTCTTTTCCATTGCAGATGGTAAACAGAAGGGGGGAGTGGATAGGAGTTATTCTGCAGCCAAACGGTGTGGATGTGTGTATTTGTGTATCTGTGCACAGGTCTATGGCTGTCTACCTGTGAGCACTTACAGAAGGGAAGAGAAGGCTTTAAGGGGATTGTGTGTATAGCAGCAGATACAAGGGAGTCTGGTTGTGTGTCTGTGTGCATAAGGGTATAGTAGGTACCTGGATGTGTGTTTAGGTATCTCAATAAATGTGTTTGTATTAGGGTGTGTGTGTCTGAATCTTTATATAAATATGGGCATGTGTGAGACAGATTGTATAAACATTTGTGTGAAGAATAAAGTTTGTGAAAATTGTAGTTTAACCCTGTGAGTGTGTAGCTATGTGCGATTGTATGTGTGTGAGAAAAGGAAAAAATATGCACTGTGTACCAGTACTTCTCAAACAGCTTAAGTCCTACTCCTCAACTAATGCTTATCCTTTGAGTTCTCCCCCACCATTTTTTTCCTTTCAGTTGCCTCTCTGTCTTTCCTTCCTCCTCTTTCCTTTTTTGTCTCTCTCTGGTTTCAAAACAAAACTCCTCAAGCTTCAGCCAATTATTCCTATCTTATTCCTGTTTTTTATTCTCCAGCCATAGCCTTGTCAGTTTTGCTCTCTAGGAACATTGACCCATGAAGAATTCAAAATGCCATTCTGAAGAGTGGGGGAAATTGCAGAGAAAAACCTCATAAGGGTGACAATAAGGAAGAAGAGTAGCCTCCTTGGTTGAGTCCAGCAATTTTAGACTATGACACCTCAGGTAATACTCCCACTGTCTCTCCAATGCCCCTGCAAACAGCCTGGCACCACGGTGACCCTGGCTTCCTTAGTTCCAACGATCCTCCCCACCACTTCCTCAGCCCCCTCAAGGTAGGCTATACCTTTAGGCTTTGTTACCACTCACAGACCTCCTACCTCCATGATTTCCCTCAAATTCTGAATGTTGGTCTCTCTTACCATAACCTTCTATTCATTCATTTATTCAACAAATATTCAGAGACAAATATTCACACGTCAGGTACTGTTCCAGGCATGGTGATATATCAGCAAACAAAAGAAACTCAAATTCCTGCCCATGAGCTCATATTCTAATGTGGAAAGACAGACAACTAGCAATGAACATAAGCAGTATGTAAAGGATACACCATGTTAGAAGATGATAAATGCTATGGAAAAAGTAGAACAAAGTAATAAAGATTGGGAGTGTACATGTAGGGGTGGGTGTCACAAATTGCAGTTTTAAAAAGAGTAGTCCAAATTGGCCTCACAAAGAAGGTAACATTTAAGCCAACATTTGAAGGAGCTGAGAGAGTGAGTTATGCAGATTTCTGAGGGAAGAGCTTTGCAGCAGAAGCAAAGGCCCTGTGGTAGGAGCATGCCTGACATTTTTTAGGGCACAGAGAAGATGTATAGTGGCCAGAACAAAATGACCCAATAGCAGGAAATGTGATCCAGAAAGGAAATGGTGAAGGATGGGAGGAAGATTTACTCATACACTTCTAGTCCTCCACTCCCTGTTATTTTCTCCCATCTTGATTTTCTCGTATATAAAGTGGTTAATAAATATATCTGTGAGGATTTAAAGAGAAAAGATACATAAGGAGCTTGAAATTTTATAGACCTTTGTGGAATGCTAGTTTCCTTAGCTCATTCCCAATCTCCTTGAGTACCCCAGGACTGGCCCTCCAAGAGTGTAGGGAGACTTAGTTAGAACTCCCATGGTTTCTATCTCAAAATCTTTAACTTCTTCCTCTCTCTCTCTCTCTCTGTCTCTCTCTCTCTCTCTGTATTCTGTCTTCATGTTGAAATTTAATTGCCATTGTAACAGTATTAACAGGTGAAGTCTTTAAGAAGTGATTAGGTCATGGGGGCTCCACCCTCATGAATGGATTAATGCCATTATCATGGGAATAGGTTAATTATTGCAAGAGTGGGCTATTATAAAGCAAGTCTGGCCCCTCTCACTTTCTCGTTTCCCACGCACTTGCTTGCCTTTTCACTTTCTACCATGGGATAATGTAGCAAGAAGGTCTTCATTAGATGCCAGCACCATGTTCTTGGACTTCCCAGTCTCTAGATTATGAGAAATAAATTTATTTTCTTTATAAATCACCCACTCTCAGGTATTCTATTATAGCAACAAAAATGGCCCAAGACACTTCCTTCTTGCCAAAGCTAACTCCTCTCTTCCTGTGCTTTGTATCCTCGTCTCTTCCCACTCTTTATCCCCTTTCTTTCTTGCATTTTCAAACTCTCTCTTTCAACTGGCTCCTTCTCCTCTGGAGACAAGTACACACAAGCTTCCCTTACCGTAAGATACTCTCCTTTAATCATACCACATACTCAAGCTACAGCTTCATCTCTCTTCCCTATCAAATTTCTTAAAAGAGTCATGTTGCTTTTCTGTCTCAACCCATATGCAATTGACTTCCACTTTCATTTCTGTATAAAGCTGAATTCTGGATGGTTACTAATGTCTTCTTTCTCACCAAATCCAAAAGTATATTTTAGCCCTCCTTATTCTTGATTTCTTTGTAATATGCTTTCATGAAAAGAGACAAACTTTGAATCAAAACTGATGTGGATTCAGATTAAAATCCTGGCTCTACCACTATGTAACTTTTTTTGATCCACAGGTTTTTTCATCTTTTGAAAGGGGTTAATGATGTCTACCTTGCCAGGAGTTGGTAAGGATTAGAGAAAATGGATGCAAAATACCCAGTATATAGTAGGCACTAATTAAGTGATTTCTACTCATCTTCTGTGATTGCTTTTTAAAATAGCTTTTGCCACTCTTCCTCCTCCTTAAACAGATTCACATACCCTAAGATACTGCCCTTAGAGCTCTTATGTCATGATATTGTACCTTCCCAGTGTCTTATCTACTCCCACCTCTTCAAGTAATAGTATGTCTGGATGGCTCTGACATTTAGCTCTAGATATCTAAAAACCTCTTCTAAATGCCTGATGTCAATTTCCAATTTAGAGATCTATTCCAGTATGTACTTTCTGTGATGGTACAAGTGGGGTAAATGAGAACAGAGTTTGAGAGGGACATGGACAGAGAGACAGCTGAGGTAGGATACTGAACTCCAGGTTAAAGAGTGGCTTGCCTAAGTCAGCAAACTAAAGGGGTTTAGAGAATTGTAGTAACATGATTTGAGTTTAGCATCTGTATGACGGATGCACTAGAGCAAAGAGAAGCTGAAGTAGGGAGGCCATTTAAGAATACGTTGTGATGACTTAGTTATTACTTAATGTGATTTTTAGAAAGAAAAAAAAATAATTTAAAACCCAAGGAGTTTTGCAGAGAAAGGATTAGAAAAATTTGGCAGCATACCGGATGTAATATAAGGATTTCAGACGAATTGAAAACATTCTACAGTTGTAAGGACGAGACACTGGAAAACTAATGGTGCCATCGGTGGTAATGGTGAGGTTAGGAGTTGTTTTGAAAAGTCAGGGAAGTGAGAAGGGAGAATAATTAAAATTTTGACGTATTAAATTTTAGGGGACAGTAAGAAATCCAAGGGAAAAATGTCTCATGGGCAACTGAAACTAAAATACAGAAAAGAAAATAAGAAGTTCAAGTTAGTCACTGCTAGTGCTGGATGTTAGAGTCATTTGTATACAAGGAGTAGCCAAAATCAGGAGAATAGAAGAACTCCCCTAAAGGAGTGAGGACAAAGGGGAATAGGTTGGGGGAAAGAACTAAACTTTGGGAGACAGCCAGAGGGAATAAGTGGGAGGAAGCAGGAGATATGGAGGAGCCAGACACAGAGAAATAAAAAACACAAAAGGAGAAGCAGTGTGACAGAAGCCCACTGACTTTTGCACTAATTCATTGGTCCCTGACTGACTTTTCAGTATGTGCCGGCTCTCTTTCACTCTCCCACCTGGGTCTCAAGCTTTTCTTTCCATTCATTGTTTAGCTGGGCCTCCTAGGCTACAGAGTGTAATTATTATTCCTACTGTCTGAACTACTCTCAATTCATGCTTCCTTGAACCCTTCAAGTATTAACCCTTCCTTCCTAGGTAGTTAGTAGAGCCAAGCATAATCATTTGCAAAAAACATACTAAAGGTGCTATGTTTGCTAGATCCAATAGCAGAGGGTCTTTCCTTCCTAATAGGGTAGTTGGCTGAAACAAATATAGCTGATTCAGTCTCCATTTATTTGTTCAGAAACAATGAATGAAATACCACACCAACATATTCTTATTAAGCCCTTGCTGTGTGATCAGCTCCTCCAAATTAATGAGAATATTGTGAATGAATTAATATATAATATGAATAATGAGAGTAACATCTTTTAGACTAATGTGCATTCTTTTTCTGTTTGAGAGTTCTTTCCTCAGCATACATCTTGCCTTCCTTTATTTCTCCCTCTTTTTTTTTTACCTTCAATCACATCTCTTACCTTTCACGTGCTCACATTGTACACACATCCATAAATACTCTCAAAGACTCAGAAATCTTTTACATGCTAATTTTCATACAAAACCTCCTACTCACATGTTTTTATGCTTTTTTCTAGCTTAAGTGTTCAGCTGACACTCAAAATAGAATGAAGAAATGTCATAGCAATCTAACATAAAATTAAATTATTTATATTTTTCCATCTTTGTACCTTTAATAATATTTTGCTATTAGAGGGTGCAACATAGAGAACTAATACTGCCTTTTATTCAGAAATAGACCTTTTCTCCTTGATTTACATTTTACTTTATTATGATTCTACAAAATAAAAAATGCCTTTATTCTGCCTTCTGATTACTTAAGCAATATATACCTATAGTAAAAATTTTAAAAATTTAGAAAAGTATAATGAATAATAACCAGACATCCTCTGCAACCATGAGAAAGTAACTGGCAATGGACTTGCCTTCCTGCTATAAATAATTATAAAACTGGAAAAATATTTGAGGACACTGTTTTCAGGAGTTGGACAGGAAGCACCACAGGAATGTGAACCCTGAGAGAAAGGAGACAAATAAGGTGAACCTCACATTCTCCCCATCTCTCTGCCTGGAGGCAATTTTTTGACAATGGCACAGGGACTAGTAGTCAGTGAGAGGATTTCCTGCAGGTATGCCGTCAGGCCTACCAGAGAGTGGCTGCCATAGGTTGTGAGCAAAATGGATGTACTAGAGGTCATACAGTGTAGAGAGATATTGGAATTCTGGTCCAGCCAGAGTGAAGAGAGCTTGTTAAAAACCTAGGTCCACCAAAGAGGCACCAGAAAGGCCATGCCTTAAGAGTAAAGACCATTCCCTAAAGTTAGGGCTACTTTAGACACATCCAAGCAAAGCTTAAAACCAAGCATCCTCAGAATTGAGAAAAACCACAAATGAATTATTATGAATGATTGTATGCCAAAAATTTGGATAATTGAGAGGAAATGGGTAAATTCCTAAAAAAAATATAACAGTTAAGGGGTGGGGAAACTGCGGCCTTGGGACCACATGTGGCCTTCTGGATCCTTGAGTGCAACCTTTTGAATGAATCCAAATTTTACAGAACAAATCCTTTTGTTAAAAGGGATTTGTTCTGTGAAGTTTGGATTCGGTCGAGGGGCCACACTTGGGGATCTGGAGAGCCACCTATGGCCTTGAAGCCAAAGGTTCCAGGCCAACTCCGCTGAGGAACTCTGATGCAAAAAAATACTTAGTAAAATACTAACAAACCAAATTCAACAGGACATCAAAAAGATTATATACATCATGACCAAGTGAGATTCATTCCTGCCATGCAAAACTATTTTAATATACACAATTCAATCAATGTCACACATTACATTAACAGATTGAAAGATAAAAACCACATAACCATCTCAATTGATGGAGAAAAAGCATTCAACAAAGTTCAACATCCTTTTGATATGAACTCTCAACTATTTAGGCATAGAAGGAAAGTTGCTAAATACAGTAAAGACCATTCATGAAAAACCCACAGCCAACATTATAACCAATGGTGAAAACCTGAAAACTTTTCCTCTAGGATCCTAGATGAAGCAGTGATGCTCACTCTCACCATTTCTGCACACTCTGCAGAGCCCTGGACATTTCACAAGAGTGATAGTAGACCCTCCTTTGCAGCAGAGGTAACCCAGCAAGTAAACAAAGTCCTACACCTAGAATAGAAATTGCATGCATCCTGGAATTGATATAAGAAACCCACCTAAAGTGGGATAAGATATTGCTGCTTGCCCTCCTATGGATAAGGGTTGCTTGCCCTCCTATGGATAAGGGTAGCCATTTAGAAGCAGGCTTAAGTTAAGCCCCTAAGAAATAGTTTATGAGAGACCCTTCCTAGCATCCTGAGGTAAGTATGATAATATAACCATAAGTAAAAGAAAATAGAGTAAAACAATGTCAGTTGAGTGGGTCAGGTGATAACCACTACACATGAGTTTGCCTCTTTCAGGTCCCTGCCCCAGTTAGGAGCAGAGAAGTGGAAGGGACCCTATGAAGTACCTCTAACAACTCACACCTCATTGAAATTGTCAGAAGTGAAGCCTTGGGTCCATCATACCAAAGTAAAGAGGTGTAGCCCCCAGTGGAGGGGACAGCATTTAGGCAATCTAAAGTATCTGTTTGAGGAAAAGAAAAAAATGAAAATTTTAATATTTTTGCTAATCTTTGGTGATTTGTTCTGACTACAGGATAGAGGGACAACTCCTTAGTAAGGATTTCCTCAGCTATTGCCTCTTCTGTTAATCTGTCTTACTGCTGGGTGTGTTAGCCTAAACTTTGTTTTGGTACAAGTATTTCTGTACATGATTTCTGAATTGCAGAAGCTGGGCTCTTGGATCACCTACAGGGTACAACTAATAGCTCTGTGCTCAGAGATCCCATGTTTCTTTTTTAACCCAGCCCTGTATCGGACACTGTGCACAAGGTGACAGTCCATTTCATCTTGTCAGTCCTTATGGTTATAGTTATCACTTATGCCCTTTTTCACCTGATAGTCTGTACCTTCCATCTAAAACATCTCCCCAGTTCAGCAGGAAGTAGATGGATGAATATGTGGCCCCTCCTCCTGTAGATATGGAAGGGTAAAATTGACAGTTGGAAATATGTAACAGAGAAAATGGCCTGAAAAAGGGTAAAAACATTTTTTGTCTCTTCAAAACTCCATTTACCTTTTTTGAAAACTAAAGCCTGCCTATATTCCTGCCTTGGGCCAGTGGTCAAGACGGGCATGGGAGTTTCCTTTGTATTTTTTTTTGCCACGGGAGATGGTTCAAGGCAATTGTCTGGGTGGAGGTCACAAGATTGTCTTAGCCAAAGATGGGATGAATCAGAACTTTTAAAAGTTCTGTACTTCTGCTCAGAAGCAGGACGTTGGTGCTTTGAGATGGGAATCTGCCAACCTCCTCATTTGCTGGCAAATTAATAAACTCTTCCTTCTCCTCAAAAAAATAAATAAAACTAAAAAATAACAAAAAACTCCACACAGTATTGGAAGTACTAGCAAGAGCAATCAATCACACAAGAAAAAAAAATTCCAAATTGAAAAGAAAGAAGTAAAATTATCTCTATTTGCAGATGACATGATTCTATATGTATAAAATGCCAAAGATTCCACCAAAAACCCTTGTTACTATTAATAAATGAATTCATTAAAGTTGTAGGTTATAAAATCAATATAAAAAATTAACAGCATTTCTTTCTTTCTTTACTTTTTTCTTTCTTTCTTTCTTTTTTTTTTTTTTTAGAGACAAGGTCTCACTCTGTCATCCAGGCGGGAGTGCAGTGGCCTGATCATTGCTCACTGTAGCCTCAAACTCCTAAGTTCAAGCAATCCTCCTGCCTCAGCCTTCTGAGTAGTTGGGACTACAGGCAAACGCCACCACATCCAGCTATTTTTTTTTTTAATTTATAAAGATGGGGTCTCATTATTTTGCCAGGGCTGATCTCGAACTCCTGGGCTCAAATCATCCTCCCTCCTTGGCTTCCCACAGTACTAGTATTACAGGTGTGAGCTATGGCACTCAGCCTCAGTAGCATTTCTATATACAAATAAAAATCTAGCAGAAAAAGAAATCAAGAAAACAATCCCATTTACAATAGCATAAAAAATACTTAGGAATAAATTTAACCAAGGAAATGAAAGTCCTGTACTCTGAAAACTATAAAACATTGGTGAAAGAAATTGAGAAAGACATAAATAAATGGAAAGATATCCCATGCTCATTAATTAGAAGAATTAGTATTTGTAAAATGTTCATTCTGCTCAAAGCAATATATGGATTCAATGCAATCTCAATCAAAATCTTGATAGCATTCTTCACAGAAATAGAAAAAAAAATCCTAAAATTCAAATGGAAATACAAAAGGCTATGAAAAGACAAAGCAATTCTGAGAAAGAAAAATGAAATTGAAGACATCACCTCCTGATTTCAAATTATAATTACAATGATATAATAATGAAAGCAGTATGGTACTGGCATAAAAACAAACACATAGACCAGTGGAACAGAATAGATAGCCTGGTAATAAATTGAAACATATATGGCCAACTAATTTTTGATGATGGCACCTAGAAGACACAATGGGGAAAGGATAATTTCTTAAATAAATGTTGCTGAGAAAACTGGATTTCCACCTAGCAAAAGAATGACATTGGACCCTTATCTTACACTGTACACAAAATTGAACTCAAAATGGATAAAAGACCTAAATCCTGAAACATAAACCTTCCAGAAGAAAACATAAGTGCAAAGCTCCTTGACATTGGCCTTGGTAATAATATTTTTGAATATCACAGCAAAAGCTCAGGCTACAAAAGCAAAAATACATAAATGGGACTACATCAAACTAAAAAGCTTCTGTACAGCAAATGAAACAATCAACAAAATGCAAAGGCAGCCTACAGATTGGGAAAAAATATTTGCAAACCATATATCTGAGAAGGAGTTAATATTCAAAATTTTATAAGAACACATACAACACAATAACAAGGAAGCATATAACTCAATTCAGAAATAGGCCAAGGACCTGAACAGACATTTCTCAAAGACGTACAAATGGCAAACAAGTATATGAAAAGATACTTGACATCACTAATCGTGAAGGAAATGCAAATCCAAACCACTATGAGATGTCAACTCACTCCCACTAGGATAATTATAAAAAAATCAGTGGCAACTAAGAGAGAGTGTGAAGAAAAGGATTCATTATGGAAAACACTATGGAGATTCCTAAATAAATTGAAATAGAACTACTATATGACGTAGCCATCCTTCTTCTGGATATATACCCAAAGGAAATGAAATCACCACCTCATAAAGATGTAAGATATCTGCATTCCCATGCTCACTGCAGCATTATTCACAAAAGCCAAGACGTGGAAACAACCTGTGTCCAATGACAGATGAATGGGTAAAAAAAACTGTGCTATATATAGATACAATGGCATATTATACAGTCTTATAAAAAGGAGGAGATCCTGCCATTTGCCACAACATGGAATAGACCTGGAGGACATGATGCTAAGTGAAATAAGCCGGATACAGAAAAAAATTACTTGATTTCATTTGTATGTAAAATCTAAAAAAACAGTCAAGCATACAGGGATAAAGAATAAAACAGTAGTTACTGGGAGTAAGGTTATTGGGGAGGGAGGAGGGAGAATGGGAAATGTAGGTCAAAGGATACAAAGTAGCAGATAAGTAGGATGAACAAGTCTGGAAATTTAATGTATATAACATGAGGGTTATAGTTAATAATAGTGAATTGTATTCAGGATTTTTGCTAAATGAGTAAATTTTAGCTACTCTTGCCACACACAAAAATGGGCAACTATGTGTAATGATGGATATATTAATTTGCTTCACTATTGTAACCATTTTACTATCCATATGTATCTAGTAACATGATGTTGTATACTTTAAATATGCACAATAAAATTTATTTCTAAAAATCTGTGTATTTTACCTTAGGCAAATTATGCTCTAATCAAGTTGATTTAATTTAATAAAAGCAAAAAAGAACAATAACCATTATTGGCATCTAGTTGTATACATACTGGTCTATTTTCTACACACATGCATAGAGATGTACATGTATTTTACAGGCATAAAACTATACTATACATATTTAAAATCTGAGTTTTCACTTTGTTCATTAAAAATATCTGTCTACTCCAATAAATATAAATTGGCATAATCTTTTTAATGGTTTTATAATATTCCATTGTACATATGTACTATATTATATTCAGTGGGTCCCCTATTGTTGACATTTGTTCACAATATTTCAATATTATATGCAAAACTGGTATGAAAATCATTGTGCATATATCCTTGCAAAGTTGTTTTCTTATTTTCTCATAATAAATTATAAATTATTTCTAGGTAAAAGCACATTTTAGGGCTTTTGATGCATATTTTCAACTCTTTCATCCAGAAAGAGTTATGACAACTTATTTTCTTGTGAGAAATATATGAGCGTACCTATTTCTAAATATTCAGCCATCACTGAGATTTCTGTTTTTTCATGGCTAAGCTGATGTGTGAGAAGTGGTTATTTTACAGATGGTTTAAATTGCATTTGCTTGAATAATAGTGAGGATGCATATTAGTCAGGGTTCTCCAGAGAAACAGAACCAATTTGATATATGTATATGAAGAAATTCATTATAAGGTATTGGTTTCTACAATTATGGAGACTGAGAAGTCTTATGGTCTGCTATCTGCAAGCTGGAGATCCAGGAAAACCAGTGGTATAGTTAAAAGGCCCAAGAGTTGGAGAGCCAGTGGTGTAGATTCCAGTCCAGGTCTGAAGGCCTGAGAAGCAGAAGCACTGAGGACAAGAGAAGAAGGGTGCCCCAGCTCTAACAGTCAGGCAGAGTTAATTCAACCTTCCTTGGCCTTTTGGTTCTATTCAGGCTCTCAGCGGATTGAACGATGCCCATCCACACTGGGGAGGGATATCTAGTTTACTCCACCAATTCAAATTCTAATCTCTTCTGAAAACACCCTCACGGACACACCCAGAAATAATGTTTAGCCAGCTTTCTGGGCATCCTGTGACCCAGTCAAATTGACACGTAAAATTAACCATCACAGGATGCATACTTTTAATATTTTTCTTGGGAATTTGTATTTCTTCTTTTGTGAATTGTCCATTCATGCTTTGGTCCATTTCTCCATTAAGGAATTCTTTCTCTTATTTATTCAAAAGAACTATTTTTATATTAAGGACATTAACCTTTGTCTGTCATGATTGCTTCAAATATTTTTCCTCATTGGTTGTTTGCCTTGTCTTTTAACTTGTCTTTTGCCATATAGAAGCCTTTAATTTTATATTCTATTTACAATTGATACTGTAGATGTTAAATTTTGCATGGCAAATAGGAGTCATGTTTTATTCATCTTGTCTTTTTCACAATACCGTGTGCTGTATTTATTTGACACTGATAAAACATAGGAGTGCCTGGCACTATACAGGTTAAACACTAAGAATAGTGCCTGGCATATACTAAGTGCTCAATAAATTTAATTACTATTCTTATTTTTATCATTATTGTCACGGTTAATTTTATGTGTCAGCTCGACTTGGCTAAGGGATGCCAAGATAGCTGGTAAAACATTATTTCTCAGTGTGTTTGTGAGGGTGTTTCTGGAAGAGATTAGAATTTGAATTCACCAGTGTGGGTGAGAATCATCTAATCCATTGAGGGCCTGAATAAAACAAAAAGGCAGAGAAAGGGTGACTTCTTTCTCTCTCTTCTTGAGCTGAGACATACATTTTCTCTTGCCTTTGAACACTGGCACTCCTGGTTATTGGGCCTTCAGACTTCAGGACTTACTCCATCAGCCCCCTGGTTTCCCAGTATCTCAGGGCTTTAGTATTGGTCTGAGAGTCACACCATAGGCTCCCCTGGTCCTCCACTCCTCCAGCTTACAGACTGCAGATCGTAAGACTTCTTGGCCTCCATAATCACATGAGGCAATTCCCATAATACATCTCTCTCTATATATATATGTATGTAGAGATATATATGTATACATGTATAGATATATATGTATATATATAATAGGTAGATAAAGTATATATGTATAATAGGTAGATAAAATAGATAGAGATGGCTATATTATTGGTTGTACTTTTCTGGAGAGCCCTGGCAAATAAAATTATCAAATTAACAAGTGAGTCTGATGATCTAGGAAATGAGATAGTTACATTAAGTATAACAATGAGCCTCCATTGTGTGGCCTCTACCCAGAAAAAATATAAAGTTTACCTCATCCAAACATCAACCACTGACTCTTTCCTTTTGCATACTTTACAAGAAGATTGAATAGCTTAATCTTTGAGGGCTGATATAAATCACTCAGCAAGTCTAGTTGTTCTTCTTCTATGCTTACAAATCTACCCTGAATCTCCCTCTGGGTGTGACAATTTAAATGAAATGTTTTGGTAAAAGAAATATTTCCTGATAGTTGAGTCTGAGTGTGAGGAGAAAGCTTTCAAACATCGTATATTTCTAGCTCCTGTAGCTTCAGGCATCATACTGAATGAAAGTAAACAGAGATGGTAATGATGCCATAAACAGGAATCTGTAGCAGTTGCCAAGCAGCTGAAGGAATTTGAAATCAGAGTGATGGCAGGTGGAAGGAAGTTGTCTGAGTTCAGGAATAGTAACATGTGATTGAAGTAGGTGAGAAATGGACCAGAATGAAGACAGATAGTTATAATTGACCATCTCTCTCTGGCAGGACAAATGATGGGTAAAAATGGTCTTTATCACGGTCATATTTGTACCTCAACCAAATTATATACAGATGTTTAAACTATCTAGAGTACATGAATTTGGGGTGTGGTATAATATTATAAATATAACATATTAATGGTCAATTCATTGATTTTATGAAGGAGATTTAGGTAAAAGTAACAGTGAAAACTGATGCATGGACTTAATATGTATTGCAGCATTTAATCATAAATCACAAATTGTGCCTTACTTGGATCAATCAGAAAAATTTTTAAAGGAAAATATCAAATACTAAGGAAGTTTGCACGAAAATTGAGATATGTACTGTATTACATACAATTTTGATGCTTTTAGTGGGTTGTACAAGTGTAAGGTTTTAATTACGACAGAAAAAAAAATCACATAGGAATTTAAAAAAATACCATTTATTGTTCATTCAGCCTCCCCTATGGTGTATTGCAAAATCCAACCTGGCTGATGGTGGATCAGAATGCCCCGTAGCCTTGGTCTAGATGTTGGAAAGATAGTGGAATACAACTTTTTAGTGTCCATTCCCCTGTAGAAATATCAATTTGAACAACTAGCCACATGTGAAAATATCTTCTCAAGAGCTAAGAAAACCAGGTGTAAGATTATAGCACCTGGGTGTAGCAAAGAAATTTAAAAAGACACATTGAAGAGGGTAGGAAGGACAGTTTACATTACCAACATCATCCCTCCCCCAACCCCAGGCAGGACATTATGGAGAGAGATAACCTCTGCTTGTGGGAAGGAAAGGGAAGTGAGCATCAGATTTTGTCTCAGACCCCAACATTGGGCCTACCCCAGGAAATCACAGCACCAGGAAGGCCCTCATGGCCCTAGACTTCAGGCTAATACTCATGGACTGAGAATCCAGACCTGCCCTGGTAACAGGCCAGATATAGCCCCAGGCTCCAGGTTTGCCCTGCAGACTGAGCCTCTGAGCATACCCCACAACCAGGCCAAACTCAGCAGTCCCAGGCTCTATGCTGGTACCAGTGTGAGTGGCCACAGTGACCCCAGGTTTTGAGCTGGCCTCAGTGCCAGGCAGACCTCACATACTCAGGTTGTAGGCCTACTCTACAGACTTAGTCTCCAGGCCTTCCCTCTGGGCCAGGCTGCTCCCAGTGGCCCCAGGCTATGGACTACCACCAGTACCGGGCTGGCCCTTGTGGCTCCAGGCTTTAGGCCTGACCCAGTACCAGGCTGGCCTCTGTAGCCCTAGTCATCAAACCAGCATATCCAGACACAGTGTCAAGCTGGCCCCTGTAGGTATAGGCTCTAGGCACACCAAGTACTAGGCTAGCCCCTGCAGCTCCAGGCTCTAGGCCCAGCCAGATTTTAGACCATCCCAGAGCCAGATAGACTCACACAGCCTCTGTTCAGGCTTGCTCCAGTGCCAAGTTGGCATGCCTGGCCTCATGCAGCACATCAGCACCTATGGATGCAAGGCCCAGGCCTACCCAGTGCCAAGCTGATCCCTGTGGCTTCATGCTTCATGCCAGTTCCTGTGGCCCCATGCTCCAGTTGACACAAGGTCCAGGCCTGTCAGTAGACCCCAGTGTTGGGCTGGCCCCCATGGACCCAGTCTCCAGGCCAGCATCTGTGAACCCAACCTCCAGACCATCCCCTGTGAATTCAGGCTCCAAGCTAGCCTCTGTGGCTATAATCACCAGGTTAGAACCCACAATCCCATATTCCAGACTAGCAATCATGGACCCAGACTCTAAATTTATCCCTGTGATCCCAAACTCCAGTGGATTCAGGATCTAGGCCTGCTTCAACAAATCAGGGGTCCAGGACCATCCCAGTAGACCAAGTACAAGCCTTTGCCCCATGAATTGAGGCTCCAGGAATACCCCTTCAAACCCACCCTCTGGACCAGGCCCTGTAGACCCAGGACCCAAGCTCACCCCTGCAGATACAGGCTCCAGATCCAACCCAGTACCTGGATGACCCCTGTAGACTCAGACTCAAGGCCTACCCCAGTGTCAGGTCAGTCTCTGTGGATCCAGGCTTCAGTCTGGCCCCCATGGATGTAGGCTTCAGGGCTGCCCTCACATACTCAGGCTCTAGGCTCACCCCCATGGACACAATTCAAAATTTCATCCCAGTAGATCCATGATCCTGGCTGAAACCATGAACCCAGGAGCCAGGTCTGCCTGTCTGCTGACCAAGGTACCAAGCCAGCCTGTTCAAAGACTTCCAGCAGCAAGCCCACCCATGAACCATGTCAGACAGCCTGCTCAGAATCTCTAGAAGGGCTGATTGGTGAAGGAATTTCTCAGACAAAGCCAGTCTGAAAAGACAGGAATAAGTACCTACTTCTTCTAATGCACAAACACCAACATATGACCACAAGGACCAAGAACAATCAGGGAGAAATGAAAACACCAAAGGAACAAAAGAAAGCATCAGTCATCAACCCTAAAGAAGTAGAGTTTTATGAACTGTCTGACAAAATATCCAAAATAATTGATTTAAAGAAGTTCAGCAAACTTCAAGAAAATACAGAAAAAAGGTTAAACAAAATCAAGAAAACAATGTATAACCAAAATTAGAAATTTAAGAAAGATTGAAATTATTAAAAAAATCAGACAGAAATTCTTGAGCTAAAATATACAATAAAAAATTTAAAATGTAATAGAGAACATCAACAGCAGAATTATTGATCAAGCAGAAGAAAGAATCTGTTATTTGACAAGTTATTTGAAAAAATACAGTCAGGGAAAAAAGAAAAAGAATGAAAAGGAATGAAGAAATCTTATAAGATTTATGGGACAGCATGAAAAGCAAATATTCAAATTATAGGAATTAAAGTTAAGAAGAAGAGATGGAAAAATGGGGTAGAAACATTATTTAAAGAAATAATAGCAGAAAACTTTACAAGTCTGGAATTTGGATGTAAACCCAGATATAGACAGCTCAAATGTCTACAAGCATATTCACTCCAAACAAAACTACACCAAGTTATATTATAATAAAGCTGTCAAAAATGAAAAACAAAGAGAAGATCCTGAAAGCAGCAAAAGTAGCATATCACATATGAGAGAGTTCCAATAGGCGAGCAGAAGTCTTCTCAGCAGAAACCTTATTGACCAGGCAAGAGTGAGATGATATATTTAGGATAGTGAAGGAAAAAAATCCTGTCAAGCAATAATGCTTTACCCTGAAGCACTGATGTTCAGAAATGAAGAAGAGATAAAGGCCGGGCGCGGTGGCTCACGCCTGTAATCCTAGCACTCTGGGAGGCCGAGGCGGGTGGATCGCTCGAGGTCAGGAGTTCGAGACCAGCCTGAACAAGAGCGAGACCCTGTCTCTACTAAGAATAGAAAGAAATTATCTGGCCAACTAAAATATATAAGGAAAAAATTAGCCGGGCATGGTGGCGCATGCCTGTAGTCCCAGCTACTCAGGAGGCTGAGGCAGGAGGATCGCTTAAGCCCAGGAGTTTGAGGTTGCTGTGAGCTAGGCTGACGCCACGGCACTCACTCTAGCCCGGGCAACAAAGTGACACTCTGTCTCAAAAAAAAAAAAAAAAAAGAGAGATAAAGACTTTCCCAGAGAAACAAAAGCAAAGGGAAATCATCACCACCAGACCTGTCTTACAACAAATGCTAAAGGGAATTCTTTAAATTGAAAAGAAATAATGCTAATGAGTAACATGAAAACATCTGAAAGTACAAAACTCACTGGTAAAAGGAAGTACGTAGTCAAATTCTGTAATACTGTAACAGTGGTATACAAATCACTTACACTTTCAGTATTGAAGGTTAAAAGACAAAATGATTAAAAATAATAATGTTTACATTTATTTATTTGTATTTATTTAATTAAATATTTACTTATTTAATATTTATATTGTGGATACACAATATAAAAAGATGTAAATTGTGATATAAAATTGGGTAAGGAGAAGTTGAGTAAAAGTGTTGGGTTTTTTTATGCAATGAAAGTTAAGTTGTTATCAGCTTAAAATAGGCTGTTATAAGATATTCTATGTAGGATTTATGGTAACCACAAAGCCAAAACCTAGAAGAGAAACAAAAAAGATAAAAATAAAGAAATAAAAACATACCACTGAGGAAGCCACAGAGGGAGACAGCAAGAGAGGAATAAAGGATCAAATGAAAGTAAATAAAGAAATAATCAGAAAACAATTAGCAAACTGGTATTAGTAAGCCCTTACATATCAATAATTACCTTGAATGTCAATGAATTAAATTCTCCAGTTAAATACATTGAATGACTGACTACTCACTCACCTATAAGGACAAACAGACTGACAGTGAAAGATGGAGAAAGATATTCCATGCCAATGGAAATTGAAAGAGAGCAGGAGTAGCTCTGCATATATCAGATAAAGCAAACTTTACATCAAAAACTGTAAATCAAGACAAAAATCTTTGTAAAGTGATACAAAGGTCAGTTCATCAGGAGTATATAACAATTGTAGATTTATATACACCCAATATTGGAGCACCTAAATATACAAAGCAACAATTAGTACATCTGGAGAGAGAGAGAGTATAATACAATAATATGAGGAGATTTCACTACTCCACTTTCAGCAATAGACAAGATTATCAAGACAAGAAATCAATGAGGAAACATTGGACTTAAATCATACTTTAGACAAAATGAACCTAAGGATATATACAGAACATTCCATACAACAGCAGCAAAATGCTCATTCTTTTCAAATGTGCATAGATCATATGTTAGGCCACCAAAACACTCTTAACAAATTTAAGAAGATTGAAATCATATCAAGTACCTTTTCTGACCAAAATGGTATGAAATTAGAAGTCAATATTTGAGGAATTTCAGAAAATACACAAATATATGAAAATTAAACAACATGCTCTAGAACAACTAATAGGCCTATAAATAAATTAAAAAGGAATTTTAAACATATCTTGAGACAAACAAAAATGGACACATAATATACCAAAACTTATGGGATGCCAAAGCAGTTTTAAGAGGGAAGTTTATGACAATAAATGCCCACATCACAAAAGAAAAAGAGAAGAAATTTGAATAGCCTTTAAAAAAAAACAACTTATGTTATACTTCAGAAAACTAGAGGAACAAGAACAAACTAGTTCCCAAGTTAGCAGATGGGAGGAAATAATAAAGATCAGAGCAAAAATAAATGAAATAGAGACTAGAAAAACAATGGAAAAGATCAACAAAACTAAGAATTGTTTTTTTTTAAAAGATAAACAAAATTGACAAATGTTTGTCTAGTTTAAGAATAAAAGAGTGAAGACTCAAATAAATAAAATCAGAAATGAAAGAGGAGACATTCCAATTAATTCCACAGAAACACAAATGACCATAACAGACTACTATCTATGAACAATTATATGCCAACAAATTGGAAAACTAGAAGAAATGGATGAATTCAGAGACATATAGAACCAACGAAGACTGAATCATGAAGAAATATAAAATCTTAACACACCAGTGATGAGCAAAGAAATTGAATCAGTAATAAAATCTTACATGAAAGAGAAGCCCCAGACTCGATTGCTTTGTGTCTGTATTCTACCAAACATTCATTGGTCCCGAGCTAACACCAATCCTTCTCAAAGTCTTCCAACAAATTAGAGTAGAAGGAACAATTCCCAACTCATTTTATGAAGACAGCACTACCCTGATTCCAAAGCCAGATAAGATCATTACAAGGAAAGAAAATTACTGGCCAACATCCCTGATGATCATAGATGAAAAACCTTCATCAAAATACTAGCAAACTGAATTCAACAACACATTAAAAGGATCATTCATTATGAACAAGTGGGATTTATCCCTAGGATGCCAGGATGATTTAAGATATGCAGGTCAGGCCGGGCGTGGTGGCTCACGCTTGTAATCCTAGCACTTTGGGAGGCCGAGGCAGGTGGATCGCTAGAGGTCAGGAGTTTGAGACCAGCCTGAGCAAGAGTGAGACCCCGTCTCTACTAAAAAGTAGAAACAAATTAGCTGGCCAACTAAAATATATAAGGAAAAAATTAGCCGGGCATGGTGGCACATGCCTGTAGTCCCAGCTACTCGGGAGGCTGAGGCAGTAGGATCGCTTAAGCCCAGGAGTTTGAGGTTGCTGTGAGCTAGGCTGATGCCATGGCATTCACTCTAGCCCGGGCAACACAGTGAGACTCTGTCTCAAAAAAAAAAAAAAAAAAAAAAGTCATGCAGGTCAATAAATGTAATACACCACAGTAACAGAGTGAAGGACAAAAACTATACGATCATCTCAATAGATGCAGAAAAAACATTTGAAAAAATTCTACACCTTTTGTGATAAAAACTCTAAACTAATTCGATTTAGAATGAATGTTCCTCAACACAATAGAGGCCATATACAACAAGGCCATAGCTAATACATTCAACAGTGAAAAGACAAAAGATTTTTTTCTAAGATCAGGAAGAAGGCAAGGATGCCCACTCTTGCCACTTCTATTCAACATAGTACTGGAAGTCTTAGCCAGTGAAACTGGGCAAGAGAAAGAAATGAAAGGATTTTCAATCAGAAAGAGAGAAGTGAAATTGTTTCTGTTTGCTTATGACATAATCATATATATGAAAACCCTGAATACATCACCAAAAAACTATTAAAACCAATAAACAAATTCAATAAAGCTGCAGGGCATAAGATCAACATATAAAAATCAGTAGTATTTCTATACACTAACAACAAACTATCTGAAAAAGAAATAAAAAAACAAGCCTGTTTACAACAAAATACAAATACAAAAAATACTTTGGAATAAATTTAACTAGGGAAATGAAAGACCTGTATACTTAAAACTATAGTAGATTGATGAAAGAAATTGAAGAAGACACAAATAAATGGAAATATGTTGTGTCCATAGTTTGGAATTAATATTGTTAAAATGTCCATACTACCCAAAGTGATCTGCAGATTCAATGCCATCTCTATGAAAATTCCAATGATATTTTTCATATAAATGGAAAACACAATTCTAAAATTCATATGGAACCACAAAAAACCCTGAATAGCACAGGCAATCTTGAGCAAAAAGAACAAAGCTGGAGGCATCACACTACTTGACTTCAAAATATACTAATAAGTTATACTGATCAGGTAGAATGATAGTGGCATAAAAACAGACAAATAGACCAGCAAAATAGAATAGGGAGCCCAGAAATAAATCCATGCATATATGGTCAATTGATTTTTGACAAAGAGCACGGAATAGGGAAAAGAAAGTCCCTTCAGTAAGTGGTGCTGGGAAAATGGAATACCCATATGCAAAAGAATGAAATGAAATGAAAATGAAATTAGACCCTTATCTCATACCATATGCAAAAAAACAATTCAAAATGGATTAAAGACTTAAACAAGAAAACACAGGGGGAAAGCTCCATGGTATTGGGCCAGGCAATAATTTTTGGATATGACCTTGAAAGCACAGGCACAGAAAGCCAAAAGTAGCAAATGGGGTTACATCAATCTATAAAGCTTCTGTATAGCAAAGGAAACAATCGACAGAGTGAAGTGACAAACTATGGAATGGAAGAAAATATTTTCTAACAATATATCTGATAAGGGGTTAACATTCAACATATATAAGGAACTCAGACAACTCAAGAAAACATAACTCAATTTGAAAATGGGCAAAGGATCTGTATAGACATTTATCAAAAGAAGACATACAAATGGCCAATAGATATATGAAACAATGCTCGACATCACGAATCACCAAGGAAATGCAAATTAAAACCACAATGAGATTGGCTATTATCAAAAATATAAGAAATAACAAATTTGGCAAAGGTATGGAGAAAAGGGAACACTTTTACACTGTTTGTGGAAATGTAGATCGCTGCAGCTATTATGGAAGACAGTATGGAGGTTCCTAAAGATATTAAAAATAAAAATTTCATATGACCCAGCAATCCCACTACTGGGTATATATCCAAAAACAAATGAAATCAGTATGTCAAGGAGATATTTTCACTCCCATGTTCATTGCACCATTATTCACAAAGCCAATATATGGAATCAACTTAAGCATACATCAACAAATGAATGAGTAAAGAAAATGTGGTGTATGTGTACATATATATATATATATATATATATATATACCATACACACAATGGAATACTATTCAGCCTTCAAAGAAGAAGGAAATCCTGTCAGTTGTGACAAGATAGATGAACCTGGAGGACATTATGTTAAGTGAAGTAAAACAGATACAGAAAGACAAATATTGCATGATCTCACTAATATGTGAAATCTAAAAAAGTTGACCCCATAGAAGCAGAGAGTAGAATGGTGGTTACCAGGGCCTGGGGTGGGTTGATGGAAACGTTGGTCAAAGGATACAAAATTTCAGTTATATAGGAGGAATAAGTTCAAGAGAGATACTGTACAACATTGTGACTCTAGTTAATAACAATGTGTTGTATTGTCGAAAATCACTAAGAGTAGATGCTAAGTGTTCTCACCACAAAAACTAAGTATGTGAGGTAATGCATATGTTATTTAGCTCAATTTAGCCATTCCACAATATATACATATTTCAAAACATCATGTTGTGCCCTGTAAATATATACATTTATTCTTTGTTAATTGAAAGAAAGGAAGGAAGGAAGAAATGAAGAGAAAGAGAAAGGGAAAGAAGGGGAGAGAGAGCGAGCGAGCGCACAAGCATGTTCCATACCCTAAACCCTCTGCCTGAAATTCTGGTGTGATGTTTCCCTCCTTTTGCCTCTCCTGATAGATTCTGGAGGGCTCTTGGAGGCTTCTGCATCTTGTGGTTTTAGCAGCAGCTGTCCCTGCTGGTTTGGTTGGGGAGCATAACAGTGCTTCATCACAAAAAGCTTGGAGAAGGCTCATTTTAAACTGTAAGTGAAAATGACCTACAAATTATCTTTAATTCATTTCTGTTTTCTTTGTATTTCAAAAGGGACCGCGCCCCTCCTTACATAAAGATAGATAAAGCTGATGAGAAAGTATGAAGAGAACAGGTGATGCTTTAAGAGACTCTTCTCTGACTCCCTTCTTATGCACTTCCAGTTGTCTGTACCTCTTAATGTAGATCATCCTCATCTTTTTGAAATTTTATTCTCTTGGTTTCCATGACAATACACTGCCCTGCTCTTGTCCTACCTCGTTCACCACCACTTTATTTCTCTTTTTCTACCTTTTTTTTTTTTTTGCTGGATCTGTTTCATAATCTTATTTTCCAAATGTGTGTGTTTCCATTCAATCTTTGGCTTTCTGCTTTTCTGTGTGTATGCATTCTCTCACACTGTTTCAAATGACACTGAAATGTGCATGACTGCAGGTCCTAATGTGTCTCCATGCTCCTTTCATTTTCAACTCCTTGCTGGATATTTCCACTTTGTTGTTTCACCTAAACTCAATGCATGTTGAAATAAGTTCACTACTTTGCTACTCTTTCTGCAAAAAATGGCTTTTTTTCTGATTTAAGTGTTTCCGTTAACAGACTATTTTCCCAGCAATGAAACCTTGACATATTTACATCAGTTTATTACACCCAGTCAGTCACAAAGTTCTATCTGCTCTTCCTTCCCAATTACTCTCACATTATCCCTGTTTTTTACTTCCCACTGCCATCCCTGTAGTTATGGTCCTTACTGTTTCACACCTAGTTTACTGTGCTGTTTCTTATTTTATGCCTGGTTTACTGTGCTAGTCCCTCTGTCTCCTGTATTTCTTTCCTCTAAACCACTTGAACAAAAGACCAGGCTCATCTTCTTAATATACCATTCTCCATGTGTCATTAAATGCTTAAATCTATTGTCTCTTCATTGAGGTCCTAATTTGTTATTTTGGCATTTAATCTTCCTAATAATATGGCCCCAATAGTCTTACCCAAGCTTATCTTCCATCATTTCTTACATGATTTTAACTGTTTCCCCACCTCCAGGTTTCTATGCTATTGTTACTGTGCTTTAATTATATATTGTTAAAATCCTACAAGGGATTATTATTGTATCAGATAATCAATGTTTATTTAGATTTACTCATATGATTACCACTGTCTTTGCTCTTCATTGCCTCCTTTTTCCTGAAATACATCATTCAGAATACCTTTGGTTCTAGTTTAGATCTGCTAATGGACATCTTAGTTTTTGGTTGCTCGAAAAAGTCTTTAGATCATCTTTAAGTGATTTTTTTCTGACTGCAGATTTCTACATCGGTAGTTATCTTTAAGCTAATTAAAGTTATCATTCCATTGTCTTTGGTTTATTCTGTTGCTTTTGAGACATCAGTTGTCAGTCTCATTTGCACTTTTGATGATAATCTGCCATTTTAAATTCAGGCTGCTTTCAAGATTGTCTCTCTTTCTTTACTTACTGCAATTTTACTATGATATTTTCAGGTGTGGCTTTCTTTATATTTATCTTGCTTAATATTTCTATGACTTAAAAAATTATGAATTGGGTTTTTCCATTAGTTTGTGAAAATTGTCAACTATATCTGCTCAAACATTACCTCCCTCTTCTATCCTTTTGTGTTCCCATTAATCATATGTCAAATCATCTTTCTTCTCTTTTTCTTACCCTCTCTTCTGTATATTCCATCATTTTGCTGCATTCCAAATACTATGTTTTGAATTCTAAGTACATCAATCTCTCTTTTGCTATATTTAATCTGCTGTTATGCCTGCTGAGGAGCTTCTAATTTTGATATTTAATTTTTTAGTTCTGAAATTATATTTGGTTCTTTTTTATATCTATGATATCACTATTTGTGGCTTTATATGCCATGCCATGCAGAAATAGTCATGCTTGTCTTTTATTTCTTTAAGAATAGTAAACATATATATTTTATAGTCTATGGCTGATTAATATAAAACCTGAGGTCATATGGGACTGTTTCTGCTGTTTTTCTGCTGGTTCATCCAAATGATGTATTGTTTCTATTGTGCCTATTTGTCTTTCACTGTCTTAATACTTATTATTAATAATAAGAATAATTCAAGGTTAAGGAAAAATGTACCCTCACCAGAGAAGATTTTTATTTGCTTCTGTTAGGTACCAGGGTGAATTAATAATTTGGGACCATATTGACCTAAGTTCATGGCATGAGGTTTCCTGGATCACTCATGAACTGCGTTGCAAGTCTGTGGAAGGGCAAGTCCAGTTTCCCTTACCCTGAGGATGTAGCCCTTTGGGGTCCAAGCTAATTGGACAAGAGGGGTTTGTCAGAATCTCTACTTTGTTAGGTACTGGGCTTTGACTTCAGGCCCCCTCATGCTCTGACACTGCCAAAACCACTACTCAATTTCATAGCTATTTTTTATGACTGCTGTAAAAAGACATCAGGACAAAAGCAACTTTCAGTGCCAGGCTTATCTCTCTGGGATATTACTTTCTCCCTGATTTTGAAATGTAATTCCTATTTAGTTTGGATTTTGATACTTTTAAGATGATTTTTAAATATTTCTCAAGTAGGAGCCATTGGTAGCAATTACACAATTATTAGAAGGAGAAGTTCCTTCATTTTTCCTTTCAAAGTATTCTCTAATCAAGCCAAACTGACTCATGGCCCATTACCTGAAATGTGATATGCATATTCCCAATTACCAGTTCTTTCTTATGCTATACCTTACCATCAGCTTCATTGTCTTTGCTTTTCCATTTACACCACTTATCTGCCTATCATTTGTACATTGTACTATTACCCATGCATTAGGCCAAGTTCATTCTCACCTCATCTATATAGTCTTCCCTTACTACTTCAGAATACAATGATTTAACCTCTGAACTATTATGAGGACTCTCTGCCTATCCATGTCACATATTGCTTTTTGTCTGCTGCATTTCATTGACTCCAAGATTCCACTCTGATTTCACAAAGTTAACATGAAAAAATGTGCATATTAGAACTGATGAAATATGATTTTATGTAAATTGCATCATCTCTTATGTACACACTTAGATTGTAAACTGCTCAAAATCAGAGCCTGTGTCTTAGACTTTTCTATAACCCTTTGCAATATACATCACATACTAGATTCTCAATATATATATTTAATTGGTTGATGGGTTCTTCCTGTGTTTTAATTGGAAGGTTTATGATTGTGGTTCTAGAATAATTTTTCATATTTCTTTAGAGTTTTCTTAAACAGAAGAATTCTGGAGGAGAAAAAAGAGCTCTCCTTAAAATCTTATAAAATGTCAAAAAAAAACTGTTGTAATTTGTAGCATTTGTGTAGCCTATCATTTTTAATTAAATTTTTTATTTTGAGATAATTGTAGATTCACTTGAGTTATAAAAAATACAGAGGAATGTCAAGTACAGGCACACTTCACTTTATTGTTCTTCACTTTATTGCACTTCACAGAGATTGCATTTTTTTTACAAATTAAAGGTTTGTGGCAATCTTGTGTCAAGTAAGTCAGTCAGCACCATTTTTTCAATGGCATATACAAACTTCATGTCTCTGTGTCACATTTTGGTAATTGTTGCAATATTTCAAAGTTTTCTGTTATTATTATATATTTTATGGTGATCTGTGATCAGGGATCTTTGGTGTGACTACTGTAATTGTTCTGAGGTACCACAAACCACACCCATATAAGATGGCAAACTTAATCAACAAATGTTGTGTGCATTCTTACTGCTTCACTGACTGGCATTCCTACATCTCTCTCCCTATTCTCAGGCCTGCCTAATCCTTGAGACACAACAATATTAAAAAAAAGGCCAATTAATGACCTTACAATGGCCTCTAAGCATTCAAGTGAAAGGAAGAGTTGCACATCCCTCACTTTAAATTAAAAGGTAGAAATGATTAAGCTTAGTGCCAAAAGCCAAGATAGGCTGAAAGCGAGGAGACCTCTTGCACCCAACAGTTAGCCAAGTTGTTAATGTAAAGGAACAGTTCTGAAAGTAAGTTAGAAGTGCTACTCCAGTGAAAACAGGAATGATAAGAAAGCAAAACAGATTTATTGCTGATATGGAGAAAGTTTTAGTGGTCTTGATAGAAGCTCAAACCAGCCACAACATTCTCTTAAACTAGAGCCTAATCCAAAGAAAGGCCTTAACTCTCTTCAATTCTATGAAAGGTGAGAGAGGTGAGGAAGTTAACAGAAGAAAAGTTGGAAGCTAGCAGAGGTTGATTCATGAAGTTTCCATTACATAAAAGTGCAAGGTGAAGCAGTAAGTGTTGAAGCACAAACTGTAGCAAGTTATGCAGAAGATTTAACTAAAATAATGGATAAAGGTGGCTACACTAAACAACATATTTTCAATGTTGATTAAACAGCCTTCTACTGGAAGTAGATTCTATCCAGGATTTTTATTGCTAGAGAAGAGAAGTCAATGCCTGGTTTAAAAGTTTCAAAGGACAAGCTGATTCTCTGGTTAGGGGCTAATGCAGCTGGTGACTTTAAGCTGAAGCCAACACTAATTTATCATTTTGAAAATCCTAGGGCCCTTAAGAATTATGCTAACTCTATTCTGCCTGTGCTCTATGAATGGAACAACAAAGTCTGGATGACAGCACATCTGTTTACAGCATGGTTTACTGAATGTTTTAAGCCCACTGTTGAGACCTACTGCTCAGAAGAAAAGATTCCTTTCAAAATATTACTGCTCATTGTCAATGAACCTGGTCACCCAAGATATTCTATTCAATTGATCTATGTGTCTATCCCTAAACCAATATCATACAGTTTTAATTACTGTGACTATATATCTTGAAATCAGATAGAGTGATTCCTCCACTTTATTTCTCTGTTTCAAAATTGTTTTATCTCTTCTAGTTTCTTTGCCTTTTCATACACTATGGCCTGAATGTGTTTATCTCCAAAATTTATATGTTGAAACCTGACCCCAAAATTATTAAGAGGTAAGGTCTTTGGGAAGTGATTAGGTTATGAGGACAGAGCACACATGAGTGGGGTTAGTGTCCTCATAAAAGAGATCTGAGGGAGCTTGATTGCTCCTTTCACCATGTAAAGACACAGCAAAAAGGTACCATATTTGAAGCAGAGAGCAAATCCTCACCAGATACTGAATCTGTTGGCACCTTAATCTTATACTTCACAGTGTCCAGAACCATAGGCAGTAAATTTCTGTTATTTATAAATTACCCAGTCTAAGATATTTTGTTATAGCAGTCTGAATGGACTAAGACTCCATATAAATTTCGAATAATCTTGTCTATATCTACAAAGAATCTTGCTGAGATTTGATAGAAATTTATCCTTTACATCAATTTGGAAAAATAGGTATCTTTATTTTACTGAGTCTTCTAATCCAATGACACAGCATTTATCGGTCTTTTTAAAATTTATTTTGTTAGTTTTTTAGTATTAGACACTTTTTGTATTTATATTTAAGTAATTTATTTTTGCATGATTATAAATTGTACTATATTTATAATTTCAGTGGCCATGTATGTGTCCATTACTAGTATACAGAAATGCAATTGATTTTTCTGTGTTTATCTTACCTACTTTGATCTGACTGAACTCACTTATTAGTTCGAAGGGATTTTTGTAGATTCCTTGGATTTTCTACAGATATCATCAAGTGATCCACAAATAAAGATAATTTTATTTCCTCCTTTGCAATGTGTATTTTTAAAATGTCCTTCTGTTTCCTTATTGCACTGGCTACAATGTTCAATACTATGTTGAATAAGAGTGGTGAGAGTGGACAATCTTGCTATATTTTCCCATCTTTAGAAGAAAGCATTCACTCTTTCACCATTAATTACAAGGTTAGCTTTAGTTTTTATATGGCTGCTCTTTATCAAGTGGAGGAAATTTCCTTCTATTTCTATTTTTTGAGATTTATTTTTTTAATCATGAATGGGTATTGATTTTGGTAAATGCTTTTTCTGCATTGATTGATCGTGTGATTTTTTTTTGTTTGTTTTAACCTGGTAATATGGTGTATTACACTGATTGATTTTCAAATATTGAACCAGACTTGCATCCCTGTAATAAACTCCATTTGATCATGGTGGATAATCCTTTTTTGTATTGCTGAATTTTATTACTAGTATTTTGTTAATTTTTTGCAATTCAATAGAGGGAAGGTGTTTTCAACAAAGGGCCTAGATTCATAAGGGATATTGCTCTGTAATTTTTTTCTTCTTGTACTGGCTTTGTCTTATTTTGATATTAAGGTAATAGTTGCTTCATAAAATTAATTCTCTCCTCTTCTTTTCTATTTTCTGGAAGAGACTAAAATTGGCAAAAATTCTTCTCTAAAAGTTTGATAGAATTCTCCAGTGAAATCACATGGGCCTGGAAATTTGTCAGGGGGTATTTTAAACTAAGAATTTAATTTCCTTGGTGGATATAGGGCTATTAAAATTATTTACAGTTGACCCTGAACAACATGGGTTTGAACTGCATGGGTCCACTTATATGTGGATTATTTTCAACCAAATACAGTATTCACAGGATGCAAAATCCATCTATATGAAGAGCTGAGTTTGTATATACAGGTTCCACAAGGCTGATTGTGGAACTTGAGTATGCTTGGATTTTGATATACTCAAGGAATCCTGGAACCAATCCCCCACATATGCTGAGGGATGAATGTATTTCATTTTGAGTGAGTTGTGGTAGTTTATGTTTTTTGATGAATTAGTCCCATTTGAGTTGTTTATATGTGTAGAGTTACTTGTAGTATTCTCTTATTATCCTTATGATGTCTGCATGGTCTGTAGTGATATCCTTGGTTTTATTCCTATATTCACACTTTGTGTCTTCTTTCTTTTTTTTTGGTCAGTTTTGCTAGAAGTTTGTCAATTTTATTCATCTTTTCAAAGAACCAGCTCCTTTTTTCATTAATATTTTGTTGTCAATTTCATTGATTTCTGCTTTTATTCTTATTATGTCTGCTTCTGCTTGTTTTATTTTTCTCTTCTTTTCCTAGTTTCTTGAGGTGGGAGCTTAGATTATTGATTTGAGTCATTGCCTTTTTTTTGTACTGTAAGTGTTTAGTACTGTAATAGCCCCCTCAGCACTGCTTAAGCTGCAGCTCATAAAATTTGACTTATAATTTTTATGTTCCAATGTATTTTTCTATTTCACTTGAAACTTACTTTTTGACTCATGCATTATTTGGCATTGTATTGTTTAATTTCCAAGTATTTGGAGTTTTTTATTATCTTTCTGTTATTGATTTGTAGTATGATTCCATTTTGTTAGTGAAAATACTTTGTATGATTTCAATTATTTTAAATTTGTTGAGATTTGTTTTATGGTCCAGGATATGATCTACTTTGGTATATATTCTGTGAACAGTTAAAAAGAGTATGTATTCAGCTGCTTTTGGGTGGAGTATTCCATACATGTTGATTAGACCCTGTTGTTGATGTTGAGTTCTTCTATATGTTTGTTAATTTTATGTCCAGTTGTTCTATAAATTGTTGAGAGATGGATGTTGAAGTCTCCAATAATTGTGAATTTAACTATTTTACCTTTCAGTTCTATCAGTTTTTACTTCACGTATTTTGCAGCTGTGTTGTTTGATGTATATGCATTAAAGATTGCTATGTTTTCTTGTTGGATTGATCCTTTAATTCTCATATAATGTCTGTCTATGTTTCTGGTAATTTTCTTTGCTCTAAAGTCTACTTTATGTGATTATCCACTCTTGCTTTTCTTTCATTAATTTTTATATATCTTTTCTCATTATTTTACTTTCTACCTGCCTATATCTTTATATGTGATGTGAATCTCTTTTAGATAGCATGTTTTCCAATCCAGTTTGTCAATCCCTTTTCTAATTGATGTCATTAGGCCATTTATATTTAATGTAATTATTGATGTCTGGTAATAAGTTGTCATTTTTCTTTGACCCTTTTCAAGTTTAATTTTGTCATTAGTTTTCATAAGATTGAACATAATGTTTTGGTGTGGATTTTGTGGGATTACCCTGTTTGGGGTTTGAAAGTTTTCTTGAATCTCTAGGTTTATGTCTTCTGTCAAATATGGCAAGTTTTCAGTCATTATTTGCCCAAATTTTATAATATTCCATTGTATGGATATGTCATGTTTTGTTTATCCATTTGTCACTCTATGAACATGTGCATTGTTTTCTCCTTTTGGTTATTGTGAAAAAATTTGTGTGCAACTTTTTGTTTGAACACCTGTTTTCAGATCTTTTGCATATATATCCAGGAGTGGAAGTGTTGGATCACATAATATTTCTACATTTAACTTTTTGAGAACTCACAAAATGTTTTTTCATAGCAGCTGCACCTTTGTGCATTTCCACCAGTAATGTATGAATGCTCCAATATCTCCAGATAGTCACAAACACTTGTTAATTGTTGTCTTCTCCTTCTCTTCTTGTTCCTCCTCCTCCTCTTTGCCATCCTGGTGGGGGTGAAGTATTTCCCTGCAGTTTTGATTTGCATTTCCCTAATGACCAATGATGCTGAGCATCTTTTGGTGTACTTGTTGTCATTTGTAAATCTTCTTTGGATAAATTTCTCTTCCAGTTCTTTGACCACTTTTTAACTGGGTCCTTTGTCTTTCTGTTCTTAAGTTGTAAGTGTTCTTTATGTAGTCTGGATACAACACCCTTATCAGATACATGATTTGCATCTATTTTCTTCCACTGTGGGGTTGTATTTTCACTTTCTTAATTGTGTCTTTTGATACACAAATATTTTTAATTTTGATGAAGTCTAACGTATCTATTTTTCTGTTATTGCTTGCGCTTTTGATGTCATATCTAAGAAACCATTGTCAAATCCAAGGTCATGAACATTTACCCTTATGGTTTCTTCTAAGAGTTTTATGTCTTTAGCTCTTATATTTAGGTCTTCAGTTGATTTTTGCATATAATGTGTGGTAAGAGTCCAACTTCATTCTTTTATATGTTGTCATTCATTTGTCACAGCATCATTTATTGAAGAAACTGTTCATTCCCCTTTGAATGGTCCTGGCACCCTTATTGAAAATTGGTTATAAATTTGAGGGTTTATTTCTAGACTCTCTATTCTATTCTATTACTATATATATTTATCCTTATGCCAGTAATACACTGCTTCAATTCCTATAGCTTTGTTATAAGTTTTGAAATTGGAACATGTGAGTCCCCCAACTTTGTTCTTTTCAAGGTTTTTTGTTTATTTAGGTCCCCTGCAATTCCATTTTGAATTTTAGTTTCAGCATTTCCATTTCTGCAAAAAAAAAAAAAAAGATTGTTGGGTTATTAATAGATATTGCATTAAATCTATAGATTACTTTGGGGAATGTTGCCATCTTAACAATATTAAATCTTCTAATCTATGAACACAGGATGGCTTTGTATTTATTTAGTTTGTCTTTATTTCTTTTAGTAATACTTTCTAATTTTCAATATATAAATCTTTTACATCTCAGGTTAATTTATTCCTATGAACTTTATTCTTTTTGATGCTATTGTAAATGGAATTGTTTTATTAATTTCCTTTTAAGATCGTCCATTTTTAGTGGATAGAATTCTTAGTGTTGATCTTGTACCCTACATGGATGAATTTTTTTAATGTTTTCTATTTTTTTGCTAACATTTTCTTTTTATTTGTTGAGACTGACTAATTTTGTTGTTTGTTTCAAGTATGTTCCTAACTGATTTTGGATGCATTTTTTATGATAGCTGTTTTAAAGCCCTTGTCAGATTATTTTAATATCTCTCTTATCTTAGTGTTGTCATATATTCATCATCCTTTTTCATTCAGTGAGATATCTTTCTGATTTTTGTTATGAGTGATTTTTTATTGAAATTTGGATTTGTGGCATTATAGGACTCTGGTTCCTATTTAAACCTCCTTTATCTGGACTCTAAGACTGCTCCAGCAGAGGAAGGAGGAATGCTATCTCATTAGTGCCAGGCAGAAGTAGAAATAAAGTTTTTCTACTTGGCTTTCATTCATACTTAAGGAGGGCTCTCCATTACTGCTGAGTGAGAGTGATAGTTCTGGTTCCCCACTAGGTCTACAGTTATACATCCCTGGATAGGAAGATTAATGCCCTCCCATGTGATTTCCACTGACACCACCAGATGGTGGTTTCAGTAACACTGGGTAGTGGTGAAAGTCTTGACTCTTCTCTAGGCTTCTTCTGACACCATCTCAGTGGAGTGGGGGAGTTGTGCTTTTTTACTGTCAGATGAAGGTAGAAATCCATATTCCACATGTAGTCTCTACACACTGACACTGAGGTGGCAAGATATGATAGGGAGAATCTCACTAATTGCTCTGCAGGGATGAAATCTAAGCTCCACACTTCTTGGCCTTCTCTCAAACACCCTAGCAGTGTGTTTTAGGCACCTTATTACAGCTTGGCTAGCATGGCCTTTGCTGGCGTGTGCATGTATTTATAGGACCACAGTGTTTTCTATGATGTTTGGCTGGAATATAGTATTTATTGTCTAAAATTTTTGTCTTGCTATGCTACCCCTCTCCTGTTTTTTTTTTTTTTTTTTGGCTAGAGAAAGCAAGGTACTATTAAGTTTTGTTTTGTCTGGGCCCTAGTCTAGGATATATGAAGCAAAAAGGAAACCTAGAGAATTCATCACCTTATTGTTCTTTTGATCCTGAGGTTTTAAATCAGTCTGCCTTCTCCTCTCTTGTTCTGAGTCTTTTATGTTTGTTTTATATAATGTTCATATATAAAGTTGGACTTAGTGGAAGGAATAGAGAAAAGTATGTCTACTACATCTAACCAGAAATGAAAGTCTCCAAAGAAGTTTTAGAACTGTGTAAACTATTTCTTAAGAACTTTTCATTTTATTTTCATCACATATTTATAATTGAAAGCCAAATGATATTCACATATTACAGATGTGGCAATTTAGGTATAGAGGTGCTAGGATGCTTCCCCAAATCATGCAGTGATTTCTAAGTAAATATAAAAGGAGAGCCCAGTTTTTTCTGACCAATAATCTAGGGTATTTCTATTAGACCATATTTTATAATTCAAATAAACATTCAGTCTTTATGTGCAAAGAAAGGACTTTGTTGTAATAAGAAAATGCATTCATGCTACAGCATACTGTATCAATACTGAGAGTTCTTGGAGAGCTGGAGGAACTTCAGCCTATTGGGAGCCTCAACCCATAAGTCATCATTAGCTAGTACATAGCCCAGATGCAGCAGCAGCTGTTGCAGGAATCCATGTTGGCAGACATCAGGTAAGTGACTTAAGGTAAATTTTCTGGTAGGAATTCTTAATCAGTTTACATTTTCCAATTATGGCTCCCAGGAGAAGCACAAATCTTCAACTTCAGATCAGTTTATAAATGTAAAGTTGTTGAAAAAGGTCTCAGCTTTTAAAATGAATATTTGATGCTTCTTAGAGCTAGCAGTTATCAATCTGTGCTGGGTGGCTTTAGAGAGCAAAATGAAGGACTATTGGCTATTAGAGGCAGACAGTACATCTTAGTATAAGACTTTTCTAACTACAAAAGGTATCCATTATGGAATGAGCTGCCTCATTATGTAGTTAGTCCTTTATCACTTGATAGCTTCAAGCTAAGGGATACTGTAGAATTGATTCTTACACTCAGTAGGCTCTTGGCATAGATGAGCTCAGAAGTCTTGTCTTACTCCTGTGTAAAATCAACTCAGCAGTACCTGCCCCCTCCCCACTCCTTAGTCTGCTCAAGATGCCATAACCACCTAACATAGACTGGGTGGCTTAAAAAACAGAAAGTTATTCCAGAGGCAGGAAGTCTGAGATCAGGGTGCCACTTTGATTGGGTTCTGGTGAGGGCTCTCTTCCTCTCTTACAGACATCCACCTACATGCACATAGAGAGCTAGAGAGCTAGAGTGAGAGATCTTTTCCTCTTCTTGTAAGGCCACTGATTCTATCAGATTAGGACTCCACTCTTATGACCTCATTTAATCGTAATTATCTTCTAAAAGCCCTATCTACAAATACAGTCACACTAGGTGTTAGTGTTTCAACATAAGAATTTTGGGGGGACTTGATTCAGTCCAAAGCACTCTCCCTGTCTTTGTTCAAGCTCTTTGTACAAGAGTAATTCACTAGGACACAAGTTTAGGGAACATGTTAACTTGGCTGTATCTGATTCAACTTTGTAGTTCTCAAAGTGGTTTGGTATAGTGCTTTTCACATAGTAGATTCTCACCATATGTTTATTGAATTAATGAATCAATAAATGAAGCACTTAGACAGGTGGAATAAAATGTTGTAGCTCTAACAGACACACACTGCCTTTCAAACTTTCACCATTCACTATAATGCCCCAACTGTTTAGCATGGATTCCAAAATCCTTCATAATGTAGTCCCTGCCCACAACTCCTGCTTTTTCTTTCACTATTTCTGTCCATCTCACCTAGAACACAGGCGTGCTAAATTTCTTGCTGTCCCCTAAACACATTAAGTTCTTTCATAACCTCAAACTTCTGGCCATGCACAAGTCCCTTTGCCTGAAATGGCCTGTCTTATCTTTTTTACTAGGAAACTCCTTCAAGACCTAATTAACATGTCACAGTCTTTATGATGACCTTTCTGATTTCTGAAGAAAAAAATAGTCTTCATTCTTTTCTTATTCCATAGGATTTCCTTCATGCTTCTATGATAGTCTTTCTTGCATAGTTTTGTAGTTATTTATTTATATCTGTTTCCCCCATTAGATTGTGAATCACTCAATGTTGCCTAATTACTTTGTACTCCTAGCACCTAGTGAATAGGACATAGCGGGTGTTCAGTAAATATTGTAAACGTGCACTTTTGAGTGGCACAATCTGCTATTATTTTGGCTACCTATTAAGGTAGTGAAAATATAGGGAATCTCTGTACACTTCTTAGTGTTGACATCTATTTGTCATCCTTTTTCATTCATTTAGATATCTTCCTGATTTTTTATGAGTGACTTTTGATTGAAATTTGGATTTATGGTATTATAGGGCTCTGGTTCCTATTTAGAAATAAGGTTTAGTTTTATTTAAATTTCAATAGTATAAAAATATGATAAATAGAAGAATTCAGCATGTAACCTTGCATTAATTTTATATACAAGAAATTTTGTGGCATGTGGTTGTGGCACGTTCCTAAAAGGCTAGTGGATTTGATGTCTCAAAAGTTAAACAGCCCTGAGGAATAGTGTGTGTGTGCATACACAAGCATTTATACTTGTAATTTGCTTTTTCTGATTCAGTATGTTTTTGACTTTGGCATGGAGCCCTGTAAATTAACAGAATTAATATGCATTGCATCTAGAGAAAAGGTAGTTAATTCAACTTTCCACTACACATATTAAATCTGTACATTTTGTCTAGTTTGGCTCTGTGCAGACATATGTGATAAAGATCTGTACCTATATTTCAGATATGGTTACTTGATAAATTCAATTACTGAAGATGTTTTTCATTAAGTTTTAAATTTCTAATATCAGTCTTCTAATGGAGATTGAGAGATATGGAACATTAAGGGAGCAGAGATTAAAGGGAAATTGGCTTGGTTTCACAAACACATGGGAAAAAAGGCAATTCAAACAAAAGTTGAAAGAAATGGTTATCACTAGATCTCTGTCTACATGAATTTGTCCATATGAGCCAAGTGAAAAGTTGGAACAATATTTTGGCCAATATAGGCTGAAATATATGACAATTACTTTTCTAATCTATGTCCTCTAGATCAGGGCTTCTCAGTGTAATCCCTGTACCAGCAGCATGAGTATTACCTGGCAACCAGTTAGAAACTCAAAGTCTAAGGTCCCATCAAAGACCTGCTGAATCAGCCTCTTGGGGTGTGGCTCAGCAATCTGTGTTTTAATAAACCTGGCAAGTGATCCTGAAGTGAGCTCAAGTTTGAGAACCACTGCTCTAAATTTCTGTACTTCATGAATTCCCTTGATAATTATGCATCTTCCTACTTCATTGTTTCCTGTATGGGGCTGATGAAATATTGCTTTCAGGTGTTTATTATTATTATTACAAAAATTGTCTCAGTTCTCTTTGTCCCTGGGTTTGTGATCCTTGGATTCCTAGCCCAGAAGCCCCAGGTTACTTTTCCATCCTCAGATCTCTAATTTGGCTCCCCAATTTTAGAATATAAGCTTTAGTTTCCCAGCTCTAGAAATTCCCCCAAACATACAGTCAAATAATAGAAATCACATACATTGCTTTTTAGGTGTGTAGAATGTGTATGGAAGTGAACTTTGCCCGAAAGTCTTGTTATCCCATGTGTGGGTATTTGTCCTTAGGATACAATAAAACAAGTGGGGAGGTTAATATCTATACAGTTTTTCATTGTAACCTTGTTTGCAGTATTTAAAAACTGAATAGCTCAAATGTTCATCAATAGGGGCTGGTTATATAAATGATGTTACATACCTACTACTGAATATTATATACTTGAAAGGATTAGTAGCTCACTATGTACTGGTATGGAAAGATGCCCAAGAGATACATTGTAAAATGAAAAAGTAAAACCAAGTTTCAGAACACTATTGTTTATACAATGTTATCACTTGGGGGGAAAAAGACCATTTGAATTTTCAGCATAGATATGCTTTATGTTTATAATGAAAAAAATAAATGAGATCTATATTTGCAACAAATAATGATCACAATATGGTTTTAACTAAAAAAGGCACACTACAAAATAGCATAGAGCAAGAACTAGACTATAGTTGAAAATAGGCATACCAGAGTACTTAGGGGTAAATTTTACTGTAATTTAGTTTGAAAGTCATCAAAATTAAGATGAGTTGGTGAGAAAGCAAGCAGAATGTTAACAATTGCAGAATCAAGGTAGTGAGAATATAGGGATTCACTGTACACTTCTTTGAATTTTCTGGATGTTTGAAAATTTTTATAATAAAATGTTGACAAACAGTATGCAGAGTATGCTCTCATTTTAACTCTTTCTGATTCTTTGTGATTTTGAATTTGGCATATGCTCTGTAAATTAACAGAATTAATATAAAGTTATAATACAAAAATATTTATTATTGACATGGAAAGATATCTAAATTTTTTAAGTAGACAAAACTGCTTGTAAAAAGTATATATAATATGGTCTCATTTGTGTAAAAACCAATATGTCTATAAGGACAAATTAAAAGTCTGGAAGAACATACATGGAATTGTTAACCCCGGGGATCCCTGGGGCTTGAGATAATAAAAGAGGCTTTCATTTTCTCTGCACTGCTTTAATGTTTTACAATATTCGTGTATATTCAGCAAAAAACACAATAGATATTTCGATTAAAAATTTTAATTAATTGGTTTTAATGATGACAGATGGTATAATTAGGGGGAAAATAGAAGCTTTCCAAACCTCTGCTTGAGTACCTCTGGGGAGGTATTTACTTCCAGAGACAGTCTGTTCCATTGCTGGAACAAACCTCAATTATAAGAATGTTTTTGCTTATGGCAAGCTAAAATCTGTCTGCTTCAGTTTTCTTCTTAGTGGAACAACACTGAAAAAAAATCACATTCTAATACATGTGATCTCATAGTAGAAAGGTAACTGAGGCAGCTAACTGACACAAGGTGTTTGGGTGATGGACATAGACAAGAAGGAGCAATAGTGATGGCTATATCATGAGTTTTTAAAAAGAAGGCACAGTATCTGCTATAGGATTAGACCCAGGCACTACCTGGAGTGAGAGGTGACAGTCACAAATTCAGTCTGCAAGATTTCTGGAGTCCTTAGTTGTTCTCAGCAGGCCTGGGTGCATTTTCTTGTAAGGGGCACTGTCATTTTGATGATTCTGCTTAGCATGAACACTACTTAATGTTGCAAACTAGGACAGAAATAAATAGCTATGCCACTAGAAATTCTTGGCAATCAGAAAACAATGAAGTTCTAATCATACTACCAAGATGGCGATTGTCTTTAAGTGCACAATTTTGCCTGAGATATATGTTTGAGGAAAAACTCATCAAGTTTGCAGATGATACTGAATTACATAGGAGATGCTTACTATTCTCAAAGACAGAATTCAATTCAAAAGACCTTGACCAGTTGAGGAAAATGCCACTACAGACACATGATGAAACTTAAAAAGGAAAAATGCAGGTTGTTACTTTTAGGATGGACTGATGGTTAGACACCTGTGTAAAAGAAAAAGACTGGGAAGGATGGAAAGGATCAGAATTTAACAGAATCTATAGCATAAAGCTGTTGTGGTAAAAAATATCCAGCCAAATACTGGGGTAAGTTGAAGCTAAAATAGTTCTGAGAAATGGTCCTGTATATCATAAATGTGTCATCTCTATCTCTCTCTCTCTTTCTCCCTCTCTCCCTCTCTCGCTCTTTTTTCCCCACCCCCATCTCCTTACCCATTTACTTATACCTCACCTTTTCTCAGAAAAATAATTAGGCACCTTACAATGACACAAAATAAAATATCATGTAAATTAAGAATATATGGCAAAGAAGAAAGACAAACAATTGTGGGTACATGAAAGGGCAAGAAATAGGATTCAAATAATGCAAACTATAAAGATATATGCCCTTTCTGTTGGTGGAAAGTAAATTTATCTTTAAGATTTTTAGCTACTAATTAGGAAAAGAAGAAAGAAAGAAAACAGGACTGTTATATAGTTTACAAGTGTATAGTTTCTATGGTAGGCCATTATTTTAGTAAGGTGTGGACAAAGAGGAAATTTGATTAAAGGAATTGAAATACAAGTCTTATGAGGATAGGTTAAAGGAATTAGAGCTATTGAGCCCAAAGAAGAGAAAGCAAGGGGATGGGATGATTTGATGATTATGTTCAAATGTTTCAAGGGACTTTATGTGAGAGGTTCAAACCAATTGTTTTCTGTGCCCATGGAGAATAATAAAAAAATGGACTTAAATTAACATAGTGACAATCTTGGAAAGAAATTTGCAACATACATAACAGATAAGGATTCATATCCAGAATACATAAAGATCTTATACAAATTGATAACAATATAATGAACTATTTAATGGAAAAATGGCCAAGGATGTGAACATATATTAATATATAAATTACACAAGAGGAAATACAAATGGCTAATACAAAAGAAGATGTCCAACTCCTCCACCAATCAGAAAAATACAAATTATATCAACAGTTTTTCCTTCATCAGGCTGAAAAAACTAAAAACAAAGTGATAATAGCAAGTGTTGAGAAGGATATGGGTAGATATATAAGCTCATAGTCTGATGGTGGGAATGCCAATTGGTATAGCCACTTTGGAGTATAATTTTGCAGTGTCCATGGGAAAATGGAAAATGGGTATATCCTGTGACTCATGAATATTACATCTCATAATTAGAGTCATTAGTGTTATTCACTGTTATCCAGTTCTCCTCTCCTTCTGGGCACAAAGTAAGACTGCACTCAATGGTTCCCTTGTGGTTTGTTGGGGCTGTGTATCTAGTTTTGGCTAATGAGTTGTTACTTCAGTGACAAGTAGGAAACTCTGAAGAACTTTCTTTCCTTCTGCCATGGAGACTGTCAATGTTTAAAATGATGGATGCTCCAGTACCCTGGGTCTCTGAGTGATTTCAATGAGCAGAGCCCTCCAACAACCCTAAATGGACATGTAGTTTGAGCAAGAAATATACCTTTTTTGTATTGATAAAGGTAGAGAGAATTCCAAAATGTATTGCTAAGTCAAAAAAAGATGCAAAATGATATACATAATATGATACCATTTATGTAAAATATTCAGACCACAAAGTAATACTATATATCTTCTACAGCTTTATTTACTTACTTATTTCTAATGCATACACAACAGTCAAGAAGAATACATGCTATAACATGCACACATAAAATAGTATTATTTTGAAAGCAGAACTGACTAATTAGACTAGATTTGGGAGTGGTATAAAGGGGATTTACTCTACTCTAAAATGTTTCAATTTTTAAAGGACAACTATATTAACTTTAAATAAAATTAATTTAAAATATCAAAAATAATATAAAGTAGGGAAGAGTCCTGCTGTCCATAAGGAATGAACTCTTTATTGTTAGAGCTTTGAATGTCAATGGCATGTAAACTCAGTGGAGTATAAATTGGCCATATATATCCACATAAAAATTCACATAGCCTGTGATTCAATATTCTAGAGACATATGCGCATATAATGTGTACTTGGATGTTTATTGTAGCACTGCTTATAATAGAAAAAAACCTTACATCCCTCATTAGGAAGTTGGTTAAATTAGTTGTACATTCATACAGTGCAATACTTGGCAGCAGTTCAAAAGAAAGAGGTGGCTCTGTTACTGGTACAGAAAGATGTTCAAGATAGATTATTAAGTGAAATAAGCAAAGTAAAGAACACTGTGAATAGTACATTGCCATTTATACAAAGAAAAGTAAAAAAAGAATATATCTGTAATGGTCTTCCCCAAACCAATAAACACAAGTGTAGAAAGGCAATCTCACTGGACATACTGTTAATTTTGTATTAATACAAGATAAGGGGGTGATAAAGGGCCTCAGCATGCCTATGAGTTGGAAAACATAACCTACCCCAGCCAAGAAATTTCAAAATGATTTTTATTTTATCCTGGAACATTTGTAAGTACAATGATAGTAGAAGATTACTTTTTCAGGGAACCCTGTATAGCGCTAAACAAACCTGTCTGAGTAAGCAGTGATTACAAGGATATGAGGTGAAATGTAAGCAATGAAGACAAGTGGGAAGTGGTACGCAGGCAGATGCTGGAGACACCGTTGGGGCTGGGTAGAAGAAAGATTTCAAAAATATGGGTCCTATCCTAGAGAAGACAGTACAGCAGAACATGGACCAGTGTTTTGAAAAGTGGCTTTGTGAATGTGTAATTTGTGTGTCAGCAGTGTGTCCTCCTGAGGCAGAACTTTAGAACACTTCATATTCCATCTATAACTGATGCTCACCAACATCCAGTTCTCCTCTGGCCTGGGATGCTCCCATGATCATACATGAAAAATTGGCTACAAAGTTAGACTGGGTGCAATGTAAAGTAAGATTATGACCTCTCTGTAAATTTGGGTGCTAAGATAGACATTCACAGGTACCCAAAGTTACTATTAGTTGAAAATAAGCAGTTTGTTAGGAATATAAATAAAGATTCCAAATAGGACTGAATAAAAATGAAAGCAAGCTACAATGAGCTTCCATTTGTCCACATTAGAGGTTTTGTTTGTGCCATTACCATTATTATACTATGATTCTCAGTATGCAGATTCAGCCCTCAAGGGACTATTTTTCCCTCATCAGGTACTTTGCCCACAATACGATTCCAGTGCTATCAGAATGAGGCCAGAAGGTGTCTCGAATTCATTTAATATTATGATTAAATCTACAAGGCACATGTTTATCTTCAAGTTGGATCACAGACATTAGTTTTCCCTCAATATCCTTTTATGACCCAAAATAGAAACCTTTGCCAAAACAGTTGAATTTAAATATTAAATACCAAAGTAGGTAATTCACACAGAACAGTGTTACACAAAGTGTGATACTGTATTTGGATCACCTGCGTCAGGAACAATGGGAAGTTTGTTAAAATTGCAAATCTCTGGGCCCTAAACTAGCTCTATTAAATCAATCTTTGTGGGGGTGCGGCCTAGGAATCTGTCGTTTTAATAAGCTTCCCCAGTTGTTTCTGGTGCACACACACAAGCTGATGAACCACCAGCCTGTATGACAACTGTGGCAGCAGAGTTAGAAGAAAGTAGTGAGAAAAAGCATTTTTCTCAAAGAAATGATAATTTAAAAGCTGATCAGATGTGTGGAGAAAGGAATTAGATGGGTTGAACATTACCCTAAGTTACCTTACTCAGAATTAAAAAAAAGATCAACATTCCCATTTATGATAGGAAATTTAGCCTGGAGGAAGCTACAGAGGATAAATGTATGCTCATGCTGATGGTGACACCGATAGACATCTGCTAGATATCTTTTCAGTAAAGTAAATTCATTAAAAGTACAACTAAATGTGATTGAATTTTTCTATCTTTACAAGTCTTCACATGAATAATTCAAATATCAGAAAAAAAAACAATCCTTTGTCAGGCAGTGCATGTATCTCCTGATTTTTGGTGCAGAAAATATGGTTGCCTTAGTTATACAGGACTGAACCCAGGGATTAAGCACAGCATAGACAAGTAGATTTGTGTGTTATCCACAGGGACGATAATTGAATCCAAGAGACAGATGGTATTGACCCTGGTACAGTAAACCCACCATGTTCAGAATTGTGCAACTTGGTGGTTTTAGAATTTCAGCAGAAACCAGTGCTATGGGTAGTCAGCATGTAGCTGCTAATCTCTCTTGATAGCACTTTTAGCTTGGCCAATGTATTAATTCAGTCAAGGAAGAGGTACCTCCAGCTCTCTTGTTGACAGATTTTAGAATAAGTAACTTTTCTCCTCTTCTCACAGTGAAAAGGTCTATAAGTCCCTTTGATTTGGGGATCTCTAATAGTTCTTCCAGGAATAGACAGGGTCTCATTTGTATAGTAATAAAAAAAGCCCAAATGGGAGTCTTAAGGCCAGTGGAAAATGCTTTGATGTGAAAGTATGGAAACAGATACTATAGAAGAAGTCAAATATATGAGATGCAAACCAGATGAAGGCTAGAATTCCTGGAGTCCAGATTGGGGAGTGTGTTTAGGGTTATGTAATGAGTCATGGTATCAACAGCAGCAGAAAAGTAAATGTGATAAAGAAAAACTCTCCTTTGATGTGGCACTGAGTTTTTCAGTGACCCTAACAAGTCAAGGGTAGGACAGTCCAAAGGTTTTTAATATACAGTATTAACAACTCACTTTACAAACTTAGCAATAAAAAAATAGAAAGAGAATGAAAGTTTATTGAGGCTTACTATATACCTGCCACTTTATCTCACTTCCCCCTCACAATGAAGGTGAGGAAGCAAAGGCTCAGAGAAGTTATATAACTAATACAAGGTTAAAGCAGCTTATAGGGGACAGAATTTGGATTTGAACCTAGTTCTGTCTTATTCCAAAACCTGTATATATTCTACTATAAATGTCTGGCTACTTGGCAAATTTTTTAAAATTTATTTTTAAATTTCAGAATATTAACAAACATTTTGGTTACATATATTGCCTTTGCACCACCCAAGCCAGAGCTACAAAAGAAAAAAAAAAAAAGAAAAGAAAAAGAATTCCATGGAATTCTTGCTGTTGGCCATGACTTGTTACTAAAGAGATCTCTTTAACAAGTATCTATTCAATTTCTAATTGATTCTCCCAAGATGAAAGTTGATCTTTCTTGTGACTTCATTTTATATTATATATTTAAATAAAACTTCATTGAGGGAAGAAAAAGTCTGGCCACATGACGTTTAACCAAATTTTATGACCCACTAGCCTTTTGTGGGGGGGAGGTGCAGGCTCTCTACTTTGGGCACAGAAGAAATAACATCAGGATTGAAGTAGCAATTGTGAGGGTTGGTTGGCTGTGGGTTTGAGGAGAGGACAGAAGGCCTTTATTCGTATTAATTCATTTAAGCCTCACACAATCCTATGATGTAGGTACTATTACCACTCACTTTGCAGCTGAGGAAAAATGAGGTACATAACATTGAAGTAACTTATTCAAGGCCATCCAGTTAGTACATAACTGGTTTCAAACCAAGTTTGCTTGGCTCTAAAGCTCCTGTGTTTGCATTATGCCATATTGCCTCAGAGAAATCAAGAATAGAAGTCAGATGTTTATCTGTTCATGTTTATAGGTTGAAGAACCAGAAGAGAGGGATGAGATGTTTAATTTCAAGCTAATATCCCTTCTATGGCCCTGAATTCACTTTCTCTTTCTGTACTTTACTGTATTATTCAATAAAATCCCTACCTCATCTCTCTTCTGCATGTTATTGGTCCTTTTTCAAATCTGTCATAACCATGGTCCTGTTTTTAAACCTAACAATCCAACAGCATTCTCTTACTACATCCCTAAAACCATCTGGTTCTTTATCATCATTCTGTTTATTCCAATTCATCATATAGAACAACCTCAAAACCCTACCAAATCTTTTTTTTTTTTTTTTTTTTTTTTGAGACAGAGTCTCACTTTGTTGCTAGGGCTAGAGTTCTGTGGCATCAGCCTAGCTCACAGCAACCTCAAACTCCTGGGCTCAAGCGATCCTCCTGCCTCAGCCTCCCGAGTAGCTGGGACTACAGGCATGTGCCACCATGCCTGGCTAATTTTTTTTTCTATTTTTAGTTGTTTAGGTAATTTCTTTCTATTTTTAGTAGAGACGGGATCTCGCTCTTGCTCAGGCTGGCCTCGAACTGCTGAGCTCAAACAATCCTCCCACCTCGCCCTCCCAGAGTGCTAGGATTACAGGTGTGAGCCACTGCACCTGGCCCCTACCAAATCTTAAAACCCATTTCATCTTACCTCTCCACTTCATCTTAACAGACTGAAACTCTGGCTCTTTCCTGCAAACACAGATTTCTCTACTGACTCACCAAGGAGGTGTTTTCAAGTCAATGGAGGTGAAGAGGAGATGTGTCAGCGCCACACCAAGAGCTTCACCATAGAGTGTGACCATGAAGTATCAGAGCTGAATGAGGACCCTATTGATTACTAATCCAACACCCCCACCACCATATTCTTCAGAGGACAAATGTGAGGCCCAGAAGTTTTTCCTTAAACTTCATATATCTCAAGGTTCATTCATGTACTAATCATAACTGTGGCATCCCAGACCCATTTCTCTCCTTGCCACCCTTTTATCACCTTCTGCTTTGTGGATAACTAGCACCTAAATGAACCTTTTTCTCTTCACTTCTTTCTTTGCCATTTTCTCAGCAACATCTATGTTAAGCAGTCCATCAGTAAATATTTATTGCTTGTGATCTTTCAGATGCCAGAGAGAGAGGAATCATTGCTGTTCTCAACTTTGTTAATGTTTCCCTAATGTTTGCCTACATTTGCTAGTCACCAACAGTAATAGAGCTTCATTCAGCCCAGCTCTATTTTGAACCACAGTCCTCTTATAAGCTCTCTAATCTCACTGTGACACTTAGTTGTTCTGATATTACTCACCTCACTCAGATCATTGATTCTCTTCATGCCTTGCTGGGCTCCATCCCCAGTCTGACTGCCATTACTCACTGCTATACCTTTTAAAGTTCTTGAGTTCCTGGAACTCCCATTTCTTGTCTAACTCACTAACACCTGTGTCAAGGATCTTCTGTAACAACCTCCATCTAACTATTGTGCCCTTGCCTGTTCAAGTCTCCTTCCTGTCCATGATCTTTCTCCACTTTGCCTGCCATGGTAATATGTCTCTGCTTATGTTTCTGCTTTTGCCTACTGACCAAGTCTTGACTTAGGTCTTTATCCCTATATTGTCTGTTTGGTACTTGTCTGCCCACCATTGGCCCATTGCTCCCAATTAGGAAGGTGTTCCAATTATCTGCCCAGAATCTGCCCTATAGTGAGTCTTGATAACCATCCATATCACACTCTAGGGGATATAGCTCAATGGTAGAGCATTTAACTGCAGATCACACTCTATCCCAACTCTGCTACTTCCCTGGTCTTTTTTTGTATTCTCTCCCACTACACATCTGCCCCCTTCAAGAGAAGAAACAAATTGAAGTGGTTAATATAATCTGTTCTAATACTGGCAATTTAATGGAAGAAATTGGTATCTGATAACAAAGGCCCTAATTGCTATTCTTATTCTTATTGCTTATTCTGTTCACTTGGTGTATGTTCTGTGTAGTGTATAGAGAAGTGAGGAAAATACTGCTGGTTGTAAAATTTGTACTTATTTTGGGTTTGGTAGGTTGACCTAGACTAAGTTGTATTTGGTTTGGAGACAGCCAGCTGATAGGCATGAATAGCAGTTAGTGCCCTCCATACGGAGGAACAACTAGTAAATTTATGATTTGGAATTGAGGTTATACTTGTAGTATGAAAAGTAACCATTTGTTAACTAAAGTTAGTTGTTATACCTTGATTACAATGATTAATATATAAAATTATTTATGGAACCTCTTACCACTACCATAAAATACAAGATACATGGACTTTAAATATTGATGTAAATTTCAAACATGCTATTGCTTAATCATAGAAACTAGTGACTTTAATGAAGGCAGATTCTCTTACCAAAACCAAACTAATGAATGGTCTTCATTGTAAAAAGGAAGGTGGGTCCTTATTTTCGAATTATTAATTGTCCTTCAGTGAAAGGTGAAGTGATGGTTTGCTACATTGAAAGTTTCATCTCTTGTCATTTCCACTAGGGAAGGGAGGGTCATTGTTCCTAACCCGTTTTCCCCCACCCCAGATTCTTCTGCCAAACTGAGCCAATCCTTTGTCATTTCCTAAACATATTTTATGTAGGCATAGCATAGCTTGGGAAGTCTTTTAGGCTCTCATAACCCCCATCAGCTCTCCAAAGCCATCCCAAATAAATACCCAAGCTTTGGAGCAGTGAAGTGTCTTCTATGAAAAGGTGGTTTTGTCACTTTAAAAGAAGTCCCCTAGACCTTCCAACCATCCAGATTTCCATCCCAAGTTCCTCCTGCATAAACTGTCTGGACCTGCCACTGCCTTTAACAATGCTGGTCTCTATGCTTGCAATGATTTCCCACTCCCACCACAAACTGACCAATTTCTGCTCTTCCTTCAGGAACTACCTCAAATGCTGCTTTCACTGAACAGTTTTCTCTGATGCTGCACCCAAAATAGTGAATTTTTTTTCTTTTGTGATGTTATGTTTTGCTAAAACTATGACATTTCTCAATTTACATTCCAATGACTTATTTATATGAATCTCCCCCACAGTCGACAGTTAGCCTTCCTATGTAAGGATGATGCATTTTATATCCTTAGCTCCTAGGACAGTGCTTGTCTGAAATAAGTACTTAATTAGTTATTTGATACATGAATAAGTTACATTGTAAATTTTGAAATCAATAATTACAAAATCTATTAATAAGCACGTCCTTTTGTAAATCATTTTTATTGAGTGCTCACTGTACTGGATGTTGTACAGAATGCATAATGAACTAATCAGACATGAGGTACTCATATAATCTAGACTTGAAAAAACTTCATAAATTCTGATTATACCAATTCAGAAATTGAGACTATCCAGATGGACCAGCCTCAAGATTGCCTTAGTTAAAAATTCGTCTGCCAATTTTTGAAAAATAATAGTAACTGTATTCAAAGACCCTAGAACAATTTTAAATTATTTTATACAAAATAATTGATATCCTAATTAGGAATTAACTATTCTTATCTATTTTTATTAAAGTAGATTCTCTAAGTACTTCTTTTAGAACACAGGGTTTTTTTAGGCTATATTGATTTACAGTATGTACTTGAAAGCGATGACACTTAGTGGGAAAGGAACTCAAGGTAGGAAAAGAGTATAGAAGTGAACTTGGACCACAGCTCATGCAGAAGGTAGATAGATCCAAAAAGTTACATTTAGACCAAAAGATCTGTTGAAATTCCTTTCTTCAGTTTAAGTCCCAATATCTTAAAAGCCTCCAACAAATACGTTACTCTCTCTCACACACACATACATTTCCCCTCATCCAAATCTATTCTCAGGAAAGCATCTGAAAAAAATTTTTTTCAAATGTTCCTTATTCCATGGTCCCTTACCCCTAAATTTCATTTTAATAGAGATCAATAGCTTGAAGTATTTAATAGAAAATAAAGTTTTGGGCGTATTTGCAACCAGATGATGGGGAAATATCTGGGTGAAGGAGAAAGAGCCTTCCTTAGATCTGTGAAATCACTCCCTTTTAACTGTTGACTTCTATCACAACTGTGACTTTTATGAGCCTTGCACTAGGTGAAGGACACAGATATCAGGATATCAGTTTCATCTCTTTGTGACAGCATACAGTCTTTCCCACTCTGACAAAAAAAATTCTGACAAAGTTCAAAGTCTTATTCTTTATTATGAAGTAGGTAAATGTGTCCTGCTGAACTCCTGTAGTCTTCCAGGGCCTGTCTAGAGACAAAGCAAATCTTTTTTCTTTTCTAAATTTTGGTGAATATTGAGTGAGCATCTGAAAACATTTTTTCCCAGACGTAGATCTTCTGAGTACCTTAGCCTTTTGTTTCAGCCAACCCTAAAATTTCAGGGTGAATTTTCTGTTATTAAATAGGAGTTACTGCACTTTTAATATATGTGGTACCTTTCCACCAGTACTCCAGCTTGAGTTTATTATAAAGAAGTTCAATATATGACCAGTTTAACGATTGTGTAATCTATCTGGAAACACGGAATGGAGTAGAGAGCCAGAAACCAATTTTTGGTTACAGCTGATATCAAGATTGATCTTCCTCCAAGAGGAAACCAAATATTAATTTGCAGTCAAATTGTGTGTAGACATATGGTGGCTGGAGTGGGTAGGGGAGGTGCTGAGGAGAGAGAAATCCAAAATAGAATCTGTGATTAATGGAATACCAACAAAATCAGGGTAAGGAGATACCTGTCTAGGCTTTAATGTCTTAACTTGGCTGGCTGGTGTCCTTATGTGTAAAATGGGTAGCATTTCCCTCCCCTGTCTATCTGAAGGGGCTGGCTGAGGATAAATGAGATATGTGGAGTTTCTTTCAAAATCAGCACTATTAATGTTTAACAAATGACTGTCATTATAAAGGCAAGTCATAGAATAAGAAGAGTTACTTGCAATCCATATAGCTGGCAGAGAACACATCAAGACTATATAAAGACCATCCACAAATCAATTTTTAAAAGATGACATACCCAACAGAAAAGTGGATAAAAGATTTGAATAGGCACTTTTCAAAAGAAGATATCTAAAAAGTCAATAAATATGCAAAAGATACTCAGCCTCATTAGTCATCAGGTAAATGCAAATTAAAACCACAATGAAATACTACCACATATTGACCCAGAATTGCAAAAACGAGAAATACAGCAAATATCAGAAGCTATTGGATCTCATACAGTGCTGGTGGGAGTATAATTGAGACAACTATTCTGGAAAACTCTCTCATATCTTCTAAAAGCTGAGCATAAGCATACCCTATAACCCAGAAATTTCACTCTTAGCTACTCACCCAACATAAATGCTTTCATATGATCAATGAAAGACATGTATGAGAATGTTCACAGCAGTACTATTCATAACAGTTAAACATCGGATTCAAATGCCCACCAACACTGTGGGTAAAAACATTATAGTAAGCCAAAAGAGTACACAAAGGAGTACATACAGTATGATTCCATTATGTCAAGTACATATTCCATTATGTCAAGTACAAACATAGGCAACACTAATGATGTTATGAGTCAGGATAGTAGTTACTCTTTATTAGGGAGTGACTGGAAGGAGACTTGAGAGGGGCTTCTGGGATGATTGTTTTGTCCTGATTTTACATCTGGCTGCTGTTCCTTTGGGACATTCAATTTGTGAATATTCATTGAGCTAAAACTTAGATTTTCTTCACTTTTTTTGTATATGTGTTACACCTCAATAAAATTTAAAAAAGAACTGACATGTTTTATTAGGATCCTGATCTCCCTGGTTGGTTCTGGTATTGGTTGAGTGTGAGGCAAATAACTTGATCTCTTTGTATCTAGCTTATTGTCTGAAAGTGGGTTAATACTTATTCTACCTTGTAGGAATCTATCAGGTTCAATTAATTAATGAATTGCTGTAAAGGCAGTTAATGAAAGGAGCTTATCTGAAGCAAAATATCATTTTTATTGAAGTGTTTCAAGAGGCAACCTTTTATTTTAGTTAACAATACTGTATTGTATGTTTGAAATTTGCTAAGAGAGTAGATCTAAAGTGTTCTCACCACAAGAAAAAAATATAACTATTTGAGGTGATGGATGTGTTAATTAGCTTGATTGTGGTGACCATTTCACAATGTATATCTATATCAAATCAGCACCTTAAATATATATAATTTTTATTTAGCAATTATACCTCAATAAAGCTGGGGAAAAGTGTAAAATTTTTTAAAAAGAGGCATCATGTTATTCCATGGTCTCCCTGTTCTCCATTAGAATCAGACACGTACTCTGTCGTTCTTTCCAACTATTCTCATTATTTTACATTTATTTGTATTGACTTCCCATATTGCTTACAGGAGCTATGTAAAGTGTGCAAAGGAAAAACAACCTGTACAATTTCTTTTGAATATTGTGACATCAGCAAGCTTTTCCTGGAAAAACTTTGATCAGTTCCATGAAAAGTTCTGCAGCAGTACAAAAAATATCATTCTTACTCAAAGTTTAGTAATCATGTCCTGCCCTACTTAGACAAAGAGGCCAAAATTACCCCTAAAAAGAAAAAAAAAATAAAAACGGGTAGGTAGGTAGAGAGGGAGTGCTAAAACTGAACCAAATAAATGTGCAGTGCTTTTAACCTCTCTCAAATAATAATGATCTTGCTTATAAAATGCTCCTGTTGATGCCCTTGGAGGAAAATGCACTATAAAGTTCAGTAAGGTCTCAATTTTAAAATAATTTATTTCCAAAAGCCTTTCAAGAACCCAAAAAGCAGCTTGTACAATTGTCCTGTGTTGTTTCCTTGGAGACCTCCTACTCCTCATAAGAGGAGAAACTCAAAGTTTTACTGGCTGTGCCTCTGCATGCACAGATGCCTAGTTGCAGCTAAAATTAAGAGGCATCTCAGGAATCTTAATAAATTAAGAAACAGCAAACTAGCATTACCTAGACATAGCTAATGAGGTAAGAAACTCAATTTCCTTTTAAGAAATTCAATAAACCGTATCAGAGACAGGAGCTGGGTAAGTTCTTCTCTGGAGCACAGTGAAATAGGACATGGTACTTTTTTGATTCTGTTATTAGTCTCAAATCTTTTATGACCTCTCAACTAGTTATGTACCTATGGGATAGAGAGTGGTTCCTGTCTTCAAAGAAAATTGGTCCTTACCTCTAATCAGGACAGAATTTTGAATCTCTCTACTTTGCTTTCTGCCAATAGAGAATGGCAGCAAATGGTTCATTTCATCATGGTCTAACTCACCCAGTCCACTCTCCTATTTGTCCTTATTTGCCCTCTTATCCAATATTCCTCCCTCATCCTTCTATCATCTGCTTATTTATACTCTGCCTTCCTCCTTCCCTTCCTCCATCCCTCTCTCCATCCTTTCTTCTGTCTCTCTCTTCCTTACTTAATTTCTTTCAGATTCTTTCCACCTTTATTTCCTAACTGTGATGGTAGACATCTTGCTGTAAGGCTTTGCCCATCCTGTATGTGGTTTTCTAGAAGTGTGAACATGTGGAAGTTGTTGGAGATTGTGACCACCTGTGATTGTATGAGTGTGGAGAACCTGTATGGGAGGATGTAAACATCTGATCATGACACTTGTATATATGTGAATAAGGACAATTATAGATGTGCCAACTGGCAGAAGAAAAAAATTTTCATCCTTATCTTTTCTAAAGTGACTTTGAGGTTCTCCTTTGTGGTTTTCATTGTAGATAACCAGATAGGAGAATCAGATAGGAGAATTTCTTTACTCTGTTGTTACCACCTACATCCTTTGTTAACACACATACCTTCTCTCTCTCTCTCTCTCTCTCTCTCTGTTTAGAATAACAATGCAGGATTTGAGATGCCAAGAATAAGGTCCAGGGCCAGCTTCATGGGCAGGTGTCTTATGGAGTCACACAGGGCTCCACACTCAGATGAGCCCTGTGCTTGATTTAGTGTTCTGCTGTCACCATCTGAATTCTTAATAATTTTATCTTTAAAATTGTGTTTTGTAAGTGCAGTCAGATAGGAAAATGGAGCTTGCATGTGAGCAGAGGAAATACATGAAGTATGTATTTTACCATTCTACCCTATTTGCCTATGGTGTTCATGATGCCCTGGGGCACAGAATTCCTGTAGACCCACTCAGTGTGAGAGTTCAGCAAGACTCAAAATAAGTAAGAAAGATGTCGTTAGTCAGAGAGGTCATGCTTTCTATTCCTACAAGAACTTGGTTCTAACACAGAAAGAAGGCAGTAATAGCATTCTTAAAAAACATGATTTATCAAGGAACCCTATCATATTCTTTCCTACTAGCATCACTTCCCCATATTATCCAACCACTTAAGCTGAAAGCAATGTATATAAGGGAAAGGTAGAAAAAACCATTGTTCTTTTTCCTCTCAGCCTTTTCATATTCATTAGTAAGCTGAAGATAGAGAGTGTTGGTATAATATGAGTATAACAATAAGCGAAAGAAAAACAGTTGATTTAGTTTTATGGAGTGTTTCTACTGTCCTAGTATAGAACAAAATGCATATGCATGTATGGGCTATGAAATAGGAATTATGTCATTTTGGTGATTCCACATAAGAGTTTGATGCTCTTATATTTGCTTCTGATACTGGCATTGCACAAAGTAAAGATGAATTATAAAGTTCGTGCTAATAATTTAATTTTTTTTTAATTTTACTGTTTATAATAACATTAAATAGTAAATACAAAGCACTATTACAAGTTTAGGGGATGAAAGGTAGGCTTCAGAAGAAAGGGAAAAAAGCTTTATATTTCAGTACCTCTAATGGCATTTTTTAAAACAAAGAGCCCCACATTTTTGTTTTACACTGGACCCTGAAAATTATGTGGCTGGTCCTACTCAGGTCTGATAGTGATTTCTGTTGCTTTTTGTTTTTGGGTCCGTTTGGGGTTAGGGTGTTAATTTTTACCCAGCAGACAGGGGCTGGTGAACATTTCACTGCTCAAAAAGAGCAGAACAGAAACAACTATTTCTCCTCCTTCCTATTAATCTATACCCCTATAATATCACTGCTCTGCAGTTTCTCTATTGGATTCATAGTTCCTACTCATTAGAGCAATGTAACTATAAGATGGCATCAGAAATGAGATCAGAGTAAAATTGTCCCAGTTTTCATATACATAGTTATTCATTCAATATATATTTATTTATTGTCTATTATGTGGTAAGCACATTTCTAGGTGCATGAATTACGGTAGTGAACAACACATGCAAAGTTCCTGTCCTCATAAAGCTTAAATACTATATTTTAATAATATTTAATATGTTACTAATTGGTGAAGAATGATGAATCTTGGATTCTCCTATCAGCAAATAACATAGTTTATGGCTTCTCCTTCGTCATGAGTTCACACACTTCCGTTTGCATAATCATGATAAAAAGGAGTGTGGAGTGATTTACATGATGGAACTCTTTGATTTAGGTATGAAAACTTTCCTTTTTTCCTAAGGCAGGTATGAAATATTCATTCAAATTGAATTTCCATTCAAATTATCAAAGTAATTGTTTCAACTCTTTGTCTTTGTCTATGTAACAATCACTAAATATTTTTGCTCTTTGAAGTTATCTAATTAGTCTAAACGGTGAATAACACCCTTCTCATTCATCCAGGCTGAAAACCTTACTGTCACCTTATGGTCTCTTCTCTTGTAGTCCACTCTAATCAGTTCCACTCCACAGTAGTCCTGAGATCCATTTGTTCCTCTCCATTACCTCTTTACTACTCATTATCTCTCACCTGGACTGCTACAAGACTTTGCCATCTGATCTTCCTGTTTCTCAATTCTGAGGCCACTCTCCTCACAGTTGTCATATTCATCATCCTAAAGCACGACTCTGTGTCACTCCAGATCCCAAATCCTTTAGTGGCTTCCCACTACCTCCTGGATACAATCCAGAGCCCTCAGCCTGGCATTCAAGATCCTTTACAGTATGGTTCCAATGTACCTCTTCAACTTCATACTTTTACATTCTGAACCACAGCCAAAACTTACCCCCTGTTCTTTTTTCAAATATTTCATGTTGCTCATGGTGTTCCCTCTCTTTTAACCTACATTTCTGCACCTACAAATCCTACCTATCCTGTAAGTTCAAATGTCAATCTATGAAGCCTTTCTTTAATCCCCAAGCTTCAAATGAAAACTGGAAATAATTTTTCAATCCTCTGAAATTCCAGGTATTTTATTTGAACATCTCTTACAATGCTTACCTCTTTCCACCTTTCATTGTACACTTTTGCACTATAATTTTGTCATTTGAAATATTTTATATTTATTATGTATTTATGTTAATAAAATTATTGTGCTTTTATTATAATTATCTAGTATAATAATTATAATAACTTGTCTTTGGAGATTGAAAACTCATACCTGGTCCATAGAATGTACTGAAAAATGTTAAAATAATGAATGGATATATAGATGGATAACTGAATGGTACTTTTCCCCCCAGATAATGAGCTGAATATCAAGAGATGTAATGAAGATTGGAAAACCTTCTGAAAATCTCAGCTGCAAAATCCCTTTAAATTCAAAGTAAAAATATTTGGCAAATGAAAAAAAAATGACCCATAATTAACCATCTTATTTGTGGAAAGAAACATTTGTATTCTAGTAAACTGAAACAAAACAAACAAAAAACAGAATAGCTAATCTTGTAGAGTTATCTAAGATGAGAAACAGACCTCATAAATTCCTTATTCCCTCACCCCACAACATTCTATCCCTGAAATATCTTGAATTATGTCCCTTCCTATCCACTCCCACTGCCTTGGTCAAGAATTTCATATTCTTTTATCTGTACCATTGCAAATTGTCTACTGTTCTTACTACTTCCAGTTTTGCTAAACTTCACAAATGCCTTAAAAGCAACTGAAATACTAATCATCCCCTTACTTTAAAACCTTTGCCTATTCCTCATTGTCTACCTAGACACAGTGTAACTTCTTTACATAGGTATTCAAAGCTTTTCACAGTCTGACCCCAATCTATTTGCAAAGGTCATCATTGATTTTTCATCATATTCTATGTTTAGAAAAAATCCCATGTGATTAGGTGTACGTTTTAATTATAGAAGCGAGAACTGAAATTTCTAGCCTCCCTTGCTGCTAGGAAGCAGGCACGTAACCTAGGATCTGCCAAATAGGCACTCAAACGAGACATTAATTTATAAGTGAGTAACATGAAAATCTTTCTTATTTTTCTGGCACAAGTGGAGGCAGAGGCATCCAACTTTCAGGAGTAGCAGCAGCACAAACATGGCGTTAGTACCAATGGTAGTAGCAGTTACAGTCGAGTTCCTGGCACTTAGTGTTTGGCAGTAGCAGAAGCTGCAATTTCCTCCTCATTAGGCCCGTTCTATGGTGCAGTTTTGGGTGTATTCCTGGAAGCTTAGCCTTAAGCCTGTTTCTTCAGCCCTTTCAATGATACTATGAGCCACCTAATATCCATTAACAAATGTCTTTACTGCTTTAAATAACAGGAGTAGGCTTTGTTGCTTGCAACTAAGAACTCTAATGGATACAATCTTTGTTCAGCCTTATTTTATATACATATATATACACACACCTCTCTCTCTCTATATATATATATATAGAAATAGATTTATATATATATATATATATATATATATATATATACCAATTTCTCTCATGTATATTGCCAGATTAGATTACTGACTCATGGCTCCATGCCTTTCTTCCTGTGCTTCCTTTTTCTTAACATGCACTCCATTCTCCCCACTCTCTGAAGCCTAGATAATTCCAGCTGCTTTTCAAAATATGGTATTGAAATACTTTGAGCATATGTCCCAAGGACCTTCACCACCTTTTTAATTTACTTCAGCACAGAATTCACAGCCTTCTTTAGTATCCCAAAGTATGCTGTCTTCCAATGAAATTCATATTCCTGAGGCTGCCCTTGAAGACATAGCACCTGGCACATAGAATTTCCCAAAATGTTCCTCCCCTTAAAACAGCTTGACTTCATTGTTTTTTCTTTAATTAAATTTAATGTTTTTATTACAAAAGTAGTACATAAATATATCCTCATTATAAAAAATTCAAGAAATACAGGAAAAGCAAAAAAACAAATCACCTATTAATAAGCACCTCCTAATCCCAGAGCAATAAATCTTTCTGTGTTATTCCTGCTCTATCTCCAAGCACATGGTAGGAAATCAATAAATATTTGTTGTATGAAGAAAATGATTCTCAAAAAACCCTGGAGAATTCTGGTTTTTGGTCCAGCATATAAGAAGCTAGAAGTCACCACTCCATCCTAACAAGCAAAATGCTGAACAAACATCAACTCTTCTTAGATCCATAACAGAAATGAGATTACAGAAAAAACCACTGTCCCCCAAACTAGTGGGACCAACAGGCAAATGCAGAAAACTGCAGCTTGCTGGGACAAAACCCCACGAGCACAAACTTCCTTCAGGAATCAGTGCTGGAGTAAGGAAACCTGAGCTATAACTGACTAATTGCTGGAGGCTTAGTGTGGACAAGTCTGAGAGAGAAAAAATGCCAGGGGACCCAGTCATTGGGGGATTTCCCATACTTTGGGGAGTTTTACCTCCTGGAGCTCTACCAGATTCTCACAGTAAATACTGGAGAAAAATCTCCTCATGCTTCCAGCAGGGGGAGGAGAAAAGGAACCATTTTGAAATATGAGCATTCTGTTCTTCTTCACAAGGTCTGTCCTCAGTAGATATTTAGAAACCAGAGATTAAACTGCTGGGTTTTAAGCAGAGCCTAACAGACCTGGAGGAAAGGAAATACCCAACTTTAGATTACTCTAGCCACCTGTCACACTAAAGGGGGATGGAGACATATAAAGTTCACTGTCAAGAGGTAGATGATCACTAAAAGACTGAGACCTACTCATAGGACCATAGAACACTTCCCCCTCCCTCCACATTTTACCATCACATTACAAAAGACATATTTACAGCAGTTCCTTTTACCCAGTACATCATGTCTGGCTATCAAGAAAAAACTACAAGATGTATGAAAAGGCAAAAAACACAGTTTGAAGAGACATCAGAACAGACTCAGATAGGGCAGGGTTGTTGAAATTATCAGACTTGGAATTTAAAACAGCTATGATTAAGATGCTAAGTACTCCAATGGATAAAGTAGAAAGCACTCAAGAACAGACGGGAGATGCAAGCAGAGAGATGGAAATTTAAGAAAGAACCAAAAAGAAATACTAGAGATCAAAAACATTTCTGTAATAGAAATGAAGACTGCCTTATACTGGACACATCTGAGGAAAGAATCTCTGAGCTTGAATATATCTCTATATAAGATGTCAAAGCTGGAAAACAAACAGAAAAAAATGACTTTTAAAAAAACCAGAACAGAATATTCAAGAACATTAGGACAACTACAAAAGGTATAATATACACATAATGAGAATTCTGAAAAGAAAGAAAGAAAGAAAGAGACAAAGGAACAAAAAATAAAAAATAATTGAAACAATAATGACTTATAATTTTCCCAATTTAATGTCAGACGCCAAACCACAGGTCCAGAAAGCTCAGAGAACATCAAGACAGAGAACCACCAAAAAATCCACAACTAAGAATATTATTTTCAAGCTATAGAAAATTAAGATTAAAGAAAAAATCCTGAAAAAGAGCCAGAAGTAAAAAACACCTTAACTAAGGTGTAGCAAAGATAAGAATGATATCTGACTTGTCCTCAGACATGCAACCAAGAAGAGAGTGAAGTGAAATATTTAAAGTTTTGGGAGATAAAACCCCACCAACCTAGAATTCTGTACCCTTCAAAATTGTCCTTCAAAAGTGAAGAAGAAATAAGGACTGTCTTAGACAAACAAAAATTGAGGAAATTTGTTGCCAGTAGGCCTGCCTTTTAAAGAAATGTTAAACAAAATTCTTTAGAGAGAAGAAAAATGACAAGGGTCAGAAACTCAGTTTACATAAATAAAGAAAGGTCATTGGAGAATACAGATAAAATTAAAACTTTTATTTTCTTAGTCTTAATTGATCTAAAAGATATCAGTTTGTTCAAAATAATAGCAAAAAAACAAAATAGTAATAGTAACAATATATTAAATTTTATATATATTTATGCACTTATATATAAGCAAAATGAATAACAGCAATGTACTAGAAATGGGAAGGAGGAATTAGAATTATTTCATTATTACAAGTCACTTACACCGCCAGTGAAGTAGTGTAGTGCTATTTGAAAGTGGAGTTGGACTAGTTCTAAATATGTATTGCAAATTTTAAGGCAACCACTAATAACATAATGAAAGTGATATGCTAATAAAGGACAGAAATTAGAATCATATAAAATGCTTGATTAAAACTAAAAGGCAGAAAAAGAGTAGAAAACAAAATTAGGAGCAAACAACAAGGGCAACAAATAGAAAGCAGTAACAAATATAGTATATATTAATCTAACTATATCAGTAATTATTTTGAATATCAATGGTATAGATGCACAAATTAAAAGACAGAGATTGCCAGAGTGGAATAAGAAACAATATCCAACTATATGTTGTCTATAAGAAACTCACTTTAAACATGAAGACACATAGATTAAAAGTAAAGTGATGAAGAAAAATACCCATGCTAACATTAATCAAAAGAATCCAGGATAGCTATATTGACTTCAGACAGAACAGACTTCAGATCAAGAAAAATTATCAGTGATAAAGAAGGGCATTACATAATGATAATTCAGTTCTCCAAGAAGACATAACAATCCTTAATGTATATAAGGATTGCTATGCCTAACAACACAGCATCAAAATACCTGAGGCAAAAACTGATAGAACTATAAGGAGAAATAGATGAATCCACTATTATAGCTGGAGACTTCAACACCCCTCTATTAGAAATGGACAGATTCAGCAGGCAAAAAAAATTGTAAGGACAGAGTTGAACTCAACAACACCATCACTGGGCTGGATATAATGGGCATCTATAGACTACTTCATCCAACAACAGCAGAATACACATTCTTCTCAAGCTCATGGAACAGTCACCATCGATCAACCACATTCTGGGCTACCTAAGTAAATTCAAAAGAATAGAAATCATATAATTTCTGGTGTCAGACCACAGTGGAATTAAACTAGAAATCAATAACAGAAAGATAGTTGGGAAATCCCCAAATACTTGCAGATTAAACAACACATGTTTAAATATTAATAGCACACAGGTTTAAAATTTTTTTTAAATTTCAAAAGAAATTTAAAAATACTTTGAATTAAATGAAAATGAAAACACAACTTATCAAAATTTGTGGGACATAGTGAAAGCAGTTTTAGAGGAAAATTTATAGCATTGAATAATTATATTAGAAAAGAATAATAAGCTACAACTAATCACCTGCCTCCTGATTACTAGTGACATTACACATCTTTTCATATGTGTATGGAGAATTGTACTTTATCCTTTGTGAATAGTCTGTTCATGCCCTTTCACAATTTATTGTGATAATTATTATTACTATTCTTCATTTGGAGGAGTTAAAAAGAATATACTCTCTGGGACAACTGGATAGCCACATGCAAAATAACAAAATTGTACCCTTATCTCATACCATATAAAAATTAACTCAGAATAGAGATCTAAATATAAGAGCAAAATCCATGCAGGTCTTAGGATAAAAGAAAGGGGTAAATCTTCATGTTCTTGGCAATGGTGTTTTAGGTATGACATCAAAAGTACATGTAACATAAAAAATAGATTAATCAGACTTTGTTAAAATTACAAATATCTGTGAACCAAAGGTTGCTATCAGGAAAGTGAAAACAATATGAAAAATGACATAAAATTTTGCAAATAATCTATCTGGCAAGGGTATAATATTCAGAATATATAAAGAACTCTTATAACTCAACAGCAAAACAATGACCCAATTAAAAAATAGGCAAAGTACTTGAAAAGACATTTCTCCAAAGAAGAGGTACAAATGGTCAACAAGCACATGAAAAGATGTTCAACATCATTAGTCATTAGGGACGTGTAAATCAAAGCCACAATGAGATACCACTTAAAACCCACTAGGATGGCTATAACAAAAATAACAAAAAGTTAACAAGTACCGACAAGGATTTGGAGAAATTGGAGCCCTTGTACATTGCTGGTAAAAATGTAAAATGGTGCAGCTATTATGCAAAGAGTTTAGTGGTTCCTCAAAGTTAAGCATAGAATTTCCATATGACCCAGCAATTCCACTCCTAGCTATAAGCCAAAAAGAATTAAAAATAGGTGTTCAAACAAAACCTGCTTACGGATTGTCACAGCAGCATTATAAAGAGAGGGTGGAGCAAGATGGCAAAATAAAACTTTCCAGCAATCATCTGCCCACAAAAAACATAAATTTGAACAATTTTCCATGCACAAAAGTACCTTCACACATGCTAAGGAAACTGGGTGAGAGAGCACAATACCTGGAATTAGCATAGAAATAAGAAAAAGCACTGAAGAGAATAGGAAGGGCAGTTTTACACTACCTGCATTACACCTCCCCCACCCCCAGGCAGCACAACATGGAGAGAGATACCATCTGCTTGGGAGAAAGAAAGGGAAGTAAGCATAGATCTTTCTCTTGGACTCCAACACCAAATCTGTCACAGTAAAACCCAGCACTGGATGGGCTTCCATAGTGTCAGACTCCAGGTTAGTACCTCTAGACTTAGCATCCAAACCTTCCCTGATGTCAGGCAGGACCCCATAGCCCCAGGATTCAGACCTGAATGGCAGACTTGATTGCTTGTTTACAATACTGCCAAGTTGACTTCAGCCTCTCTGGGATCCAGACAGACCTCAGCAGCAGGTAGGTCCAAGTGGTCCCAGGCTTCAGGCCTACCCCAGCACCATGCTGGCCCAAACAGCAACAGTTTTCAAGCTCACCCCAACATCTTGCCAGTCCTACTAACCCTTGCCTCCAGGCTCTCCACAACATCATGCCAGCCCCAACAGAAACAGGCTTCAGGTATACAGGCTCCAGGCCACCCCAGAAGACCCAATCAATAGGTCCACCCAGCTGGATTCAGGATCCAGGCCCACCCACCTGCTGACCCAAGTACCAGGCCAAGAACTCTAGCAGCAAGACTGCCCAGAATATCTGGATGGGCTGTTGAAGATCATTCCAAGACAAAGCCAGTCTGCAAAGACTGGAATAAATAGCCACTTCTACAAATGCATAAAAACCAATGCAGTACCACAAGGGTCAAGAAAAATTGGGGAAACATTATATCATCAAAGGGACAAAATAAAGCACCAATGACCAACCCTAAATAGATACCGATATTTAAACTTCCTGAGAAAATAATTGTTTTAAAGAAGCTCAACAAATATCAGAAAGTACAGAGAAATAATCCAGTGAAATGAGGAAGACAATACATGACCAGAATGAGAAATTTAACAGATTGAAATAACAAAAAAACCAAACAGATATTCTCAAGCTTAAAATACAATGAATGAAATGAAAAAATGCAATAGACAGGATCAACAGCAGAATTGATCAAGCAGAAGAAAGAATCTGTAAACTCAAAGTCAGGTGATTTGAAAATACACAGTAAGGGAAGAAAAAAAGGAATGAAAAGGAATGATGAAAGTGTACAAGATTTATAGCACTGCATTTTGAGTCACAGGAATTTAAGAAGGAGAAGAGAAAGATAAAGGAGTAGAAAGCTTATTTAAAGAAATATAGCAGAAAAATTTTCAAATCTGGGAAAAGATACAAACATCCAGGTACAGGACAGTGAAAATTCTCCAATTAGTAGATCCAAACAATACTCCTCAAAGGCATATTATAATGAAACACTAAAAATCAAAAACAAAGAAAGGAACCTGAAAGCATCAAGAAAAAAGAAGCATATCACATATAAGAGAGTTCCAACAGGCTAGCAGCAGTGTTCTCAGCAGAAACCTTATAGTCCAAGAGAGAATGGGATGATACATTCAAAGTGCTGAAAGGAAAAAAAACCTGCCAAACAAGAATACGGTACCCAGCCACACTGCCTCTGAGAAATGAAGGAAAGATGAAGACTTTCCCAGACCAAAAAAAAAAAAAAAAAAAGCTGAAGGAGTTTGTTATCATTAGACCTGGCTTACAAGAAATGCTAAAGGGCATTCTTCAAGCTGAAAGAAAAGAACACTATGACTAACGTGAAAACATCTGAAAGTATAAAACTCACTGATACTAGCACTCTGGGAGGCCGAGGCGGGAGGATAGCTCGAGGTCAGGAGTTCGAGACCAGCCTGAGCAAGAGCGAGACCTCGTCTCTACTAAAAACAGAAAGAAATGATTTGGACAGCCAAAAATATATATAGAAAAAAATTAGCTGGGCATGGTGGCACATGCCTGTAGTCCCAGCTACTCAGGAGGCTGAGGCAGAAGGATTGCTTAAGCCCAGGAGTTGAGGTTGCTGTGAGCTAAGCTGATGCCATGGCACTCTAGCCAGGGCAAAAGAGCGAGACTCTGTCTCAAAAAAACAAACAAACAAAAAAAAACCTCACTGATAAAAGTAAGTACACAGTCAAATTCAGAATACTCTTATTACCATAATGGTGATGTATAAATCAATTATGTATTCAGGATGAAGGTCAAAAGACAAAACTACTAAAAATAATAATAGCCACAATAATTTATTAAGGGATATATGATACAAAAATATAAATTTTGATATCAAAAATTCAAAATGTGTGTTGGGATATAGTGGAGTAAAAGTATACAGGTGTTTTCTTTAGTTATCATGTTAAGTTATTATCAGTTTAAAATAATCTGTTCTATAAGACATTTTTTGTAAGCTTCATGGTAACAACAAAGCAAAATTGACAAGAGATTAATATTCAAAATACACAAATAACTGAAACAGCTCAATTGCAAAAAAAATCTGATTAAGAACAGGCAAAAGACTTGAGTAGACATTGCTCAAAAGAAGACATACAAATGACCAACAGATATACGAAAAAATGCTCAACATCACTAATCATCAGGGAAATGCAAATCAAAATGACAATGAGATATCACCTCCCATCTGTTAGAATGGCTGTTATCAAAAAGACAAAAAAATGACAAATGCTGGCATGGATATGGAGAAAGGGGAACATTTATACACTGTTGGTGGGAATATAAATTAGTACAGCCATTATGGAAAATAATATGGAGGTTCCTCAAAAAATTAAAAATAGAACTACCATACAATTCAGCAATTCCACTTTTGGGTATATATTCAAAGGCTTGAAATCAGTATGTCAAAGATATATCTGCACTCCCATGTTTACTGCAGCACTATTCACAATAGCCAAGATATGTAATTAACCTAATTGTCTATCAAAGGATGAATGGATAAAGAAAACGGTGGCATATATCACACAATGGAATACTATTCAGCCATAAAAAGAATGAAATCCTGTTATCTGTGGCAATATGGATGACTCTGGAGGACATTCTCTTAAGTAAAATAAGCCAGGTATAGAAAGACAAATACTGCAATTTCCCACTCATATGTGAAAACTAAAAAAGTTGAGGCCGGGCGCGGTGGCTCACGCCTGTAATCCTAGCACTCTGGGAGGCCGAGGCAGGTGGATCGCTCGAGGTCAGGGGTTCGAGACCAGCCTGAGCAAGAGTGAGACCCCGTCTCTAATAAAAAAAAAAAAAATAGAAAGAAATTATCTGGCCAACTAAAAATATATATAGAAAAAATTAGCCGGGCATGGTGGCACATGCCTGTAGTCCCAGCTACTTGGGAGGCTGAGGCAGGAGGATCGCTTGAGCCCAGGAGTTTGAGGTTGCTGTGAGCTAGGCTGACGCCACGGCACTCATTCTAGCCCAGGCAACAGAGCGAGACTCTGTCTCAAAAAAAAAAATAAAAATAAAAATAAAAAAGTTGATCTCATAGAAGTAAAGTGTAGAATAGTGGTTACCAGAGACTGTGTAGGGGGGATAGGGAGAGATTGGTCAATGGGTACAAAGTTACAATTAGATAAGAGGAATAAGTTCTGGTGTTGTATTACACAGCAGGGTGACTATTGTTTAAAATATTATATATTTCAAAATAGCTAGATGAGAGGATTTTGAATGTTATCACCACAAAGAAATGATACATGTATGAGGATTTGCTAAATAAATACTCTGATTTGATTATTACAAATGTATATATGTATTGAAACATCATATTGTACCCCACAAATATGTACAATTATTATATCAATTAGAAACAAAATAAAAACAAAAAAGAAAAAGAAATGAAGCAGCAACACATGTTACAACATAGATGAATCTTGAAAGCATTATCCTAAGTGCAAGAAACAAGAAACCCAAGAGCACATATTACGTGGCTCCATTTATATGAAATATCCAGAATATGCAAATCCATAGAAACAGAACCCAAATTTGTGATTGACATGACTGTGGGGAGTGGAAGGTGCTAATGGCAAGCGACTGCTTATTGGATACAGGGGTCTCACTTGGGGTAGGCAAAACTGTGTTATTGCCATAATAATAGATACATTAGATAAATGGAACAAGACAGATTCCAGTGATATACATACATATACATTTTAAAGAAAGTTGTTAAGGTAATTCAATGGGGGAAGGATAGTCTTTTCAACAAGTGATTGTTCTAACAACTGGATATCTATAAGGAAAAAAATGATCCTCAGCCTCTTACATCACACAATACAGAAAAATTGTTTTGAAATCAATCCCGAGCCTAAACAAAAAAGCTAAAACTGTAAAGCTTCTAGAAGAGAACATAAGAGAAAATTTTTCCAACCTTACTTTAGCCAAAGATTTCACAGACAGTACACAATAGGCATTAATCATTAAAAAATGTTAAACTGAATTGCATCAAAATAAAACTTCTTTTCAAAAGACAATTTAAGTAAATTTAAAGGGAAGCTGTAGATGGGGGAAGTTATTTATAAGCCACATTTCTTATATAAAAGCTTGTATTCAAAATATACAAAGGATATTTACCACCCAGTATTCACAGATTCCTGCAACCATCACCACAAACAGGATGTAGAACGGTTCCAATACCCCAAGGAATGCCCTCATGCTGCCCCTTTGTAATCAGTCCCTCCTACTAACCTCTGGGAACCATTGGCCTATTCTCTGTCACTGTTGTTTTTGTTTTTCCAGAATGTCACATAATTAGAATTATGCAGTTTGTTGAGACTGGCTTCTCTACTTAGCAGAATGCATTTTGAGGTTCATCTCTGCTATTTTGCGTACCAATAGATTGTGCCTTTTGTTATCACAGTATTATAATGTAGGAATTTGCTGTCCTTTGTTTATCCATTTATATGTTGAAGAACAGGTGAGTTGTTTCTTGTTTGGGCACTTACATCTTTGGTATTTCTTCAATGTTGCTCAGTGATATTTTAATTTTATTTTTATTGTAGAGAAATTGTACATCTTTTGATAGACTTGTTTCTAGCTCTTTTGTGTTTCCTGATGCCATTATAATGGCATTAAAAACTTTTTTATTTTCCAGTTATTTGTTGGTAGTATACAGAAATAAAATAGACTTTGGTGCATTGATCTTGATTCCAGTAACCCTACTTAGTTTAATTGTTAATTCTAATAGCTTTTGGATTCTTTTGGATTTTATATGTATAGAATCATGTTATGAGAAAACAATGTCACTTTTCTTCCTTTCCAATCATTAAACATTATAATTTTTTCTATATTACACTATTATACTGGCTAGGATCTTTAACAAAATGCTTTATATATATATATATATATATGCATATATATATATATATATTCATGAGTTCATACTAATACAACTAATCTCAGCCCAACAACACAGGATTTACCCTTGTCTTTTCTGCTTTTACATATGTACATATTTATATGTCCCTCTTTCACATTGAGAAGCCTGCCTCCCAATATTATGAGTATATTAGTACAGTTGACCCTTGAACAACACAAGTTTGAATTGTGTGGGTTCACTTACATGCAAATTTTTTTTCAGTAAAAGTTACACAGTGGGTGCCTGCCTGTCCTGCCTTCCCTTCCCCCTCCTTCACCTCTTCCACTTTGCCACCCAGGAGACAGCAAGACCAACTCCTCCTTTGGCTCCTCCTCCTCAGCCTACTCAACAAGAGAGGATGAAGACCTTTATGATAATCCACTTCCATTTGATGAATAGTAAATATATTTTCTCTTTCTTTTGATTTTCTTAATAACATTTGCTTGTCTTTAGCTTACTTTATTGTAAAAATATATCATTAGTATATAATACATATACAAATATGTGTTGATCAACTGCTTATGTTATGAATACACCTTTTGGTCAACAGTAGGCTATTAGCAGTTAAATTTTGGAGAGTCAAAAGTTATATGTAGATTTTCAACTCCCCCTAACCCCCATATGGTTCAGGGGTAAACTATATATTTACTCATTTTTTCAACCTTACAATGCACACACACAAAAAAGTTTCAGAATTTCTGGACAAAATAAACTTACCAAGAAAAGTTCAAAATTTCATTGCAGTTTTTATTGTCTTTAGACTGAGGATATACAGTCAAAGTATTATGTCCAAAAGCTTTATGTGTTAGCTCTTTATTTTTCCTTTGTGTAGTTATGGTATCAATTTAATATGAAGTACAGTTCAGTTGTTTCTGTCTGTATTCTGTTTTAGTTCATATGCCATTCTTATTGATTTAATTTATTTCTGGAATATATTCAAAAAGCCAAAACTATACAAAGAGGTATATTCAGAGAAGTCTCACTTTCTTCTCTATCCATTCCACCCAGAACTAACCCACTCGCTGTAGGTAACCAAATTTAGTTAGTTTCTGTTTTTATTTTTCTGGCTTTTCCTTTTATAAAAACCAGTGTGTGTTTGTAAGAATATTCTTATTTCCCCTTCTTTCTTATACAAAAAACAGAGTACTATACGCATTTGCTTGCACTTTGCTTTTTTAAAGACCTTAAAAATTGATTCTGGAAATCACTCCCTATAAATTTATAGAGATCTTTTTCATTCTTTTTTTTTACAGCTGCACAATATTCTATTGTGAAAATGTACCATATTTTATTGAATCAATTTTCCTTATGTGGGCATTTATTTGTTTCCAATATTTTACATTCATAAATAATATCTCTATAAAAATCGCATTTGGGGATTATTTTCTGGAGGATCAATATCTTCAGAGTAAATTCCTAGAAGTGGGGTTGCTGGATTAAAAACATACATAGTTTTGTTAATGCCAAATTCCTCCATCCCTGCTATAGAAGTTGTAACATTTTGTACTTAATATGACAATGTATGAGAGTGATTTTCACACACAGCCTCTTCAACAGTGCTTCATTTAAGCCTTTGAACTTTTCCCAGTTTGGAAATAATACGTTGGATTGGTTTTAATATTCATTTGTTTTATTATGAGTGAAGATCATCTTCTTATATCTTCAAAAGCCATCTTATATCACCTTAAAAATTTATCTGTTCATGTATTCTGACTGTTTTCTTTTTAATTGCAGTTTGGTATTTTTTCCCTCTTAATTTATGAGTTATTTATATGGCAGAGATACTGTGATATATATGCTGAAAATATTTTCTCACAGTTTATAATTTGTCTTTTGATTTTTCTTATATTTTTATGCTATATATATCTAAAAATTATGTAGTTAAATTCATCAATCTTTTCTTTTTTTGCATCTGGATTTTGAGTCATATGTAGAAAGCTTTTCCCACAACACAGTTTGTATAATTTCACTCCTTAACAGAATCTCTCTCATCCATTGGAGTTTATTCTGTATGGTGTGGGGCATGGATCACATTATTTATTTTCCAAATGGTTATCCAGATGTCCCAACACTATTTTTTGGAAAGCCCGTCTTTGTTTCTGAGATTTGAAATGTCACCTGTATCATATACAAAATTTCCATAGAACTTTAAGGCTTTTTCTGGACTTCTATTGGTTTGTCTCTTTATTATTTTTAAATAGGTTATTGCTGGCATATATGTCAATGTTCTATCTGCCTCCTTTCTGTGCTCTCTGTTTAGCTGTATTAGTTTACTAATTTTTATCTCTTGGGATTTTTATGAAGAAAATATTTCTGCAAATAATGACATTTTTCTTTCTTTCTAAGAATATTTCCTACTCATTTTCCTCTTCCTTGCCAAACTTTATACCTTTCTCTTTTCTTCACTCTCATTTCATTAACTAAGACTCTAGTATTATGTTCAATAATAGTACTAATGGTCACCATCATTGTTTTGTTTCTGATTTCAGTAGGAGAGTTTTAATGAGTTACAGTTAAGTATGATGCTTGATGCAGGTTTTTGGTAGATACCCTTTGTTAAGTTATGAAAGGTCTAATTAGTTCTCTGATTTTTAAAAAATTGCACATGTAGAACATTATTTTTTCAAAATCTATTGATGATTTATATGTTTTTTTTCCTTTGCAATTTGTTAATGTATAAATTTCCTTGTTAAATATTCTGGGATTTATTTACTCTTTATTGTGAGATACTATTCTTTTTATTCCTGGATTCCATTTGTTAATATTTTATTTGGGATTTTCCCATCTAAGTTCATAAATGATATTAGCCTGTAGTTCTTTTTCCTTGTGCTACCTTTATTTCCAGGCATATAAAGTGAGAAAATAAGTAAGATAGTGTCTGAGTTTCCATCTTTTTCAATCCTCTGGAACAATTTATGTGAGATAGAAATTAGAAATTATCTCTTCCTCGAATGTTTGCCCATAATACCACCTAGGCCTGTAGTGTTTTTTAGGGAATATATATTTAACCACGGCTAAATTTCTTCTATAATTATTGATCTGTTCACGTTTTCTGTTTCTTCTGGGCTGATTTGGCTCATCTTATTTATATTTTCATTTTATCTAAGTTTTCAAATTAATTTATGTGAAGTTATATGTACTATTATAGTTTTACAATTTCATGTATATTTATAGTTTTTCTCTTTTGATTTGTAGTTTATTTATTTGTATCTTCTCTCTTATTTTCCTTGATCCTACTTATTAACATTTACTTAGTCACAGGACTTTTGCATCTGTGTTTTCAAGTGTGTAGAAGATTCTTACTAACAGCATATGAAGATTCTGAAAGAAGCAAGTGACTCACAGGGCTCATAGGGAGGCACAATAGAGTGGATAAACAAAAATAGAGTTAGGAATGCCTCTCAAAGAGCGAGAGAGAGGATTATTTCACAGTAGTCAGGGGGCTTGCAAAATGAAAGTAAGGGAAGGAATGAGTCAAGAATTTGAGAACAATGTAAAGGCCTAAAGACTGTGGAAGATCACTGAGTCATACAACTCAAGGGCAAGGAAGATACAGGGCCACACAAAGGGCAGATTCTGTTTCCTTTGGAGCAGAGGGGGACAGTGAAGAACATGAGCTACATAGAAGGCATTGCCAGATGAAGCAGGGATTAGATGGTAAGAGGGTAGAAAGACCACGGGTTTGTAAGTTAATATACAAATTGAGGGAGAAAAAGAGAGAACTTAGAAGGTACATGAGGAGGTAGGTAATAAAGATTTCTCCAGTGCTACTCCAGAATACAATATCTAGAAGTTAATATTACCATAAACTTATATTTTTGCCAGAGGGAAATCAATGACTTCGAGGTGTCAGAGAATAATTTAAAAATTACCATTTAGTGAAGAATTGACATTGTTTTCAGTGTTTCACATATATGACTCATTTTATCCTTATAGCAAGTCTATATGTTTTATTATCATCCTTATGCTGTAAATGAGTAAGATGAGCCTTAGTGAGATTGAGTAATTTACCCCTAATCACCCAGTTAGTAAAGTGACAGACCTGGGATTTGAGCCCAGTAGACTCTAACTTTGTGTCTGTTTTACCCCATAGTCCATGTGCTATACACAGGGCTGCTTCTGTTTCTTCTTTACCTTTTTCTATAAACCCTTCTATGGGCTCAATTTTTCTCTTGCAATTTAACAAACAAAGATGTCTTAGTCATTTTATTAAATCTGAAGAGTATGAAGGGAGCAGTGAACCCTTGAAACAGTGATTTAATTTGGTAAATGTTTCTGGTATGGGTGTCTCTGTGATCTATGGAGGGAATTCCCAATCTTCCATATTATTTGTTCTGCCCAGATGCCAAAAAGCCCCAATAAATGGGCAGTAAGAACATGTGCCATTGGGTGACAATTGTCAGTGATGAAAAAGGGCCATGTAGGTCTATTGTGGCTCTGATCAATTCCTGATTTCTGATTCTTTACTATAGATTTATAATGGTGGTTGTGCAACGAGTTTGATTTAGAAGTCTTGGGTAATACAGAAATGGGATAAAAATCCTTTTGGAATTAACCTCATTTGAATATCTTTTCAGTAGGTTAGAATTCTTGCACAGGAAATTTCCCATTGCATGCTCATTCATCAAAATACAAATTTTTTCATTTCAAGTAGTTGCTACTGCAGGCACAGAAAGGAAGTAAGTGTGCAGCTGGAGAGTCAGGCCTTTAGTGTTTAACTGTGAGGAAAAGCCCAGTATTATAGTCAGGACATGGTATCCATGGCAACTAGCCCAGCAGCTTTTTAACTTTTCAACCTATCAAAAGATGATTTCTTTAGTTTCGCTTCAATTTTTTTCCTCTGCTTTTCTGGTCTGGAGTCGTAACCATTCCTGATTCACATAGCGTTATTTTTTATTACATGATAAAAACATTAAATGATCATACTAGATTGTTGCTAGTATTTTTATTAAGTATAAATGCATAAAATCTTCATTAATCCAGACTCCTGTAATTAACAATCTTTGATCATTGTGATAAGGTAAGGCTAAGCTAAAGCTCCTCTACGTACTAGCTAAAGAAAGAAAAAAGCTTTGCCAAGCAGATACAATTGGAAGTGTACTTTTTAAAATGCATTCATATACATGTAAACAATTGTTAGACTCATTGCAGCAAAGCCTTGATTACTTGGACTGTTCAGGGATGGGAGGTTGTAATTGATTTCCTTTCCTGGTTAACTGAAAGTTAAGCAGAAAACCTTTATATTTTCAATCTGTATTACAAATTCCTCTGAAATGTGCTAGTTTACTTTCCTGTTTTAGCGATAGAGTCTACTGAAGTTAACTGGCTCTTTCTTCGATGCCAGAGGATCCTGCAGTCCCTGAGGCTTACGACTCTAATGTCAGTGATCTTTGTTTGGAACCATATATGTGGCTGCAGAGAAGGAGGATGTAGAAGAGAGGGTTCAGTGTGTGCTGATGCCAAAACATATTCTGAAAGTTTCTTTCATTTTGAAAATAAATCCCCGATATCAGATTTTTTTTACCTGAGGCAAAAGGCTGTTTATCTGAGGCAGCACAGTACTCTAGTTAATAGCACAGGCTCTGTCTGGAGTCAGCCTGCCTGTTCAGGTTCAAATCTTGGCTCTATCTCTTACTATGATTATGAGCAAGATACTTAACCTCTCAAAGTCTCAGTTTCCTCATCTGTAAAATGGGTATAATCACCAAATCTACTTCATAAGGAAATTGTGAGAAATAAGTGTGACAATCCGTGTAAACAGTTTACAGCAGTGCCTGCGGGTACATAGGAAGTACTCAATAAACATTAGCTATTGTTATTTGTCCAAAAGATGGAGTGCCAAGGGGGAATCTGATTCATTGAAAAATTCTCATAGCTGGGTTCAGGGTAATTGCAATCGTACTAAACAATCCATTCTGAATGCTTTGTGGAAAGCAGGTCCTTTACTAAGCAAAATTTTGTTAACAGTTGGAGTAACTGTCTGCACTTGAAAGTAATAAAAATGCATGTCTTTAAAAATATTGTGTATTTCAGATTTTCCACTACTTCAGCCTAGCCTCCAGTGACTCACAATAGTGAGATTATGTTGGGCATTGATTTAGCAGTCTGCATGTGTGCATTCAAATGTGTGCCAACAGTAAAAACAATTCAAAAAGAAAAAAGGTAGGTTTTTTTTTTTTAATTCCCTTTGTCTAATTTCTGCTTTTCAGTGATTAGAAGAAGCTCTCAGTTTTATACGGGTATTTTTTTCTTTTTTTCTTTTTTTTTTTTTTTTTTGCTTTTCAGACAGCTGTAGTTGTTTTTGCATTGGCTTTTTGCCTTTCTATCATCTGAGGTACATGCTTATTTCCTTAGAAATATATTTCCTTCAGGTTTGAATTATTTAAATAAATCTACACATATACACTAATATGATCATTTTGAACTTCCACAATTGTGCTGTAAAGTGAATCTACTGGAAAACGTGCAAAAAGTGATTGGAATTTATTTTCGTGTGGAGAATGCAAAGGCTTGACAGAATTCTAGCTTTTAAACACTAGTATTTAGGGAGGTTTGTGTCTCATTCTGTTCTAATCTACCCTTAGGTGCAGTTTCTATGGAATCAGACTAACTCATTTACCGGTTCTCTTTCACACTTAACTGCTAATTCAGTCTCTCACCTTTGCACCTCCAAACCCCCACCCCAGTCCCACCCCCCATAGCTCACCCACCACCTGCGGCTTTTCCTACTCTTCCTCCCTTATCTCCCCTCTGTGTCTAACTAATCTTTTTAGGGCTTGAAAAATGTGTTTTTCTGGATGTGTCCCTTTGTCCCTTTGTTTCTGCTTAAGAGTGTGCACGTGTCTCTATAGCTGCTGAGGTCTCTGTTTACCATTGTGTATGCATCAGTGGGTGACCGTGTGTGTCTCCCACTGAAGAATAGGGGTTTGTGTATAATAGACTGCCTATATTCTGCAAATGGTCCTTAAACAGGAGTTAAGAACATCCTCAATCCCTGTTGCCTTCCTTCTCAGAGCTACTTTAAATTTTCTGCCAGGATTCCCACATGAGGAGGCTCTGTCTCTGAGAGAAGGGTGCAGAGTCTTGGGTACACCCCCCCTCTTGTTTCTCCCATTTTGTCTGTTTTGAAAGCAGTGGCTCCTGGTAACTTGCCCTTTAGCTCCCCCCTTTTCTACCCATTTCCCTCCTCCTCTTTCTAGACTGTGCCAAAATCTCCCCAGCAACTTCTAAAGGGAAAGGGGGTGGTGCAGGCAGTCAGGGGGGACACAACCAATCGTTGGTTTGGGAAAAATATACAAGTTAATGAAATGTTGGCTCAGATATTGTTCTTGGATCTGTGGATGAATGTGAGTCTTCTATTTACTAAATGGACAGATTAGCAGTACCAAGCAATAGCATATTGATAAGAGACCTTTTGATTTAGAAGCAAAAATGCTACCAAAAGTAAAACATGCTTTAAAGATTTAGGAGTGCTTAAGTTTGTTTCATTATATTGCAATTTCTCCCAAGGCCTTGTTAAAATTGAACAGAACACAGATTCCTTCAATAAGCAGGTTTACCTTTCAGTAACCTGCCATGAATTCTGATTACCCTGTGGAACCACACAGAAGACTCTTTCTTCCAACAGAAACCTTTCCCTTAATCATTTTACTGAGAAGGTGGATATCTGGATTCTAGTCCCATTTCTACCGTTGACCTATTGTGTGATCTGAGACACGTTGCTAAATATTTCTGTCTCATCTCTACCTGTAAAGGGAAATTCACTCTGCTCACGCTTTCCACATATGTTCACACAATATATGGAGAATATGGAGGAAAATATGTGATTTACTTTGTGAGGAATATTTGGACTTTTATGAGGATACCATTTAGCAAATCTGAAAGAGTTATCTCCTCAAATCCCCTAGTGCTGCAGTCCCCATCCCCCAGGCCACAGCCTGGTACCAAGCCACCTCCCCTCCCTCCCCACCCCTGTCCCCCACCATCCATGGAAAAATTGTCTTCCATTGAAGCTGGTCCTTGGTGCTAAAAAGTTTGGGAACCACTGCCCTAGTGACTTGATATAATGAAGGGGCCTCAAAAATGTTAATTAAGGAACATAATAACCCTGCCTAATGAAATTATTTGCCATCCTATATCTTCTTTGCTGTAGTGTCTTTTTAGGTTTTTTGCTAATAGGATGGGTCTTACTTTTTTAAAAAAATGGTTCATTTGGGGTTATAATTGGCATGCAATATAATATATATATTTAAAGTGCACCCTTTGATGCTTTGACATATGTATACATCCATGAAACTATTACCACAATCAAAAGACAATGAATATGTTTGTCACTCCCAAAAATTTCCTCATGCCTCTTTGTAATCCTTCTCTCATGCCCTTCCCCACCCTTCCCCATCGCCAGGCAACCACTGATTTGCTTTATGCCCTGACAGATTGGTTTGCACTTTCTAGAATTTTCTATCAATGAAATCATATAATATATACTCTTTTTTGACTGGCTTCTTTCACTCAGTATAATTTTTTAAAGATTGATCCAAGTTGTTGTATGTGTTAATAGCTTATTCCTTTTTATTACTAAGTAGTATTCAATTAAATGATTATACTACAGCTTTTTTTTATCCATTCATCTTTTCATGGACATATGGCTTGTTCCCAGTATGGGCTATTAAAAATAATGATGCTGTAAACATTCATGTACACATCTTTATGTGAACATATTCTTTTATTTCTCTTGTGGAAATACCTAGGACTGGACTGGCTAGGTCATATGGTAGGAGAATTTGATTTTTATAAGAAGCTGCTGAGCTGTTTTCCAAAGTGGTTGCACTATTTTATATTTCCACCTTTGATGTATGAGAATCACAGTTGCTCCACATGTTCATCAACACTTGATATAGTCAGTGTTTTTAATTTTATCCATTCTAATGTGTATGCATAGTTTTGTTTCATTGTGGTTTTAATTACTATCTTCCTAATGACTAATGATATTGAGAATTTTTCATGAGTTTACTTGCCATTCATATATCTTTTTTGGTGAAGTGTCTGTTTAAAATATTTTGTCCATTTTATTTATTTGGTTTGTTTTTTCCTTATTATTGAGTTTTAAGAGTTCTTTATATATTCTAGATATAAGTCCTTTATCAGATATATGATTTGCAAATATTTTCTCCAGGTCTGTGGCTGGCTTACCTTTTCATTCTCCTAAGAGTGTCTTTCAAGAGCAGAAGTTCTTAATTTGAATGAAGTCCAATTTCTTCTTTTGTGGATTACGCTTTTGGTATTATATTTAAAAATCTTTGTTAGGCTTACCCTAGAATCCTTGATTTGAAAGAATTCCCTAGAGATTGATCTTCAGGTATGTTGTTTGTCCTACGAGATGTTCTTAACATGGAGCCCAGGGACAAAATGGAGTGCTATTAAATATTTAACAGCTGGCTGTGCAGGATAAAAAGCCCAGGTTTATAGCATTTTCCAGTTTCCAAAGTTGATTTCAAATTACCAACCTGATGTCACTGAATGTGGAGTTGGGAAAAGATGGCATGGTAGCATGCCATTACATAGTATTTTAATCATATGGATACAATAGATATGCATAAATAACCTCAAAAACATAGATAATAAAATGTAGTGAAATAATTAAGAAATTATTACATTTGAGTATTTATTGCCTTTGTTTTTAATACAATTTATTGAATTATCAAATTATATAATTTACTTTTTAATAATGGCTGCATTTAGCAACCAACTTGCAAACTTCCTGAAAATTCAAGTCATCTCTTGTAAGACATTTCATGTCAATTCCAACACACCACTGTGTAAGCCCCTTATGGAGTCCTTAGGGGGTCCATAGATAGAATTCAAGTTTTTGAAAAAAAAAAAATTTGTAAGAAAAATTACATTTTCACTTTTATTGACCACTAAGTGAAATTTAGGATTTCCTTTTATCATGAAATTATTTTGAAGTTATGGGTAGATCCACTGCTAGATCTTGCATTTAAAACCTTAATCAAAAGTATATATATTGCCATATGAATTTTAAAATTTTGATTACTAAATTTTAGTTTAATATATTTTATTTATATTTCTACTTATTTTATGCATTTTAAAAGGGCTTTATAGGCTTCTCCAGATACTAAAGGCACACAAAAAATTGTTGGGAACCCGTATGAGGGATTCCAGGTGAACGAGTAGCATCACTGCTCATAAATAGCTTCTGGGTATGGACAAGCTACAGTCTCCTTGCTTAGCTCACTGTCAGAAATGTATACCACCTTCTTGTTACTTAGATATCTAATGGCACAAGAAGTTTTGGAGTCATGTAGATGTAAGTGCAAATTCTATTTTTGCTATTTACTGGTTGCATGAATTTGAGAAACTTAACTGGGCTCCCTGTGTCTCATTTTATCAACTCTAATGTAAAGGTAATGATGCTTGCTTCAAAGGGTTGTGATGAGAATAAAATGAGTGCCTGGCGTGTATTAGGTGCTTAATAAATGCTTGCTTCCTTTTATTTCAATACTCAATGGAAGAGAATCACTGATCCATTCCAGAGTGTCTACTGCCTGAATTCATTTTATTATAATTATTAGGATTTGGGGGGATGAGGAGTCTCTAAGTCTAAAGACAAAATGATGTGCTTTCTTGTTCTCAATATCAAGCATTGGAGTCTAGAGGAGTCAATTGCCCTATGTTCATCCCAGCTCAAGTCTGGGGACCAGGAGGATTTCTGGGGAGAGGATGCTGGCTTCTAGCTTGCCAGCTTTGGTTGTTATGCTATTTTAATCTACCCCTGATTCCAAGCCTTTACTGACTTTAGTCAAGATTCTGAGTGTCAAGCATTACCTCACTCAAATACACAGTCACTTCTTTAACTAAGCCCTGAGGGCAGGATACAGCTTCCAGGACATTGATGTAGTGGCTTTCTGTCTTTTTTAGTCTGTGGACCTCTTCCAGTGGTAAAGCTCTGTGGATCACCTGCACCTCCAACTCTCACTTGCCACAGGCAAAAAACCAAAACCCAAACTCCTTAAAACTAATGGGAAGCCTGGCACTACTTTAAATGAGACACCAATGAGATGATGTCTGGTTTAAATGTCATAAGTGAATTATTTATTCATGCTAGAAACCAAAGTATAGGCCTTGCCATATTGTGAATGTTACACATACAAAGATCAGTGTACGGACCTGATCAAGATGACTTTTGGAAACCACCCATGGTCCCATTTGGAGACTCCATTTTGGGAAGTGTTGCTTTCCAAGAGTGCTTCATGCTCATTTGATCATATGGTTAAATTCACATATAAATTTTCTTTTTTTGGTAGAGAGATAGCAGGAAACAGTGGAAACAGCACTGAATTTGAAGTCAGATAGATCTGACTTTGAACCTTTTCTGTGCTATTAGCTAGCCATTGTTAACTTCAGCAAGTTTTCTCAACCTCTCTGAGTTTCAGTTCTATCCTCTCTAAAATGGATATCTACCTTATAGATAGCTGTGAAGGTTAACTAAAATAATGCACTTTATGTAGCAGGATATAACACATAGATAACTCTCTAATTCATTTCTTTACTTTCTTTTACTAGGTCACAAAACTAAAGAGAAATAACACCCCCCCCCCCCCCCCCGCCAAAAAAACCCAATACTACACCAGTGTCACATTTATAAGTTTCAGAGGAAGAATTTGTACAAGAGTGGTATCTCCAGGCTCTTTTATCACTTCAATGCCTTCCCTCTTGAGCTTGGACCCCATAATACTTCACTGAAACCACTGTCTTTTTTTTATTATTATTATTTCAGGGTATTACGAGGGTACAAATGCTTTAGTTACATAAATTGCCTTTGCACCGCCCGAGTCAGAGCTACAACAAGCATGCCCATCCCCCAAACAGCACTCACTGCACCTGTTAGGTGTGAATTTTGAAACCACTGTCTTGATAAACAAGTTCCATGTTCTCCCGTTCTAGTCTTCCTGATATATCTACTTTGCTAAACTGCCATCTTGGATCATTCCAACTACTTGCTTCTCCACTTCTACATCCAATAATACTGAGTTTGCTGGAAGAAATCACACAGTTGTGCAAATTGGTGCTGTGGCAAATTTGTGTTCTCCAAGCTCAAGCGATTCTCAGCTTTATGCCTCTGGCCCCTGCCGTTGTCTAAACCTCAGAGTGACAATTCCAAAGCTTCCTAACCCACTATCTCCCTACTGTCTTTACAAGCTTACCTTAACTCTTATTTCACACAGAAAATTGAAGGTATTACGAATAGACTGTCTCTCAATTTTCCACACCTAAAAACCATCTTTTTCTGAACCCACTCTCATTTCCTTCTCTGGTCTCAAAAGTTTTCCTTTTCCTGTCCAAGTCTAATATCTCTACCTGTTTCTGGTGCCTATCTCTTAACATTTCTTCAGAAATCTCATTCTATTAACTATTCTTTTTATCCTTTGTGTTTTCAAATATCTTACTACTTTCTATAGACATATAAGCAAGTCCAAGTTGCCTCATGTTGAAAATCCAGTAACCCTTTCTGGACCTTGCAGCCCCCTGAAGCTATTACCCACTCTCCCTCCTTTTCTTCCTTCACAAACGTCTTAAAAAGTGGTACACACGACTGTCTCCAATTCCTTCCTCATCTCCCATTCTCCCTTCAGACCATTATAAACTGCTATCTACCTCTAAATCTCCACTGAAACTGTTCTAATGACCTCCTAATAGGCAGAAACCAGGGGCCATCTTTTGATTCTCATCTTACTTGATCACTTTGAGTGAATCTGGCATTGTTGAAGATCCCCTTCTTGAAACTTCTGCTTTGGCTCCTAGGACACTATTTTTTATCCTACCTCTTTCAGAGTCCCTTCTCAGGCTCCTTTGCTGGCTTCTCTTCCTCTGTCTATCCTTTTAATGATAGTTTTCCCTAAAGCATCATCCTTGGCCCTCTTCTTTATCTACACAACATCCCTGAGCAATTTATTAATACTTTCATGTTCTAACTACCACATAAGATGATTAAGTCTCTATAACCAGCCAGCTTTCTCTACTTTGTTTCAACTCCTTACTGGTCTTCTCCAGTTGAACTTTCCACAGATACCTCAAAGATAACTGGTTAAGAAATGAACTCATTGTACTGCTGAACCTATTTCTACTCCAATATGTCTTATCTCAGAGAATGACAATATTAACCAACCAGTTACTCAAGCCATAAACCTAGATTTTGTCTTAGATATTTCTTTCTTCTTCACTTTCCACCACAATGTGTCAATCATATGCTTGTTTACCCTTGGAAGCATTACTTGCCCTTCCCTGGTCTGCTTTTTTTTTTTTTTTTTTTGCAGAAGGGCTGATCCCTGCAGGCTATTTTCCCAGGTTTCTTTGAAAGGAGGCTTTTATTGGATTCAACAAATGGGAGACATTGGTAGGAGGTTGAAGGATGGGAGAAAAAGAGAATCTAGTGTCTTTTTGTACCAGGTATGTCTCCCCCATGTCTTGAGCTAACACTGACAGGCTTGCTATGATTCCAGCCTGCATGGGGTAACCTCTGCTCTTGAAGTTTCTGTTAATGCCATCTCTTTCTGTGGTCTTTTTAGCCTTAGGAGTGGTAGGGGCTTCCGGCTATTGCTAATCTTTGTCATCTCAGCTCTTCCATCATCAATGTAACCAGTTATTGGTATTTAATTCCTTTTGTGTTAGATATTTATAATGGCTTCCATTTTGCTGGTTGGATTATGGATTAATGCACCTAGTCACCAAGCACTATAGATGCTGTCTACTTGACATCCTTCATATCTATCTATTCCTCCCAGTCTCACTGCTGCTGCCTTAGTTCAGGATTTACTCCAATACTCGCCTAACTAGCCACCCTTTTTATCTATCTTCCATGGTGCAGGCAGATTGATCTTTCTAAATCATAAATCTAATAATTCTATTCTACTGCCTAAAACCCTTCAGTAGCCCCCATATAGAAGTGTTTCCCAGACACCAGTCATTTGCACTTCACCCTCATATTTTTTTGGCCATACTTGTGTGCCATGTGTACTATTATTTAGGTAATATTTTTCTTTAAATCTATTCATTTTAAAAAATTGGCTTTGCCCCAAGCAATAACATCTGTGATACTACAGCTTTGAAAGTCTAATTTATTTTTCCTAACACACATAAAAATAAATATCAAACTATTAAAAATAACATCATTCACCCATATACCAACCAAAATCCTCCCTCATTTATATAGCACATTTTGGGATACACTGGCCTAGAAGATCTAGTCAAAACTCCTTATTGGGCTGGGCATGGTGGCTCACACCTGTGATCCTAGCACTCTGGGAGGCTGAGGTGGGAGGATTGCTCGAGGAAAGGAGTTCGAGACCAACCTTAGCAAGAGCAAGACCCTGTCTCTACTAAAAAATAGAAAGAAATTATCTGGACAACTAAAAATATATAGAAAAAATTAGCTGGGCATGGTGCATTCCTGTAGTCCCAGCTACTTGGGAGACTGAGGCAGAAGGATCGCTTAAGCCCAGGAGTTTGAGGTTGCTGTGAGCTAGGATGATGCCACGGCACTCACTCTAGCCCGGGCAACAAAGTGAGACTCTGTCTCAAAAAAAAAAAACCTCCTTATTGGAGTTTATAATGTCTTTTATGATCTGGCTCTTGAGCCTTACTTCCCCATGGGTCCTCACTCACACCCTATGTTCTGGCCACTTTTACATCCTCTAGTTCAAACTGATCACCTATTCCTTCATGATCCCCCTGTGCCATATATAGACACATTTTTGCATTTATCTATGTCTTTTTGTCCCTACTAAACTGGATCAAGAAAATCATTGTTGATTGATGCCTATGATGTAGTATATGCCTGTGTTCTTCTTAGACATTAGATGATAGTGATCCATTCTTTACAAACACATAATCTCTCCTTAAACAAGAATAACATCAATATTTTTTACTGAAAAAATGCTATTTATTTATTATCAAGACAAACCTGAGTCATCACCATAAAGTAGTATTTAAGTCTTTTCAGTTTCATTTAACATATGGACTCATCTTGGTAAAATTTATTAGACTACCAAAGCATATAAATTGGACTGGGGCACAGAAATTATAATTTGCACCCACATTAATTTCTGTACTTTTTTGTGTTCAAAATATAATAAAGGTACCCAAACAGGATAAAAAGCTATGTTTCTTAGCTTTTTCAATTCAACAGTATAACTTGAACTGAGATTTTCAGATGTTTTAACTTTCTGCTGAGTGCAAGTCTCAAAAGAAAGAAGAAAAAGGATAAAGTTGAAACTTTCACAAACAGCATCACAGACTCAGAGCTGGATGGTACCTTAGAGTTCAGGTAGTCTAACCTTCTCATTTTACAGATGGGAAGTGAGTGAGGCCAAGAGAAAGGGAAATTCTAATCTAGGTAAGGATTTACTTATTAGCACACAGTTCATATATACAATTGCTTTGACTGCTTGTTTGTGCTAGGAAGATGAGATCAGCACTCGGGCTTGGAATCACTCACAATGCACATAGAAGACTGTGCAGGACCTGTGTACATGTTTATATTCATGTGGATGAAATTCAGAGACTACGGATCCCCAGCTGGCCATATTTTCCCAAGGTAGCCTGCTGGAGCCAGAGTTTCTGTGGAATACAGCTCCCTGACTGTCACATTGATTATGCATTTCCTTTTACCAAGTTAAGTTCTCTGGTCATTATCAGTTTTTCTTGAAACTAACCCTGGGGGAGTCTGGAGGAATCCTTTTCTCACAGATGGGAAATCAAAGCTTGGGAGAAGAAAGATTGCTAAGGAAGACAAAAGCAGTACTAGGATTGAAACTGTCTGCATTAGTCGTTTTTTGACCCTAGAACTATATAACTAGTGGCTGTATTTCACACATGTGATACAATTCTGGATTTTAAAAAATTTATTTCTGTTTTATTCTTTTGATTCCTGCTTTGTGGTCCAGTCTTAATAATAAAACCCCAGAAACTTCAGAAAGAAACAAGCTATATAATGAGCCAACATAGACTACTCCTTCAGATCCAGTAATTGATTATCATATTAGTGGATGATGCCACTGCCCCTTGCTCCCCACTCTCTATTTCCCTGCTCATTAGACAGGGATAAGAAAGGAAGTGAAACACAAATCTCTACATTTACTTAATTATCAAGAGCTCTGATAAAACGTTTGATTAGAAAAAAGTCTGAAATTAATGGATAAAAATGAACTGTAGGGCTTACCTGTAGAATTACACTTAATCCATACTTTGCCTGGTCCCCATTACCCTGGTTAATTAAGAATTGACTGCACTACACAATGTTCTCTTCTGACAGAAGTGGCTGTCATGAGAGGGTATTGTGTTACCTCTCTATATTTATCAGCCAAGAAAACATTTATCTGCGGAAAACATTTAGTAAGGGAGATAAGTATTAAAATAACAGTTGAGGACCAATCTTATTTTTAAATTATCTTCAGTGATTGAGTTTTGGAAAATAAAATAATTGGCAGTCTATACTTAGAATAGCATACATATGTGAAATTGTTCTGCCAGATGTAAAATGAAAGTAAGCTTCGGGAACTTTTCATACATAAAACTGCTGTACTTGGACTGTCTATAAGTTGTCTTTTTGGAGAAGTGGCTGAACAATGCCACCTACCCTTTCAGAACCATAATAACCAAATACCAGAATGGGAGTGCTTAAGGTATCCCCCTGACCTGCCTCTTCAAACAGAAACTAGTGCTGATTTCCATTAGCAGACTCCGTCAGCTCACAAACCCATTTCCTCGCCTCATTTGCAACTCACTTCTGAAGGACCAGGCTTTTTTAATAAGCATCTTGTTTGCCAAGGCATGGCTAGGCTTTCAAATTTATTTTCTTAAGCCACTGCTTTATTTCTTACATCTCATGCTTAAAAACTAAGTTAGTGAGAAGATAAGTATTGCAAAGGACAGTGAGAAAAACACAGACATTTGTGACTCTGACTCAAGGAAAAACATTAAGTGTACTGATGTTTTTAACTATCTTAAAGAAATTTTGAATGAAGGTAAGTGGTAATCACATTTTGGAAAACATGCTAATAAAACAAGCAACAGAACAATGTCATCTAGAAACAAAGTCATGTTATGGTAGAGGAATAATGAATATTAGGGAAGAATTTTGATGATCCAACTAACATTTCAAAATATCTTTCCTTAGCAAAGAAATAGCGATAGTGGTCAGCAACCACTTAAAATAGTTGAATGTAAACAGCAATGCCTTGGGGTGCCACTGGGTGCCAGTGGTAGGCCTAAGGCTTGGATAGGAGAAAAGGAGAAGAGGAAAAAAAGAAGCAAATAGGACAGTTGAAAATAAGGGCAGATGAAAAAGAGAGAAGGAAAAGAGAAATATTTATGGAGAATATAGGAAGCAACAATTTTTCTGATATCATCCTATGAGAGCAGGACCATGAATTATGCCTGAATTAGGGTTTTAAAAATATGGGATAATGTAAAACATTATTCATTTAAAAATTTAGATTTCAAGTATTCTAGGAGTACAATCTTTACCCATGAAATGGTCATATGTGTTGTCACTGCTTTCATTCCTTTTAGTGACTGTAGTTGTACAATAGAGTGACTAGAGTGAAGTTAGTTTCAGAATAATTTGGTAGCTATAAAATACTGTTTTTGTTTTTGACTTCAGTTTGTACATTGTCTGACTTTA